>NC_139385.1:28890000-30340000 GCF_054392235.1 Sus scrofa | reverse complement strand
CTATGGTCATAAGAATGTTCTTCCTGGTACAGAGGGTTGCTTTTCTCATGGGAAATTTATGACCTGATTTTAGATATAAAGAGGGAGGTCAGAAAGTCCTTTTTCGAGGAACATGCTGAGATATATATATTAATTAAAGTGATAAAAATTTAAAAGAAAAATATTCAAGTCAACAAAGGAAAAAGCAACAAGTAATATACCAGTGAACCACCGTAAGATTATCAGCTGAATTTCTAGCAGAAACTCTGCTGACCGGGAGAGACTGGCATAATATATTTAAAGTCAAGAAAGGGAAGAACCTACAACTAAAAATGCTCTACCCAGCAAGGTTTTCATTCAGATACAGTGGAGAAATCAAAAGCTTTACAGATAAGCATAAACTAATCGAATTCAGCACCATCAAACCAGATCTACAACAAATGTAAAGGAACTTAAATAAATGGAAAAGAAAAGGCCATAACTAGAAACAGGAAGATTACAAAGAGGAAAGCTCACCAGTAGAGGCAATCATCAAATAAAAGTAGTAAATCACCCACAGACAAATATGATGTCAAAACCAGCAATCATGAGGAAAGCACTAATGCAAAATGTGGAAAATGATTTGAAACTCAAAGACAGTAACTTAAAACTGTTTTGTGTATATAGAGAGAGCTACATCTAAACCTCATGGGAACCACAAACCAAAAAACTACAATGAACACACACATAAAAAAGAGAAAGGAATTCAAATGTAATATTAAATATAGTCATCGAATCATAAGAGAACAAAAGAGGGAGGGAAAAAAAAGTCAAACAATAAAAAATCCAGAACAATTAAGAAAATGGCAATAAGCACATGCATATTGATAATTACCTTAAATGTAAATGGATTTAATAGTCCCACCAAAAGACATGACTCAGTGGTAATGACACTGACTAGTATCCATGAGGATGCAAGTTTGATCCCTGGCCTCGCTCAGTGTGTTAAGGACCTGGCTTTGCTGTGGCTGTGATATAGGACAGCAACTGCAGCTCCAATCGACCCCTGCCTAAGAATTTACATATACTGAAGGTCTTGCCCTTAAAAAAATGACAGGCATTCCCTTTGTGGCACAATGGAAACAAATTTGACTAGGAACTATGAGGTTGTGGGTTCAGCTCCTGTCCTCTCTCAGTAGGTTAAGGATCCGGCATTGCTGTGGCTGTGGTGTGGGCTGTGGTGTGGACCCCTAGCCTGGGAACTTCCATATGCTGCGGGTGCAGCCCTAAAAAAAAAGATGCTCAACATCACTAATTATTAGAAAAATGAAAATCTGGAACTACAGTGAGGTATCAAAGTCTACAGGCAATAAATACTGGAGAGGGTGTGGAGAAAGGGGAGCCCTCCTACACTATTGGTGAGAACATAAATTGGTGCAGCCACTATGGAGAACCATATGGAGGTTCCTTATAAAACTAGATTACCACACATATGATCCAGAAATCCCACTCTTAGGCATACATCTGGAAAAAAGCCATAATTTGAAAAGATGCATGCAACACAATGTTCATTGCCACACTGTTTACAAGAGCTAAAGCATGGAGGCAACCAAAATGTCCATCAACAGAGGATTGGATAAAGAAAATGTGATACATATAGACAATGGAATATTATGTGGCCATAAAAAAGAATGAAATAATGCCATGTACAACAACATGAATGGATTTAGAAATGATCATACTAAGTGAGGTAAGTCAGGCAAAGCAAGAGAAATATCATATATGATCACTATTATGTGGAATCTAATAAAAATGATACAGAAGGACTTAGAGAAACAGACTCAAAGATTTTGAAACCAAATTTATGGTTACCAAATCAGGAAACATGGCAGTGTTTTGGATTTTGACCATTCTGATAGATGTATAGTGCCTATCTCATTGTTTTAATTTTCATTTCCTTGATAATATATGATTTAGAGAATTTTTATATGCTTAATTTGTAATCTGTGTACCTTCTATGGTAAGGACTCTCTTAAGGACTTTGATCACTTTTCAAATAGGTATTTGTTTTTCTCTTTCTGACTTCACTTAGGATGAAAATCTCTGGTTACATCCATGTTGCTGCAAATGGCATTATTTCATTCTTTTTTATGGCTGAGTAGTATTCCATTGTATACATGTACCACATCTTATCCACTCATCTGTCAATGGATATTTAGGTTGTTTTCATGGCTTTCCTATTGTGAATAGTGCTATAATGAACATACAGGTGCATGTACATTTTGTATTGTAGTTTTGTCTGGATATATGCCCAGGATGGGGATTGCTGGCTCATATTGCGGTTCTATATTTAGTTTTCTTAGGAACATCTATACTATTTCCTATATTGGTTGTACCAATTTACATTCCCACCAACAGTATAGAAGGGTTCCCTTTTCTCTACAACCTCTCCAGCATTTGTTATGTGTATACTTTTTAATGATGGCTGTTCTGACTGGTGTGATGTGGTACCTCATTGTAGTTTTGATTTGCCCTTTTCTGATAATTAGTGATGTTGAGCATTTTTTCATGTGCTTCCTGGCCACCCATATGTCGTCCTTGGGGCAATGTCCAATAGAGAATTCTTAAATATAGTCACCATGGTGTACATTATTGTTTATTTTATTCACCTGATAACTAGAAGTTTGGACTTTTTAACCACTTTCACCCATTTCCCCCTCCCCTGCCACTGATAACAGATCTGTATTGTTTCCTTTTTATTATTTATTGTTTTTTATTCCACGTATATGTGAGATCATACAGTATTTGTCTTTCTCTAGTTGACTCATTTTACTTAGCACAGTTCCCTCAAGGTTTATCCATGTCGTCATATATGATAGGATTCCCTTTTTTTTTATGGTGGAATAATATCATTGTGTTTGCAGACCACATTTTTGTTTATCCTTTTGTTGTTGTTGTTTTGTTAAGGGACACAGATTGTTTCCATCACTTGGCTATTGTGAATAATGCTGCAGTGACCATTGTCAGGGAATGCATCCCCCACAATGTTATCATTCCACATCCAGCATGGTACTGGCCGCAGCTGAAGAAAAAAAGAGAGCTGACTTGAGTTCTGTGTTCAGAAGCCCAAGCGCCACGTAGGCTTTGAGGCTGTTCTTTTATTGAGACGCTTACAAGTGCCTTTGCATTCCTGTAGTCCCGCACCCAGTTAAAGGTTAAACAGATACGATCAAACAGAAATAGCTACAGATTCTAAACTGCAGATTTGTAACAGTCACCAGAGCCTCATATGCAAGACGTTCTGATCAAAGGTCTTTTTTTCTAAACCACCAGAGCAGGGTCCGTTTCCTGGTTTGTTTGTTTTTTTTTTCCCAAGGACAATCACTCTCTGCTTGAGGGCATGGCGCCAAGCCCCAAGTCTATTCTTCATCTATAGGCGGCCTTCTGTCAGAGTTTGTATGATTCTAAATCTATGCTATTTTTCCTACATCCTTTCCCACATGTCTCCTTTTTCTGTTTTTTTTTGGAGATGTTCTCCTTTTTTGTGGCTGCAGAGGATGACATGAAAAACAGGAGGTCCTTTTGATCTTGATTGATCTGGCGGGGGATTCATGCAAGCCTTGTACAGAAAAAATAAAAGGAATAGAAAAAAAACAATAATATACATCCTCCAATTAATATCCAGAATTTTAAGTGGAGTGTTTATAGAGATCCAAAGGAGCTGGATAATATCCAATCCATCCAGGATTGATCCCAATTTTTTTGGCCTGACTTTGGGCAATTAACACTTGTTTATGAAGAAGAATATCTAAGGATTCTATGTCTGCAGATAAACTGGGGCAGAAATTGCCCCTAAGATGGGCTTGGACTTGTTCCGATGAAAAACTATGATTATATTCAAGAGTCGGCATACAGACGTGAAAGAAACAGGGACCACACTGAAGTTTTATCTGATGTATAATAAGCTTGTTGTCTCTGACCAAGGAACTCGACAGCATTTTCTAATGCATCCAACCTACCTAATACTTGTCGGTCAATGTTAGTTTGAGTGGTAAGTTCCTTGGTCACATTAACCATGAATTGGTCTGAATGGTGTATGCCAGTGACTGAGTGATGTAGATTAATTCCTGCGGAGACTGCTGAGGCTATAAGAGTCACAGCAGCCAAAATACTTAAAATTAGCATTCCTATAAAACACCCAATGCGTTTATTTGTTGTTATCCAACCATTTATAATTTGTTGCGTAAGTCCAATGCCAGAGGGAGGTACATAAGGTTCAGAGCTATTTACAGGTAACCATGAGTAAGGTCTCTAGCAGAGGACAAACAATAAGACTCAGAAGAAATATTCTTATACCCAATACAGGAAGAAAAAAAAAATGTCCCCCAGAGGCTTTGACTTTATACTTACCTGTGGTATAGTTGAACAACAGAATAGGAGAAGTGGTTACAAAAAAATACACAAGGAAAAGGGGTACATACTGTGATGGCTGACGTTATATTATTAACCAATTGCATCTGATCAAGGGAACCTGTTCCCCCCCCCCACTGTACAGCATGGGGATCAAGATACTGTATACGTATTTTTCCCACCCTTTGTTCTGTTGCAACATGAGTATCTAGATATAGTTCTCAATGCTACTCAGCAGGATCTCCTTGTAAATCTATTTTGAGTTGTATCTGATAACCCCAAGCTCCTGATCCCTCCCACACCCTCCCTCTCCCATCTGGCAGCCACAAGTCTGTTTTCCAAGTCCTTGATTTTCTTTTCTGTGGAAAGGTTCATTTGTGCTGGATATCAGATTCCAGTTACAAGTGATATCATATGGTATTTGTCTTTGTCTTTCTGGCTCATTTCACTCAGTATGAGAGTCTCTAGTTCCATCCATGTTGCTACAAATGGCATGATGTCATTCTTTTTTATGGCTGAGTAGTATTCCATTGTGTATATATACCACATCTTCCGAATCCAGTCATCTGTCGATGGACATTTGGGTTGTTTCCATGTTCTGGCTATTGCAAATAGGGCTGCAATGAACATGCGGGTGCATGTGTCTCTTTTAAGTAGAGTTTAGTCTGGATATATGCCCAAGAGTGGGACTGTGGGGTCATATGGAAGTTCTATGTATAGATTTCTAAGGTGCCTCCATATCATTCTCCATAGTGGCTGTACCAGTTTACATTCCCACCCACAGTGCGGGAGGGTTCCCTTTTCTCCACAACCCCTCCAGCACTTGTTATTTGTGGACTTATTAATGATGGCCATTCTGACTGGTGTGAGGTAGTATCTGGTAGTAGTTTTGATTTGCATTCCTCTTATAATCAGCAGTGTTCAGCATTTTTTCATGTGTTTGCTGGCCATCTGTATATCTTCTTTGGAGAAATGTCTATTCAGATCTTTTGCCCATTTTTCCATTGGTTGATTGGCTTTTTTGCTGTGGAATCTGTTCTTTTATAAACCCCATCAGAAGCAAGTAAAGGGTTCCAAATCAAACCCCCCATCCTCCATAATTTTTCATGCCAAACAATCTGGGTTTATTAGTCACGTAAGTTATTATAGGACCGGATAGACCATTGTGTCTCCAAAAAACGGTTTCATTTTTAGCTTGAACGAAGTCTATCTGAGAGTGGCTCACATTGCCTTCTAAGCGGCCATGAGACCCTCGGTCTATAAACACATGATCTTTATTTTTACGATAAAATTGTCAATCCACTGTACAGGGGACCCAAGGTATTTTATTCCATTGGTTTGAGAAGCTCTTTCTTTGAGGCACAAGGTAGGTATTTATGAGGGGACATAGAGATATTTTCTTTATTAACGATATGAAAAGCTGTGACTCTGATAAAGGTCGTGCTAGCACGTTGTCTTTTTTCTCTTTCCTTGAAGTGGAAAGCACGTCACTACACCAATCGCTATTTGTAGAAGTTTGATTTGTTAAACATATTGGTGGGTCATGGGATTCCCATTCTAAAAGAGAGGATCCATCATTGACTGTGATCCAGTGTTCATTATGTTTGATACAAGGTGGGTTAATATTTTGTCCTCCCACAAAGTGGGAGGCATTATTAATGGGATATCCAGATCATTCCAAGTAATAGGGTCAAATATAGGAGCGTTAATTACGAACACCCAATATGTGTATTGGGCATCAAGTGTAAAGGGAAGAAGGGCCCACTGTAATTTTTTGATTACCTCTGTGTTAATAATGGCAATCATCGCCAGCCACCTATTTCCCCAAGTTAATGGGCAGCGGCAGCTCTCCAGCCTCAAACCTGCCTGTTGAGTTAGGTGCTTCGTGCTTCCCCAGGTGATATCAGGGCCAAGTGGGTGGTGGACACGGTGCCTTGGATACTCATAGATGGATCAACAAGTGATGGTTCCTTATGCAAGTCAGCCATTTGCATCGTCATCTGATCCAGGGAGACCAGAGATCCTGGCTGCTTCCACCAATCGGTGGTAAGGTTTTGCAGCTTTGGCTGGGCACCGCAGAGGACCTGAAGGAGTAAGAATGCAGGGATACCCTCTGCCCCAAATAAGGAGGTCCCAGGCCCTTCCCAAGGGCTGCCTTCTGGATTTTTATATAGTACTTTTGCATTGACCTTAAAAGAATTAACAGAAGCAAGTCTACTAGCTGGGGATGAATAATGATCATCAAAATTTAAAAAGTTATTGGTAGAGAGAGCTATATTGACTTGTACTTCTGGGGGCGGAATAGCCTACCATATCTGACTCCCCTTTTTTGTGTTTTAATGAGAGTTTTGAGTGCGAGACAGGCATGTTTAATAATAGCTTGACTAGTAGGATTTTATGGGAATCCGGTTTTATGTTGAATTCCCCAAGTGTGGCAGAATTTTTTAAATGTATGACTGGTATAAGCTGGACCATGGTCAGTTTTTCATTTTTGAGCTTACCCCAAGTTGTAAAGGACGCCAATAAATGCTGTATAGCAGCTTTGGATGTTTCTTCAGAAAGTACAAAAGCAAAGATAACCTTAGAACAGGTATCAATGGAGACACGTAAGAATCGCTTGTTACCAACTTTGGAACATGGGTTATATCTGTTTGTCAGAGGGCATTAGGTTGTAATCCCCTAGGACTGGTGTCGTGCTGTGAGAAACAGGAGACCGAAACTGACAGTCAGGACATGCCCGGGCAACTTGTTTAGCTAGTTGTGATGAAATGGTAAACCTTTGTTCAAGAGATCTCCAGTTTTCATGGAAGAAGGAATGTGATCGTTCAGCCTCTCCTACAGGGAAACAAGAGGCAAGGGTATCAGCACTTTCGTTTCCTTCATAAAACCATCCCAGCAGGAGGGTGTGTGAGCAAATATGAGTCAAATACAAAGGCTGTGTCCGTGTATTAACTAAAGTATAAACAGTAGAAAGTAGGAAGGTAAATCTCTCATCACTAGGTCACTTTAATACTGCTGTAGGAATTTGTTGAATAAGGTTTACAGTATACTGAGAGTCACTGATAATATTAAGTGGCTCAGGAAACATTTGTAAAGCTTTAATGATGGCTATTCATTCCAAGTGCTGTGCAGAGCCCACATCCCGCCCTCTGAGTGCCATTCATTGTTAAAATACCAGGTATAGTATTTTTTCAGATCGTCAGTGAAGACATATTGACCCCTATTTTTTTTTTTTTTTTTTTTTTGTCTTTTTGCCTTTTCTAGGGCTCTCCCGAGGCATATGGAGGTTCCCAGGCTAGGGGTCTAATCGGAGCTATAGCTCCCGGCCTACGCCAGAGCCACAGCAATGCGAGATCCGAGCGGCATCTGCAATCTACACCACAGCTCACAGCAATGCCGGATCCTTAACCTACTGAGCAAGGGCAGGGATCGAACCTGCAACCTCATGGTTTCTAGTTGGATTTGTTAACCACTGAGCCACAACAGGAACTCCATATTGATCTTTTTTGGTTGGGGTTTTTTGTAGAACTGGAGGATGCATCATCTCAATCTCACTATGTAGTTTTAACATAGGGTCTTTGGGCAAATGATAAGAAACTTGACCTATATAGTCAGCTAAGCCTGTTTGTATTTCCAGAGACTGTTGTGACATTTCTTCAAACCACTTTGGACATACTGGTAAATAAATGATTTCAAAATCTTCCCCGCTTAACTCTAAAAGTCTTTTTTGCCCTTTTAAAATAAGTTCTGAAATATTTGTAACAATGGGCGTAAGAGCACGACTTTTTGTCAAAGGCAAAAACAACCATTCAATTTTTAGGATTCGAGCAGGCATAATTTGTGCAATTAAAGCTGTTGACCATTGGGCTGTGGGTAAAATCAAAAGCTGAAGGGGCATCTGTGCAACTCTCCTATCATATGAGCATTCTCGTAACTTCTGATTAATTTGTTGTAATTCGAATAGTGATTTATCATCTAATCTTCTGGGCGCATTGAGGTCTTATTTCCCTTTAAGAGGGTAGCTAGGTATTGAATTTGATTATTGGTAATACCTAGCATTGGACACACCCAATTGATTGCACCTAGTAAACGTTCATTGTACATCATTTAAGGTTTTTCCTTTGGCTTCTATTTGAAGTATCTGTGGTTTAATAGTTTGAGCTAACATAGTCTGTCCCAAGTATTTCCGCGGGGCAACTTTTTGGATTTTTTCTGGGGCGATGTAGCAGCCATAATCACAAAGTATAGTTGGCAAAATAGTCATTATATCATCCAATTCTTTAGAAGCAGGATCAGCAAATACAATATCGTCCATATAATGACAGATTTGAGTAGAGGGAAAAGGATCTCTAATGGGCTGTAAAGCCTGGTGTACAAAACACTGGCAAATGGTGGGGCTGTTTAACAGTCCTTTGTTCGTACGTTTCAGTAATATCGAGCCTCAGGCTGTGCAAAGTTTCTAGCAGGGACAGTAAAAGCAAATTTTTCTTTATCTGATTCTGTTAGTGGGACAGTGAAGAAACAGTCTTTGAGGTCTATAATCGTGACATTTCAGTCTGATGGGATCATGGACAGGTCCCACAGGCTCAATTACAGCGTTAATCATTCTATGATCATATAAACAGTCTCCATTTTCCTGATTTTTTAGATATACAGAAAACAGGAGAATTCCTGGGGCTGTTACTGGGCTGTTTCCAATTGTTCCAAGACTAACTTCTTCAGCTGTTTACGTTTTCCCCCTTTTGGAGTTCCTGTTGTGGCTCAGTGGTTAACGAATCTGACGAGGAACCATGAGGTTGCGGGTTCGATCCCTGGCCTTGCTCAGGGGGTCAAGGATCCAGCGTTACCGTGAACTATGGTGTAGGTCACAGACGGACCCTGCGTTGCTGTGGCTGTGGCTGTGGCCTAGGCTGGCAGCTACAGCTCGGATTGGACCCCTAGCCTGGGAACCTCCATGTGCCATGGGTGTGGCCCTAGAAAAGACAAAAAAGTAACAAGTTTTTCCCCTGTTAATGGCCACTGGTCCACCCATACTGGTTTTGATGTTTTCCATCTGAGAGCTAGGGGGGAATTGGAACAGTGGCTGTTAAAAACAAGTCTCTTGTCGGTTGTATCATTTGAAACTATTTTCTCCCATTCTGAAAGTTGTCTTTTTGTTTTCTTTTTGGTTTCCTTTGCTGTGCAAAACTTTTCAGTTTGATTAGGTCCCATGGGTTTATTTTTGCTCTTATTTCTATTGCTTTGGGAGACTAACCTGAGAAAATACTCATGATGTTGATGTCAGAGAGTGTTTTGCCTATGTTTTCTTCTAGGAGTTTGATGGTGTCCTGTCATATATTTAAGTCTTTCAGCCATTTGGAGTTTATTTTTGTGCATGGTGTGAGGGTGTGTTCTAGTTTCTTTGCTTTGCATGCAGCTGTCCAGGTTTTCCAGCAATGCTTGCTGAATAGACTTTCTTTTTCCCATTTTATGTTCTTGCCTCCCTTGTCAAAGGTGAATTGACCATAGGTGTCAGGGTTTATTCCTGGATTCTCTATTCTGTTCCATTGGTCTGTCTATCTGTTTTGATACCAGTACCACACTGGTTTGATGACTGTGGCTTTGTAATATTTCTTGAGGTCTGGGAGAGTTATGCCTCCTGCTTGGTTTTTGTTTCTCAGGATTTCTTTGGCGATTTGGGGTCTTTTGCTGTTCCATATAAATGTTTGGATTGTTTGTTCTAGTTCTGTGAAAAATGTCATGGGTAATTTGATAGGGATTGCATTGAATCTGTAGATTGCTTTGGGTAGTATGGCCATTTTTACAATATTGATTTTTCCAATCCAGGAGCATGGAATATCTTTCCATTTCTTTACATCTTCTTTGATTTCTTTGATTAAAGTTTTATAGTTCTCAGCATATAAGTCCTTTACCTCCTTGGTCAGGTGTATTCCGAGGTATTTGATTTTGTGAGATGCAATTTTAAAAGGTATCGTATTTTTGTATTCCTTTTCTAATATTTCTAGAATATATAAGCAACTTATACAACCCAACAGCAAAAAAGCCAATCAATCAATGGAAAAATGGGCAAAAGACCTGAATAGACTGTTCTCCAAGGAAGATGTACAGATGGCCAGCAAACACATGAAAAAATGCTCAACGTCGTTGATTATAAGAGAAATGCAAATCAAAACTACCATGAGATACCACCTCAACACCAGTCAGAATGGCCATCATTAATAAGTCCACAAATAACAAGTGCTGGAGGGGTTGTGGAGAAAAGGGAACCCTCCTGCACTGTGGGTGGGAATGTAAACTGGTACAGCCACTATGGAGAATGGTATGGAGGCACCTTAGAAATCTATACATAGAACTTCCATATGACCCCACAGTCCCACTCTTGGGCATATATCCGGACTAAACTCTACTTAAAAGAGACACATGCACCCGCATGTTCATTGCAGCCCTATTTGCAATAGCCAGGACATGGAAGCAACCCAAATGTCCATCGACAGATGACTGGATTCGGAAGATGTGGTATATATACACAATGGAATACTACTCAGCCATAAAAAAGAATGACATCATGCCATTTGCAACAACATGGATGGAACTAGAGACTCTCATACTGAGTGAAATGAGCCAGAAAGACAAAGACAAATACCATATGATATCACTTGTAACTGGAATCTGATATCCAGCACAAATGAACCTTTCCACAGAAAAGAAAATCAAGGACTTGGAAAACAGACTTGTGGCTGCCGGATGGGAGAGGGAGGGAGTGGGAGGGATCAGGAGCTTGGGGTTATCAGATACAACTCAAAATAGATTTACAAGGAGATCCTGCTGAGTAGCATTGAGAACTATATCTAGATACTCATGTTGCAACAGAACAAAGGGTGGGGGAAAAAATGTAACGTATACATGTAAGGATATCTTGATCCCCTTGCTGTACAGTGGGGAAAAAAAAAGTCTCTATCTTGACATTCCATTGGGCCCATATATCTCTACCCTGTAAGTTAATGGGAATGGGTAGAATGTAGGGTCGAAAACGTGCCTCCCTATCATCTGGTCTTAAACACAAAGTACATGGGTGCTACGAAAGCCTGGGGACCGTCTGCCCACACCCTTTGTTCTGTGCAAGTAGCCAGTGCTTGGGCCATTCTTTATCTGACAGTGCTGAAGCATCTGCCCCAGTGTCAGCCCTTGGAATGCATCTTCTTTAATTTTTATCTCTAACAAAGGCCATCCCTGTTGTATTTGAGTCCCCCAGTAATTTTCTATGGGGGTATTTGTACTCCCAAAGTTTCCTTTTTCTCTTTTCGAAGGGTTGGCACCAGGTACAAAATAAGGTAATGGGAGCAGCTATGCAATGGCTTGTCCTTTTTGTAAGGTTATGAATCTGTCTACAGACACCATAATTTGAATTACTCTTAAATAGTCTGAGTCAATGACTCCCCCCCCCCTTTTTTTTTGTGGCACTAGATCTCCCTATTATAAGACCCACCATACCAGAAGGGACGGGGCCTTCAGCAGAAGTAGGTAGCACATACATTTTTCCTGCTTCATTTAATAATTCAGTGCTTTGAAGGGGAAGGTCTAGTCCTGTGCTCCCTCTTGTGGCAGCCCAAAGTGGTCCCACTGAGGTGAGTTCACCCAGATTTGCCTTGGCTGTGGTTTGGTGAGGCGAGTCCCCTTTTTGCTCTGGGCCTTTGCTCTGGGCCTGGGGAATTTGGCCCAATCAGGAGTTTCCGGAGTCTAAGGGATTTTCTTCTTTGTCATATTTGGATTTACATTGGTTTGCCCAGTGTTTTCCGTTTTTGCATCTAGGGCAAACGCCAGGAGGAGCAGTTTGACCTGTCTTACAATCCTTTTTCAGATGGCCCTTTGTTCCATACGAAAAGCACTTAATCGTGGAGTTATCGGGCTTTCCTTTAAGGGCAAAGGCCAACAGCTGTGCTTTATGTGATTCTGTCCCCGCATTTTGGCGCTTTTATAACCTGTGCTGTCGTGGAGGGAGGGCTGGTCTTTGTCTACCTTGATGCCTCTTAAAACGCTCGTAGAGTCTTCATTGGCACTTTCTACTGCCAAAGATAACAGTAGTGTCTCTGCGGCCTCTAAATCATCTATCTGTCTACTAATAGCCTCTTGTAATGGATTTATAAATTCCATATATGGCTGAGGAGGCCCCTGTCTGACATTCCCAAAGGAACCCGTCCCTCAGCCTGAAATGGGAATTTTATGCTCCATAGTCTTTATGATTTCAGTTAATTGTTGTCTCCCCAGCATGGGAACTGCAGCTTGTTGTTGAGGATGGGCATAAGGACCAACTCCGATCAGCTGTTTCAAGGAAATAGGTATATTATTGCCCAAGATTCTCATAGCCTGTGTAACACAGGCGTCCTTAAGGTCCTGTCTATACACTGCATATTGAGCAGGAGATAAGACTGCCTTGATAAGAGCATTTCAATCCCAAGGGCACATGGAGGGGCTTCCTGCTATTGCTTCTACAACCCACAAAGCATAACGGCCGTTAAGCCCATACGCGTGTACTGACGTTTGGAGCTCTTTTACTGTGGAGAAAGGAATACCATCAGAAATAGGGTGGCCATTTCGTGGCATGACTAGAAAAAATTGTAATTCTCCTGCTTGGAAAGCCTCCTTCATGCATTTTTGCATAGGTGTTTCCAACTTAGAGACTGGTTAGTTCTCATGTAGGGAGTGATGCTGGCAGGGCTGCAGAAGGCGATTGTGGCAGAGCTGTTTTTAAAGAAGCAGCAGTGGCGGTAGCAGGTGGAGGGTTATTCAGAGGCACAGAGTTAGGTGCAGCAGGGGGAGGCCTTTCCAAGCAGGTCTCAGGGACAGAAGCACCTTCTTTATCATCGGGCTCATCTTCCCATTCCGTTTCTCCAACACTTTCATATATAGCAACTTGATGTAACAGACCTTAGAGCTGCTCTAACTGGAGACCAAGTCAAAATAACTTCAGGGCTGAGCGTCCCTATCTCTGTATGTCTTTCTTTCTTTATGTTTCCTTCCTACTCCTTCCCAAATTTCTATATTAAAGGACCCATGTGGTGGAAACCATGGGCAGTCAGTAATTTTGTTGCAGAAACTGCAAAAACCGTGGCAGCAGAAGGAGACAAACAGCACTCGGAGATATGGAAAAGCAAGGTTTATTCAGCACCAGTGCGGGCTCAGAGGAATCACCTCCAGAGTCTGAGCACCAGGTCTTTGTTCTCAGTAACTTTTCTACATTACAAGGTCTTGATTTTCCCATGTAAGCATCCCGGACCTCCCCCCTCCCCAAGCAGACAGTGTTCCTCCCTAAGAAACTGAGCAAGCAAGGTTACAGAAGCGGAACTGATAAGCAATGTTGGGTACACGATTAGCAGGGCTGCTGGTGTGGACATAGGGCACACAGTTGCTACATTATTACAAGAAGGGTGGTATGAGGCGCGGATAGCTGGAAAGGCTTGCAGCTGCCTTCTTAGCCAAGGGGAGGTTGTCCTTTAGTTAAAACTCCATTTCAATTTTAGTAAAGCCTTTCTAGAAAGCTGTATTCCTATCGCCTGACCTAGAGTCTATAACACTCAAATATACTGTTTCTGCTCTGGTTGGTGAGTATTCCGCATGTCCTCTCTTGTAAAGTATGTCCCGCAGCAGTGGATTCCAGTATAGTTCCACTGCCCCTTACCGTTCCGGTGGGATCATCATGAAATGAGTTTTAACTAAAGAACAACCCCCCACCCCTTGGCTAAAAAGGCAGCTGCAAGCCTTTCCAGCTATCCGCGCCTCATACCACCCTTCTTGTAATAATGTAGCAACTGTGTGCCCTATGTCCACGCCAGCAGCCCTGCTAATCGTGTACCCAACATTGCTTATCAGTTCCGCTTCTGTAACCTTGCTTGCTCAGTTTCTTAGGGAGGAACACTGTCTGCTTGGGGAGGGGGGAGGTCCGGGATGCCTACATGGGAAAATCAAGATCTTGTAATGTATAAAAGTTGTTGAGAACAAAGATCTGGTGCTAAGACCCTGGAGGTGACGCCTCTGAGCCCGCACCGGTGCTGAATAAACCTTGCTTTTCCATATCTCCAAGTGCCGTTTGTCTCCTTCTGCTGCCACGATTTTTGCGGTTTCCGCACCAATCAAGTCATCTGGCGCTCTCAGTTCTTTCTCCTTCTGCGGGTGTTGCTCCGGTGTGTCGACTGGAACCATGGTCACGTCGGGATCACCACTTGTCGGGAAATGAGTCCCCGACAATGTTATTATTCCACGTTGAGGTGTGGAATTGGCCTCAACTGAAAGAAAAAAGAGAAGAGATTTGAGTTCTGTGCTCAGAAGCCCAAGCTCCGCGTAGGCTTTGAGGCTGTTCTTTTATTGAGAAGCTTACAAGTGCCTTTGCATTCCCGTAGTCCTGCACCCAGTTAAAGGTTAAACAGATATGATCAAACACAAATAGCTACAGATGATAAACTGCAGGATTTGTAGCAGTCATCAGACCCTCATATGCAAGTCCTTCTGATCAAAGGTCTTTTTTCTAAACAACCAGAGCAGGGTCAGTTTCCAGTTTTGTTTTTTTTTTTCCCAAGTACAATCAATCTCTGCAAGAGGCTTGAGGGCATGGTGCCAAGCTCCAAATCTATTCTTAATCTATAAGTGGTCTTCTGCCAGAGTTGTAATTCTACACCTATGCTATTTTTCTACATCCTTTCCCAGAGACCACGGCAGTGTTGATATCTTTCTGAGATGGTGATTTCAATTCATTCATATGTATATACCCAGAAATGGAAGTGCTACATGAGACGGTAGATCTATTTTTAATTTTTTGAAGAATGTCAATACCTTATTTCCTGGTACCCAGGAACCCATTTGCTTCCTTTACTTCTATAAGAACAGACTCTGTGGCCGATAGGGCTTCTTGGTTTTGGATGCGAATCAGGCAGAACTGCCCCCTGAGCTCCCTGGACCGTTGGGGCCATGCTCTCCGCTTAGCCTGATTCTGGAGTTTTCATAGTGATGTTGGTCTATGGACAGTTGCCAGCTGGGCTTCTTGCGAAGGGGAAGGATGTCTGGAACAACCCATGGGGCCATCTTGATGACGTCATTCTCCTAGATATCTTTCAAAATCAAGTGTCTGTACGTTTCTATCCCAGTTAAAAATGTGGGTGGTTATATTTTATTATGGGCTTTTTGCACTGCTTTGCATACTTTGAATAGAAGTCTTCCATTAGATATATAAGTTGGAAATATCTCCCCCTTCTGTGGCTTTTCTTCTTAGCCTCGTGATGAATTTTTTTTAATTGAAGTATAGTTGATTTACAATAGCATGCTTCAGATGTACAGAAACGTGATTTTTTTCAAATTATATTCCATGATCAGTTATGACTAGATATTGAATAGAATTCCTTATGCTATACCTTAAATGCTTGTTGCTTACCCATTTGATATATAGTAGTTTGTATCTGTTAATCCTATACTCGTAATTTGTCCTTCTCGCCCTCCTTCTCCCATTTGGTCATCATAAGTTTGTTTTGTAGTTTGTGAAAGTCTTCTTCTTTTTGTATATAGATTCATTTGTATTTAAATTCCACATGCAAGTGATTATCACATAGTATTTATCACATAGTATTTGTCTTTCTGTCTGACTTCACTAAGTATAATATTCTCTAGGTCCATCCATGGTCCTGCAAATAATAATATTTCATATATATCACATATGTCTTCTTTTTAAGTCAAGCAGCTGCTGACGGGAACTAGGGTTGTTTCCCATTTAGGGTATTGTAAACGGTCTTATTGTGAACACAGGGGTGCACCTAACTTTTTGAACGAAGCTTTTGATTTTTTATAGGTGTATAACCGGATGTGGGATTAGTGGATCATATGATAGCTCAATTTTTTAGTTTTTATTTCTTTAATTTATTGGGTTTCCCACTGTGGCTCAGTGGTTAACGAATTCGACTAGGAACCATGAGGTTGCGGGTTTGATCCCTGACCTTGCTCAGTGGGTTAAGGATCCAGCATTGCCATGAGCTGTGGTGTAGGTCGAAGGTGTGACTCGGATCCCACGTTGCTGTGGCTGTGGTGTAGGCCAGTGGCTGCAGCTCTGATTTGACCCCTAGCCTGGGAACCTCCATATGCCACAGGAGCAGCCCTAGAAAAGACAAAAAGACAAAAAAAAAATATTTATTGTTTAGGTTTGTTATTTTTTTATTTTTTTCCATAGGTCAAAATGATTTATTACCAATTGTGCTGGGACATTTCAAATCAAAGTGTTTTGTGGGATGCTTCTAAAAAATTATTTGTGTGTGCGTGATAACCTTTGTCTAGCATCTCAAAATATTTTCATCCCTGTAAATGGCTTAGTTAATGTTCAAGCACATAGGTTTTTGGGTCTGGTCTATTTCAGTGTTACATCTCTTTTTACCCCTCACATCTAATTCATCAGTGGGAAGCTTTGGGTTCTACAATACGGCTCATATCATTCTCTCTTCTGTCTTTACTGTCATCTATTAAGAGCATATCATCATCCTTTCTTTTTTGGACTTAGGTACCAGCATTCTTTTTTTTTTTTCCCACCCTTTGTTCTGTTGCAACATGAGTATCTAGACAAAGTTCTCAATGCTACTCAGCAGGATCTCCTTGTAAATCTATTTTGAGTTGTATCTGATAACCCCAAGCTCCCGATCCCTCCCACTCCCTCCCTCTCCCATCAGGCAGCCACAAGTCTCTTCTCCAAGTCCATGAGTTTCTTTTCTGTGGAGATGTTCATTTGTGCTGGATATCAGATTCCAGTTACAAGTGATATCATATGGTATTTGTCTTTGTCTTTCTGGCTCATTTCACTCAGTATGAGAGTCTCTAGTTCCATCCATGTTGCTGCAAATGGCATGATGTCATTCTTTTTTATGGCTGAGTAGTATTCCATTGTGTATATATACCACATCTTCCGAATCCAGTCATCTGTCGATGGACATTTGGGTTGCTTCCATGTCCTGGCTATTGCGAATAGGGCTGCAATGAACATGCGGGTGCATGTGTCTCTTTTAAGTAGAGTTTAGTCTGGATATATGCCCAAGAGTGGGACTGTGGGGTCATATGGAAGTTCTATGTATGGATTTCTAAGGTATCTCCAAACTGTTCTCCATAGTGGCTGTACCAGTTTACATTCCCACCAACAGTGTGGTATCAGCATTCTAACACAGCTCCATGTGTCTACTTTTGCCTTTTTGCCCTCCATTCTCCAAGCAGTAACAGAGTACTCCTTAAAAGTGGAAAAACTGATCATGTTAGACTTTTAAATACAACCTTTCCCTGTCAGTAATTCTGTGCCAGGAAGTCTTACAAAGCTGTTCTAGAACATGGGAAGGCATTCTAGAAAACAGGAATTGTTATCACTACTTTATGCTCAATTTATTTAACCAGACTGGTGTTGCTACTTAACTTTTATTACTGAGCTCCTCTGTACAGAAGAAACTGTGATGGTACCTGCCTTATGCCTGAGCTGAAACTCTCAAAAAGAAAAAGAAAAAGAAAAAACCACACTAATTCACCAAACAAACAAAAAAGGCTGGTAAATTCACCTTGCATCAACTGTAGAGGGCACTATGAACATGGGTACAATGATGTCTATGTGTATGTACTCAGGCCACTTGGACTGAGTTAATTAACAATAATCACCTTGGGGTGTTTTTTTATTATTATTACTTATTAAATTAATTAACCCTGGAAAACTTGAGATAGACTATGTCTGAGCAAGCCAGGCCATGCCAGACAGAGTACAAGGAAGACATTCCCCAATATTTTAATTTCCCCTAAAAAGCTCAGTGCAATAGAAGTCTTGGTACCTATTTCTTGGCCCTCTCTGCACAGCCAAGCCAGAGATGTCTCGTGACAAGTCGGTTCCCTCTTTATAGTTTGTGTAGTTTCAGTGAGGGAGCTGCTCCATCTATAACATTGGATAGTCTATTTATGGAATATATAGATTTATTTATTTTTCTTTTTTCCTCCTTTTTAAAGAATAATATTATGATTTACAGTGTTCTGTGAATTTCTGTTGTACAGCAAAGTCACCCAGTCATATATATATATATATATATATATATATATATATATATATATATATATATATATATTCTTTGTCCCACATTATCCTCCATCATGTTCCATCACAAGTGATTAGATATATAGTTCCTGGTCCTGTACAGCAGCATCTCATTGCCCATTCACTCCAAATGGAAGAGTTTTCCTCTACTAACCCCAGATTCCCAATCCATCTCACTCCCTCCCCTTCCCCACTGTCAAAAACAAGTCTGTCCTACATGTCCATGGTATTTTCTGTTTTGTAGATAGATCATTTTTGCCATATTTTAGACTTTACATATAGTGATATCATATGGTGGCTGTCTTTCTCTTTCTGACTTACTTCACTCAGGATAAGAGTCTAGTTCCATTCATGTTGCTGCAAATGGCATTATTTTGTCCTTTTTAATGGCTGAGTAGTATTCCATTGTATATACGCACCACATCTTCCTAATCCATTCATTGGTCGATGGGCATTTAAGTTGTTTCCATGTCTTGGCTATTATGAATACTGCCACAATGAATATACGGGTGCATGTATCTTTTTCAATGAAAGTTTTGTCTGGATAGATGCCCAGGAGTGTGATTGCTAGGTCATATGTTAGCTCTGTATTTAGTTTTCTGAGGTACCTCCATACTGTTTTCCATAGTGGTTGTACCAAGTCACATTCCCACCAACAGTGCAGGAGGATTCCCTTTTCTCCACGTCTTCTCCAGCTTTTATTATTTGTTGACTTGTTAATGATGGCCACTGGTGTGAGGTGATACCTCATTGTAGTTTTGATTTACATTTTTCTAATAATTGTTGATATTGAGCATTTTTTCATGTGCCTGTTGGCCATTTGTATGTCTTCTTTGGTGAAATGTCTATTTAGGTCTTCTGCCCATTTTTCACTTGGGTTGTTTGTTTTTTTGTTGTTGAGTTATATGAGTTTTTTGTATATTATGGGATTAAACCTTTGTTGGTTGAGTCATTTGCAAAAATTTTCTCCCATTCTGTGGGTTGTCTTTTCATTTTTTTAATGGCTTCTTTGATGTCCACAAGGTTTTGAGTTTAATTAGGTCCCATTTGTTTATTTGTGTCTTTATTGTCATTATTTGAGGAGGTGGATCAAACAAGATGTTGCTGTGATTTATATCAAAGAGCATTCTGCCTATGTTTTGCTCTAGGATTTTATAGGCTCTGGCCTTATTTTTAGGTACATTTTGAGTTTATTTTTGTGTATGGTGTTAGACAATGTCCTAATTTCATTCTCTTAAATGCAGTTGTCCAATTTTCCCAGCATCATTTATTGAAGAGACTCTTTTTCCTCCAATGTATGTTCTTGCCTCCTTTGTCATAGATTAATTGACCCTAGGTGTTTGGGTTTATTTCTGGGCTTTCTATCCTGTTCCATTGATCTCTATTTCTGTTTTTGTGCCAGTACCATACTGTTTTGATGACTGTACCTTTATAATAGAGTCTGAAGTCAGGGAGCCTGGTTCCTTCAGTTCCATTTTTTCTTTTCAATATTTCTTTGTCTATTTGAGGTCTTTTGTTCTTCCATACAAATTTTAAAATATTTTGTTCTAATTCTGTAAAGAATGTCATTGGTAATTTAATAAGGAGTGCATTGAATCTGTAGATTGCCTTAGGTAGTATTGTCATTTTGATTATATAGATGTTTCCAATCCAAGAGCATGGTATATTTTTCCAGATATTTATGTCTTCTTCAGTTTCTTTCATCAGTGTCTTATAGTTTTCAGAGTATAGGTCTTTTGTCTCTTTAGGTAGGTTTATTCCTAGGTATTTTATTCTTTTTGATGCAATGGTAAATGGGATTGTTTCCTTAATTTCTCTTTATGACCTTTCATTGTTAGTATATAGAAATGCAATTTATTTCTGTATATTAATTTTGTATTCCGAGACTTTACCAAATTCATTGATGAGCTCTAATAGTTTCCTGGTAGTGTCTTTAGGATTTTCTAGGTATAGAATCATGTCATCTGCAAACAGTGACAATTTAATTTCTTCTTTTACAGTTTGGATTCCTTTTATTTATTTTTCTTCTCTGATTTGCATGGCTAGGACTTCCAAGACTATGTTGAAGAATAATGGTGGAAGAGGACATCCCTGTCTTGTTCCTGATCTTAGTGGAAATGCTTTCAGTTTTCACCATTGAGAATGATGTGTCCTGTGGGTTTTTCATAAATGGCTTTTATTATATTGAGGTATTTCCCTTCTTTGCCCACTCTCTGGAGAATTTTTTGAGGAATGTGTGTTGAATTTTGTCAAAATCTTTTTCTGAATCCATTGAGATGATCAAGTTTTTATTTTTCAGTTTGTTGATGTGGTGTATCACATTGATAGATTTGTGGATATTGCACAATTCTAGCATCCCTGGGATAAATCCTACTTGATCATGGTGTCTGATTTTTTTAATGTATATTTGTATTCATTTTGCTAATACTTTGTTGAGGATTTTGGCATCTATGTTTATTAGTGGTATTGGCCTGTAACTCTTTTTTTGTGGTGTTTTTGTCTGGTATTGGTATCAGGGTAATCGTTGCCTCATAGAATTAGCTTGGGAGTGTTCCTTCCTCTGCAGTTTTCTGGAAAAGGTTCAGGAGAAGAGGCATTAACTCTTCTCTCAATGTTTGGTAGAACTCACTTGTGAAGCCACCTGGTCCTGGACTTTTGTTTTTTAAAAGATTTTAATCACATTTTCAATTTCGTACTTGTGATTGGTCTGTTCAAATTTTCTATTTCTTGGTGGTTCTTTGTAAGAATCTGTCCATTTTCTCTCTCTCTCTTTTTTTTTTTTTTTTTTTTTTTGGTCAAAGGCATGTATCACCATTAACTTAACTTCCCTCTTAGAACTTAACTGCATCCTATATACTTGGTAAGGCTGTGTTTCCATTTTTGCCTATCTCGAGATAATTTCTGATTTCTTTTTTTTATTTTATCTTTGACTTATTGGCTTTTAAGTAATGTTATTTAGTCTCCATGTGTTCATTATTTTTCTTTTATTCTTTTTGGTTGATTTTTAGTCACATTCTGTCATGGCCAGAAAATATGCTTGAAATAATTTCTATCCTCTTAAATTTGTTGAAGCTTGTTTTCTGACATAGAGTGGTCATCTCTCCTAGAGAATCTTTATGTGTGCTTGAAAAGCATGTGTATTCTGGCTTTTTTTGGATGTGGTGTCCTATGGATATCAATTAGGTCTAACTGATCCTTAACCCCCTGAGCAAGGCCAGGGATGGAACCCACAACCTCATGGTTCCTAGTCAGATTCATTTCTGCTGTGCCATGACAGGAAATCCTACTTCTCAAATATTTTAATGCTTATGGTTTCTTGTCACACTTTAAGCTTGGTTAGAAATTAAGTAATTCAAATTCGTGATTTACTCATTAAAAATTTACATTTTGTTAGATAATCTAAACTTCTCTTTAAAAATTCTTTGCTCCCTTAATAGAGTTGAAGAATGGATTTTTCATGGTTCTACAAATTTATGGTTCTTCTGTGGAAGAATTTTGTTTTAAAGGTAAGTTGAGCTACCTATTGAAGTTTTGCAAAAGCTAAGAGACCACATTGGGAAAATATTGATAGCGCAATCACTACATTTCAGTTTATACTGTTGCATTTTTCTTAGGTTTAGGGCTGGGGGTATCTCTTCAAAGTCTGAAGAGTTCTCACAGAGTAAAATGATAGCAGCATGACACATAGAAAGGAGAAAAAAGACAGTCCAGGAAACCTTTGCTGTTAGACAGTCAAGCTGTTGCTTTTGGTCATCTGTATCTCTTTTATGAAATATCTATTAAAATAAAATAGTTATCCATTTGCAGTTAATGTACTCTTAGCACTATTAACTATTAATCCTTTTTTTTTCTTTCATGTACTAGAGGCGGCGATTCATTGCTTTAATTATGGAAATTATCCTCACATTACTATTTATTGGTACACTTTTGTTAACCCGCAACTTTGTGGTTATAAGGAATTATGGACCTTTCAATTACTCTCTTCAGCCTGTGGATGAGTTGCCTGCATTCCTTGGAAACATCCCTTTTCCTGGTCTATGGGAATTGGCTTTTGTGCCTTCCAAAAGTGTCGTGGTAAAGAATATTGTTGAAACTGTGAAAAGAGATTTACACTACAACTTTAAAGGTTAGAAATCAAGGTTTTCTTTTTAAAAAGTACCATTCCATTATTTTGGCAAAGATACACTTACAACCTTTTGTCTTGGCATTAATCCCAAGTGAAACATTTTAGGAGAGGCTCATAAACAAACAGTAACCTTCTAAGTATAAAATGGACTTTGTAAACTTGAGAGTTAAATTCCTACAAAATATTTTCTCCTAGAACCTAAAATATTTTTAATATATAATCATCATTATTATATATTGTCTAACCTATATATCTATATAGATGTATATAGACATATAGGTAATAATTATCTATTAGATCTATATATTTTAGATAAGGTAATATTCTGATAGATAATTTAATAATATTTTAAAATAAGTAATAAATTTACATCATTCCTGGTTATCATCCAATTCTGTGATACCAATTCTGCCTTGTTTCTGGTTATCCTTCTTAAACTGGGTGAGTCTTAGCCAGGCGTACATTATAGTGTGCCAGAAGTGCACAAAGCCACAGTATAAGCTGAAGCCCTCCTTCTGGATGTATATTCAGAGGTCAGTTGCTTCAAACATCTTTTATATAAAAATGTTGCACAAGTCATATGTGAAGCTGCATAGAATTGTTTTAAAAGTTCCCAATTCTTCACTCACCCTCCCATTCTCAACTCAGTTCATCGCTTTTTTCTCCCAGAGATAAATGTTGTCAGAAGTTTGGTGAGCATCCTTCTACTGCCCCTTCCCTTTACACATATGTATTTATTCAATCGCGGATTTGTTTTCAGTCTTGTTTCTCTCTCAAGGGTTTTGAGAATCCTGAGCCTAGATGCCATCTCAGAACATCTCCCACTTTTATAAAACACTGAGGCAGGAAAAAAAAAAGCAAACTCCCCAGTAGTTTTTATAGTATATATCCTAATAATTTAGTATTTTACAGATTACTCTGGGTTACCCTCAAATAGTTTATTTATAATTTCCACTCTGATTTCTTTTTTGATGCATGGAATTTTTAGGCCTTTATTACTTAGCCCCCAGGGGTGTGTCATTATCTTCTGTCATTGATTCTATTTCAGTTTCCCTTGAATCAGAGAGTATACTCCATGGCTGCAATTCCTTGAAAATTTGAGAATTATTTCTGACGAGTTTATGGTGTATTGTGATAAGTGTTCCATGTGCCTTTGTAAAGACTATGTATTTCGTATGTTTTGCTTGTAGTATTCTGTAAATGGCACTCAGGTCAGGTTATCAAGTTGGTTAATCATCCTGCTTTTCAACTTTTCTGTATTCTTACTATTATTTGTCTGTTTATCCTCAGTTGTTGAGAGAGGTATTCAATTTCCAACTAGGTGTTATTAGTATTAAATAGGCTTTGTATATATTAAAATAATATTAAAATTTCCTTTTTGTGTATATATTTTGAAATTACATTATTAGGTCATGCGAGCTGTCTGTTGAATTGCTTTAAAATATTTCTCAGATCTGGAATTTTTACCTCTGTTTTTAATAGCGTCTAGGCCTCTAAAGAAATGTTCTGTTTTTTAAATTTATTAACCATGGTTACTTTAAAGTTTCTTCCACAAAGTTGTGGAATCTGGTTTACTTATATGTATTTTTCCAAGTCATCGAGTTCTGTTTCATAGCATATCTTGCGTGTCCATATTAAATGACAGATATTGTGGATGAAAAATATTAGATGCTCTTGAGGGCACTTCTTTACCCAAAGAGCGTTAGGTTTTCTTCTGGATGGTGGTCAGTGTATTGATGGGCCATCTTGATTCCATCCAGGGTTGGTTTAAGGTTTCAGTAAGGACTGTTCCATTTCAGTTTGCTCTTTATTCCTGAGGCATACCCTTTGTCCTAGGGCCTGGTTGCTCCTCCTATGGCATGGCCCTTCTAGTCTGGAGGATTTTTGAAGGGCCCACTAATGTTGTAGGGTTTGACCTTCATTTTCTGTCTCTCCTCACTGCTCAGCATCTTGGTCTGCCACCTGATGTCATCTTAGTTTCTTGGGTCTTATCCTGTGCTTTGTTTAGGAGTTGGTCAATGGAATTTACATGCTTAATTTTCTCTTCTCTTCTCTTCTCTTCTCTTCTCTTCCCTTCTCTTCTCTTCTCTCTTCGGAATTGTGCTTTCCAAGTCCCAGCTATTTTGGCCAGCTGAACTCTCACCTTCTGCTCTTCAACTTTGGAAGTCTGCAACACTTATCAAGTGATTTCGGGTAAAATACCAGGGTGAACATGATACTCACCTAAGGCAATTCCCTTTTTCAAGACTTGTAACTCCATAGGTTTTGCTCATGCTTATTGCTCTCAAACAGTTTTATAGGTTTCATCCAACTGTCATGTAATAGAAGTGTTCAGTCTAATATTAGCTATTCCACATAACTAAAACTAGAAGTCCCTGTATAATTTTTTATGGCCACACATGTAGCTTTTGGAAGTTCCCTGCCCAGGAATTGAATCTGTGTTGTAGCTGTGACCTACTCTGTAGCTATAACTATGATGAATCCTTTAACCCACTGTGCCAGGGAGGGAACCTGCAACTCCCAGGTTCCTTGGCTGCAGTTGTATTCTTAACCCACTGTACCACAGTGGGAACTCAATGTATGAGAATTTTTAAACTGTCTGTTGGCTGTTTTCATGTTTTCTGGCTCTCGAGCCCCTTAACCTTCAAAGCCAAATGTTCTGGAGTCTCCTCATCACAATGTCAGACTCCCAGGCTTGGAACCATGACTTCGAGCTCAGAACCTCTGCAATATAGTTATTTTCCTCTTGGTGGGTATGGGACTTGCTTATATCACATAGACACACCTATTATCATATTACTGTGGCTTCGTCCATGTTTGGGGGTGTAGAATATCTTTTTTGGTAGTTTCCAGTCTTTTTTGTCAATATTTATTCAGCGGTTAATTGGGATTTTGGTGTTTTTGTGACAGAAGGTAAGCATTAGTCCTTCTACTCTGCTGTCCTCCTGATCAAGCCCTTCTGGCAGAACAAAGCAGAGTTTGTGCAACAATAACTAATACTTCCTGCTTTACCTGGGTCAGTGCAGCAGAACCGTGCAGTTGTTGAGGCGAGGCCAAATGAAGCAATGTCTGGCAGTGAATTTCTGGAATATTTCAGACTATAAACTATAGCATTCTGCATTTCCATGACAGGCTTCAGGAAAATGATGCTAACAGTAAACTCGGGCCTTATGATATACTCTTTACAGGACTGGAAACAGTAATATCTTAAAGTCTAGGTGTCAAGTGTGGCAGTGTTGAGGAGACTGTAACTTGAGACTGTAAACTTTGGAGGATGAGATGTGTTCTCAAAAATTATACCATCAACAATTTCAATAATGAGGCTTCACATGGAAGCTTTTGAGAATCAAAGCATTGGGGGTTTGCTAGACAGAATTGTGCAATCAAGCCCCTTAAAATCTTGGTCATAAAAATTCATGGAATTTCACTTGCACCAGTGGGCTATTGAAGTCTTTGGTATCCTGTTTACAATAAAAATACATTTACATTAAAAATATGTTTAATGCATAATAGAAGTAAGGAAATCTTTAATGTATATAAATGTACATATAGATATTTAAATGACTAAATATTTTGTCTTAGGAGGGTACAAATGATGCCACATTTAAAATTTTTCAGTTATGTTAAATTTAATTTAGGCTGAGTCCATTGATGAATCATCTCAAATACTGAAACATAATCACCTCAAATATTAAAGTTATAAAGTGGTTTCATTCCTCAGCTTCTAATTATTTTTGATTAGATATTTAAAATTCCCATGATATAGGACTTTGAATAGAATGGATAGTTCAAATTTGTTCATATTTCTCTTTGAGATGGAAATTTCAAAATACAGTTCAAAGCATTGCTCATTGTTAGGTTATTTCAGTATATAGTTATTTTATTCATTATATTTTAAGCTTGTGGTAAAATTTTAACACTCCAAAAAATTATGCATTCCAAATATCCATTATTTCCTTATGCCAGCATTTGAGCAACAGTCTTATAAAATATTTTATATGTTGATAGTCTTTCATCCATGTAAAATGGTTTCCCATCTTATAGAGAGGAAGGGCTGTCAGACATTTTGCCCTTTTGTGGTCAACTCACACATTAGATTCTTCTCTTTCTACAGTTCAAGGTTTTTCTTCAGAAAGAGATTTTGAAAACTACGTTAAAAAAAAGGTTAATTCTAAAAAAGTGATGGCTGCTTTTGTTTTTGACCATGAGTTCCAAAATAGCCATGATCCCCTGCCACTTAAGGTAAGACAATGTTATGTAGAGACTTCAAAATTGTACTTCCAATTTCCAGAGATTTAATGAAGTAGAGGTATCACTATTCCATTTTATACGTGGGATACTGTAAGTTATCCAAGATCATGCTGCTTTAATGTACCAGACCAAATCTAAAAAACTTCTGTGTCCTTGCATTTATTTCGCCAATGCTTTTTGCTTGTGGGAAAAGAAGTGGATTCATCATCTTTCCAAGATTTCTATTTATAAATCAATCATAGGAAATATTGACACCTAAGGATATTACCTCTGCTACTGTATCTGATGTTCCAGCTGTCTCCAGCTGCACATGATGATGAAGGAAATATATATTTCATAGATCAAAAGATAAGATGTGTTAAAGCAAATGCAGCAAAAAGGAGGGGGGGGGGCTTCTCTTTGTGGCTCAGTGGTTAACAAACCTGACTAGAATCCATGAGAATGCAGGTTCGATCCCTGGCCTTGTTCAGTGGGTTAAGGATCCGGCATTGCTGTGAGCTGTGGTGTAGGTTGCATATCCGACTTGGATCCCATGTGGCTGTGGCTGTGGTGTAGGCTAGCAGCTGTAGCTCCCATTCAGCCCCTGGCCTGAGAACTTCCGTAGGCTGTGGGTGCGGTCCTAAAAAGAAAAAAAAAAAATGCATCTTCACTAGCATGGAACACAACACAAAAACTTTCCTATTTCTTTTGAAAGAACTTTATAACCTTTTCTAAACCTGAATTAAGAGAATAATGTGAAGGCTTATCCATGCTGAATCAGCATGAAGACATATGTAGATACTGAGAACGATTCTGATAATAACTCCCAGGGAGAGGCAAGAACATGCTTCGAACCTGGTGTCTCTGATGTTGAGGGAAATAGCAAAGTAAGGTATCATTAATATATGGAAGCAAAATTCTGCATTTAAGATGCAGATGGTTGTCAGTGGAATAAAAACATAAGCAGGGTTGTAGGTATCTTTTCATTCTGTCACATCCTTTCATACACATCAGCTTCCCTCAAGTTACTGGCTCAAGGTAAGCTGATGCTGACATAGGCTCTACCATGTGGCTAGAGCCTGGTCAAAATGTTTTGGGGGCAGGTTCAAACTTCACCCTTTCTGCCTTATATACGCTCCCTTACTTGGCCCCCTTGCCAGTTTTTCTGGTCTGACCCTTCCAACTTTTGGCAATGGTTGGACCATTTGCTGACTTATAAAGCTGCTTAGGTCCAGTGTAATCTACCTTGATGTTTAAGGGTTCTTCAGAATAAGTATTTTGATTTAATAATTAAGTTATGCAACACTCCACGTTTACACTGTATCGCATTCTTCTTTTATCCACATGAAGGACGTTAAAATCACTTTTCAGAGAGGTTGAGATTTTCCTTCCAGAATACTTGGCTGACATAATCAGGCAAGAAATTATAGTGTGTTTTCCTTATATTTAATTGCCGTAGGTGTGCCATCTATTTATTTGGGGAAATACATTCACAATAGTGTGTCAGTTGCCGCTTTGTTTGCAACCTACAGTAACCCTACAGCAGGTTTGCTCTCCCTTCCTAATGTTCAGAATCTGTGGTGATGCCTCCAAATCAGTTTGCCTCAAAATCGCATATTTTCAATTGCACCTTAACCTCTTTTCATGTCTCATTCTAACTTAATTATAGTCTTTGTTTATAGACATTGTTTGTTTCTTATGGCTCCTTGTAGGTAAAATATCACCTGCGTTTTAGCAGTTTCCAGAGGAACAAGGATGTGAGGTTTGATCGAAACAGAGGCTGGGAAACAGGTGCTCTCTTTCCAGCTTTTCCTTCTGTGGGCCCCAGAAATGAGGATTTTGAAAATGGGGGAAGTCCCGGTGAGCACATCTTTAAACACATTTATTTTAATATCATAGTAGTTTAGTAACTGCCATCACATATTTACAGGTATATTACTTCAACCTTGTGATAAAAGTTATTTTTCACTTACTGTGCTGATTTGTTCCTTTGCATTTTTCAGTGTCCAAAAACCCATATGAAACATTCTCGACATTGAAACAGTGTATTTTATCCTTTCCTCGTTATTACCATTTCTTACCCTCGTCTTTTCATGTAGATTTACTTGTGAAATTTTGGCTTTAATGACTCAGTGTACACATCCAGTTACTGACCGTGATTAGTTACAAATATGTTATTCTTTGGGGTTGATGACTAGTTTTTAATATAGTAATTTAAAATTTATTATGTAAACTGCCATTTAAAAGTCTTTAACATGGAGTCTCTAGTTCTATCCATGTTGCTGCAAATGGCATTATTTTGTGCTATTTCGTGGCTGAGTAGTATTCCATTGTGCATATGTACCACATGCTGTACAGTAGAAAATTGACAGAACACCGTAAACCAGCTATAATGGAAAAAAATAAAAATTATTAGTTAAAAATAAATAAATAAAAGTCTTTAACATGGAGCATATGCTTTTACCATAATGCAGATTTTCTTTGAGGAAATAACTCAACAAGAGAAACAAGTTCTGACCAACTTTGCATAATTCTTTAAAATTTCAAACAACCTACATCTTAAATAGGATAAATGAATAACAAAGGTATAAAATGTAGTTTAACAGAACATTGGATAGTCATGAAAAATAGACATTATTAAATCTTCTCAAAAGGAAAGCTCAGAACTATCATATGAGATTGTAGGTATGTTAGCTGCATACTCATCAACACAAAATTGGGATAAATACCCAACTATGAAAATATTTGCTGTGTGAGAGTGGTGGGATTGTGTTGGATGTTATTGTTATTTTATTTGGAAATATTTTAAGCATTATTTTTATAGTCATAAAATTTAAAAGAGAATCTTGTGTCTTTTCCGGCTTATGTTACTGCATAATGAACTTATGCCTAGGGCATTGTTTTATAAAGGTTAGACTGTGAAAAACTAAGAAAGCTGGATGATGCTAAAAGTTGTCAAAGATGTGAGTACATAGAAACCAAACTACACTGCCAGAGGTAGGTTGCCTAAGCTCAGCCAACCATTCTGGAGGGGGCAGTCTGGTACTGGTGGCTATCTTAACCAATGTGAGATACTGTAACAAAACACCACAGACTGAGTAGCTTGTAAATAACAGAGATATAGTTCCCATTGTTCTGGAGCCTGGAAAGTCCAACATCGAGGTACTGGCATGGTCATGTTGTTTTTTGTTTTTTTTTTTTTTTTTTTTTTTTTTTTTTTTTTTTTTTTAGGGCCACACCTGCAGCATATGGAGGTTCCCAGGCTAGGGGTCAAATCGGAGCTGTAGCTGCCACTGGCCTATGCCACAGCCACAGCAATGCCAGATGCGAGCCACATCTGTGACCTACACCACAGCTCACGGCAACACCGGATCCTTAGCCCACTGAGCAAGGGCAGGGATCGAACCCGCAACCTCATGGTTCCTAGTCAGAGTCATTTCTACTGCGCCATGACGGGAACTCCAAAGGCAAGGTCATGTTCTAATGAGAGTCCTCTTTATGATTCAAAGCATGTGCCTTATCAGAGTATCTAGGGATCTTTCTGAAGCCCCATGTATAAGGGCTTTTATTTATTTATTTATTTATTTTATTTATGAAGGCTCCCCTCTCATGACTTAAGTTATTCCCAAAGGCTTCACCCACTGATACCATTACCTCAGACATCAGGATTTCAACATACCTCTGTATCTGCAGGTTTTACACCCATGAATTCACCCAGAATATAGAAGGCAAACTGTATTTTTTGTGTTATGCCTTTTTATTTGAGGCACTTGAACATTCATCAATTTCAGTGTCTGTAGGGATTCCTGGAACCACTTCCCCACAGATACCAAGGGACAACTATATGTATTTTGGATAGATACAAATATTAAAACCATAGCAATTGCCAAATTAAGAATATTTTGATAGATATAAATCCTACAAAACTCTTTTATGGATCCATGAGAATGTTCCTGGTAGTGTTTGTGGTGGCAAGGAACAGGAAGCAATCAGGACAGCTAATGAGAAAGACTGGACTAGATGTATACATAGCAGCATCTAAAGACACAGAACTAGGTGAATAAAATTTATAACATAATTTCACAATAAAATAAAATAAAATGTTGTAGAGAAAACATGTAGTATCCGAAATAAATTTATTGGATGAGATTAGTTACATGGAGAACAAGACAAGATAGTGAATAAATTTGAGCACACACAGTATACTTACCCAGAATAAAGCAAAGTAAAAAAAAAAAAGTCAATTTTATTCAGTCATATAAAGAAATGAAATATCAATACATGCCCCAAGGAGTTCCCGTCGTGGTGCAGTGGTTAACGAATCCGACTAGGAACCATGAGGTTGCGGGTTCGATCCCTGGCCTCGCTCAGTGGGTTAAGGATCCGGCATTGCTGTGAGCTGTGGTGTAGGTTGCTGATGCAGCTCGGATCTGGCATTGTTATGGCTGTGGTGTAGGCCGGTGGCTACAGCTTCGATTCGACCCCTAGCCTGGGGACCTCCATATGCCGTGGGAGTGGCCCTAGAAAGGGCAAAAAGACAAAAAAAAAAAAAAATGCCCCAACATGTATGAACCTTGATAACTTTATTCCAAGTGAAAGAAGCCAAATGCAAATGGTCACATATGATTCCATTTATATGAAGCATTCAGAACCAATAAATCAATAGACACAGAAAGAATATTTGTGGTTGCTAGGGATTAAGGGGAGGCGGGAAAACCCATACTGTTTAATGGGTATGGGTTTTCCTTTGGGGGTGATGTTAATTTTTTAGAACTAGGTAGAGATGGTAATTGTACACCAAATATGTAACACAGAATTGTATGCTTTAAACTTAATTTTATGTTAGCAGCATTTTACCTAATTAAAAAAATGAACGAAACCTAGTGACCTGTGAGTCAATAATGACCTGGAGGTACCATATAAAAAGGAGAAAGAGAAGGAGCACAAAATATACTTACATTTCAAATTCGATGAAAATTATAAATGTATACATTAAGAAGCTCAGCAAATCCCTATCAGGATAAATACAGAGAAAACCTGTTCATACATTAAAAGTGCAAAGAAATCAAAGATAAAGAGAAAATTCAAAAGGCACCAGTGGCATTTGGTGTAGGTTGCCGCTGTAGCTTGGATTTGATCCCTGGCCTGGGTATGGCCAAAAAAAAAAAAAGTAAAAGTAAAACAAACAAACAAAATATGACCTGTCCCTACCTATGGCAGCAAAAGTGGGGATCCCAGACTTCTATTTATGTTAATGTATAACAGTGTACCCCAAAACCTCCACCAGTTAAAGAATGCCAGTGAGGGAGGTGGGTCATTCGTCTCGACTGGCTTCTCATTGCCTCCCCACACCTCCGTGTCAGTGGAGGCCAGGTGGTGAGTCAAGATTTCCACTCCTACCTGGTAGTAATGATGTGCTCTTCTCCATTTCCTCTCGGTGGAGTCTGTGGAGGCCTGGTTGAAAGTCAGGACATTCACCATTGTCCAGAAGTAATGAAACCACTCCAACCATGGTGTCAGTGATAATACAAGCATGTATTTATCTAGGGATCCCCCCTCTAACCCACAGTAATAAGGAAACCTCCCCATTACAGAAGTAATGAAACCACTCCAACTGTGGTGTCAGTGATAATGCAAGCATGTATTAATCTAGGGATCCCCCCTCTAACCCACAGTAGTAAGGAAACCTCCCCATTCCATATCCTTAGAGGCCAAGTGGGGGAACCTTGACTTCTACTTCTATCTGGCAGTGATGGGGGAGCAACCCCCATGCCCTGCTGGAACAGTGTCAGAGAAAGTTAGCTAAAACAGAAGGTTTAAGATAGGTCCAGGTTTTCATAACATAATATTGAAATGTCCAGATTTGGGTAGAAAATTACTCATAACAAGAACCAGGAAAAAAATTTATTTATTTATTTTATTTTATTTTATTTTATTTTTTTTAAGGATGCACCCATGGCATATGGAAGTTCCCAGGCTAGGGGTCTAATCAAAGGTAGCTGCAAGCCTACACCACAGCCACAGCAATGTGGGATCCAAGCTGCATCTGCAACCTATACCACAGCTCACGATAATGCCCCAACCCACTGAGCGAGGCAGGGATTGAACCCACATGCTCATGGATAATCGTTGGATTTGATTCCACTCTGTCATCACAGGAATTCACAGAACCAGGAGAATTTTAAATGAAATGAAAAGACAATAAATAGATGCTGTATTCGTTACATATGGCTGTCATAACAAATTACCATAAACTGAGTGGCCTTAAGCAAAAATTTATTGTCTCATGGTTTTGGAATCAGGTTTAGCACCATGAAGGGCATAAGGAGAATCTTTTCTGGCCTCTTACAGTTTCTGGTGACTCCAGGAATCCCTCAGCTTGTGACTGCATGACTCCACTCTTTACCTCTGTCATGATATGGTCTTTTCCTCTTTGTCTCTTTTAAGGATAATTGTCACTGTATTTAGGGCCTATCCAGATCATTCTGCCTCATCTTATTTTGAGATCCTTAAGTATGTCTGCAAAGACCCTTTTTCCAAATAAATTCATATTAACAGATTCTGAGGGTTAGGACATCTTTTGGATATGTACTCAACCCAACACTGATGTTAACACCAGGATAACTGAGATGTTATAATTATCTGATAAAGATTTTAAAACAGCCATGATAAAAAAAAAAAAACACTTCAATGAACAATTATGAACATGTTTGGGAAAAAAATGGAAAGCCTCAGCAAAAAAAAAAAAAATAGAAAGTCTTAACAAATAAATAGAAGACATAAAGAAGAAGCAAATTGAAATATTAGAACTGAAAAATATCATAACTGAAATAAAAAGCTCAATGGGTGGGGTCAAAAACATGATGGGGGGGACACAGAAAAGAACCACTTTTTAGAAGATAACTAATAAAATTACCCCAGTCTGAATGACAAAGTAAAAGTAGACTGAAAAAAAAAGGAACAGAGTCTCAGGGACCTGTGGGAGTATAACACAAGATTTCGTATTTGCGTCTTCAGGGTTGAACAAAGACAAATTTAGATGAAGCTTAAAAGCATTATGCTAAGTGAAATAAGTCAGGGAAAGACAAACCCAGCATGATAAATCTGTATTACTTTTGTACCTCTTCTTTAAGATTATTTTTCCAAAATAAAAATTATATTTTAGGAGTTCCCATCGTGGCTCAATGGTTAAGGAATCCAACTAAGAACCATGAGGTTTCAGGTTAGATCCCTGGCCTTGCTCAGTGGGTTAAGGATCCAGCGTTGCCATGAGTTGTGGTGTAGGTTGCAGAGGCGGCCCGGATCCCGTGTTGCTGTGGCTCTGGCATAGGCCGGCGGCTACAGCTCCAATTCGACCCCTAGCCTGGGAACCTCCATATGCCACGGGAGCAGCCCTGGAAAAGGCAAAAGGACAAAAAATATGTATATATGTTTTTTAAATTCTTCAAACTGAAGTGGCAATAAAAGCAAATTTTCTCAAGCTTATAAAGCACATGTATGAGAAATGTGTGCTTACTGGTGAAGTATTTAACATGCCCCTAATATCAGGAATAAAGCAAAGATGTTTGCTGTCATCAGTTCTGTACAGCATATTACTGGAAATCTTAGCCTGAGCCAGAAAAAGAAGATGAAATAAAATGAGTAAACTTTGGAAAGGGAGAAGTGAGATTATCTTTATTTGCAGTTGACAGATGTATACAGACAATTCTGAGGAAATCCACCAAAAGTACTGTAAATAATGTGTTAATGTAAGTAAAATCCCAAGATTCAAAAACAAAATACAAAAATAAATTATAGGAGTTCCCATCGTGGCTCAGCGGTTAACAAATCTGACCAGCATCCATGAGGACGCAGGTTCAATCCCTGGCCTTGCTCAGTGGGTTAAGGATCCAGCGTTGCCGTTAGCTGCGGTGTAGGTCGCAGACTCGGCTTGGATCCTGCATTGCTGTGGCTGTGGTATAGGCCAGCAGCTATAGCTCTGATTGGACCCCTAGCCTGGGAACCTCCATATGCCATGGCTGTGGCCCTAAAAAGCAAAAAATAAAAAAATTTTAAAAAATAAATAAATTTGTACCAAAAACAAGAAAACACTTTTAAGAGAATATTTTTAAACACCTAAGCAAATGATGCAATATCTTAATAGGACTCAAAATCGTTAGGACGTAAGTTGTTCTATTGTATTTACTGATCCTTGTTTTTCTCCTTTAGGTTACATCACTGAAGGGTTCCTGGTTATGCAACATGCCTTGGACAAGGCCATCATGGCATATCATGCACGTGTTGCCGTACAAAATCTATTCACCAATGTCACTGTTTTTGTTCAGAGATTTCCATACCCAGAATATTATCATGATTTCTTCCTTGAAATGTTGGATATTTTCACCCCTTTGGTAATCTTATTTATCTTTGCTATGAATCATCTTATCCTCGTTCAATCTATTGTGTGGGAAAAGGAAAACCGATTGAAGGTAACTCCACTTTCCTGGTGGTAGAGAGAGCTTCTGTAGAAAATGTTAGATCTCTAGGGCAAATTTTGGTGGAGGGCTGGATTACTGCTACCCACTTAGCACTAGTGGGTGGTCATATTTCAGTAGCATCCACGAAGTGAACCCTTACATCTCTTGATGATTTTTATAATTTTTTTTGAATTCGTGGTTTAATTTTCGGTTTTATTTCTATAAGACTACTTCACAGGAATACTACATGTATATACATTATTTTTCTCATATATCCTCCATTATGTTTTATCTAAGAGACTGGATATAATTCCCCATGCTTTACAGTACAATGCCATTGATTATCCACTCTAAATATAATAGTTTGCCTCTACTAACCTCTACGAACCCTCAGTCCATCCCACTCCCTCCCCCTCCCCCTTGGCAGCCACAACACAGTTCTCTATGTCTGTGCATCTGCTTCTGTTTTGTAGATAGGTTCATTTATGCCACATTTTAGACTCTACATATAAGTGATATCATATGGTATTTGTTTTTCCCTTTCTGACTTACTCCACTTAGTAAGTGAAGTAGTATGAGAAGTAATATGAGAATCTCTAGTTGCATCCAGGTTGCTCAAACTGGCTTTAAAATTTGACTGAGGGAGTTCCCATCATGGTTCAGTAGAAATGAATCTGACTATTATGCAGGAAGACGCAGGTTCTATCCCTGCCCTTGCACAGTGGGTTAAGGATCTGGCATTGGAGACATGGCTCAGATCCCACATTGCTGTGACTGTGGCATAGGCTGGCAGCTGTAGCTCTAATTCAACCCCTAGCCTAGGAACTTCCATATGCTGTGGATGTGATCTCAAAAAGAAAAAAAAAAAACTGACAGAAAGTTCATTGAATCTGTAGATTGCTTTGGGTCATATGAACATTTTAATGACATTAATTCTTCCAATTCTTTAGTACAGAGTGTCTTTCCCTTTGTTTATATCTATAAGATTTTTATCAGTGTCTTATAGTTTTCAGTGTATAGGTCTTTCACCTCCTTGGTTAAATTTATTACTGGTATTTTATTCTTTTCAATGAAGTTGTAAATTGTGTTGTTTTCTTAATTTCTGTTTCTGATAGTTTGCTATTAGTGTATAGAAATGCACGAGGTTTCTATATATTGATTTTTATAATGCTACTTTCCTGAATTAATTTATTAGTTCTAACAGTTTTTGATGATTTTGAGGGGTTTTAATAGTTAATGCCTTGTCATCCACAAATAGTGATTTCTTTTCCAGTCTGAAATTATTTTATTTCCCTTTTTTTTTTGCCTATTTGCTCTGACTAGGCCTTCAAACACTATGTTGAATAAACATGGCAAGAGTCAGCATCTTTGTCTTATTTCTGATCTTAGGGGAAAAGCTTTCAGCTTTTCACAATTGAGTATAATGTTAAACTGTGGTCTTCTTATATATAACCTATATTCTGTTGTGGTATTTCCTCTATACCCGCTTCATTGAGACTTTTATTATCAATGGGTGTTGAATTTTGTCAAATGCTTTTTCTGCATCTGTTGAGATGATCATATGACTTGTATCCTTCATGTTGCTAATGTGGTGTATAACATTGTTTGATTTGTGGATGTTGAACCATCTCGCATCCCTGGATTAAATCCTACTTGATCATGGTATATAATTCTGACAATGTATTGATGAATTTGGTTTGCTATTTGTTGAGGATTTTTGCATCTATGTTCCTCAGGGTTAGGGCTTGTAAGAATATTAAGTCTTGGGAGTTTCCACTCTGGCACCGTAGGTTAAGGATCCAGCATTGTGTCTGAGGTGGTTCAGGTTCTATTCCCAGCCGAGCACAGTGGGTTAAGGATCCACCGCTTGTTAAGGTTGCTGCAGCTGTGGTGTAGGTTGCAGCTATGGCTTGAATTTTATCCCTGGGCCAGGAACTTCCATATGCCATTGGTAGAGCTGAAAAAGGTAAATAAAAAAAAAAGAATACTAAGTATGTAATCCATGAATATGGGCTATCTTTCATATCTTTAAAAGGCTTCTTTTAAATTATTTCAACAATGTTACGTAGTTTTCACAGAACTTAATATGTTGGTAAAATTCAATATTTTAAAAAACTCTTGAAGACAGTGCCACTTATTTTAATCATTTTATTGGTTTTCTACATTATAATTTTAGCTAAAATATTTTGATATTCTTTTGTTGAAACTTAAAATATCACCTATATCTATAAAGAATTTATAGAGATTACTCTAAAATGCTAAAGTTTTTCTTTGTCTTGCATTTTATCCTAGTGTTTGCTTCTAACCTTTGTAATTGAAGAGGATGTAATAAAAATAAAGGGCATATTAATCTTAGTTGTTCATAGTTTTCAGGGTTACTCATATATGAACAATATCAGGTAAATTATTGGTGAAATTATCTCTGCGCTTACAAGCATCACAGCTCTGCCACTCAGCAGCTGCATACTTTTTAATCAAGGCACTTAATAGTCTGAGCCTCAACTTCCTCCTCTATACATTGGCCTTGATAAGTGATAACACTTATTATTTAACCCATTTTTGTTGTGGTATAAGTTAAATTAGATATTTGTGAATGCATTTTGTATAATTATATTGTTTTACCTGATATTTTGTTTGTGTTAACTCTCCCACAGGAGTATCAGCTCATGGTAGGACTCAGTAATTGGATGCTCTGGGCTGCCTATTTCTTCACATTCCTTTTTTTGTATTCAGTTATCATCTTTTTGATGTGCCTTATTTTCTTTGCAAAGGAAAGTGTCTATTTGACTGCAGCATGCTACAGTTAAACTTTGAGAGGGAAAACAGAAAGGTGGTGTGGGCCTATTAGATTCAAGTTTCCAGGGGATAAAAATGTTCCTTTTGTTGACTCCACCATGGAAACTCAGAGGCTGCTTTTATCACCAAATTAAACTTTAAACCTAGATATGTGGACTTTCTGTAGTTTATAAATTGTCTACTCACCATTTCCCTCACTTTCATTAGGATAATGGAGTAGAAGGATTTAAGCTTACCTTCTCTCACAAAAACACCAAATTTACAACCAACTGCTGAACAACCATCAACAAAATAGACTATAAACTATCAAAAAAAAAGATATCCCCAAACAAAAAAGAAGCCACATTGAGATGGTGGAGGAGCACTTTCATGATATAAGCAATCCCATACCAACCAGATGGGCATCCCACAGACTGGAAAATAACTATCACACAGCCCACATCAGGTTCCCATACCTGTGGTACTGGCATTGGTTGGAGGAGTTCCCAGAGCATTTGCCATTAAGGCCAGCAGGGATTGGATGAAGGAGCTACACAGGGCTGGGGGGAAAGAGGAGGGTGCACACAGGCTTTCATCTGCACTGGGTCAGGGCAAAGCAGAGATTCCATAAGAATCTGGGCCAGGCCTGCTTGCAAGTCTTGGAGGGTCTCCTGGAAAAACAGCAGGTGGCAGTGGCTTGCTTGGGAGGAGGGGGAAAGACATTGGAGGCAGAGGTCTCAGGAATAATCATTGGCATGAATTCCCTGGAGTTGGTACTTTTGAAAGATCTGGCCCTACCCATCAGTTCTGAGAAGCCCCAAACCAAACAATAAACTGGGTAGGAATACAGTCCTACCATCAGCAAACAGACTGCCTAAAGTCCTGCTAGGCACACAGCTGCATCTAGTCACACTAGAAGACAAAGCCCCACCCATTGTAGGGACAAGAATAAGCTCCACCTACCAGTATTCAGTCCCAACAGGAAGTCTGCAACAAGCCCCTGTACCAACTTCACCCAAAGAGGGCAGGCACCAGAGGCAAGAGAAGCTACAGCCCTATAGCTGGAAAAAGGAGACTCCTGAAAATCTATACAATACGAAAAGGCAGAGAAATATGACCCAGATGAAGGAATAAGAAAAAACACAAGAAAAAAACAGATAAGTGATCTGGAGATTAGCAACCACCATGAAAAAGATTTTAGAATAATGATAGTAAAGATGCTTAAAGATCTTGGAAAAAACTGGACACAAAGATCAATAAATCGCAAAAATTTTGAACAAAGAAATAGAAGACATAAAGATTAAGAAAGTGGAGATGCAAAATGCAATAACTGAAATTAAAAATTCACTAGAAGGAACCAATAGCAGAATACAGGAGGTAGAAGAACAAATAAGTGAGGTGGAAGACAGAATGGTGAAAATCATAGATGTGGAACAGAATAAAGAAGAATGAAAAGAAACAAAGACAGTCTAAGAGAATTCTAGGACAACTTTAAATGCACCAACATACACATTATAATGGTGTCAGAAGGAGAAGAGAGAGAGAAAGGACCAGGGGAAATATTTGAAGAGATAATAGCTGAAAACTTCCTTAACATGTGAAAGGAATCATTCACTCAAATCCAGGAAGCACAGTGAAACTCGAGGAACAGCCAAGACACATATCAAACTGATGAAAATTAAAGATTGAAAATTTTGAAACCGGCTAGGGAAAAACAACAAATAACATATAAGGGAATCCCCATAAGGATAACAGCTAAATTTTCACCAGAAGGGAGGCATGATATACTTAGAGTGATGAAAGGAAAAACACTTCCAACCAAAAATGCTCTCCTTAAGATTTGAAGGAAAAATGAAAAGCTTTACAGACAAGCAAAAGCTAAGATAATTCGACACCACTAAACCAGATTTACAGCAAATACTGAAGGAACATCTCTATGGAAAAGTAAAGGCCAAAACTAGAAACAAGAAAATTATAAATTAGAAGGCTCACCAGTAAAAGCAAATATATAGTAAATGTAGGAAATAATCTAGACACAAGTATGATACCAAAACCAGATGTTGTGAGGAGTGTACAAAAGCAGGATACTGGATTTGCACTTGCAATTAAGAGACCAGCAACTTAAAACAATGTTTATATATATACATAGACTCCTATATCAAAACCTCATGATAACTGCAAAACAAAAATCTGCAATAGGTACACACGCAAATAAGAAATTAGCAATCCAACACAACACTAAAGATAGTCATCAAACCACAAGAGACAAGAACAAGAAAAGAAGAAGAAAGACCAACAAAATAATGAACCAAACGGCCATAAGAACATAAATATAAATTGACTAAATGCCCCAAATAAAAGTCATGGACTGGCTGAATGGATACAAAAACAAGACGCAATTATATACTCTTTTCAAGGGATCCATTTCAGTTGTAGGGATAAATAAAAACTGACAGTGAGAAGATGGAATATAGGTTATACAAACAAATCAAAAGTAAGATGGAGCAGCAATACTCATATCAGACAAAATAGACCTTAAAATAAAGGTTACAAGAGATAAAGAAGGACATTACATAATGATCAAAGGTTAATCCAAGAAGAAAATATAACAATCGTAAACATAAATGTACCCAACATAAGAGCACCTCGGTGTATAAAGCAACTGCTAACAGCCTTAAAAGGAGGAATCAACAATAACACTAATAGTGGGAAAACTTAACACCCTACTTTCAACAAAGGACAGATCATCCAGACAGAAAATCAATAAGGAAACAAAGGACTTAAATGATGCATTAGACCAGATGGACTTAATAGATAAATATAGAATATTACATCCAAAAGCAGCAGAATACACATTTTCTCCAGTGCACATGGAACATTCTCTAGGGTAGATTACATTCTGGGCCACAAATCAAGCCTCAGTAAGCTTAAGAAAATTGAAATCAAATCAAGCATCTTTTCCAACCACAGTGCTATAAGATTGGAAATCAACAACAACAACAACAACCCCCAAAATGCAAAAAACAAATACAAATGGAGACTAGACAGCATGCTAGTAAACAACCAATGGCTCAGTGAAGAAATCAAAGAGGGAGTATAAAAATACCTAGAAGCAAGTAAAAACAAATACACAACTATACAAAACCTATGGAGGCAGAAAAAGCAGTTCTAAGAAGTTTATAGCAATAAAGCCTATCTCAGGAAACAAGAGAAATCTCAAACAAACAACCCAACTTTACACCTAAAGCAACTAGAGAAAAACATCAAAACCCAAAGTTAGCAGAAGGAAAGACAGCATAAAGATCAGAGCAGAAATAAATGAGATAAAGACAAAGAAAACAATAGATCAGGAGTTCCCGTCATGGCTCAGTGGTTAATGAGTCTGACTAGAAACCGTGAGATTGTGGGTTCATTCCCTGGCCTTGCTCAGTGGGTTAAGGATCCGGCATTGCCATGAGCTGTGGTGTAGGTCACAGATGCGACCTGGATCTGGCATTGCTTTGGCTCTGGCGTAGGCTGGAAGCTACAGCTCTGATTAAACCCCTAGCATGCGAACCTCCATATGCTGTGGGTGCAGCCCCAGAAAAGACAAATAAAATAAAATAAAATAAAATTTTAAAAAAGAAAACAATAGATCAATGAAACTAAAAGCTGGTTCTTCGAAAGGATCAACAAAATTAATAAATCCTTATCCAGATTCATCTAAAAAGAAAGAGAAGACTCAAATCAATAAAATTAGAAATTAAAAAGGAGAAGTTACAATGGACATCAAAAAAATACAAAGGGTCATAAGAGATTACTACAAGCTACTATATGCCAATAAAATGGACAACCTAGAAAAAATGGACAAATTCTTAGAAAGGTACAATCTTCCCACACTAAACCAGGAATAAATAGAAAAGATGAATGGACCAGTCACAAGTACTGAAATAGAAACTGTGACTTAAACACTTCCAACAAACAAGATGAGATGTCTTCACAGGTGAATTCTATCAAAAATGTAGAGAAGCGTTAAGACCTTCTGAAACTATTCCAAAATACTGCAGAGGGAACATTCCTAAACTCATTCTATAAGACCATCATCACCTTGATAGAAAAAACAGACAAAGATCACACACACACACACACAAATTACAAGCCAATATCACTGAAGAACATAGATGCAAAAATCCTCAACACAATGCTAGCAAACTGAGTCCAGCAATACACTAAGAGGATCATACACCATGATCAAGTTGGATTTATCCTAGGGATGCAAGGATTTTTCAATATCTGCAAAACAATCGCTATAATACACCACATTAACAAACAGAAGAATGAAAACCATGTGATCTTTTCAATAGATGCAGAAAATTTTTTTTGCAAAATCCAACTCCCGCTTCTGATAAAAACCCTTTAGAAAGTGGGCATAGAGGGAACCTACCTCAATATAGTAAAGGCCATATATGACAAACCCACAGCAAACATCATTCTCACTGGTGAAAATCTGAAGCAATTCCCAGTAATATCAGGAACAAAACAAGGATGTCCACTCTTGCCACTTTAATTCAGCATAATTTTGGAAGTCCTAGCCATGGCAGAGAAGAGAAGATTAAAAGGAATCCAAATTGAAATTGAAGAAATAAAACTATCACTGTTTGCAGATGTTATGATACTATACCTAGGAAATCCTAAAGACACTACCAGAAAACTGTTAGAGCTCATCAATGAATTTGGTAAAGTTTCAGGATACAAGATTACTACTCAGAAATCAATTGTGTTTCTATATACTAACAATGAAAGATCATAAAGAAATTTGGGAAACAATCCCATTTACCATTGCATCAAAAAGAATAAAATACCTAGGAATAAACCTACCTAAATAGACAAAAGGTTTATACTCTAAAAATTATAAGATGCTGATGAAAGAAATTGAAGATGACACAAACAGATGGAAAGATATACCATGCTCTTGGATTGGAAAAATCAATATTTTCAAAATGACTATACTACCCAAGGCAACCTGCAGATTCAGTGCAATCCCTATCAAATTATCAATGGTATTTTACACAGAACTGTAACAAAATATCTTACAATTTGTATGGAAATATAAAAGACCCCAAATAGCCAAAGAAATCAAGGAAGAAAAATGGAGCTGGAGGAATCAAGCTCCCTGACTTCAGAGTATACTTCAGAGCTACAGTCTTCAAAACAGTATGATACTGGCACAAAAACAGAAATAAAGATCAATGAAGCAGGATAGAAAGCACAGAAAAAAAACCCACACACTTATGGTCAACTAGTCTATGACAAAGAGTCAAGAATATACATTGGAGAAAAGACAGTCTCTTCAATAAGTGGTGCTGGGAAAACTGGATAGGTATCTGTAAAAGAATGAAATTAGAATACGCTCTAACGCCATACTAAAAAAATAAACTAAATATATATTAAAGACATAAATATAAGACCAGATACTATAAAACTCTTAGAGGAAAACAGGCCAAACACTCTCTGACATAAACTGCAGCAGTATCATCTCAGATCCACCTCCTGGGATAGTGACAATAAAAGCAAAAATAAACAAATGGGACCTAATTAAACTTAAAAGTTTCTGCACAGCAAAGGAAATATTAACTGAAACAAAAGACAACCTGCAGAATGTACAAAATATTTAAAAGATTTGCAATTTAATCCTGGATTATGGAATTAATCTGACAAGGAATTAATCTTCAAAATATGCAAACACCTCTTTCAGCTCAATATAAACCTCATCAAAAATAGCAGATCTAAACAATTCTTCAAAGAAGACATGCTGCCCAAAAAATACATAAGAAGATGTTCAGCATCACTAATTATTAAAGAAATGTAAATCAAAAGTACTATGAAATACCATCTTACACTAGCCAGCATGACTATCATCAAAAAGTCTACAAACAATAAATGCTGGAGAGGATGTGGAGAAAAGGGAATCCAAGTCTTACACTGTTGGTTGGAATGTAAATTTGTGCAACCGCTATGGAAAACAGCAGGGATGTTCCTCAAAAAACTGAAATAGGACTACCGTATGCTCCATCAGTCCTGCTCCTGGGTATCTGTCCTGAGAAAATCATGACTTTAAAGTATACATGTACCACAGTGTTCACTGCAGCACTATATACAATAGCCAAGACATGGAAGCAACTTAAATGTCCATCACCAGAGGAGTGGATAAAGAAAACGTGGTATATATACACAGTGGAATATTACTTATCCAAGAAAAGAAATGAAATAATGGAGTTTGCAGCAACATGGACAGACCTAGAAATTATCATGCCAAGTGAAGTTAGACCATGCAAGACAAACATCATAAGCTATCAATTACTTTTGGAATCTAAAAAAAAAAGGGGGGATACAAATGAACTTACTTGCACAACAGAAACAGACTCACAGATTTTCAAAAACTTATCATTACCAAAGGGGACAGGTGATGGGGAGGTAGGGGTGACTTGGAGTTTGGGATGGAAATGTTCCAAAACTGTGCTGATAGTTGTACAACTATAAATATAATAAAAATCCTTCAATTATTAAAAATATTTTATGTTTCATTTATCTTTTGTTGTGACATTACTTAGAGTATGACTAAACTGTCTTCATGATTGCTTTGCTAGATTGAACCTGTGCCAGTCATCCAACACAGTGACCCATCTCTCGTCTTTGTCTTTTTGCTGTGTTACGCCATTGCCACAATATGCTTCAGCTTTATGGTTAGCACATTCTTTAATAAAGGTGAGTCTAAAACTCCTCTCTGGGAAGATTGTATTTGAAAGCTCCTTCTGAACTTGAGTTGCCACCTGCACTATATCCTCTGTTTACTTTCTATCTGAAAGGATAAATATATGCACACGAAATTATTCGAAAGGGAATTAAGAGAGCAGTGAAGATTAATATAGCATAGCATACATGTGAAAAACTAAAATAAGATTATATTTGGGTGTTCTTTCTAACCTTTTATTGCTAACTCATGCATGGTATTTGTTTATCTACCAGGAAGGACTGAGAATGAGATAACTTCTGTATATTCTGTTGGAGGGAATAAAGTCTGCCAGGCTGATGATAATACTAGAGTTTGTGAAGAGAAAGAAAACAAAAAATTGCTTGACTGAAAGTGTCCTTAATTAGTAAATCCATATTATGCGCTTCTATTTGAAATATAGTCTCTTCCCCCAGAGAGCTGACATACTATATCTGCAAAAAAATGATTTGAGAGAACATGCAGAGAGCAATGAAAAATAATGGAACATGGTGTACACATGAAAAAAGGATTAAAATAATCCAACTTCAGAAAAAAAGAATTAAAATAATCCAACTTCAGATTGAAATTGAGAAAAACCTAAGAATGTTTCCTGTAGAGGTTAGTTTTTAGGATTTTTGCAAAACTGGAAGTCTGAATAGAAAATCAAATCAATGTACACAAGTATCCATTCATTCACTCAAATCTATTTCCTGGCACAGTATCTTGTGTTGGTATAGTACCTAATATATAAAGGCAAATAAAAAAGTCTTCCTTACCCTTTGAGGACTCACATGTGAATAGCAGGCAAGACCAACTAACTATTTTACTTTATTTTATTTTATTTTATTTTACTTTACTTCATTTTATTTTACTTTACTTTTATTTTATTTTATTTTTTTTCTCAGTTCATTATCATGGGTATTATTAATTGATTGTTCCTCCTCATAAGCAAGAATATCATAAGTACAACACATACGCAATTGAAAAAAGAAAGAAAAGAAAAAGTCCACAAGGTAGAGGAAAGTAGTGTGTTGATGTGAGGCAGAATGAGATATACCAAAGAGGAAATATGAGGTAGAAAACAAATACCAATGTTTTCTATCTCTGGCATTCTAGCAACTAAACATTCTGAACATTTGTGTATATATCTTCTGATACATATGGATGAGTCTTTCACTATGGTACATACTTAGAAATGTCATAGCATTTGTGAATTTCCAACTTGTGTTAAACATTTCCAGTATGGTTCTATGAATTTACAGTCCCACTGGAAGAAGATGAAAATTCTTTTTGTTCCATATCTTTGCCAAAATGTACTATTGCCAAACTCAAATTGCGCCACTTTGGAGATAAAAAATGTAACAGCAATTTAAATCCAAATTTTCCTAATTAGAAATGAAGCTGAGTATGTGTCATTAATTTGAGTCATGCATTTCCTTTTCTATAAAACATATTAATGATTCTTTTATAATTATTGATTTGCAGGAGTTCTTCACATAATACTGCTACATACCTTTTGTTAGTTGCAATTATGCTGCAAAACGTATTCCAGTTTAGAGCTTTTAGTTCTTTTATGGTATCTTTTAATAGTTACTGATTTTAGTGTACTAAAATTTATCAATATTTTCTTTCATAGTTTATTATACAAAGTATTTCAATTAAAAATTATTTCTGGAGTTTCCTTAGGCAAAGCAGGTTAAAGGATCCAGCATTGTCACTGCAGAAGTTCAGGTTGCTGCTGTGGCAGGATTTCTATCCCTGGCCTGGGGACTTCCACTTGCCAAGACAGCCAAAAAATAAAAAATACAATTTAAAAAAATTTTGTCTTTTTAGGGCCACACCCATGGCATATGGAGGTTACCAGGCTAAGGGTCGAATCAGAGCTGTTACTGCTGGCCTATGCCAGAGCCATAGCAACGCCAGATCCATGCCGCATCTGCAACCTACACCACAACTCATGGCAATGCCAGATCCTTAACCCACTGAGGGAGGCCAGGGATGGAACCTACAACCTCATGGTTCCTAGTCGGATTCGTTTCTGCTGCGCCACGACGGGAACTCCTAAAAATATTTTTGTTTAAAAATTAAACAAAAATATTTCTTGCTCCAAGGTCATAAAGTTATTTTCCTGTTTTCTATGTGCAGATTGATTGTGTGTGTGTGGTATAATATCGCAAATTTATTTTCCCCCTAGATGCATAGGCAGTTGTGCCAGCAACATTTGATAAACAGCTCACTTTCTCCTCACTACTCTTCAGGACATACTCTGCTACAAGTCAAGTTTCCATTCATGTGTGCATTTCCATTCATGTGTGCTGCTCTGTTTTTGCAAATTTTTTATTATAGTTGATTTGCAGTGCTGTGTCAACTTCTGCTGTATAGCATAGTGATTCATGTTCTATCCCAAGAGACTGAATGTAGTTCCCTGTGCCACACAGTAGGACCTCATTGCTTATCCATTCTAAAGTCCTTATCCATCCCACTCAGTGTTCTACTTATTTATGTTTTAAGTACATTTTCAAGGATCTAATTAATATAATTTCATAATAAATCTCACCTGGTAGGGCAAGACAATTTATTCTTTATCTTCAAGTACGTCTTTGTTTATTATTGGCTCTTTGCTTCTCTGTATACATTTTAGGATAAAGGTATAATTCATGAAAAATCTTGTTTGGGTTATCATTTGAAGATACTAAATCTATAGATCATTTTGGGGAGAATTGACTTTATAATTTTGAATCATCCTATTAAATAACATAACATATATCTCCTTTTGGTTAGGGCTCTTTAAATGCTTTTCCCTAAAGTATTATATTTTTTCCATGGAAGTTTGACAGAGTTTTCCTGGATGTTTGTAATTTTGTATTTCCTGGATCTTTGTATTTTTTAAGGTTACATTTTAATGTGCTCTTGGAATATTCAAATTGACTTTAAATGTTGGCTTTCATCAATTTATTAAACTATCAAATTATTTCTTTTTTTTTTTTTGTCTTTTTGTCTTTTTGCCATTTCTTGAGCTGCTCCCGCGGCATATGGAGGTTCTGAGGCTAGGGGTCGAGTCGGAGCTGCAGCTGTCAGCCTACACCACAACCACAGCAACGTGGGGTCTGAGCTGCACCTGCAACCTACACCACAGCTATAATAAAAAACAGTATGTGTCAAGGAATGGCAAGGACACAGAGAAATTGTTACTTTCATTGCTGGTGGGAAGTTAAAATGTTGCAGTAACTGTGGAAAACAGTAGTGTTTCCTCAAAAAGGCTAACATAAAATTACCATATAGCCAAATGGGTATAACGTAATTCCTCATTGTGATTTTGATTTGCATCTCCCTAATCACGAATGAATTTTAATATTAAAGGTGTAAGACTTCCAATGTTGCCCTTTGTTTTGGCTGTTTAGGGTCCAATGCAATTCTATGTTCACTATGTATTGTAATCAGTTTCATAATAGTTGTCTTTTCAAGAATCACTTTGGAGGTTGTTGATCTATATGTTTATTTTATACCTCATTAATATCTGTTTTTATCTTTATTCTGTTCCATAAATTTTATTTTTGTTGATTGCCATTTTTCTAACTTCTCGTGATAAATTTTTGACATATTTCTTTTTTTTTTTTTTTTTTGACAACACCTGCAGCATATGGAAATTCTCTGGCTGGGGCTCAAACCCATGCCTCAGCAGCAACCTGAGCTGCTGCAGCAATAACACCAGATCTTAAACCCACTGTGCCATAGTGGGAACTCCTGGTATATTTCTTTTAGTAAGTGAATTTAAAACTAGACATCTCCTTCTTAGTACTGATTTGACTGCTTGACAAAAATCTGATACAGAAGCTTTTTCTGTTTTCCATTAAAATATTTTATAATTTATGAGTTCTTCCAGTTCATAATTATTCAAGATTGTGTGGTCTTAATTTTCCTATATACTGGGTTTCTATAGACATCTTTCACCTATTGTCTACAATTTAATTTCATTCCTTTGTTGGGATTTACTTAATGATATAGTAAATGTCAGGTTTTTTTTAAAAAAAGAAATGTTCCACATATGTTTGAAAAAAAATTATAATATGAGGTTGTTTGGGGTAATTAACAATGTACTTTCATTAAGCCAAGTTTTTTAGTCATTGTTTACTTTTCTACATCCTTAATTTTCTTGGTAGTTGTTCCACCAACTGCTGAGAGATATATGTTTACACTTCCCATTATGATTGTAGATTTGTGTTCTGCTATTTTTGCTTTATATATTTTGATTCTATATTATCAGGTGCATCTTACATATTGCCTTGTTTTCTCTCATTTTTATCCTTTCACCCTTACATTTTTTAGTTATAAAAAAATAGCACACATTGGTTAGTGAATAAAACATGGTTCGTTGTAAGGTATGTGGAGTCATGTAAATAGAAAAAGCAAGAATCACTTTTTTTTTTTTTTTGTCTTTTTAGGGCCACACCCGTGGCACATGGAGGTTCCCAGGCTATAGGGGTCCAACCAGAGTTGTTGCTGCCAGCCTGCGCCACAGCCACAGCAATGCCAGATCCAAGCTGAGTCTGCAACCTACACCACAGCTCATGGCAACGCTGGATCCTTAACCCACTGAGCAAGGCCAGGGATCGAACCTGCAACCTCATGGTTCCTAGTCGAATTCGTTTCCACTGCACCACAAAGGGAACTCTGCAAGAATCATTCTTAATTGTGGGATAATATTTTGTACTTCATAATACCCTAATTTCATTTGAATGCTGAATTTTAACATCTGATGAAGTAAATTGGGCTCTTAAGAATTTTCTTTGCATTGTGTTATCAGAGCCATATTTCTGGGACACTTCATACTCTAAACCATAGCTGACTCCTTGATACCAACTTTGTATTTCTCAATCTATTCAGATATCCTTTTCCCCCAGCATCATGACATTGACTGAATCTCACAGCATCTGAAAACACGATCTAGGAATTTTCTGATTATGCCAATAATAGCAGTAATAAATATGTAAAATTTCCATTAAAAGCTGTAATATTCATAGTTAGTGCACATAGAATGATAAATTCCAGAACTGGTTCCTAAGATGTGCTTGTTTTAGATCACTCTCGTAATAAATCAAAGATATTTGTATTTCAGACTTTTGCATATTGCTTGAATTGACTTCATAATTTTCTTCTTATTTGCAGTATATTTTTCTGTTTCCGTTGGTGGTTTCATTTATCTTGCTACCTACTTTCCAGCTACCAGCTTCTTTTCAAACTATGCACAGATGACACTCACCCAGAAGTTGGCATCCTGTTTCAGCTCAAATATTGCGATGTCACTGGGTACTAAGTTCCTGGTCAAGGCAGAAATGGACAGTGGGTATTTACCTTGCAAATTTTGCCATGTTCTCATATGATATTCAAGTTTTAATATCAATTGATATTGCTAAACTGTCCTCCAGATTTTATGCTACTTCATACCACCATGTGTAGTCATAAGTGCTTCTATATTCTCTTCCATAAATTAAGTCTGTTAGGGTCTCTCCCTACCCCTTTTTGAGTTGCAACGTGCTATTTAGTGGTAGGGAAGCGAATGACATGGGTCTGCCTATAGTAACTTCCTTTTTCCAACAGTGCAATATCTATGTAAAAATTCTTCTAGTTTTCTGTTCTGTAGTTAGCATCCATCCCTACTTTTCAATGGTTATGTTTTTCTAAAATTGTATGTTCCAGGGAACATTTAGCATGAGGAGAGGCGAAGAGATAGGAGCCACTGTTTAACCCATACATATGCTTAATTTTTAAGCTTATTTTCCTGACTTTTTAATATATTTTATTTTTGTTTCACTGATTACTGATTATTTGTGGCAAGTAGGAAGGATTTTACATGATTTCTTGCTCAGCTACCCTAAATTCTAATGGTATAAGAAAGTACCTGATTATAGTAGGAATCTTTAGAGAATATTAATACATTGTTTTCTTTATTCTTAAATTATGGTGCAGATGGGGAACTCCATTTTGGCTTCAGTTGACACCCCAACTAAATGTCTCCTGTTATCTCTTAGAAATTGGAATTAAATGGAGTAACATCTTCTCACCAACCAAACTGGATAACTTTGTCTTTGCCTATATTCTGGGAATGTTTTTATTTGATGCTTTCTTGTATGGCCTTGTGGCCTGGTACATAGAAGCTGTTTTTCCAGGAGAGTATGGTGTATCCAAACCATGGAATTTTTTCCTGCTTGTAAGTTATAATACTTTTTTATTTATTTATTTATTTATTTATTTTTTGTCTTTTGTCCTTTTAGGGCCATACCCATGGCATACAGAGGTTCCCAGGCTAGGGGTCTAATTGGAGCTGTAGCCACCAGCCTATGCCACAGCCACTGCAACAGCAACACCAGATCCAATCTGCATCTGCGACCTACACCACAGCTCATGGCAATACCGGATCCTTAACCCACTGAGCAAGGCCAAAGATCAAACCCACAACCTCATGGTTCCTAGTCAGATTCATTTCCACTGTGCCATGACGGGAACTCCCTGTAATGCTTTTATTTTTGCGAGGAGCCACAGTCATTATTAATCTGTTTTATAATTTCTATAAAATCCATTATGATTTAATTTTGTACTTTCTATAATTGAATCAATGTTAGGTAAAAATCATTCTCATTACTCTAGACAAACTAATTCACTAGCCCTTTCCTAAAGCATTTTAAAGCCTCCATTTTGTAGACGATATATAGACAATCTGTAGATCATGAGCTGCAGCCCCAAACTTTACAAATTCTAATCCATCACTCTTGCAGGCAAATATTTCATAAAGAAAAGAACTCCAGCATAAAGAAAATAATATATAATGAGTCTCTGGATGCTAACAAGAAAAGGTTTAGTTATATCCAATATCTAGACACTCGCTACCTGATTTATTTCTTTGGTTATCCTAGAATTTTTAGAGTCAGAACCATATCATACTGGGGTGGGTACACTTGCCTCCCTTCTCAACCTTTCCCCTTATTATCATTAGCTAATGTATTACTAAGAGAAGAATATATGACAGAGAGCGATCTAATACTCTTAGCTGTAACTTCATTTTGGAATGATTTAGAGTGATGAACCCATTTGTTTTGTCTCTCTTTGACAGTTATGTTTCAGTAGAGATGTCTGTTTTTATGCTTTGGGGGTTAAAATGATAACCAATTACCTCCAAACTTTAATCCCAAGAAATTTTCAGCAATCCATCTCCATACAGAGTAACAGGCTAAAGTATTTTCTCATGTTTCGTTTTTCAATATTATTGCAGTAATGGCATTTTTATTCCCTTCTTAGCACTCCCACTGGTGTGGAGAAGCAATTGAGAAAACGAATGAGACAAGACAATTTTATGAGACAACCAAAAGCAAATATTTTGAGGCTGAACCTCCTGATTTGGTGGCAGGTATCCAGATCAAACATATGTGCAAGGTATTGTTTTATAGATATATTTTACTTGGTAGGATTCATACTCAGTTTACAGTTCATTGTAAATGTTTGTTACAAGAGATACCAGGGAAAAGATCACATGCAAATAAAAGGTCATGACCATCGTGTTTACTTCCTTTGAGATAGTTCAAAATTAAGTTTATACAGTATATAATAAAATCATGTCTTGTCTTCCTCCAGAAAAGGATCTGATTTTCTATAAATGCTAATGATATCTTTTTTGATGTTTATATTTTTATTTTTATAATGATTTTTATTTTTCCCATTATAGCTGGTTTACAGTGTCCTGTCAATTTTTTACTGTACAGCAAAGTGACCCAGTCACATATACATATACACATTCTTTTTCTCACATTGTCCTCCACCAGGCTCCATCATAAATGACTAGATATAGTTCCCAGTGCTATACAGCAGGATCTCATTGCTTATCCATTCCAAAGGCAATAGTTTGGATCTATTAACCTCAGATTCCCAGTCCACCACAGCCCCTCCCCCTCCCCCTTGGCAAACACAAGTCTGTTCTCCAAGTCCATGACTTTCTTTTCTGTGGAAATGTTCATTTGTGTCATATATTAGCTTCCAGATATAAGTGGTATCATATGGTATTTGTCTTTCTCTTTCTGACTTGCTTCACTTCATTTGGGTTGTTTCCAGGTCTTGGCTATTGTGAATAGAGCTGCAGTGAATGTGCAGGTGCATGTGTCTTTTTTGAGGAAAGTTTTGTCTGGATATATGCCCAAGAGTGGGATTGCTGAGTCATATGGCAGTTCTATGTATAGTTTTCTAAGGTTCCTCCATATTGTTCTCCGTAGTGGCTGTACCAACTTACATTCCCTCCAACAGTGCAAGAGGGTTCCCTTTTCTCCACACCCCCTCCAGCATTTGTTATTTGCGGACTTATTAATGATGGCCATTCTGACTGGTGTGATGTGGTCCCTCATGGTAGTTTTGATTAGCATTTCTCTAATAATCAAGGATTTTAAGCATTTTTTCATGTGCTTGTTGGCCATATGTATATCGTCTTTGGAGAAATGTCTATTCATGTATTTTGCCCATTTTCAATTGGGTTTTTGGGTTTTTTTACTGTGGAATTGTATAAAGTTGTTTGTATATTTTACAGATTAAGCCCTTGTCAGTTGCATCATTTGAACCTATTTTCTCCCATTCTGTAAGTTGTCTTTTTGGTTGTTTTTTTTTTTAATGGTTTCCTTTGCTGTGCAAAACTTGTCACTTTGATTGGGTCCCATTGGTTTATTTTTGCCTTCATTTTCTGTTGCCTTGGGAGACTGACCTGAGAAAACATTTGTAAGGTCGATGTCAGAGAATGTTTTTTGCCTATGTTCTCTTCTGGGAGTTTGATGGTGTCTTGTCTTACATTTAAGTCTTTGAGCCATTTTGAGTTTACTTTTGTGCCTGGTGAGGGGGGTGTGTTCCAGTTTCATTGATTTACATACAGCTGTCCATGTTTCCCAGCACTACTTGAAGAAAAGACCATCTTTTTCCCATTTTTTGTTCTTGCCTCCTTTGTCAAAGATTAATTAACTGTAGGTGTCTGATAGGGATTGCATTGAATCTATAGATTGCTTTGGGTAGTACTGCTTCCAGTCCATGGATCATGGAATCATGGAATATCTTTCTATTTCTTCGGATCCTTTTTAATTTCCTTGATTAATGTTTTATAGTTCTTGGCACATAAGCCTTTCACCTCCTTGGTCAGGTTTATTCCAAGGTATTTGATTTTTTGGGGTCCAATTTTAAAAGGTATTATAAAGACTGTCTTTTTCCCATTTTATATTCTTGCCTCCTTTGTCAAAGATTAATTGACCAAAGGTGTCTGGGTTTATTTCTGTGTTCTCCATTCTGTTCCATTGGTCTGTCTGTTTCGGTACTAGTACCACACTGTCTTTATTACTGTGGCTTTGTAATATTGCCTGAAGTCTGGGAGAGTGATGCCTCCTGCTTGGTTTTTGTTCTTCAGAATTTCTTTGGTAATTCTGGTCTTTTGTGGTTCCATGTAAATTTTTGGATTGTTTATTCTAGTTCTGTGCAGCAACATGGATGGAACTAAAGACTCTCATCCTAAGTGAAGTAAGTCAGAAAGAGAAAGACAAATACCATATGATATTACTTATATCTGGAATATAATATACAGCACAGTTGAACCTTTCCACAGAAAAGAAAATCATGGACTTGGAGAATAGACTTGTGATTGCCAAGGGGGAAGGGGAGGGAGTGGGAGGGACTGGGAGCTTCAGATAAATAGATGCAGAATGTTGCCTTTGGGGTGGATTAGCAATGGGATCCTGCTGTGTATCACTGGGAACTCTGTCTAGTCACTTATGATGGAACATGTAATGTGAGAAAAAAGAATGTATACATGTAAATGTAACTGAGTCACCATGCTGTATAGTAGAAAAATATATATGTATATATATAAATAAATGATAAGAAAAATTTTTAATGTTATTGTATTTTTTTATTTCTTTTCTAATGTTTCATTGTTAGTATACAGCAGTCCAACTGATTTCTGAATGTTAATCTTATATCCTGCTACTTTGCTGAATTTGTTGATCAGTTCAACTAGTTTTTGGGTTGAGTCCTTAGGGTTTTCTAGATATAGTATCATGTCATCTGTATAGAGTGACAATTTTACATCTTTTCTAATTTGGATACCTTTTATTTCTTTTTTTTTTTTTTGTCTGATTGCTGTGGCTAGGACTTCCAATACTATGTTAAATAGCAGTGGTGAGAGTGGGCATCCTTGTCTTGTTCCAGATTTTAGTGGGAAGGCTTTCAGCTTTTCTCCATTGAGTATCATATTTGCTGTGTTTGTCATAAACGGCTTTGATTATGTTAAGGTATGTTCCCTCTAACCCACTTTGGTAAGAGTTTTTATCATGAATGGATGTTGGACTTTGTCAAATGCTTTTTCTGCATCTATTGAGATGATCATGTGGTTTTTGACTTTTCTTTTGTTAATGTGGTGTATGATGTTTATTGATTTGTATACGTTGAACCATCCTTGTGAACCTGGGATGAATCCCACTTGGTCATGGTATGTGAACTTTTTTATATGTTGTTGGATTCAGTTGGCTAAAATTTTGTTGAGAATTTTTACGTCTATATTCATCAAATATATTGGTCTATAATTTCCTTTTTTGGTGGTATCCTTGCCTGGTTTTGCTATTAGGGTGATGGTGGCTTCTTAGAATATCTTTTGGAGTGTTCCTTCTTCTTCAACCTTTTGGAAAAGTTTAAGGAGGATGGGTATAATTTCCTCTTTGTATGTTTGGTAGAATTCAAGAATATATGTTTTACATCTGAATGAAATGGGCTTGAATCCCAAATCTTCTGCTTAAATATTGTGTTTCTTAGGCTATTTTCATTTTTAAAAAATAGCCAAATCTTATCACTATTTTTATAGTGTTTTATCTGCTCCAGGTAAACAAATATTTATATATAATTTCTCCTTGAAGGTGCCTGTCTTTTATTTAATTTAAAGGTAGTTGGTTTGCCTGGAAATCTCACTTCTCTGATAAGTCAGAAAAAAGTTATAATTTTGTGGGTTACTTAGTTTCTTGTTTGCTAGGGTAAGAGAGATGCACTTTCCAAGTTTTGCATCATAAGCAGAAGCACTTGTAGTCTACACATAAGAAGTTTTCAATTGGAAGTTCTCCAAATTGACAAAGGTATTGACAGAAGAAATTTCGGCATTATCAGCTTCAAGACAGTAATTGAAAAAAAGCAGGAATGCATCAGATTGTTCAGGGATATATTAGTAGATCTATTGTGAAATGCTGAAACTCATACCTTCTAATTTTTTCCCCTTTTCAGAATTTCATTCTGTTTACATTTTTATTTTTTTCTTCATGAGGTTCATTATGTGGTGTTGTTTCTTCTAAATATAGTTGATGTGAGTTCTTTTTCTTCCAAAATCTTAGTGACAGGTAAATATTTGTGCGTTTTTCCCCCCACAGGAATTCCGAGTGAAGAACACTATCAAAACAGCTGTAAAAGACTTGTCTTTGAATTTGTTTGAGGGGCAAATCACTGTTCTTGTAGGACATAATGGAGCAGGAAAATCCACTACTCTATCCATTCTCTCAGGTATGTGTTTAGCTCTGCTTTAAGTGTGTCCTCACATAGAGGCTGTAGATAAAAGTCTATGAGACTTTTGTATACCCCTTGATGTTTACAGTTCAGTCATTTCAGTGATACACAAAGTCGCTTAATAATCCACTTTTTTTAAGGTATAAATAACTTCCTGTGAGAGATACCAGATATCAGATTTTACAGAGACATAAAAGCAACCACTATAAATACGTTCAAAGAACTAAAGGAAACCATGATTAGAGAGATGAGGGAATGTATGAAAACAGTATCTCCTTGAATAAAAATATCAAACCAAAGATAGAAATCATTTTAAAAGAACAAAATTGGAATCCTGGAGTTGAAAAACAAAAACCAAAGTGAATAATTAATTGAAGGGGCTCAGCAATAGAGGTGCATTGTCAGAAGGAATCGGATTTTGAAGACAGATTGATAATAATAGGGAAAAAAGAATTTTAAAAAATTAATAAATGCTCAGAGAAATTTGGAGCACTTTTAAAGTGCACCAACATATGTATAATTGTTCTAGAAGGAGAGGAGAAAAGAACAAAGCCAGAAAAACATTGTAAGAAATAATGTTTGAAATTTTCCCAAATTTTCTGAAAGCATTCATCTACATATCCAAGAACCTCATCAAACTCCAAATGGAATATATGTAGAGATCCACACCCAAACATATCATAGTAAAAATTCTGAAAGACAAAGATAAAATATTAGAAGCAGAAAAGTGATTCATCACATATCATGTCACACCAAGAAGGCAAAGAACAGTAAGACAAATTATAAACAATGGAAGCCAGAAGGCAATAGGATGATATATAAAAAGTACTGAAAGAATAAACTGTCAACTGAGAGTCTCACCTCTGTTTCAGAAATAAATGTGAAATAATACATTCCCAGATAAACAAAACTTTGGATAATTCATTGCTAGCAGACCTTTCTTACAAGAAGTTACTCAGGTTGAAATCAACTAAGCCTATATGAAGTCTGATTGACTTCACTCAGTATGAAAGTCTCAAGTTCCATCCATGTTACTGCAAGTGGCATTATTTTCTTCTTTGTTATGGCTGAGTAGTATTCCATTGTGTATATATACCACATCTTCCTAATCCAGTCATCTGTCAATAAACATTTGGGTTGTTTCCATGTCTTGGCTATTTTGAATAGCACTGCAATGAACATGTGGGTGCATGTGTCTTTTTTAAGGAGAGTTTTGTCCGGATATATGCCCAAGAGTGGGATTGCTGAGTCATATGGCAGCTCTATGTATAGTTTTCTAAGGTACCTCCATACTGTTCTCCACAGTGGTTGCACAAGCTTACATTCCCACCAACAGTGCAAGAGGGTTCCCTTTTCTCCACACCCCCTCCAGCATTTGTTATTTGCAGACTTTTAATGACGGCCATTCTGACTGGTGTGAGGTGGTATCTCATGGTAGTTTTGATTTGGATTTCTCTAATAATCAGTGATGTTGAGTATTTTTTCTTGTGCTTCTTGACCATCTACATCTTCCCTGGAGAAATGGCTATTCAGGTCTTTTGCCCATTTTCCCATTGGGTTTTTGGCTTTTTTGCTGTTGGGTTATATAAGTTACTTGTATATTCTAGAGATTAAGCCCTTGTCAGTTGCATCATTTGAAACTGTTTTCTCCCATTCTGTAAGTTGTCTTTTTGGTTTTGTCTTTTAGTGGTTTCCTTTGCTGTGCAAAAAAACTTGTCAGTTTGATTAGTTCCCATTGGTTTATTTTTTCTTTTATTTCTGTTGCTTTGGGAAACTGACCTGAGAAAATATTCATAAGGTTGATGTCAGAGAATGTTTTGCCTATGCTCTCTTCCAGGAGTTTGATGGTGTCTTGTCTTTTATTATCTGGATTTTTAAGGTTTAAAAGGGTCTACTATCAAAAAATTTTTTTAAAAAATAAAAGGGTCTATTCCAATCTCAGTGCACAGTTCAAATAATATAATCTTAAATACTCTCAAGTGGCTAGTGGCAATGCTAGAATGTTTTAAGAATAAACTTTTCAGTGTTCTTATTACCTGAGTGATTTGTACTCATTCATATCCATTGAAGATTAAAATATACAGTTAACCAAACAAAAAATATGAAATAAATTACCTCTAATTTTATTACTCCAAAGGTAACAATTGATATTTTCTAAAATTTTCTGTGTGAAAGAAATCGCTAATTCTAATGCATAACCCACAAGTAGATTTCAAATTTAGATGCTAATGAATAGTGTTTAGTCATGTTCCCTCATAAAAGCAAACATTCTGATATGTCTTCTGCTTGTTTCTAGGTCTCTATCTTCTTACCAGTGGAGAGGCCTATGTTAATGGATATGACGTCTCAAAGCAGATGGGCCAGATCAGGAAAAGCTTGGGCTTGTGTCCCCAGCAGGACTTATTGTTTAATTACTTGACAGTATCAGAACATCTTTATTTCTATTCTGTGGTGAGCCAAGGATATGTTCCTTTCCCCCACTTTGTTCATGTACTTAAGGTAAATCTTTCATCTTGGAAAGTTTAAAATTTTATTTTTTATAAATTCTCCTTTAAACATAAAGTCAAGAAAAGGTAAGAAGACACTATAGAGATGACGTAAGAAAGTAACTAGTGTAAAATGTTTCTAAGGATAAAGTTGAAAGCACCATGTGAGATATGGCTCCTCTTTCCAGATAAAAGGAATTCCTCAAAAGATGCGTCTTATTGAAATAAACAACATGCTGTCTACTTTCAACCTCCTAGAAAAGCATAATGCATTTTCAGTATCACTGAGTGGAGGAATGAAGCGCAAACTCTCCATCATTATAGCACTTATAGGGGGCTCCAAGGTAAAAAAATAAAATAAAATAAAAACAGTGGATTTCCACTGAAGGCCATCTAAAAAAAAAAAAAAAAAAGTCAGCTAGCATAAATCCAAAAGGTGATATGGATCTAACATTCTAAAAGGAAACTTCCAAATGAAATGCCAAATGGGATTTCTATTTCCAACCTAGTTGATATGAAATTATCACAGATTTGGAATTATTCCACCATTTCTAATTCAGTTTTAGTCTAAACTTATTATCTTAGCTTCAGTTGGACAAGTGATTGTAAAAACAAAATCAGAGTAAGCCCCATGACTGGTTAAGACCTGACCTCATATATAATGTTTAGCAATGGTCATGGAACTGTTCTTCTGGTCTTTAGGTAGTGATTCTTGATGAACCAACATCTGGCATGGACCCAGCCTCAAGGAGAGCCACCTGGAATCTGCTTCAGCATTACAAACAGGATCGTACCATATTATTGACTACCCATGATGTGGATGAAGCTGACCTCCTGGGTGACCGCATAGCCATCATGGTTAATGGATCCCTGCGGTGCTGTGGCTCTTCAATTTTCCTGAAAAAAATATATGGTCTCTCTCCCTTTGACCATTCTTTGTATATTGATGTCTTAATATTCTTCTAATATAATTGCCATTGATATTGACATCTTAATATTCTTTTAATATAATTTCTACCTATATTTTTTACTATCTACCCCAAACTTCAATGATTCCCTCTGTCATACTAACTGGAGCTCAACTATGATCCCTTTGAAATAATGGGCATATTTTAGTTCTTCAAAACTACCACTCTTTTTTTATTGCTTTGTCCAAATTTCATGTTCTTATCTTCCATGTAACTTCTGCTTAAATTTTAATTTGTTATACTTCTGCTGTGACTTCAATGAAATTGATAGAAATATGGATAGATGGATAGATAGATAGATACATAGATACATAGATAGATACATAGATAATAGCAGATGGGTGATGAATAGACAAGTAGATAATTTAAAGGATCTAAGGGAAATATACAGAATCAGGTATCTTTGTTCATTGTTTCTTGTTTTTCAAACCAGTATTAAATTGCTTCTGTATGAACAAAATATTGTGTTCAAATCTGGAGAAGAATTTTTCTAAACATTTCCATGTTCTAAGACCCTCTTTATCTCTTTTAGGCCATTGTTCAAAACTACTTATGAATCTGACAGTATTTTGTTGCCCCCTACATAAAATTTCAGTACCTTATTTCCAATATTTTATACTCCTTTTCATTTTTCCCCTTAAGCAGTAGTTTTCAACAAAGTTTCTTCATTCACCTTATTCATTATCTGCATACCTCCTTTAGAATAAATGCTCTTACCAGGGGAGAATTTTTTAATTGAAGTATAATGTATGTAGAACGTTCAGTTTGGTGAGTTTTTACAATTATATATACCCGTCTGATACCAAGGAAAAACAACATACAAAGCATTTCCATGGCTGGAAAAATTCCCCTTGAAACTCTTTCCATTAATTGCCTTCCTCCAGAGGCAGCCACTTTCTTATTTTTGTTATCGTGTGCTTATCTTGCTTTTTCTTGAATGTCATATAAATGAATTACATGCAGTATTTTTTGTTTTCTGGTTTCTTTACTTTCAGCTCAATATTTTTGAGATTCATCTCTGTTGCTGCCTATATCAAATAGTGCACACACTCTACTCTTCATGGACTTTTAGGCCATTTGGGGTAATTTATCTTTTCAAATTTCATGACCAAGAGTGCCATAAATTTGCTTGGATAAAAATTTATCTTGGGCAAAAATACGTGGATGTCAAGTTACCTGGTCAAAGATTGAGTCTATGTTCTGCCAAAAGATTCTCCAAACTACTTCTATTATTTTATACCTGTCAACGTGTTTGAGAATTCAATATACTCCATACTCACAAGAACATTTTTGGTGTCTTCGTATTTTAGCTGTTCCAGTGAATGTGAAAAATTATCTCTTATGGTTTTAATTTTTATTTCCCTGAAAATTAACTATATTGCATACATTTTCATATAAAATGATACTTTATATAAATTTTTGTGAAGCCTCTGCTCAAATTTTTTGACCATTATTCAAAGTTAGTTATTTAACATTTTTATGGTAAATTTGCATGAGTTCACATATTCTGGATATGAGTCCTTTGTCAGATATAGGTATTGTGGATATTTCCCCAAATGTTTTGCTTGCTTATTTAATTCTATGGTATCTTTTGATGAGCATAAATTTTTAATTTTGAAAAGTCCTGTTTATAACTGATTTCTTTTCTTGGTCAGTGTTTTTTAGGAAACTATTGCCTATATTTTCTTCTGGATGCTTTATAGTTCTAGCTTCTAAAGTTTTATGACATATTTCAGGTTGATTTTTTTATGAATGGTGATAGGGAAGTTTTGATTCTGATTTTTTTCCATATGAGTGTCTAGAATCATTTTTAGGAAACACAATTTAATACCTTTGGCACGTTGATGAAAATAAACTGGTTATTTATATGTAAATAGGTGTTTGAATTATTTTCTATTCTGTTTTACTGGTCTATAAGCATATCCTTTTGCAAATAGCAGTCATGCATACTGTATCTTTATAGAAAGTCATGAAATCAGGTGTTGTATGTCACCAACTTTTTTTCTCCTTTGGTTTTGTTTGTTCTTTTTCTAATTCTCTTAAGTGGTAGATCAAGTTGTTTATTTGAGACTTCTTGTTTGTTTTTTGTTTTTGTTTTGTTTGTTTGTTTTTGAGGAAGGCTTGTATCACTATGAACTTCCCTCTTAGAACTGTTTTTGCTGCATCTCATAGATTTTGCAAAGCCATGTTTTCATTTTCTTTTGTCTAAAAGAATTTTCTGATTCTTTGACTCATAGTCATCCAATCGTTTTTAGTAGCATGTTGTTAATTCCATTCTTTTCCCATTTTTATTTCTATATTTTATCTCTAGTTTTATACCTTTGTGTTTGGAAAAGGTATAATTTCTATCCTTTTAAATTTGTTGAAGCATTTTTGTGACCTAGTGACCTAGTATGTGCTCTATCCTAGAGAATGTTCCATGAGCACTGGAAAAGAATATGCATTCTGCTTTCCTAACATGCAGGGTCCTGGAGACATCAATTAAGTCCAGCTGGTCTATTGTATCATTTAGGACTTCTCTTGTCTAGTTGATTTTCTGTCTAGATGATATGTACATTGATATCAGTGGGGAATTAAAGTCTCCTCCTATTATTGTATTATTGTCAGCTTTTCTCTTTATGTCTGTTAGTATTTGTTTTATATATTTAGGTGTTCCTGTATTGGGTAGGTATATGTTACCAAGAATAATATCCTTGTCTTGTATTGATCTCTTCATCACTATATAATGCCCTTTTTTGTCCTTTGCCATAAGCTTTGTTTTAAAGTCTGTTTTATCTCAGAATAGTATTGTTACCCTTGCTTTTTTGTCATTTTCATTTGAATGAAATATCTTTTTCTTTCTCTTACTTTTGGTCAGTATGTGTCTTTAGCTCTGAATTCAGTCTCTTGTAAATGATATAGATTGGTCATGCTTTTTAAATCCAACCAGGAACATTTTTTCTTTTGATTGGAGCACTTAGTCCATTAAAATTTAAGGTAATTATTTATAGGTATGTACTTTACTGCTATTTTATTTCCTTCCATTGTTTTTGTCTCTCTTCATTTATTCTTTTTGTTTTCTCTTTTGTAGATCAAAGATTTTCTTTTGTAGTATGCTTGAGTTCCTTTCTGTAAGGCTTTTGTGAGTCTTCTGTAAGTTTTTGATTTTTGGTTACCATGATGTTCATGTATGTTGACCCATAATTATATCTATATACTTTAAACTGATAGTCATTTAAGTTCAAGTACATCTAAAAGATCTACATCTTTATTCCCCTCACCTACAATTTGTGATTTTGTGATTTTGATGACCTATTTTACCCTTTATGCTTATTTTTTACAGGCTTACCTAAGTGGTCTTCGATCCTGACTTTGTATTTTCCTTTTGTCTTGGGATTTTCCCTTTCCCATAGATTCCTGCTTCTTTTCCACCCATGAAAGACTCTTCATAATTTCTTCTAGGATAGGTTTAGTATTGCTTAATTCTTTTAGTTTTGCTTGTCTGAGAAAGTTTTTTTTCTGCTTACAGCTCACCTGTGGCATATGGAATTTTTTTGGGCTAAGGATCAAATCAGAGTGCAGCTGCAGCTGCAGCCTATGCCACAGCCACAGCAACACCATATCCAAGCTGCATCTGCTTCCTACATGGCAGCTTGTGGAAATGCTGACCCTTTAACCCACTGAGTCAGGCCAAGGATCAAACCCACACCCCTGTGGAGACTTTGGGTCCTTAACCTACTGAGCCACTAGAGTATCCTGGATTGCAGTTTTTTCAGTATATCATGCCACTCCCTTCTAGCTTGCAAAGTTTCTTAAGAAAACTCACTAAGCTGATAATCTAATGGGTGTTCCCTTTTAAGTTACTCTTTATTTCCTTCTTGCTGCCTTTAGCATTCTTTGTCCCTAACTTTTGCCATTCTGGATATTTTTCGATGTATAGTTGATTTACAATATTGTGTTAGTTTCAGGTGTTTAGGAGAGTCAGATATGTATATCTTTTTAAGATTCTTTCCATTTTAATTTGATATACCTTGGTGTGAGTCTGTCTGGATTCATCTTGTTTGGGACCTTCTGAACTTCCTATACTTGGATATGTTCCTTCTTTATGTCTGGGAAATTTTCAGCCATAATTTCTTCTAACACATTTCAGTCCTTTTGCCTCTCTTTTTCATAACTGGAACCCTATTGTGCATAAGTTGGCATGTTTTATATTATCTCATAGATCTCATATGTTGTTTTCCTGTTTTTTATTTATTTTTCTGTCTGATATGCCAGTTGGCTGATTTCCAGTATTTTATCCTCCAGATCAGTTTTTCTTTCTTCTGTGTCATTTAGTTTTCTATTCATTGATTCTGCAATGTCTTTTATCTCAGAAATTGAATTATCTCTTTTTGATTGTTTCATCGTGATAGTTTCTCATTCCCTTTTACAGGAATTTACACTTATATTCATAATCTTTCTTAACACAGTCAGCATTTTTATAATGACCTTTTTGAAATAAGGTCTGATAGACTGGTGATCTCTGTTTGCTTTTTTATTGTTTCAGGGGATCTCACTTGCCCTTCTAATTGAGAGTAGTTACTCTATTTTATTTTTCCTACTCTTCATTATGCTTTATTTTATTACTGGAAAGTCATAAGTCATTAACTTCTTCTATAAAATAGATCTTATCTGCTCCATAGGGTTTCATTAAATAAGTGAAATATTTAAAAGGACTGAAAAGAAAGATTTTTTTATATCCCCTAGAATTAAAACATTAGTTTTTTAAAAATTAAAACTTTAGTGAACTTATTTTGACTGATGTATAGAGACTGAAATTGCAAAACAGTTGCTAGCAAGATCATTCACAACTTTTTATATTTATTTATATCTGTTCTGTAAAATACCAACATGATTTTATTATTCAACATGTTTTTCATTTACAATGGGTTTTAAGGATTTTAAAATCCAGTGGAATTTTTGGAAGAATATTGTATGATGAATACTTGATTTAAAAAAAAATCTGCCATTGATTTAATCTTTGTCTGCTTTTCCCTGATTTTATGTGTATCAGTGGTTGAGAAAAAGATCTTTAAAGAAACTTTAACATTACAGCAGTTAGAATAAATATTTGGAGGCTGGATGATCGCACAGTCTTTGGGAAAATTATGCTCCAATATGTCTCAGAAAGGCAAAGATAAGGAATAATATTTTTTTCAGTTCCACATATAGACACATATATTAAACAAACAGTTATTGAGAAATATGGACAAAACACTTCCTGTAACCTGTTTAAGCAGCTCATTGGAGTTCAGGTTCTCTTGTTTTAGGTACTGACTTCATCATGCATGAAAAGTTCATTTGGGATGATGTGACAATACTCCATAAAGAGGATTCTTGTACTGTTGTACCTGCCATCAATCACCAAGAATGGCTGGTATAGTCTGGATAACAGTCTTTTATCAGATATATCTTTTGTAAAAATGCTCTCCCAGTCTTTGGCTTGTTTTTTATTTTCTTGACATTGTGTTTCACAGAGAAGAATTTTTTTTTACATCTGGTCAAGTTTTATTCGTCCTGCAATATGATTTTTAAATATTTGAATCCATAGCTTACATTTCCATGTCAGGAAATTTCACCTAAAGTTCCAAATTTGGGTTTTTTTTAAAAACATGTGTAGAAATGGGTCTTTTCATTTTACTCAACTTTCTCTGTCCCTGTGAATTTAGGAGAAACAGGAGAAATTTTGGAGAAAATTTATCTATAGTTGTCTTGTGTGTGTCCAATGTCTCTGATGTAAAGGCTGGATTTGATATGAACACCAGTGTTTCCTTGGGGTGTGCTGGCCACTATCACCCTGATAGGGGATGTGGTTGGTGTTGGAGGATCTAAAGCCTGTCCAGGGTATGGAGCAGGAATTCCTCTCTGCTCCATGGGTGTTGCTGCCCTGTAAGTAATAGAATCTGCTCTCCTGTTGTTGGAGTAGAAGCCTAGAGGTTCAGGCTCAAATCAGGCTCTTTTCCCTGATTGATTGCTCGACCTCAAAGAAGGGGAGTAGAAGCAAGTGAGGCTTGTACATTCTCAGAGTCCTAATGCATCACCTGTGTAGTCAACCAAAGCCACTCTCATATGCAAGCAAGTTCACATCACTTACCAGGTTGTGGTCATCCCAGATCTAGTTCAAGGCTGTGGATTAGAGTGGACTGGGCTGGAGCATTTGCTAGACTGAAGCTAGCAACACTTTGTAAAATCTTGGCTGCAGAAATTGAAAAGGTCATATTTCTGCCTCTGTGGCACTCTTCCACCAGGACCTATCTTCCCCAGAGCCAGCACCAAACTGGGGGGTGGAATGAGTAGAGCCAAGTGTTTTCCCAATTCATAATGGGGAGTTCACCTAGGGAGCAGCCACTCATGCAGAGCTCTGTGAGCCCTGGTTTTTTTTTTGGGGGGGGGGGTTGTTTTGTTTTTTGTGGGTTTTTTGTTTGGTTTTTTTTTTGCTTTTGGTTTTTGGCTTTTGGTGGGTTTTTTTGTTTGTTTGTTTGTTTGTTTGTTTGGCAAGTCAGCATTCATGCACTCTCTGTAAGTATAATCTAGGTTTCTCCAACCTTTCTATCTGTCCCAGCAGTTCTCCCACAGCTAAGGATTTTTGTTTCCACTGTGTAGTACCTCAGAAATGGGATCCATTTACTCCCCAAAGCAATGATTCTCCACACAGACCTTCTCTTCTTTTCAAATCCCTCCCAAGGATGGAGATCCCAACCCTATGCCATTTCTCCATCCTACCTGTTTCTGAGGAAGTCTTTCTTGCTGCCCTGGTTGTAGAGGAGTTCTTCTGTCAGTTTCTATTTCGTTTTCCATGAGAGTTGTCTCACATGTAGATATATTTTTGTTGTGATTGTCAAGGAAGTTGAGCTCCATGTCTTTATACTTGACCATCTTTTTTGGACACCACGCAATGACTTTTATATTGATCTGTGTCCCATTAATTTGTTTATTCATTTATAATTTTTTAAGTATAGTTTATTTACAGTGTTGTGTCAATTTCCTCTGTATAGCACAGTGACCCAGTCATACATATATATATATATACATATATATATATATATATACACATTCTTTTTCTCATACTATCATCCATCGCATTTTTTAACAAGAGATTACATATAATTCCTTGTTCTGTACAGAAGAACCTCATTGCTTATCCATTCTAAATGTAATAGTTTGTGTCTACCAAACCTAAACTCTCCCTCCATCCCATTCCCTCCCTCTTCCCCCTTGGCAACCACAAGTCTATGCTCTATGTCTGTTAGTCTGTTTCTGTTTTGTAGGTAGGTTCGTTTCTGCCATATTTTAGATTCCACACATAAGTGATATGGTATTTGTCTTTCTCTTTCTGACATTCTTCACTTATGAGAATCTCTAGTTGCATCCATGTTGCTACAAATGGCATTATTTTATTATTTCTATGGCTGAGTAGTATTCCACTGTATACATGTACCACATCTTAATCCAGTTATCTGTTGATGGACATCGGGATGTTTCCATGTCTGGGCTAATGTGAGTACTGGGGAATTAAATATATAGGTACATATATTTTTTTAAATGTAAGTTTTGTCCAGATAAATGCCTAAGTGAGTGATTGCTGGATCGTATGTTATTTATATATTTCTTTTTCTGAGGTACCGCCATACTGTTTTCCATAGTAGTTGTACAATTTTACAGTCCCACAAACAGTGAAGGAGGTTACCCTTTTTCTCCACACCCTCTGAAGCATTTGTTATTTGTAGGCTTGTTAATGGTGGCCATTCTGACTGTATGAGGTTGCACCTCATTGTAGTTTTGATTTGCATTTCTCTAATAATTAATGATGTTGAGCATCTTTTCATGTGCCTAATACATATTCATATGCCTTCTTTGGAGAAATGTCTATTTAGGTCTTCTGCCCATTTTTTAATTGGGTTGTTTGGTTTTTTAGTTGTTGAGTTGTTTGTATATTTTGGAGACTAGGCCCTTGTCTATTGCATTGTTTGAAAATATTTTCTCCCATCCTGTGGATTGTCTTTTCATTTTTTTATGGTTTCACCTGCTGTGCAAAAGCTTTTGATTTTAATTAGGTCCCATTGGTTTATTTTTGTTTATATTGTCATTGTTCTAGGAGGTGGATCAAACAAGATGTTGCTGTGATTATGTCAAAGAGCATTCTGCCTCTGTTTTCCTCTAGGAGTTTCACAGTTTCTGGCCTTACATTTAGGTCTTTAATCCATTTTGAGTTTATTTTTGTGTTGGTGTTAGAGAATGTTCTAATTTCATTCTTTAACATGTAGCTGTCCAATTTTCACAGTACCACTTATTGAAGAGACTCTCTTTCCTCCACTCTATGTTTTTGCTTCCTTTGTCATAGATTAGTTGACCAGAGGTCATTGGGTTTATTTCTAGGCTTTCTATCTTGTTCCATTGACCTGTATTTTTGTTTTTATGCCAGTAGTATTCTGTTTTCATTATTTTATCTTTGTAGTATAATCTGAAGTCAAGGAGCCTGTTTCCACCCAAATTTTTAAATATTTTGTCAAGTTCTGTGAAGAATGTCATTGGTAATTTGATAGGGAATAAATTGAATCAGTACATTGCCTTGGATAATATAGTCATTTTGACAATATTGATTCTTCCAATCCAAGAAAATGTTATATCTTTCCATGTGTTTGTGTCATCTTTGATTTCTTTCATCAGCATCTTACAGTTTTCAGTGTACAGTTCTTTTGTCTCTTTAGGTAGGAATATTCCTAAGTATTTTATTATTTCTGATGAGATGATAAATGAGATTCTCTCCTTAAGTTCTCTTTCTGATCTTTCATTGTTAGCATATAGGAATGCAAGAGATTTCTGCCTATTAATTTTGTATAAACCTGCAACTTTACTAAATTGATTGATGAGTTCTAACAGTTTTCTGGTAATATCTTTAGGATTTTTCTCAGTATATTATCATGTATCTGCAAACAGTGATAATTTTATTTCTTCTTTTCCAGTTTGGAATCCTTTTATTTATTTATTTTTTCCCTCTATTTGCCGTGGCTAGGACTTCCAAAACTATGTTGAATAATAGTAGTAAAAATGGACATCCTGTTTCTGTTCCTGATCTTAGTGGAAATGCTTTCAGTTTTTCACCATTGAGAATGATGTTATATATGGCTTTTATTATATTGAGGTAGGTTCCCTCTATACCCACTCTCTAGAGAGTTTTTATCAGAAATGGCTATTGGATTTTCTGAAAAGTTTTTTCTGCATCTACTGAGATGATCATATGGTTTTTGTTCTTCAGTTTTTTGATATGGTGTATAGCACTTATTGATTTTCAAATATCAAAGAATCCTTGCATCCCTGGATAAATCCCACTTGATCATGGTCTATGATCTTTTTAATATATAGGATTCAGTTGGCTAGTATTTTGTTGAGGACTTTTGCATCTATGTTCATCAGTTTCATTGGCCTGTAATTTTATTCATATATTATGTCCAATGATATTTTTATAGTTTCTAAACAAAATCCTGTCACTGCTATATCAGGAAGGTTTTAGTGACTTAAAAATAGACACATAGATCAATGGACCAGAGTAGAGAACCCATAAATAAACTTACACATATATGGTCAATTAATTTACAACAGAGGATTCAAAAATACACAATGGGAAAAAACTGTCAATTCAATAAGTGGTGTTGGAAATGTGGTAAAGTCTGGGAAAGCTATATGAAAAAGAACAAAATTGGAACACGATACTATGCTATATGCAAAAATCAACTTAAAATGGATTTATCTTTTCATAGATATTTTATTGATACAATTTTAAACAGGATTGTTTTTTTATTTCTCTTCCTGATAGTCTATTATTAGCATGTAAAGTCAATATATTTCTGCATATTAATTTTATTTTCAGAAACTTAATTCATTTATTAGTTCTAATACTTTTTTGGTGGTGACTTTAGAATTTTCAGAGTATTGTGTGTCTGCAAATAGTGAATTTTTTTACCTCTTCCCTTCCAGTTTAGATGACTTTTATTTCATTTTCTCATTTCTGCCTTTAGGACTTCCAGTAATAATTAAATAGAATTGTCAATAATTGGTATCTTTGTCTTGTTCCTGATTTTAGAGGAAAATTTAACTTTTCACTATCGAGTATAATATTAGCTGTAGGTTTGTCATAAATAGCCTTAATTATGTTGGATATGTTCTCTCTATACCCACTTTGATGAGATATTATCATGAATGGGTGTTGAATTTTGTTGGTCACTTTTTCTGCATCTATTGATTGATCGTTTGATTTTTATCCTTTCTTTTGTTAATACAGTGAATCATATTAATTTATTTGTACATATTAAATCTTTCTTGCATCCCAGAATAAATACAACTTGATTGTGGTGTATGATCATTTTTATATATTGTTGAATTTGGCTTCTAATATTTTGTTGGGGGTTTTTTGTTTGTTTTTTGTTTTTTGTTTTTGTTTTTGTTTCTGTTTTATTGCTTTTTAGGGCTGTACTCGCAGCATATGGAGGTTTCCAGGCTAGGGTTAAATCCGAGCTACAGCTACCAGCCTATACCAGAGCCACAGCAATGTGAGATCTGAGCTGCAACTAGAACTGACACCACAGCTCACAGCAATGTCAGATCCTGAACCCACTGAGCGAGGCCAGGGATTGAACCCTCAACTTCATGGTTCCTAGTCGGATTCATTTCCACTGGGCCATGATGGGTTCTGTCTTGGGGATTTTTATATCTATATTCATCAGAGTGATTGGCCAGTGGTGTTTGTTTCTTATACAGTCTTTTACTGTTTTGGTACCAGGGTAATTCTGGCCTCATAAAATGTATATGAAAGTGTATATTCCTCTTCAATTTTTTTTAAAATTTATCAAGAGTTGTCATTAATTCTCTTTAAAATGTTTTGGAAAATTCCTCAGTGAAGCCATCTGCTTCTGGAATTTTCTTTGTTGAGAGATTTTTCCTTAGTGATTCAGTCTCCTTACTAGTAGTAGATCCGTTCAGACTTTATTTCTTCATGGTTAAACCTTGGTAATTTTGTTTCTGGGGATTACTATGTATCCACTTTTTTTTTTTTTTTTTTTGTCTTTTTGCTATTTCTTTGGGCTGCTCCCACGGCATATGGAGGTTCCCAGGCTAGGGGTCGAATCGGAGCTGTAGCCGCTGGCCTACGCCAGCGGCCACAGCAATGCAGGATCCCAGCCGCGTCTGCAACCTACACCACAGTTCACGGCAATGCCGGATCGTTAACCCACTGAGCAAGGGCAGGGACCGAACCCGCAACCTCATGGTTCCTAGTCAGATTCGTTAACCACTGCGCCATGACAGGAACTCCCTATGTATCCAATTTGTTCACATGTAATTGTACTCTACTATGATATTTTTAATTTATGTGACATCAGTTGTAATGTAACATCTTCTATCATTTCTGATTTTATATTTTGAGTCTTCTTTGTCTTAGCCTAGCTAAAATTTGTAAGTTCTGTTTGTTTTTAAACAATCAATTCTTAGTTTTGCAGACTTTTTTCTATTGTTTTATATTCTCTATTTCATTAATTCCTCCTGTATTCTTCATTATTTCCTTCCTTTGAAAACTTTGGAGTTTGTTCTTCTTTTCCTAGTCCTTTGAATTGTAAACTTATGTTGCTTATTAGAGATTTTTCATAATTTTTTAACTTGCCTCTCTGTAATGCTTTTGTTGAATCCCATAAATTTTGGCATGTTGTATTTTAATTTTCATCTGTTTTAAGATATTTTCTAATTTCTCCTTTGATATCTTCTTTGACCCGTAAGTTTTTCAAAAGTATATTGTTTTATTTCCACAGATTTTTTAATATAATGATTTTTAATTTTTTCCATTATAGCTGGTTTACAGTGTTCTGTCAATTTTCTACTGTACAGCATGGTGACCCAGTTACATATACATGTATACATTCTTTTTTCTCACATTATCAGGCTCCATCATAAGTGACTAGACATTGTTCCCAGTGCTACACAGCGGGATCTCATTGCTAATCCATTCCAAAGGCAATTTTTAATTTTCCTGTTTTCCTTTTGCTATTGCTTTCCAGTTTCAATCCACTGTGGTCAGAAAATATACTTGGTATGAATCCAATCTTCATAAATTTGTGAAAATGTATTTTGTGATATAATATGTGATCTACCTCAGAGAATGTTCCAAGTGCACTTGAGAAAAATGTAGATTTGGCTTCTATTTGCTGGAGTGTTCTATATATATTTGTAAGATTCATTTGATTTATTGCGTTGTTAAAGTCCACTGTTTACTTATGGATTTTTGTGTCTGGTTAAGCTGTCCACTATTGAAAGTGGAGTTTTAAACCCACCTCCTTTTATTGTATTTCTGGCTATTTCATATTATAGTTATATCAATGTTTACTTTGTGTATTTTAGGATTCCGATGTGGTGTGCATATATTTTCTTTTGAGTTGATCCTTTTGTTATTATCTAGTGTCTTTCTTTGTCTCTTCTGAGTGTTTTGACCTTAAAGTCTACTTTTCCAATAAAAACATGGTTAACCCAAATTTATTTTGGTTATATTTTCAAGGAATATCTTTTTAATCTCTTATTTTTAGCCTATATATGTCCTTAAATCTAAAGTAAGTTTCTTATAGACAGCATATAGTTGGCTCTTGCTTTTAGCTATTCAGTCACTCTACATTTTTGATTAAAGAATTTGATCTGTTTACATTTAAAGTAATTTTTGATAGGGATTAATTATTACTATTTTCTTGTTCATTATTATTTGTTTTCTTGAGGGGTTTTGTCTCTTTTTCCCTCTTCTGCTGTTTTTATTTTTTGTCATTGTTGAATTTTTGTATTGATATGTTTGATACCAAAAGAAAACAAAAATTTTCTTTTCTTTTGTGTAGCTTATGTAGATATTTTCTTTGTGGTTATCAAGTGTCTTACATAAAGTGTCTTAAACTTATAACAGTCTATTATAGGCTAATAACAACTTAACCTCTATCACATATAAAAATTGTTCTTTTTACAAACCCCTCTCCAACACTTTAGTATTGATGGCACAATATATATCTATTTTTATTATGTGTCTTATGTATTATTATAATTTTTAATAAAAATTTAACATTTAGTTACAGGTATTTTTAACATTTGCCTTTTAAATTTTATAGTAGAATTAAAAGTAAAGTTTACCCACCACCATTATAATAATACATTATTCTGTATTTGTCTGTGTAGTTACCATGATCTGTGAGTTTTATATTTTCATAAACTTTCACATTACTTTTTATCATCCTGTCTTTTCAATTTGAAGACCTCTATTTAACATTTCTTGTAATACAAGTCTAATGGTAATGAACTCTATTAGTTTTTGTTTGTCTAGTAGTCTTAATCCTTCATTCTCGAAGGATGGTTTTGCCAGGTATAGTATTTTAGGCTGGCAGGGGTTTTTTTTCAGCACTTTCAATATATAATTTCATTCACTTCTGGCCCTCAAGTTTTCTGCTGAAAAATCTGCTAATAATATAGGGATGTTCTCCTGTGTGTGACAATTTTCTTTACTCTTATTTCTTTCAAAAATAATCTCTTTGCATTTGAGTTTTAACTATTTGATTATGTGTCACATATGGTTTGCTTTGGATTAATCTTCTATAGATATTATGGGCTTCCTGAATCTAATGTCTATTTCTTTCCTAGGTTGGGAAATTTTCAACCATTCTTTGAATAAACTTTTTCATTTCCTCTCTCTATCTCACTCACTCACTCACTCACTCTCTTTATGGGGCTCCAGTATTCCATATACTGTTCTACTTGATGGTATCCCATTAGTTTCTAAGACTTTGTGGGTTTTTTTTTCATTCTTTTTTCTTTCTGTTCGTCTGAGTGAATAATATCTAATGACATGACTTAGAGGTTACTCATCATTTATACTACTTTATATAGTCTGTTTCTAATGCATTTTTTCAATTGAGTTATGGAATTCCTCAGCTTTATGACTTCTTTTGGTGCTGATATAGGTCTCTATTTCTTTTTTGAAATTCTCACCTTGTTCATGCATTAATATCCTGACTTTAGTGAGCAATTTATGATGGTATTTTGAATTCTCTATCATGTAAATCATATGTCTCCATTTCATAGAGTCAGATTCTGGAGATATATTTTCCTTTGTTTGGAAAATATCTGTCTATTTCTATTGATTTTTACATCATATTTAGGATTATATTTTATTCCTTGCATGTTTTATAATTTTTATAACTGGTATTGTCAATGAAATAATAGTAAAAACTAAAATAATAGGTATTTATTCTCAGAAAATGGTATGCGCTGGTCTCAAGTCATTATTTTGGAAGACTAAGGCAATATAATATATATTTGATGAAATTTGGGTTGTGTTACAGCTTTATTTGGATTCTGTTCATCACTTTTTTTTCATTTTCTATTTATTTACTTATTTACTTATTGTCTTTGTAGGCCCTCACCCGTGGCTTATGGAGATTCCAAGGCTAGGGGTCTACTAGTAGCTTATTGCCGCTGGTCCACGCCATAGCCACAGTGACGCCAGATCCAAGCCATGTCTGTGACCTACACCACAGCTCATGGCAACACCAGATCCTTAACCCATTGAGCAAGGCCAGGGATCGAACCCTCAACCTCATGGTTCCTAGTCAGATTTGTTTCCACTGCACCATGACGGGAACTCCAGATTCTGTTCATCATTTTTTTAAAAAATGTTTTAGGAATGAGATCAAGATTTTTCCCTCAGCAGAGGTTGCTGTCTGTGCATGGATGAGATTATGGGGATGCTTTAAGTGATGGTCCAATTTCCAGCTTTTTTGGATCTAACAAATCCTCCTTGTTCTTGATCTCAGCTCTGTTTGCTCACCTTTTTCTTTCCACTCTGCTGCTCTCTCTGAAGCCTTTGAAAGGCCATTGCAGTGAAGAACTAATGTACCCCCAGAGGTATTTCTCTTAGTTCTGTTTTCCTTGCCTGAGTAATTATACTGCCACTGCAATGTTTTTACAAAGTCCTGAAGTGTCTTGGGGGAATTTTTCTTCACTACCCCTACCCTTGTCCCCCAGATCCTAAAAGGTTACTATAGTGCACCTAGGGAATGTACAGAGTGCTTTGGAAAGATTTTTCAGATCTCTGAAGGAAGGTATTTTTATCTGATTTATAATAAATATCTTTTTAATGCATACTAATCTTATCCGTTCATATTTCAGTGCCAGTAAGACAAGTGGCCAGATAATTGAGGTTTCTTATCCTATCTCTATTCTATAAGTTCTTAAGAAACTTAATGAAATTACAAAAAAGTATTTTTTTAGGCTTCTTAGACTTGTTATCAAATAATTTGTGACACGCCCTACCTTATAGCTCACTCAAACAATGGAAAGTCAAGTACAGTCTCACAAGAATGTAGAAAGTACAAACTGTTTTGTTTTTCTAAATGGATTTTCTCAGGTGTGGGATACCACATAGACATTGTGAAGGAACCTCACTGTGATGTTGAAGAAATCGCCAAAATCATTTATTATCATATACCAACAGCTACTTTGGAGAAGAATGCTAGAAATGAATTATCTTTTATACTACCCAAAGATTACACACACAGGTATGGATTCAGAGAGTGCTAAATGGTTGATGTTTAGATAACCTGAAATCACTGCTTTTCTTACTTTCTTCAATCTTAACAAGTAGAGTTTAACATGTCAAAACTCCAATCGCTTGCTCTTTAGAGAGAGATGCCACCTAGTGGTTATAACTACCTGTTTGTTTTTTTAACTTTTTATTTTATAGCTGTATTTTCAGCATAAGAAAGTTTCCAGACCAGGGATTGAATCCAAGCCACAGCTGTGACATATGCTGCAGCTGCAGCAACTCGGGATCCTTTAACCCACTACACTAGGCCAGAGCTCAAACCCATACCTATGCAGTGACCAAAGCCAGAGCAATTAGATGCTTAATCCACTGTGCCACAGTGGGAACTCCTAGAGCTGCCTGTTTTTAATTGGTAACTGAGGGGAGGTTGTTGGCAGAGTAAAAATTGCATGGTGAGTAGAATAATAAAAATAATAAGACAATGAGAGGAAAAAAATATCTTTTATGGTGGCTTTCAAACCAGGGGGACAAGAACCCAGAGGAAAAAGGCACTTTTATTACAGTAGTTAGCCAAGTGATTCATCAAAGGGAGTCACAAAAAAATAACTCCTCCTGAAGTAAACATCCTAAAATATAGTTATGAAAGCCAAATATTCATGGGTGACTTTTAGAGTATTATTATTATTATTCTCTTGCTGTGTCCATGGCATGCGGAACTTCCCAGGCCAAGAATCAAATCTGCTACAGTGGTGATCCAAGCCGCAGCAGTGGCAGACCCTGAATCTTTAACCTATTGAGCCACCATGGAACTCCTAGAGAATATTTTTATTTTTTGTATATGTAATATATAACAGATGTGTATATCACATATATGTATGTTTAAAATATGTAATATATAATACATCTCTAATAATATGTAATAATTGCTTTGATATTCCATAGAGTCAATCCAGTTGTCCTATTCAAGGAGAATATGAAGAACTTTAACATGTACCCTCTCACCACTTTTATTCAATATAGTTTTGGAAATCCTAGCTACAGCAATCAAAGAAGAAAAATAAAAGGAATCCAAATTGGAAAAGAAGAAATTAAGTTGTCACTGTTTGCAGATGACATGATACTATACATATAAAACCCTAAAGAAGCTACCAGAAAACTACTAGGTTTTTCAATGAATTCAGTAAAGTTGAAGGATAAAAAATTAATACACAGAAATATCTTGCATACCTATACCCTAACAACAAAAAGGAAACAATCCTTTTTACCACTGCATCAAAAAGAATAAAATACTTAGGGATAAACCTACCTAAGGAGGCCAAAGACCTGTACTCTGAAAACTATATGACACCGTTGAAAGAAACTGAAAATGACACAAATAAATAGAAAGATATACCATGTTCTTGGATTGGAATAATCAATATTATCAAAATGACTACAGTATGCAAGGCAATCTACAGATTCAGTGAAATCCTTATTAAATTGTCAATGGCATTTTTCACAGAACTAGAACAGAAAATTTGTAAATGTTATCCTATATACCACAAGAATTATTGATAAATATTCTAGCCACAAATGTCCATGGACATGGGAGAATGTGAATGCCAATGTGTAGGAATTACAAAGGTCAAAGGAGCATGCTGAACTTCACAATGAATATGTGAACACCAAAACTCAGATTGAAGGAAACGTCACAGGATAAAAAGTTCAGGTTCTTTTTTACAAACACAGCCCTCACTTTGCCTAGTTTTGCTACAAATTTCAGTTACCAAAACTTAAATAATGCCAATCACCAACAACCTGGTTCACTTTTCAGCTACCATGGCACTGTAACTGTGAGTAATTGCATAAAAGTATAAACTTTGCTACCAGATCATCAAAGATCACTATGTAAACTACATAAACATCAGATGCTCATCATGATCAGTGACCAATCATCCCATTTCCTTCAAAGTCTGTCACTGATGAATCACTCTGCACAGACAACAAACCACGCAGTTGTGTCGTCTCCTTGTTTTGCAGTGATAGATTCATAAGACATTTTTTTTAATTGACAAAAAAGGTACTAACCAACTAAGATGAAAGTGAAGCAAAGAAACAAAAAGTGGTAATGTTGGAAGTGAAATTCTAATACAAAATAAATGAAAGTTATGGACTAGTTCACTGTAGGAATTTTCAACACTGCCACCATTCAAGAGACTCCAGATCTACAGTCAGAGGAATTTCATGAAGAAAATCTTGTCAATATAAATAAGAAAGGTAGTTATGGCAAAAAAAAGGAAGATGTTCCAGAGGAAGCGACATTGTTAAAAAAATAAATACAAAAAAAAAAAAAAACCTTTACATTAAAGATACTCTAAGAGGTATTTTACAACATGGAAGCAGCAAAAGCATAAAATGTTGAAAGCTGATCCAAAATTAAAAAGGAGTTTGATAATTTATCATGACATAAAAAGATGTTCACTCCATATTATAAGTTATATGACAGGAAAGCAAGCACTATTCAAATGACAATAGAAGTTCTCTACATACATGGAAATAACATACTTAAATCTTGATATTTTAAATTAGTGTACTAAATAAATATTCAATTTAATTTAAAAAAAATTTCAGCTCCTATTTTTTCAATCTTTTTGATCAAAGAGAACGATCTTTTAATTTAAAACACAATAATAAACAAAAAAGAGGGAGAACTTTTCTGGGTGCCTCTCACAATCATAAATAATTTTAAATATCCAAGCTTGGAAGAAGTTACATATGAGATCTTCAAGTCATTATGAAGTGATTTTAGAGGAATAAATATTAAAGTGAAATACCATTGCAACAAAAAAATGAGAATATTTAAATGTACTCATTTTACCTTTTTACAGAACATATGATGAGTCTTAAGGTTGTAAAGATTAAACCAAATAGTAGGATTAAATCAAAAGTAAATCAAATGGAAATATTAAATCAAGTAGTAATGTGATACAGACTGGATTCAAATACAAAATCATTTATCTCCAAAACTTATGCTCTTCCATCTACACCATGGTGTTAGAAAACTGGAGATGTACAAATCTCATTCTAATTTTAAACTTTACAAATTGACACTAATGATCTCATCGTTGAGTCTGGGCCAAAAAAATAGAATGAGAACTTAGAAATCATTGAATCGGGCAGAATCTCACCTTAGTCTTGGACAGAATTTCCTCTTGAAGTTCTATGTGATTTCAAGTCATTCTGGATAAATAGAAAGGACACTGAATTTTGAAATAAAAGGACTATTCTAAGAAATCACCAAAAAATGCATACTTTAAAAACAAATGTACTGCAAAATAGAAAACTTTAGAAACCGTGCTTTATAGTTTCAATCAAATGAAAGAGGACACTGAATATAGACCAAGAGAGAAAACAAGATGAACTAAATTTCCTAATTGGCTAATAAAAATCTGACCAATAATGGTAGCAGAAAAGAGAAATAATTAAAGCGAAACTATGTCAAGAATTCTTCCTACAACTATGAACAAATTTGCAAAGAATAAAAAGAGACAAATCCTTTACCATTGCCCACTCATTGGAATGGTTAAAATTAAAAAGACAGATTTTTATCATGTAAATATACCAACTGGATTTCATTGCTGATAGAAGTGTACAATGGTAAAACAACTTTGGAAATTTTTGTTATTTCTACTAAGCTAAATATGTGCTTATCCTACAACTCACCAATTATTCCTAGTATTTATCTGAAAGAAAACTGCTATCAAAATATTTGTAAAAGAATATATTTGTGTATAATTTATTCCTAATAGCTCCAAACAAAAACAACTGAAATGTCCTTCAGCAGCGAAACAGATGAATATGATTTTTTGTATTCCCCCAAAATATATGTGATATAAGTCATATTTATATTTTCTAAGTACATTTTATTATATATTTATATATTATACATAATAAAATTTATATAATAAGAAAAGGATATATACCCTTCAAAACATGATTGGCTTATACAGTAACTTGTTTTATTTTTATTAATTTAGCTATTTTGTTTTGCTTTTATTTTAATCACCAAACAGCCTAGGGTTTACAGATCTATATATGATATCATGATGACAAAATCAAAAAGCTTATTTCTTAATTATATGAATTCAAAAGCAAATTTCTCCCATATTTATTCCCCACAGTAATAATCACTCAGAAATTTTGGTGTATTTTTTTTTAGGATCACTACATGCATCTCTTGCATCTGTTCAATAATAATAATTAGTTTCATAGAAATGAGATCTCATAATAATGTTCTGAATCTCATTTTGTTCACTTACTAGCATTTTTCAGTCAGTTTTTATGATAGGGCTTTTATAACTTCATTTTTAAGACGACTATATTTTCCTTAGATCTTACTCTACCATACCTTCATACAATTATTTATTGATTAAACTGTTGATGGATATTTATCTCCGCTTTGTGCTATATTAATGCTTTTTAAGGCAGCACAGAGTTTAATTCTAATTTCATCATATATTGACTAAAGGAAAAATTTTAAAAATAAATAAATATGCCAAAATTTTGGTGTATTAACAGTGGTTATGGGGGATGGCATTTTGATGATTTTTATTTTTGATACATTCATTTTAACTTGGTATAATGCACACATTAATTTTGTAACTAAAGTAAAGACTAATTACACAAAAAAATGAAACTAATCCTAGTTGAAAGGCCATACCTTGGAAATAAAGGCACATGGAGGAAATTGACTTACAACATGTGAAAGGCTGTTGTGTTGATAGATTGTAGCTTTATACAGAACTTCTTGTATGAGATTAGAACCAATGTCCATAACTACATAGAACTGAATGGAAGACATTCAATTTGGAGGAATTTTGATAGACTTTCCAAGGCAGACATTCTCCAAGGGAGAATTCTGAATTTCCCTAACACTGAAGTGGGTGAGAGAAGTTCACTTGCTCCTTAGTGGGAATATAATAGATGGTTTTGAGGTCTGGAGTTTTTTGGAAAAAAAATAATCTTTTGAATGTGAAACACTATAAAATATTCCCAGGAAAATATTCTTTAAAAACTTTGATATTTCTACATTGCATGTGGGTCAATTTCCATAGATTTTCTCAGCTATTGAATCACATCCTTCTCTCTAAATCCTCAACTTCTACTGTACCTACCCCATTTTCTATTTTTGGATGATTTTTTTCCCCATCAATTTGAGTAAGAGTTTATTTTTTGATTTACTGAATAAGAGAATCTGTAGCAGATATATGTGTGAAAAGGCGACTCATATGCACTAGCTAGAATTATTAGCATATAAAGAGTCTTTTTAATAGTCTATTAGAAGACCAAAATTGTGTGTATACAAGAACTAAATAGAGTGGGAAGCAATTTACTAGTTCCTTTCTTTTCATTTGTCCCATGTTTCTGATTTACTAGAGGAATAAAATTGCTATAAACATTGAATGAATGATCTACATTTTCTCCACTGTTTAAGGGAAATAAGTTTAGAATTTTATATACTTTTTTCATATATATTATATATATGAACATCTTCTGATATGATGCTAGCATTTTCTCCTACCCTCCTCCTCCTGTTCTTCATTCCTCTCAGCCCTTCACCGGCTCCTCTTCTTTTTTTTTTTCTTTCATTCTTTTTTTTTTTTTTTTTTTTTGTCTTTTAGGGCAGCACCCACAGCATATGGAGGTTCCCAGGCTAGGGGTAAAATCGGAGCTTTAGCTGCTGGCCTGTACCACAGCCACAGCCATGTGGGATCGGAGCCACATCTGCAACCTCCACCACAGCTCACAGCAACACCAGATCCTTAACTCACTGAGAGAGGCCAGAGATCAAACCTGCATCCTCATGGGTGCTAGTCAGAATCATTTCTGCTGAGCCATGATAGGAACTCATCTTTTATTCTTATTTTATTCTAGGTTTGAAACTCTGTTTACTGATCTGGAAAAGAGACGGAAAGAGCTGGGCATAGCTAGCTTTGGTGCCTCTATCACTACCATGGAAGAAGTCTTCCTTAGGTGAGCAACAATGCACAGACAAAATGAAAACATTGTGGGGATAGGCTCACACCTCAGTCACCTTGGCAAGCTCATCGAACTTTCAGATACATTATATATTAGAAATTTAAGAGGAATGGGGGGAGGGAGCTGATACAGTTTTCTGGGAGTTTTTTTACATTAAGAGCAATGAAGAAAATACTACCACCATCATTTTAAAATATCTAAGAATAGATATTTTAACTCACCCAAAGTGAATTTGTTGCTAATCTTTAAACTGAATGATGTCAACTTAATGAAACTCTGAATACATTGCCCTTATTTTCCTCACTTTACTATGTTCTGACAGCAGTCCTATTACAGGTGCTTGGGAAAAAATTGCTTTACCGTAATTACCATGATGCCTCCACATGATGCTCCTGCCAGGCTATAAGCAAATCCAGTTGTCTTTTGAGTCAGGTGTTGTGATTCACACTCTCCAAACAGGATATGTTGTGATACAGTTGAAATAAAATGTTTTGCACTTTTTTTTTTTTTTTGGATGTAGAGTCAGTAATATGGAGGATTCACCAACAGATATCCAAGCTACCCAACCTCATCCTCCCTCTACAGTCTCAATCAAGAATCAGAATAGGAACATGTCAAGAAATGAGAGAGCAGATTCTTCTGCCATGAATGAAAGCCCTGCTGTTATGTTTAATACTGGAGTAAGCACCTTTGCTAAGAAACATGATGTACATTTGTTTGGGGCACAAGAAGTATGTTTTCTTTTGATACTTGAACAGAAGGAGTGTGGAGTTGTCAGCCATTGCAGACCCAACCAGATAGAGCAATTTGTACCACAACCTAATTTATTTCCTAATGCGGAAGTGATAAGTTCTAGATAAAGATCTCAGCTGTGGAGTTCCGGTCCTGGCTCAGTGGAAACAAATCCAACTAGGAACCATGAGGTTGTGGGTTCGATCCCTGGCCTCGCTCAGCGGGTTAAGGATCCGGTGTTGCCGTGAGCTGTGGTGTAGGTCGCAGATGTGGCTTGGATCTGGTATTGCTGTGGTTCTGGCGTAGGCTGGCAGCAACAGCTCCGATTAGACCCCTAGCCTGGGAATTTCCATATGCCGTGAGTGCAGCCCTAAAAAGACAAAAAAAAAAAAATCTCAGCTGTTATTCTCACCACTGTTATTCCTCAGTGTTGGTTTTTTTTTTTTACTGTTTTAATTTTTTTCAAATTCATAACCCCTAAATTCATTAGTGCGTTGAATCTGGAGGGAACATGAATTTTAATAATCAAACGTGCTCAATATTTTAAGATTTTGCAATGGGAATTGATATTACATAAAAACCATTCCCTAATCAGTGTGATCCTAAGCATAGGAAGTCTCCTTGAATAGCCCAACATTTATTTTATTCTTCTAATTATAGGTACTTCCAATAAAGCACCCTGGTTTTATTGACAATCAGGAGTCTGAGGAAAATCATCTTGTTGAGATTTTAAGTATGTTATATCAAAAGCCAGACCTTAAACATGTAATTTAATATTTTATATCAGAGGTCACACACATTATCTAAAGGGATAATAAATATGTAAATCTTTGTGGGCTAATATCTCTGTCAAAATCACTCAACCCTGCCATTGTAGCACAAAAGCAACCACAGACAACACAGAAAATGAATGGGTATATCTATGTTCCAATAAAACTCTGTTTACAAAAACGGACCACAGTTTGTTGACCCCTGACTTGCAAAAATAAAGACTGATCACACTGTAGTATACTGTCATAAAGTTCCATTCCAAGTATTATTTATATAAACTTTATGGATTTGTTTAGGTATATGAATATTGTAATCTTATGTTTCTCTCTTCTTTCTTTAGTATTCCCTCTACCAACAGCAGTTCTGTGCCATGTTCATAAAGAAAGCAATATTCAGTTGGCGCAACTGGAAGCTAATTTTGATACTGATATTGGCCTTTCTAGGTTCCCTTATATTTCTTCTCTCAGAGGGTGCTATTTTTTCAAATAATAATGATAATGAGAAGGCCAGACAAATGGATTTGGGTCAATATGGTCCAACTATTGTGCCCGTATCTATTTCTGGAGATTCTAATTTGACTCTGGCTTTCTTGCAACATCTTAAAAGTATGCTGGAGCCTGAAAAACAAACACTGAAGGAAGTGCAAGGTAAGGCTCATTAAGAGAAGACTGTTCTTAGAAGACGATCTCATTATATTGGTATATAACTGTTCTCTTTTTCGTACTGTCCTTACGTGGTTTTTCTACCATGGTAATACTAACTTCATAAAATAAATTAAGAAAAGTTCCCTCTTCTACTTTATGTGAGATATTAATCACAATCAGCATTGATTCTTCCTTAGACATTTTGTAGAATTCTCTAGTGAAACATTAGACATGTATTTCAGGTGGAATTTTTAATTTATAAATTAAATTTTGTTAATCATTATAATTATTCAAGTGATCTATATCATGTTGGGCGTTTGTAGTTTGTGTGTTTTGGTGATATGGTCCACTTCATCTAAGTTGTCATATTTATGTGTATAAAGTTATTCATAGTGTCAGTTTATTACCCTTTTGATGGCTGCAGATTCTGTAATGATTTCCCCTGTGTCATCTCTAATATTGGTCATTTATGTCTTCTCTCTTGTTTCCAATCCTTTCTCTCACTGTAATTTTGGCAGGGTATCTTCTAATCAACCTGTCTTCCAGTTTTCTCTCTACTCTTTGTGTCCAAACCGGTATAAGTTATATATTGAGTTCTTAATTATATATTTTTTTAATTCTAACATCAACGTTTGATTCTTTCTATGGACTCCAGTTCTCTGGTAAATTCTCTTTCTCTAATACCCACTTTGCCTGTGCATCTGTTTCTATTAGGTGTGCTTTTTCTTGGTTCTGTGTTTTGGTATACCTAGTAATTTTTAATTTAATGCTAGATAATTTGTATAAAATTATAAGTGTTCTGAATGAGATAATCTTGTTAGAGAAAGTTTAATTTAACTTCTAGAAGGTGGTGAGATAAGGAAAACATCTAAATCCACTCAGACATATAAGCGATTTGAGGTTGGGTGGACCTTTTTGTAAGAATTGGTCTCTATCTTACTCCGTCTTACTCCTCGGGTATAGCCCTTCCTGAACCTTACTGAGAGCCTGAGGATTTACCAAGTCACCTCCACCGTTTATAAGTCTAAAATGCCTCAAAAGAAAAAAGAGATATAGGATATTTGGCTCATTTTAATGTATTTTGGAACATTGGTCTTGGCCCCCAAATATTGATTGCCTTCCTTATATCCAGTACTTTCAAACAGGTTATTCGTTATTTTTTATCTGGTTTTTCTTTCTCAGAGGATGTCACTACTGTAAAACTAGCAATAAAAGCTGTAAATGGGAGTTCCCGTCGTGGCGCAGTGGTTAACGAATCCGACTAGGAACCATGAGGTTGCGGGTTCGGTCCCTGCCCTTGCTCAGTGGGTTAACGATCCGGCGTTGCCGTGAGCTGTGGTGTAGGTTGCAGATGCGGCTCGGATCCTGCGTTGCTGTGGCTCTGGCGTAGGCTGGTGGCTACAGCTCCGATTGGACCCCTAGCCTGGGAACCTCCATATGCCGCAGGAGCGGCCCAAGAAATAGCAAAAAGACAAAAAAAAAAAAAAAAAAAAAAAAAAAGCTGTAAATGGAAGTACTTACAGATTGTGACAGATAAGTAAGTCAAGAAAGTCTATACTATGTTGTCTGTGGTTTTCAGTGAAGTAGGAGATGAGGTTATAAAATATGAAGTTAGGCAACTTAGAATTTAATGATGGAATAGAGAACTTGGGGAGAATGGCAGTTTAAGTACTTATTATTAGAATATTGAAAGGGAAGAAAAACCAAATAAAATGGCTTACTCTTTTTTCCCCAACATATATTATAGATGATCTGTATTGTGGGTAAACTAACCAATATTTTTTCCTCATCCTAGGTGACCTACTGAAATACTTAATGGAAAATAAAGATTGTATTCAGTCATGCATTGTTGCATTTTCCATTGTGGTGAAGACAAATACAACAATATTTACTGCTCTGTTCAACAATCAAGCATACCATTCACCATCTCTGACCCTGGCAATGTTAGACAACATTCTTTTCAAGTCCGTTTCTGGCCCTAATGCTTCCTTAACCGTCTCCAATAAACCTCAGCCAAGCCCTGCTTATAATGAACCCAGGTGAACGTAGGTTATTCTTTCATTAGAACTGAATAATACACTTTACATGGATTTCTCTCACAGATAGGCTTACACTAATATAATTAAATAAAAGCTGTTGATAGAAATTTGTGTTTTGTGCTATGTTGATTTTCTGATATATCTAATTTTGTTCCTTCTTCTGTAGGATAAGTGGACACCAGATGGCCTTAAATGTACATTTTGGCATGGCACTTTTGATCAGTAGCTTTTGTCTCCAGACAGTGACTGAGAGAGTCTCTAAGGCAAAGCACATCCAGTTTGTGAGTGGGGTCTATGTCCTTGTGTACTGGCTTTCTGCTCTGCTGTGGGATTTTACCATCTTCTTCATTACCTGCTGCTTACTACTAGTGAGTATTAGATAAAAGTTTTTTGAAGGCTCATTTTCCTTCTGTACCTCACAGAAAATTCCTATTATCTAATTATGTCATAAACCTATAACTCTCATGATAAACTATCTTTTCTCATTCTTCTAAAAAACACACTGTGAAAGTTCCATAATAGAAAATTTCTCATGTTCATTAGAAGAAAATGACTTTTCTTTGCAAAAGCACAACGACCTCATGGCTAGCTCCCCATTTATGTTCTCTTCAATTTATATTGACCCCAAAATCCTCTCTAAAAGTGGAAAGGCTCTTACTTATAATAAGAGCCTTATACTCTTACTATGTATCTGCATGGTAGTGTACATACTACCCAGTCTTGTCCAGTTTTGTCCTCTACTGGACCTTCCGGCTATACTACCGCCAGCTTTTCTTTGTCTCTTTGAATGTATGTTAACAATGTTATTGAACACCTACTATTATCCAGACATTAGCCTGGGATTCAAAGTGTGTTTTTTCCATGTCTAAATCTAAACCCTATCTCCCAGTCCTCCTCCTATTGAAGTTCCTAACCAAAAGAGTTGTATGCAAGATTACTATTTTGAAGCTAAGGCAGTGCTCAGTAAACCCCAGTCCTGAACTTTATGGAAGGAAGTTCATTGGAGACCACACCACAGATTGGAGAGCTAAATGAGGTTTTCTGTTTTTACCACAAATTTCACACCCACCCAATTTATATCAATGAAGAATTAAAACAATGAGTAAATATGTGTGAATACATATCATCATCTAGTCCCAATGTTGGAATGTGGCCCAATGTAGGTTCCACATGCATGCCCAACCGTGTTAACAACTTACTTATTTTGGAGTGTATGTATGTGTGTTTTGGAGGAGCTAGAACATAATGAACACAAAAGATATTGTGTACATAGAGGTGAAATCGTGAGGGGGACAAATTATATGTTAACATGGTGGCCTGTATGCAACATATATGAACATAAGTGTGCATAGTTTTTGGGATGAAGAAAATAGGTACATATTCTTATTCCAAGGTTGAGAGCCATCAGGAAGTTTTCTTTCTGCACCATACAGTATGATGTCCAAGGACCTCCAAACTAGAAGTGGTAAGAAGAGGTAAAATATAGATAAACTCATCAGTACAAAGATGTCCAAGTTAGAATAAACTATGCAAATCTTTCTCTCTGAACATCCTCCATCCTGCTACTTGTATTGGTTTGGCCAAGGGTTTCAATGCTATCATCTTCTCCTCAAAAATTAGCAGACATCATGGCAAGAGCACATCAGTATCCCTTTAAAGGGATATCCATTTATATCTGACACTACAGGAACTGACAGAGTAAATGGGCATTTCTTATGGCAGCATTATCTTACCTCACCACTCTCAAACAACTCATGTAATATGTATGTATGGTGAGAATGTTGGAATCAAGATAATTTCTGAATCTTACAGTGATGTGTATTATTATAGCAATATTTCTAAAGGTTTGATTAGTCATATTAAAAATATTTCATGATTTGTAAATAAGATTTTTTATAAGGATAATGTTTAATTATTGAGCAGATTGGGTTTTGTAATCATCTTTATAATACATGGCTTTAAGTTTAAATAATAAAAATTATTTCAAAAACTTGAAATAATTTAGGATCCATGACTTGGCCAATTTTGATAAATATGCTAAGAATACTTAAGGATAATATATAGTCTCACTTCAAAACTCATTTTATGAGGCCAGCATATCATGATACCAAAATCAGACAAAGACACAAGAAGAAAAAAACACAGATGGACATAAGTACAAAAATTCTCAGTAGCAAGTTGAAGAAGTGACCATCAAGAGGGGAATCAAGATGGTGGTATAGGAGGAAATGGAATTTACCTCCCCCCACAAATATATCAACAATACATCTATATGTGAAACAATTCTCATAGAAAACAGGCAGATCACCTGTATGACTAAAGATGCAAGAAAAATCTCCATGTAACTGAGCAGGATGAAAAAAAGGGAGGTGTCAGGACATGACTTGAGATGGATCTGTAAAGGAGAGAAGGTCCACACAGGCAAACCTTCTCTTTGAGGAAGCTCCTGGGAAATCCACTGGGACAGACAGAGGGGCTGAAGAAAGCTTGATTCTTCTTGTGAGGAGTGCATGTGTGCTGGCTTACTAATAATAATCAGGGCACCTTGCTGCACTTCCCGATCAAAAGGGTGTATGCCCCATACTCAATCACTCTGCAATGCCGCCTGGCTTGAGATCAGGTCAGAAGTTCAGTCTAGCTTTTCAGAGACATACCAGGGGGTGTCTGGAATTTGTTCTAAGCCAAACCACAGAGGCTATTGCCAGTGTGTACACAGTGAAGGCAGATCCAGCCATAGATATATATTATACATGTGATTCATATATGTGTATATATATATATATGAATATGGACAATAACTATATATATATACAGACATATATATATGGACACTAACACTGTACAATGGACACTAACACAATATACAATATTGTAAATCAAATATAATTCAATAAAAAAGACAAAGATTGTATATGATTATGCATTGTTGCAGTTTCCATTGAGGTGAAGACAAATGCAATATTTATTGCTCTGTTCAACAATCAAGGATACCATTGAGCATCTCTGATCCAACAAAAGAAAGGAAGAAAAAAAAGACTCAAAGTAACAAAGCAAATAACAAATTAGCAATAAGTACATAGTTATCCATAACTACACTGAATGTAAATGGGTTAAATGTTTCAACCAAAAGATATGGAATGGCCGAGTGGATACAAAAACAAGACCAATATATACGCTATTTACGAGAGACCAACTTCAGATCCAAGGACACATACAGACTGAAAGTGAGGGAATGGAAGAAGTATTACATGCAAATGGAAATCAAAGGAAAATGAAGTAGCAATACTCATATCAGACAAAATAGATTTTAAAATAAAGAAAATCGCAAGACACAAAGGACATTTCTAATGATCAAAGGATCAATCCAAGAAGATATGACAATTGTAAATATATATGCACCTAACATAGGACCACCTCAATATATAAAGCAACTGCTGACAGACATAAAAGGAGAAATCAACAGCCACACAATAACAGTGGGGGACTTTAACACCCCACTTATACCAAGAGACAGATCATCCAGACAGATGGAATCAACAGATCAAAAAGGAAACACAGGCCTTAAACAATACTCTACACCAGATAGATTTAATTAATATTTACAAAAGATTCCATCCCGAAGCAACAGAATATACATTCTTCTCAAGTGCACATGGATTATTCTCCATGGTAGATCACATTTCGGGCCACAGATCAAGCCTTGATAAATTTTTAAGTCAAAATTAACCCATGCATTTTCTCCAACCTCAATGCCATGAAACTAGAAATCAACTACAAGAAAGAAAAAAAAAACAGCAAAAACCACAAACTCTTGGAAGCTAAACAATATGCTCCTGAACAACCAGTGGATCATTAAATAAATCAAAGAGGAAATCAAAAAATATTTAGAGAAAAATGACAATGAAGATACAACAACCCAAAACCTGTGGGACACAGAAAAAGCAGTTCTGAGAGGAAATTTTAAGCAATACAGTCTTACCTCAAGAAAGAAGAAAAGGCTCAAATAAACAACCTAAACTTGTACCTAAAACAATTAGAGAAGGAAGACCAGACAAAGCCAAAATTAGCAGAAGGAAATAAATTATAAAGGTCAGAGCAGAAATAAATGAAATAGAGTCAAAGAAAACAATAGAGAAGATCAATGAAACCAAAAGTTGTTTCTTTAAAAAGACCAACAAAATTGATAAACTTTTAGAATACTCATCAGGAAAAAAAAGAGAGAGGGCTCAAATCAATGAAATTAGAAATTAAAAAGGGATTTTACAACTGACTCCACAGAAATACAAAGGATCATAAGAGACTACTATAATCTAGAAGAAATAGACAGATTGATACAAAGGTAAAACCTATGAAGACTGAAAAAGGAATAAATTGAAAATATGAACAGACCAATCAAAAGTAACAAAATTGAAAATATTATTAAAAACCTTCCAAAAAACAAAACTCTAGGACCTGATGGCTACAAGGTGAATTCTATCAAACATTCAGAGAAGAGTTAACACCTATTCTTCTGAAACTCTTTCAAAAAATAATGGAGGAAGGAATACTCCCAAGCTCATTCTATGAGGCCACCACCAATCTGATACCAAAACCAGACAAAAATACCACAGCAAAAGAAAATTATAGGCCAATAACACTGATTAACAAAAATCCTCAACAAAATACTAGCAAACCAAATTCAAATATATATTAAATGATCAAACATCATGATCAAGTAGGACTTATCCCAGGGATGCAAGGATTCTTCAATATCTGCAAATCTGCTAATGTGATAGACCACACCAATAAGCTGAAGAATAAAAACCATATGATCATGTCAATATATGCATAAAATTCCTCTGACAAAATTCAACACCCACTTCTGATAAAACCTCTCCAGACAGTGGGGATAGAAGGATCCTACTTCAACATAATAAAAAACATATATGAAAAACCCACAGCTAACTTCATTCTCAATGGTGAAAAACTGAAAACATTCCCACTAAGATTAGGAACAAGACAAGGATGTCCATTTTCACCACTATTATTCAACATAGTTTTGGAAGTCCTATCCACAGCAATCAGATAAGAAAAAGAAATAAAAGGAATCCAAATTGGAAAAAGTCATACTATCATGGTTTTCAGGTGACATGATGCTATAACTAGAAAACCCTAAAGAAAGCACCAAAAAACAGAATTCTTTAATGAATTTGGCAAAATTGCAGGCTACAAAATTAATACACAGAAATTAATTGCATTTCCATATACTAATAGTGAAAGATCAGAAAGAGAAATCAGAGAAACCGTCCCATTTAAAATCACATCAAAAATAATAAAATACCTAGGGATAAACCTACCTAAAGAGACAAAAGAAGTTTACTCTGAAAAACATAAGACACTGATGAAAGAAATCAAAGATGACACAAACAGATGGAATGATATACCATGCTCTTGGGTTTGAAGAATCAATATTGTCGAAATGACTATACTACCCAAGGCAATCTACCGATTCAATGCAATCCCTATCAAATTACCAAGGACATTCTTCACAGAACTAGAACAAATATTTTAAAATTTGTATGGAACCACAAGAGACCACAAATAGCCAAAGCAATACTGAAAAAGAAAAATGAAAAGGGAGGGATCAAGCTACAGTCATCAAAACAATATGGTACTGGCACAAAAAGAGAAATATAGACCAACGGAATAGGATGGGAAGCCCAGATATAAAACCAAAAATCCATGTAGATGTAAACCAACTAATCTATGACAAAGAAGGACAGAACATAGAGTGGAAAAAAGCCTCTTCAATAAATGGTGCTAGGAAAACTGGAAAGCTAAAGGTAAAAGAATGAAAGCAGAACACTATCTAATATCATATACAAAAATAAACTCAGAATGGGTTAAAGACCTAAATATTAAGCCGGATACTATAAAACTCCTAGAGGAAACATTGGCATAATGCTATTTGACATAAATCACAGCAACATCTTGTTTGATTCACCTCCTAGAATAATGATGATAAAGACACAAATAAACCAATGTGACCTAATCAAACTCAAAAGCTTTTGTACAGCAAAGGCAACCATTAAAAAATGAAAAGATAACCCATAGAATGGGAGAAATTCCTTGACAACAATGTAACAGACAAGGGCCTAATCTCCAAAATATACAAACAACCCAGGCAAATTAAAAACAAAGAAAAAATAACCCAATTGAAAAATGGGCAGAAGATCTAAATAGATATTTCTCTAAAGAGGACATATGGATGGCCAACAGGCCTATGAAAAAATGCAAAATATCACTAATTTTTGGAGAAATGCAAATCAAAACTGCAATGAGGTACCACCTGACACTGGTCAGAATGGCCATCATTAACAAGCCAACAAATAACAAATGCTGGCAAGGGTGTGGAGAAAAAGGTACCCTCCTCCACTGTTGGTGAATGCAAATTGGCACAACCACTATGGAAAACAGTATGGAAGTACCTCAGGAAACTGTATACAGAACTACCATATGATCCAGCAAGTCCATTGCTGGGCATATATTCGGACAAAACTTTCATTGAAAAAGATACATTCACAATAGCCAAGACATGCAAACAACCTAAATGTCCATCAATAGATGAATGGATTAAGATGTAGTACATATATACAATGGAATATTACTCAGCCATAAAAAGACAAACTAATGCCATTTGCAGCAACAAGGATTGATCTAGAGACTTTCATACTAAGCGAAGTAAGATAGAAAGAAAAAGACAAATACCATATGATTCCACTCATTTGTGGAATCTAAAATATGGAGCAGATGATCCTATCTAAAAATAACAAAAAACAGAAACAGATCATGGACTAGAAGAGCAGACTAGGGGTTCCCAAATGAGAAAGGGAGGGATTGGGATGGATGGGCATTTGGGGGTATTTTTGGATACAAATTGTTATATTTGGAATGGATAGGCAATGAGATGCTACCGTACAGCACAGGGAAGTATGTGTGATTGGGTCACTTTGTTGTACAACAGAACTTGACAAAACATTGTAAATCAATTATACTTTAATAATAATAAAAAAGACATACATTATAAGAGTATGTAAGTCAAAAAAATTAACAGTATAGATATGGTGTCATGTTACTTCTACAATAAAATAAAGTAAAATAAAATAATAAAATAAATAAAATAAGGCATTCCCAAATAAAGGAAAACTCACTAAATCTGTTACCAGACCTTCTCTGTAAGAAATCCTGAAAGAAATCCTTCAATATTAAATTAAACTACACCAGACAAACCAACATACACATGAAGAGATAAGTATAACAGTAATGATGCCTGGATCAAGATGGTGGACTAGGTGGGTACTAGGTTCGCCTACCCTCTTAAATGCATCAAAATTACAACTATATATAAAGCAACTAACTAAATCAACCTAGAGACTAAAAGAACAGCTCTTCTACAATCCAGACTAAAAAGAAACATCCACACTGAGTCTGGAAGGAAGGAAGGAAAAACATCTGCTCAGGACCCACTTCCCTAGCAGGGAACACACTTGGGAGGTGGTAGGGCCAACTCAGTAGCCATACCTCCTATATGGACCCAATTTCTAACCAAAGTGCACAAAGCAAGGAAGAAGTGAAACTAGCAGAAAAGTGTAGCCCCAAGACACATCCCAAAACAAAGTGGAGACTTCCTTCATATCCAGGAGAAACCCTCTCTCTCAGGGCTCCTATTCCAGCCCCTGAGGCCATGGCCCAAGCCACAACAGCATAGGAGAACCCATCTTGCACTTGGCTCTGGCTCTAGCCCCTCCAGCTCAAGGCCTACCTCACAACAAGGCAGTGGCTGCCAGCACACTCCAGGGTAAGATGCAACCCATGGTCACTTCAGATCCAGCTCTCCTACCAAAGACAGTGGGCATATGTACTGTGTATAGGGACACTCCTATGCAAGGACATGCCTTCAAGATTAAGATAGTTCGAATTCCCATCGTACACCTCAGTGTTCATAGCAGCACTATTTACAATAGCCAAGGCATGAAAAGTAACCTAAATATCCAATTTCCATTGATAGATGAATTGATAAAGATGTTTTACACACACACACACACACTGGAATATTATTCAGCTATAAAATGGAATACTATTCATCTACAAAAAAGAATGAAATAATGCCATTTGTAGCAATATGTGTGGGCCTAGAGATTATCATACTAAGGTGAAGCACATCAGACAAAAACAAATCATATGATATCACTTACATAGAAATCTAAAAAATGACACAAATGAACTTATTTACAAAACAGAAATAGACTCACAGATATAGAAAACAAACTTACATTTACCAAAGGGCATAGCAGGAGGGTGGATAAATTATAATTTTTAAATTAACATATACACACCATTATATATAAAATAGATAAATAACAAGGGTCTCCTGTGTAAAACAGGGACCTATATTCAATATCTTATAATGCCTTATAATGGAAAAGAATCTGAAAAAGAATATAGATTTATGTATAACTGAATCACTTTGTACACCTGACAATAAAACAATATTTTAAATTAACTAAACTTCAATTTCTAAAATGCTTAACAAATAAAAAGGCAAAACATGGCTGATGGATCAAAACCAGACCCACCTAAGTGGACAAAGGAATCAATACAAGAAGAGGATATACCAAAAAAAAAAAAAAAAGAAGAGGATATACCACTTGTTAACATGTTTGCACCTAATATAGGCGCACCTGCATATATAAGTAATATTAACAAACATAAAGGAAGAAATTGACAATAATACAAAAGTAGGGGACAATATCACCCCATTTCCATCAGTGGATAGATCATCCATCCTCATCAATAAGGAAACAATAAGGAAAGAGGAGGCTTAAATGAAACATAAGACCAGTTGGACTTAGATATCTATTATCTTCAGGACATTACACCCCAAAACAATAAAATACACATTCTCTTCAAGTGCCCATGGATGTTCTCCAAGATACTGATGAATGAAATTAAAGATTACAGAAATAAGTAGAAAGATATTCCACGTTTATGGATTGGAAGAATTATTATTTTTAATTATTACTATGCAAAGAAATTTACATATTTAATGCAATTCCTATCAAAATATTCACGACATTTTTCACACTTTTTCACATGACATTTTTAATACTAAAATTTAGTATTAAATTTGAAATAATAGTAAAATTTATTTGGAGCCACAAAAGACCTCAAAGAGCCAAAGCAAAGTGAGTAAAAAGTACAAAGCATGAAGAATCATGTTACCGGACATCAGAATATACTACAAAGTTCAATATATTGCAAATCAATCAACATCATACACCACATTAACAAAAGAAAAGTCAAAAACCGCTGATCAACTCAATAGATGCAGAAAAAGCATTTGACAAAGTCCAACACCCATTCATGATAAAAACTCTCACCAATGTGGGTATAGAGGGAACATTCCTTAACATAATCAAAGCCATTTATGACAAACACAGCAAATATAATAGTCAATGGAGAAAAGCTGAAAGCCTTCCCACTAAAATCTGGAACAAGGCAAGGATGCCCACCCTCACCACTTTTATTCAACATTCTATTGGAAGTCCTAGCCACAGCAATCAGACAAACAAAAAAAAATAAAAGGCATCCAAATAAGAAGAGAAGAGGTAAAACTATCATGGTATGCAGATGACATGATACTGTGTATAGAAAACCCTAAGGATTCAACCCAAAAACTACTTGTACTGATCAACAAATTCAGCAAAGTAGCAGGATATAAGATTAACATTCAGAAATCAGTCCCATTTCTGTATACTAACAATGAGATATTAGAAAAGGAACACAAAAATATAATACCCTTTAAAATTGCACCCCCAAAAATCAAATACCTGGGTATACACCTGACCAAGGAGGTGAAAGACTTATATGCTGAGAACTATAAAACATTAATCAAGGAAATTAAAGAAGATGTAAAGAAATGGAAATATATTCCATGCTCCTGTATTGGAAAAATTAATATTGTACAAATGGCCATACCACCCAAAGTGATCTTTGTCAAAGATTAATTGGCCATAGGTGTCTGGGTTTATTTATTTATTTCAGAGTTCTCCATTCTGTTCCATTGGTCTGAATGTCTGTTTTGTACCAGTACCACACTGTCTTGATGACTGTGGCTTTGTAATATTGTCTGAAGTCTGGGAGAGTTATGCCTCCTGCTTGGTTTTTGTTCCTCAGGATTGCTTTGGCAATTCTGGGTCTTTTGTAGTTCCATATAAATTTTGGATTGTTTGTTGTAGTTCGGTGAAAAATGTCATGGGTAATTTAACAGGGATTTCATTGAATCTGTAGATTGCTTTGGGTAGTATGGCCATTTTTACAATATTAATTTTTATGCTAGGCATATGTACATTTCATAGTAAAGTGGCTACCATAGTACTTAAACACCTCGTTTGCATGTTCATTTATAGGTTAATTTGGGTAGAATCTACATTCATAATGCATGGCCTTCTTGTTCAAGAAGAGAGTATACTGCTTATTTATCCAACTCGGCATTTGACTTTTCTTTGAAATAGGTTATGATTTGTGACATTGAAGAGTTATAAGCCTTCAAAACAGGGATTTCCAGATAATCCAAACTTTGATTACCCATGGTGTTTACATTATATTCTTTCAGAAATGAAATAAGCATAATTATATGTTCCTTTCCATTGCAACTGCTGCCACCATCAAGGACACCAGTCTTTAATTACATTGTGAGTTTTCTCAGCTTACCTTACTGTTTACTTCTTGATTGTCCTGCTACAGCATTGTGAAATTGAACACAGGGACAACTTTTGACATTTGTGGGAAAACTGCAATTACTGAGACAGGGATTTCCAGAAATTTATTTCCTTTAACAACTACACTTTCCTCTCCACCACCACCATCCAATCAATTTAGACCCCTCGAATTTTGTGCTTCACTGTCTAGTTTTCAATTTCTATTAGAAAAATTTTAAAAAGAATCCCCAGAGTTGCTTCGGTGAGTGTAATGGGAGTGGGGACATAGAATAGGACCAGGCAACCCAGTTTGAAAGTAGGTAGCAGTGAGAAGATGTAGTCAGAGGGAAAATCTTTAGAGAAATAACCTCCTGGCTGGGAAAATTGAGAATTGGGATTATTAGGATTATTAAGGGAAAGTATAATGACTTTGCTTATGGATTTTAAAAAAAAAACTGTCCTGTGTTTAAAAATGGGGAGGAATTATAGTGGTTCTGTTCACTGGATTATCCTCTGATGAAAAAACGTATCTTACATCATGCTCATAGCTAAGGCCTTTTTTAAAAGAAGTATTTTGGTTTAATTAATGAATACGTCTGTACTAACTAAGGATAGAACTGGCTATCTCCTTCTCTAAGTGTCATGGTTTGAATTATTTTTGCACTTCCCCTTGCCTTTATATCTGCATTTTCTATGTTTCAGGGAGTGTTCAAATACGGCCGATTGGATATCTACATCACAGATTACCGTTTTCTGGACACTATGTTGATCTTCTTGCTGTATGGCTGGTCTGCCATTCCCCTCATGTACCTGCTGAGCTTTCTGTTTACCAGAAGTACTTCTGCCTACATCATACTCGTCCTATTCAACTACCTCTCCGGCATTTTCACTCTCCTCATAGATGACTCATTTCAATTAGGTAAGGGTTTCACAAAGTTTCTCATTCCCCAGAAGGCAGCCGTGAATAAATAAGTCGTAATCGCCTAAGGACATGAGTAGACAATTAAGTTCTAGATTTTGGGGATATTCTGAATTTGATGTAAGTCGGCAAAATTATTTCCAGCGCCTGTGATACCCTAGACATTTTGTTAGAGCTGGGGTCCTAATATTGAAGTGATGGGACTCAACATGATGGGGCTCTTTGGCAAGATTCCTCCTCTCAAACCCTACATCCCAGAGCTCCAATCCATAATTTAAGGAATCTGTTTTGCACTGTCATTTGAAAATTTTAGGAGCATTTATCCTTGAGCATTTGTCCCTCATTTGTCAAAGAGAGAAAGAGAGTGAACAATAGAGAGAGAACACAAAAGAGCAGCTTTCTTCTTGGAAGAGTAGACCTCAGAAAGTTAGACTAAATTATATTTCAAATATATTCAATCATTATTATGTTTTAAGAGTGTTATCCCTTGATATTGTGGTGGTTTGTAGTGAGGTGAAAAGAATGAAGAGTCAAGGGGAATCTTGAGTTCTTAGGAGAAGCCAACAGTTTTGTTGAGGAAAGGTTGTATGGTGGGGCCCTTCTCCCATTTAATGAATCCCGAGTAACTGAACAAGGTTCTTTTCAGAAAGAAGCAAAACGCTATATGTGCCTGACATACTTACAACAAAGACATTTATCCTTCCTTTCCAGTCCTGGTTTCGGCAGTATGCTTAAAGATGTGTCTCCCCATTTTCCTTCTCTGATTTTGAGATTTGGGGAGATGGTAAACTGACCATTATTATAGATAGAGTTCCTAAAGAGACCATAGTTACTCCAAGTTCCTAAAGAGACCATAGTTACTCCTTTGTTGAATTACCCTATAAAATGAATTTGAACTGGATCAAGCATTTCATCATGTAATCCTTCCCTGTTGTGGCAGAGCTCCAAAGTACAGGCTTCCTGCCTCATTCCCTTAGCCCTTTACCTGTCATAAACCAGTTCCCTGGAAACTACTTCAAGAGTGACTATTTCAGGACTTCCCATTGTGGCTCAGTGGAAACAAACCCAACTAGTATCCACGAGAATGCGTCTTCAATCCCTGGCCTCACTCAGTGGGTTAAAGATCTGTCAATGCCATGATCTGTGGTATAGGTTGCAGATGCGGCTCAGATCCCGCGTTGCCATGGTAGTGGTGTAGCTTGGCAGCTGCAGCTCTGATTCGACCCCCTAGCCTGGGAACATCCATATGCCACGGGTACGGCCCTAGAAAAGACAAAAAGATTAAATAAATAAAAAGAATTCTTTATATGTTTTAGACAACTACCTCACCAAAAAATTTTTCCTGAACTCTGCAATTATCAGCACAAACTGTGTCATCAGATATCAGCTGGCAAAAACTTCCTGGGAAGCAATTAATATATTAATATTAATCATATTTTTTAATCCCCTGAATTTTGTTTGGTCACCACTGGGAAATGTGTTGTTTGGGGGATATTTACTATAATGAAAACTAATCTGATCTTTTTTAGAAGTTCAACATAGCATGTCAAATGCCACCAGAAACATCGTACTTAATGTATTACTGCTTTTTCCCAACTACAACCTGGGGAAATGTATTGCTGACTATTTTACTTTCTACCAGATGAAGAAACAATGCTCCAGAGAAAAACCTCCTGCCTACTTAAATTGTAGTAAAGCAAGTAAGTATCTTCAGGCTTCCTAAGTCTGTAGGAAATTAGTCCCAGGTGCAGCCCACAAAACACATGGATAATTGGCCCTTATTTCAAAAAAGAAAGTCAGGTCACATGTTCAGCTTGAGTCTTCTGTATATCCAGTTGTTCCAGTACCCATTGTTAAAAACACTATTCATGGAGTTCCCGTCATGGTTCAGTGGTTAACAAATCTGACTAGGAACCATGAGGTTGTGGGTTCGATCCCTGGCCTTGCTCAGCGGGTTAAGGATCCAGCATTGCCGTGGGCCGTGGTGTAGGTCGCAGATGTGGCTCAGGTCTGGCATTGCTGTGGCTCTGGCATACGCCAGGGGCTATAGCTCCAATTAGACCCCTAGCCTTGGAACCTCCATATGCTGCAGGAGCGGCCCTAGAAAAGACAAAAAAAAAAAAAAAAAAAACAGAAACACTATTCATTTCCCCACTGAGTGACTTGGCCGTCTTGATGAAATCAATTGATGTTAAAAGTATGGGTTCATTTCTGGATTTTCAATTTTATTTATTTGATTTATGTGTCTATCTTTATGCCAGGATCATGTTCATTTTCATTACTTTAGCTTTGCAGTAAGTTTTGGTACTTTGCAAATCCATATACATTTAAGAATCAGCTTTTCTTAGCTTTTGGCAAAATTCAACTATTTATGATTAAACTCTCAAGAAAGTGTACAACACAATAAAGGCCATATATGACAAACCCACAGCTAACATCATTCTCAATGGTGAAAAGCTGAAAGAATTTCATCCAAGATCAGGAAAAATATAAGAATGTCCACTCTCACCACTTTTATTCAACATAGTTGTGGAAGTCCTAGCTATGACAATGAGAGAAGGAAAAAAAAAGAATCCAAAGTGGAAAAGAATAAGCAAAGCTGTCACTGTTTGCAGATGACATGATACTATACCCAGAAAATCCTAGGAAGTTCCCGTCATGGTGCAGTGGTTAACGAATCCGACTAGGAACCATGAGGTTTGGGGTTCGATCCCTGGCCTTGCTCAGTGGGTTAAGGAGCTGGCGTTGCTGTGAGCTATGGTGTAGGCTGCAGACGTGGCTGGGATCCCGCGTTGCTGTGGCTGTGGTGTAGGCCGGTGGCTACAGCTCTGACTAGACCCCTAGCCTGGGAACCTCCATATGCCACAGGAGCGGCCCAAGAAAAGGCAAAAAAAAAGACAAAAAAAAAAAAAAAAAAAGAAAAGAAAATCCTAAAGATGCTATCAGAAAACTAGTAGAGCTCATCAATGAATTCAGTAAAGTTGCAGGATACAAAATTAATACACAGAAATTGATTGCATTTATATATGCTAAGAATGAAAGATCAGAAAGAGAAATTAGGGAAACCATCCTGTTTACCATGCTGTCAAAAGGAATAAAGCACCTAGGAATTAATCTACCTAAAGAGACAAAAACAGGTACTCTAAAAACAATAAGACAATTGCTGGAGGGGGTGTGGGGAAAAGGGAAACCCTCCTGCACTGTTGGTGGGAATGTAAGCTGGTACAACCACTATGGAGATCAGTATGGAGGTACCTTAGAAAACTATACACAGAAATACCATATGACCCAGCAATCCCATTCTTGGGCGTATATCCAGACAAAACTATCCTTAAAAAAGCCACATGCACCCACATGTTCATTGCAGCACTATTCACAATAGCCAAGACATGAAAACAACCCAAATGTCCATTGACAGATGATGGGATTAGGAAGATGTTGTATATATACACAATGGAATACTACTCAGCCATAAAAAAAACACAAAATAATGCTATTTGCAGCAACATGGATGGAACTAGAGACTCTCATCTTGAGTGAAGTAAGTCAGAAAGAGAAAGACAAATACCATATGATATCACTTATGTCTGGAATCTAATATATTGCACAAATGAACCTTTCCACAGAAAAGAAAATCATGGACTTGGAGAATACACTTGTGGTTACCTGGGGCGGGGAGAGTAGGGTGGATTTGGAGCTTGGGGGTAATGGATGCAAACTATTGCTTTTGGAATGGATTGGCAATGTGGTCTTGCTGTGTAGCACTGAGAACTATGTCTAGTCACTTATGACAGAGACCTGATAATGTGAGAAAAAAGAATGTATATATGTATGTGTAACTGGGTCACCATGCTGTACAGTAGAAAAAAATTGTATTGGGGAAATAACAATAAAAAAATAATATTGTGGAATAATTTCAGAGAGTCCTATGAACAAAAATTTAAAAATAAAAGAATTATTTGATAAATTATTAGATTTTATAAGAATTTAAGGTGGTTGATTAATGCAAAATAAATTTAAACACAAAATTCAATTGCATTTCTATACATCAACTGCAAAATCCTATAAAATATGATTCTTAAAAAAGACAGCTCAACAGCCAATGCTGGAACACTTTGAACAACAAGTAGTATTGAATTATATTTTGATAAATAAATGGTGAAAAAGAAAAAAGTATTCCACAGAATTCCAATTTATGTAGATCTCCAAGCTTGAGGAAGTAGATCATAACTTGTTCCCCATTATATGTGATGTACACAATGACTTCTTTCCAAATAACATAGGGTAGAAAAGGGAGGGAAAGGAGTAACTTGACAGCAGAGAAATCTGACAAACACTATCTCAACCAAGAACCTAGGTAAACATCAACAAAGATGGGTCACACTGAGTATATGTATCCTTTCTTTTGCCCACATCTTTTTTTTTAAATTGAAGTGTAGTTGATTTACAATGATATATTAGTTTTAGGTGTACAATATATCTATATTTGTCTATATTTTTACAGATTATACTCCACATAAAGTTATAAAATATTGGTTATACTCCTTGTGATATACATTACATTCTTGTATCTTATTAATTTTATACCTAGTAGTTTGTACATCTTAATCCCCTAATGCTGTCTTGCCCCTGTCCCCATCTCCCTCCCCACCAGAAACCACTAGTTTGTTCTCTGTACATAGTAGCCTTTCTATTTTGTTATATTCATTCATTTTATTTTTTAGATTCCACATGTAAGTGATAACATACAATTTTTGTCTTTCTCTGTCTGCCTTATTTCACTAAGCATAATACCCTCCAATTCTAGCCATGTTGCTGCAAATGGTAAATTTTCATTCTTGTTTATGGCTAAGTAATATTCTATTGTATACACGTACCTCATCTTCTTTATCCGTTCATCTCTTTCTCAACATTTAGGTTGCTTCCATATCTTAGGTGTTGTCAATAATGCTGCTACAAACATTGGGGTGCATGTAAGTTTTCAAATTAGTGTTCTCATTTTCTTCGGATGTGTGCCCAAGTGGACTTGCTCAGTCATATGGTAGTTCTACTTTTAGTTTTTTAAGGAACCTCCATACTGTTTCCATACAAGCTGTACCAATTTACATTCCCACCAACAATAATCAAAACATTATGGTACTGGCACACAAACAGACATATAGATCAATGGAACGTGGTAGAAAATCCTGAAATAAACCCATGCACATATGGTCAATTAATCTATAACAAAGGAGGCAATATAAAATTAAGAAAATTTCTTCAAAAAGTAATGTAAAAACTGGACAGCTACATGTAAAAAATGAAATTAGAACATTTCTCACACTCTATAAAAAATAAACTCTAAATGGATTAAAAACCTAAGTATAAGACCAGAAACTATGTGTATCTTTTTTCAATGAGATAAAAATTGCACTTTATCTCTGTAATCTTCTCTAAAACCTCCCAATAATACCGGTCTAATAATGAAAAAATCAGACAAATTTTAATTGAGGACATCCTACAAAATATCTGACCAAAAGCTATCAAAGTCAACAAAAAAAATAAGGAAAATCTGAGAAACTCACTGTCAAGAGGAACCTTAAAGGTACATGACCACTAATTGTAGATTCTGGACTGGATCATGGAACCAAAAAAAAAGTATACATTATATTTTAAAATCTAGGAAATCTCATTAAATCAGGAACTTTTGTTAATAGTAATGTCAATTTTTTTGTTCATCATAACAAGTACCATACTGATGTACATTGTTAATAATTAGGGCAACTAGGTGCACAACATATGGAATACTCCATACTTGCTTCACAACTATTCTATAAATCTAAAATCACTTTTTAAAACTAGGAAGTGTATGATTTTCCTATAATAGAAATTCTGTGCTTCTTATGCATTAACTTTTTTCTCAAGAAAGTTCAAAATGTGTCAGCTAATGGTCATTTTTACCTTTTATAAACAGCGCATTATCTTTTGCCAGCACTGTTGCATATTAATATTTTAACTATCAGTTTAACACTTCACACTTCTGAAATAATTTTGGGCATAGTTTCATGACACGCAATCATTATTGAATATATGAATAAATATGTTAATATTCATATGCTTACTCGATTAGCATATATTATACTCATGAAGATCAGCCTTCAGAATTTGCTGTTCAAATGGCATTTTTTTGTAGCAGGATAATGACTTCTTACACTCTAAATACTTTACCTGCCTCCGTTTAAACTTATGTTTCATTTTATCTTATATTTCTTCCTATTGATTGTTTTCTTAGGTCTTATTCATGGTGTCAATTTTCTGCAGAAAAAAATGTCTTTTTTTTTTCCATTCTCAGATAATACAAAGAATGTTTATTCTTTGGAAGAGGAAACCATTGGAAAGTATATGATTATGATGAGTATCACAGGCTTTGTTTTCCTTCTCATCATTTTCTTTTTGGAGACTACTTTGTGGAGATTAAGAACATTTTTCCATCAATACATTTACTTTGTTATCTATAAGGCATTCAAGAAGGTGAGTAATTAAGCATGGACCTTAAGAATGACTATAAGATAATGGACCAATTATCCTAAAAAGCATTTATCTACATTTGAAAGTCTCAATAACTGGAAAAAAGAAAAAGAATGTGTCCTCTGAAATACATTTCTTTAAAATTTTATTGGAGTATAACTGATTAACAATATTGTGTCAGTTTCAGGGGTACTGAAAGTGATTCGGTTATACATATAGGTATGCCTATTCTTCTTCAGATTTTATTCTCATATTGGTTATTACAGAATATTGAGTGGTGTTCCCTATGCTACACATTAAGTCATTGTTGGTTATCTCTTTTTTATGTAGTACAGTGTGTATGTTAATCCCAAATTCCTAATTTATCCCCTCCTCTTACGTTTTTCCTTTGGTAACCGTAAATTTGTTTTCAAAATCTGTGATTCTGTTTCTGTTTTGTTAATAAGTTCACTTGTGTCATTTTTTAGATTGCATATGAGTGATATGTAACACTTGCCTTTTTCTTTCTGAATTATTTCAGTTAGTATGATAATCTCTGTGTCCATCCATGTTGCTGCAAATGGCATTATTTCATTCTTTTTTAAGGCTAATGTTCCACTGTATATACCACATCTTTTTTATTAAAGTGTATTGATTTACAATGTTCTGTCAATTTCTGCTGTACTATATGTGACCCAGTCATACATATATATATATAAAATATATATATACATTTTTTTCTCACACTATCTCCCATCATGCTCTACTCCAAGAGATTTAACATATTTCCCTGTGCTTTACCCATTCCTCCATTGATGGACATTTAGATCACCTCCGTGTCTTGGCTATTATGCATAGTGCTGCATATGAACTTTGGGTTGTATGTATCTTTTTGAATTAGTAAAAGTTTTTAATAGATATTTATCCAGGAGTGGGATTGCTATGTCACAGGGCAACTTTATTTTTAGTTTTTTTGAGGAACCTCCATATTGTTTTTCATAATGGCTATCCCAATTCACATTCACACCAATATTATTTTCTCTTTGATAAACATTGCCATCATAACTCCCTCTATACCTTCATGCATGGTACCCATTATTTTTAATATATCGGTAAAGGTCATTTTTTTTAAATTTTGTCTTATTTTTATTTAAGTATAGTTGATTTACAGTGTTGTGTCAGTTTCTGCTGTACAGTATAGTAACCCAGGCACTGGGTCCTGTGTACATTATAGGAGGTTCCCATTTCTCCACACCCTCTCCAGCATTTGACTATATTGATTCTTTCAATGCAAGAGCATGATATAACTTTCTGTCTATTTGTGTCAACTCATTTCTTTCATCAGAATCTTAGAGTTTTCAGAGTGCAGGTCTTTTGCCTCTTTAGATAGGTTTATTCCTAGGTATTTTATTCTTTTTGATGCAATGGTAAATGGTATCATTCCCCATATTTCTCTTTCTGATCTTTCATTGTTAGCATGGAGAAATGCAATAGATTTCTCTGTCTTGATTTTGTATCTCGCAAATTTACCAAATTCATTGATGAACTCTAAGACTTTTCTGGTAGTGTCCTCAGGGTTTTCTAGGTAGTATCATAGAATCTGCAAACAGTGATAGTTTTACTTATTCTTTTCTAGTTTGGAATCATGTAATTTCTTTTTTTTTCTCTCTCTCTCTCTCTCTGATTGCTATGCTAGGACTTCCAAACCTATGTTGAATAAAAGTGATGAGAGTGGATATCCTTGTCTTGTTCCTGATCCTAGTGGGAATGCTTTCAGTTTTTGGCCATTGAGCTGTGATTTTAGCTATGAGTTTGTTATAAATGGCTTTTATTTTGTTGAGGAAGTCCCCCTCTGTGCCCACTCTCTTGAGTGTTGAATTTTGTCAAAAGCTTTTTCTGCATCTTTTGAGATGATCATATGGTTTTTATTTTTCTGTTTGTTTATGTGGTGTATCACATCAATAGATTTGCAGATATTGCAGAATCCTTGCATCGCTGGTATAAATCCCACTTGATCGTTGGGTATGATCTTTTTAACATATATTTGAATGGGGTTTGGTAATATTTTGTTGAGGATTTTTTTTAATCTATGTTCATCAGTGATACTGATCTGTAATTTTCTTTTTTTGTGGTATCTTTTTTCTGATTTCAGTGTCAGTGTGATGGCGGCTCCATAGAATGAGCATGGGAGTGTTCCTTCCTCTGCAATTTTTGGAAAAGTTTCAAAATAAGAGGTGTTAGCTCTTATCTGAATGTTTGATAGACTTCAGCTGTGAAGCCATTGGATCCTGGACTTTTAGTTTTTGAATCACGTTCTCAATTTCAGCATTTGTAATTGGTCTGTTTGCATTTTCTATTTATTCCTGGTTCAGTCTGGGTAGGTTATACCTTTGTAAGAATCTGTCCATTTCTTCTGGGTTGTCCATTTTATTGGCATACAAATACTCACAGTAGTCTCTCATGATCCTTTGTATTTCTGCAGTGTCAGTTGTAACTTCCCCTTTTTCATTTCTAATTTTATTGATTTGAACCCTCTCCCTTTTTTCCTTCATGTGTCTGGCTAAGGGTTTATCAAGTTTGTTGATCTTTTCAAAGCAGCAACTTTTGGTTTCATTGATCTTCTCAATTGTTTTCTTTGTCTCTATGTTACCAATTTCTGCTCTAGTCTTTGTGATTTCTTTTCTTCTACTAATTTTGGGCTTTGTCTGTTCTTTCTTCTCTATATGTTTAAGCTAGGTTAGGGTGTTTATTTGCGTTTTTCTTCTTTTTCCTGAGATGATTGTACTGCTATAAAATTCCCTCTCAGAACTGCTTTTGCTGTGTCCCATAGGTGTTGGGATTGTTGTATCTTCATTGTTGTTTGTCTCTATGTGTCTTTTCATTTCCTCTTTGATTTCTTCAGTGATCCATTGGTTGTTTAGTAGCATACTGCTTACCTTCCAGGAGTTTGTGGGGTTTGCTGGTTTTTTGGTTTGTTTGTTTGTTTGTTTGTTTGTTTGTTTGTTTGTTTGTTTGTTTGTTTCTGTCAGTTGATTCCTAGTCTCATAGCATTGTGGTCATAGAAAATGCCTGAAATAATTTCAATTTTTAAAAATTTACCAAGGCTTTATCTGTGACCCAAGATGTGATCTATCCTGGAGAATAGTCCATGTGCATTTGGGAAGAGGGTATATTCTGCTGCTTTGGGGTGAAAAGTTCTGTAGATATCAGTTAAGTCTGTTTGGTCTAGTGTATCATTTAAGGCCTGTGTTTCCTTGGTGGTTTTCTGTCTGGATGACCTGTTAATTGCTGTAAGTGGAATGTTAAAGTTCCCCACTATTATCTTGTTGCTATTTATTTCTCCTTTTATGACTGCTAATAGTTGCATTATAGATTGTGGAGCTCCTATGTTGGGGACATATATATTTACAATTGTTATTTCTTCCTCAAGTATCAATCCTTTAATCATATATGTAATGTCCTTCTTTTCTCTTGTGACCTTCACTATTATGAAATCTATTTTATCTGAGTATTGCTACTCCTGCTTTTCTCTAATTTCCATTTGCATGTAATATCTTCTTCCTCCCCCTCACTTTCAGCCTGTATGTGTCTTTAAGACTGATGTGAGTCTCTTGTAAGCAGCATACATATGGAACTTGTTTTTGTATCCACTCAGCCAGTCTTTTAGTTGGAGCATTTAATCCAATTACATTTAATGTAATTATGGATAAGTATGTACTTATTATCACATTCTTTTGGGGGGGGTCCTTTTTTCTTCCTTCTTCTTTTTCCTGTCTTCTCTTGTAATTTGCTGACCATCTTTAGTGCTGTGTTTGGCTTGCTTTTTCTTTTATATCTGTGTGATCATTATAGTTATTGGATTTGTAGTTCCTGTTACATTTTTATATAACCATCTATATGTGTGCAGAATTATTTATAGTTGCTGGTCTCTTAATTTTGCATAGCAAAGGAAACTATTAGAAAATAAAGAGACAACACACAGAATGGGAGAAATCTTTGTAAACAAAGCAACTGACAAGGGCCTAATGGCGAAAACATACAAACAACTCGTACAACTCATCAACAACACAAAAAACCCAATTAAAAAAGTGGGCACAAGACCTAAAGACATTTCTCCAAAGATGACATATTGATGGCCAGTAGGCACATGAAAAAAAAATGCTCAGCATCACCAATTATGAGAGAAATGCCAACCAAAATTACATTGAGATACCACCTCACACTGGTCAGAATGGCCACTGTTAACAAGTCTATAAGTAACAAATGCTGGAGAGGATATGGAGAAAAGGGAACCCTCCTTCACTGTTGGTGAGAATGTAAATTGGTACAACCACAATGAAAAGAGTCTGGAGGTGCCTCAGAAAGCTAAATATAGAACTACCATACGATCCAGTAATCCTATTCCTGGGCCTATGTCTGGACAAAAATATAATTCAAAAATATAAAACTTGTTTTTGACATCTTTGTCCATTAAATCTGACATCTGATTATTTTTAAGGCAGTTTCTATTTCCTGCTTTTTTCCTATGTATGGGACCAGTTTCTGTTTTCATTTCATAATTTTATTCCAAACTCTGAATATTTAAAGTAAGCATTGCCTCTGTGGGTACTGCCCTCCTACAGGGACTTTTTATTATTTGCTGGTCTGTTTACTAAGTGTCTGGGCTGTTTTAATGAAGTCTATTTTCCTTGTAGTGTGAAGCCCCTGATATTTTTCTCAGAGGACACAGAACCGGGCGCGGGCACAGTCATTCTGGACTAACAGTGCCCTTTCCCTGACTCTGACTCTCCCTCTCCCTGACCACACCCAGCTGTTAGGCTCCACTAAGTGCTGGTGGATTTCTGTACTGTTCCCAACAATGCCTTAAGTTATAAATTGCTCCATAGACCAATCCATTTAAATTTGGTCTTCGTTGTAGCAGATAAAGGGCATTTTTCAGGATTTGTTCTTCATCCCAGAAGGGTTCTTCATAGCCATTTCTTTCTCTGGTTCTCTCCAGTAAACCAGCTAGCCTATGGTTAATTTATATCTATAGTGGAACCACCAGTCATTTATTAATTGCTTTACATAAAACCCTCCTTTTTTTGAGAGCATCCTTATGCTTGACTTCACCCCTACTATTTCAAATAAAGACAATTCTATGGGGGAGAAATTACTGGCTCTCCCTTTTTTTTTTTTTTTTTTTTTTTTTGTCTTTTTAGGGCCGCACTCATGGCATACAGAGGTTCCCAGGCTAGGGGTCGAATGGAAGCTGCTGCCAGCCGAAGCCAGAGCCACAGCAACAGGGGATTCGAGCCACATCTGCAACCTACACCACAGCTCACAGCAACGCTGGATCCATAACCCACTGAGAGAAGCCAGGGATAGAACCTTCAACCTCATGGTTCCTAGTTGGATTCGTTAACCATGGAGCCATAATGGGATCTCCAACTGGCTCTCTGTTTTATAGCCTAATGCTACCCCTCAGGAAAAGCTCTGAGCCAAGAATCAAGGATGGTGATATGCTTCTCACTTGAGGGATATCCCTGCTCCAGGACGAGTGCTTAGTGGGAGACAGTAATCTCTGGTCTTCTTGGTTGCTCCCACCCCCAGCCCTTGGAGCCTTTGCCTTAACAATGATCTAGGGCTCAGTATACCACATCACACCCAAAGTAAAGTCCCCCACTTCATGTGTGGGGCTGGATAGAAGAAAGAATCTTCAAACTCCCAATTAAACTCACTCAGAACATAGCCTCTGCAATAAGTAGATGGGGAATGTTCTGAGAAATGCTGACATTATTCCTCTCCCAGAAAGATGCCTTAGTCGTTGATTGAATCTGATTGAATCTGAGCCACAGCTGCACCAGTGCTGGATCCTAAATGAAACCCCCACCCTAACCAGCTGAACCAGAGCAGGAACTCCTAAATCTTTGTTCATTTGATGAACATCCTTAGGCTCATTTTCAAAGGCTTTAAATAGGTATTTTTCAGTATTTCTTTTACCAGTTTCACAGGTCCACAGACCTCCTCACATTGACATTCTATTTGTCTTAAAAATTTGTCTGATTTTTTTTCTTCCTCCCTCATGAAAGTCAACTCTTCTTTAGCCTTTCAGTGTTATACATATTGCGACTTAATAAATCACACTTGGAGTTCCCGTCGTGGCGCAGTGGTTAACGAATCCGACTAGGAACCATGAGGTTGTGGGTTCGGTCCCTGCCCTTGCTCAGTGGGTTAACGATCCGGCGTTGCCGTGAGCTGTGGTGTAGGTTGCAGATGTGGCTCGGATCCTGCGTTGCTGTGGCTCTGGCGTAGGCTGGTGGCTACAGCTCCGATTCGACCCCTAGCCTGGGAACCTCCATATGCCGCGAGAGCGGCCCAAGAAATAGCAACAACAACAACAACAACAGCAACAACAACAAAAGACAAAAAAATATATAAATAAATAAATAAATCACACTTGATCGAGCTCAGTTTTTGGTGTGCAATTCCAGAGGGAGGGTAAGGCTATTTTCTTCATCTGTGCAAAAAAAAAAAAAAAAAAAAACAAAAAACTATTCTGAAATAAGTGGACAAAATGGCCTTAAAATTATGACAAATTTCTGTCCTAATATCTTGAGATCAGTTTCCTGAAGCTTCTTGGTCTAGTCAAGATTACTAAAGAGCAATAGTATCTTTTAATATTTATTTTGAACCATAAGGTCCAGTGAGTTTCTTAGGAAAAGTCTAGTTTATCCTTGCTGATCTTGGAGTTCCCGTTCGTGGCTCAGTGGTTAACGAATCCAACTAGGAACCATGAGGTTGCGGGTTCGATCCCTGCCCTTGCTCAGTGGGTTAACGATCCGGCATTGCTGTGAGCTGTGGTGTAGGTTGCAGACGCAGTTCGGATCCTGCATTGCTGTGGCTGTGGCGTAGGCTGGCGGCTATAGCTCTGATTAGACTCCTAGCCTGGGAACCTCCCATATGCCACAGGTGTGGCCCTAGAAAAGGCAAAAAGACAAAAAAAAAAAAAAAAGTCCTTGCTGATCTTCTTAACTCCCATTCCTATTTAGTTTGGGAAAAGTTATTATTATTAAAAATTCATGACCGTTTTTTTTTAGAATTTCCCTACCTTCTTTAAATGACTTTCTTCTTAAGGACCCAAGGGATAAAAACTATTTCTCTCAATGCTTTAAATACTTTTAAAGACCTAAAGTACACACCTTAGCATGTTAATTTATACTCTTTCTGTGATTTGGAATAACTTTTTCTTCTCCTCTAGTCTCCACCTGCATTCTTCTGATTAACTATTCATTAATTGAAACTTAGTTTGCACACGAGATGTTGAGGTGATATTCAGAGGCTTCTTTAAATACTAAAACATTCTCTTTTGACATATTTGAAATCATCCCCCAGTTCCGCTTTCATGAAGCCACTTAGATGAGATCAGACCCCTAAAGAGTATCCACCTCTGTGATTATTGTCTTGAAAATATAGGGGAAAGTATCCAAGGAATTATCTGGAGAATCTGAAGATGAAGATGTTCAAAACGAAAGAAGGAGAATCCTGGGGCACCCTCGAGAGTTGCTGAATTCGGCAGTGCTCATTAAGGAACTCACAAAGGTAACATTATTCACCGGCCAAAATATGGTGGCTTCATTTTACTTCAGAGCGTGTCATTCGTGTCCAGATTTGCTGTGGTTCTTCAGGATCCATGTTTGTTCTCTCAGTGGGATAGAAGACTTCTTGTGAAATCACTTGAAGTAGTGATCCATAGGGGTGTTAGGTACTTATTGTATTTAGCCAACAAATATTCTTTTGCTATATTGTGTTTTCTGAATTTTTTAGGTATATTTTAAGTACCCAGTCATTTTTGCTGTCAAAAATATATCCCTGGCAATCCAAAAAGGAGAGTGCTTTGGATTGCTTGGATTCAATGGAGCCGGAAAAACTACTACCTTCAAACTTTTGACAGGAGATGAGATTGTTACCTCTGGGAAAGTGTTCATTGATGGCTTCAGCATCACTGAAAATACCCAAAAGGTACGACACTATCACAGTCCAAGGTGTGAGAAGCATGATGACTTGGGAATGCAGGAAATAGGCAGATGGCTGGAGATATTAGCTGGGAATCATGATAGGTATTGATATTAATACTGTTGACTCAGTCAGTAGATTCCAGAGAGAACAATAATTGTTTTTGAGGAGCAACAGTGAGGCAACAAGAACAGAATCGAAGACAAGAGCATCTTTTGTGTTCTTTGAAACTGGTAAAGGCAGGTTCTCTCAACAGTGCATCTAACATGTGCCAGAGAAGGTGCCATGAGGAAATAAAGACTGGGAAGAAAGAGAAAATGACCTGAAATTTACTTGTAACTGAGGTCTTGATCCATCTTAGAGCTTTGGAAAAGGATTGCCTTTCAAAGTGATCCTAAATTGAGGCAATGTAGCTGGATTTTGTATCCCTGCATCAGCCAGGGGGCTGTACACTGCCACCCGTAAGAGGGAGCATAACCTTGGGAAGAAGCTAAGTACGGGGCGGGGGGGGGGGGGGAGGATTCAAGTATTGAAGCGGTCTCCCCTAAATATCTTATCTATACCACTTATCAAACCCCCTTGGAGGGACACTGAGTTGTATAAAGAGTCCCCTGATTGTGGAGAATGGGGGAAAGGTTAGATCAATATAGCGCCAAAGAGAAAAAGCTAAATTGGGCACCAAAGCTATGATCTATAAAAAATGTCAACATTCTAGAGGGACCAGACATACAGGCAAATATGAGCCTTTTGCAATGACTAATTCAGTACATCTGAGGAAGATTTTTCAAGCATCAGGGAATATATCTATCCAGTTGGCTCTTCTGAAACATATGACATATGGTGATCTTTTCATCCCCTCATGCTTAAAAATGTTCTTTAACGTTGTGGCTTTGAATGTGGTTTAAATAAACAAAATGTACCATTTTTGAATGTGCAATTCATTTGCATTTAGAACATTCACATTATTGGCAATCTTCACCACTGTCCATCTCCAGAACTTTTTTATTATAACAAACTGAAAATCTGTACCCCATTCAAACATAACTCCCCATCTCTCCTCCATCCCTGGTACCCACTATACTACTATCCATCTCTATGAATATGACTATTCTAGTACCTCATGTCAGTAGAATCAAATAATATTTGCACTTTTGTATCTGACTTTAGTCACCTATTCTAATGCCTTCAAGGATCACCTATGTATCAGAATTTTATACTGTTTTAAGGCTGAGTAGTATTCCATTCTAGGTGTATATCACATTTTATTTATTTGCTTATTCTTTGATGGACATTGAGGTTGTTTCCACCTTCTGACTGGTTGGTGTGAATAATGCTGCTGTGAACATTGATTGGTTTACAAGTATCTAAGAAACCTGCTTTTAATTATTCTGTGTACATTCCCAAAGATCACAGGAATTCCATGTTTAATTTTTGGAAGAACTGCCATACTATATCCCATAAGGGCTGCACCATTTTATGTTCCCACCAGGAATTCACAAGATTTCCAATTTCTGCACATCCTCACCAATACTTGCTATTTTCTGTTTTATTGACAATAGCCATTCTAATAAATGTGAACCGATGTGTCATGATTTTTTGTCTAGTCTGCTATGCCCTTTTAGTATTTTAGTATACTTTTAGTATACTTTTAGTATATTTTAGTATACTTTTAGTATTTTAGTGACTTTCTTATGTACTTTGTATCATGTGAAAATATTAGAGTTTTTCTTTTTTAATTCCTTGATGTTTACAATTAAGCTAAATATTCATTTCAAATTACTAATCTATTCCTTTTTGAATTTTTATCATGATGACTTTTCCTACCACACATTAATTTCACTTATTTTTGAACATTATATAAAAATAATTGTTCTGTGTACTTCTTTCTGGCTTCTTTAATTCAATTTTATGCTTGTAAGCTTCATACACATTATCACATATAGTGGTAGTTTGTTCATTTTCATTGCTGTATAATATTTAATTTTATGAATATAAAATGATATGTTTATCTATTGCAAGTCTGGCAGATATTTATATTGTTTCTAAGCTTTGTTATTAATATGGCCACGATTGCTACTTAACATGTCATTTGGTGCATAAATGTACACATCTCTGTTAGATATATACTTACAAATAAAATTACTGGATCATAATAAAGTAGGTAAGTCTTCACCTTTAGTTGATATGGCCAAATGGCTTTTCAAAGTGATTATACCAATTTTCTCTCCTGCCAGCAGTGTATGAAGTTTCCATCATTCTATATCCTTGTCAACATTAAACACTGACAGTCTTTTAGACTGATTTTAGACATTATATTGTGTTTAGTAACTCCCTTCCTTTTTTTTCCCTGATAATGTATGAAGTTGAATATATCTTCAAATAGTTATTGAAAATTTAGATATCCTCTTTTGTGAAGTGGCTGTTCAAGTCTTGGTAATCTTTTCTATTGGGTTGCCTCTGTTTTGGCAATTATTTGAAGACATTCTTGGCATATTTTTCTTTGGACTAAAAGTTTTTTTAAAATTTTAATGATGCCTATTTTTTCTCTGTGTTCATTAGTTTTTTTGCTTTGTTGTTGTTGTTGTTTGGCTGCACTCACAGTACATGGAAGCTCCTAGGCCAGGTAATGAACACATGCCACACCCAAGACACTGCAGTGATAATGCCAAATCCTTAACCTGCTGCACTAGAAGAAAATTCCCCCATATTTATATTAGGTATTGAATTTCCTTTGGTATCTGAAGTTTCATTGCATTATCTTCCACAATTAGATTTATGACCCATCTATATACTATTACATAAGGGTCAAGATTCCTTTATATCATTTGTTGGTTTGTTTGTTTTCTTCCTTTTGGGGGCCACATCTGCAACATATGGAAGGCTAGCGGTCATATTGGAGTTGCAGCTGCTGACCTATGGCACAACAACAGCAAGGCCATATCTGAGCCACATCTGCAACCTGCACTGCAGCTTGTGGCAACACCAGATCGTTAACCCACTGAGCAAGGCCAGGGAATGAACCTGCATCCTCATGGATACGAGTCAGATCCTTAACCTACTGGGCCACAACTGGAACTCTCTTTTCCTTTTCCTGTGTTTTACTAAAAAATAACCAATTTACCTAGCTCCTTTTGTTGAAAAATTATTCTTCTTTATCTGCAACATCAATTTTGTCAGCTATAAAGTGTTATATAAATATGAGTCAGATTCTGGACTGCTCTCTTCCATTGGTTGATTTGTTTATCTTTGCACCAGTAACGTACTTTGTTAATTATGGAAGTCTTTTTAAAAAGTCACAATATCCAAAAGTAAAAACTTTGTTCTTCAATATTACTTTGGTGGTTCGCATCCTTTTAAAACTATAGCTGAATTAATAAATTAGCATACCTTTGAATAAAAATGCTAGGATTTTAAGTAGTATTCAGGAGGTCGACATATTTATTGTGAACATAATACAGATCTTCATGTATTTGGGTCTCATTAAATATCTCAGAATAATAATTTTTTGGTTGTGCAGGGATATTACACTAATAAGAAAATTCAACTAGTTGTCTAGATTAAGACCAAGAAAAAACAATATTTTTTGTTTGTTTTGACTTCAAATATTTATTTATTTTTAATTTTTTAATTGCTATCAATTGTTATTTCCCAAATGATTTTCCTTTCTACTGTACAGCATGGTGACCCAGTTACACATGCATGTATACATTCTTTTTTCTGACATTATCATGCTCCATCATAAGTGACTAGACATAGTTCCCAGTGCTACACAGCAGGATCTCATTGCTAATCCATTCCAAAGGCAATTGTTTGCGTTTATTAACTCCAAATTCCCAATCCATCCCACTCCCTCCCCCTCCCCCTTGGCAACCATAAGGCTATTCTCCAAGTCCATGATTTTCTTAAGGAAAAACAATATATATATATATATATATTTTTTTGTCTTTTTGCTATTTCTTTGGGCCGCTCCCGCGGCATATGGAGATTCCCAGGCTAGGGGTCTAATCGGAGCTGCAGCCACCAGCCTACGCCAGAGCCACAGCAACGCAGGATCCGAGCCGCATCTGCAACCTACACCACAGCTCACGGCAACGCCGGATCGTTAACCCACTGAGCAAGGGCAGGGATCGAACCCGCAACCTCATGGTTCCTAGTCGGATTCGTTAACCACTGCGCCACGACGGGAACTCCGGAAAAACAATATTGTACACAATTTATTTCTGTATATTTTATGTTCTGATACAAATTTAAATAATTTTAATTTATTACTTATTGATAGTCCATAGAATTACATTAATTTTTAAATATTGAACTTATATTCAACAAATTATTAAATTATCTTAATTCTAATATTTTTCTATAAATTATGCTGTAATTTTCACTTCTACAATCATGACTGTTACTGATAATGACGGTTTGTTTTTCTTTTCAATCCTGTGGTTTTTTTTTTTTTTTCCCCTGCCTTATTGCAATGGCTAGAGCCTCTACTCAGAATTGCATAGAGGCAATTGCAGATATTTTCTCCATCTCAATCTCAGGATCAAAAATTTTATTCACATTACTTTTTTTTCCCCTGCAAATGGCTTAATTTACCCTCATTGGCAAAAAAAAATATTTTCGCTATATATAGAATTCGAGATTTGAAACTATTTTCCTGTATCAAAGTAATATGTTGTTTCACTATCATTTTACTCCCATCTCTACTTTTGAGAAATCAACTGTCAATCTGATGTTCCTTTATAGATAATCTTTCTTTTCTTTATTATTGCTTTAAATTTTTTCTCTTTTTAAAAATAAACTTAAGGAGTTCCCATCGTGGTGCAGTGGTTAATGAATCTGACTAGGAACAATGAGGTTGCGGGTTTGATCCCTGGCCTCGCTCAGTGGGTTAAGGATCTGGCATTGCCATGAGCTATGGTGTAGGTTGCAGACATGGCTCGGATCCCGAGTTGCTGTGGCTCTGGCGTAGACCGGTGGCTACAGCTCTGATTTGACCCCTAGCCTGGGAATCTCCATGTGCCACAGGAGCAGCCCTAGAAAAAGCAAAAAGACAAAAAAAAATAATTAATTAAAAAAAATAAAAGTAAACTTAAATGTGAAGTACAGTTGTCCCTTGAACATGGATTTGAAATATGCAGATACACACATTTTCCTCAATAAATATATACTATAGTACTACACAATCCACAGTTGAATTGATAGATGCAGAACCATGGATACAGAGGGCTGACTCTAAAGTTGTAAGTGGATTTTTGACAAGCTAGAGGGTCAGCGCCCCTAACTCACATGTTGTCCAAGGATCAACTCTAATTAGATATGAACCTGTTATCCTGCTTGGAAATTGTTGACATTACCGAGTTTATCAATTAGTTCTTTCATTGGTTCTGGATAATTTCCACTTATTTTTTTTCTTAAAGCTCTTCTTTTATTCTTTTCTTTCTCTCTTTCTGTAACTCCAGTTGTCCAGATATTAGATTTTTAGTTTTTCATCCTCATCTCAATTTTCATAGTTATCCACTTTTTATTTGGGGGCTGAATTTAAGTACTTTCTTATGACCTATATCCAGGTTAGGTTAATTTCTTCCATTGTGACTAAATTTCAGTCAGACCCATTCACAGAGCTTGTAACAAGACTTTTTAGTTGGTATATATGGTTCATTTCCAAAATATCTAGGTGAATTTATAGTTTTCTCTTTCATGAAGAAAATTTAAAGCTTTTAAAATTTATTTTAAAAAATAAATATTTTCTCATCTTATCTACTAAACTGAATATTTGAAGTCATTACTAACATAGTTTAGGTAAGTATTGTTTCTGCTAATGGCATTCATAGTGTCTTTTTTTCCTTGTTCACTGAGTTATATTTGTACATAGCTTACCTACTTTCAAAAATTATATGAGAGAATAATTTTATACCTAGAATAAAGAAGAAATTTCAGTTGTTTTCTGCCAAGAACATAGGAGCATAAGTAGCCTTTAAGGTAATTAATAAAATGCCAGAAAATGGCATAAATATTAATTATTTAAAATAAATTTTAATTAATTATGGTTTAATTTAATGAATTTTAATAAGCTAAAAGTCATACCTATCTCTCTGAATATATAGTCTATGTACATATGAACACAAATCCACAAAGTTGTTGGTTAATTTGTAAAGCAACACTCAGTGTATTCTCCTGTTTGTGGAAGTAGCAAAGGCTTTGTTTCTGGCTCAGCCTTAATATGAAACAAGGTCTTACAAATGACTATGCAAATTTTGAAGGGCAAAAACTTATATGGTGGCCATGTCCCTTGGAGTTCCTCATTAATAAGGGAAACATCTCATCTGCTAATACTCCTCCAAATTCAGTGGGCTCTGCAATTCTTTTCCTAAATACTTTATCCTCAAGATTATTAAGGAGCTCCCATCGAGGTGCAGCAAAAGCGAATCTGCCTAGGAACCACGAGTTTGTGGGTTCGATCCCTGGCCTTGCTCAGTGGGTTAAGGATCCGGCATTGCCATGAGCTGTGGTGTAGGTCACAGATGCGGCTCAGATCCTGCATTGCTGTGGCTGCAGTGTAGGCCAGCAGCTGTAGCTCTGATTTGACTCCTAGAGTGGGAACCTCCATATGCCATGGGTGCAGCCCTAAATAGAAAAAAGAAAAAAAAAAGATTATTAAAACTGAACTGGGGAACCTATTACTCCAATTTATTACAATAGATTATCTTTAGAAAAAAAAATTCTTGGTAGGACTCTTAGAGGCATGGCCTGTAGGTCTGTGGGTCTTCTATCTCATCTAGGAATGCTCAGTGGCCTAGATGACTTGGGTCCTTATTAAGGCAATTCTTGTAATCAGGTGAAGTCAAGAATTGGCTATTGTCCTCAATCTGATGCCTTGCTGGAATACATGACTGGTCGGGAAATAATGATCATGTATGCCAGATTATGGGGAATCTCTGAGCCCCAGATTCAGCAGTATGTGGACAAATGGTTGAATTCACTACAACTGGAACCCCATGCTGACAAGCTTATCAGCACTTACAGGTGAGTAATTATGCTGATTTTTTTGTTGTGGCTGCTAATGTTGAGGTGCCTCCCTATGTTTTTGATGTTTGAAGTCCATGTCCACAGCTTCGCCTAAATCCTTCTGTCACACAATTGTGCGGACAATTGTGGAACTAGCTCATGAATTTGTAGGTTTCAGATACCAGTAATAAGACAGATCAATGTAGTTCATTGTCTTTCCTTTGCAGGGATGAAACTCAAAATCCTAGCTGTACTTGAATTGTAGCCCTAAATCTCAAAATGGATCTTCGTATTTTTCCTATGGGGTCTTTATCCCCCCAAAAAAGAGGAATGTTGGCCCTTTGAATTATGGTGGGACTTATATATCTGGAAAATCACGAAACCCTAAAAATAAGTAAATAAATACCACTGATAATGTGGCTAAAATCAGTTATGTAAAGGGCTATCCTCTACATTTCAAAGGAAATTTAATTGTTGTATATATCCTGTACTTGGGTCTACTACCTTATCTAAGATGCATCTAGTCAGCATAGTGGATGTCCACATTAAGTGCTTGCTGAGATTCTCAGCATTTGAGATGTTAATGCTGTGTCCTATAAATAACTGATGCATATATCCTCCCCATATTCTCTCTTCTTCTATGACCATGAAGTGGAGGAAACAAACGTCAGCTGAGTACTGCTATTGCTCTGATGGGAAAACCCTCAGTGATTTTGCTGGATGAACCAACAACTGGCATGGACCCAGTAGCCCAACGCCTGCTCTGGGATGCTGTGACATGGGCACGTGAAAGTGGAAAAGCCATCGTTATAAGCTCCCACAGGTGTGGCTCATTTGGAAGCATGGGTTGAGGGTTGGCAAGCATTGTAGTGACTGTAAGAGTTATTTGGGGCTAAGTATATTGAACTGTGAACTTGCTTGAGTACTGTGAGATATTCATTAACCTTACTGAATGAAACAGTCAAGAATCCTCATTGAGTAAATAATCAAAAGTAGGGAGAGAACAAGAAGTTCAGGAGATTATCATTTTGAGGATTTTTTTTACTCTCTTTTTCATCGTTTGAAAAATTTCCACTTCACAATTATGAGCCTTTGGCAAATTCCACTTCACATTGAAAGCAGAGTCACAAAATCCTTGTTCTGTTTGAACTATAGAATGTCCTCCAAAAGAAATGTTTAGCTTTACATTTTTCTGGTATTTTGTTTTACTAGAATGGAGGAATGTGATGCCTTCTGTACCAGGCTGGCCATCATGGTGCAGGGGAAGTTCATGTGTTTGGGTAACCCTCAGCACCTCAAGAGCAAGTTTGGCAATATTTACATCCTGAACATCAAGGCCAAGATTTATACACATGAGGATAAATTAGATGATTTAAAATTTTTCATCACAATGACATTTCCAGGTAAATTAGGTTAGGTTAACTTTGTTAGAGATGCATTAAATCATGTATTTTTGTCTCGCCATCCATATGTTTTATGGTGTCGATAACATTTTTCTGTGGGTTATTAATGTTTAATGATTTTCCATACTGAATTCCTTTGGGGATTCTTGTTTCTACAGTTTCTAGTGCTCATTATGCTAAGAAATTTTTATCAAAAAAGGTTCTAACTTAGCTCTTTCATATCATTTTGATAAGAGAGTCTTGAATTTATGCCATGCATACAAGTTATATCTCTAAAGTCATATATTTAGGTCAATTTACAATTATTTTCACATATTACCATGTAAAGTTTTAAGGAATTTTTCTTCCTACTCTGTTCTGTTGATGTCTCAGCCATGATATAGTATTTAAATGCAAAGAAGAACCACTAAACATTTCTCTCAAGAGTAGTTCTGCTTCGCATATGAATTGATAATTCTGTGCCCAAAATTCTGCCCTCAGTAATAGTATGAACTCCGTAAGAGTAAGACTAATTTCATCAGGAACAAATCTGCTGAAAAGAATTAGCCATTTCATGCATACTAAAGAGAATGGGATATTCAATCATTCCCCCCTTTTGTATTAGTCCTATCCATTCACTTTTCTGTTATATATAATTAAGTAGCTATAACAATATTTTGGAAATTTAAAAAGAAATCTGTAAGATTATTCACCCATCCTATCTTTCCTTTCTTAGGTAGTGTATTAAAGCATGAGAACCAGGGTATCCTTCACTACTACATTCCGAGCAAGGACAATACCTGGGGAAAGGTGATTGTAGAAATCATGTCCTTCTGATATTACATGTTAAGAAACCACTAATGATGGGAGCAGTATTTGATATGCAGACATGTGAAATGGAATTCTGGCACTGTAGGAGGAGCAGAGGGGTTACTTTCCAAACAACCCCAGTGTTTCATGGCTTAATTTCTGCTCCCCAAATCCCATTGTTAGTCCATGTCCATCAAGAAAATGAGGACAGAAAACTGCCTTGTTTTAATTCTCAATGATCTATTTGTCCATTTTCTCATCTCTCCCTTCTGTGCTTTTTGTCCTCCACCATTAACTTGGCAGCAGTTGTAGAAAGTGGAGGAGAGACTCATCTGGGTTGGAGGCGGGAAGGGAGGACCGCAATGGTAACTGCACTTTTTTTGTTGTTGTTGAAGGTGTTTGGTATTTTGGAGGAAGCTAAAGAGCAATACAATTTAGAAGACTATTCCATCAGTCAGATAACACTGGAACAAGTCTTCCTGACCTTTGCTAACCCTACAGAACCAAGAAAAAGGGTGCCATGAGATTCACTTCCAACGACCAGAGACCCTTCCTTAGCCTACTCTGTGCTACACCTGGATACATGGAGGGGCATGTCTGTGTATATTTTAGTGTAAATATGTTTATGTAATAAAGAGTCCCCCAAAGAGTACATACATCTCTTCTTTGTAGATTTAATGGGCAGCCTGTGTGTCCAGCATGTGCAAATCTAAAGACATTTTGGTGAAATTTCTGTTTTCTCTCCTAGAAATGTGAAAGAGCAGCATTTATCAGTGTGGGGACAAGGACCCATTCCTGAGTATTCTGAATATTTGAGCAGAAACATCCAGAAATGATGGCACTGTTAGATGGGACATTTTGCAGAGTGGGAGTTTATGTTTTTACTAACACATAGAACAATACTGAGTTAGGGATAAGAGTGAGGTAGGCGATAGATGGGCCCCTGGGCTGAGAACAGCTGGGACTTTTTAGGCTGAGTAAATTGGGCTTGATTCTCTTTGACGTGTCAAGGAGAAAGTTAACGGCAGGAGCTGAGCTCTGATGGGTTAAAAAAAAGATAGGAGGACCACACATCAATCATTCCTGGGGTCAAGAAGACCTCCCCAAACACACATGCGCAGAAAGACTCCTTGGGGTCAAAAAGGGAGGGTTCGCCAGGCCATAATGAGTCCTTATAACCATCCCATTACACTTTGCTCTGGAATCCATCTTGGGTCCAGTCCGGCGTGAGAAGTGAAACAAGATAATTGGCCAAAGGAAAACAAAGACCTGGAAGAGCTGTCCTACGTAAGTGGTTTAAATCACCTCTCTGGTGTGTTTCTCACTCATGAGGATGGCTGAACCCCTAACTCCTCTTTTGGGTGTGGATTCCTGTCTTGCTGCTGTCTTAAATACAATCCTTCTCTGTGTTTTCGCCTACATGTTGTACTTGGTTTATAACAACAAACATGAACCCATTTTTACACTCATTGCCTCCTTGAAACATTCTTGTTTTGTAATAGGGGCAAGAATTGCGCAATTCTGCTTCTAGTTTCTAGCTGATCTAGTGGCCAGGATTTATGGTTGTCATTCAGGCTGGCCAAGTTCAATTCTTGAGCTAGCCATTAAGATCTCACTGCAAACCATCACTCAGTGCTGTCTCTCCAAGATCAAGAGGAATGCAAAGCCTGGGGCAAATCATCTTTCCCATAAATACACCACTGAGACATAGATACACACGTACCTAAACACACATAGGGAATTTTTAACAAAAAGAATGAAATTAAAGTCAATATCAGCGTTTAAGGGGTAAATTGGGTTATTATTTCCAAAGCTTAAACTCAGATTCCATATTTGTAAGAGAATCTTCACCCCAGGAGCATTTAAAATCCAAGAAAGAAAGCAAAAACAAGGCCTTAAATATGCCTTCCTATTCTTGCCCCACCTCTCATTAAGAAGGAATGAAGGAGAAATGAAGTGGAGAGGGAGCGAGAGAAGTCTTCTTCTCATTCCTGTTTGGGCAGATGGAGGCCCGTGTGGGGCCTCCTGGGGCAGGCCCTGGCCGCATATCCTCTGCTTTAGCTCCTCTCTGAAGTATAATATGTGTCTTGAAGTTTTAAAGGAACATGGTAAACTGACATGGTAAACTAAGCTGTGGACAGCTACAAGAATAAAGGATTTCTGGACCAAGACGTTTATACCAATCAACAAACTTTAAAATGCTTTACAACTTTGGTTCGGGGAGTTTGGGATATTTGGGGCACATGATCCACCCATCTCCTTGCATGGCTCTGCAATAAACCTGTCTCTGGTCCAAACTGCAGTGTTTCTGTTTGTTTGGCCTCCTTGTCCATCAGGCACATAGACTCGTGCTAACAGAAGCGGCCTGAGAAATCTAATCACCTCCAGATTCATGCGCATGCAAATTAGTTAAGCCCTGGCGAATTGCAAGAGGTAAAGCATCCATGAAGCTGCACTATTTCGGGGTGGTTTGTTCTAGGTTTTTAGGTCCTCAATTAGATATTGTAATGGTATATTTTCTAGTAATGGCAAAATTTGTCTCCCAGGTGGACCATCTTGAAAAAGGAGACATTTCATTTTATTAAGCTCTCAACTTGCATCCGGTCTCCCAATTGTCTCCATTCATGACCCTTTTAAAAAGCCCTTTACTCTGTAGTCTCTTCCCCTGCCCTTCCTTCCCTCGACCCATCTCTTCATCTTCCAGCAAGCTCTTTCACCTTTAACAGGGGATTATGCATACGGAAGTAAACTCCAGAAAATACCCAAGGAAAAAAACTTGAAAGACATCTCCCCAAGAGTGGGATTCAGATCTTCTTGAGAAGGTTTACTTATGGCTCACTTGATGGTGGGGAAGTTCCTGGCCCAGGGCTGTTCCACACCTGCTGAGCAAGCAGGAATTACCTCTTGCCTTATCCTGGCCAACAAGGAACCATGGTTCCTTCCCAGAGGTTGTTGGCAGGGCTGGTGCTAAGAAGGGTCACCTCCTTCAGTCACTGGGAATCCGCACTTAATGGGGGGCGGGGGACCGAGAGCCACAAATTGTCCTCCCCAACTGCTGCTGGTAAGGTAAGAGCAGGAAGACTCTAAAACACCCTTAGTCAAGAGTAGAAGCCCCTTGTCCTGCAGTGTTCCTCCAGCACCCTCTCCTGACAAGGGTTACGCTATCAGATCAAGAACCTAGTTCTATTTGGCGCTGAGAGACAGTAAATTGATAGCGGGCACAGCAGGGGAAAAGGATTCCCTCTGTGATTCCTTAAATTACACTAGAGCTGGGTTTTCAGGTGGGGTCAGCCGAGAGGAGAAAGGTTGGAAGTGAGCTCAGCCGAAAGGCTGGCGGGTCAGAGCAGACCTGCGCTAGGGATTTTATGCGCTGTTGTGGTCAAGGCCAGAGGTAGCCTCTACCCACAGATGGAAAGCTGGGATCAGGGAAGGGCGGGGCAGCCTGGGGAAAGAGCCGCGAGGAAGGCGCGCCTTAGGCCACGAGCCTTACGTCCCACGACAGGGGCGGATGCTTTTAAGTGGCCTGCAGGTGGGATTTGCTAGACTCTGCGCCTGCGCCCGGCCTCCCGAAGTTCCCTGTTTAACTCCCACAGGCTTTAGAGGCAGGGCAGCCACTTGCTCCCCTTAAACGTCCTGCCACCTGGCCCCGCTAAAGGTGACCTTGACACAGGAGGGAGAGGGGAACCCACGAGATGTGGAGAACTGTGCGGGTCGTCCTTTAGGGTCCAGAGGCGAAGAACTTGGAGACCGAGCGTGAAGATGCTAGATAGGTTCCTTGGGGTCTGGGCGGTGCGGGGGATGGCGGGAGGAGGGGGGGGCACGCGCCAAAGAGTCGAGCTGGGGGGCGGTCGTGCTGAAGGGAAGCAGGGGAGGGCGGGAGGGTGCTGGGCAGACAGGCTGATAACGAGGACGCTCTGCGCCTGCGGGATAGAATCGTGCTGCGGACCGGGATGCGTGGGCGCTTGCGCGGGGAAGGGGCGGAGGAGGCGCATCTTTGCTGGATGTGCGCGAGCGTGGCGGAGGCCACACACCTACCGGGGGCAGTGGGAGGGGGCCGGTTGAGAATAGGACGTTGGGAGGAGGCACTGGGCAGAATCGGCGCGCGTTTCTCAGCTTCAGAATCAAGGGGAAAGGTGGTGGTGTTTGAGAGGCTTGAGCCGGTGAGTGTCAGAACCTCCCAGCCCTTGGTCCTTCTCCCCAAGTTCCCCTGGCCAAGCGGATGCTCCCCGCGCCCCCACAGAGGCTGACTTTCTGGGAGCCAAACCAAACACGCAAACCGTCCACAACCCTCCCTCCTCCCCCCTCCAAAACAAACCGAAACCAAAAAACGACCCCCACCAACCTCATATGAATCGTAATCTTACTTACACCGCAGTAAGGTCACATGACCTCCTTGCGTCCTGTCGTGCCTTCTACTATGATGTATTGCTGTTGCTTAGGAGTTTACCCTGGAAGGAAGGGTCGTGTCTCTTCTACCCTAAGATCTCACAGAACTCTCCAGGAGACAACGGGGGGGGGGGGGGAACAACAGCAAAATAAGGTTTGCTTTTCCTCATTATGGATTATCCCAGATTTGTTGTTTTGACTGAGAAGGGGCACACTGTCTTCTTGCTCTTTTAGCTATTATCGCTTTTCTGAAGAAAGTAAAGATTGGAAGTGGATTAGGGCATGAGATGAAAGAAAGTAAGGTGAAATTTAAAACTATTTTCTTCCAATCCCCAGAGTCATCCTAAGGTATTTTTGCTAGATTTTTTTGGATCCTGGAACTTCGCTTCAGTGGTATTTGCTGTTTTAAACTTTGAGCCTTTTGGATGAAGAATCGCTTCTGTGTTATTTATTTTGCAGATGTATACTAAATGCTTAATACCGGTTACAGCGAGGTCAAATTTTGTACTACAAAATCTGTATTGTTAATTTGAAGGACACCAGCTCAAATAGTAACTAGTATCACTGTATGCAGAAAATCTGAAATCATGTAAGCTCTTCACCATCCCTCTGGTTAAATATTCATGGAAAATCACTTCATTTTAGAAGTCTCTGGCAATAGCCTAAACTGTTTTTTGTTAGTTTGCTTGATTTGTATGTTTTGTTTCATTTTTATCATTGCCCAGTGTGCAGAAAACATCTGCCATGTCCTTCTTGGTCAAGATTAAATTCATTTAGATCTTCAGAAGTGCTTATAGTATATTTACCAGTCTTTGGTGTTAGGGTAGTCATGGCCTTGTGAAATGGGAGTTTGGGAGTGTTCCTTCCTCTTCAGGTTTTTGGAAGTCTTTGAGAAAGACTGGTGTTAAATTCTTTGAGTGTTTGGTAGGGGAAAAGTAAAGTTTGGTAGAATTCACCAGTGACACCTCCTGATCCTGGACTTTTCTTTGGGAGATTTTTGGTTACTAATCTCCTTATTCATTATTGATCTGTACACATTTTCTATTTCTTCATAATTCCATCTTGGTAGGTTGTATGTCTCTATAAATTTTTTCAGTTTCTTCCGGGTTCATGGTAGTCCGCTATAATCCTTTGTGTTACTGTGGTATCAATTATCCTGTCTCCTTGTCCATTTCTAATTTTAGTTTTGAGTCTTTGCTTTCATTTTGTTGGTCTAGGTAAAGCTTTGTTAATTTTATCTTTTCAAAAAAAACAGCTCTTATTTTTTGCTATTGTTTTTGTGGGCCCTATTTCATTTGTTTCTGCTTTAGATTTTGTTATTTCCTTCTTTCTGCTAATTTTTGGGCTTAGTTTCCTCCCCCCCTCAATTCCTCCAGGAATATACAAAGTTAGGTTGTTTTGAGTTCTTTCTTTTTTCTCAAAGTAGCAACAATTTACTATTATAAACATTTACTATTATAAGCTTCCTTTTTAGAACTGCTTATGCTGTATCCCTTAAGTTTTGGTATGTTGTTTCCTTTTTCCTTTGTTTCAGGATAAGTATATATGTTGATTTCCCTGTTGCTTTCTTCTTTGACTCATTGGATGTTTAGGAGCATGTTTATTTCCACACATTTGACATTTTCCACTTTCCTCTAAATACTGATTTCTATTTCTTACCATTGTAGTCAGAAAAGATACTTAGTGAGATTTCACTCTTCTTACATTTTTCTAAGTCTTGTTTTGTGACCTAATGTGTGATCTGTCCTGGAGAATGTTCCATGTGTGCTTGAGAGTATGCTGCCATTGGATGGAATGTTCTTCATGTTTCTGTTCTGTTTAGTAAAAGGTATGGTTCAGTTCTAATGTTTCCGTATTATTTTTCTGTCTGGATGATCTATCCATTTTTGAAAGTTGAGTATTGAGGTCTCCTACTATTACTACATTGTTTTTTATTTCTCCCTTCAGATCTGTTGGTATTTGCTTAATAAGGTGTTCCAACATTAGGTGCGTATGTTTTTATTGTTATATTCTGATGAAGTATTATATAGTGACTTTATTTGTCTCATTATAGTTTTTGACTTAATGTCTCTTTGGTCTGGTATAAGTATAGCAATCCCTGCTTTCTTTTGGTTTTTATTTGGATGGAATATCTTTCTATCCCTTCACTTTGAGCCTATGTATGTCCTTAAAGCTGAAGGGTTTTTTTTGTTTGCTTATTTGTTTTGTTTGTTTGTTTGTTTTTGCTTTATGCTTTTTGGGGCCACACCTGCAGCATATGGAAGTTCCTGGGCTAGGGGCTGAATTGGAGTTGCAGCTGCTGGCTGACACCACAGCTGCAGCAATGTGGAATCCAAGCCCTGTCTGTGACCTACAGCAATTCCAGATCCTTAACCCACTGAGTGAGACCAGAGATCAAACTTGCATCCTCATGGATTCTAGTCAAATTCATCACCCACTAAGCCACAGTGGGAACTCCCCAGAAGTGAATCTTGTCATCACCATATTACGTGGGTCATGCTTTTTTTTTATCAAGTAACCACATGCCTTTTAATTGGGAGGAATTAATTCATTTACATTGAAAGTAATTATTGATAGGTAAGGATTTATGAAGGCCATATTACTAGTTGGTTTTTGATTTTTTGTTCCCTGCTCCTTTATTCCTTTTTTGGTTTTTTTTGTTTTTTGTTTTTGGTTTATGGGTATTGATGATTTTCTGTATATATATATTTTTTTTTCACATTCTTTTCCATTATAGATAATTGTAAGATATTAGATATAGTTCCCTGGCTATATGGTAGGTCCTTATTTATCTATTTTATGCGTAATAGTGTGTATCTCTTAATCCCAAACTCCTAATTTATCCCTCCCTTTCCCCTTTTGTAACCACAAGTTTATTTTCTCTGCCTGTGAGTCTTTCTGTTTTGCAAATAAGTTAATTTGTATAATTTTTAAAAGTACACCTATAGGTTGATATCATATGATGTTTATGTTTGTCTGACTTCAGTTTGTATGACAATTTCTGGGAACATCCATTATGCTGTGTGACAGTGTATTTTAAGCTGATAACTTTGATCACATACGTAACTCTCTTCTTTTAATTTTACCCCCTCCATATTTTGTTTTTGATGTATGTCAGAATTTACCTTGTTTTATATTGTGTATCTATTAACAAACTGTTATAATTATTTCAATACTTTTGACCTATAAACCTTTATAATAGAGTTAAATGATTAATAGACCACCGTATTATAGTATGAGTGTTCTTAATTTGTCTCTCTAATTTTCCGAGTGTTCTTAATTTGTCTCTCTAATTTTCCGGTATGTTTTATATTTCCATACATTCTCATTCAAATTACCTCCCTTTATGTTCACTATTTTCTGCTTCAAGTCTACTGTTGAAGCTTTGTATTGAATTCTTCAGTTTGGTTGATGTATTCTTCAGCTCTAGGATTTCTGTTTTCCTTTGGTGGGTTTTAATGGTTTCTAATGGCTTTAATGGCTGTCTTTGTTTAATTTCTCATTTTTTGTTCATGAATGATTTTCCTAATTTTATTTAGTTGTCTGTGTGTGTTTCTTGTAGTTTACTGATGTTTTTAAAAAAAGGATATTTTGAATTCTTTGTCAGTTCATAGATGTCCACTTCTTTAGGGTCAGTCATTGGAATTTTCTTAGTTTCCTTTGAAGGTGTACTGTTTCCTTGATTATTCATAATCCTTATGGCCATGTATTTGTGTCTGCACTTCAGGAGGTAGGGAGTTTTTCCAGTGTTTACAAACTAGCTTTGGCAGGCACCCCTTAAGTCAGCCAGTCCAGAGATTTTAGATGGGCTCTCTGGTGGTGTCCACAGGTGGGCTTGCTGCTGGTAACCTTGGGCAGGCTGGTTTACTCCCTAGGTCAGGATGTGGGCAGACCTGGTGCTTGGTTGCATGGGGGCCACCCTGCACTTGGTTCTGTGGGAGAAGGCATGGAGCCTAGGTTCACTGGGGTGGCCTGGAGTATGGATCTGTGTGGGCATACAAAGATCCGGGTCTGCAGGGGCCAACCAGCACCCTGCACCACTGAGTTGGGACCAGGAACAGGTCTAGGGGGTCTCTTTTGGTACTAGGACAGTTCGTGAAACCTGGTTTCACAAGAGACAGCCTGGAGACCGGAGACATGGGTGCTAGCCTGACTCTAAGGTGAGCCTGGGGCCACAGCAGTTGGTCTTTAACCTCAGGATCCAATTTGGATGTTGAGTCCCTGGAGGCCACTCTGTCCCTGAAGCCAGGAGCCTGGGTTCATGGGACCTGGCCTCAATGCTGAGTCTGGTTTGATGTGAGGGGTAGGGGCCTGGAAACTGGATTTGTGGGAACCAATCTAGAGTCTAGGTCCATGGGGGCTAACCTGGGACTAAAGTGGGCTAGGAGCCTGGAGTCACAAGAGCCACCCAGGGTCATAGGAGCTAGCCAACACTTGGGAGAGCTGGGGAGCCTAAGTTCACGGGAGCTGGAAGCGTGGTGCCACTGCAGCTGGTTGGTGTCAAGTTGGACTGGGAGCCTCAGTTTGTGGGAGCCCTGTAGGAGCCTGGTGCCCTGAGAGCCGCCTGGGAACAATCTTGTTTTTAAGATACAGGTTACATCTTTGCCATATAGGAAATGCAGTGATACATACATAATTCTATGTGTACAAACATGCTCATAGAAGTAAATAAATTATACATACATACTTTTAGTTATAGTTTTATTAATCTATTCCACACAGGGAGTTATGTGTAGCTTATTTTAATAATTGTTCAATTTATTTAAAATTCATATTCCAGTACCACAGATTTTTCCAGATAAAAATTCAAGAGGGAAAAGCTTTTCTTTTGTCTTGTTTGGTATTCATTTTGAGTCTGTGATTTTATGTCTTTCATCAATTTCAGAAAATTTTTACCTGTTTTCATTTGTTACCTCTGTCAATTTCTACCCATATTGGTACTACAAATATATGTTTATTAAATTTTATGGTGTCACTGTATTATTTTTCTTTTTGTCTCTCTATGCTTTATTTTTAGTACTTTCTTCTGAAAACATTTCCAGACGACTAATTTCTCTTCAGCTGTGTCAAATCTGCAATTATACCATCCATTGAGGTTAAACTCAGTTGCTGTATTTTTCTGTTTTAGAGTTATTTGGCTGTTTTTCAAATTTGTCATGCTGTTATAGTTCCAGTTCTCTTTTCAAACCCTCAATCCTATCATTTTTTCTTTTGAACATAAAGTTATAGTTATTTGAGTCTTTTGGCTGATAATTTTAATATATGGAACCTTTTACAGCATTTCTATCTGTTTCTTAGTTTCTGATTTATGTAATCTTATCTTCCTCTGTCTATGGTTATTTTTTGTTTTTACTAAAGTATAGTCGATTTACAATGTGCCTATTTCTGCTCTATCGCAAAGCGGCTCAGTCATACACACAAATACATTCTTTTTTTAATATATTGTTTTCCGTCATTGTCTATCCCAGGAGATTGTATATAGCTCCCTGTGCTATATAGCAGGATCTTACTGTCCATTCTAAATGTAATAGTTTACATCTATTAACCCCAAATTCCCAGTCCATCCCATTCCTTCCCCCCTGCCCCTTGGCAACCATAAGTCTGTACTCCATGTCTCTGAGTCCTTTCCTATTTTATAGATAGGTTCTTTTGTGTCATATTTTAGATTCCACATCTAAGTGATATCATATGATATTTGTCTTTCTCTTTCTGACTTCACTTTCTATGAAAATCTCCAGTTGCATACATGTTGCTGCAAACAGCATTATTTTGTTCTTTTTTGTGGCTGATTAGTATTCCATTGTGTGTATGTACCACATCTTCTTCGTTCATCTGTCGATAGACATTTAGGTTGTTTCCATGTCTTGGCCATTGTGAATAGTGCTGCAATGTATATATCTTTTTACATTAATTTTTGATGGGTTATATGCCCAGGAGTGGGGTTGCTGGGTCATATACTAATTCTATATTTAGTTTTCTGAGGAACTTCCATACTGTTTTCCATAGTGTTTGTACCAATTTACATTCCCACCAAAAGTTTGTAGGAGAATTCCCTTTTCTTCACACCCTCTCCAGCATTTGTTATTTGTAGACTTAGTTAATTAGTTATTCCACCCTGTGATATATGGAGTGCCCTGGCCAGGCATCAGATTGGAGCCGCAGTCTTTACCTATGTCACACTGTAGCAATGCCAGATCCTTTAACCCGCTGGGCTTGGGATCAGACTTGCATCCTGGTGCTGGAGAGATGCTACTGATCTCATTGTACCACAGCAGGAAGTCCCGTTGACTTCTTAATGATGGCCATTCTGACTGGTGTGAGGTGGTACGTCATTGTAGTTTTGATTTGCATTTCTCTAATAATCGGCGAAGTTGAGCATCTTTTCCTGTGCCAACTGGCCATCAGTATGTCTTCTTTGGATAAATGCCAACTGGCCATCAGTATGTGACTTCGCTGAAGAGAGCACCAGCCAGTGCTCTCTTCAGCGAAGTCACCTTGCTTCCCTTACACTCCCACGCTCCCTCGGCCATGGTTCACTGCCCCTTAACCCCCTCAGGGTTTTTGCACACAGCCAACCCTAGTCCTCTCCTCAGGACTGACTTCTGAGGCCTGAGCTTCAGTGCCCAGCCTCTGCCTGAGTTTCTTAGGCTGTGGTGTCCCAGACAGTGCCAGTCTTCTGTGCCATGCTCTCTCTGCTTTGCTCTCCTCAGATCGGCTCCTGCATTTTTCTCTGAGGCTTTGAGGGTCCTTCTTCATCCCAGCTGACCTTCCCATTCGTTGGGTGGCCTCTCAAGGTATGGATTCCTTTCCTCTTTCACAACTCCCTCTCGGGAGTGCTGGTCCCATCCTGATGCCTTTTTTTCTCCTCTCTCTCTCTCTCTGTTTTCTTTTGTTCTCCTTAGTTATGCAGAGGTTTTCTTGCCCCTTGTGGAAGCCTGAGGTCCTCTGCCAGTGTTTGGTAGATGTTCTGCAAATCGTTCTACATGTAGTTTTTGTTGTTGGGTTTTTTTAAGCGTTTGTGGGAGGTGAGCTCCACATTCTATTCCTCTGCCACTTGATCCCAGATCCCATCTGTGATTATTTATATTATGTGAGAGTAATTATATTTGGAAATTTGGTTTCAGAAATAATTTGATCTAAGTTGTTTTCTTTCTTTCTTTCTTTCTTTCTTTCTTTCTTCCTTTCTTCCTTCCTTCCTTCCTTCCTTCCTTCCTTCCTTCCTTCCTTCCTTTCTTCCTTTCTTTCCTTTTTACAGCTGCACCTGTGGCATATGGAAGTTCCCCACCCCAGGGATGGAATCCAAGCTGGAACTGGATCCTTTACCCACTGTGCTGGACTAGGGATTGAACTGGCACCTCTGTAAAGACAAGCCTGATCATTAACCCACTGCACCACAGTGGGAACTAATGTTTTCTAATTCTTCCAGAGAAATTTGTTTGTTTCTTTTTTTTTTTTTTTTTTTGTCTTTTGTCTTTTGTTGTTGTTGTTGTTGTTGTTGTTGTTATTGTTGCTATTTCTTGGGCCGCTCCCGCGGCATATCGAGGTTCCCAGGCTAGGGGTTGAATCGGAGCTATAGCCACTGCCAGAGCCACAGCAACACGGGATCCGAGCCGCGTCTGCAACCTACACCACAGCTCATGGCAACGCCGGATCGTTAACCCACTGAGCAAGGGCAGGGATCGAACCCGCAACCTCATGGTTCCTAGTTGGATTCGTTAACCACTGCGCCACGACGGGAACTCCAGAAATTTGTTTGTTTCTATCTGGCACCTTAGTTAAATCTCAAAGATGGAGATGATTTGGAGATCCTTTTCAATATCTGCAATGTCTGATCTATCTCTGATTTACTTTAACTCTCGGCAGCCCAAAGCAAGGGATTTTCTAAGCCTACCCTCAATCTAGGTCTGTTGAGTGTGATGTCAGCTGTGGACTTCTCATATATGGCCTTTATTATATTCCTTATGTACCTAATTTGTTCAATTTTTTTTTAGTTATGGAAGGGCATTGAATTTTTTTGGCCACACTCAGAGCATGTGGAAGTTCGCAGGCTAGGGATTGAACCCATGCCACAGCAGTGACCCAAGCTTCTGCAATGACAACACAAGGTCCTTAACCTGCTGTGCCACAAGGGAACTCCAGGATGGGGGTTGAATTTTGTCACATGCTCTTTCTGTGTTTAGTTATGTATAATTATATGCTTTTTCTTTCATTCTGTTCATGCAGTGTATCATATTTATTGGTTTGCATATACTGAACCATTCTTGCATTTCAAGGATAAATTCCCTTGATCATGATGTGTGACCCTTTAAATGTACTGTTGAATTTGGTTTTTGAGAATATTTTGAGGGATGTACATCTTTATGTATCAGGGATATTGGCCTATAGTTCTATTTTCTTATAGTGTCCTTTTCTGGTGTTAGGGTAATATTGGCCTCCTAAAATGAATTTGGACATGTTGCCTTCTATTTTTTGAAAAAGTTTGAGAAGAATTGATATAATTTTTCTTTAAATGATTGCTGGAAATCACCTGTAAAGCCATCTGTTCTTGGGCCCTGGAAATAGAATATCAGATCCTGTTAGCTTATGCCATCTGGAGAAATGGAATGATATTGGTTCATCTATTTATTTATTTTTTAAAACATCCTAGAACTTTATTAGATATTAAGGGAATTAATAAGGGACAGAAAAGTAGAAACAGTTTAATTTTATTTGAAATACGTAATCATTCTTGCTATCAATCTTTGAGGCTGATTAAGGAGAAAATTAGGAGAGAGAAGTAATACTGTTCTTTGCTTGATGTTCACATTATTAGGTAACTTAACATTAAAAAAAAACCTTTCTTTCCATCCCTGGAGTTGAACATGCACTTTTCGTAGAAGAATGGATTTGTTGACATTCAACCAATTTGCAGTGCTCCTCTGGAAAAATTTTACCTTAAAGGTATGTACTTGTAATCCATGGATGATGTCCATAAATGCCCATTTGTTGCAGTTTGGATTTTGTGTGTGGTTGTTGGTGGGGACACACAGATGGTGCACACTTTTGAAAATTCCAAAGAGCTGTTTCAAATCTATAAAACTGGGTTAATCAGTAGTACAGTATGACCTGTAAGAAAGTTGGTAGGAGAGGTGGAGGAATGATACAAGACAGTCCAGGAAACATTGGTTGTTCCGGAGCGAAACTGATAGAAACTTAATATGATAGCAACTACCATTTGCATTAAATGTGTGCTCAAGCTAATTAACACCATCTTTTTGTTCCTCTTCTAGAGGAGGCAGTTCTTTAATTTAATGTTGGAAATCCTAGCAGCATTGGTGTTTCCCGTGATGCTTTTGCTGTTCCGTTCAGTTGTTACCATAACTGCTATTGGGCCTTACAACTTTACTTCTCAACCCATCAGTACTCTGCCTTCTTTTCTCAAAAATGCCGAAGAGTGGAAACTGGTTTATGTGCCTTCTAATGTTGATGTGCTAAAAGACATCACTGAGAATGTGAAGAGGAATCTAAACATCAGCATACAAGGTTAGAAATTAAGGTGTTTTTTTTTTTGTAAAACTCATTATTAAGGGCTTTTTGAAGGAGATAAAATGATGTAGCAAAAAAGAATAAAGTTGGAGGGATTACACGTCCCAGTTTTACGACTTAACAGTGTAACTGTAGTTTTTATAAACAGTGTGGAATTGGTGGAGGGATAAACACACAGAGCAAAGAAGCAGAATAGAGAAACCCAGAGGTAGATACAAATATGCAAAAAAAAAATGTTTTTTACACTGATGCAAAAGCATTCAGTGGAAGGATAATCTTTTCAACAAATGGTGCTGAGTGATTGACCATCCATAGTCAAAACAGTGAAATCTCACATGTTATACAAAGATTATGTCAAAATGGACCACAAAATCTGGAAAGTAAAATGATAAACTGTTGAGGAGAGAACATATCAGAAAGTCTGTAATTTAGAGCTAGTTGAAGAATTCTTAGACAAAGTACCAAAATCATCATCCATAAAAGGAAAAAAATGATAACCTGGACTTCTGATGTATAATATTTGTGATTGCTCTTATAAAGAAAATACATACACTTAATTTTTCACAGGTTACCTAGAACTTTAATTTTACTACTTTATCATCATGTTGAATGTTTACCACTTTGTAGGTCCCATTGTATTTCCTACTTCATATTTTATCTTTCTTTTATCATTATATCCAGTGAGTTGAAAATTTTACTAGAAAATGATATAATTCACACAGATATTTTTAAATAACTTAAGACTATCTAGACACTTGCCATAGTTGTTGCTCTTCATTTTTCAAAGTTCTAAGTTTTTCTTTCTGAAGTTCAAGTTTTCTTCTGTTTTTCCTTCTTCCTGAAGATCTTCCTTTAACAGTTTTTTTAGATAAGGTCTACCAGCAGTGGATTCTCTTTGTTTCCCTTCATCTGAGGACATCTTTAACATTATTCTTGAATTCCAAATTTTCATTTGGTACAAAATTCTGGGTTGACAGTCTTTCAACATTTAAAAAATATTTGCCACTTTGTTCTGGCCTCCTTGCTTTCTGCAAAGAATCTGTAGTCAGTTGAATCTTTGTTTTCCTATAGGTAGCGTGTCGTTTCTCTCTGGCTGCTTTCATAGGTTTTCAATCTTTATTTGTGAAAACTTTGATTGTGATGTGTCTGTGGGTTTGTTTTTTTTTTTTTTAACTTACTCTGTTTGAGGTTCACTAAACCTTTTAAATCTGTTAAGTTTCATGAAAAACAGCCTTCTTTCCCCCTTCTAGGACTATGGTGACACAAATACTATACATTTTATGTTGTCTCACTGTTGACAACACAAAATGTGTAGTATTTGAGGTCATTGTTGCTAAGGCTCTATTCAACTTTTTTTTCCCATTCTTTTTTTGTCTTTTCTTGGGCCACTCCCGCAGCATATGGAGGTTCCCAGGCTAGGGGTCCATTCGGAGCTGCAGCCACCAGCCTACGCCAGAGCCACAGCAATGTGGGATCCAACCTACACCATAGCTCATGGCAATGCCGGATCCTTAACCCACTGAGCAAGGGCAGGGATCGAACCCGCAACCTCATGGTTCCTAGTCAGATTCGTTAACCACTGTGCCACGACGGGAACTCCCCAACTTTTTTTTTTTTCCATTCTTTTTTATCTCATTCAAATTAGGTAATTTCTGCTGATCAACCTTGAATGATTCCTTCCTCTGTTATACCTATACAGCTATTGAGTCATCAAGTGAGGTTTTTTTTTTTTTAAAGCACAGTTTAAAGTTAGCCCCTCCTGATTTATCTTGTTTTTTTCAAAAACAATGTTTTTGAGATGTAATACACATCCCATACATTCAGCCATTGAAAGTGGGCAATTCAGTGGCTTTTAGTATATTCACAAAGTTGTGCAACCCTTACTTACCACCATCAATTTTAAAGCATTTTCATCACCCAAAATCAGTCCTGTAATCTTTAGTCCTGACCTCACAATTCCCCATCCCCATCAGGATTAGGAAAACTCTCATCTTTTGGTCTCTACAGGTTTCCTTTTTTTTTTTTTTTTTTGTAAACGTTTAATATAAATAGTTTACATATAAGCCTTTACTAGAAATAGTTTATGTATAAACATTTTATATCAATTTTACATAAATGCAATACTTGGTCTTTTGTGACTGGCTTCTTTTACGTAGCATAATGTTGTCAGGGGTCACCCATGTTGCTGCACGTATCAGTAATTTTTTATTGTCCAATAATATCCCATATTGTGGATACACTGTACTCAGTTGCTGCATTCTTCATCGGTTGTTGGACATTTAGGTTGTTTCCACCTTTTGGCTAGAATACTACTGTGAACATTCATCTCCAGGTTTTATATAGACATATGTTTTCATTTGGGTATATACCTAGGCGTGGAATAAATAGATCATATGGTAACTCTATTTTTAACTTTTGGAGGGACTGCCAGACTGTTATGTAAAGTTGTTGTACCATGTTACATTCTAGTCAGCCGTGAATGAAGCTTCCAGTGTTTCCACGTCTTCACCAGCACTTGTTACTGTCTGTCTTTTTGATTATAGTCATCTCAGTGGATGTGCAATGCTGTCTTATTGTGATTTTGATTTGTATGTCTCTGATCACTAATGACTCATCTTTAGTTATTTATTTATTTGGCTCTTTAAGGCCACATCCACCGCACATGGAAGTTCCCAGGGTAAGGGTCTAATCGAAGCTTGCGACTGTTGGCCTACGCCACAGCCACAGCAATTCCATATCCGAACGGCATCTGCAACCTACACCACAGTTCACAGCAATGCCAGATCCTTAACACACTGAACGAGGCCAGGGATTGAACCTACATCCTCATGGATACTAGTCGGATATGTTACCACCGAGCCACGACTGGAATCTTGGGAACAGACCGTGGGAACAGGGCTAATGGGAACTCCTAACCCATCTTTATATGTGCTTTATTCTTATTCGTTTTTAAAATTATTATTAATTAAAATTTTGTAAAGTACCGAAATCTTTTTGAACCCCAAATATCCATTAAGTAGTTGTGATAACCAGTATTTGAGAAAGTGTTTTTTTTTTTTTTTTTTTGTCTTTTTGCTATTTCTTTGGGCCGCTCCCGCGGCATATGGAGGTTCCCAGGCTAGGGGTCTAATCGGAGCTGTAGCCACTGGCCTACACCAGGGCTGTGCCAGATCTGAGCTGTGTCTTTGACCTACACCACAGCTCACAGCAACGCCGGATCTTTAACCCACTGAGCAAGGGCAGGGCCCGAACCCGCAACCTCATGGTTCCTAGTCGGATTCGTTAACCACTGCGCCACGACAGGAACTCCAGAGAAAGTGTTTTTAAATTTACAGTATTTGAGGAGGCTTCTGTCCATGTACAGTAATCTTTCCTCTCTTAGAAGGGATGATGAGATGTTTTTATTTAAGTGAACCATTTTGCTTTTCTGCAGTTCAGGGCTTTTCTTCAGAAACTGAATTTGAGAAGCACATTAAGCATGACTTTGACTCTGAGAAAGTGTTGGCTGCCATTGTTTTTGACTATGACTTCAAAAACAGCAGTGATCCTCTGCCACTTCAGGTGAGAAAGTTGTATGTAGAGTTTTCTAAATAATTTTCTAGTAGCTGCAGTTCCCATTTCTAGGATTTTAATGAATTTCATATTATTAATCCTATTTTATAAGATAAGGGAGCTAATTTTCCAAGGAGCAAACTACTAGTATACAGTAGAGCAAGAATCTGAATCCAGATCTGAGTAACTTTAATGCTTCTGTTCTTAACTACTGCATTATGCTGATAAGAGAGGAACTGTATTTTTCACACACAGGACCTTCTAGTTTTATAAATGAAAACAAATAAGCCTGAAAGCAGATGCATCTTCCTTAACAGACCGCTAAAGATGAAAAGATCCTTTTTTTTTTTTTTTTGAATGAAACACAGAATTTAAGCCCTTTCATAAGTCTCTAGAGAAAACTTTAGGGCTTAGTCACATTGATTCACATTAAGACATCCGTAGGCATTGAGAAAGAATCTGATTATAGCCTAGTTCATGAGAAGGAAAGAAAAAGAGTGCTTTGAATTAAGTGTCTTCTTAGCAGATCTTATAGGTGTTTTTATCCTGGTGATGATGGAAATACATGGGCAATCTATAACAGCTAGACATGGAACCAAATTCTGTGTTTATAATCCTGACTATGCTTATAATGTCAGTAAAGGCAGGATTAATAAAACCACTCTTAGGATAATCTGCTTTCTCTGTGTCCCATCCTTCCATGGCTATTCTTCTGTGCCAGTTTCCATTAACTAAGTCAAAATTATCCACCTGCTGATACGAATTTGCATTGGCTCAAAGTATCTTTGATGCTATTGCAAGTTTTATTCTCATTGCTGGTTTTTTTTTTTTCTTTTTCATTGCTGATTGACAACACTTGTGTCACCAAATATTTGAACTAGATTTATGACATCAGAAATTCCCCCAAATTATGTGCCCAGGAGCTTGGTCTGGTTTTTTTCTCAGCTTTATTGAGCTGAAGTATGTCACTGTGTAAGTTTAGAATGTACAATGCGATGATTTGAAAGGTGCATATATGGTGAAGTGATTACCTCAACAAGGTCAGTTAACATAATCTTCACCTCACAGAATTGCCATCTTTTGTGTGTGGTGAGACTATTTAAGATGAATCAGTTCTGGGCATCTAATGTACAGCATGCTGCTTTGGTCCGTTTTGATGGTTTTTAAAATAGATCTTCTCATCTCTGTTGATGAGTTCAAGTATATCATAGACCTGGTATCTACCAGCTTTCTCACAGCTTAGATGACTTTCTTTTGTTCATCTTCCCGTGCCACAAGGATCCACCTAAACCTCGGATATGATCACATCACTGTCCTGATAAAAAGACTTGAATGACTTCCTGTCGATTCGGGCTCATGTCTGGAGTCCCTTGCAGAAGATATCTGGCTTTCAGTATCCTAGTACTTGGATATCTCTGCTACTCCTCCCCACACTTTGTTTTAGCAGCCCTCACCTGGCAGAAAGTCTGCAGAGGCACGGTGTTACTTTTTGCTTCTGGGCCTTTGGTCACATTTTCTTTGTTGTAGGAATGCCACTGTGAACTGCCATTCACCTTCCACCCCCATCCCTGACTTTTCTGTCTTTCCGTCATAACTTGTGCATATTCTTATAAGTCAAAATTCATATGAGAGCACAGACGCTACTGTAGTATTTCAACAAAAAGGTTTCAAAATAAGGAAATATGTACCTATCACATTCTAGATTTTAGTCACATTTAACCTGTTTAGGAGCAACACTTAACCTGTTCAGGTGAACCATACCCTTGAGCCTTTAGTTTGCAGGTTGTAGTTGCTACAGATGTGTCTTCACTGTTTTCAGGGGGCAGGTAAGCACCAAGAGGTGCCCCTGTGTTCCTCACTCTGCTTTCATGATGTAACAGCAGTTGCTCCCTCTCATTACTAGGTGAGGATCATACATTTGTTTTATTTGAATTCCTTTCTCTTTTTTATGTATATCCATTAGAGATTTTAGGTTTGCTGTCGTGAGGTTGTTTGGATCAGGGCTCAGGAGTTCCTCAGGCTGGAACCTGCTTGCTGTTGGGCACAGCTGGGTCTCAAGGTCTCTGGCTGCAAGGCCCTGGGGTTCCTGGAGCTAGTGCCTATGCACTGGTGTGTGGGACCAGATTCTGGTCCCTCTGGGTGATAAGACCGTGTTTTGAGGCAGCTGTGGGCTCAGAATGTCTTAAGACAGATTCTTCCTGGTGAGCACGGCTTTGATCCTGCCTGGCTATTTGCTTAGGCTGAGGTGTCCCATACGGGTGCCATCGGGCTGGTGGACAGGGACAGGTCCCAGGAGTAATCAACTAGAGGGAGGATTCAGAAATTGCACTTGGCAGCATCAGTATCCACATGGTAGAATGAATGAGCTCCTATAAGTGGCTGCTACAAGTATCTGTGTCCCCAGGATGAACTTCATTTGCCACCTGACTCTTCAGGAGACTCCAAGATCAGCATGTGGGTTTGACCTAGCCCCCTTTCAATTACTTCTGCCGTGGGTCCTGTAACATGTGAGATTTTGCGTGAACTCTTTTAAATTAAGAGTGGAGTCTAATATTTCCCATAGCCCTTAGGGTCTCCCAAAATTTAGCGTTGCTGGTGTTTAAAGCCAAATGTTCTTCCTAATGCAGGACCCCTGAGTTGGGGAACCCAGTGTGAGACTCAGACCCATTGCTCCTTGGGGAGAACTTCTGCAGGTACAATTATATTCCCATTTGTGGGTCACCCACCTGTGGGTATGGATCTTGACTGTAGACAACTCCACTCCTCCTACCTGTCTTGTTATAGTTCCTTCTTTAACTTCAGTGATAGAGGATTTTCTTCTGCTAGATTCTAGGTTTTCTTATCAATAGTTGCTCTGTAAATGGATATAATTTTGGTGTACCTGTGAGAGGAGGTAAGCCTGTGATCTTCCTAGCCTGCCATCTTGGCCTGAAACCCCAACAGCCATTTTATGAGAAAGAGAAAAACCAATCTCCAAATTAATGTAGAATTTCAAGAGGTCTAAATAGTCAAAACACAATCTTGAAATAAAGACAATTTCTAGATTGTAAACCTGCAGCACTGCTACAGTAATCAAAGCAGTGTGGTACTGGCATAAAAATAAGGATAGATTGTTGGGATAAATTGAGGGTCTGGAAATAAAGTCATATATATTTGGCCAATTGATTTTTGTAAATAGTACTGTTGTAGTCTCCGTAGTGGGAAAAGGCAGTTTCTTCCACAAATGATGATAGGACACCTAGGTTTCTACATGCCTCATACCATACACAAAAATTTAACTCAAGTGAACTAATAATCTAAACAAAAAGTTAAAAACATAAAACTCTTGGAAGAAAACATATGAGTAAATCTTTATGACTTTGATGTGGCAGTGGATTCTTAGGCATGACCTTAAAAAACTTAGATAAATTGGACTTTATAAAATTTAAAAATCATGTGCAGGGAGTTCCCATTGTGGCTCAGTGGGTTAAGAACCCAACTAGTATCCATGAGGTTGTGGGTTCAATCCCTGGCCTTGCTCAGTAGGTTAAAGGATCTGGCATTGTCATGAGCTGTGGTGTAGGTCACAGACACGGCTTGGATCTGGCATTACCATAGCTGTGGCAGAGGCCGGCAGCTGCTGCTCTCATTTGACCCCTAGCCTGGGAACTTCCATATGCCACAGGTGTGGCCCTGAAAAGAAAAAAGAAAAAAAAAAACTATATGCAAACTATAAGAACACTATCAGGAGACTTCTATGACAACCCACAGAATGGGGGAAAATATTTGCAACTCATATATCAGCAGAGGGTTTAACATATGGAATATACAAAGAAGTATGAAGTTAAGTTGTTATAACCATAAGATATTTTATGTAATCTCCATGGTAATTAAAGTATGTTCTTTTTTTGTTTTGTTTTGTTTTTTTGTTTTTTGGGTTTTTTTTTTTTTTGGTTTTTGTTTTGTTTTGTTTTTGCTATTTCTTTGGGCCACTTCTGCGGCATATGGAGGTTCCCAGGCTAGGGGTCGAATCAGAGCTGTAGCCACCGGCCTACGCCAGAGCCACAGCAACGCGGGATCCGAGCCGCGTCTGCAACCTACACCACAGCTCATGGCAACGCCGGATCGTTAACCCACTGAGCAAGGGCAGGGACCGAACCCTCAACCTCATGGTTCCTAGTCGGATTCATTAACCACTGCGCCATGACGGGAACTCCTAAAGTATGTTCTTATTGCCATTTTGTTATTTGAATTGTTTTGTTGGTCTCTTTCCTTCTCTTCCTCTTGTGTTCTCTTGTAATTTGATGAGTATCTTTAGTGTTATGTTTGGATTGCTTTTTTTTTTTTTTTTTTTTTTTTGTCTTTTGTCTTTTTTGTTGTTGTTGTTGCTATTTCTTGGGCCGCTCCCGCGGCATATGGAGGTTCCCAGGCTAGGGGTCAAATCGGAGCTGTAGCCACCGGCCTACGCCAGAGCCACAGCCACGCGGGATCCGAGCCGCGTCTGCAACCTACACCACAGCTCACAGCAACGCCGGATCGTTAACACGCTGAGCAAGGGCAGGGACCGAACCCACAACCTCATGGTTCCTAGTCGGATTCGTTAACCACTGCGCCACGACGGGAACTCCTGGATTGCTTTCTATTTTTTGTGTATCTTTTGTAGATTTTTGGTTTGCAGTTACCATGAGGTTTTATATAGTAGTCTCCCTCTCTCTCTCGATGTGTGTGTACATATAGACACACACACACACACACACACACACACACACACACACACATATACATACACACACACATGCACAAGATTGTTATAAGTTGCTTTTTAGGGCCGCACCCGTGTCATATAGAGGTTCCCAGGCTAGGGTTCTAATCAGAGCTATAGCTGCTGGCCTAGGCCACAGCCACAGCAATGCAGGATCTGAGCCACACCTGCGACCTACACCACAGCTCATGGCAATGCCAGATCCTTAACCCACTGAATAAGGCCAGGGATCGAACCCTCAACCTCATGGTTCCTAGTCAGATTCGTTTCCACTGTGCCACAAGGGGAATTCTGATTGCTGGTTTTGATATATTTTTTGTGTGGATGATTTCCTCCATTTTTACCGTATTTGCCTTTCCTGGTGAGCCTTCTCATTTGCAATTTTCTTGTTTCTTTCTTTTCTTGTTTCTTGTTTCTTTTCCACTTAGAGTTCCTTCAGCATATATTTTTTAAAAATATAGTTTGGTGGTGCTGAATTCTCTTAGCTTTTGCTTATCTATAAAGCTTTTGATTTCTCCATCAAATCTGACAGAGCTTTGCCGGGTAGAGTATTTTTGGCTCTTGGTTTTTTCCTTTTATCACTTTAAGTATATCACGCCACTCCATTCTGGCCTGCAGTGTTTCTACTGAAAAATTAGCTCCTACCCTTATTGGGGCTCCTTTGTATTTTATTTGTTCTTTTTCCCTTGCTTCTTTCAATATTTCCTCTTTGTCTTTAATTTTGGTCACTTTGATGAATACGTGCCTTGGGTTGTTTCTCCTTGTGTTGATTCTATATGGGACTTGTGCTTCCTGGACTTTAGGGAGTGATTCCTTTCTCATGAGAGGGAAGTTTTCAGCTGTTATCTTTTCAGATATTCTCTCTGTCTGGCCCTTTCTTTCTCTCTTCTGGCACCTCTATAATGGAAGTGTTGGAGCATTTAGTGCTGTCCCAGAGGTCTCTTAGACTCATTTCTTTTCAATTTTTTCTTTATTCTGTTCCATGTCAGAGATTTTTACCAGTCTGTCTTCCATCTCACTTATTTGTTCCACTGCCTCATGGATTCCTCTATTGATTTCTTATAGCATAGTATTTTTCTTTCTTTTTTTCCTTTTTAAGGCTGGACTAACAGCATATGGACGTTCCTGGGCCAGGGGTATAATTGGAGCTGCAGTATGGCCTGTGCATCAGCCACAGCAACACCAGGTCTGAGCTCCATCTGGGAACCATGCCACACTTGCAGCAACACTGAATTCTTAACCCACTGAGCAAGGTCAGGGATTGAACCTGCATCTTCACAGAGACAATGTCGGGTTCTTAATCCCCTGAGACTCAATGGTTACTCCCTTCTAGTGTATTTTGCATTTTGGTTATTCCATTGTTCACCTCTGCTTGATTGTTCTTTAAATTTTCTATTTCTTTGTTAAACATTTCTCATACTTTCTCAGTCTTTGCTTCAGGTTCTTTTTCCCAGATGTCTGATTGTCCTTACTAGCATTACTCTAAGGTCTTTTACAGGTAGTCTGCTTATCTCCAGTTCACTTAGCTGTTTTTCTGGGTTTTTGTCTTCTTCCTTCATCTGGAGCGTATTTATCTGCCTTTTCACATTATCCAGCCTTTTGTGTTTGTGGTGTCCTTTCTGCAGGCTGTAGGGTTTTAGCCTCTCTTGACTCTGGTTTCTGCCCTTTGGTGGATGAATTTGATCAGGGACTTGTGGCTGCCTTCCTGATTGGAGGGACTGTTGTCTGTTCACGGTGGATGGAGCTGGTTTTTGTCCCTCTGGATGTCAGGGCTGTGTTGCTGAATGTAATTAGAGATGGCTGTGTGTTAGGACTTTAGACGGGCTGTCTGCTGATGGTGGTGCTGTGTTCCCACATATTTGTTTTTTGGCCTGGGGCTTCTCAACACTGGTGTGTGAGGTCAGGTTTTCCCAAAGTGGTGGCCTCCAGGGTAGTCATGCCAGTGATTATTTCCTGGGACCACCACTTCCTGTGTCCTGCCCCACATTGAGCCACAGCTGACCCCTGCTTTCCCAGGAGACCCTCCAAGAATTGAAGGTAGGATTAGCCCATGTTCTTATGTGGTCCCTGCTTGCCCTGGGATCCAGCGCACATGGTAACTTGTGTGTTCCCTACTAGAGTGGAGTCTCTGTTTCCCCCAGACCTGTGGAGCTCTTGCACTCAATCCCTGCTGGCCTTCAACACCAGACCCCCCAAGCTGGGGAACCTGACATGAGGTTCAGAACTCTCACTTCTGTGGGAGAACCTCTGTGCTATAATTATTTTCCAGTCTGTGGGTTGCCCCGCCCAGCTGGTATGGGATTGCTTATGTCCCCAAAGCACCCCTCCTTCCATCTCATTGTGGCTTTTTTTTTTTTTCTTTTTAGGGCCACACAGGCGAGGGGTCAAATCGGTGCTATACCTGGTGGCCTACGCCTACTCCACAGCCACAGCAATATAAGGTCTGAGCCACATCTGTGACCTACACCACAGCTCATGGAAATGCTGGATCCTTAACCCACTGAGCAAGGTCAGGGATCAGACCTGCATCCTTATGGATGTTAGTCAGATTCGTTTCTGCTGAGCCATGATGGGAACTCCTAATTGTGCCTCTTCTTTGTCTTTGGGTGTAGTATATCTTTTTTGGTAGCCTCCGGTCTATTTTATTGTTGGTTATTTAGCAGTTTTTGTGATTTTTGGTGTTTTCTCGAGAGGAGGTGCACTTGAGTCCTTCTACTCTGCCACCCTGTTTGCGAGCCATCTGTGATGGTGAACTTAATAATTGGGCTCCATCAACCAGCTATTACCCCATTTCTCTCCCTCTCAGGATTCCTGTTCCTTGACACACAACAATGTCAGAATTAGGCCAGTTAATAACCTTATAGTGTTCTTTCAAGTGAAGAAAGATGTACACATTTCTCACTTTGAATCAAAACCTAGAAATTATTAATTTAGTGAGTGTGTCATGTTGAAAGCCAAGATAAGCCAAAACTAGGCCTCTTAACACCAAACAGTTAACCAAGTCATGGATGCATCGGAAAAGTCTTTGAAGGAAATTGGAAGTGCTACTCCAGTGAACTCACAAATCAGCTTATTGCTGATGTGAAGAATGTTTGAGGAATTCCTTTCGTGGCTCAATGGTAACCAAATCCAACTAGGAACCATGAGGTTGCGGGTTTGATCCCTGGCCTCGCACAGTGGATTAAGGATCCGGCGTTGCCGTGAGCTGTGGTGTAGGTCACAGACGCGGCTTGGATCCCGCGTTGCTGTGGCTCTGGTGTAGGCTGGTGGCTACAGCTCTGATTCAACCCCTAGCCTGAGAACCTCCATATGCTGCGGGTGCAGCCCTAGAAAAGACAAAAGGACAAAAAAAAAAAAAAAAAGAATGTTTGAATGGTCTGGATAGGTCAACTCAGCCACAACATTCCTCTAAGCCAAAGCCTAATCTGGAGCAAAGCCCTAAATCTCTCCAACCCTGTGAAAGCTGAGAGAGGTAAGGAAGCTGCAAAAGCAAAGGTTGAGACTAATAGAGGTTAGTTAATGAGGTTTAAGGAAAGAAACTATCTCTATAACATAAAAGCACAAGATGAAGCTGCAAGTACTGATGTAGAAGCTGCAGAAAGTTGCCCAGAAGATCTAGCTGTGATCATTAATGCGGGTATGCTACACTTAACAGATTTTTCCATGTAGATGAAAATCCTTTATTGGAAAGAAATGCCATGTAGGACTTTCATAGCTAGAGAGGAGAAATCAGTGCCTGGCTTCAAAGCTTCAAAGGACAGGCTGACTCTTGATAGGGGCTAATGTACATGGTGACTTTAGGTTGAAGCCAGGGCCTATTTAGCATTCCACAAATCCTAGAGCCCTTAAGAAGTATGAGAAATCTACTGCCCTTGCATTCTATAAATGGAACAACAAAGTCCAGATGACACCGGATCCGTGTAGTGTGCCTAACTGAATATTTAAGCCCGTTGTTGAGACCTACTGCTCAGAAAAAATAGACCAATTCTCTGTGTGCTCTCCCACATGCTGTACTATGTTTCCAACGATAAACTCTACACCTGTTTTTAAAGGAAAAATAAAACAAAAATACTAAAAAAAAACCAAGCAGCTAAATTTCAAATATTTAGACAGTTTTCCAAAGGATATATGCAAATGACCATAAAGGTGCAAAAAAGTTTGCAGTGAGATGTTACTACTTGCCCAGCAGAAAGGCTAAAATTACAGTCTGACAGTATCAAATATTGGTCAGGATGTGAAGGTACTGTTGGTGGGAACGTAAAATGTGGTGATGGGGTTAGAAAAATGTCTGCCAATTTGTTTGTTCAAATAAAACTAAACACACACCTACCCTATGGTCCATCAGTTGCACCTTAACAAATTTACCTTTAAGAAGAAAAACATTTTCACCAAAAAGTGCTTTGCAGAAAATAGCAGCTTTACTCATAGTATCGAAAAATTGGAAATGGTCAGCTAACCATCAGTGAGAGAATTAGTGAGTTCCGTTGTATTCATACCATGGAATATCGCTCAGTGACAAAAAGTAATTAACTACTAAAAATAAAAATTGTGAGTTTCAGAAGCATCCTGATGTTTAATAAAAGAAACCTTATGCAAATAGGTACCATATGACTTGATTCCATTTATATAAAATTTTACAACAGGCAAAATTAATCTGTGGTGAAATCAGAAAAATTGTATCTCTGATTTTGATCAGGATCAACTGGGAACGTGCAGGAGAGAACTTTCTGGAATGAGGGTAATGGTTATCTTGACAGTAGTTTGGGTTACAATAGCTATGCATTTTTCAAAACTAATGTACAGTGAAGGAAATGGACAGTTGAGATTTGTGCATTTTATTGATGTGTTACCTCAAATAAGAAGTATAAATAAATGTGGAATTCTAGTAAATTCTGAACTCCTCAAATAAGTATAAATAAATATGGAATTCTAGTAAATTCTGAACTCCTCAAATAAGTATAAATAAATATGGAATTCTACTAAATTCTGAACTATCTGGTAGATGTGTACTGAAGTCTCTAACTTACTTTGCAGTATATCCAAAAATTAAATATATTGTTAGATAAATATAAAGTATATGATATTAAATGTATGCAAATGTATATAGATATATGCATTCAAACTTAAATGTATGCATAGTATAAATTATATATGCATACCTCATTTTGCCTTTTTTATGTACAGAACACACTGGTCATTCATTAAGTTTATTTCTTTTTGAACCATAAATCCATTCCTCTGTACTCTGCTTTTTGATGCTGTAGCACATTTCTGCTTTTTTCAGCCAGCTCTATGTTGGATTCTGCTTATAAAGGGCTCTAGATGCAGACTAGAGGCAAGACTGAGGAAAGGGGAGGGAACGTAGACTTTTCTGTTAGCTTCCTATCTGCTTATGGTTGCTGTGAATGACATCTGAGTACCACCTCTTTTTTTAGCAGTGGCAGTTTCTTCCCATGGCAGCCAAATACAGTTTGCACCTTGCCTAATACTTTTCAAAATCAGACTCAGCACAGCCTCTAAAAGATAACCAGCCCTAGGCACCTGGGGCTCCCTTTCAGAAGTCTGGGTCTTCGTTCCAAAATTCCTTCTTTCAAGCTCTGAGACAGAGTACTAGCCGACTTGTGCCCTATTCCTCAGAGGTTTGATTTTTCAGCCCACAGAATCTCTCATCCAAGCCTATAATGTTTAATAATTCCAAACTCTTTTGTTCCCTTAGTCGTATGACCAGTGGCTGCTTCCTTCTCTCAGTAGCTGATACCTTAGAGTTGTCTTATCCTTTGAGTTACCTAGTATGCTTTCTATTTTTTGATGATACCTTGAGCAGATGTAAAACTCTGTATTGTGTAGAGGTACCATAATTTATACAGTCCCTTATGTATGAACAGTTAGATTAATTCCAGTACACTCTACTTCCACCCCAAGTAATGTTACAACAAACTTGTGCATTTTTTCACACTGTTTATATGTATTCCAGGTCTGTTCCTGAAAAGTAGGGCTGCTGAATCAAACAAATGCACAAGCAGTTTTGTAAAACATTGCCAGATTCTCCATTATAGTTGTGCCATTTTTCATCCCACAAACACTATATTAAAGTGTGTTTGTCTACTGACTTGCAGAATATGTTGTTAAATTTTTGAATTTTCCAGTGTGAAAGTTTAAAAAGATATTTCTGTAGCTCTAATTTGCATGTATTTCATTGTGTGACAACGAGAAGCTTTGTATATCTTTGTGGGACATACGTATATCTTGTTTTTATGAACCGTATGCATTTTGAGAGAACCTCAAATGTAGATGCTATTGGACATATGTTGTTGTGCTTGGACTCACTGTCATTTCCAGACATTCAGAATCACTTTGACATCAGATGAGTCTCATCTTTCAAGTCACCTGGTTTCCCACCTGGACTTAGTTTCCTTTATTTCTAATATTTGCTTTTCATTTTTTTTTCCATTTTAAACATAGTTTGTTTCCTATTGCTACTTCTAGGTAAAATATCGTCTGCGTTTTTCTGGGATAGAGAGGACTGTCCTTTGGCCAGACAGGCAAGGCTGGAAAACATCCTTACTTTTTCCTAATTTTCCCTCTGGAGGACCCCGGAACCCAAGTTATCAGGATGGAGGAAGTCCTGGTGAGCAGATCCTTATGCATACTTACTGTGTTATTGCAGTTGCATACTAATATGTGTGTGTGCATATAATACACATATAAATGTATATACATGTGTATATATGTATACATGTGGATACATACCTATATAGAAAATCAGTTTATTTTTAACTTGTGTTAATTTTTTTTAATTGTTATTTCCAATGCAATTTTTTTTTCTCTGTACAGCATGGTAACCCAGTTACACATACATGTACACATTCTCACATTATCATGCTCCATCATAAGTGAATAGACATAGTTCCCAGTGCTTTGTGTTAATTTTTAAATTAAATTTATATTATACCCAAACTACTTTTTAATCACATATATTTGGTAAACCGAACATCTCTGTGTGTATAGATGGATAGCATGCTTTCCATTCTTATATCAATATATTTATCTTTATGTAGTTGTGATTTAGTGTTCTGCTTTCCAAACACATACATTTTAATTTGTTGGCATTGTTTGCCTTTGTGTATCTATAATTCTATTGATTTGATCTAAAAGTTTTTAAATTGTGATGGTAATTTTTAACCGAAATTTTTATTTTGCATATTGTCTTGAAAAGCCCTTCATGTGGAATTTGGGTTTACCAACGATCTTGAGATTTCTATCTTTAGCAGATATTCAGTAGGAGAAAAAAAAATCTATGCGCATTCTAGCATTAGCAACAAAAAATGGAAATAGCATAACCAGTAAGACAATAGATGAACCTATTACACGATGACTAAAAATAGTCTTTACGAAGTCTGTTGAAAAAGAATTTACACTGAATCTACAGGTACCTATATGAAATGGCTAGATGGAGGTGGGTGAGCATTATTAGTCCACACAGTGGAAGTGAGGCTATATGCAAGAGAGGATGCCGCATTCAGGAAACTACATGGCCTTTTGTTTGTCTGCCTTTTATTATAGCTCACGTAGAGGTTTATGCAAGAGGCTAGTAGAGGTGAAACTAGGAGGCCAACAGGTCGTTAAATGCCTAGCACGTAAAGTGGAAGAGTATGAAATTTCTCCTGTGAGCTCTTTATGAGAGACAGACACATGGGAATATTTAGCATGAATAAAAGAAATAATATGGTAGTAGATACATATCTCCAGGTGGTGACACTCATAGTTTATTTTTGGTGTCTGTTTATATCGAACACAAAATTTTTGTTTTATACTATTGCTGAACAAAGAAGACTGTGGCCTGTATTTCACAAGTTATGTAATTGATCAGGATATTTCAGAGAATGCATTTTTTGCTTTAGATGTCTGCATTTTATTTTGTCATTTCACATCTTGATTTGGGGTGGCATGTTTCTTGAGTATACCCTTAGGTGTCCTTAATACCATACTGTTGGTGGGGAAATGTTATAAAGAGTAGGGAGGATGAAGGATTGCATGCTTAGTAACATTCAAATTAAGGAGGAGTGAACAAATAAAATAAGGGTACAAGGATTAAGCAGTATTGACAGGGAAGTGAGTAGAAAAGTATCTACTACATGAATCAAAGTAGGAATAAGCAACTATACTTGATGCTTCAGTTTTATCACCACAAAAGAAGCTTTTTCATATTTTAAAAATTAAAAACAGTAATCCCATCCCAGAAAAGAGCTTTATAAAAACACTGTAAAAACTATAAAGCCTTGATGAAGGAAATTAAAGATGATACAGAGAAAAGAAAAGATGTCCCATGCTCTCAGATGAGAAGAATCAATACTGTTAGGATGGCCATACTCTCCAAAGATTAAATATGTAGCTTTTAATATGTACATATTTAATACAATCTCTATCAAAAGTCCCATGACATTTTTCACAGAAGTAGGACAAATAATCCTAAAATTTATATAGAACCGCAAAAGACCTCAAATTGCTAAAACAGTCTTGAGAAAAAAGAGTAAAGCTGGAAGTATCATGCGCTCGGTGTCAGACTATGCGACAAAGATAAAGTAATCAGAATAGAATTGAACTGGTACAAAAACAGACAGATCAGTGGGACAGAGTAGGGAGCCTAGAAATAAACTCATGCAGCTATGGTCAGTTTATGTAGGCGAGAATATACATTGGAGAAAAGACATCCTCTTCAGTGAGTGGTGCTGAGAAAACAAACAGCTTCTTGTAAAAAAGAAATGAGATTGGAACATTTCCTCACAGCATGTACAGAAATAAACTCAAAACAGATTAAAGACCTAAATGTAAGACCTGAAACCGTAAAACTCCTAGAAGAGAACATACACAGGACACTCTTTCTCGTAAAGTGTAGCAAATGTTTTTGGATCTGTCTCCTAAGGCAAAATAAATAAAAGCAAAAATAAACAGATGGGACATAATGAAGCTTAAAAGCTTTTGAACTGCAAAGGAAAACATCAAAATGCATGGACAACATAGGGAAAGGAAAAAAAAAAGTTTGCAAATGATGTGACATACAAAGGGTTAATATCCAAAATATACAAAGATATCATATAACTTAGTATCAAAAAACTCCCAACCAAATCAAAAAAAATGGGTAGAAGATCTGAATAGACATGTTTTTCAAAGAAGAACAGATGGCCAACACGCACATGAAAAGATTGTTCAACCTCACTAATTATTGGGTAAATGTAAATCAAAACAACAATGAGCTATCACCTCATATCTCTCAGAAAGACTATGATCAAAAGTCTATAAGTAACAAATTCAGACAAGAATGTGGATAAAATAGAACCCCGTACACTTTTGGTGGGAATGTAAATTAATGCAGCCACAGTATTATTCCTCAAAAAGCTAAAAATAGAATTATCATAGGATCCAACCGTCCCACTCCTGGGTATATCTGAAAAAAATGAAAACTATAATACAGAAATACATGTGCACTGCAGTGTTCCTAGCAGCACTGTTTATGAGAGCCAAAATATGGAAGCAACCCAAGTGTCCATCAGTAGACGATGGATAAGAAAGATGTCATATCAACATCATGAATATTTTCTCAGGTCAGTCTCCCAAAGCAATAGAAATTAGAGCAAAAATAAACCCATGGGACCTCATCAAACTGAAAAGCTTTTGCACAGCAAAGGAAACCAAAAAGAAAACAAAAAGACAACTTACAGAATGGGAGAAAATAGTTTCAAATGATGCAACTGACAAGGGCTTAATCTCTAGAATATACAAGCAACTTATACAACTCAACAGCAAAAAAACCAATCAATCAATGGAAAAATGGGCAAAAGACCTGAATAGACATTTCTCCAAGGAAGATATACAGATGGCCAACAAACACATGAAAAAATGCTCCACATCGCTGATTATAAGAGAAATGCAAATCAAAACTACCATGAGATACCACCTCACACCAGTCAGAATGGCCATCATTAATAAATCCACAAATAACAAGTGCTGGAGGGGCTGTGGAGAAAAGGGAACCCTCCTGCACTGCTGGTGGGAATGTAAACTGGTACAGCCACTATGGAGAACAGTTTGGAGATACCTTAGAAATCTATACATAGAACTTCCATATGACCCTGCAATCCCACTCTTGGGCATCTATCCGGACAAAGCTCTACTTAAAAGAGACACATGCACCTGCATGTTCATTGCAGCCCTATTCACAATAGCCAGGACATGGAAAAAATCCAAATGTCCATCGACAGATGATTGGATTCGGAAGAAGTGGTATATATACACAATGGAATACTACTCAGCCATAAAAAAGGATGACATAATGCCATTTGCAGCAACATGGATGGAACTAGAGAATCTCATACTGAGTGAAATGAGCCAGAAAGACAAAGACAAATACCATATGATATCACTCATAACTGGAATCTAATATCCAGCACAAATGAACATCTCCTCAGAAAAGAAAATCATGGACTTGGAGAAGAGACTTGTGGTTGCCTTATGGGAGGGGGAGGGAGTGGGAGGGATCGGGAGCTTGGGCTTATCAGACACAACCTAGAATAGATTTATAAGGAGATCCTGCTGAATAGCATTGAGAACTATGTCTAGATACTCATGTCGCAACAGAAGAAAGGGTGGGGGAAAAAAACTGTAACTGCAATGTATACATCTAAGGATGACCTGACCCCCTTGCTGTACAGTGGGAAAATAATAATAATAAAAAAAAAGAAATGTGTTAACATGGGGAAAGGTAGATGGAAAGTGAAAAAAAAAAAAAGAAAGATGTCATAAATACACACACACACACTCACACATAAACATAATGAAATATTACTCAACCGTAAAAAGTGCTATTCTACCATTAGCAGCATGGATGAACTTAGAGTATATCATGCTTCGTGAAATAAGTCAGGGGGAGAAAGATAAATACTGTGTGGTATCATTTATATGTGGAATGTAAAAAATAAATGAATATATATGCCAAAACAAAAACTGACTGATGAAGAAAACTAGTGGTTACCAAAGGGGAGAGGGCACTAAGATAGGGGTATGGAATTAAGACATACAAACTACTATATATATAGCATATAAGCAACAAGGATATATCGTACAAGTGAGGAGTTCTAGCCATTATTTTATAATAAATTATAATGGAGTAAAAATCTCTAAAAATACCGGAGTGCAATCACTAAAATCACTATATTGTACACCTGAAAGTAATATAATACTGTAAATCAACTATACTTCAATAGAAAAAGAAGGTTAGAAACAGCAGTTCCTCCATAAAAGAGTTTCAAATAAGTAACACAAACTTTATTTACGTATGTATTTTAAAACTTGCAGTTGTTGATGAGTCTATGTATATTCTAGATATATTGTTGGTTCCAAATGTTAAGATTGTATGTTCCAATTTTTTATTTTATTATACTGCCCTTTATTGAATAGAAATCATTACTCTGATATATAATTTATCATTTTTGCCATGTGGCTCTTCTGGCATTGTTTAAGAAGTCTGTCCCTACTTAGAAGTTCAGAAATATTTTCCTACTGTTTCTTCTTTTTTTCTGTCTACAATTTGAATGTTAATCCATGAGGATTTCAAATTTATATATGGAGTTCCTGTCGTGGCACAGCAGAAGCAAATCCGACTAGGAACCATGAGGTTGCAGGTTCAATCCCTGGCCTCGCTCAGTGGGTTAAGGATCTGGCATTGCTGTGAGCTGTGGTGTAGGTTGCAGAAGTGGCTCAGATCCCACGTTGCTGTGGCTGTGGCGTAGGCAGGCAGCAACAGCTCCGATTAGACCCCTAGCCTAGGAACCTCCATATGCGCCAGGTGCAGCCCTAAAAAGACAAAAAATAATAATAATAATGATAATCAACAGATAGAATGTGTATACCCAAGTAAGAAAATCCCACTGAATGCTTTCAGGATTCAGGGCTCACTTTAGCACAGGGAGTAACCCCTTCATGGCAAAAGGGCAGCATGTGTAATGGAAAAATACCAAAAGTAAAAAAAAAAAAAAAAAGTTGTATATGTCTTATTTAGGCAGTCAGTATCATTTTTCTCCATATAGAATAAGGCAGTTTTCTGAAAACTATTTAAAATAATCTGTCCTGAAATTCTTTTTTTTCACTATTAGGCTCTATATTGTATACATCAATTACATTACACTATCAGTGCAATATTATATTACTATTACAGTAGTTTTGTGTACCATGTCTTAATATTAACTGAGACAGACTCCAAGAAGACCCATTATGGAACTAGCAGACATGATGTTTAAGGTGGCTCTATAACTATTGTCAATGAAATAAAAGAAATTAAGTGCACAATGATAGAAAAGATAAAAAAGAATGAAGCATAAAGCCTTAAATTGGAAACTACAAGACAGATTTAATAGCCAAATGAAAATGACAGAAGAATAAGTGAACTTGAAACTATAAAATATACTCAATCTGAAAAACAAAAAATTTAAAATGGAGTTTCAGTGAAATGTAGGGAAATACTAAATGTTTAATTATATATTAATAATATGTATAACTAGAGTCCTTGAAGAATAAGAAAGAAAAGGGTAGGAAAAAATAATATGTAGAAAAATGGCTGAAAGAGTCCAAAATTTGATTAAAGACAGTACCCATATAGTGTCTGGAACTAATTATATGCATCAGATAAAATAAATTTCAAGACAAAGGGTCAGTTGTTCAAGAGGATATAAACGTGTATGCATCATAGCAGAGCTTCAAAATATATGAAACAAAAACTGGCAGAATTAAAGTGAGAATTGGGCAAACCCACAATCATAGAGATATCCATATCCTTCTTTTTTTTGTTTGTTTTCTTGTTTGTTTTTTATTTTTATAATTTTTTTCTTATTTTCCCACTGTACAGCAAGGGGGTCAGGTTATCCTTACATGTATACATTACAATTACATTTTTCCCCCACCCTTTCTTCTGTTGCAACATGAGTATCTAGACAAAGTTCTCAATGCTACTCAGCAGGATCTCCTTATAAATCTATTCTAGGTTGTGTCTGATAAGCCCAAGCTCCCAATCCCTCCCACTCCCTCCCCCTCCCCCTCCCATCAGGCAGCCACAAGTCTCTTCTCCAAGTCCATGATTTTCTCTTCTGAGGAGATGTTCATTTGTGCTGGATATTAGATTCCAGTTATGAGTGATATCATATGGTATTTGTCTTTGTCTTTCTGGCTCATTTCACTCAGTATGAGATTCTCTAGTTCCATCCATGTTGCTGCAAATGGCATGATGTCATCCTTTTTATGGCTGAGTAGTATTCCATTGTGTATATATACCACTTCTTCCGAATCCAATCATCTGTCGATGGACATTTGGGTTGTTTCCATGTCCTGGCTATTGTGAATAGGGCTGCAATGAACATGCGGGTACACGTGTCTCTTTTAAGTAGAGTTTTGTCCGGATAGATGCCCAAGAGTGGGATTGCAGGGTCATATGGAAGTTCTATGTATAGATTTCTAAGGTATCTCCAAACTGTTCTCCATAGTGGCTGTACCAGTTTACATTCCCACCAGCAGTGCAGGAGGGTTCCCTTTTCTCCACAGCCCCTCCAGCACTTGTTATTTGTGGATTTATTAATGATGGCCATTCTGACTGGTGTGAGGTGGTATCTCATGGTAGTTTTGATTTGCATTTCTCTTATAATCAGCGATGTGGAGCATTTTTTCATGTGTTTGTTGGCCATCTGTATATCTTCCTTGGAGAAATGTCTATTCAGGTCTTTTGCCCATTTTTCCATTGATTGATTGGTTTTTTTGCTGTTGAGTTGTATAAGTTGCTTGTATATTCTAGAGATTAAGCCCTTGTCAGTTGTATCATTTGAAACTATTTTCTCCCATTCTGAAAGTTGTCTTTTTGTTTTCTTTTTGGTTTCCTTTGCTGTGCAAAAGCTTTTCAGTTTGATGAGGTCCCATGGGTTTATTTTTGCTCTAATTTCTATTGCTTTGGGAGACTGACCTGAGAAAATATTCATGATGTTGATGTCAGAGAGTGTTTTGCCTATGTTTTCTTCTAGGAGTTTGATGGTGTCCTGTCGTATATTTAAGTCTTTCAGCCATTTGGAGTTTATTTTTGTGCATGGTGTGAGGGTGTGTTCTAGTTTCTTTGCTTTGCATGCAGCTGTCCAGGTTTCCCAGCAATGCTTGCTGAATAGACTTTCTTTTTCCCATTTTATGTTCTTGCCTCCCTTGTCAAAGGTGAATTGACCATAGGTGTCAGGGTTTATTTCTGGATTCTCTATTCTGTTCCATTGGTCTGTCTGTCTGTTTTGGTACCAGTACCACACTGTTTTGATGACTGTGGCTTTGTAGTATTGCTTGAAATCTGGGAGAGTTATGCCTCCTGCTTGGTTTTTGTTTCTCAGGATTTCTTTGGCGATTCTAGGTCTTTTGTGGTTCCATATAAATGTTTGGATTGTTTGTTCTAGTTCTGTGAAAAATGTCATGGGTAATTTGATAGGGATTGCATTGAATCTGTAGATTGCTTTGGGTAGTATCCATATCCTTCTTTCAGCAACTGTTACAACTACTAAACAGAAAAAATATTAAAAGTAGGTGATACGAATAATATTTTAAGTTTCCCTAAACTGATTAACATTTGTAAAACAAATACTTAACAGTGGAAGAATACATATTTTTTTTTAAAGAGCACATGGTATTTTCACCAGGATAATTCTTACAGTGGGTTATGAAACAAATCCCATTAAAACTAAAAAGACCAAAATCATACAGAGTTTGCTTTCCAATGACCATGGAATTAAATTAGAGATCAATAACAATAAGGTAATTAGAAAAAATGCAAATATTTGGACATTAAACAACACCTTTCTAAATAATCCTTGAGTCAAAAAAGAAGTCACAAAGAAATTTTAAAATGCTTAGAATTCCCGTCATGGCACAGCAGAAAGGAATCCGACTAGGAACCATGAGATTGTGGGTTCAATCCGTGGCCTCACTCAGTGGGTTAATGATCCGGTGTTGCCGTGAGCTGTGGTGTAGGTTGCAGATGTGGCTCGGATCTGGCATTGCTGTGTCTGTGGCATAGGCTGGTGGCTACAGCTCTGATTAGACCCCTAGCCTGGGAACCTCCATATGCCACGGGTGTGGCCCTAAAAAGACGAAAAAAAAAAAAAGAAATTTTAAAATGCTTTAACTTTAATAATGAAGAAAACATGACATATTAAGATTTGGGAGGAAAATTCCGTTGATACAGCTAAAGCAAAGCAGTGGCCTAGGAAGAACTATAATTTTATGTGTTCATATGAGAAAATAGAAAAATGTAAAATTAATTATCTGAATTCCAACCTTAAAAATTGAGTAACTACTATACATAAAATAAATAAGCAACAAAGATTTACTGTATAGCTCAGGAGATTATATCCAATATGTTATAATAACCTATACTGGAATATAATCTGAGAAAAGGTAACTGAATCAGTACACTGAACACATTATTGTAAATCAGCTATACTTCATTTAGTGCAACAGCCTCCCTGACCTAAATCTGTGAAATAATTGTTATTCTTTAGTTCTTACTTATTGTACCAATCCTCAAGACTCCAGATATGTAAAAGTACTTTTCAAGTAGAAAAAAATTTAGTAAAAGAAAAGTAAATTACATCCTAAGCTGGAAGCGAGAAAATGGGGAGTAGTAGGATGTGAGGTTCACCTGCTTGCACAGATACATCAATAATGCATCTACCTCTACCTATGGAATGATTCGCACAGAAAATTTTTTTGAATGTTGGCAAGAGACCTCAGGATTCTGTTAGAGCAAGAAAACCTTCTCAAAATGGGGTAAGACAAAGAAAGAAGAAAAAAGAGAGAAAATGAAAAAAGAAGCAGAATTGGACCTGCTCCCCTAGGAGATCAGGAAAGAAAAGCTCCTGCACCCTGGGAAGTTTCCCCACCAGTAGCGAGATGAGCCAGGACAGAGGAGGAACTTTAGAGGATTGCAGGATAACACTGCAATTGGTGTGAAGCAGTTAAAATGGAACGTCTTCCCAAAAAAACCCAGTGTTACTTGCCCTGGATATGCTACCATCCCAACCATATGCTGATACAAGCAGGAGTTGGGAACTAAAATTTGGACTTTGGAGATCAGACCCATAGAGAGATCTGGGGCTGGCTACACCAGAAAAAACTAGGATTGGCCATGCAGAAAGAGCCTGGAGTGACTAGAGTCTGGGGTGATCATATCTGAAGGTGTAAGCCGAGGAAACACCGATAATCTTGGAGACCAGGCACCACGTTTGGGGATGCTGAAGGAAGGGGTGGGATCCACTACATGACAGCCTTGTTCCCTGCATGTGCTCTGGCTGCAGGACCCCACCTGCTGCAGCTCCAGGAGCTAGGGCAGGAGCAGATGCTGCCTAGGAACAAGCTGGGGAGCAGCTCCTACCCTAGGGCTGCAGAGCCCCACCCTAGAGCTATAGCACTGATAAATTTTCAGCCAAACTCATCATGGGAAAAAACCCCTTGGGGGGGCTCAAATCAGTAAAATTAGAAATGAAAAAGAACAAGTTAATTGACACCACATAAATACAAAGGATCATGAAAGGTTACTGTAAGCAGCTGTATGGCAAATAAATGAACAAATTAGGAAAAAATGGACAGTTTCTTACAAAGGTACAATCTGCTAAGACTGAACCACGAATAAAAAGAAAATATAAATAGACCAATCACAAGTACTAAAATTGAAAATGTGATTCAGAAACCTCCAAAAAAAAAGGCCTAGCACCCGATGGCTTCACAGATGAATTCTGTCAGACATTCAGAGAAGAGTTAACACCTGTTATTCTCAGACTCTTCCAAAAAATGCAGAGGAAGGAACATGCCCAATTACATTCTATGAAGCCTCCATCACCCTGGTACCAAAACCAAAGATATCACACAAAAAGGAAAATTTACAGGCCAAGATCAGTGTTGAACATAGTTACAAAAATCCTCAAAAAAAATTAGCAAACTGAATCCAATTATATTCAGGATCATACACCATGATCAAGTGAGATTTATCCCAGGGATACAAGGATTCTTCAGTGTCCACAGATCAATCAGATAAGCACATCAACACAGGGAAGTATACAAACCATATGATGATCTCAATAGATGCAGAAAATACTTTCGACAAAGTCCAACATCCAGTTTTGATTAAAAAAAAAAAAACTCTCCATAAGAGGGGCATAGAGGGAACCCACCTCAACATAAACAAGGCCATATATGACATACCCATAGCTAATATCATACTGAACAGTAAGAAGCTGAAAGCCTTTCTGCTAATACTAGGAACATGACAAGTATGTCCACTCTCGGCACTTTTATTCAATTTAATTTTGGAAGACCTAGCCATGGCAATCAGAGAAGAGAAAGAGACAGAAGGAATTTAAATTGGAAGAGAAGAAGTAAAACTGTCACTATTTGCAGATGACATGATACTATACATATAAAATCCTAAAGACACTATAAGAAAACTGTTAGACCTCATCAATGAATTTGGTATTACTGCAGGATACAAAATTTTAATAAACAGAAATATTTTGCATTTTATATACAATGAAATATTAGAGAAATTAGGAAAATTAGGAAATTAGGCCGGCAGTTTTAGCTCCAATTGGACCCCTAACCTGGGAACCTCCATGTGCTGTGAGTGTGGCCCTAGAAGGCAAAAAACAAACAAAATCCCATTTAACATCATATCATAAAGAATAAAATACCTAGGAATAAATGAAGAGACAGCCCACAAAATGGGAGAAAACATTTGCAAATGATGCAAATGACAAAGGCTTCATCGCCAGAATATACAAACAACCCCAAAACTCAACAATAAAAAAACAAACAACCTGGAGTTCCCATCATGGTGCAGTGGAAACGAATCCGACTAGGAACCATGAGGTTGCAGGTTCGATCCCTGGCCTTGCTTAGTGGGTTGAGGATCTGGCATTGCCGTAAGCTATGGTGTAGGTCCAGTGCTTGGATCTGGCACTGCTGTGGCTGTGGCATAGGCCGGAAGTTTTAGCTCCAATTGGACCCCTAACCTGGGAACCTCCATGTGCTGTGAGTGTGGCCCTAGAAGACAAAAAACAAACAAAATAAAACAAAACAAAAACCCAATCAAAAAATGGGTAGAAAACCTAAAAAGACATCTCTCCAAAGGAGACAGGCATATGAAAAGATGCTCAGCATCACTAATTACTAGAGAAATGCAAATAAAAACTACAGTGGTCACTGTAGTCAAAATGGCCACTGTTAACAAGTCTACAAATAACAAATACTGGAGAAAATGTGGAGAAAAGGTGGGAATTTGCTCTTGGTGGGAATGTAAATTGGTACAGCTACAATGAAAACAGTATGGAGCTTTCTCAGAAAACTAAATATAAAACTAGCATATGATCCAGCAGCTCCACTCCAGGACATATATTTGGACAAAGCTATATTCAAAAAGTTACATGCACCCCTGTGTTCATTGCAATGCAATTCACAGTGGCGAAGACGTGGAAACAACCCAAATATCCATTAACAGATGAATGGATTAAGAAGATGCAGTACTTTTGTACAACGGAATACCACTCAGCCGTAAAAAAGAATGAAATAATTGTATTTGTAGCAACATTGATGGAACTAAAGATTCTCATACTATGTGAAGTCAGAAAGAGAAAGACATATACCATATGATATTACTTATATCCGGAATTTAAAACATGGCACAAATGAACCTATCTATAGAAACAGAAACAAACAGACATAGAGAACTGATTTGTGGTTACCTAGGAAGGGGAGGGGGAGGGGGATGAATGGGGATTTGAGGGTTAGCAAGCTGTTACATTTAGAATAGATAACCAATGAGGTCCCACACTAGAGCATAGGGAACTATATCCAGTGTCTTGGGATAGAACATGGTGGAAGATCGTATGAGAAAAAGAAGGAATATATATGTATGACCGGGTCACTTTGCTTTACAGCGGAAATTGACGTAACATTCTAAATCAACTACACTTCAATATAAACGAATGAACAAATGAATGAAAAAAATAAATCCTAAGGTGCCTTTTAGTTTTATGGATTACTTTGTTTCAGTAAAACAATTTTTCTTGGAGACCGTACTCTATTTCTCATTGTAATGGCTCCGTCCTTGTGAGCTTCATTTCTTATTTTACATATCCAAGTCTTTCTCTCTCCAATATTTGATTAAATCTGCATACTTTTTGTAAATATGGATTGCATTTAGGAAGCTTATCACTTTCATTAAATGTAATTTAATTTGGGGAAGATACGAATCAGATTGATCTGACAAACTAGCCCTTATTTGTATGTCACATCTGTGCTAGGTTCTCAGAGTAATTATGTTCAGTTGGCCTTGATACAACAGTAAAGTTAGTTTCTGAATGTTACAAGCGATGGCTGACCGCCGTTGTCTTGTTCTTTGTATGTCTGAGCTGTTCCTTAGCCCGCTTTACTTAGCCCGCTTTACTTCGCAATGTTTGTTTTATCTCATAGGGTACATTAGAGAAGGGTTCCTGGCTGTACAGCATGCCTTAGATAAGGCCATCATGCTCTATCATGATAGCAGTGCTAAAGAGACGCTATTTGATGGCATCAGCATCTTTGTACAGAGATATCCATACCCAGCTCATCCTCAAGACAGATTATTTTTGCTCACTGGTGATTTCTTACCTTTGATGTTCATACTCATGTTTGCTCCAACTGTACTTTCCATCATGCGATTCATTGTCTGGGAAAAGGAAAGTAGATTGAAGGTAATTCCATTTATCTTCTGATAAAGTTTCTGTAAAGATATTTTTAAGCCCATAGAGCTCTGTTGTCTGGAGAGTTGGATTATCTCTGCATATTCAGCATTATTGGGTAGCTGGTTATACCCCATAGCAGCACATTACATCCCAGTAACAACAAATACAGAGCTGGAAGCATGACTTTTCCAAGCTGGAAGATTTTCAGAAGCAAGCTCTCTGTGGGCAGCAGCAGGAAAGGTAAAACTGAGGGCAGGGAGGGAGACAACGCAAGGTCACTAGTAGAATTTGCTGTTTCTGGTACCTAGAGTAACAGTGGATTTCAACCACAACTCACTTCCTGGCTAAATTAAAATAAATCCTATTTACCTTGATATCTGCTGCCCTAGATAACATGTTGGTGTTTCAACAAAAAATTGTAAGGAACACCAAAAATTAAGAAAAGACATAGTCCAAAGAGGCAAATGAATAATTAGGCTCAGATAAAGCACCAGTGTTAGAAATATAAGGTAAGGAATTTCAAATTATTCTGATTAATAATTTAAGGCTCTGAGAGGAAGGAAATGTGTCCAGGATGCTTAAGACCACCACTACTTTCTAAAATCACTAGAAGGCTTCATGGGATTCAGAATAGAGATATGATGACAGCTAGGAATTATTATAATGTTATACAGGAGGTGTATGTAGCTAGATCATAAGAGGAAATGACACAGGCAAAGCCTGTAGGAACTAACCTGTGGGCTTTCTCAAGTAATTTGACCTCTTGTGAAGTTACTTGACAAGAGTAAAGAGGTCCAGTAGGCTTGACCCTGATGAGGAATGAATCAAAGATTTGAATAAGACAGTTGAAATTATACAAACTGAAATGCAAAAAGAAAAAATGTAGAGATCTAGAAGAAAGCATCCAAAAAAGACAGTACAGTATCAAATGATATAACGTGTATATAATTGGAATCCCAAAGGCAAGATGAGCTAAGAGATAATGGCAGAGAATTTTCCAGAATTGAGAGACATCAAAACACATATCCAGAAAGCTCAGGAACTACAAAGCAGGGTAAGTCCCCCCGCCGACACACACACACCCCTAGATATATATTCAAACCACTGAAAATCAGGGACAAAAAAAATCTTAAAAGCAACTAGATGGAGGAAGAAGACACATTGCCTACAAGGAAGAAGTGTAAGAAGTACAGCTGACTTCTAACTTACAGGTGAATTTTAAAAATAACATAGATACATTTCTCTAATATCCCTCAAAGAAGAGTATAATGGAAAAGGGATCTTAATCTCAGTATTTCAAAGTATAATTTGAAATGTTTTCCATTTTGGTCCAATACTAGGTGTAGTATTGAAAAAAAAAATCTCTTAACTCAAGAGAAAAATATTTTAATGCCAGAGATGCCCTTACTAACTGCATACTTTTGATCAACACATGTAACTTTCTGAGCCTTGATTTTTTTTTCGTTCATAAATTGAGATAGTACCCACTTAAATAAGCTTTATAGGAGTTGAATTAAAATATATGTGAAAATATTATGAATTGCTGTTATGTGTAATATTTGATTTGTATTGAATTTCCTACAGGAGTACCAGCTCACAATTGGACTTAAAAACTGGATGATTTGGACTGCCTATTTATTCACATTCCTCCTTTTTTATATCTTCATTATCTGTTCCATATGTGTGTTATTCTTTGCCAAGGCAAGTGTTCAGTTTTATGCTATAGAAATGTAGTAAGTTACATACATAATATTAAATTTTTATTAGCTAATAGAAATTTTAAGTAAAAAGAACAAGTGAAATTATTTTAATATATATTTAATTTAGCCAAGTATGTACAAAATATCATTTCATTATGCAACTAACCAGTTTAAAAATTGAGATATTTTACATTCTTTTCTGTACTAAGTATTTCAAGTTCCAGTGTGTGTTTTATATTTACAGCACATCTCAATTCGTATGCTATATTTTCATTAGAAATAGTCGATCTGTAGTTGACACAGCTTCAGTTTTCTAATTTAAACTAAAAATAACTAAAATTCAGGAAGTTCCCTTGTGGTGCAGCAGGTTAAGGATCCGGTGTTGCTGCCGCTGTGGCACAGGTCATAACTGTGGTGCAGATTTGATCCCTGGCCCAGGAACTTCCTCATGCTGTGGGTGCAGCCAAAAACAAGACAAAACAAAAACAAAAATAACTAAAATTGAGTGAAACTAAAAGTTCAGCCTCTCAGTCACACTAGTAACTACATTTCAACTGTTTCATGGCTGTATCTAGGTAAATGGCTCTTATTTCTGACATCTTAGTTCTAGTTGATAACCCGTATGGCTATCATTTGAAAAAGGAAAAGATAATTTTAGTGTGACTGGTTTCATGTTGCCAAGAGGATGAAAAACGGCTTTTTCAGTATGAAACTTTTTCTTCAGTATGAAACTAAGATGCTGCCAAATCTCTGAGAAAAACCTAAATCCTTCTGTAAGATGTAAGTTACTTAGTTAATTTTCTATCTCAGTTGAGTTTTGGTCACGGAGCAGTATGATCATTTCATTAGGGCCATTATTTTCTCCCTCTTCCCTTGTGTTTGTATGCCACTATCGTGTACTTTACATGATGTCACAATTGTTTTGTTGTAGATTTTCAATGAGCAAGTCTTCCTCTACAGTGACTATAGTTTCATCTTTGTTTTTCTTGTGTGTTATGCCATCGCTTCAACATTCTTTTGCTTTCTGGTTAGCACATTCTTCAACAGAGGTGAGTCTAAGACTTGTATAACAGAATTATTGTTTTAATTGACCAAAATAGTTTCATATTTGTGAACTCCTTTTAGTCATCTCATATGTAGTCTTGGCTTACATTCTGATATAGAAGATGAATTGCTCATGAAATAATTTGACAGAAGGTAGAAGGTGTATTGAAATTTAATATGGCCCAGTGCATATAAAAGAGATAGTTACCAGTTAGAACTTAGGAAAATTAAATAAGGCTTCCTGCAGAAGTTGGTTTCAAATCACTTCTGAAAACAAATCAAGAAAAGAAGGTATTCATTCATTCATTTATTTGGCATGTCTTTGTGCACTTACCATATAGCAAGACTCTGTATCATATACATAGACAAAGGAAAATTGATTCTCTGTGTATGCCCACAAAAGAAACATATGTGTAACCAGATAACCCCAAATTGGTCTATCAATGATTTTACATAAATAATTCTCTATTAACAGTTTTTATTTCTTTTTTAGACCATAAGTGTTAACTATTATTCCTCTATTATCTTTCTTCTCTACTGAACTATTGTCTGAATATTACCCCATTAGATAATTTTAGAGTATAAATGTAGTTTTAAAGTAAGACTTTTAAGCATCATAGGTAATTTAACTTTTAATATAGTATATGATCAGCTGATTTGTTTTCATAGTTCAAAGTTGGTATTCACCATTGTGCACAAAAAGAATTAACAAACCAGGCATGAGACTCTTACCCTTAGAAAGTCCTTCAAGAAAGTTCTAGAGGATCCAGCATTGCCATGAGCTGTGGTACAGGTCGCAGACACAGCTTGGATCTGGTGTTGCTGTGGCTGTGGCATAGGCCGAAAGCCACAGCTCCACTTAGACCCCTAGCCTGGGAACCTCCATATGCCATGGGTGTGGCCCTCGAAAGACAAAAAAAAAAAGGAAAAAAAAAAGTCCTTCTAGAAAGGCTAGAGTATAAGAACTTAAATTTTTGGAGGATTCCCCCCATTCTCTTAGGTACTTTGTGGCTTACTGTACCTAAAATGCTTGTGCAAACAATATTTATAGGGAATGTGAGCTTTCCTTCTAAGAGTCTTAAATCTTGGTGTATGTTAGGCCAGGAATGCCTATATGACCAGCTCCCAATAAAAACCTTTGTCACTGAATCTGAGTCTAGCCAACAATATTTCATACATGTTGTCACAATTCATTGCTAGAGGAGTGAAGCACAACCTATGTGATTTCACTGAGAGAGAACTCTTGTAATATCACGCCTGGTTTCCTCTGAGCTTTGCCTCATGTTCCTTTTCCCTTTGCTGATTATGCTTTGTATCCTTCCATAGTTAGTATAACATTATTTATTCATCATGGCTCCGAGTATGATTATATGCTAAATCCTCTGAGATGTCCTAGTAGGTCATTGAATGTAGTCGCGGTCTTGAGGACACCAACAAAATAACACAAGAAAATTTGTGGAAGAATACTGTGTTGAGCTAAAGCAGAAGGGATATGTTGAAAATTAAAATAAGACTGCCAGATAAATAGGAGTTACTGTATTTATAAAAACTTAAAGGGACATTTTTTAATTTTTTTATTGTAGTTGATTTACAATGTTGTGTCAATTTCTACTGTACAGCAAAGTGACCCAGTCATACATATATATGTACGTTCTTTTTCTCACATTACCCTCCATCATGTTCTATCACAAGTGACTAGTACATCATGATCTCGTTATTTATCCACTCCAAATGCAATACTTTGCATCTACTCCCACTCCATCCTACTCCCTCCCCATCCACCTTGGCAAACACAAGTCAGGTCTCCATGTCCATGTGTTTGTTTCTTTCCTGTAGATAGATTCACTTGTGCCATATTTTAGATTCCGCATACATGATACCATAAGTGATATCATATGGTATTTGTCTTTCTCTTTCACTTTCTCTTTCACTTCATTTAGTATGAGAGTCTCTAGTTCCATCCATGTTGCTGCAAATGGCGTTATTTCGTTCTTTTTATGGCTGAATAATATTCCATTGTGTGTATTTACCACATCTTCTTAATCCGTTCATCTGTTGATGGACATTTAGGTTGTTTCCATGTCTTGGCTATTGTGAATAGTGCTGCAGTGAACACGCAGGTGCATGTGTATTTTTTAAGGAAAGTTTTGTCTAGATATATGCCCAGGAGTGGGATTGCTGGGTGATGTGGTAGTTCTGTATTTAGTTTTCTGAGGTACCTCCATACTGTTTTCCATACTGGTTGTACCAATTTACATTCCCACCAGCAGTGAAGGAAGGTACACTTTTCTCCACACCCTCACCAACATTTGTTATTTGTTGACCTGTTAACAGTGGTAATTCTGACTAGTGTGAGGTGGTACCTCATAGTAGTTTTGATTTACATTTCTCTAATAATCAGTGGTGTTGAGCATTTGTGCCTATGCCTGTTGTCCATCCGTATATCTTTGGAGAAATGTCTATTCAGGTCTTTTGCCCATTTTGCAGTTTGGTTTTTGGGTTTTTTGCTATTGAGTTATATTAGTTGTTTGTATATTTTAGAGATTAGTTCTAGTCATTTGCATCATTTGAAACTATTTTCTCCCATTCCATAGGTTGTCTTTTTGTTTTTTTTTTCTTATTGTTTTCTTTGCTGTGCAAAAGCTTGTAAGTTTGATTAGATCACATTGGTTTATTTTGTTTTTATTTTTGTTTCCTTGGGAGACTTACCTAAGAAAACATTCATATGGTTGATGTCAGAGAATGTTTTGTTTTGCCTACATTCTCTTCTAGAAGTTTTATGGTGTCTTGTCTTATGTTTAGTCTTTAGGCCATTTTCAGTTATTTTTGTGCATGGTATGAGGGCTTGTTCCAGTTTCATTGATTTACATGTAGCTGTCCAGTTTTCCCAGCACCACTTGCTGAAGAGACATTTTCCCATTTTATATTCTTGTTTCCTTTGCTGTAGATTAATTGAGTATAGTGTCTGGGTTTATTTCTTGGTTCTCTCTTCTGTTCCATTGGTCTGTATATCTGTTTTTGTCCAGTACCACAAAGAGTATAGAAATTATTTCAAGTATCTTCTCTGACCATAATGGCATGAAACTAGAAATCAACCACAGGAAAAGAAATGAGAAAAAAAAACTGACTGCATGGGTACTAAATAACATGCTGCTTAAAAACCAGTGGGTCAACAGGGAATTCAAGAGGGAAATTTAAAAATACCTTAACACAAATGATCATGAAAACACAACCATTCAAAATCTGTGGGATGCTGCAGAAGCAGTGCTTGGAGGGAAGTTCATAGTGATACAGACATTCCTCAGAAAAGAAGGAAAATCTCAAATCAAGAACTTAACTTACCAACTAAAATAATTAGAAAAAGAAGAACAAACAAAACCTAAAGTCAGCAGAAAGAAGGAAATCCTAAAGATCAGAGAGGAAATCAATAAAATAGAGATTCAAAAAACAGAGAGAAAAATCAATAAAACCAAGAGCTGATTCTTTGAAAAGGTAGACAAAATTGACAAACCTCTGGCCAGACTCACCAAGAAGAAGAGAGAAAGAACTCAAATAAACAAAATAAGAAATGAAAAAGGAGAAATCTCAATAGATACTGCAGAAATACAAAAAAAAAAAAAAAATAAGAGGATACTATGAACAATTACATGTCAACAAATTTGACAACCTAGAAGAAATGGATAACTTTCTAAGGACATACAGACCACCAAAACTGAATCAAGAAGAGACAGATCAATTGAGCAGACCAATCACTAGAAATGAAATTGAATATGTAATAAAAACACTCCCTACAAACAAAATTCCAGGACCAGACGGCTTCACAGGCAAATTTTACCAAACTTACAGAGAGAAATATATACCCATCATTCTTAAACTTTTCTAAAAGGTTGAAGAAGAAGGAATACTCTCAAAGACATTTATGAAGCCACCTTCACTGTAATACCAAAACCAGACAAAGACACTACCAAAAAAAGAAAATTATAGGCCAATATCTTTGATGAATATAGTCACAAAAATTCTCAACAAAATTTAGCCTACTAAGTCCAACAACATATAAAAAAGAACATACACCACGACCAGGTGGGATTCATCCCAGGTCCACAAGGATGGTTCAATATATGAGAATCAATCAACATCATACACAGCATCAACAAAAGAAAAGTCAAAAACCACAAGATCATCTCAATAGATGCAGAAAAAGCATTTGACAAAATCCAACATCCATTCATGATAAAAACCCTTACCAAAGTGGCTATGGAGGGAACAAAACATAATCAAAGCCATTTATGACAAACCCACAGCAAATACTCAATGGAGAAAAGCTGAAAGCCTTCCCACTAAAATCTGGAACAAAACAAGAATGCCCTCTCTCACCACTGTTATTCAACATTCTATTGGAAGTCCTAGCCACAGCAATCAGACAAACAAAAGAAATGATAGGTATCCAAATTGGAAGAGAAGAGGTAAAATTGTCACTTTGTGCAGATAACATGATGCTATATAGAGAAAACCCTAAGGATTCTGCACAAAAACGACTCGAACTGATCAACGAATTCAGCAAAGTAGCCAGATAAAAGACCAATATTCAGAAATTGGTTGCATTTCTCTATACTAACAATGAAATATTAGAAAAGGAATATAAAAATACAATGCCTTTTAAAATCACACCCCAAAAGTTAAATAAACCTGCCCAAGGAGGTGAAAGACTTATATGTTGAGAACTATAAAATATTAATCAAGGAAATTAAAAAGGATCCAAAGAAATAGAAAGATATTCCATGCTCCTGGGTTGGAAGAATTAATATTGTAAAAATCGCCATACTGCCCAAAGCAGTCTACAGATTCAATGCAATCCCTATCAAATTACCCATGACATTTTTCACAGAACTACAACAAACAGTCCAAAAATGTATATGGAACCATAAAAGACCCAGAATTTCCAAAGCAATTGTGAGAAACAACAACCAAGCAGGAGCCATGACTCTCCAAGACTTCAAGAAATATCACAAAGCCACAGTCATCAAGACAGTGTGCTACTGGTACAAAAAGAGACATACAGACCAATGAAACAGAATAGAGAACCCAGAGATAAACCCAGACACCTATGGTCAATTCATCTTTGACAAAGGAGGCAAGAATATAAAATGGGGAAAAAAAAGTCTTTTCAGCAAGTAGTGCTGGGAAAACTGGACAGCTGCATATAAATCAATGAAACTAGAACACACCCTCACACCATGCACAAAAATAAACTCAAAATGGCTAAAAGACTTAAACATGAAACAAGACACCATCAAACTCCTAGAAGAGAACATAGGCAAAGCATTCTCTGACATTAACCTTGCAAATGTTTTCTTAGGTAAGTCTCCCAAGGCAACAAATAAAAGCAGAAATAAACCAATGGGACCTAATCAAACTTACAAGCTTTTGCACAGCAAAGGAAACCATAAAAAATAAATAAGTAAATAATGCCATTTGCAGCAACATGGATAGAAGTAGAGACTCTCATACTAAGTGAAGTCAGTCAGGAAGAGAAAGCCAAATACCATATGATACCACTTAAATCTGAAATCTCATATACAGCACAAATGAACGTTTCCACAAAAAGGAAACTCATGGACTTGGAAAACAGACTTATGGTTGGTTGCCAATGTGGAGGGAGAGGGAGTGGGATGAACTGGGAGTCTGAGGTTAATAGATTCAGACTATTGCATTTGGAGTGTATAAGCAATGAGAACCTGCTGTTTAGCACAGGGAAACTATTTCTAGTTACTTGTGATGGAACATGATGGAGGATAATTTGAGAAAAAGGATATATATATAAATATATATAATATATGTGTGTGTGTGTATGGGTCACTTGGCTGCTGTGCAATAGAAATTGAGAACACTGTCAATCATCCATAATGGAGAAAATAAAAATCACAAAATAAAAAATAAACACAGTCTTGAACAGCTATTGGTCATAGAAGGAATCAAAGGAAAATCTGAAAAAATAATTTTTAAAAATTTTAATTGGGAAAATTAGAACATTATCTTGAGAGAAATGAAAACAAAAAGGTCAGTATACCAAAACTTACAGGATGCAGCAGAAGTAGCATGAACAGGAAGTTTACAGTAAAAACATCATCATTTCAAAAGAAAAAAGCTCAAATAATCTAATTTTACACATAGTAGTAGAAGTTCTCGCCAGGACAATTAGGCAAGAAAAAAGAAGTAAAAGGCATCCAGATAAGAAAGGAAGAAGGAAAAATACCTCTGTTTTCTAATGACATAATTTTATATGTAGAAAATCACAACAGTCTTACCAAAAATGTTAGAATAAATTCAGTAAGAAGTCTAACACAAAATCAGCATATAAAAATCAACTGTGTTGCTATATATTAACAATGAGCTATCCAAAAAGGAAATTAAGAAAGCCTTCCATCTTGCAATGTTATTGAAAATAATACTTAGGAATAAAATTAAGCAAAGAGGTGAAAGACTTTTATACTTAAAACTACAAATCAATCAAGACCAGAAATTAAAGCAGACACACATAAAGGAAAAAACACCCTGTGTTTATGGATCAGAAGATTTCGTATTATTAAAAATGTCCATACTACCCAAAGTGATCAAGTTAAAGCAATCCCTGGCAACATCCAAATGGCATATTTTATAGAAATAGGGAAAAAAACTAGAATTTGCATAAAACTAAAGACTCTAAATAGCCAAAGCAGTCTTGAGAAGGAAGAATAAAACTGAGGGCATCACACTTGATGATTTCAAAATATATTGCAATGCTACAGTAATTAAAACACTATGGTACTGGCATAAAAACAATGTAACAGAATAGAGAGCCCAGAAATAAAACCATGTGTATAGTCAGCTGATCTTCAGAAGGAGTACCAACAATACCGGATAGGGAAAAGTTCTCTTTGACAAGTGGTATTGGGAAAAGTGGATATCCACATGCAGTTTAATGAAATTGGGCCCCAATCTTACACCATACACAAAAAATTAAGTCAAAATGTACTAGGGTCTTAAACATCAGACCTGTGATTGTAAAACTTCTGGAGGGAAATGCAGAGAAAAGCTTCTTAACCTTGCTGTTGGCTATGTTTTCATAGATATGACACCAAAACCATAAGTATCAGGAGCAAAGGCAGTAACATGGAACTACGTCAATTTAAACTTTTTTTTTTTTTTTGCACAACCAAGGAAGTTATTTAGAGGCAGCCTATAGAATAAAAGAAAATATTTACAAAGCTCATATCTGATAAAAGCTTAATATCCAAAATATATAAGGACTTCTATAACTTAATAGGAACGAGACAAATAACAATTTTAAATGGGCCAGGGAACTGAATAGACATTTCTCTGAAGAACACATATGAATGGATGATGTGTATAAGAAAAGGTGCTCAAAATTACTATCAAAGGCAAATCAGAAGCACAATGTTATTACCTCACACCTGTCGGAATGGCTACTATGAAAAATCATACAAAATACAGCTTTACAAGTGTACAAGAATGTGGAGAAATTTGAACCCTTATACGTTCTTGGTGGGAGTGTGAAGTGGTGCAGCCTCCTTCTAAAACAGTATGCACATTCCTCACAAATTTAAAAAATAGCTACCATGTGTTCCAGCAATTCCTCTTCTGGGTCTTGCCCCAAGGAATTAAAACCAGAATCACTTAGATATACTTGCACTTCCATGTTCGCTACAGCATCATTCTCAACAGCCAAGATATGGTAATGACCCAAACATTCATAGGTGGATAAATGGATAAAGAAAATATGGGGTGTATGCATACAATGGCCTGTGATTCAGCCTAAAAAAAAAAAGATGAAAATTCTACCATTTATGAAAACATAGATGGACCTGGAGGGCATTATGCTAAGTAATGTAAGCCTGAAACAGAAAGACAAATACCACATGATCTCTTTTATGTGCGGGAGCCAGAGTAGTCAAACGTAGAAGCAGAGACTACAGTGGTGGATGCTAGGGGATGGAGTGTAGCTGGGGAGATGATGGACAAAATGTACAAAAATGTAGTTATGCAAGGGAAATAAGTTCTGAAGATCCACCAGTGCCTATAGCTAACAGTACTGTAATGTGTCCTGAAAATCTGAGAGGATACACTTTTCGTTAAGTGTTGTTACCACAAGAAAAAAATAATACTAAAGGAGGTAGGTAGAAACCGAGAGATGCTGGATGTATCTATGGCCTTGATGGTGACGATGGTTTCGTGGATGTATAACTCACCCTTGAACTTGTGGAGTTGTATACATTAAATTTGTACCATTTTTTACACATTAACAATGCCTCAGTAAAGAGGTGTTTTGGAAAATTAAATCTTTGGGAATGATGATAGACTTTTAAAGAACAGGGTATAGGTTATCCTAAAGGGAGTTGAAAACATTTTATCATAAGAATGAAAAGGAGAAACACAAGTTGAAATATGATATGGACTGAATTTTTTTCCCCTCATTTGTATGTTGAAGCCATAATTCCACATGTCTTATAAGGATTAGTGTCTTTATTAAAAGAGATACTAGAGAGTTTGTTCTCTCTCTTTCTCTCCCATGTGAGGACACAGGAAGGAGGCAGCCATCCACTTGCCTGGAAGAAAATTCTCACCAGGAACCAAGTCAGCCAGCACCTTGAACTTGGACTTGCCATCCTCTAAAACTATGAGAAATAAATCTCTATTATTTATCCACCTGGTCTATGGTATTTTGTTATGATAGTCCAAGCATACTAACACAAATTGCAAGGAGTCATTTTAGGCTGGCTCCAAGCCAGGTTTTCATTTAGATGATATTAGTCAGGAAAACATATTTAGGAGTTCCCATTGTGGCTCAGTAGGTTAAGAACCTGACATAGTATCCATGAGGATGCAAGTTCGATCCCTGGCCTCTCTCATTGTGTTAAGGATCTGGCATTGCTGCAAGTTGTGGCATTGGCCGCAGATGCACCTTGGATCTGGCGTGGTTGTGGCTGTGGTGGAGGCCTGCAGCTGCAGCTCCAATTCAGCCCCTAGCTCAGGAACTTCCATATGCCATAAGTACAGCTATAAAAGAAAAAAAGAAAACATCTGAAATTTCTGGGGTCTACAGCAGTGTCTTAGAGGAGTTGTTTGTTAAATGTGTATATTATCTTTTTACAATAATATCTTGGTGTATTTCTTAGGTCAGCCTGTGGACAGACCCTCTGATTGGGTCAATTACTGTGAGCTCTTTGCCTTAATTGTTGATTTGGTTGATGACAGGAAAGCTGACAAGGTTTTTGAATTATAGGCCTTGTCAGCCAAACTTGATGGCATGTGGGCTTCAGCATTTGCCAAGTTCATTAGAAACAATGGCTTATTTGGAGGGTTTGGGCCTCCTAATTGCAAACTGATGAAAATACCTGGACCAATAGTAACAAGACAAACAACCTACAGAATGGTATGCAATTGCACCTAAGAGGCTTTTGTTGTCTGATACTGATTTTCTTTCTTTGATGATAAGGACAGATTGTCTGGTGTCATCATTACAAGATATGGTGTTGATTTATTATATCTCCAAATATGGTTTTTCTTTTCTAAGTAGTTTTCTCCTTTTTTGGTAATCCTTTGGTTTGGAAATTGTCGTACAATGCTAAATAATAATTTCCTACAGGGGATCACAGGGAGAGCCCAGATTAGTTATCTATGACTTATAATTCTGGTACATTCAGGAAGGTTTTTTGATGTTATAATTTTAATATCAACTAGGTCACATATCAGATGGCCAGTTGCCTGGCCTGTGGGAAAATCTACATTAATGTATGCCAGGAAATATGTGCCCTCCATCTGGTCTTCAGCCCTGATGAGATGAGGTATTTACAAAGCTAGGAAAAGCTGTTATTATAACGAATTCATATATAATGGGTCTGTATATTTGGAGACTAGTCATAATCTCCCTTTAAATACCGAAAAGTGCAATGAAAAGTTTTTGAAGGTTGTGAGTTGTGATCTGAGCAAGGGGCCTTGAATTAAGAGAGGTTATTATCTGTTCATGTGCAGGCCTAGAATTGAAAAGAAGTTGTTTGCAGAGACCACTGTGTCCCTCCATTAAACCAGCTATCAGGGACCTATCAGGTTCATAAAAGTTCTGTTGAATGCCTTTTTAAAGAGCCCACCATTGAGAAGTGAAACGTGTGCCTTGGTTACTGTCAGTAATATCTGTAACTCTGAAGGGGATAAGCAATATCCCAGCAAGCCTTGTAATCATGGTCTTCATTTATATAGAGACACATGGAATTTTGACTTATATTTGGATTATCAATTCGTAGGCAGTGGCTCCACAGTTTGTAATAAAAGTGAATATGAGGCCGTTTGTTAATCAGGACACCAGTGCTAAGATGACTGCCTCATTGACCCTTGGTGGAACTTGGCTTTATCAGGGGCGTCCATCATGGATGGAAAGCAGAAATTCTACTGAGCTCCATTATTTACGGTTATGGCAGTTCCATTTGTACAGTCTGTGAACTCTCATTGCGTTTACTCAGCCCCAAGTGGTTCCCCAGGTAGCCATGGGGTCTGGAGAAAGGACAACTTCCTTTAGCAAAATGACATCCGGAAAAGGACTGACGTCAGAGGAGGCCACCCCCTTGGCAACTGGGATATGCCAGAGGGCCCAGATTTGTTTCTTTATAATGGAGGCCTCAGCAAATGTGACAAGACTTTTGGGGTGCTTCCTCCATGACCTAAAGCACACTGGGCTGCTGAGTAGGGCAATCACAATCTTAGGAGAGTCTGACTCCTGAGATTATGAGTCTTTATTTATAGGAGAGCCTACTATGTAACTATGTAATAATATATAGCACAGAGCCAGTTTTTTATTAGAAGCCTATATCTTTACTCTCTAAACCTGTCTTTGTGTCTGTACCACACTGATTATTGTAAATTTATAGTAAATTTTGAAATCAGAAAGTGTGAGTCCTCCAGTTTTCCAAGATTGTTTTGGCTGTTTGGGGTCCCTTGAGATTCCACATGAATTTAGGGTGGATTTTTCATTTTTGCAAAGTATGTCATTGGGGTATTAATAAGGATTACATTGAAAATGTGGATTGCTTTGGGCAGTATTGACATATTAGCAGTATTAAATCCTCCAATTCATGAACCTGTGATGCCTTTCAGTTTACTTCTTTAATATCTTTCCAGCAATATTTTGTGTCTTTATTGTACAAATCTTTCACCTCCTTGTTAATCTAACAAAAGATTGTTAGTTTGCTGCTATTAGAATTGTTAATCTCCTTTTCAGATTATTCATTATTAGTGCATAGAAACAAACTAATTTTTGAGTGTTGATATTTTTTTTTGTCCTGCTACTTTGCTGAATGTATTGTTTAGTTCAGATAGGTTTTTTGTGGAACTTTTAGGGTTTTCTAAATATAATATGACTACAGGTATTTCCACATCTATATTCATAAGGGAATAGTGGTCTGTAGTTTTCTTGTCACATATATCTGATTTTGGTTTCAGGGCAATGCCAGCTTCATAAAATGAGTTAGAAACTGCCCTCTCCAAATTTTTGAAAGAGTTTAAGAAGGATTGGAGTTAAGTCTTCTTTGAATGTAGAGTTCAAGAGTAAAGCCATCAGACCCAGGGCTTTTATTTATTAGGAAGTTTTTGGTTACTGATTCAATCACCTTACTAGTTGCATATCTATTTAGATTTTCTGTTTTTTTGTGATCCAGTCATGGTAGGTTATGTGTTTCTAGGAATTTGTCCATTTCATGTAGTTTCATCCAATTTATTGGTATATAATTATTTATAATATTATCTTAAAATTCTTATTGCCATATAATCAATATTTATGTCTGTACTTTTATGTCTGATTTTGAGTTTTCTCTTTATCTTAGTCAATCCAGCTATAGATTTTTGAAATCTTTTTGTTGAACCAACTTTTTCTTTTGTTTATTTTTCTCTATTTTTCTATTCTTTATTCATTTCTGCTTTAATATCTTCCCATGTACTAGTTTTCTTTCCTTCCTCTTACTAGCATTCAGCATTGCTTATTCTTCTCTTTCTACTTCCCTAAGTTGTAAAGTTGGGTTGTTGATTGAAGATCTCTTGTCTTTTTCAAAGTGAAGAATTATAAATGTTTCACTTATTACTGCTTTCAGTTAATTTCATGTTTTATAATATTTTATTTTCATTTTCATTCATCTATTTGTACCTTCTAATTTCTCTTGGGACTTCATTTCTGATTCATTGGTTGTTCAGGATTGTATCATTTAGTTTCCACAAACTTGTGAGTTCTTCCAACTTTCTCTTTATTCTAACTATACCCTGTTGTAGTTGGAGAAGATAGCTTTTATGATATTCATCTTAACTTAAAATTTTGTGATGTGATTTGATTTGTGGTCTAACATACAGGCTATCCTGAAGACTGTCCTATGTGCACTTGACTAAAAGAAGTTGTTGGCAGGACTGCATTCCTTCAGAGGCTATAGGGAAGAATCCATTTCTTGCCTTTTCCACCTTTTAAAGACCTCCCACATATCTTGGCCATGACCCCCTTCTAGCAATTGCATCACTCTGGCTTCTACTTTGGTCATCACATTGTCTTGTCTGACCCTAAATCTCCTGCCTTCCTCTTTTTTATTGAGATATAGTTGTTACAATAATACTAGCTGTGCTAATTGTCCATGGATTTACTTTTTACTGGAGATCTTTACTTATTCGTACAGTCTCAAGTTGCTATATAGTGTCCCTCTATTTCAACCCGAAAGACTCTCTTTAGTTCTCTTCCAAGACAGGTCTTTTTTGTTTGTTATTCATTTCTCCCTCATTTTTAAAGAACAGTTTGTGCATTAAGAATTCTTAGTTTTCACCTTTTTTCTTGAGCAGTTCAAATATATCAACTCAGTGTATGCCGCTCTTCAAGTTTCTGATTATAAATCTGCCGATAATCTCGTAAGGGTCCTTTGCATGTGACAGCTGTCTCCTCTCTTGCTACTTTCCAGACTCTGACTTTTTTTTTTCTTTTTAGGGGTGCACCTGTGGCATATTGATGTTCTTAGGCTAGGGGTCGAATCAGAGCTGCACATGCAGCCTATGCAACAGCCACAGCAATGAGGGTTCCGAGCCACATCTGTGACCTCCGTGGCAGCCTGTGGCAATGCCACATCCTTAACCCACTGAGCCAGGCCAGGGATAAAACCTGCATCCTCACAGACACTGTGTTGGGTTCTTAACCCACTGAGCCACAATGGGGACTCCCAGATTCTTTGACTTTAGATTTCAGCAGTTTGATTATAATGTGTCCCAGTGACAAGGCTTCTTGAGGTCATGCTACTTGGAGTTTGTTGAGCTTCTTGTATGTTTATATTCATGTCTTTCATAAATTTGGGAAATTTTCAGCCACTATTTCTTCAAATAATTTTTACTTTATTCTGTCTTCTCTTTCTTGGACTCCCACAATGCGTATGTTTGTCTACTTGGTGGTGTCCCACATATTCCCTAGGTGGTTTACTTTTCCTCAGATTACTTTATATTTCTCAGAATCGAACATTTTAATTGTATTGTCTTCAAGTTGATTGAATTGTTCTTATTCCTGGGAATATTTGATTTTTAAACCCTGTAAGTAAATTTTTCATTGCTTTTATTGTATTATACAGCTCCAGAATTTTCTTGTTTCCTTTTTATGTTTTCCACCTCTTGATATTTTATTTTGTTCATACATCATGTTCTTGAGTTTATCCTCATCTTCCTTTAGCTCAGCGAGCATCTTTAGAATGTTTGTCTTAAAGTACTGATCTAGTAACTTCACCATCTGGTCTTTCTTAGGGATAATTGCTATTAACTTACTTTTTTCTTTCTTGTTTCTTTGTATGCCTTGTGATTTTTTTCAAAACTTGACATTTAAATTTAAATTTCAAGTGGTAACTCTGGAGCTCAAATTCAGTTATCACCTCACAACTGTTAGGTTGACTATTGACAAAAATGAAAAATATAGCAAGTGTCAGAATATGGAGAAAAGAGAACCTTTGTATACTGTTGGTGGGAATATTCATTGTTGTAGCCACTATGAAGAAAAATTTCATGGTTTCTCAAAAAATTAAAAATAGAAATACCATAAGTTGCAACTACCCCTCTTCTGAGAATATACCCAAAGGAATTATTTTTCTTTCTTATCTTTTTTTTTAGGACTGCACCTGTGGTATATGGGAGTTCCCAGGCTAGAGGTCAAATCAGAGCTGCATCCGCCAGCCTACACCACAGACATAGCAACATGGGATCCGAGCCACATCTGCAGCCTACACCACAGCTAATGACAATACCAGATCCTTAATCCACTAAGCAAGGCCAGGGATCAAACCTGCATCCTCATGGTACTAGTCAGATTCATAACACAGTGAGCCACAATGGGAACTCCCCTGAAGGAATTAAAATCATTTCTCAAAGAGATATCTGCACCCCCACATTTCTTACAGAAGTATTCACAATTGCCAAGACATGGGAGCAACCTTAATGTATTTCAATAGATGGATGTGTAAAATGGTTTATACATATAATGGAACATTATTCTGTCTTATAAAAGGAGGAAATTCTGCCATTTGTAACAATATGTATGAACATAGAGGACATTTTGATAAGTAAACTAACCCAGAAAAACACTACTTATATAAGAAATCTAAAATAACCAAACTTAGAGAAGAAGAGTAAAACTGTAAAATTATAGTTGCCATGAGACTAATGGGCATAAAGGAAATAGGGAAGTATTAGTCAAAGAGCACAGAATTTCATTATGCAAGGTAAAATAAATTTTAGAGATTTACTGTACAACATAGTGCTTGTCAATATTGTGCACTTGAAAATTTGCCAACAAAGTATATTTTATGTTGTGTTCTTATCACAAAAAAGTAATAATAATAAATTAAGAGGGCAGAAGTAAACATTGGGAGATGACATATGTTTATAGCACAGATTGTTGTGATGTTTTCATGTGCGTACACTTATCTCCAAATTCATCAAGTAGTTTATATCAAACATGTAGCTTTTGTATATCAATAATATCTCAATAAGGTGACCTAAGGGAAAAAAAGGTAACTCATGACATTATAATGTAATTTGGTTTCCTTCATCAGTGTTGACTTAATACCATCTCAGTTATAATCTTTAAAATTTTTTTTCTATTGAAGTTTAGTTGATTTACAGTATTATATTAGTTTCAGGTGTAGAGTATAGTAATTCAGTATTTTTGCAGATTATACCCCATTATAAGGTATCAAGATAATGGCTATAACCTTCTATGATATATATTGTATCCTTAGTGCTTATTTCATACATAGTAATTTGTATCTCTTAATCCTATACTCCTAATTTGTCCCTCCCCTCTAGCCTCTCCCCTTTAACCACTAGTCTCTTTTCTTTATCTGTGAGTATGTTTCTGTTTTATATGTACATTAATTTTTTATTTAGAATATAGTTGATTTACACTGATATGTCAATTTCTGCTGTACAGCATAATGACCCAGTCATACATATATATATACATTCTTTTTCTCTTATCATCATCCATAATGGTCTGTCCCAAGAGTGCTACTCAAAATAGCCAAGACATGGAAACAACCCAAATGTCCATTGACAGATAAATGGGTTAAGAAGATGTGGTACGTATATACAATGGAATACTATTCAGCCATAAAAAAGAACAAAATAATGCCGTTTTCAACAACTTGGATGCAACTAGAGATTCTCATACTAAGTGAAGTAAGTCAGAAAGAGGAAAAACAAATACCAAATGATAACACTTATATGTGGAATCTAAAATATGGTGTTGGAATTCCCATTGTGGCTCAGTGGCTTAAGAACCTGACACAGTGTTCTTGAGGATGTGGGTTTGATCCCTGGCCTGGCTCAATGGGTTAAGGATACAGTGTTTCCACAAGCTATGATGCAGGCCACAGAAGTGGCTGGAATCTGTCATTGCTGTGACTGTGGTGTAGGCCAGCAGCTGCAGCTCGAATTCAGCCCCTAGCCTGGGAACTTCCATATGCCACAGATTTGGCCCTAAAAAGAAAAAAAAAATTAAAATTTTGCCCAAGTGAACTTATGTACATTTATTTTTATTATTAGATCCCAGTTGTAAGGAATATCATATAATATTTGTCTTTCTCTGTCCGACCTATTTCACTAAGCCTCTTGGTGTATCACAGTTTCTATAAATGACAGAATTTTATACACACACACACACACACACACACACACACACACACATACACCTCCTTCATGCATTTGTCTGTCAGTGGACATAGTGCTGCTATGAATATTGCAGAGCATTATATTTTCAAAATGAATGTTTTCATTTTTTCTGGATATATACCCAGGACTGGAATTGCTGGGTCATATGGTGGTTCTATTTTTAGGTTTTTTAGGAAATATACTATTTTCCATAGTGGCTGGACCAATTTACATTCCCACCAACAGTGTAAAAGGGTTCTCTCTTCTCCATATCCTCAACAACATTTGTTATTTGTGGTCTTTTTCATGATAGCCCTTCTGACAGGTGTGAGGTCATAACTCATTGTTTGATTTGCATTTCTCTGATGAATAGCAAGGTTGAGCATCTTTTCATATGCCTGTTGGCCATCCATATGTCTTCTTTGGAAAAATGTCTATTCAAGTGTTCTGCCTATTTTTCACTTGGGTTGTTTGGGGTTTTTTATATTAAATTGTATTAGCTTTTTCTAATGTATTGGATATTAACTCATTATCAGTCATATCATTTTCAAATATTTTCCTCCATTCTGTAAGTTGTATTTTTGTTTTGTCAGTGGTTTCCTTTGCTGTGCCAAAGATTTTAAGTTTAATTAGGTCCCATTTATTTTATTTTTGCTTTTATTTCTTTTGCTTTAGGAGACATCAAAAAATATTCCCATGATTTGTATCAGAGGGTGTCCTACCTATATTTTAGGAGTTTTATAGTTGCAGGAATTAAATTCAGATTTTTAATCCAATTTGAGTTTATTTTTGCATATAGTATGGGGGAATGTTTTCATCTCATTCTTTTACATGTAGCTGTCTAGTTTTCCCAGCACCACTTATAGAAGGGACTGTCTGTTCTCCTTTTATATGTTCATTTCCTTGGTAGTAGATTAATTGACCATAAGCATGTGGGTTTATATCCAGGCTTTCTGTCTGTTCCAGAGATCTACGTGTCTGTTTTTATGCCAGTACCATGCCGTTTTTGTTGTGTATCTTTGTGGTCTGAAGTCTGGAAGGCTGATGCCTCCAGCATTATAGCTTTTTCTCATGATTGCTTTGGCAAATTGGGATTTTTTTTGTGTGTGTGTGGTTCCATATAAATTTTAAGATTATTTGTTCTAGTTCTGTGAAAAAAATGTCATGGATATTTTGGTAGACCTTGCATGAAATCAGTAGATTACTTTTGGTAGTATGGGCATTTTGAGAATATTAGCTCTTCTTATATGTGAACATGGGATAGCTTTCCATCTCTTTGTGTCGTCTTCAGTTTCCTTCATCAGTGTTTTATGGTTTTCAGAGTATGGGTCTTTTACCTACTTTGTTTAGTTTATTTCTAAGGATACTATTCTCTTCAATGTGATTTTAAACAGGATCATTTTTTACTTTCTCTTTCTGATATTTCATTATTAGTGTATAGAAACACAACAGAATTCTATATATAAATCTTGTATCCTGCAACCTTACTGAATTCATTTATTAGTTCTAATAGTTTCTGCATGGAGACTTTAGGGTTTTCTATTTATATCATGTCATCTATACATACTAACAGTTTTAACTCTTCCCTTTCAATTTGGATGAATTTTATTTCTTTTTCTTGTCTGACTGCTGTGGCTAGGACTTTGACTACTATGTTGCATAAAAGCAGTGAGAGTGGACCTTCCTGTCTTGTTCCTGAATTTAGTGGGAAAACTCTCAGTTTTTCACTGAGTTAAGTGTGATGTTGGCTTGGGTTTGTCATAAATGGCCTTATTATGTTGAGATATGATTCCCCTATACCCATTTTGATGAGAGTTTTTGTCATGAGTGAATGTTGAATTTTGGCAAGTGCTTTTTCTACCACTATTGGAGTGATTATGTAATTTTATCATTCCTTTTGTTAATGTGTTATATCATGTTGTTTGATTTGCAATTATTGAACCATCCTTGCATCCCTGGAATAAATCCTACATGATCATGGTGTATGATCCTTTTTATATATTGCTGGACTCAGTTTGCTAATATTTTATAGAGGATTTTTGCATCTATTCTCATCAGAGATACTGGCCTGGAAGTTCCAGTCGTGGCGCAGTGGTTAACGAATCCGACTAGGAACCATGAGGTTGTGGGTTCGGTCCCTGCCCTTGCTCAGTGGGTTAACGATCTGGCGTTGCCATGAGCTGTGGTGTAGGTTGCAGACACAGCTCGGATCCCGCGTTGCTGTGGCTCTGGCGTAGGCCGGTGGCTACAGCTCCGATTCGACCCCTAGCCTAGGAACCTCCATATGCCGCAGGAGTGGCCCAAGAAATAGCAAAAAAAAAAAAAAAAAAGATACTGGCCTGTAATTTTTTTGTGGCTTCTTTGTCTTATTTTGGTATCATGATTATAGTGGCCTTGTAGGATGAATCTGACAGTATTCCTCAATCTTTCATTTTTTGGAATAGTTTGAGAAGGATAGATATTAGTTCTTTGTATGTTCAATAGACTTCCCCTATGAAACTATTTGTTCCTGGGCTTTTGTTTATTTGGAGTTTTTCTTTTATTACAAATTCTGTTTCATTTCTAATGGTCAGTCTGTTCAAATTTTCAGTTTCCTCTAGAAAACTTTGTCTTAATAAGTTGTATGTTTCTAGAAATTTGTCTGTTTCTTCTATATAGTCCAATTTGTTAGCATATAACTGTTTGTAGTATCCTCTTATGATTCTTATATCTCTGGTATTTGTTGTAATTTCTTCTCTTTCATTTCTTATTTTGTTTATTTGGGTCCTTCTCTTTTTTTCTTGGTGAGCCTGGTTAAGGTATATCAATTTTGTGTATCTTTTTTTAAAAAAAATCTCTTGTTTTCACCTGTTTTTTCTATTTTTATCTCATTTATTTCCTCTCTTATAATTATTTCCTTACTTCTGCTGACTACGGACTTTGTGTATTCTCCTGTTTCTGATTCTTTTAGGTCATAAGTTAGGCTAGGGCACAATGAGGCAGTTGTAGGAAACCTGGCAGCCATGCCAGTGTTTTCAGAGGTCTGGGCTGCTTCTGGGGCATCATTGAGTAAGTGCCAACAATGGCCAGTGCCCATCCTGGGCTCTGCCCTGACCAGATCACCTCTTTATCCCAAGGTCAAGTCTTTGAGTCCTGACCACCATAGATCGAGTGCCACACTGTGGTGTGCAGAGAGTGGTGCTGGTGCATTTGCTTTGCTTGGATGGGTAGTGTGGGGATGTAGTCATGAGAAACTCATCACCTGCTAAGGCAAACTTTTCTCCACCTTGTCTAGGGCAGGCCAGCACCTCTGAACTCCTCACAAGTGGAATCCAGCATTCTCCAGTCTTTTCTAGCCCAGTGGTTCTCCAACCAGCCAAGGGGCTTGTCTCCTCCACATAGGATCCTAGGACTGGGATGCCCAGCCTGTGGCTCAACATGCTAAGTCCCCAGGATGAATGTCCACCAGTGGAATCTTCCTTTTCCTCTGAGTGACCTCCTAAAGGCACAGGTTCCAACAATTGTTTTTCTTCTATCTTTTCCTATTATATGTGTATCTCACTTACAGCCTTGATTTTATAGTAGCCTTTCTGCCACTTTGCAGTTAGATTTTTAGCAAGAATTATTGCACATGTAGGTGTATTTTTGATATGTTGATGACAGGAGAGATGAGTTCTACATCGCATACTCTGCCATCTAGATATCCTGTCTCAGTGATAATCTTGGAAAAAATTCTTTTTCTAATTTATAGGAGTCCATATTTATGGACCTAACTCTTAATAATTAACTATTAAATGCAGGCAACTCTCAATAATTAACTCTTCAACTATTCTTTCTTTTGAGTATCATGATTTAGATTGGAAGCATGTATTGAAAACTTCATCTAGGGCTTTTTATTCCACCCATAACTTCAAACTCTCTGAAAACACTGATATATTCATGTTAATACCAATGGTGTGCGTTTATAATTTCTCAAACCAAGTGATCATGAATAAGTTTTAGAAAGGATAAAGGAATTTTCCATAACCTATGTATGGGTCATTCTTTGTTTAAACGACTATAAATATTTATCATATGTGGTAAATATCCTATACATTGTCACTCTGTACATTAATTTGTTCATTCACACATACTTAGCACACACTGTGTTCCAAACATTGATGATGGAAGGGTGAAAAAGAAAAATAAATTATTTTCTCTTATAGAGCTTACATTCTTTTCCTTTAGTGGATTATAAGTTATTTATGACTTATTATTTTATATATTGCTTTAAACTGACCTTATAATTTCATTTCTTATTTGCAGCCAGTTTGGTTGCTTCTGCTGGGAGCTTCCTATATTTTGCCAGTTTCTTTCCATTTAACACCATTACTGAGAACTATGGACAGATAACCCTCACCAGGAAGGTGGCTGCCTGTCTCAGCCCAAATATTGCGTTGGCACTGGGGATTAAGCTTCTGGTCAAGTTGGAATTAAAACGTAAGAGTTTGCCTTGCTAATTTTGCCTTTGCTCTTTGATTCCCGGAAATGTGGAAAGAGGCAGTATGGGTGGGACAGAGGGTGAAGAAGTAAAGTATTATAAAAACTATTTATCTTTAGACTTGTTTATTATAAAGGTAATAATGTGAACTGTAAGAAAATCAGAAGTGAGAAAAAAAGTTGCCCAACTCTTTACATTAACCCAATTATATTCTCAGATAAAATAATTTTAAACTTTATATTCTATAACTTTATTCACCTAATATTTATTAGCTCTCTTCCCACACAAAGATATGCTCCTTTCTTTTACAAAGTTCTTTAATATCCCATTGCAAAGAAGTACTATAATTAACCAGTTTTCAATGAATGCACATTTAAGGGGTTTCGAATTTTTTGCCATTACCCACAATAGTGCACATATATTTGCTCATATGATGTGCATACTAATATAAATGAATTCCTAGGCATAAAAATGGTATCTAATAAGGTATTTGTAGCTTAATTTTCATTGCTATTATAATAATGTTCAAAAAGGGTAGATCAGCTTATCCTCCCACAAATAAGATGTGAATTTTTCTGAATTCTTTCAATAATACATTATACTACTCATGTGAAAAGCAGATATAATTTGTTTCCTTACCTGATTTTCCTCCAAACTCTACACTACTAGGCTAAAGAAACAGATGTAATATAAGCTCAATCCAGTGATTTATTCTGGTTCTTCTGATTAAGTCTTTCATACACCTCTTTCCTTCTTGTATTCTTCAAGATGACATGGGTGGGGATGGAAATTTATGAGATCTCTTATGGCGGAGGGAAATGGGGATCTCAAATCTATGTGATAGTCTCTGGACCTTTTATGTCTGTAGTAGAGTACCTACCCTGACCTGCTTTACAAACTGATGTATGACTCAGTATGGCCCATGTGGAAGAATATGCTGGTACTTCCTCTGTTAGAAACTTGGTTCTGGCTACTTTCTGTAGGCTTAAAGTTCTCATCAAGTTCTTTGCCTTCTTCTGGCACTCTCTGAGACTTTTTGGCCTTTGCAAACACTTGGAAAGTTATGCAAGCTCTGAATATGACTTCTAAGTTATGAGGAATTGGTAGCATCACTTCCAGCCCATCTAACGGCCTCATTTTGATAATCATCTTTAATCCCATTAAATCTTTTTTTCTCAGGCTCTGTTACCTTATATCTTTCTCAAAGATACAAGGCCCATGAATATTCTTCTCATGGTACTGATCTATTGGAGAGGAAGGGCTAAAATTGAAGGAAGGATAAGGTTCATGGGCTATTGTGGTCTTCATATTTTTCCTCTTTGAATTAGGAGTTCATTGCAAGCCCTCATGTTTGTTTTGTTTTGTTTTGTTTTGTTTTTGTTTTGTTTTGTTTTTTCAGTAGTGCTACACTCTGCCCAGAAATAGAGGAAGTAGAATAACATATGATTACTTGTTTTCTTTTGGTAACTTTTTTCCCCTTTCCATTAGTACTCTGAGCAAAACTTCTTTTTCTCTTCCACTTTGTAGTCAGCATCCTTCCCTAGTGCTGTTAATCTAATGGTTATATCGATGGGAATTTAGCATGAGGGGGAAAAGTGGAGGGTTGGTTTCTAATAGGTCATCTTTTTTTCTTAGTCTTTTGTTACTGTTTATTTTTGTTTTAGTCATTAATGGGATTCCTTTTTTTTAGATTTTAAAGGGAGAAGGGAAGAAATTAGTGTTGTTACATATTCCATCATTTTATTGGAGGACCTAAATGTTATGGGTATCAACATAGAGATAATTCACAGTGGCACAATTTTAGAGTATCAACCTTTTTTTGCCCTTACAATCACAAACCTGTCATCTCTGGTATCTATCTCCTTTTTATTTCAGAAGTTGGTGTTAAGTGGAAACACCTTTGGACACCAGCCAACCTTGAGGATAAGCTCATCTTTAAATATATGTTGGGAATGCTTTTATTTGATGCTTTCTTTTATGGTCTTGTGACCTGGTATGTAGAAAATGTCTTTCCAGGGCAGTATGGCATGCCCCAACCATGGTACTTTTTTCTTATGGTGAGTTCTAATACTACTGTTTTTGTGGAAGACCTTATGAGCCTATTTCACAGTGTTTATAATCAAATCAAAAGGGAATGTGCCAAAGCATTTTAGTTGGCATACCGTCCATATTGAAATGCTGGCTATTTCTTGATGCACTTTAAAAAGCCTTCCACATATGCCAACACACAATGTTTATGGATAAGACCCTGAAACCCCATACATTTAAAATTGTGAGCAATATAATCCTTCTTCAGCCAAGCAGTACACAGTGGATTAGAGTAGAGAAAAAGAAATGTAAAAAACTCTGCAAAATATGTTCCCAGCTAAATTAATATGTGGATCCTGGTAAATGGAGGATGAGGTTTTCCTCATATCTGTGTTCTCACCACCTGCTTCCTTTCAGTAGTTAGAGCCTCTGCATTTTGCCATCCATGTTCCCTTAGCATTACTAGATAATATATGGTACAAAGAAGATGTTCCGACCAAATGCGATGAAATGTATTGGCTGTATTACCTCATTTTTGAGTAAAACCATTTTGTCCCTACCTCTTGAACACTAGCATTTTTAAAACGTTTTTGCTTCTAAACACTGGAGATTCAAATCATACATAATTTTGCTGCAAAACTTAACCCCTAAAAGCATGTAACAGTTTTCTCTATCCCAGAAAGTAGACCAAGTCAAAATGCTTTCAATTTCTTATGGTGCCTCATTTTTTTACATTTAAATTTTTGATTTAGATGAAATTCATATAACTTAAAATCAACCATTTTAAAGTGAACAAATTGGTGGCATTTTGTACATTTACAAAATACATACACATATCTAGTTCCAAAATATTTTCACCACCCAAAAATAAAATTCTATACTCACTAAGACGTCACATCCCATTTCCCCCATCCCAAGTCCCAGCAACCACTAATCAGCTTTCTTTTTCTATGGAATTATATATTCTGGATATTTCATAGAAACAAAATCATATAATATGTGACCATTTGTGTCTGGTTTCATTCACTTACCATAGTGTTTTTGAGGTTTATTCATGTTGTAGTATGTATCGGTACTTCATTCTCTTTGATTGCTGAATGATATTCCATTATATGTATATAGAGTATATACAGTATGTAGAATAATTTCCTTTATTAATTCATAGTTGGACATATAGAATACCTTTGGCTATTGAGTAGTGCTGCTATGAATATTTGGGTGCAAGTGTTCACTTAATACCTGTTTGTTTCAATTCTTTTGGAACTATACCTAGGAGTGGAATTTGGGACTTTACCTAAGAGTGCTGATTCTATGTGTCATGTTTTCAGGAACCACTGAGCTGCTTTTCTTTTACCCTTGTGATATAAGGTGGTATTGTCTTGCTTTTTTATTCTCATCCCCTTAATACTAATCATGTCAAGATGTTTTCATGTGCTTGTTAGCCATTTGTATATATTATTTAGAGAAATGTCTATACAAGTCCTATGCCTATTTTTAAATTAGGCCTTTTCATAAGGACACTAGAACCTTATCAGGGACTGTATATGACTTGTAAATATATTCTTCCATTCTGTGGGTTGTGTTTTCACTCTCTTAATAGTGTCCTTTCATGTACAAAAGTTTTACATTCTGATTAAATTCAATTTTATCATTTTTTTGTTGTTGCCTGTGAATTTGGTGTCATATATAAATAGCCATTGTCAAATATAATGTCATAAATATTAACCCCTATCTTTTCTTCTAAGAATTTGGTGTTTTTATCTCTTATATTTCTATCATTGACCAATTTTATTTAATTTTTATATTAAAAATTTTATAGTTTTTTGCATGTGGATAACCTGTTTTCCCATCAACACCCTTTGAAAAGAGTATTCTTCTTTTAATGGTCTTAGCACACTTGATGAAAAAAAGATGGCTGTAGATGTATGAGTTTATTTCTGGACCTTTAATTTTATTCCATTGGCCTATATGTCTGTCATTATAGCAATGCTACACTGTTTTTATTTTTTTATTTGTTTTTTTTGTTTGTTTTTTGGGGTTTTTTTTTTTGTTTTTTGGTTTTTTTTTTTTTGCTTTTTTTTTAGGGACGCATGTGTAGCATATGGAAGTTCCCAGGCTAGGGGTCAAATTAGAACTGCAGCTGCCAGCCTACACCAAAGTCACAGCAATGCCAGATCCTCAACCCACTGAGCAAGGCCAGGGATCGAACCTTCATCCTCATGGATACTAGTTGGGTTCATTTCCACTAAGCCACAATGGGAACTCCCCATACTGTTTTGATTATTATAGTTTTATAGTGAATTTCGAAATCTGAAAGTATGAGTGCTACAATTTTGTTCTTCTTTTTCCAGATTGTTTTGCCGTATAGGGGCCTCTTGCAGTTCCATATGAACTTGAGGATCAGTTTTTCTATTTCTGCAGAAATGTCCATTTTAATTCTTATAAGATTTACGTTGAATCTATTGATTGTTTTAAGTAGTATTGCCATATTTGAAATACTGTCTTCCAGTCTTTGGATTTTCTATTTATATAGGTCTCATTTGAATTCTTTCAGCGAAGTTTCATAGTTTTCAGTGTACACGTGTTTTTACTTCTTTCAACTTTATTCTCAAGTATTTAACTCTTTTGGATGCCACTGTAAATGGAATTGTTAGTTTTCTTTTTGGAGTGTTTGTTGCTAGTGTATAAAAACACAACTGATTGTTGCATGTTGTTATTATACCTTATGTCTTAGGTGAATTTGTTTATTATCTCTATTAGTATGGGGGGCTTATTCTTTGGGCTTTTCTTAATGAGTAGCATCATGTCATATTCAAGTATAGATAGTTTTACTTCTTCCTTTCCAATTTGGATGTCTTTTATTTATTTTTTCTGCCTCTTCCTTCTAGCTGAAACTCCCATTACAGTGGTAAGTAGCAAGGATGAAAGCAGGCATCCTTGGCTTATTCCTGATATTAGAGGAAAAGATTTCATTGTTTCAGCATTGCGTATGATGTTAGCTGTGGTCTTTTTCATAAATGCCCTTTGGCATTTTGATGAAGTTTTCTTGACCTTGAAACACTGTCAAAGGCTTTATTTGCATCAATTGAAATGATCATGTGTTTTCTTCTATTTGTTTGTCAATGTGATTTACTGCATTGATTACCTTTCATGTGTTGAAAAACCTGTGCATTCCTGGGATAAGTTACACTTTATCATGATGTATAATTCTTTCGATTATGCTATTGGATTCCATTTACTAGTATTTGGTTAAAGATTTTTGCATCTATATTCATAAGAGATACTGGTCTGTAGTTTCTTCTTTGTGATCTCATTGTCTGGCTTGGTGTCAGGGTAATACTGAGTCTCAGATCCCGCATTGCTGTGACTGTGGCGTTAGGCCGGCGGCTACAGCTCCAATTAGACCCCTAGCCTGGGAACCTCCATATGCCATGGGAGCAGCCCTAGAAAAGGCAAAAAGCCAAAAAAAAAAAAAATACTGAGCTCATAGAATGAATCAGGAAATGTTGCCTCTTATACTTTTTGAAAGGTTTGAAGAAGAATCACTCTTAATTCTTATTTAAAGATTTGGTAGAATTCGTTAGTGAAGTATTTTGGTTCTGGACTTTTATTTGTAGGGAGATTTTCATCACTGATTTGGTTGTGTTACTTATTACAGCTCTATTCCTATAGAGTTCTTCATTTCTTAATCCTCATTTGGTAATTACATTTTGGTTTTCTTTCTAGCGCTCATACTGGTTTGGCCAAGCAAGAATTAAAAGAAAAGAAATGAAAGACTGTAGGATAACTCTAACCAAGTATTTTGAGGCTGAACCTACAAGTTTGGTGGCAGGTATCCGGATCAAACATTTATACAAGGTATTGTTTAAAAGGTCTCTTTTTCCTACAAGGACTGAAAGCTATATGCTGGTATTAGAATTGTTTGTAACAGCTGTTCCAAGAAAACAAATGAAATGCTTAATAAAGAATCATAGCAAATATAGTTCTCATTTGAGGCACTCATTAAATGTATAAATATGGATATACCTTTACAAATATATTAATCTTTTAAACTTCTCTGATAGTCTTAGAAATAAGTGATATTTGAATTTTGTGATGAAGTTTTCTGAAGAAAATAAACTTGATGCGTTAGTAACATTTGGGTGTGTGGTTGGGGAGGGTAACACTCAGTGTAGTTAAAGGAAAACTTCTCTGAAGGGATGACCTTTGAACTAAGACCTAAAGAATGAGACGAGCCAATTATTTGGAAAGCTAAGGGAAGAAGACTCATGATAGGAAAATAGCAAATTTGAAAACATTCAGGTGAGAAAGACTTTCACGTGTTTGAGGAACAGAAATAAGACCAATATATTTGGAGGCAAAGAATGATAGTAGATGGCTTCATTGGGAAGGCATTGATGGGTTCAAAACACTGGAGGGACATGATAATGTTTTTAAAATTTTGTTGGAATATAGTTGTCTTACAAAGTTGTGTTAATTCCAGGCATACACCAAAGCAAATCATATACATGTGTCCCTTCCTTTTCAGATTCTTTTCCTATATAGATTACCACACAGTACTGAATAAATTTCCCTGTGCTGTATACTATGTCCCCATAACCTGTCCATTCTATGTATAGTAGCATGTATATATCAATCCCAATCCCCTAGTTTCCTCCCCCATGTTTTCCCTTTGGTACACATAAGTTTGGATTTGAAATCTTTGAGTCTGCTTCTGTTTTGTAAGTTCTTTTGTATCATTTCTATTATATTCTACATGTTATTACCTCATATATTTGTCTTTCTCTGACGAATTTCTGTCTGATTTACCTCATTAGTATAATAATTTCTAGGCCCACCCATGTTGCTACAAATGGCATTATTTCATGCTTTTTATGGCTGAGTAATATTCCATTGCATATATATATACCACATCTTCTTTATCCAGTCCTCTGTTGATGGGCATTCAGGTTGATTCCATGTCTTGGCTATTATAAATAGTGCTGCAAGGAACATTGGGGTGCATGTGTCTTTTCAAATTATGGCTTTCTTCAGGTAAATGCCCAGGAGCAGGGTGCCTGGTAGTCCTGTATTTAGTTTTTTGAGGTACCTCCATACTCTTCTCCATCACAGTTGCATCAGCTTACATTCCCACCAACAATGTAGGAGAGTTCCCTTTTTACCACACCCTCTCCAGAATTTGTTTGTAGACTTTTTGATGATACCCATTCTGACTGGTGCGAGGTGATACCTCATCCATAGTTTTGATTTGTATTTCTCTAATAATTAGTGATATTGAGCATCTTTCCCTGTTCTTTTTGGCCATCTTTCTGTCTCCTTTGGAGAAATGTGTGCTTAGATCTTTTGACCATTTTTTAATTGGGTGCTTGGTTTTTTGATAGAAAGCTGTATGAGGTGTTTGTATGTTTTGGAGATTAATACCTTGTTGGTTGCTTCATTTACAAATATTTTTGCCCATTATGTGGGTTGTCTTTTTGATTTGTTTATGGTTTCCTTTGCTATGCAAAAGCCATTGGTTTATTTTTGTTTTTATTTTTATTACTCTAGGAGGGGGATCCAAAAAGATATAGCTGTGATTTGTGCCTATGTTTTCCTCTAAGAGTTTATAGTATCTGATCTAACATTTAGGTTTGTAACCCATTTTTTTATTTTTTTATACGGTGTTAGACAATATTCCAATTTCATCCTTTTACATGTGGCTGTCCAGTTTTCCCAGCACCAGTTATTAAAGAAGCTGTCTTTTCTCCATTGTATATTCTTGCTTCTTTTGTTGTAGATTAATTGAACATAGGTGTGTGGGTTTATTTATTGGCTTTCTATCCTGTTCCACATATCTGTTTTTGTGCCAGTACCATACTGTTTTGATGACTGTAGATTTGTACTATAGTCTGAAGTCAGGGAGCCTAATTCTTCCAGATGCTAATACATTTAGAATGAGTAAGCAGTGATAGCCTACTGTATAGCACAGGGAACTATATCCAATCTCTTGGAATAGAACATGAAATAAGATTGTATAAGCAAAAGAATGTATATTGTCAGAAGTGGGATTACTGGATCATATGGGAGTTATATTTTTAATTTTTTAAGAAATCTTCATACTGTTATCTGTAATGACTGTACCAATTTATAGTCCCTCCAGCAGGGTTCCCTTTTTTACATACCTTTTCCAATACTTATTTTTATTGTCACTATTAAAAATTTTTCATGATAGTAATAGTCATATAACATGTGAGGTAGTCTTTTTTTTTTTTTTTTTTTTGGTCTTTTTGCTATTTCTTGGGCTGCTCCCGTGGCATATGGAGGTTCCCAGGCTAGGGGTCCAATCGGAGCCGCAGCCACTGGCCTACGCCAGAGCCACAGCAACGCGGAATCCGAGCCTCGTCTGTGACCTACACCACAGCCCACGGCAATGCCGGATCGTCAACCCACAGAGCAAGGGCAGGGACCGAACCTGTAACCTCATGGTTCCTAGTTGGATTCGTCAACCACTGCGCCACGACGGGAACTCCATGAGGTAGTCTTGTTTTTATTTTCATTTCTCTGATGATCTAGTGATTTTTGAGCATTTTTTTCATTTATTCATATGTCTTCTTCAGAGAAATATCTATTTAGTTCCATTTTTAAAATTTTGTTTTTTTTTTTGTTTTGTTTTTGCTGTTAAATAGCAGGAATCCTTATATATTTTGGGTATTAACTCAATCAGGTATATAGTTTACAAATATTTTCTCCTTTTCTGTACAATGCCTCTTCTTTTGGTTGATTGTTTCCTTTGATGTGCAGAAGCTTTATGGTTTGATGTCATTCCACTTCTCTATTTTTCCTTCTGTTCCCTATGATTTTGTTGCCATAATTATGAAATCATTGCCAAGACCAAGGGCAAGAGTTCCCTCTAGGAGTTTTCTAGTTTCTGATTTTACATTTAAGTCTACAATCCATGTTGAATTAATTTTTGTGTATAGTGTAAGGTGAGGGTTCAAATTCATTGTTTTAAAAGTAGATGTGCCGTATTCCCATACCATTTGTTCAAAAGACTGTCCATTCTCCATTGTGTATTCTTGGCATCATTGCTGAAGGTATGTTGACCATATATGTATGAGTTTATTACTAGGCTTTCTTTTCCGTTCCATTGGTATATGTCTGTTTTTACGTTATTTCTGATCACACCCACAACATATGAAAGTTCCCAGGCTAGGGATCAAATTTGAGCCATAGCTGTGACCTACTCTCTGTTTTTATACCAGTACCATATTGTTTTGATTATTATAGTATGTAATGCATTTTGAACGGATTTATGTAGTTGTGTAATTCATTTGTAGTCATGTGATGCTTCTACCTTTATTCTTCTAGTTCACCATTGCTTTGGCTATTCAGAGTCTTTGTACCATATACATTTTAGAATTGCTTTTTCTATTTCTGTAAAAAAAAAAAAAAAAAACGCCAGTGGGATTATTACATTGGATCCATAGGCCATTTGGGTAGTATGAATATTTAAACTATATCACTTCCTCCAATCCATTAACATAGGTTATCATTCTAATTTTTGTGTCTGCCTTTTCCTAGTTTCCAATATACAGGTTTTTTAACTCCTTGATTAAGGTTTATTACCAGTTACTTTATTGGTTTTGATGTGATGGTAAATGGGATTGCTGTCTTAATTTCCTTTTCAGATCATCTTTGTGTATATTGAAAGATAAAGATTTTTGTCTTTTGCTTTTGTGTTCTATAACTTTGATGAATTCACATGTTATTTCTAATAGGTTTGTGTGTGTGTGTGTGTATGTAGTCTTTAGGACTTTCAAAATATTATTTCATCTGCAGATAAAAATAGCTTTTCTTCTTCCTTTCTGATTTGATGCTATTTAATTCTTGTTCTTAGATACTACTGTAGTTAGAATGCCTAGTACTATGTAGAAGAGAAGGGACAAAAGTGAACGCTCTTAACTTGTCACAGATCTTAGAGGAAAAGCTTTCAGTTTTTCACCATTGAGTATGATAACTGTGGCCACTTTACATACACCCTTTATTATTTTGAGGTAAATACTTTTTTATAACTACTGAGATGACCATGTGATTTTTTTCTTTAATCCGTTAATGAGATGTATCACATTGAGTGATTTCCTTAAATTTACCCATCCTTGAATCGCAGGGATAAATAATATTAGGCATTGTATATGATCCTTTTAGTGTGCTGTTACAATTCAGTTATCTATTTTTTGTTGAGAATTTTTGCATCTGTGTTCATCAGGATATTGGCCTGTACACTTTTCTTGAGGTGTCTGACTTTGGTAGTAAAGTAATGCTGACCTCATTCATTGAGTTTGGAAGTGTTCCCTTGTTTTGTGTTAGTCTCAATGTATTACTAGTCATACTGTCAGGTAGGACTGTCTGGGGGAGGGGCACCCCTTTGGCCCATATTGCATGTGGTGAGCCCTAACACGCATTTCCCCAAATGGAGTCATTGCTATGGCTGGACATTCCCTTGTGGTTCTTTATATTTTTGAAATTTTTTATTAAAGTATAGTTGATTTACAATTTTCCTTAAGTTTCTGCTTTATAGTAAAGTGACCCAGCCATACATATACATGTGTTCTTTATTTATCGTACTCTCTTCTCTCAATTCTAACCCAAGAGATTGGACACAGTTCTCTGTGCTGTGCAGTAGGACCCCATTGCTTTTCCATTCTAAATGTAATAGTTTGCATCTACCAACCGCAAACTCGCTGTCCATCCCACTCCTTCCTCCCTCCTCCCAGTAACCACAAATCTGCTCTCTATGTCCATGATCCGTTTCTGTTTTGTAGATAGGATCATATGTGCCATATTTTAGATTCACATATGTGATATCATATGGCATTTGTCTTTCTATTTCTGACTTACTTCACTTAGTTGAAAATCTCTATTTTCACCCATGTTGCTGCAAATGGCATTACTTTGTTCTTTTTTATGGCCGAGTAGTTTTCTATTGTATTCATGTACCACCTCTTTGTAATCCATTCATCTGTCGATGGACATTTAGGTTGTTTCCACATCTTGGCTATTGTGAATAGTGCTGCAGTGAATACAGGATGCATGTATCTTTTAAATGAATGATTTGTCCAGGTATATGCCCAAGAGGGGGATTGCTGGATCATATGGTAATTCTATATTAAGTTTTCTGAGGTACCTCCATACTGGTTGTACTAGTTTAAATTCCCACCAACAGTAAAAGAGGGTACCCTTTTCTCCAAACCCTCTTCAGCATTTGTTATTCGTTGACTTGTTAATGATGGCCATTCTGACTGATGTGAGGTAGTACCTCATTGTAGTTTTGATTTGCATTTCTCTAATAAGTAGGGATGCTGAGCATTTTTTCAGGTGCCTACTGACCATGTATATGTCTTCTTCGCATAAATGTCTATTCAGGTCTTCTGCCCATTTTTCAATTGGGTTGTTTGTTTTTTTGTTGTTGAGTTGAAGGAGCTATTTGTATGTTTTGGAGATTAGGCCCTTGTCTTTTGCATCATTTGCAAAGATTTTCTCCCATTCTCTGGTTGTCTTTTTTAATGGTTTCCTTTGCTGTTCAAAAGCTTTTCGGTTTACTTACATCCCATTGGTTTATTTCTGTTTTTATTGTCCTTATTCTAGGAGGTGGATCAGACAAGATGTTGCTGTGATTTATGTCAGTGAGAACTCTGCCTATGTTTTCCTCTAGGAGTTTTATAGTATCTAGCCTTACGTTTAGGTATTTAATTCGTTTTGATTTTATTTTTATGTATGGTGTTAGAGAATGTTCTAATTTCATTTTTTTTAAATCATCATAAGACACATCTCTGCAACAAGCATCAGGAGATTTTGAAATAACAAGGTTTATTATTCACAGTCCTGGAGATTACATGGCACACCTGGGGACAAAAAGTGATTGTGAGTAGAGAAGGAGAGAACGTGAACCAAGGGTTCTTCCTTTATTGGGGTTGAGGAGAGGATGCCTGGGGTTTTGTGGGTTTGCTCTTTACTGATGAATTCAAAACATCACAGCAAAAATTAAAGTGTAGGAAGATAAGCACGGATTCAATCAAATGGGCAGTTATCTAAGTCACCCAGGGCTTTCTAATAGTAAGACTTCTTGTGTGAGTTGGTCTGGCTCTTAACCTAGCTGTGCAACTGGCAATATGTTTAGTTGAGATGGGTGTCTTTGAAATGGATGCCTCAGAAATCAAAATTTTAATGCTTGAGAAGGATCAAGATTGTAGAGGAGTAAAATGTAGCACTCACCTTCACCTACAAGACATAAAAAAAAATCTACATGTAGAGCGATTCATGTAGAGCATCTACTGAACACTGACAGAAGACCTTTAACCTCCAAAAAGGGCAAGAAACCCTCCACATAACTAGGAGAACAAAGGAAAAGAGAGAGAAGTAGAAAAGGAATCAGGACGGGAGCAACACTCCTGAGAGGGAGCTGTTAAAGAGAAAAGGAACCCACATCCTGGGAAGCCATCTAACTGATGGGGAGATCAGCTGAGACAGAGGGACCTCAAAGTCGCCAAGAAAAGCATAGCCGCTGGGTTGAGAAGGGAAAAGCAGAGTGAGAGCCACACAGACCATCTGCACCACCATCCCCAGACACCACAGCCTGAGATGCTCAGTTAGAGGCTGGACATTGAGACTCAGGCTCCAGAAGTTAGTTCCAGGGAGAGGACTAGGGTTGGCTGTTTGGAGACAACCTGAGGGGCTATGGAGCAGTGCACCATTGACTGGGGCATAAAGTGCAACAGATAAGGGAATCCAGGAGGAGGTCTGGGCCCACAGGAGAAGCAAGGCACCATTGTTGGGGAGGGCGACAGGAGGAGGGGTGGACCTCCATAGGACTATCTTTCCCTGTATACGCACAGACTCTCAGAGGGTTGGGCACCTCCTGCGTAGGCTATGGTTGACAAAGCACCACTTTCTTGTGCTACAGGTGACTGTGAGCCTATTGTGCAGGCTACAGGTGTCCAGGCAACTCTTGTGTGGCAACAGGGCAACGGGGGGCTAAGTGCAATTCGGCACCTCTTGTGTAATCTATAGGCAGCAGGGACAAACCACAGCAGTCATCTCCAGAGGGGATGTGGCCTGCCACCACTTGGAGTCTATGAACAGGCACCACCTGTGACCCAAGTCACCTCAGAGGTTGGCAAAAAAAGAGGGCACTGCGACTGAGTACCACCCATTATGCTCTCACTCCCCTGTGAACACACCCACCCTGCTGCCGCCACTGCCAAATACTCTGGGTGCTTCCTACACATGCCTGCTCACTGTCATGTCCCAGGGCCCTGCAACTAGGAGCAGCATGCACCACCTTCCCATGGGTCCTTTCCACTGTCAAGGGCCCAGCAGCCAGGCACTGGTGACTATCCCAGCCCATGGCCTCCATCTCCATGGAAGCATGCGCAGCACCCTAAAAATAAAAAGTAAGCCCCTGCAAAATACAAAAGGGTGCTCCTGCATATAAATAGCCATCCAAGACTACAGGAGCTGGTTTCCCTAAACTCACAGAATTAAAAAATATATATCAGCAAAAGGAAGCTCAAGAACCATTCCCAGTTAAAAGAACAGTAGAATTCACCTGAAGGAGCAAAAATGAAACAGACCTCTGCAATCTAATAGACATCAAGTTCCAAAAGGAGATAGTGAAAGTACTGAGGGAATTAAGAGCAGATATAAAGAATAATGCAGATTACTTTAGAATGGAACTAGAAAATATAAGGAGGAGCCAAGGAAAATGAGAAAATTTATTTGCAGAGATGCAAGCCAAGTTAAAGGCATTGAAGAGCAGAATGAATAATGCAGTGGAACAAATTAGTGACTTGGAAGATAGAATAATGGAAATCACCCAATTAGGACAGCAGACAGAAAAAATATATAAAAAACATGAAAGCAGTATAAGAGATCCCAGGGATAAGATAAAGCAGGCCAACCTATGCATAACAGGGATTTCAGAAGAAGAAAAAAGGGGATTGGAAATATATTTGAAGATATTGTCTGAAAACTTTCCAAATCTAAAGGAAACATATCAAGATACGGGAAGCCCAGAGGGCCCCAAACAAGTTGAACCCAAACAGGCCTACACCAAGATGTATTATAATAAGAATGGCAAAATTAAGATAAAGAGAAGATTGCAAAGACAGCAAGACAAACACAAAGCATTAATTCAAGGGAACTCCCATAAGGCTATCAGCTGATTTTTCTGCAGAAACACTGCAGGCCAGAAGAGTGGCCAGATACAATTGAAGTTCTAAAAATGAAAAATTTGCAGCTAGAATACTCTACCCAGCAAGAATATCATTTAAAATAAAATAAATAAAGAATTTCTCCAACAAAACAAAAACTGAAAGAGGACAGCAATACTAAACCCATTCTAAAAGAAATACCAAAAGGGGTCCTCTAAATAAAAAAGAAGTGAGAAGAAGTATGATGGAGGAAATCACAGTTGAAAAGTAATCACTTAAATAATCCAGTATACAGATCTAAAAGGAATTTTAAAAAAACCTATTATAAAAGTGATAACAAACTCAAGGAACAGCAAAAGGACAAACATGAAGATGTTAAAAAATAGACTTCAAACTCATAAAATGTGGGAAAGTTAAAAAAAAAAACTTTTTTTTCTAGAATGTTTTTGAGCCTACACGACTATCAAGCTGAAGCAAGCAGATATAGGAAGAGGTTAATATACTTGAAAAACAGGGTAACCACAATCTCAACAAAACAATAAACTTATGGAAACTAAAAAGAAGAGGACACAAGCCTAAAATGAAAGGAAATCATCCAAACAAAAAAAGAAAGGAACAAGGAAAAACATAGAATCAACTAGATAACAAGGTTTAAAAAATGGCAATGAATACGTATTTATCAATAACTACCTTAACTGTCTATGGACTGAATGCTCTAGTTAAAAGACATAGATTGGGAGTTCCCATCGTAGCTCAGTGGTTAATGAATCCGACTAGGAACCATGAGGTTGCAGGTTTGATCCCTGGCCTTGCTCAGTGGGTTAAGGATCTGGTCTTGCTGTGAGCTGTGTGTAGATTGCAGCTGCAGCTCAGATCCCATGTTGCTGTGGCTCTGGTGTAGGCCAGAGGCTACAGCTCTGATTCAGTCCCTAGCCTGGGAACCTCCTTATGCCACAGGTGTGGCCCTAAAAGAGACCAAAAAAAAGATAAAACAAGACCATAAAGAAAGACAAAGAAGGACAATGTTTAATGATAAAAAGATCTGTTCAAGAAGAGGATATTACAATAGCCAACGTATATGTCCCTAATATAAGAGCACTCAGATAAATACAACAAATACTAACAGATATAAAAGGAGAAATTGATGGGACTACAATAATAGTAGGAGACTTTTAACACCCCACTGACATCAATGGACAGATCCTCTAGAGAGAAAATCAGTAAGGCAACAGATCCTAAATGATGAAAAGTTAGACTTCATTGATATTTTCAGGACACTGCATCCCCAAAAAAACAATATGTATTCAAGTGCACATGGAACATTCTCATGGATTGACCACATATTGGAGCACAAAACTAACCTAAACAAATTTAAGAGTATGGAAATTATTTCAGGTATCTTCTCTGATTACAGTGGCATGAAACTATAAATCAACCACAGGGAAAGAAATGAGAAAAAACTGACTACATGGAGACTATAACAACATGCTACTAAAAAACCAATGGGTCAGTGAGGAAATCAAGAAGGAAATTAAAAAAATACCTCAAGACAAATGACATTCGTACACATCTATTCAAAATCTATGGGATGCTGCAAAAGCAGTGCTTAAACTGAAGTTCATAGCAATACAGGCCTTCTTCAAAAGAGAAGAAGAATCTCAAACTGATAACACTGCAACTAAAAGAATTAGAAAAAGAACAAACAAAACCTAAGTTTAGCAGAAATCAGTCATAAAGATCAGAGAGGAAATTGATAAAATAGAGTTTCAAAAAAAATAGAAAAAAAATCAATAAAACCAAGGTCTGGTTCTTTGAAAGGATAAACAAAATTGACAAACCTCTGGCCAGACTCACCAAGAAGAGAGAAAGAACTCAAGTGAGCAAAATAAATGAAAAAAGAGAAACCTCGATACTGCAGAAGTATAAAACAAACAACAACAACAACAACAAAAAAAAAAACCCAGAATACTATGAACAATTCTGTGCCAACAAATTTGACAACCTAAAAAAACATGGACAACTTTCTAGAGACATATGGCCCACCAAAACTTAATCAAGAAGAAACAGATCAATTGAACATGCCAATCATTAGAAATGAAATTGAATAGGTAATAAAAACACTCCCTACAAACAAAACTCCAAGAGAGGCAAATTCTTCCAAACAAACATAGAAAGAACTTATACCCATACTTAATATTTTGCAAATGCTTGAAGGAGAAGGAACATTCCCAAAGATATTCTATGAAGCCACCATCACCCTAGTACTAAACCAGACAAAGAAACTACCAAAAAAGAAAATTATAGACCAATATCTTTGATGAATATAGACACAAAAAATTCTCAACAAAATTTTAGCCCAGTGAATGCAGCAACATATAAAAAAGATCATACATCACGAGCAAGTGGGATTCATCACAGGTTCACAAGGATGGTTCACCTTACACAAAACAATCAATGTCATACACCACATTAACAAAAGTAAAAAACTACCTGATCATCTCAATAGATGCAGAAACAGCATTAGACAAAATCCAACATCCATTCTTGATAAAAACTCTTATCAAAGTGGGCAAGAGGGAACATACCTTAACATAACCAAAGCCATTTATGACAAACCCACAGCAAATGTAATACTCAATGGAGAAAAACTGAAAGCCTTCCCACTAAAATCTGGAACAAGGCAAGGATGCCCACTCTCACCACTTTTATTCAACATACGATTGAAAGTCCAAGCCACAGCAGTCATACAAACAAAAGAAATAAAAGGTATCCAGATTGGAAGAGAAGAGGTAAAATTGTCACTTTACGCAGATGACGTGACATTATATGTAGAAAACCCTAAGAACTCCAGAGAACAGATGCTCGAACTGATCAACAAATTCAGCAAAGTAGCCAGATACAAGACTAACATTCATAAGTCAGTTGAATTTCTGTATATTAACAATGAAGTAATAGAAAAGGAATTTAAAAAACAATCACTTTTAATATCACACCCCCAAAAATTAAATACCTAGGAATAATCCTGACTGAGGAGGTGAAAGACTTATATGTTGAGAACTATAAAGCATTAATCAAGGAAATTAGGATTCAAAGAAATGGAAAGATATTCCATGCTCCTGGATTGGAACAATCAATATTGTTAAAATGGCAATACTACCCAAGGCAATCTACAGATTCAATGAAATCCACATCAAATTACCCATGACATTTTTCACAGAACAAATAAACCAGGGACTATGTGTGACTTCTTCCTAGATGTAACCCAAGCACATAGCACAATGCCTAATACATAGTGGGCCTTCAGTAAATACTTGTTGAATGACTTATGGTCACCCATGGCTTAAATTAATTAATTAGACTTGGTGACTTATTGCATACAATAGTTAATAGAAATGGCAAAAAGTTGGAGTTCCTGTCGTGGCTCAGTGGTTAACGAATCCGACTAGGAACGATGAGGTTGCAGGTTCGATCCCTGGCCTCGCTCAGTGGGTTAAGGAGCCAGCATTGCCGTGAGCTGTGGTGTAAGTTGCAGACATGGCTCAGATCCCACGTTGCTGTGGCTGTAGTGTAGGCCGGCAGCTACAGCTCCAATTAGACCCCTAGCCTGAGAACTTCCATATCCCTCGGGTGTGGCCCTAGAAAAGACCAAAAAAAAAAAAAAAAAAAAAAAAGGCAAAAAGTGTTGAATTATACTCAGGTTTCTGGTTTGTATATTTGTAAATTAGGGGACCATTCACAGATTTAGGGAATACAATTAAAGAGTATATTTTCAGGGTGTGATAATAAGCAGAGTTTTAGGCATATTGAGCTTGAGATATTTCTAAATATTTAAATTTATGTTTCTGGTATGTTTTTGGAGATACAGAGCTATAGCTTTGGGGGAGCGATAGTGACAAACACTTTATTATCAGCATCTATAAAGTGATTGAATTCATGACAGAAAATTAGATTCCCTAGAGCCGTCATTTTCAAGTGGGGATGAGTGTGTCATTCCACTCAAGGAACAACTGACAATAATCTGGAGATATTTTTGGCTGTCACAACCAAGAGAAGGAGAGGTGAGGTGAGGAGTGCTACTGACATTTAGAATGTGGAGACCGGGAAGCTGCTAAACCTCTTACAAAGCACAGGAGAGCCCTCCAAAACAATGAATTATTTAATCCAGAATTCAGTAGTGCTAGTGGTAAGAAGCCCAAGCCTAGGGAGAGTTTGTGAACATACCATCTTAGGTTTTCTCTCGTGAATTTGCCCATATTACTCCCTCTTCTTAATATTTCTCCTACATTCTAAAAGAGAATTCATAAACTGCATCCTCCAAGGCGCCCTTCTCGGTTTGCTTCCTAGTTAGAATTTGCCAATGAGAGAAATTTGCAAACAAACACATAGGCAGATTTTAGGTTCACCTAGATGAGTTATTGGGAACCACAGGCTTTCTCATTTTAGACTGAAATACAGTTAACCCTCAAAACACGTGGGTTTGAACTGCAGGGGTCCACTTCCATATGGATATTTTTCAATAGTAAATACCATAGTACTACACGGTCTGTGGTTGGTTGAATCAGCAGATATGAAAGGCCAAGTATGAATTATGTACAGACTAACCTTCCACGTGGCTCAGGGGCCATCTACAGTAGGAGTTTCCAGGAGACCCTTCAGAAGGATTTTTAAACATGTTTTGTAAAGAACAAAATAAATACTTTAGGCTCCCATAGGCCACATACAGTGTCTGTCACATATTCTATTTTGGTTTTTCTTACCAAGCTTTGACAAGTATAAAAAGCTGTTCTTAGTTCATTGGCCATATTAAAAAGATGGGCGATGTTTCAGTTTGCAGACTCCTGCTTGAGAGTCGCAAGAATTTCTGGACAAGGTTTTTTCTCAGTCACTAAATTTCTGGCTGAAATCAGGACATCTATCTTTCTGGTCATTTATGGCAGATTCTGCAAGCTTCCCTAGCTCTTGCTACAGTTGAGAAAGCTCATAATTATGATAGGATACTCTTCATACATAGAAAGAAAAGTCTCCACTTGCTTAACCAAATATAGATAGACGTACATACCACTGAGACTTCACACAAACTCATTGCACCTACCAGTGCTGTTCCTTGTTCACATCATCTTCTTTATACACTGTGAGTTTGATGACATGTTTCTTCTAGGAATATAGGAGATACGTGTCTTTTATAAGTGGTAGTAACAGATATCAAGTGTTTTTTTTCTTTATTCCACAGAAATTTGGTGACAAGGTAGCAATAAACAACATGTCTTTGAATTTATATAAGGGGCAGATCACTATTCTTCTAGGACAAAATGGGGCAGGAAAAACAACAGTCTTGTCCATTCTCACAGGTATGTATTTGGCTCTGTCCAGAGGAGAAGTCAGGTTCCTTCTAAGACTGTAAACCAGTCAACAACTTGTGTTGAGTATATTGTCATTTCAGTGTCATCATTAATTATTACAGTTTCGATTATTTAAAACCAAGATGTTCATGTGATATAATGAATTCATCCATTTAATCAATTAAAATTATATGCTGGTTATTTTTATAGGATTAGATAATACAGTGGTGATTTCATAGTTGCTACACTCAGTTTTATACTCTGGCAGAGATACGGACAAACTTGAAACATACAACATACCACAAATAAGAAGGGAGGCATAGGGTGCTCTTCACCCAAAAGAATGACACCTAACCTGCTTTGAGCATGAAGAATAGGGAAGTGACCTCAAATATGAGGCAAATAGGAAGTATAAAGTGCTATGAAGGGAAGAAAAGAGGAATATTATATATATAAGCAAAGACGAAGGAAACTTAAAAGCAGGGGACATATGAATAGACCAGAGAAGGAATTTCAATAATAGCAAAAGATGAAGGCAGATAAATAATCAAAAGATCAAATCATGAAAGTTTTGGGGGAAGCCATGCTATAAAGTTTAGAATTTATTCGGAAAGGAAAAGCCATGAAAGAATATTTTCTAAAAGTTTATAATTTAGAAATACGGCATTCACTAGAAATGGATATGGAACAGATGAGGAATACTAGGGACCAGTGTAGCAGTGAATCCCCTGTTGCGTGCGAGGTTAAAGTAAGTCCTAGAGGCTGGAGCAGAGTTGAGCCTCACAGTTAAGATAAAACAGCCTCTCTTTTGATATAAGGGTGATTCAGAACTGAGACAGAAGGGGCACACACTGCTCATACTCTCTGCTGTTTTATGTGTTTAAACTGAGTCCCTCTAAATCTCAGTTAAAACTCCTTCAAAGAATGACTGCCTAACATGCATAACAACATAAGGTTATGAGTCAACTTTTAATTACCTTCATGGTAATGTATGCATGATATATATAGTTGATATGCTTTACATAAGTTATCTTGGAACACTCTTATTTTTTTCTCTTTTATAGGAAGAACATTTATTTACTTATGTACTGTAATTGACTTAAAATATTATTTTAATTAGGTGTACAATCTAGTGATTTGATATTTTATACATTATGAAATGGTCACTCCAGTAAGTCTGGCAATTATCTGTCACTAGACAAACAATATTTTTGACTATATTTTTTATGCATGTATTACATTCCCATGACTTATTTATTTTATAACTGAAAATTTGTACCTATTAAACTCCTTCAACTATTTTGTCCATCCCCCACACTCCCTCCCCTCTGCAAATGAGCAGTTTTTTCCTCTGTATCTATGATTCTCTTTTTGTTCTATTCCGTTCGTTTATTTTGTTTTTTAGATTCCACATGAAAGTGAAATCATATGGTATTGGCCTTTCTCTATGACTTATTTAACTTTAGCTTAATATCCTCTAGATGGACACGTGTTGTCACAAATAGCAAGATTTCTTTTTTTTTATTGTAGTTTGCGTATCAGCTTACTTTTATTGACAGTAATTTTTGTTAAATTCGATTGATTTTTTAACAACCCTTTACATTTTTTATTATAGTTGCTCTACAATGTTGTGTCAATTTCTGCTGAATAGCATAGTTGACCCAGTCATTCATACACACACACACACACACACACACACTTTTTCTCATACTGTCTTCCATCATGTTCTATCCCAAGAGATAAGATTTTATTGTTTCTTACATCTGAGGAATATAATGTGATATATATAATCATATCTTTTTTTAAAAAATTGATTATAATATAGTTGACTTACAAAGTTATATCTCTAAGAACTTATTTCTTCTAGATTAACCAACTTGTTGGCATGTAATTTTTCATAGTACAGTTGACCCTTGAACAACCCTAGAGGTTAATCTGCCTGTAACTTGTAGTCAGTCCTCCATATTCGTGGTTCCTCCACATCCTTGGATTCAGCCAACAAGGGACTGTGTAGTACAATAATATTTACTATTGAAAAATATCTGCATGTAAGTAGACCCACTCAGTTAAAACCCATGTTGTTCAAGGGTCAGCTGTAGTGTCATATGATCTGTGTTTATTTATGTGACATCAGTTATAATGTTTCCTCTTTCATTTCTTTTTTTTTTTTGTCTTTTTTTTTGTCTTTTTTTTTTTTTTTTTTTTTTTTTGTCTTTCGTCTTTTGTCTTTTTTGTCTTTTTGTTGTTGTTGTTGCTATTTCTTGGGCCACTCCCGCGGCACATGGAGGTTCCCAGGCTAGGGGTCGAATCAGAGCTGTAGCCACCGGCCTACGCCAGAGCCACAGCAACGCAGGATCCGAGCCGCGTCTGCAACCTACACCACAGCTCACGGCAACGCCGGATCGTCAACCCACTGAGCAAGGGCAGGGACCGAACCTGCAATCTCATGGTTCCTAGTCGGATTCGTTAACCACTGCGCCACGACGGGAACTCCCTCCTCTTTCATTTCTGATTTTGAGTTTTCTCATTTTTTTTTAGTCTAATTAAAATTTGTCAACTATATTTGTCTTTTCAGAAAAAAAAACAATCTTAACTTTAAATGTTTTTTAATGTTCCTAGTCTCTCTTCAGGTTATTTCTTCTCTAATCTTTATTTCCTTCCACTAACTTTGGGATTTGTTCTTTTTCTAGTTCCTTAAAATGTTTCTTTAGGTTGTTTTTTTTTTTTTCTTTTCTTTCTTTCTTTCTTTTTTAGATCTTTAGTATAAACTTCTCTCTTAGAAGTTCCCGTCATGGTGTAGTGGTTAACGAATCAGACTAGGAACCATGAGGTTGCAGGTTCAATCCCTGGCCTCGCTCAGTGGGTTAAGGATCTGACATTGCCGTGAGCTGTGGTGTAGATCGCAGACGTGGCTCGGATCCCACATTGCTGTGTCTCTAGCATAGGCTGGCCGCCAGAGCTCCAATTCGACCCCTAGCCTGGGAACCTCCATATGCTGCAGGAGTGGCCCTAGAAAAGGGTAAAAGACAAAAAAATATAAAAAAATTAAATAAATAAATAAACTTCCTTCTTAGTATTGCTTTTCCCACACCCCATAGGTTTTGGTATGTTGTGTTTTCACTTTCATGTCTCAGTATTTTCTAATTTCCCTTTTTATTTCTTCTTTGACCTATTAGTTTTCAGAAATGTGATTTAATTTTCACATTTACATATTTTCATATTTTCCTCATCCTGTTGCTTTCTCGTTTCACTCTATTGTGGTTTGAGAAGATACTTAGTATGATTTCAGTCTTACAATTGTTATGCTGTTGCATTGGTCTGTATGTACAAGTACCACACTATCTTAATTACTGTCACTTTGTAACATTGCCTGAAGTCTGGGAGAGTTATGCCTCCTGCTTGTTCTATGTTCCTCAATTTTGCTTTGGCAATTCTGTGTCTTTTATGGTTCCATATAAATTTTTGGATTATTTGATCTAAGTTCTGTGAAAAATATCATGGGTAATTTGATAGGGATTGTATTGAATCTGTAGATGCCTTGGGTAGTATGGCTATTTTATTCTTCCAACCCAAGAGCATGGAATACCTTTCTATTTTTAGAATCCTCTAATTTCCTTGATTATTGTTTTATAGTTCTCAGCGTATAAGTCTTTCACTTTCTTGGTCAGGTTTACTTCTAGGTATTTAATTTTGGGGGGGCATGATTTTAAAAGGGATTGTATTTTTATCTTCCTTTTCTAATATTTTATTGTCAGTATACTGAAATGCAACCAATTTCTGAATGTTAATGCTGTATCTGGCTACTTTTGCTGAATTTGTTGATTTGGTTTGAGCAACTGTTGTGTGGAGTTCTGAGGATTTTCTACATATAGCATCCTGTCATCTGCAAAAGTGACAACTTTACCCCTTCTCTTCCAATTTGGATATCATTTATTTCTTTTGTTTGTCTGATTGCTGTGGCTGGGACTAGGAATACAGGCAGCACTCTTTCTTTTTTTTTTTTTTTTGGCTTTTACAGGACTGCACCCGCAGCATATGGAGGTTCCCAGGCTACAGGTCTAATCAGAGCTACAGCTTCTGGCCTGTGGCACAGCCAGAACAGCAACTTGGGATCTGAGCCGTGTCCACGACCTATGCCACAACTTACGGCAGTGCCAGATCCTTAACCCACTGAGGAGGCCAGGGATCGAACCTGCCACCTCATGGTTCCCAGTCGGATTTGTTTCCACTGCACCATAATGGGAACTCCTAGGCAGTGCTCTTGAAGGCTCTTAAAGAATTCCACCAAGCCAGAGAGGGATGTGGAACAAGAAAATTAAAATGCCAATAACATTGTTACCATGTTTCAATCAGCTTTTTCTTGATTATGTGTTTGGTTGCAGTTGTTGACTGAAAAACTCCACAACCTAAAAGTTGAGAATTATGTTTTATTCATTGGCCTTTGTGAGGACTTAAGCCCGGGGGCACCCTCTCAGATAGCTCAGAGGAATTGCTCCAAAGAGGTAAGGGAGAAGCCAGGATACATAGGAGTTTAAGCAGCAAAAAACGAGCAGTCAGAACATCAACATATTACTGTTAATTAAAGAAAAAGCCGACATCTCACGTTAATGAATTTAGCACTTTTCTTTGTAGTCTGCAGCACTTTTCTAAGAGTCTGGACTCACTGAAATCTTTCCTTTGATATACACGTTAACGCTCTAGAGTTAGCATCCTATTTTTCTCCGTCCTGAATCCCTTCAGGGTGTGCAGTTGGGAGTGGCTGATGGCTTGGTGGCCATAACCTTCTGTGTTTAGAGTAGATGACCTTTTTTGCCTTTGCTTAGTCATAAATTCAACCAATGTTTGGGAGGCATTTCATGGCCATTTTTGTCCCATGGTGCTAGGAAGGCTCATTCCCAGATCAGGCAAAGATTCTGTTGATAGTCCATTCAAGATATTAATTTTTGGATTAGGCCCTGTTGATAATCTGAAATTTTCTGGATCCCTTCCCACCGGAGTGAGCCTGCATGCCTCATCACCACCCAGCCCCCTCTGGTCTATCAGGCTCATTCACCCTGATCTCTGGCCAACCCACTCTCACCAGAGTGAGCCCAAGCCCATGTACCTGATCACCACCGGCCCACCTCCCATCTGGGTGGACTTGTGCACCCCAATTCCACTGTGCCCTCCTCTCACAGCAGCCTGCCCTGAGCCCCAAACACTGCCCAGCCACCTTCTGCCTGGATTGGCTCCTGTGCTTCTCCTGCCTTGGGAGCAGTCTGTGGTTGGGCTTCCCACATGCAGAGATAGAGCTGAAATCACAGCTAAGCCCCAGAGTCCCTTGACTAAGAACAAAGAGCTGAAATCTCTCCTCCTGGCTATGAGAACCTCAGATTTACACCACCACTGCCAGCCTTGTAAATCCAGTGCCTGTGGAATATGCAAACAAGACATGTACTCCCACAGCTAAGACAGCTTTAGGAGCTACGGGTTTTAGACATGTACGGGGATTGGACCAGGCCAGAGTCTGAGCTACCTCCATGACTCCCACAGTGGGCCCAGGTGCATGACTCCTGCAGTCCTGGAACCTGACCTCAGTGGATCTGCACCGGTGGCCTGGTGTAAAACAACACCTGAAAGAAACCACGGCCAATGCCCGGCATTACTACAGTTAAGGTGGGGCTGAGAGCAATGCCAACAACAGGGTACATTGTGAAACCGTATAATGGGTGAACGGTGACTCAACAGAGAACACTCATAGGTGAATAACTCTAGTGAGGAATATTCAGGGGCTCCTTTCCTACTGGGAGTGCTCAAGTGCCACCTACTTCATACCACAGCTCCTACTCCAACAACTAGGGAGTAGACCCTGCCCCTGACAGGGTGGGACAACCACAGAGCAAATAAGAGGTCCCACTCAATACCCATTGCAGGCTCCGAAAGGTCAGTAGATCTTTTCTATTATTTTATTGATCTCTATTTTATTATTTCTGCCACTCATAAATACAGAGAACAGACTGATGAATTGTCAGAGGCAGGGGATGGGGGCTGGGCTGAATGGATGTAGTCCAAAGGTACTAGCGTCCAGTTATAAAAGAAACAATTCATGGGATTGTAACGTACAGCGTGGTGACTCTAGTTAATAATACTATTTTGCAAATTTGAAAATTGCAAAGAGAATAAATCTTAAATGTTCTTATCATTAGAAAACAACTGTGACTGTGTCAGGTGCTGGATGTTAACTAGACTTGTTTTCTTGAACTTTTCACAATATATACAAATGTCAGATCATATTGTACACCCAATACTAATATAATATTATCTCAATGACATCTCAATAAAAAGAATGTATTTTTCAATAAGGTAAATGATTAGTGGGGTTTAAATGGTCTTACAGTTTCTTTTCTACATATTACCAGATAATTCCCCACAAAACTTGGACTAGTTATTGATACTTAAATTTCTCGACAAAATTATATATTCCATAATTTTATGTTTTTTATAGCACCACGCACAGTAGGGTTCACAAATATGGTAACTATATATGGTTCACAAATATAGTAACTAGCTGATTGCAATGCAAATAATTGAAATACAGCAAATTATTTAAATGTTTTTACTACTAATATAATCCATTCCCATTGTAGAAAATGAATATATATAGCAAAAAAGAAAAGAAAAAGAAAATTAAGATAGCTAGTCTCACTACCTAGGTGTAACTGTTAATATTATCCTGTAACTATTCTTCTGCAGGAGGTAGTACTAATTCTTTGGAATAATTCACAAACAGACTGGATTTGAGTTGCTAACTTGCACCTTTTTATGTTCTCTTATCAAAGTTCAGCTTCTGTCTTGTCTTTGGCATATTTGTAGGTTGTTACCGTCCTACCAGAGGAGAGGTCTGTATTTATGGATATGACATCTCAAAAAACATAAGGGAAATTCGAGAAAATATGGGCTTCTGCCCACAGCATGACTTGTTGTTTAATGACTTGACACTCTCAGAACACATTTTTTTCTACTCTGTGGTGAGTGAAGTTTTTTAGATGGAAATTATGTAGATTGAAAAAATAAAAATCTTTAATAAAATTATATAGTAAATGTAACTTTTTTCCTTCTTTTTTATCTATGAATTTTAACTCATTTAACCAACAGCACAATTGGGATGCTGAGCAGTTTCACTACCCCAAAGCACTCTCTCTTGCTGTTGCTCTATAGTCAACCCTCTCCCCCGCCCCAAGACCCCAGTAACCCCAGTCTGTCCTTTATCACTGTTGAGAATATCATGTAAATGGAATCAAATAATATGTAATATGTAGAGATTGTCTACTTAGACAAAGGCCTTTAAGATTCATCTGTGCCATTGCATGATCAGCAGTATGTTTCTTTTAATTGCCAAATACTATTTCATGTTTAAATGTGACACAGTATATACCAAGTGAAGGACATTTTTGTTTATTCTAGGCTTGAGGAGTATGAATAAATCTGTTCTGAGTTTCATGTATAAGTTTTAACTTCTCTCAGAGTAGGAATACTAGATTATAAGTGTTTGTTTATAACTGCCAAACTGCATTCAAGACTGGCGGTACCATTTTGCACTCCCACCAACCATTTGTGAGAATTCCAAGTGCTCCACATACTTGCCATGATTTGTTACTATGCTTTTAAAAATTAATCACTTTAGGAGTTCCTGTTGTGGCACAGTGGTTAACGAATCCGACTAGGAACCATGAGGTTGCGGGTTCGGTCCCTGCCCTTGCTCAGTGGGTTAACGATCTGGCGTTGCCGTGAGCTGTGGTGTAGGTTGCAGACGCGGCTCGGATCCCGCGTTGCTGTGGCTCTGGCATAGGCCGGTGGCTACAGCTCCCATTCAACCCCTAGCCTGGGAACCTCCATATGCCGCCAGAGCGGCCCAAGAAATAGCAACAACAACAACAACAACAAAGACAAAAAGACCAAAAAAAAAAAAAAATTAATCACTTTAAAGGATATTGTTCATCTTCATGTGAACAGTTCATGGTGTTCTTTTTGACGTATTTGTGGAGATCTTTTTCCTTTTTTAAAAATGAGTTGTTTCCTTATTATTGAATTTTTGAGAATTTTTATATATTCTGTATATATGTCCTTTGTTGGATATGCACTTTGCAAATATTTTCTCCAAACTGAAGCTTGTCGTTTCATTTTCTTTTTTTTTTTTAATTTAGTTTTTACCAGAGTATGGTTGGTTTATAATGTGTTAGTTTCATGTGTATAGCAAAGTGATTCAGTCATACATATAAATATATCCATTCTTTTTTCCAGTATAGGTTATTACAAACTATTGAGTAAGTTTTCTTGTATTACACAGTAGATTCTTGTTAATTATCTGTTTTATACAGTAGTGTGTATATGTTATTCTCACCCTCCAAATTCTTCCCACTCACATACGGTAGCCACAGATTAGTTTTGAAATCTACTTTTTTTAGAAATGAATACTTTTTTTTTTTTGGTTTTTTGATGATTTTTATTTTTACCATTATAGTTGGTTTACAGCGTTCTGTCCGTTTTCTACTGTGCAGCAAAGTGACCCAGTCATACATACATATATACATTCTTTTTCTCACATTCTCCTCCTTCATGCTCCATCACAAGCGACTAGATATTGTTCCCAATGCTATATAGCAGGATCTCGTTGCTTATTCATTCCAAATGCAATCGTTTGCATCTATTAACCCGAAATTCCCAGTCAGTCCCACTCCCTCCCCCTCCCTCTCGGCAACCACAAGTCTGTTCTCCAAGTCCATGAGTTTCTTTTCTGTGGAAAGGTTCATTTGTGTCATATATTAGATTCCAGATATAAGTGATATCATGGTATTTGTCTTTCTCTTTCTGGATTACATCACTTAGTATGAGAGTCTCTAGTTCCATCCAGGTTGCTGCAAATGGTGTTATTTTGTTATTTTTTATTGCTGAGTAGTATTCCATTGCATATATATACCACTTCTTAATCCATTCATCTGTCATTGGACATTAAGGTTGTTTTCATGTCTTGCCTATTGTGAATAGTGCTGCAGTGGACATAGGGGTGCATGAATCTTTTTCAGTGAAAGTTTTGTCTGGGTATATGCTCAAGAGTGGGATTGCTGGGTCATACAGTGTTCTATATTAAGTTTTCAGAGGTACTTCCATACTGTTTTCCATAGTGGTTGTACCAATTTACATTCTGACCAACCGAGTGCAACAGGAGGGTTGTCTTTGATCCACACTTTCCCTAGCATTTGTTATTTGTGGACTTACTAATGATGGCCATTCTGCCAGGTGGTAGGTACTTCATAGTAGTTTTGATTTACATTTCGCTAATAATTAGTGATGTTGAGTTTTTTTTCATGTGCCTTTGGCCATCTGTATATCTTCTTTGGAGAAATGTCTATTCAAGTCTTCTGCCCAGTTTTCAATTGGGTTGTTTTTTTGTTGTTGTTGAGTTGTATAAGTTGTTTGTATATTTTAGAGATTAACCCCTTGTCCATTGCATCATTTGAGTTATTCTTTGTATAAAGATTTAAACTTTAGGGCTGTGTTCTTTTTTCTTGAATATGGATGCTGTTTTAACACCTTTTTTTTTTTTGTCTTTTTGCCATTTCTTGGGCCTCTCCTGCGACATATAGAGGTTCCCATATGCCATGGGTGCAGCCCCTAGGAAATACCCAAAAAATAAATTAATTAATTAATAAAGTCACTCAGAAAAAGATAAATATCATATGACATCACTTATACATGGAATATAAAACATGATACTAATAAACCTATCCGCAGAACAGAAACTGACTGACAGACATGGAGAACAAACTTGTGGTTGCCAAGGGGGAGCGGGAGGGGGAGGGACTGGGAGTTTGGGGTTAGTAGATGCAAACTATTACATTTAGAATGAATGGGCAATGAGGTCCCGCTGTACAGCACAAGGAACTATGTCCAGTCTCTTGACACAGAACGTGATGGGAGATGATGAGAGAAAAGGAATGTGTGTAGGTATATGACTGGGTCACCTTGCTGCACATCAGGAAATGGCACAACATTGTAAACCAACTATAATTTTTTTTAAAAAGTACCACTGCTTTTGGACACCATGGTTTCTGGTTAGAAATCCAAAATCATCCTGGAGTTCCTGTCATGGCTCAGGGGTTAATGAATCTAAGAACCATGAGGTTGTAGGTTCGATCCCTGGCCTTGCTCAGTAGGTTAAGGATCCAGTGTTGCAGTGAGCTGTGGTGTGGGTTGCAGACGCGGCTCAGATCCCACGTTGCTATGGCTCTGGCGTAGGCTTGGCAGCTACAGCTCCAATTAGACCCCTAGCCTGGGAACCTCCATATGCCGTGGGTGCAGCCCTAGAAAAGGCAAAAAGACAAAAAAAATTAAAAATAAAAAATAAGAAATCCAAAATCACCCAAATTGTTTGCCTACTGATAATTAGTTATTTTTTTTCCTAGGTATTCTCAATATTTTTCTACTGTTTTCACATTTTAGCAAGTTTTTGATGATTTAGCTTGTTTAAATTTTTTTGTCTATCTGGATGGGGTTCAATCAGTTTCTTCAACCTATAGGCACATGTCCTTTGCCAGTTGGGAAATTTTTAGTCATTATTTCTTCAAATATTATTTCAGCCATGTGCAATTTTTTTTTCTCTTCTTCTCAAAATTCTATGGCTTGAATGTTAAACATTTTGTTGTCTAAAAGTCCCTTGAGCTTTGTTTTATTTTTCTTCAATCATTTTTCTTACTGTTGTTCAGATTGGATAATATCTATTGATTTGTATTCCACGTTCATTGGCCCTTTCCTCTGTTACACCTATTCTACTACTGAGTACACCTTCGATATTTTGATGATACTTTTTTTCAGACATTTTATTGAGGTCTACTACATGCCAAACCCAAGGATACAGAGATGACTATAAGAGTCTGTTCCCTCAAGGAATGAAAGTCAAGTAGGTGAAAGACAGTAAAACACCTAGGAGTACTATGGAACAGTAATTGAGATATATGAACAGGATGAAGGGAATTCAGGCCTGGTGCCCAATACTGTTTAGCAGCAATTAGGAAAGGTATCCTAAAGAAAGTAAAATCTAGGCTAATCTTTTTTTTTTTTTCTTATGGTTACACTTGCAACCATCTGGAAGTTCCCAGGCCAGGGATTGAATACAAGCTGCAGCTGCAACCTGTGCCAGAGCTGTGGCAATGCCAGATCCTTTAACCCGCAGCTCTGTGCTGGGGATCAAACCTGCTGCTCTGCAGCGACCTGAACCACTGCCATCAGATTCTTAACACACTGTGGAACAGCAGGAACTCCTAGGCTAAAGCTTTTTTAACCCTTTTTTATTTTATTTATTTATTTATTTATTTTCCTACTGTACAGCATGGGGATCAAGTTACTATTACATGTATACATTTTTCCCCCACCCTTTGTTCTGTTGCAATATGAGTATCTAGACATAGTTCTCAATGCTACTCAGCAGAATCTTCTTGTAAATCTATTCTAAGAAAAACATCTGATAACCCCAAGCTCCCAATTCCTCCCACTCCCTCCCTCTCCCATCGGGCAGCCACAAGTCTGTTCTCCAAGTCCATGATTTTCTTTTCTGTGGAGATGTTCATTTGTGCTGTATATTAGATTCCAGTTATAAGTGATATCCTTTGGTATTTGTCTTTGTCTTTCTGACTTATTTCACTCAGTATGAGAGTCTCTAGTTCCATCCATGTTGCTGCAAATGGCATTATTTTGTTCTTTTCTATGGCTTTGTAGTATTCCATTGTGTATATATACCACATCTTCCAAATCCAATCATCTGTTGATGGACATTTGGGTTGTTTCCATGTCCTGGCTATTGTGAATAGTGCTGCAATGAACATGCGGGTGCATGTGTCTCTTTTAAGTAGAGTTTTGTCTGGATATATGCCCAAGAGTGGGATTGCGTTAACCCGTTTTTTAAATTGAGGTATGGTTCATTTACAGTGTTGTATTAGTTTCAGTTGTACAGTAGAGTGTATCAGATAAATACATTTTATTTTTCAGATGTTTTTCCAGTATTCTTTATTTTTTATTTTTGTCTTTTTGCTATTTCTTGGGCTGCTCCCACGGCATATGGAGGTTCCCAGGCTAGGGGTCTAATTGGAGCTGCAGTTGCCAGCCTATGCCAGAGCCACAGCAACGCGGGATCCAAGCCACGTCTGCAACCTACACCACAGCTCACAGCAACGCCGGATTGTTAACCCACTGAGCAAGGGCAGGGACCGAACCCGCAACCTCATGGTTCCTAGTCAGATTCGTTAACCACTGCGCCACGATGGGAACTCCCCAGTATTCTTTATTACAAGATACTGAATATAGTTCACTGTGCTATACAATGGGTCCTTGTTGTTTTTCTTGACATAGTAGTATGTATATGTCAGTCCCAAACTCCAGATTTATCTCCTTTCACCTCCACCATCCTCCTTGGTAACCATAAGTTTGTTTTTTATGTCTGTGAGTCTGTTTCTACTTTGTAAACAAGTTCATTTACATCATTTTAATATTCCACATATATATGATATCAAGTATTTGTTTCTCTGACTTCACTTAATATGATAATCTCTATAAAATGGCATTATTTTATTCTTTATGTGGCTGAGTAATATTTCATTATATGTATACACACACACACATATATACAACATCTTTATCCGTTCATCTGTCAGTTGACACTGGTTGTTGCCATGTCTTGACTATTGAAAACAGTGCTACTGTGAACATTGGGGTACATGTATCTTTCAAATAAGAGTTTTCTCTGGATATATGCCCAGAAGTGGGACTTCTGGATCCTATACTTACTCTATACTTAGTTTTTTAAGGAAGATCCATGCTTTTCTACATAGTGGCTGTACCAGTTTATATTTCCACTAACAGTGCTGGAGGGTTCCTTTTTCTCCATACACACTCCAGCATTTATTACTTGTACACTTTTTTTTTTTTTGCTTTGCTTTTTAGGCCGCACCCACAGCATATGGGGCAAATTGGAGGGGAAGCTGCTGGCCTATACTACAGCCACAGCAATATGGGATCCAAGCCATGTCTGCAACCTATACCACTGCTCATGGCAACGCCAGATCCTTAACCCAGGGATTGAACCCACAACATCATGGTTTAGTCAGATTCATTTCTTCTGTACCACAACGGGAACTCATAATTGTATACTTTTTTATGCTGGCCATGCTGGCCATTCTGACCAGTGTGAGGTGGTATGTTTAATTTGCATCTCGCTAATAATTAGTGAGTTTGTGAATTTTTAATATGTCTGTTGGCCATCTGTATATCTCCTTTGGAGAAATGTCTGTTTAGGTCTTCTGTCCATTTTTTTTAATGGCCACACTCACAGCACATGGGATTTCCCAGACCAGAGATTGAATCTGAGCTGCATCTGCAGACCTATGCCACAGCTATGGCAACACCAGATATCCTTTAACCCAGTATGCCAGGTCAGGAATCAAACCCAGTCGTCCACAGCAACCTGAGCCACTGCAATCATATTCTCAACCCACTGTGCCACAGGGTGAAATTCCTCTGTCCATTTTTTTGATTCAGTTGTTTCCTTTTTTATACTAAGTTGTATGAACTGTTTGTACAATTTGGAAATTGATTCCTTGTCAGTAACATCATTTACAAATATTTTCTCCTGTTCCATAGGTTGTCTTTTCAATTTGTTTATGGTTCCTTTGCTATGAAAAAGCCTTTAAGTTTAATTAGGTCCCATTTTTTTACCTTTTTTTTTGTTTCTATTACTCTAGAAGAAAAATCCAAAAAAATATTGCTGTGATTTATGTCAAAGAGTGTTCTACCTGTATCCTCTGGAGATTTTGTAGTATCTAGTATTGTATTTAGGTCTTTAATCCATTTTGAGTTTATTCTGTGAATGATGTTAGAAAATGTTCAAATTTCATTCTTTACATATAGCTGTCCAGTTTTCCCACCACCGCTTACTGGAGAGACTGTCTTTTGTCCAATATACATTCTTCCCACCTTTGTTGCAGATTAATCAATAATAAGTGCATGGATTTCTGGGCTTTGTATTCTGGTCCATTGATCTATAGGTCTGTTTTTATTACAATACCATACTGTTTTGATTACTGTAGCTTTGTAGTATAGTCTGAAGTCAGAGACCATGATTCCCCCAGCCCCATTCTTCTTTCTCAAATGTTTTAGCATCTCAAGTTCTTTTGTTTTTCCCTACAAATTTAATTTTTTTTCCTAATTCTATGCAAAATGCTATTGGTAATGGGATAGCAGTTGCATTGAATCTGTAGACTACCTTGAGTAGTACAGTCGTTTTAACAATTCAGGAACACGGTATATCTTTCCATATGTTTGTGTTATCTTCAATTTCTTTCACCAGCATCTTAGAGTTTTCAGAGTACAGGTCTTTTATATCCTTTGGTACGTTTATTCCTAGGTATGTTTTTATGTGATGATAAATGCAGTTGTTTCCTTAATTTCTCTTTCTCATCATTCATTGTTAGTGTATAGAAATGCAACAGATTACTCTGTATTAATTTTGTATCCTGCAACTTTACCAAATTCATCAATGAGCTCTAGTAGTTTTCTGGTAGCATCTTCAGGATTTTCTGTCATATCTATCATCTGCAAACAGTGACAATTTTACTTCTCTTCCAATTTGGATTCTTTTTATTTCTTTTTCTTCATTGATTGCCATGGCTGGGACTTCCAACTCTATGTTGAATAAAAGTAATGAGAGTGGTCATCCTTGTCTCTCTCCTGATCTTAGAGAAAAAGTTTTCAGCTTTTCACCGTTGAGTATGATGTTAGCTGTGAATTTTTCATATATGGCTTTTATTATGTTGAGAGAATTTCTCACTACGCCCACATTCTGAGGAGATTTTTAATCATAAATAGGTGTTGAATTATATCAAAAGCTTTTCTATACCTATTGAGTTGATCATATGGATTTTATTCTCCAATTTGTTCATGTTATGCATCATATTGATTGATTTGCAGATACTGGAAAATCCTTGCATCTCTGGGATAAATCCCACTTTTGATGCACAATTGGATTCTTTTGGTTCACTAATATTTTGTTGCATATTTTTGCATCTGTGTTCATCAGTGATGTTGGCCTGTAATTTTCTCTTTATCTGTGGCATCTTTGTCTGATTCTGGTAGGAATGGGGTTTAATTATATTGTAAGTCCACCCTTCCTCCCAGTCTCATGTGGTTCCTTGTTTATGTCTTTAGTTGTGGAAAGATCTTTTAGTTGTAGATCTTTTCTGGTAGGTTTCAGACTTATTCAGTGATGGTTGTTCTGCAGATTTGTGTGATATTTGTGTGCTTTTGAGAGTAGGTAAGCTTAGGGCCCTTCTGCTTTGCCATCTTGTCCATCTCTAGGTTAACTCTGGGGCTGGAGCCCAGCAGCAGGGACTTCAGCAAGGAAAGGAAAGCCAGGAAGCTGTCAAAACATGCAGTCAGGAAAGTTGTCTCCTGGTTGCTGTCCCTGATATTTTCTCTGTTAATTCCAACATGTGTGCCATCCAGTCATCAATGTCTGTTAATTGTCTTTTCCTATGTGAGTTGAGACTTTTATAATTCTTTGTGTGCCAAGTAATTTTTGTTTTTATCCTGGATGTTTTCAACAATACCTCATGAGATTCTATATCTTATTTCTATATTATCTGTGAGCTATGGTTCCAATGTCAGTTTCAAAGACTTTGCAGTGCTATTCCAGTCTCTCCCATGTATGGATCCATTGGTCAGCTCACATCTGGTTAGGAGTTTACTCAGCATAATTTTTAAATTTTGGTACATTAGCTAGGATTAGATCCATATATGCAAAGCGTGATGGGGTAAATGTGTGAGTTCATAAACAACTTTATGGAATCACTTGCCTGCTCATTTCTGCTGCTGTTTCTGGTTCCCCAGGATTCCTTTTTCAGTCCTCCAGCTAGAAGTCACCCACTGTCATGATTGTGCCACATGCAAGTGTCAGGAAGACAGAGAGAGTGGTAAAGAGCAACTGGGCTTGGTTATGTCTTTTTTGAGCCGTGGCTCCACTGAACTGGGAAGAAGTTTCCCTTCCCTCAGAGGGAAAAATGGGATAAAGAGTAACCTTTCCATGCCATCTCAGAGCTTTAGGAGTTTTCCCCTTTCCACTCTTCAAGCCAGAACTAGAGGGTTTCTCCTTAATCTCATTCTGTCTGCACTGCACTACAGTGCTCACTTTTAGGCTTTGGGTTGCTTTCGGTTCAGGCTAGGGGATACACAAAGTGAAAATGGTTAAACTCAGCAGTGGTTCAGTGGTACTTCAAATTATGGTGTTCATCTTGATTCAACTGTGGATGCTTATTTTTTATAGTTCTCTAGGTTTAACAATTGAGTTTAGGGAGTTCCCTTCGTGGCTCAGCGGTTAATGAACCCGACTAGGATCCATGAGGATGTGGGTTTGATCCCTGTTCTCACTCAGTGGGTTAAGGATCCAATGTCACTGTAAGCTATGGTGTAGGTCGCAGCTGCAGCTCAGATCCCATGTTGCTGTGACTGTGGTGTAGGCTGGCAGCTATAGCTCCAATTCGACCCCTAACCTGGGAACTTCCATATGCTGCAGATGCAGCCCTAAAAAGCAAAAAAAAAAAAAAAGAAAGAAAAAAGTTCTGTGAATTTACTTCATCATACCTGGGAGCTAGAAATGGATTTCTTTTCTCCCTGTATTCATGAGCTTCAAGTGTCTTTATAAATTCTGAAAATAATTTTAGGAACTCTCCTTTAGACCTAAAGGAAGGCAATGGGAGAAGACACTATCTAGCTGATGTGTTTTAAGGACATAGTTACAAGAATCTTCATTCATCTATATAGATACATAAGAAAACGTAAGATCTAAGAACTTTCTGAAGGTAGCATTGGATGCACCATGTAAATTCTGGCTCTTCTTTCTAGGTAAAACGTATACAGCAAAAGATACCTCCTCTGGAAGTTGACAATATGCTGTCTACTTTTAACCTGCTAGAAAAACGTGACACGTTTTCAGAGTCACTGACTGGAGGAATGAAGCGCAAACTCTCCATCATCATAGCACTTTTAGGAAGCCCCAAGGTATTACAGAAGAGAGAGTGAGAGGTGGGCAGAGAGAGGGGCACTAAAAATGGATTTCTTCCAGCTGGTCTAGAAAACTCAGCTGGCAAAAACCCAAGAGTTGATATGACTCTTAAGGAAAATTGCCAACAATTATTAGGAGGAACTGGCTTGACTGTTATATTTGGGATTTTTTTCCTAGATTTTTTTAAAACTATAGACTTGTTTTTATATCAAGTAGTACTTTCTGTGTCTAGTCTTTGTTTTAATTTTTTTATTAAAGTATAGTTTCTAACCATTATTTTTAGCCTCAACTCTTTATCTTCCTTTAAATATTTTCCACTCAAATAGTAAATTATCCCACAAGTAGCACAGCATCAATTATCAATGGTTATGGAATTGTTCTTCTGGTTTTTAGGTAGTGATACTTGATGAACCATCATCTGGCATGGACCCAGTCTCCAGGAGAGCCACCTGGGATGTCCTTCAGCAGTTTAAACACAAGCGTACCATCTTACTGACCTCTCATTACATGGATGAAGCTGACATCCTGGGTGACCGAATTGCTATCATGGTCAAAGGGACCCTGCAGTGCTGTGGCTCTTCAATCTTCCTGAAAAAAATATATGGTCTCTCTCCCTTTGATCATTCTTAGGATAATGGTGCCTTAACAATATTCTTCTAACAAGATTTTAATTATAGTTGTGTATATACTGAAAACTTCACTGACTTCCTCTAAATTAGGTGGTAACTATTTTAATTGGTTTTTAAGGCCCTGTGCCATTTGGATATTCCTTATATATACTCAATTCCTCTCCACTGCACAGCTTTAGACTCAGGAAATTCCTTTATCATCCTACAAAGGCCATCGTTATCTCTCCCATTTTTCACCTACTGGCAGTTTTCTTTGTCTCTGGAATCCATTTGTGCCTTCAATAGATTTATTTTATTGAGTAACTGATTGATGAGGAGAGAAACTAGAGAAATAATTGTTTCTGATCCTAGTTTCTCACTTGTCAAGCCAATGTCAAATCCCCAGTCTGATGAGATAACTCTAGAATGTGGCAGTTGATCCAGGGGACTCAGAGAGGAGGTTCTCGGGACCAAAGATGACTACACACAGCCCTGTGCTGGGTGAGAAAGCAGTGAGCTGACTTCCCCGAGTGGAGAGGGGGACAGGGTGGAAACCCTGCAGAGCAGTGTAGCACGGGCCCGTGCGGTTTCTGTCCCTGCCTCTGCTTTCCCTGTGCCATACCGGGGGCACCCCTCAGTCTGGTTAGTTCCACCCAAATAATCCTGATCGAGGGACGGCATGTTGGGGGTGGATATTTTCCAGATTGGAGAGTTGAACGTCTTTGACTCAGTTCAGCTGTGTTTCCTGGTGCCATTGGATGCAGCGACAGTGGCAAAGTCCCCTGAACACAGTTCCCAGTGGCAGAGCCTGGAGGCAACGCGTCCAGAGGAACCGCACACCTTCCTCTGGTGCAAACCTTCCCACCTTGAGTACAAGGACTCATGTTTTACAGCATTTATTTATGTACAGTAGGGCAGGGAAACGAGGTTATGTTTATACGAAGTTCTGCCTAGTTAGTGAAATAAGTTCCTAGTGCAGTGGCCCTGCAGTTATTTCATCTCACAGAAGCAGTCAGCGTGTCCCCCGCCACGTCTGGTTTAGGCACTTACCCTGAGCTTCATGGGGCTTCTTTGCGTGTGTGCGGTACAGAAATCTTCACACACATGTAGCCCTTTGTAGGTTGTCCTTTAAGGAGTTTCTGACTAGACAGTTTCTTTTGCTTGATAAGCTCTTCTTTCCGGACTCAGGAGCATCTTAGAGGGTCGAACTTGGGAACGAACCCAGGTCTCTGGCCCCATGCCGCCCTCTGCCTGGTGTCAGTCTGCACTCAGCTTTGTCATTTTGTCACTGCAGATTGCACCAGTGGGTATATATGCTAATTAATATGAGTCCTTTTTCCTTCTTTTTTTTTTTTTTTTTTTTGGTCTCTTTTTTTGCCATTTCTTGGGCCGCTCCAGCGGCATGTGGACGTTCCCAGGCTAGGAGTCGAATCGGAGCTATAGCCACCGGCCTACACCACAGCCACAGCAACGCAGGATCCGAGCCACGTCTGCAACCTGCACCACAGCTCATGGCAACACCGGATCCTTCACCCACTGAGCGAGGCCAGGGATCAAACCCACAACCTCATGGTTCCTAGTCAGATTTGTTAACCACTGAGCCAACGGGAACTACTCTTTTTCCTTATTTAAAGGAGTCCCTCTTGCTGAAAGTAGATGATTACTATTACTATAGCATATGAAAGTATTGTTTGTGCTGAAAATCCATTGCCATTTGGTATAAATGCCATTTGTTCTTTCCATGAAAGAGAGATGCCCTCGAGTGTGTTTGTACACAGCCCCTCACGAAGGCGGCTGGTGCAGGAGCAGTAGCTTCTCGCTGCTTTGGGTGATGGGTGACACCAGGGGGAGGCTGAGGCGGACAGGGCTCTTCTCTCCCCCTTGCTCCACGGGGGAAGGGCTGTGGCCCCTCTCCGTCTCTCCAGTCCAGCCCGACTTGACCTCTGCCTTGATGTCCACATGCTGAAGCTTGCACAGCTGTGCTGTCAGATCTGCAGGGCGTAGAAAGCATACGTGTGGGCCCCAGAGTGCACACACTTAGCCCCCGTGTGTGAGTACCGTGTTGGCTGTGCTTCTTCAAAACATTTGCTTAGTTTTCAGCTGGAAAAAAAAAAAAAAAAAAAAAAAAAACTTGCTATGTGATGCCACAAAATGAAAGCTGCTGACACCCCGGGAACAACAGCCAGCTGAGCAACTGTAAAGTACCCATGCCCTTGAGAGCTCACAGCCCTTCCAGAGGGTGGCCTGACACAGCAGGCAGAGGGGAGACTTTCCTTCTTTGCAAGATGGTGAAAACAGACTCTCCCAGGGAATTTTATCGTCTTTTCGAGTATCATCATAGTTCCTCTGGGAAGCCTTGTTTTCCCCTCTTTTAGAAAATGCTGGTTTTAATGAGACTGGTTAAAAATTTCATTTTTGCTTAAAGTAAGTGCTCTTTCCAGGTGAAAACTTTTTTGGTGTGTTTTAAAGGTAAGAACAGGAGGGGAAACTTTGCTTTTTTAATTTAATCATTACATTCAGTCTAGAATGACTTAACTTGATTCCGAGACAGCCATACCACTAAAAAGTTTTACATTTCCAGAAATTAATTGTAAACATCAGTTCAGTCCTTAGTTTATGGCAGAGACAACAGTCTTAAGATAAACCCTCATTTGGTGTTCAAAACAAACTGTTAATAAACATAAACTGAAAAAAAATAAAATGTGGCAATTGACCGAAGGATGTAGTGCAGGATGAAAGAGTTATATAAGTATAGTAATACAGTCCTTGACTTTGATAAAGCCTTTTTAGGAGATAAAACTGGTACATCAAACAGTGAACCATTGAGGACTAAAATTATAGTAATAAGAATCCAAAATCAGAGGGCGTGAATGTAAAGGAGATAATTAAGGATGAATTCCTTCTTCGTCTCTTCAGTATTTGAGTTCATGCAACTCACCTTATCTCCTCGATGTTGGTTACTGTGGCATCCACTTTACACAGCATATTTAACATTCAAGACAACAGCCCCATTTTATAGAATACAAAACTGTGGCCCAGATATATCAAAAGTGTATCAAAGTCATATTTATAGATCCATTTAATTCAGAGTTTAGGATCACCTTATAGAATTAAGTTTTACAATTGACTTGTAAAGTGTTCTTTATCCAAAATTAGGTTTATTCCACTTGAATTGGGCATACCTGATTCCGAGGCACATGACTGAAAGAGCTATGCTTTTGATGAATAAATCATTCATAATAATTTCTAATAGCCTCCACTAATGGTACTAATTATTGCTAAAATAATACCTAGTTGTAACCACATGTTTTAAAAGTATAAGACTTTGGGACATGCAAGCCCCTCATAGATGCTAAACTTTAAATATGCTTGAATTGAACTTCTTACATTTGGCTCAGAAGCCTAGAATTTGTGTTCCTTTCCTTAGTAGCATAGGAAATCCCATGTTGGTATCAGCATTCAGCTTTCACTAACTACCTTGTCTGTCTACAGAAGAAAGCATTGTCTATTGATTAGAGACCTAAGAGGACAAGACAATTGAGAAGTTTATCGTGTCCTGGTTCCTGAGAAGTGAAAAATAATTTATTTTGGTAATAGCTTTAGTCCCCGTAGCTAGGAACTAATGGATAAGGTACTTCATTCTCTGGATGTCAGTTGCCTCATTTGAAAAATGGCATAGTAGTGTCTTCCCTACTATACACCAGGTCAATAAACCAGATTATCAGATAAGAGATCTGTGCTTAAAACCTATTAGTCTTTTCAAAAATCTTAACATAAATGCAAATACAATGACCATTTTTAAAATGCACATGTTTAGGAGTTCCCGTCGTGGCACAGTGGTTAACGAATCCGACTAGGAACCATGAGGTTGCGGGTTCGGTCCCTGCCCTTGCTCAGTGGGTTAATGATCCGGCGTTGCCGTGAGCTGTGGTGTAGGTTGCAGACGCGGCTCGGATCCTGCGTTGCTGTGGCTCTGGCGTAGGCCGGTGACTACAGCTCCGATTCAACCCCTAGCCTGGGAACCTCCATGTGCCGCAGGAGCGGCCCAAGAAATAGCAACAACAACAACAAAAAAAAAAAAAAAAAAAAAAAGACAAAAGACAAAAAAAAAAAAAAAATGCACATGTTTAAAAGGAAGAATGTTTTCCTCCAATTCCAGAAAATAATTTCTCTATATAGGAAAAGCACGAATTAAGTATAATAGTTCTCTGATTTCTTTAAGATCATTAATCAAAAATCATAGTTGGAGTTCCCATCATGGTGCAGCAGAAATGAATCCGACTAGGAACCAGGAGGCTGTGGGTTCGATCCTTGACCTCACTCAGTGAGTTAGGGATCTGGCGTTGCCATGTGCTGTGGCGTAGGTCGCAGACACAGCTGGGATCTGGCGTGGCTGTGGCTGTGGTGTAACTGTAGCTCCGATTAGACCCATAGCCTGGGAACCTCCATATGCTGTGGGTGAGGCCCTAAAAAGACAAAAAAAAATCATAGTCTTAGGCTTTCCATAAATCTCTAAAATTTAACATTCCTTCAGCATTTCATATCTCCCCTCTCTGCTTTAATTTTGTGAACACAATATATATTCTAACTTATTCCTCTTCATTATTATGTGTCTTCTTTGACTAGAAAGTAGCTCTTCTGAACAAGGCAGGAATTTTTATTTGCCTGTTCACTGGTCTATCCCCAAGGCCTAAATTAATACTTAATATATAGTGGACAACCAATAATAATACATGAATATTTATCAAAATAAGAATTTCAAAAATAAGTAGCCAGATAAGAGGGGCCTTTCTTCATATATCTACTGTATGTGGTTATATACACTAAATTATTATCATTCACTAAGAAAATCTTTAAAATTATGGAGTAAGCTGCTATTTATTCATTGCCTTGGCTCTTTGAGCAACATTTGGAAGTTTTAGCTGTGAGACTCCTTAGAGTCATAACAAAATGTTATGACCTGTGACATATCAGGTCTTCCTCCTTGTGGACCCAGGTACCTGAATCGGGGAGAGCAAAATTTGGTCTTACGCAGAGATGAAAAAGTACGAAACTGCTTCATTTGTTCTTCTAAATGCTTTCTCTCAGGTGCTGGATATCATATAGTCATAGAGAGGGAACCACGGTGTGATGCTGAAAAGATCTCTGCAGTGATTTACTCTCGTATACCAGATGCCATTTTGGAGAACTCTATTGGAACTGAATTATCATTTATCCTACCTAAAGAACATACACACAGGTATAGATGCAAAGAGTCCCTGATGACCAAAAATCATTTTTAATTTTCCAGGTCTAGTAAGCTTAGTCATATTTTGCTAATAAGCCAGGTCTCCAGTTACAGCTGTCACTTCCCAACTAGAGTTGACAAGTTCAGAGCTAAAGATTTCTTTACGTGTACAGAAGATTGCCTCATAAGTTCAAGTTCATTCAAAGCTTATCTGATATTTATCTTTCTGGGGTTTTTTTTGGGGGGGGGAAGGGAAGCACAGTGGGAAGCAGGTTTGCAATCTAGTCCTTATATCTTCCTGGTAATGAGGGATAACTAATGGTAAGATGTTGATGATGTATAAGTTTTATGGGTGGTGAGTAAGGTCTGGGGAAATATTAAGATGATCAGAGAACAAAGTAGCTTAAATGGCAGCTCTTGGAGTAAGGGTAACAAGGGCACAGAGAAACCCAGAAGTTTGATCGCAGTAGTTAGCCAAAGTAATTATAGAGTGGAGACACAGGGATGATAATTCTACCTGGGATTCCCATCCCAGCTAAGAGAAACAGAAATTAAAAGTGTTCATCACTAGCCTTCATGTAGTGTGCCATTTTCATCTTCTTATCTGAAGTTATTACCACCCAGATACCCCATAGGTGCAGGTTGGCTGCCATACACAAGAAGAGATGAAGGACTTGAAGGATATGGCTCTACATATCCCTCTGATTAGAGCTCCTGGGCAGAATGAAGGAAATAACACACAGGGGTTAGGCAACAAAGTTTCCGATAAGTGAACAGGTAGGAAAATAAACATTTTTAATCTAGAAGAGGAATAAAAGGAAGAGCAAATACTCGATGGAGCTGTATTTATTCAGAGAATAAACCTGAACCTTTTTGAGACACAGGAGCATGGAACAGCATTAAGACAATTAGGGTGACCCACAGCCCTAGTCATGAGGACGAGTAAGGGACATAAAGGAAACAGCAACTGGACATTCGTCATATGAACATTCATTCAGAAGATGTTTTGTTGGGTATTTTTAGTTTAACATGTTAACTATACATCTGGAAGTGCAGAGCGTCTCTGAAAGAAACATGGCAGAGGAGCTGCCTAAACTTAACAGGATATCTGCCCTGTAATATACATACAAATTAAGTTATCATAAGAAACCACAAATAATGAATATGTCATTACTATGAAGACTAAAAGAAGAAACGTAAGAATTTATAAACAGGTAATATTTTCTTCATGTCTCTGTACTAAATATTTTGGACATGGAAGAGAGATAGAGGAAAAAACTCTGAGAGATGAGGAAGTCACACAGTTTAATATCCGCACATTAGATGTGATTTCTGGACCATGGACAGTGGATCTAACACAGCAGAAAATGTAAATCATGAAGTAGGGGGAGAATATGTTTGCTCAGAATGAAGTTTTCTTGAACAAGCTAATTCTAAACTAACTATGGAAAGAGAGAAACCAATCAGAATAAAATGTCCATGGCCAATGTAATTCATGGAATAGGTCACTATAGTAGGAAAAGAATACAATGACAAGGAATTATGTGAGGAGTTCTCGTAGGAAGCAGGGTCAGATTAAACTGAGGGGTAAAATTAGATGGAAATGGGTGGAATTCAACCAAAATGTGAAGGAGATTTAGAGGATGGAGGAGAGTTTTTAGTCCACCATCTCAGAGCGTAGTCATACATGTTTCTGATAGTCCCTCACTGGGAATGAGAGTGTTTGGCCAACAGGAAACTGCACAGGGAACTCTACCCAAGATTCTGTGATCATCTATATGGGAAGAGAATCTGGAAAGGAGTGGATGTGTGTACATTTATAACTGAATCACTTTATTGTACAGTAGAAATGATAACACTGTAAATCAACTATACTTCAATAAACTTTTAAAAATGAAAAAAAAAGTACTTCACTAACTCCATTTTCTGTCATTTAGTGATATATAACTCCTATAACTTGAGAACTCTTTTCCATTTGATGTAGGAAGCATATAGGAATAAATAAACTTTTAGCAACTAGCTTTAATCCTTGACACTGACAAAATAAATTGATAATTTTTATAAGGACAAAAGAATTATATCAAAGATCACATTACAGTGGGAGAAACTTGGTAAGGTAAATATATCTTCATTACTTCCATTTCTTTCACAATAAGCATTAAAGAATAATGCTCTACTAAATATTTTTCCCAGGGCTAACCAGAAATTATTATTGAACAAAACAATATTGAAAATTCATCTAGCCAAAAGACCTAACACCCTGTATTAAATGGACAAACGACTTGGATATACATTCTCCAAAGACAATGTACAGATTGCCAATAAGTTCAACTCATTAGGGAAATGTAAATCAAAAACAAAAAAATAACCAATATTCGTTAAGGATGTGGAGAAACTGGAAGTGTGTGCATTGCCGTTGGGAATGTAAAATGGTGCATCTGCTATGGAAAATGGTATGATAGTTCCTCAAAAAGCGATCCATGTGATCCAGCAATTCCACTGCTAGGTATACGCCCAAAATAATTGAAAGCAGGAATTCACACACTTGTGTGCCAGTGTTCACAGCAACATATTCACAGAATCCAAAAGGTAGAAACAACCCAAGTGCCCAGTGACAAATGGATGAGTAAGAAACATGTTGTATGTCCTTACAGTAACTATTATTCAGCCTTAAAAGGGAATGAAACTCTGATACCTGCTACACTGTGGATGAACCTCAAAAAACTTATGCTAACTGAAATAAGCCAGACACGACAAAGCGTACATGATTCCAACTTACATAAGGCACAGGGAATGGGCACATTAATAAGGACAAAGTACAATGACGTCGAGGGAAAGGAGAGACAGAGAATTATTCTTTAATGGGTACGGAGTTATAGTTTGAGATTGTAAAATAGTCCCAGAAATGGCTGGTGATGAAAATTTGCAGAACATTATGAATGTGCTTAATGCTGCTTGAATTTAAACTTAAATGAATTTAACGCTTAAGATGATGAAATGGTAAATTTAAAGTTTCATATATTTTACCGCACTAAAAAATTTTTAAGAAAACAAAAGGGAAGAATAAAATTGGGAATAAAATTAAATATTAAGTGGGGAAAAAAAGCAAGTGCTTATACATTGTTTTTCTTAATTCCATTTAATAGAAAATACTAGAAAAAAAAAAAAAGAAAGAAAATGTATCCAGACAAGTGCTGCTATTTTCCTTGCCTCTCCCTTCTCTTTCCAGGTTTGAAGCTCTGTTTAATGAACTGGAAGAGAAGCAGAAAGAGCTGGGCATTGCCAGCTTTGGTGCTTCAATTACTACCATGGAAGAAGTCTTCCTTAAGTGAGTCATCCTTAAATGTCCTTAAAAAAACACAAAACTTCCACCCCTAAAATCAGTTTGAGAGCAAACCCCACCCAGTTTGCACTGGAATAAAGTAACTGAACTTAAGAATTTTGAAAAACATATCTTTTATGCTAACATATTTCTGCATATTCAGCTGAGACTATGAAAAGATTTTGAGCTTGGGTCTTGTTACATGTGTCTTTTCATGACAAAAGATTTAATTAAGAGTCAAGAAAAAAAGAATTAATATCTAAGTCATCATAGGAAAAGTTCTGGTTTTAACTTGGAGTCTGTATTAGAAATGACTTTAAAATTTTGACCTAAGCATGTTTCTGTTGGGAAGGGAGAAATTTTCCTCTACACTTCTAAATGTTTCTGGCTGCTCTAAGAATTAAGTTGATGTGAGCAATTAGCAGGAGAAAAATCAAACAAAAGTTTAATAAAATGCATACATGGGTGAGACCCAGGAGAACTGGGTAATTTGCCGAAAGGGCTGAAACCCTACTGTCTTCAGCTAAAGACAAAGAGAATGTTGGGGGTAATGGTTCTGGGACTTCACTGGGGAGGAAGGCAATTCATATGGTGAATTGCCTTCATATGGAGAAGCAAATGTTTGGTAAAAATATGTTTGCTAGGCCTTGCAGAGACTAAAGGACACAGAACGGACTCTGATCGCTAGTCCCTGCCTGAGTATCCCCCACCACACCTAACCTATATTCTCTGCAGATACCTCTCATTATAACTCCAGTCCTGGGAATAGGCCCTTTATCAAAATATTTTAAGCAGCTAAGGCAGAAGTAAAAAGACGTCCTGAGTCTTTGGGGCGGCCTTGATTATGTTTCGCCAGAAATAATTCACACGCCAAAGAGACGTTTTGGGGTGGCAAATTTTGCTCCCCTACATTTCCACAATTTACTTCATTTGTACATGGTTTGTTTCTTGCACTATGAAGAAATTCAAAATGGAAATGCCCAGAGTTTTCAAACTGTCAGTTAACAAAGTCAGATGGTTACCTGTTGAGAGTTTTACAAAATATCCTCTCTCAGATCCAGGGATTTTTTTTTTTTTAATTAAAGTATAGTTGATTTACAATGTTTCTTCAATTTCTATTATAAAGCACAATGACCCCATCACTCACAGTTCCCTGTGCTGTACAGTAGTGCCCCACTGCCCGTCCATTCCAAATGTAACATTCTGCCTCCAAAAACGCCAGGGATGTAATCGTTTCAGTGTCTCAAAGTTGACCGGGTGAATAAGTTCACAGAAGACTGCTATATATCAACTCAAGGCTACTTCAGTAATTTATAGTACTGAATAAACTGTAATAAGAATGATGTATCATAGTTATGGCCATTCAGTCAGATGTCCTCTTGTCTGTCCCTGGGCAAGTTACCTAGGAAACAAAATAATAATGAGAGGTTATTTTGTAAGCCCAGTTAGAACAAGCTTTGTAAAGGCAGAGACCATGTCACTTTTGTTCACAAACTATACTTGGAGCCTCAAACAATACCTGCTGAGTAAGTTGATACTCAGAAGTTTCTTGGATGAATAAATGAATTAACTAATGTTATTTAAAGCCGTTATCTCCACAGTAGATGCTCTGCCTGCTACTGGGAATTATAGGTTGAAACCTTAGGCCATAACACAAAGGTTGCCTCTCTGGGGATACTGTCAGTGTTTGCCACAGAGTCTCCTTTCACACCTTTTTTATTCTCATTTTTATTGTGGTAAAATATGCATAAGTTAAATTTAACGTCTCGAACATTTTTGAATATACAGTTCAGTGGTATTAAATATTTCTACATTGGTGTGCAGTCATCGCCAGTATACATCCCCATAACTCTTTTTCATCTTGTAAAACTGAAAATCTATACCCATTAAACAATAACTCCCCATTCTCCCCTACTCTTACCCTGGCAACCACTATTATACTTTCTGTTTGACTTCGGTAAGTACTTCACATAAATGGAATCATACCGTATTTGTCCTCTTGTCGCTGGTTTATTTCGCTCACCTAACATCCTCAAGGTTCAACATGTTGTAGCATATTACAGAAGTTCCTTTCTTTTTAAAATTGAATATTACATTTTACTATATAGCACATTTTGCTCAACCATTTATTGGTCACTGGACACATTTTTAGGTATTATGAATAATGCTGCTATGAATGTCATATACAAATATCTCTTTGAGATCCTGCTTCCAGTTCTTTTTGGAATATACCCAGAGGTGGAATTTCTGGATCATATAGTAATTCTAATTTTTAATATTTAAGAATAACATAGGGTTTCTATAGTGGCTCTACCAGTTTACATTCTCACCAATAGTGCACAGGAGTTCATCTCTTCCCATTCTCACCCACACTTCTTATTTTCTGTTTATTTGATGGTGGCCATGTAATGGGTGTAAAGTGGTATTTTATGATGGTTTTGATTTGCATCTCACCAATGATGAGTGATATTGAGCATCTTTTCATAGTGATAGTAAGCATCTTTTCATGCTTATTGGTTATTCATACATCTTCTTTAGAGAAATGTCTATTCAAATCATGTTGCCTCTTTTTGAATAAGACTGGTTTTTATTGCTGAGTTTTAGAATTTATCTATATATTCTTGACATTAATTCCTTATCAGACGTATGATTGGCAAATATTTTCTCTTTTTTGTGGGTTATTTTTTTACTGTGTTGATATCATCCTTTGATATATGAAAGTTTTTAGTTTTTGTGAAGTACTGTTTGCCTATTCTGTCTTTTGTTATACCTATGCCATTGGAATCATACCCAAGAAATCACTGCCAAATCCAATGTTGTGAAGATTTTGTCCTATGTTTTCTTCTAAGGGTTTTATAGTTTTAGCTCTTACATTTAGATCTTTGTTGCATTTTCTAATCAATTTTTGTATATGGTGTTAGTTAAGAATCCAATTTCATTATTTCACATATGCATATCCAGTTTTCTGACAGCATTTGTTGAAAAGACTGTCCTTTCTACTTGTCAAAATCATTTCTGAGCTCTCTATTCTATTCCCTTGGTCTCTTTGCCTGTCTTTATGCTAATACCACATGATTTTGATTACCATAGCTTGGTAGGATGTTTTGAAATCAGGACATATGACTCTCTCAGTTTTGTTCTTCTATCAAAAGCCTTTCTTAATTCCTTTAGTATTTTTATTACCACCTTTTTGAACTCAGACTGTAGTAGACAGGAGAGGGCTCTTTCATTGTTTCAGGGGAATTCTTTCATTCCTTTAATTGGTAGTTGTTCCTCTGATCCTTCTTTTTAATTTCAGCTCTGCCTCTGCATGCGGACAACCCACCAGCACTTACGCACTGCCAGAGCTCAGAGAGGTGGAGCCACACCTGCTGTTAGCATGGTGAGAATGAGGCTGCTATGGAGGGGTCCCACCCTTTCCTTCCCATGTGTTAACAGTGGGACCTCTATGGTGCACTTGGGTTCCATCCTTTGCACACCCCTGGTTGCAAGCCAAACATACTCAAGCCCCATTGGACTGCCGCTACACAGCCAACCCCAGTCCTCTCCCCAGGTCTGACTGCTGAAGCCCAAGTTTCAGCACCCAGCCCCTACATGCACCAGCAGATGCATGTCAGGTTGGGGAAGGCAACGAGGTGGGCAGAACCATCTGTGCTGGTCTCTTTCTCTTCTGCCTGCTACATGCTAACTGCTGCTCTCTCCTCTGAGCCTCTGAAGCTTGCCTTTCTTCCCAGCTGATCTCCAGGCCAGTGAAAGGGGTACCCAAGATGAGCAAACCTTTCCTCTTTCAGAGCTCCCTCTCAGGTATGAGTCCAATCTCAATTCCTTTTTTTTTTTTTTCTTTCATCCTATATGGTTATGTGGTCATTTTTCTTGCAGCTTGGTTGTATGAGATTTTCTGCCAGCATTCAGTAGGTATTCTGTGAGAACTGTTGCACATGTAGATGTGTTTTTGATGTATGTGTAGGAGGAGGTGAGTTCTACATCCTTCTATTGTGCTCTCTTGACCTCCCTCCTCTAGTGTCCTTTTTTTTTTTCACCTTGAAGGACTCACTTGAGTGTTTCTTATTAGGGAATTCTAGTGGTTGTGAGCTCCCTCAGCTTTCATTTATCTTGAGCTGCATTAAATTTCTCTTTTCTTTTGAATGACAGCTTTACTAGTATAGTATTCAGGGTTGACATCCTTTTTCTTTTAGCCGTTTGAATATATCAGGGCACTGTCTTCTGGCCCTCAAAGTTTCTGATGAATAAATTCATAATTTTATTGAGGATCCCTAATATGTGATGAATCACTTCTCTCTTGCTTCCAAGACTTTGATGAAAGAAATTGAAGACACAAACTAATGGAACGATATCATGTATTCATGGATTAGAAAAATCAGCATTATTAAAATGTTCATTTTGCCCAAAGCCATCTGTAAATTCAGTGCAATCCCTATCAAATTCCAATGGCATTTTCCACAGAAATAGAAAGCCAACTATAAACTCTGTACGGAGCCACAAAAGACCTTGAATAGCCAGATTAATGCTGAGAAAAAACAAAACCAGAAGCTTCACACTTCCTGATTTCAAACTATATTACAAAGGTACAGTAATAAAAACAGTGAGGCACTGGCATTAAAACAGATACACAGACCAATGGAACAAAGTAGAGAGCCCAGAAATAAAGCCACACTTTTATATTAAGCTGATATTTAATAATGGTGGCAAGAACACACAGCCAAAAAAAGGATAGCCTCCTTAATAAATGGTGTTGGGAAAGTGGATATCCTCATGCAAAAGAATTAAATTGCACCCTTATCTTAAACCATACAGAAAAAAATAAAAATGTTTTAAACATAAGGCCTGAACTGTAAGGCTTATAGAAGAAAATAGTGGAGAAAAACTTTGACATTATAAAACGTGACAATTTAATATATGTATACATTGTGAAATGATTATGATAGTCCAGTTAACTATCATGTCCATTACCTCCAATACGCACCCTGTTTTTGTATGTGGTAGAACACATAAGACTTATGCTCTTAAAAACTTTCCAAATATATAATACAGTATTGTTAATTATAGTCACCTGCTATACATTAGATATCCAAAATTTATTAATCCTGTAACTAAGTTTGTGCCCATTCCCCAGTATCTCCCTACTTCCCCCACCTGCAGCACCTGGAAACCACTGTTCTACTCTGGTTTTATGAGTTGAATATTTTTAGATTCCATATATGAGTGAGACATACAGATTTTATCTTTCTGAATCTGTCTTATTTCACTTAGTATAATATTCCAAGATCTATTGTAGGCCAGCCTTAGGGCACAGATGGGTATGACTCCCTGGTGGATCACCAGGAAAGCAGTACTGCTCCTGGCCAGCAGCTGGATTCCCAAAGTCCCACAAAAATGCTTTTGTCCCTGGACGGCTGCTAAATTATTGTTGCTCACCAGGGAATCAGTAGGGAACCTCCTATTCCACTATTTTGCTGTTGTCATGCTGGCGCACTGTACCAGTCTCACAAAAACAGCACAGAACTAGAATAGGAAAAAAAAAAAAAAAAACCCACAGATAGCAACAAAACTGAGTCAAGAGTCCTACACATCTGAGAGTGAATGAATGTGTTCAAAGCACAGCAGCAAGAGCTTCACAGAAATAGCAGCTGTGTGGGAGCACTAGAAGGGAGACGAAAAGAGGAAATCCCTTCCCAGAGTGGAAGGCTCTTCTGGTCGATCTGGGAGCAGGAAGTGACTGGGAATGGGCTCTCGGAAGCAGTTTGTGGTGCGACCAGTGGAGATACAGGAAGATCAGAGGCTCCTGGGGGAACCTCAGTCTTCAGACTGTTGACAATACTCACTAAAATGCAGACCTCATTATGAGGGAAAACTGCAGGGACTACAACACAAGGCAAGACCTCCAGACCTATAATACGGGGAGGGCATCTGAGAAAGCAGATTTCCAAATGCATTGAAGAACTGCATCCACTGACAGGCCATTAGTTTGACTAATTCACCTTGAAATCCACTCGTATAAATGTTTCAAGTTTTTGTAACAGAGGATGTACACATAATGGAACATGATCCATCCTTTGTGACAGCAGGGATGAATCTGGAGGACATTACGCTCGGTGAAATAAGCCAGACACAGAAGGACAAATACGGCATCATCTCTGTTACATGTGGAATCTTAAAAAGTTGAACTCACAATAATGGAAAGAAACATGTTGATTACCAGGGACCATAGGTGAGGAAAATGAGAAATACTGGTCAGGGGGTACAAACTTTCAGTTGTAAGATGCATAAATTCTCCGGGTCTCCACAAGTATGACACAGTGACTATAGTTAATAATGTATTATGAATTTGAAATGTGCTAAAAGAGTAGATCTCGGGAATTCCCATCATGGCTCAATGGTAACGAACCCGGCTACTATCCATGGGGCATGCGGGTTTGATCCCTGGCCTTGCTCCGTGTCATATAGGATCCAGCGATCCAGCGTTGCCTTGAGCTGTGATGTAGGTCGCAGATGCAGCTCGGATCCCGCATTGCTGTGGCTGTGGTGTAGGCCGGCAGCTACAGCTCTGACTTGACCCCTAGCCTGGGAACTTCCATATGCTGTGGGTGTGGCCCTAAAAAGCAAAACATCAAAATAAAACAATAAAAGAGTAGACCTCAAGTGTTCTCCATCACCAAAAACAAAAATGGTAACTATATGAGGTGATGGATATATTAATTCGCTTGATTGTGGTAACTGTTTCACAATGTATACACATAGAAAAACATCATATTCGCTACCTTAAATATTTATAATTTTTGTCAATCATACTTAAATAAACCTGGAAAATAAAAAGAAAATAAATAAAAGACAAATGGCAAGATGTTAGGTATAAATGCAAATATATCAGTGATTAGACTGCTTATAAATGTACTAAGAACAATTCATGTGCCCCTTTTAAAAGAATATGTATATATTTGTGTTTGTGTATACGTATGTATGGAAAAATATCTCATCAGGGTCATCTCTAGATATTAGGAATATTTCTCCTTTTACTTAGTTATATTTTCTAATGGAAATTTTTCACCAATAAATAAAATGTAAAGAATAAAAACCTAAGAAAGATGAAAGAGAAAAATATCCAATGATTATATTTTAAAAGCACAATAGTCCTCAAACCTGCTACAGGGATTTTTTTTTTTTTTGTCTTTTTTGTCTTTTTACGGCCACACCCGTGGCATATGGAGGTTCCCAGGCTAGGGGTCTAATTGGAGTTACTGCTGCGGGCCTATACCACAGCCAAAGCAATGCAGGATCTGAGCCGCATCTTCGACCTACACCACAGCTCACAGCAACGCCAGATCCTTAACCCTCTAAGCAAGGTCAGGGATCGAACACACAACGTCATGGTTACTAGTCGGGTTTGTTAACACTGAGCCACAACGGGAACTCCTACAGGGATTTTTTAAATCAAATTTTAATAGTAATCCATATAAGGTTTTTAAAAGAGTATAGAAGTTGCTGATTTGTGATCTATACCCATTATGTGTGAATGTCATAGTTCAGAATTTATTAATGTTCTATAAAAATGCTAACAGGAAGGTATTAAAAAAGACTTTGATAGTTCTGTGGCTTGGGGGAAAAATACACCTTTCAAATCATGTATTTTCTATCAAAAATTTTTTGTAATTCATTATTCCTATCTCTTAAGATACTGTGATATATTTTTCCTCCATTATTCTGTGTAGCATTTTTCTTCTTAAATTATAATTACTTGTGTATATCTCTTTATTCTTCTTAAGTATCCACACCAAAAGACCCAGCTTCAGACATAGGCACGAATGAGAAATGCGAGGACTTAAAAAAAACTACTATCCAATGTCTCTATTTTTCATAACACAAAGACTGTTTTAATACCCACAGGACAGTTACTAGCTTTAGCTTTGATTTAAGGTAAGTGCTTTAACTTGAGTGAGCTCAGCTTCATAAAACATATAATATGTTATAATTCTTTTTCTCATATTACCCCAGAATGGTAGAGACTTTGTCATGGATTATCCTCCGACTGGTTTATTGAAAGCCACTACTATCATGCTGCTGCTGTATAGTTAGCACACTTCACAGTCCGTGAGAAAGGTCAAGGAGTCTCCCAAATTTGGAAGATTGTTGGACATTTCTTAATAAAATACATTGAGGCTATAGTCAAGATAAATTGTTTTGTGCTTTTTGTGTGTGCCTGTATGTATGTAGGGTCAATAAGCTGGCAGATTCTCAAACGGATGTCCGGCCGAGCCAGTCCCACCAAAAAAGAAGACAAGACATGGAGCAGAATGTGAGTGTGTCCAGAAGTCATGAGAGACCCGTTTTTCCATCACTGAATGAAACTGCTAACATTAAATTCAATACTGGGGTGAGCATATTCACTAAAAATGTAAACCTAGTATGTTTGGCTCGAGTATAAATTGTACACTTTATTTACTATCTGAACTTAAAAGCTGCTTAGAGTTTGGCTATAGGACAGCCAGATAGCGAGAGAATCGTCCAGACTGCAACCCCATTAATTTCATGATGCAGGAGATATGGGTTCTAGATAAAGATCACACTATACTACTCTCACCCTTGTCCTCTCTCAGAATCACTCTGAAAAGTTCTGATTTGTTTTCTAATAAATTTCCTCTTTGTTCAGTTTTAAGACACGACCCGAGAGTTATGATTGTTAGAGATATTGGTTGATCAGATCAGGGGCATTTTCTCACTATGAACCATAGTTAATGTACTAAAACTTTGCAAAAGATAATTGTTATACACAAGTTTTACAGGGATATTTCCCTTAAAATGGTGAAATGAAAAGATTTTTAATATTAAGTTTTAAAATACATGTAATTTTTTCTGATCATAAATACTACAAGTTTATTAACGAATAAAATCATTTTGATAATATTTTCAAATGTAGTAAGGTAAGAAACCAGATGTTAATCTTTTGCCTTAATACCTTACACAAGTAAAACTTTTCATACCATCTTGTTTTTCTGGGTTAAATTCAAGGATCTATTTGTATAATATGTGTATATCTTCTGCCATAAAAATTTGAAGCATTGGATTTTAACATGTATGTCCTCCTTGGATCACCAGCAATTCTAATTCTATACTCCTCTCCTCTTTTTAGTTTCCACTTTACCGCCAGCAGTTTCACTCCATGTTTATAAAGAGAGCACTGTTCAACTGGCGAAATTGGAGGTTGACATTGCTGCAGATATCAGTAATTTTGTTTGTCACTACTTATCTCTTAACAACTCTAAGCTTAGATTTTGATTTACCTGCCAGAGAATTGGACTTGAGTCAGTATGGTCGAACAATTGTGCCCTACTCAATTTCTGGGAATTCTGATTTGGCTCTGAATCTCATAAAAAACCTTAAAATTTTTCTAAAACTTAAGAATCAAGAACTTCGAAGAGTACAAGGTAAGACCCATAGTAAAAAAGAGGCTGCTGCTCTATGAAGACCTATATGTACCACTTGCAAAGAAGGAACTTAACTATGCTACTTAGCTACCCATTTCTTTCCTTTCTACTAATTACCAGTATCTTAGAGGCAGCTAAATCAGAGGCTAAAAATGTACACTTCAAGACAACTGGCCACAAAAGTTAATAAGTAATAGAAGCATTTTATCAGTAGATGGTCTTTAGCTAACTGTATCATCTTTCAGAGGATGAGTAAAACAGTCAAAATACTGTTTTGTTGTGAAATATGGCACAGAATTTCTATCCTGACCAGAATACAAAATGATTCTGTAAGCCCTCACAGGGTGGAAAATTATTTCTAAGAGCTGAAGATTGTCCTTCAGTCTACAGTATAGACCATCCTAAAAACAGGTGGCTGAAGACAATAGATTGACTTCTCAGAACTACTTTTTTGAAGATAGTGTAAATAACTACAGTTATTTTTTAGTGTTTACCTTTGGTAAAAACCATACTAAACACTTTCTCTGCGTTATCTTTCTTAATACTTTACGTAGTTTATTTTTTATCCACTGCTATGTAACAAATAATGCCAAAACCTGGAGCTCCCACCGTGCAACGGAACTAGGAGGTTGCAGGTTCGATCTCTGGCATCACTGAGTGGGTTAAGGATCCAGCATTGCCATGAGCTGTGATGTAGGTCACAGATGTGGCTCGGATCCTGTGTTGCTGTGGTCATGGCATAGGCTGGCAGCTGTATCTCCGATTTGACCCCTAGCTTGGGAACCTCCACATGCCATGAGTAATACCCTAAGAAGCAAAAAATAATAATAATGGAGAATTTTGAATTCTTGTTACGTTGGGATGAACTAATTTTCCACAAAAGCAGCAAAAATATTTCAAAAACAATTATTAAAAAATCAATTAGAATATTAGAAATTAAGCAAAAGCAGAGAACAAACTTTAAAAAATGTCTATTTAAAAAAGAACTATTGGAGAAGTTCCCGTCATGGCTCAGTGGTTAACAAATCCTACTAGGAACCATGAGGTTGCGAGTTCGATCTCTGGCCTTGCTCAGTGGGTTAAAGATCCAGTGTTGCCATGAGCTGTGGTGTAGGTTGCAGACACAGCTCAGATCCCGTGTTGCTGTGGCTCTGGTGTAGGCCGGCAGCTCCAGCTCCAGTTAGACCTCTAGCCTGGGAACCTCCATATGCCATGGGAGCAGCCCTAGAAATGGCAAAAAGACAAAAAAAAAAAAAAAAAAAAAAAAAAAAACTATTGGAGTTCCCGTCATGGCGCAGTGGTTAACGAATCCAGCTAGGAACCATGAGGTTGCAGGTATGAGCCCTGGCCTTGCTCAGTGGGTTAAGGATCCAGCGTTGCCGTGAGCTATGGTGTAGGTCACAGACACAGCTTGGATCCTGCATTGCTGTGGCTCTGGCATAGGCCAGTGGCTACAGCTCTGATTAGACCCCTAGCCTGGGAACCTCCATATACTGCGGGAGCGGCTCACGAAAAGGCAAAAAGACACACAAACACACACACAAAAAAAACTATTGCACCTCTATAAAAAATAAGGTCTGTGGCATTTTAACTTAGGACTATTCCTGTCACTCTCCCTTCCCTTAGTGTTTTGATATCCATGAAACCAGGAGCCTCACAGTTAATGGAAAGAACCAGTCTCTTCAGAGCCCTGTTGAAAACCCCATCCTGAGGGCATTGTCAGTACTTTGAAATAGCAACTCCCTGAAAAACTCCATTCTCAAGGCATTGTTGCTATTGGATATAAATCAGGGCTCAACTCTGAAAAAAGGCCTTTCCCCAGAGAAGTATTAAAAAGAATAGCAATCTGGTGGTAACATCACCACAGTTGGCTGAGGCCATGATTTAAGTTAAGCCCAACAAGAGTTTGGCCAAAAAGTAATTTTAAAGGAATACCTGGAGAGCTAGATAACCACAGTGAACTTTGAAAAGCTCTGACATGCCTACAGATCTAGAAAATTCAAAGTGGTAGTGTACATGGCCAGAGATGACCTAGGGAATGAGAAGGTTCCAGTAACTCGCTTCTAGCTGATATTGAGGCCCTATATAGGCAAGAAATGAAAGTTGCAGCTGACTTGTAAACTGCCTGAAATTTGAAGGTGTGTCTTCATGCACAGATCCCCTTGACAAAGAGTGGAAGACTTAATTGGCTTTAGACATTTAAATGAATCTTTTAGCTGATGACTAAATTATACCGATTCAGGTCTGATCCCTATAAGCTAGGCTTTTTTTTTAAGCCCCAATTTTTTTAAGTCCATCAAAGAAGTTAGTGGCTGCACACTGTAGAGAATACAGAACCTACGCAATTAGTCTACAGAAATCATTAACCAAATGAGCAGCAACAATTTTTTAAAAAGAACAGTAACAATAAACAAGGGTTAAGGAGGGGGATTCAGATACCAGATTTGTTACACTATCTTATATGTCCAATTTTCAACAACAGAAAGAAAAGGGAAAGAGGTGAGCTGAATTGTGTCCCTCCAGAATTGATATGCTGAAGTCCTAGCCCCTAGTGTCTCCGAATGTGACTGTGTTTGGACATTGGATCATTAAAGAAGTAATTCATTTAAAATGAGATCATTAGAGAGGACCTTCATCCAATATGATCAGTGTCCTTAAAAGAGAGTGAAATTAGGACACAAATATGCATACACAAAGGAAAGACATAGGGACAAGGAAGCCATCTATCAGCCCAGGAGAGAGGTCTCAGAGGACACCTACTCTGCCAACACTTTTATCTTGGACTTCTAGCCTCCAGTACTGTAAGAAAATAAATTCCTAAGCCACCCAGCTTGCAGTACTTTGTTTTGACAGTCCCAGAAAACTAATACAGAAAGAAACAGAAGAGTGTGACCCATACACAGTGGGGGAAGAAGGCCAATAGAAAATGTACTTGAGGGAGGCCGGATGTTGAACTTAAACTATAAATCAGCTATTACAAGTATTTTCAAAGTACTAAGGGAAATACATTTAAAGAACAAAAAAGGAAAGTATGGCAACTTCATCTTTCCAAGAAGAGAATTTTAATAAATAAATACAAATTTAAAATTTAAATGGAAATTTTTTAGTTGAAAAGCATAGCTGAGATGAAAATTTCACCAGAGGGGCTCAATGACAGATTAGAATTAGCAGAAAAATGAATTAGCCAAGTTGATGGTAGGTCAATAGAGATTATCCAGTCTGTGGAACAGAAAGAGAGAAGGAGGAGAGAGAAAACAGCTTCTGAGACATGAGGGGATAACATCAAGCAAACCAAAATATGCATGATGAGACTTACCAGAGAGCAAAGAGAGTAATAAAGAAACAGAAAAATATTTGAAGAAATAATGGCCAAAAACATCCCCAATAAGATGGGAAACGTTAATCTTTGCCTCAAAGAAGCTCAAAGAATTCTAGGTGTGGTAAACTCAAAAATATCCACACCTAGATACAACCTAGATACAACTGAACTGGTGAAAGTCAAAAAGAGAAATCTTGAAAGCAGAAGAGGAAAATGACTTATATCACATACAGGGATTATCAATAATAGTAACTTTTTAAAAGGTCATCAAAAAGAATAAAGAAATTGGGATATAATCACATAATGACATATCATATAGTAATAAAAAGCAATTGAATAAAATTGATCCAGAACAACATGGATGAATCTTAGAAATACAGTGTTGAATTGGGGAAAAAAATAACAGAGACTACTTAAAATTATGATACCGTTTTCATAGGGCTCAAACCAAACATCCTAAACCACATATAATTAAGGAATGAATACACATGTCATAAAAGGAAAAGAAAAAACAGCTGCTGACTCTTTATCAGAAGGAGACAGAAAACAGTGGGATGGCTTAAAGTGCTAAAGAAAAAAATGGCCAACCCCAAAATATTATATCCAATAAATTTCTCCTTCAAAAATGAAGAAATAAAAAACATTTCCAGATAAGCAAAAACAGAAATTCATCACCAGTAGAACTTCCCTATAAAGAAGTATTAAAAGTTTTTCTTCAGGGCAACTCCAAGATACATTATAGAAAACATGGCAAAAGTTAAAGATAAGGAGAGGATTCTAAGGGCATCAAGAGAAAAACAAGAGTTAATGATAAGGGAACCCCCATAAGGCTGTCAGCTGATTTCTCTGCAGCAATACTACAGGCCAGAAGAGAGTGGCAACATATATTCAGACTTCTAAAAGTGGAAATTTTGCAGCCTAGGATAGTCTACCCAGCAAGCATTTCATTTAAAATAAAAGGAGAAATAAAGAATTTCTCCAACAAACAGGAATTAAAAGAGTATAGCAATACTAAACCCATTCTAACAGAAATACTGAAAGGGCTTCTCTAAATAAAAAAGAAGTAAGAAGATATAGGATGGAGGGCATCAGAAATGGAAAGTAATCACTTAAATAAGCCAGTATACAGATTTAAAAGAGGGGGAAAAAACATTCTCAAAGTGACAGTAAACACAATGAACAGCAAAGGATGAACATGAAGATGTTTAAAAATGCCATCAAAACCATAAAATGTGGGGAAGGGAAGTAAGAAAATCTTGACTTTTTTTTTTTTTACAATATTTTTGAGCATATATGACTACTGGGGTAAAGCAAGCAGATATAGAAAGGGGTTAACATACTTGAAAAACAAAGCAACCAAAATCTCAACCAAACAATACACTCATAGAAACTAAAAAGGACACAAGCATAAAATAAATCATCCAACCAAAAAAAAAAATAAAAACAAAGGAGAAACATAGAATCAACTAGAAAACAGTGTTCAAAATGGCACTAAATACACATTTATCAATAATTACCTTAAGTGTCAATAAACTAAATGCTCCAATCAAAAGATAAGAGATAGGCAGACTGGATGAAAACAACAAGATCCTACAACATGCTGCATACAAGAGACTCACCTTAGGGCAAAGGACACGTATAAATGCAAAGTGAGGAGATGGAAGAAGATATTTCGTGTGAATGGAAAAGACAGAAAAACAGGAGTTGCAATGCACGTATCAGACAAAATAGACTTTAAAACAGAGGCCATGAAGACAAAAGGTGCTATTTAATGATAAAAAGATCCACTCAAGAAAAGGAGATTATATTCATCAATGTATATGCCCCTAATATAGGATGGCCCAAATGCATACAACCAATGCTAACAGATATAAAAGGAGAAACTGGTGGTAATACAATAGTAGTAGACTTTTAACACCCCACTCACATCAATAGACAGAAAAATCTATATTCTCTAGATATAAAGTCAATAAGGCAACAGAGATCCTAAGAGACAGAATAGAAAAGTTAGATTTAATTGATATTTTCAGGACAGTATATCCACAAAAATAAGAATATACATTTTTTTTCAAGTGCACATGGAACATTCTCAAGATTGATCACATACTGGGACACAAAACTAACCTCAACAAGTTTAAGGGTACAGAAGTTATTTCAGATATTTCCTCTGATCACAGTGGCATGAAACTAGAAATCAAACACAGAAAAAGAAATGAGAAAAAAACTGACTACATGGAGACTAAACATGTAACTAAAAAATCAATGAGTCAGCAAGGAAATCAAGAGAGAAATTTTAAAATACCTCGACACAAATATAATGAATACACAGCTATTCAAAATCCATGGGATGCCACAAAAGCACTTCTTAGAAATTCATAGCAGTACAGGCCTTCCTCAAAAAAAAGAAAAATTTCAATACAACAACTTAACCTACCACCTAAAAGAATTAGAAAGAGATTAACAAACAAAACCTAAAGTCAGCAGAAGGAAGGAAATCATAAAACTCAGGAAATCAATAAAATACATTCAAAAAACAGTAGAAAAAAATCAATAAAACCAAGAGCTGCTTCTTTGAAAAGGTAAACAAAATTGACAAACCTCTGGCCAGACTCACCAAGAAGAGGAGAGAATAACTCAAATGAACAAAATAAGAAAGGAAAAAGGAGAAATCATTATGGATACTGCAGAAACACAAAAAAGCATAAGAGAATACTTATGAACAATAAAATGCCAACAAATTTGACAACCTAGAAGAAATGGAAAACTTTCTAGAGACTTACAGCTTGCCAAAACTGAATCAAGAAGAAACAGATCAATGGAAAAAACTGATCTCTAGACATGAAATTGAATATGAAATAAAAATACTTCTTACAAAAAAAATTCCAGGACCAGATGGCTTCACAGGGGAATTCTGCCAAACATACAAAGATGAACTTAGACCCATCCTCCTTAAACTTTTCAAAACAGTTGAAGAAGAAGGTACACTCCCAAAGACATTCTATGAAGCCACCATCATCCTAACTATGAAAACAAACTTACAGGCCATTATCTTTGATGAATATAGATGCAAAGGTTCTCCACAAAATTTTGGCCAACCAAATCCAACAACACATAAAAACTATCATATACCAGGACCAAGTGGGAATCATGCGAAGTTCAATATATGCAAATCAATCAGTATCATACACCACATTAAAAATGAAAAGTCAAAAATGACATGACCATCTCAATAGATACAGAAGAAATATTTGATAAAATCCAACATCCATTCATGACTAAAAAAAAAAAAATTACCAAGTGGGTATAGAGGGAACCTACTTTAAAATAATAAAATCCATATATGAAAAACCCACAGCCAATATAATACTCAGTGGAGAAAATGTGAAAGCACTAAAATCTGAAACAAGACGAGGGTGCCCACTCTCACCACTGTTATTCAACAGACTATTGGAAGTCCTAGCCACAGCAGTCAGACAAACAAAAGAAAGAAAAGTCATCCAAATAGGAAGAGAAGAGGTAAAACTGTCACTGTATGCAGATGACATGATACTATATATAGAAAATCCTAAGAACGCCACCCAAAAACTACTCAAATTGATCAATGAATTCAGCAAAGTAGCTGGATAAAAGACCAATATTCAGAAGTTGGTTGAATTTCTAATTCTAACAATGAAGTATTAGAAAAGGACTATAAAAAACAATCCTTTTTAAAATTGCACCCCAAAAAGTTAAATATCTAGTAATAAATCTGACTAAGGAGTTGAAAGACTTATATGCTGAGAACTATAAAATGTCAATCAAGGAAATTAAAGAGGATTCAAGAAATGGAAAGATATACCATTCCCTTGGAATGAAAAATTAATATTGTTGGAATGGCCATACTACCCAAAGCAATCTACAGATTCAGTGCAATCCATATCCAACTACCCATAATATTTTTCGCAGAACTAGAACAAACAATCCAAAAATGTATATGGAACCATAAAAGACCCAGAATTGCCAAAGCAATACTGAGGAACAAAAACCAAGCAGGAGGCATAACTCTCCCAGACTTCAGGCAATATTACAAAGCTGCAGTAATCAAGACAGTGTGGTACTTTTACCAAACCAGACATACAGACCAATGGAACAGAATATAGAACCCAGAAATAAACCCAGACACCTACGGTTAATTAAACTTCAACAAAGGAAGCGAGAATATAAAACAGGAAAAAAAGACAGTCTCTTCAGTAAGTGATGCTGGAAGAACCGGACAGCTGCAAGTAAATCAATGAAACTAGAACACAGCCTCACACTGTGCACAAAAATAAACTCAAAATGGCCTAATTAAACATAAGATGAGACACGATAAAACTGTTAGAAAAGACCATAGGCAAAACATTCTATGACATCATACAAATGTTTTCTGAGGTCAGTCTCCCAAGCCAATAGAAGTAAAAACAAAATAAACCAATGGGACCTGATTAAATTCAAAAGCCTTTGCACATAAAGGAAACCATAAAAAAACACAACCTATGGAATAGGAAAAAATACTTGCAAATGATGCAACTGACAAGGGCTTAATCTCCAGAATATACGAACAACTCATACAGCTCAACAACAAAAACAGCCCAACTGAAAAAATGGACAGAAGACCTGAACAGACATTTCTCCTAAAAAGACATACAGATGGCCAACAGGTATATGAAAAAATGTTCAACATTACTAATAGAGAAATGCAAATCAAAACTAAAAGTACCACAACACACCAGTCAGAATGGCCATCTTTAGTAAGCCTACAAGTAACAAATGCTGGAGAAGGTGTGTAGAAAGGGGAACCCTCCTACACTGTTGATGGGAATGTAAACTCACACAACCACTATGGAAAAAAGTACGGAGGTACCTCAGAAAGCTACATAAAGAGCTACCATATGATCTAGAAATCCCACTCCTGGGCATATATCCAGACAAAATTTTATTCAAAAAGATACATGCACCCCTATGTTCCTTGCAGCACCATTCACAATAGCCAAGACGTGGAAACAGCCTAAATGTCCATCAGCAGATGACTGGATTAAGAAGATATGGTACATATAAACAATGTGTTACTACTCAGCCATAAAAAAAGAACAAAATAATGGTATTTGCAGCAACATGGAGGGAACTAGAGACTCTCATACTAAGCGAAGTCAGAAAGTCACAAACACCATGTGATATCTGGAAGCTAATATATGGCACAAATGAATCTATCTACAGACAAGAAACAAACTCATGGACATGGAGAATAGACTTGTGGTTTCCAAGGCAGAGTGGAAGGGAGTGGGATGTATGACGTGTTGGGGGTTAGTAGATGCACACTACTGCATTTGGAGTGGATAACCAATGAAATCCTGCTATATAGCACAGAACTATATCTAATCACTTGTGATGAAACATGTTGGAGAATAATGGAAGAAAAAGATTGATCCAAAAAGACTGGGTCACTTTGTTTTGCAACAGAAGTTGACAGAAAATTGTAAATTAACTATAATAAAAAAAATTTTAATAGCATAAAAAAGGATAATTTGCAGAACAGAAACAGACCCAGACTTTGAAAACAAACTTATGGTTACCAAAGGGGACAGGCTGGATCTGGGGATGGACTGGGTGTTTGGGATTGGCATATGCACACTGTGTTACATGGAACGACTGGCCAATGGGACCTGCTGTATAGCACAAGGAACTCTACTCAATATTCTGTAATAATTTATATATGAAAAAAATATCAAAAAGAATGGTTATGTGTATATGTATAACTGAATCACTGTTGTACATCAAAAATTCTCACAACATTGCAAATCAGTTATACTTCAATAAAACTTTAAACATAAAAAGATAAAAAAGAAGACATATAAAACAAAAAGCAAATTGTCAGGTATAAATCCTAGCATGTCAGTAATTACAATAAATATAAATGGGATAAACAATCCAATCAAAAGGCAGAGGTCTTTCAGACTGGAAATTTTACAATCTAAATTAGATTAAATGATTCTGGGGCAGAGAGAGTGGGACACAGTATACCAAAACTCAGAACAGCATCAAAAAGAATAAAATACAAACTATATAGGAATAAAAAGAGGTGTGCAAGACTTGTATACTAAACATTATAAAATACTGCTGAAAAAAAAATTCTTGATACATGAAGAGATAATCCATGTCATGGATTAGAATGCTGAATATTGTTAAGATAGCAGTTATCCTCAAATTGACCTATAGATTCAATACAATTCCTATCAAAATTCTAGATTTTTTTTTTTTGCAGAAATAGACAAGCCAATCCTAAAAGGTATATGGAAATTCAGATGACTTAGAAGAACCAAAGCAACTTTGAAAAAAAAAAAAACAAAACACTGCATTTGTTTTAGAGGAGAATAGAGCAAGAATTTCTGAGTAATTTACTGTTTTCTTAAGTTGTAGACTATATGGTGAGATCACTGTAGGGATTATGGATGGGATAGAATTCTTGAGGAGAAAGTAAAGATTTGAGATAGCCACACTCTGAAAATTAGAAAGGAAAGGACAGAGTTCTCATTGTGGCTCAGTGGGTTGAGAACCCGACATAATGTCCTTGAGGATGCAGGTTTGATCCCTGGCCTCACTCAGTGGGTTAGGGATCTGGGTTGCTGAAAGCTGCAGCATAGGTCACAGATGCAGCTTGGATCCATTGTTGCCATGGTTGTAGCACAGGGCTGCAGCTGCAGCTCTGATTCAGTTCCTAGCCCAGGAACTTCCATACGCTGCAGTGGGGCTGTACAAAGAAAAAGAAGAAAAGAAAGACATCACAGGATAAGGTGTCTTGATCTTTCCTCTCAAACATAAGTAGTAGGTGATTTATTACATGTTAATTCACTGACCAATTTCTTTCTTCTAGGTAATGTAAAGAATTACATATTGGAAAGTAAAGAATATCGTGACTTCTCCATTACTGCATTTTCCATTAAGGTTGAGAAAAACAAAACGATAGTTACTATTTTGTTCAATAATGAGGCATACCATTCAGCTGCAACATCCCTGGCAGTGTTAGACAACATTCTTTTTATGTCACTTTCTGGCCTCAATGCTTCCATTAGAGTCTCCAACAAACCTCAACCTCTCCCTCTTTATGGTTCTAATGTAGGGTATGTATGATTTTCTTTTTACTGGAATTGAGCCTTAATATGTATATATCTTGTTATCTGAGCATATATATTTGAAAAGAGATACTAAAATCAGCACTTCCACTTTTATTTCACTATTTATCTTTTATCTCATTTTCTGTAGGCCCACAAATGGAGTACAAGTAGCATTATCTTTGGCTTTTGGCATGGCCCTTGTGGTCAGTAGCTTTTGCCTGCAGACAGTGACCGAGAGAACCACTAAGGCAAAGCACATCCAGTTTGTGAGTGGCGTCTACTTACTTACTTACTGGCTCGCTGCTTTGCTGTGGGATCTCATCTACTTCTCCATTATCTGCTGCTTCATACTGGTGAGTGTCAGCTGAAATGGCATGAATGTTCGTTTTCCTATGTCACCCTCAGGAAATCTCTATCCAATGAATTGTATCCTAAAATTAAAAAAAAAAAAAAGAAATTTGAAACGACTTTGGTTTATGATGCCAGAGAATATATTGTGAAAACCTCATTATGGAAATGTAGTCCCTCATGTTCTTTCCATTGGAGAAAATATTTTACTTTTAAAAGTCTCTCTTGAACTGGTTTCCTATGGAATTGCTCAGCATTATGCCCAGGCCCAAAACCTACTTGAAAGGAAAAGGGCTATTATTACATGTTACTCGTCCCTTGCTAATCAAGTAGATAAGCCACAGCCACCAATTCCCAATGCTGGGCTCTCTGATAAAAATGGACCACAGCACATGACATAAAATCATGACTTAAGGCTTTTTGTTACTATTCCCCTATACTCCTATGCATACCCCAAAATCCCAGATGGCTGGGTCTGCCAAACAGAACTGAATCTGACCCACACACCCAGTTTTAGATAGTGAGGAGGTGGAATAAAGAATGAGCATGTGGAGTTACCATCGTGGCGCAGTGGTTAACGAATCCAACTAGGAACCAAGAGGTTTCGGGTTCGGTCCCTGCCCTTGCTCAGTGGGTTAACGATCCGGCGTTGCCGTGAGCTGTGGTGTAGGCTGCAGACGCGGCTCGGATCCCGAGTTGCTGTGGCTCTGGCGTAGGCCAGTGGCTACAGCTCCAATTTGACCCCTAGCCTGGGTACCTCCATATGCCACGGGAGCGGCCCAAAGAAATAGCAAAAAGACAAAAAAAAAAAAAAAAGAATGAGCATGTAAGAATGGTACAGCATTCTTTAATGATTTTGCTCCATAGTGAACTTGGCAAATTATTTTATTTTGTGTGCATATTTGAGGGTGAGGAAGATGGGAACCTATATAGTTATCCAAGGGATAAACCCATGAGTAAAGGAGGGGTAAGGTTTCTTTGTGTAGAAAAGGGACTGGGGACTTAAATATGAATAGGACTGTGTCTCAGCCTTCAAATGTTCACTGTTCAGCAATGGACACAGAAATGAAAATAGATCATTATAAATTATAAACTCATGCTACTATAAAAGGATGAACTATTAATTCCCATTCAGACTATATCATGAAATGATAAAAACTAGTTGTTGGAGGGAAAAGGAGACCATTTTAGTCAGTTTGGCTCCTATAGCCATAAGAAAAGCTCATACAGTAAGCTCTAGTATTGGTTCTGAAAGAGAACCAGGATCCTTGCAGCTATAACAGCTGCTCAGCAATGCCAGCCTCCTGCTCACGGCACAGCAGACAACCAGCATAATAGAGGAAGACCACCAGCCTTTGAGGGCCACAATTCTCATCATTTTTTTTATCTTTTGTCTTTAGGGCCGCACTCGCAGCATATGGGGGTTCCATTCGGAGCTACAGCTGCCAGCCTATGCCACAGCCACAGCAGTGCAGATCCGAGCCATGTCCACAGCCTACACCACAGCTCACAGCAACACTAGATCCTTAATCCACTGAACAAAGGCCAGGGATCAAACCCACGTCCTCAGGAATACTCGTCAGGTTCATTAACCACTGAGCCATGACGGAATTCCCAGTTGTCATCTTTTGCCACAGAAACTGGGAGAGCTGATCTAGGTATGGTCTCTTTACATGTCCCCTCCATATAAAGCAGTATTGGAATCAATGAGAAAATACCTGAATCTTTTCCTCCCCATACCAAGGAACCATTCTTTCCCTGGCTCTTTCAATTTGGCTGGCACACCCAGTTGTCATTTCCTGGTTAATCTGTAAATAAGCCCATCCTTTGTTAATACTTGTACCAACATTGCCATTTTGTGCTCACAAGAAAAGTTACTTGTCGTATGTGTTTTATGTGTTATGTCATTCAAAACCACAATTATCTGAAGTGACTTCAGTTTATCATATTTTATAGGCAAAGAAATGAAGACTCAAGATGGAAGTTACTTAGCCAAATGCACCCAGCTAGTACAATTTCAGAACCCTGATTGGTGTTATTCCAAAATGCATTCTCATTTATACACTCAAAATCATCCTGGATAATGCACTTTAAACTTACTTCTGCTCTCATATTCCCAGTTCCCTCTGTCTTAGCATCTTACTTTTCTCTGATCTTATCTTCTCGTACCCTTTTGGTCTGGGAGCGTTCTCTGTCTCCCATCACCCCCAGAATTCCCTTTCATGGTTCTCAGACTGGAGTTCTCTGTGGATTCTTAGCTTTGCTTATTTATCTGATCTGGCTATCCCTTTGTTTTAAATGATACACTCCCTTAATCTTTGCTAGTCGGTTAAATGCCACCAGCTGGACTTGTTCTTGGACCCATCAAGAGGAGGCAAGATCTTACCATTTAAAAAAAAAAGGATCTTGTCATTTAACAATATTAAGTATATTTTGTATTCTTTATTTCATTGATGTGTCTATAATGTGCCACTACCAATCAGTTTTAATTATGGTGGTTTCATAATATATTTAATTACTTTTGATGGATTGACTTCCCTTGCTTCCCCCATTAATCATCTTCTGCAGAATTTCCGGCTATCTTGATGTTTTGTTTGCTTACATGTAATTTTTAGACTCAGCTTATCTAATTTCAAAAGAATAAATTCCATTGCTATTTTTATTTAGAGTAATTTGGGGGAGAATTCACATTTTTACCATGTTGAGTCAGACCCTATCTAAAAAACAGGGTATGTGGGCTCATGTATCCAAGTAGAAATTTAAATTTTCTTTGAAATAGATTCCAATTTAAGTGGAGTTCCCATCGTGCCTCAGTGGTGACAAACCTGACTTGTAGCCACAAGGATGCAGGTTCAATCCCTGGCATTGCTCAGTGGGTTAAGGATCCAGCATTGCTGTGAGCTGTGGTATAGGTCGCAGATGTGGCTCAGGTCCAGCATTGCTGTGGCTTTGGCATAGGCTGGCAGCTGCACTCCAATTCAACCCCTAACCTGGGAACCTCCATATGCCACAGATGTGGCCCTAAAAAGACAAAAGACAAAAAAAAAAAAAAGTTATCCCTAAACATTATAAGCCTTGGGACAAAGCTGCTCTTAGGTTACCTGCAGTTTCTTTCTGACTTGTATTTATTTTATTTCATCCTCTTAATTGGAGTGGTGGGAACCAGCTGTACTTATAACCGGTCAAGTTCTTTCACCTAAGATTGTTGATTCTCTTCGTATACTTTCTTTAAACACTATTGCTTAAATATAAACTACTTCCAACTACATCATAGGGTTGTAATGGGGTTATTCTTGGTTAACTCTTCTGTTTATTGGTGGCCCTACTAAATAATTTTGTAATGGCTTAAAAGGGGCAAACTTTCTGTCTTTGGAGAAACTGTAGTTACCAACTTTGCCATATAGATTATTAATTCTTTAATAATTCTAGAGGTTCCCTTCTTCCTAATCCAGCCATTCTAAATGTCTGCTTCCCTACTGATTCAGGTGGCATGAGGAATAATTGAATAAAGAGGCTTCTGAGTTGCTGAGATAGATATAAGTGTAGTTCAGGGAGAGAGTAGAGCCAGAGGGTGGGCTAAATATGAAGAGTGACACAAGGAAGGTTACATAATATTTCAACACCCACAGGGAAAATCTTTAGAGATATAGTCTATTTCCTAGGTCATTTGGCGGCGGGCGGGGGGGGCGGGGCGGATTCAGAGTTGGCCTTAATGCAGAGATAATTACTTTTACTTTAATGGTAGGAGGAAAAATTAAAATTAATGTTGTTCCAAACAGGAAAAAAAAAAAAGTATAGACATCTGTTCATGAAATTCCTCTACTGAGGAAGAGGTAGTTCCCTTACGGTTCATTTTTAATGGGTAGGATGATTTAAGTAATGAATAGTTCCATGCCGCAATGAAGGCAATGCTTGCTGCTTTCTCAGTGTTCTGGCTCAACTTCTTGTTATTTCGGTGTGCTTCACCTTGCTCTTTACTGGTGCCTTCTGTCCCAGGGAGTGTTCATATACTGCAGAGTGGATGCATTTTTCGTGAATTACCACTTTCTGGACACAATGATGATCTTTCTGCTGTACGGTTGGTCTGTTGTTCCCCTCATGTACCTTGGAAGCCTCCTGTTTTCTAGTAGTCCCATTGCCTACATCAAGCTCACCCTCTTCAACTACTTCTCAACGGTTTTCAGTGTCGTCTTTCACATCATGGTGCAGCACACTGGTAAGGACTTCACACAGTTTTCCCCTTCTCCAAAGACTACATTAAATAAATGAAAATGAAAGAACTTGAGGATGAAAATATTCATTGCTAAGCTCTAATATTTTCCAGGTATCTGTATCTTCAGATACATTGGGTATCTGCAGACCTGTGAGTTTTGAAAATCAGCAAATATTTATTGAATAGGTATGTGAGAAAGAGGTTGAGGGAGAGAGGAAACGGAAGGGGAAATGGGGAAGAGAGAGAGAGAAACTAAGCTCTTGAAAGGAGCTGGACTCAGTGTCATTTTAGCCTCATGAAACAAAAAGGAGAAGAAATTACAGTACAAATGTGCCAAACTCTTACGTCCTTTGAAAGATCCCCCTGCCTCACCCTTGACTTGCTCCTTCAGTTCTAACATCTTGACAGCACAGTGGAGCAAGCTGAGGAGCCTGGAGAGCAGAGGTTCTAGCGTGTATCTCCTTCCTGATTTAATGAAGCACATAATCTTGAACCTGCCACTGAGTACCTTTCAGAAGAAAGCAACTAAATATGTGAGAAACATGGGCCTCATTAGACCAATTTCTCTTCCTTTCAGGCCTGATTTTCCCCATCTTCTTTTTCTGATTATGGAATTTAAAGAGAGGCTACCTTTGCCAGTGATCACAAATAAGATTTGTTTGTTTCTAGGGCATTTCTCTATAAACCTGAATTTTGAACTATGTATTAACATACATGGTTATGTTAGGAACTCAGCCCTCCCTCACATGACCGGAACCCATCAGAAGAGGCCTCCAGATTCATTCCCTGACTTTAGGCCTTGGCCTCACACAAAATGAAATGCAGTGTATGAACCAGGCATAGATTTTTCTTTTTTCACACTTCTCCAAGTATTTTGCCATGTGAGTAAAACTTGAGCCCCTGCACAGTAGGCTGAAAAAGCCAAGTAGGAATTATGCATTCATTCTCATTCCCTGAATTAATGACATTGTTGGCAGTCACTTTTACACCATCTATAGATTCCACCAGTGATCTCCCCTATTAATTGATCATGTTTCCAATTCTATCCTATGTGTATTTTCTTTCTAAATTTTCTGTTAGTAACTAAAACCTGTGGACTCTTGCACCAAGGTCCCCATATTGCCTCCTGACCTCAGGTAGAACTGAAGGTCGTATTCGCATAGCAGCTTGTCCATCATGCCTCCCTTACAGAGTCTTCTTCCCTATGGGCAGCCAGTCTATAAAGTCCTCAGATTCTCCTAACAGAAGGTAAAGATGGTCTAATAATTCTAATCTTTCTTATTGTCTCATTTCTGAGAGTTTACTGTCTGGCCATAGCGTATTGTCTTAATTCAGAGGAAAGGGCTTTGGGGCACATTAAAGTAACAACATTGATTTTGCTCTAAAACCCAGATAATATGGGTTTTCTGAATTCCCACTTCTATTAATGAAGACTGTCTCCTGGGGTGTGGCTTTATGGACTTCCAAACCTGTTCACTTTATTGCATTATAATATAATTTTTGTCTGCAAGAGATAGTTTAGAAAGTTAATTCCATTTCTGTGGTTGAAAAAAATCAAAGTACACTTCTGTCCCTTTCGCTTATTGTAGTAATGGATCCCATCTTTTTTCTAATAGTTAAGTTCTGCCACCTGGCTTCTACTGTCTAGGATCCCATTATAGTTTGTCAGGGAACCAAATTCTATTGCAACATACTCTGCTGTCATCTTCACCCTACAGAAGACAGCAAACACAAAGCTCTTCGAGAATGTATTTCTTTTTTATTTTTATTAAAGTATTACTTGCATTAAGAAAAGTTCAGAGACCATAAATGAACAGCTTAATACACACAAGTAAACATGCTAGTGAAATCTTCCTCTCTCCAACCAGGACTTCCCATGGGCCTAGACCAACCAAGAGTTAGAGAACAGAGTCCTTTGATTTAGTCTATATACATAATCCTCCCAGGGCAGGGAGAAGGGTAGAGTAATGATTCAAAGGGACAAATAAAAGAAATATGACAAAGAGACTGTTGGATGTGACAATGACAAATTCAGTGGAGACTTCCCTGCCCAGAAGGATGGAGGTCTGAATAAAGTGAATAGCCCTCCCACTTAAAACAATAATATATGTTGGATAAAACATTGTATAAACTTTTTTTTTTTTTTGTCTTTTTGCCTTTTCTAGGGCCACTCCTGTGGCATATGGAGGTTCCTAGGCTAGGGGTCTAATCGGAGCCGTAGCCACTGGCCTATACCACAGTCACAGCAACACCGGATCTTTAACCCACTGAGCAAGGCCAGGGGTCAAACCCACAACCTCCTGGTCGCTAGTCGGATTCGCTAACCACTGCGCCACAACAGGAACTCCTAAACTTTTTAAATGCATCATTGGTCTTGCAAGAAATTTCAGGTTGGAGAGGCCAGCAAAAAAATGAAATTCACAATCCCAGGATTTTCCATTTTGTAGGCTGCATAGGGAACAGAGGAAAACCTAAGGCCATGCCCAGGTAGGGATTTTAATAGCTGACCCACCCATAAGGAAGGTGGAAGACAGATCCTAGGGAAATACTGTTAGCAAAAGTCTTCTCTTGAAGTCTGTCATTGTCAAATCCATGCTACAGGCCATGAAGTTAAACAAGCTTAGTGACTTAATAACTACTTTTTCCTCAAATATGATCTACTAGATTGGTAATTCTTTGAGAATGGTTTGATCATCTTAGGGAACTTTGTTTTTTATGGGAGGTTCATTACTTTCTTAATTGAAACTAATCTATCATCTTTTTTAATTATAGCAATTGACATGCATGAATCCGCAAGAACCTTCCTGGGTAATGCATTAATGATGCTGCCTAATTACAACTTTGCAATGAGTATCAGCAAATTCTTTGATGACTACATGATGAAAAAACTGTGTACCACACACAAGCAATTTCAAAGCATCTATGTGAACTGCAACAAAATATGTAAGTATCTGGAGTTCCCCAGCTCCTTAAAAATTACATATTCCTTTCTAGACTTCAGTATTTACACTTATATTGTGGAAAACAAGAGAAACCTATCATTCCTTCAATTGAGATAGTAAGGCTTGCTCTTTTGAGTGCTTTTCTATACCAGAGTTACTATCACAGACGAGCAGAAAAAAAGCCTCAAAATAAAATCCAAGATAAATTTCATGAAGCCACCACCAAATTTAGTATGCTTTACTGCTAGTTACTCACCTACAATGTGAAAAGTAGCTTAACATATATTATCTTGACTCTTGACAGCACCCTAAGTTCTTATTATCCCAGTTTTATAAATGATGGAACTGAGTGCTTCACTTAAACTGAAGATTAAATAAGTTCCCTAGGACACTAAGTTTATGGTATCACACAGATTATAGAAAGGTAAAATCACAGCCAGATCACAATCAGGGAAAAAAATAATAGCATTATACTAAATGTTCCATATTTGAGGCTGATTCCACATTTCAGATTGATTCTAAAAATTGAGAAATAATGAGTATATTTGCTATATGTGTATGTGTGTGTGCAGTTTGTCCTGGAACCAAATAATTTATATATAGCCAGCCACCAAATTGTAAATGTAATGGTATTTCACTAAATCAGTGCAGGATGAAATATAATTATTAGGGTCAAGTTAATTATATTTTTGAATGATTCCTGAAAAACAAAAATTATGTCACATTTTAGTTCTCATCATATGTGCACCATAAACTCTTTTTTAAAAACAGCTCTGATGAGTTATTGTTTACATGCCATATCATCAGTTTTAATTTAATTGCATTTTATTCATTACTCTTTCCTATCATATGATTCCATTATATTTGGAATCCAATATACAGCACAAATGAACCTTTCCACAGAAGAGAAACTCATGGACAGGGAGAACAGACTTGTGATTGCCAAGGGGGAGGGAGTGGGATGGACTGGGAGTCTGGGGTTAATAGATGCGAACTATTGCATTTGGAGTGGATAAGCAATGAGATCCTGCTGTATAGCACAGGGAACTATATCTATCTAGTCACCTGTGATGAAACATGATGGAGAATAATGTGAGAAAAAGACCCATATATATATGACTGGGTCACTTTGCTCTACAGTAGAAAATTGACAGAACACTGTAAACCAACTATAATGGAAAAAATTAAAATCATTAAAAAAAAAAGACCTTGTTGGTTGCATCATTTGCAGCTATTTTCTCTCATCCCATAGGTTGCATTTTCTTCTTCTTTTTTTTTTTTTTTCATGGTTTCCTTCGCTGTGCAAAAGCTTGTGGTTTGATTAGGTCCCATTGGTTTATCTTTTTTTTTTTTTAATTTCTATTGGCTTTGGAGACTGACCTGAAAAAAAAAAAACATTTATATAGTTGATGTCAGACAATGTTTTGCCTATGTTCTTTTCTAGGAGTTTTATGGTTTCTTAAGTCTTTAAGGCATTTTGTCTTTTTTTTGTGCATGATGTGTGGGTGTGTTCCAGTTTCACTGATTTACATGCAGGTGTCCAGTTTTGCCAGCACCACTTGAAGAGACTGTCTTTTTCCCATTTTATATTCTTGCCTCCTTTTCGAAGTTTAATGGACTGTCGGTGTTCTTGGTTTATTTCTGGGTTCTCTGTTCTGTTCTGCTGATCCATATGTCTGTTTTTGTCCTAGTACCACACTATCTTGATTACTGTAGCTTTGCAGTATTGCCTGAAGTCTGGGAGTAACAGTTATGCCTCCTGCTTGGTTTACTTTCCTCAAAATTGCTTTGCCAATTCTGGGTCTTTTATGGTTCCATATAAATTTTTGGATTGTTTGTCTAGCTCTATGAAAAATGTCATAGGTATTTTGATAGGGATTGCATTAAATCTGTAAATTGCTTTGGGTACTATGGCCATTTTAACTGTATTAATGCTTCCAATCCAGGAGCATGGGATATCTTTGCATTTCTTTGATTCTCTTTAATTTCTTTGATTAATGTTTTATAGTTCTCAGCATATGGGCCTTTCACATCCTTGGTTAGATTTATTCCTAGGTATTTAATTTGGGGGAGTACAATTTTAAAAGGGATTTTTTTTATATTCCTTAATATTTCATTTTTAATATATAGAAATGCAACTGATTTCTGAATGTTAACTTGTATCCTACTTTGCTGAATTTGTTGATCAGTTCACATAGTTTTTGTGTGGAGTACTTAGGGTTTTTTATATATATTATCATGTCATATGCATATAGTGACATTTTTACCCCTTCTCTTCCAATTTGGATACCTTTTATATCTTTTGTTTGTCTGATTGGCGTGACTAGGACTTCCAACAATATGTTGACTAAAAGTGGTGAGAGTGGGCACCCTTGTCTTGTTCCAGGTTTTAGTAGGAAGTCTTTCAGCTTTTCTCTGTTGAATATATTGAGTGTGGGTTTGTCATAAATGGCTTTTATTGTGTTAAAGATATGTTCCCTCTATACTCGCTTTGGTAAGATTTTTTTATCATGGATGGATATTGGATTTTGGCAAATGCTTTTTCTGCATCTACTGAGACGATCATGTGGTTTTTTGACTTTTCTTTTGTTGATACAGTGTATGATGTTTATTGATTTGCATATATTGAACCATCCTTGTGAACTTGAGATAAATCCCACTTGGTCACGGTATATGATCTTTTTTATGTGTTGTTGGATTTGGTTGGCTAAAATTTTGTTGAGAATTTTTGCCTCTGTATTCATCAAAGATACTGGCCTGTAATTTTCTTTTTTTGGTACTATCTTTGTCCAGTTTTGATATTAAGCTGATGGTGGCTCCATAGACTGTCTTTGGGAGTGTTCCTTCTTCTTGAATGTTTTAGAAAAGTTTAAGAAGAATGAGTATAAATTCACATTTGTATGTTTGGTAGAATTCGCCTGTGAAGCTATCTGGTCTTGGACTTTTGTTTGTAGGGAGTTTTTTTTTTTTTTTTTTTTTTTTGTCTTTTGTCTTTTTGTTGTTGTTGTTGCTATTTCTTGGGCCGCTCCCGCGGCATATGAAGGTTCCCAGGCTAGGGGTTGAATCGGAGCTGTAGCCACCGGCCTATGCCAGAGCCACAGCAACGCAGGATCCGAGCCGCGTCTGCAACCTACACCACAGCTCACGGCAACGCCGGATCGTTAATCCACTGAGCAAGGGCAGGGACCGAACCCGCAACCTCATGGTTCCTAGTCGGACTCGTTAACCACTGCGCCACGACGGGAACTCCTGTAGGGAGTATTTTTAATATTTATTCAATTCCTAGTGACCTGTCTGTTCACATGATCTTTTTCTTCCTCATTTAGTTTTGGTGGGTTGAATGTCTCTAGAAAGTTGGACATTTCTTCTGGGTTATCCAGTTTGTTGGCATATAATTGTTTATAGTATGCTCTTATGGTTTTTTGGATTTTCGCAGTAGCTGTTGAGATCCCTCCTTTTACATTTCTTATATTGTGTATTTGGGTTCTCTCTCTCACGGTGTCTGGCCAGAGGTTTGTCAATTTTGTTTACCCTTTCTACTAACCAGTTCTTGGTTTTATTGACTTTTTTCTGTTGTTTATTGAATCTCTATTTTATTGATTTTTCTCTATGATCTTTATGATTTCCTTCTTTCTGCTGACTTTAGGGCTTTTTTTTTTTTTCTTTTCTTTTGTTTCTCTTTGGGGCCATACCTGCAGCATATGGAAGTTCCCAGGATAGGGGTCAAATCGTAACTGCAGCTTCCAGCCTATGCTACAGCCACCTACAGTGCAGGATCCTAGCCTCATAGGCGACCAATACCACAGCTCATGGCAAAGTCTGATCCTTAACTCATAGAGCAAGGCCAGGGATTGAACCTACATCCTCATGGATACTAGTCAGGTTCATAACTCACTGAGCCACAATGGGACTCCCTGACTTTAGGTTTTGTTTATGTTTTTTTCTGATTTTTAAGTGGTTGGTCTGGTTGAGGAAGGCCTGTATCACTATGAACTTCCCTCTAAGAACTGTTTATGCAGTATCATATAGATTTTGAATGGTTGTGGTTTTTTTAACCTTTTAAAAAATTTATAGTTGATTTACAGTGTTTTGTCACTTTCTGCTGTACAGTAAATTGACCTAAATATATTTACATATATACATTCTTTTTCTCATATTATCTTCTATCATGTTCTGTCATAAGTGATTGGATATAGTTACCTGTGCAATACAGCAGGACTTCATTGCTTATCCATTCTAAATGTAATAGTTTGCATCTACCAACCCCAAATTCCCAGTCTATTCCACTCACTCCCACTCCCCTTTGACAACCACATATCTGTTCTCCATGTCTGTTTCCATTCTATAGACAGGTTCATTTGTGCCATATTTTTGATTCCACATATAAGTGGTATCATATGGTATTTGTCTTTCTCTTTCTTACTCACTTCACTTAGTATGAGAATCTCTAATTGCATCCATGTTGATGCAAATGGCATTATTTTGTTCTTTTTTACAGCTGAGTAGTCTTCCATTGTGTATATATAACACTTCCTCTTAATTACATTCATCTGTCAACTGACATTTAGGTTGTTCCCATGTCTTGGCTATTGTGAATAGTGATTCAATGAACATAGGGGTGCATGTATCTTTAGAAAGAAAGTTTTGTCCAGATATATGCCAAGGAGAGGGACTACTGGATCATATTGTAGTTCTATAATTACTTTTCTGAGGAACCTTCGTACTGTTTTCCATAGCAGTTGCACCAGTGTACATTCCCACCAACAGTGAATGAAGGTACCCTTTTCTCCATACTCTCTCTAGCATTTGTTACTTGTAGACTTATTAATGATAGCCGTTCTGACAGTGTGAGGTATCTCACTGTAGTTTTGATTTGCATTTCTCTAATAATTAGTGATGTTGAGCGATTTTTTTCATGGGCCTGCTGGCCATCCATATGTCTTCTCTGGAGAAATGTCTATTTAGGTGTTCTGCCCATTTTTCAATTGGGTTGCTTGGTTTTTTGCTGTTGAGCTGTAGATGTTTGTATATTTGGGAGATTAAGTCCTTGTCGGTTGCATCATTTGCAACTACTTTCTCCCAGTTTCTAGGCTCCCTTTTCATTTTTTTTTTTTTTTATGGTTTCCTTTGCTGTGCAAAAGCTTGTCAGTTTGATTAGGTCCCACTGGTTTATTTTTGTTTTTATTCTTATCAGCTTGGGAGACTGACCTAAGAAAACATTTGTACGTTGATGTCAGAGAATGTTTTGCCTATGTTCTTTTCTAGGAGTTTGATGGTGTCTTGTCTTAAATTCTTTAAGGCATTTTGAGTCTATTTTTGTGTGTACTATGAATGCATATCCTAGTTTCATTGATTTACATACATGCAACAGTCCAGGTTTCCCAGCACCACCTGCTGAAGAGACTGTCTTTTTCCCATTTGATATTCTTGCCTCCTTTGTTGAAGATTAATTGACCACAGGTGTCTATGATTCTGTTCCATTTGTCCATATGTCTGTTTTTGTACCAGTACCACATTGTCTTAATTACTGTAGCTTTGTAGTATTGCCTGAGGTCTAGGAGTCAGACATCCTGCTTATTTGTTGTTTTTGGTTTTTTTTTTTTTTTAACTCAGGATTGCTTTGGTAGTTCTTGGTCTTTTATGGTTCCATATAAGTTTTTGGACAAATTATGTCATGGGTAATTTGATAGGATTGCATTAAATATGTGGATTGTTTTAGGTAGTATGGCCATTCTAACAATATTAATTTTTCCATCCAGGAGCATGGGATATCTTTCCATTTCTTTGAATCCTCTTTAATTTTCTTGCTTAATGTTTTATAGTTATCAGCATATAAATCTTTTACCTCCTTGATCAGGTTTATTCCTAGGTATTTAAATTTTGGGGATGTGATTTTAAAAAGGACTTATGTTCTTTTTAAATATTTCATTGTTTGTGCACAGAAATGCAACTGATTTCTGAGTGTTAATGCTGTATCCTTCTGCTTTTCTGAATTTGTTGATCATTTCAAGTAGTTAACTCTGTTTTTCTCTTGCTGCCTTTCTAATCCTCCCCTTAACTTTTGCTGTTTTTATTATAATATGTCTTAGTGTAGGTCTGTTTGGGTTCAACTTGTTTGGGTCCCTCTGTGCTTCCTGTATCTTAAAATCTGTTTCTTTTAGATTTAGACAATTTTTCAGCCATAATTTCTTCAAATATATTTTCAATCTGCTTTTCTTTTTATCCTCCTTCTGGAATCCCTATTATGCATAGATTGGCATGCTTTATATTATACCAGAGATCTCTTATATAGCTTTCATGTTTTTTTCATTTGGTTTTCTGTCCTGATTGGGTGATTTCCATTATTCTTTCAAGCCACTTATTGGTTCCTCTGCATTATTCATTCTTCTTTTCAATGCCTTTTACTCAGCTTTTGTCTCTGCAGATAAACTTTCCAATTTTTCTTCATTCCTTAGAGTTTCTAGTTCCTTTTTTAAATAATTTGCATTACTGTGGATATCCACTCTTAATTCCTTCAGTGTTTTCATTACCTCCTTTTTGAACTTTTAGACTGCAGAGGTCCACTTCATTTTTGCTCCTTGAATTTTTCTGTTCTTTTATCTGGGGTTGGTTCCTGTACTTCTTCATTTTGCTTCTGTAAGTTTGTTCTATAAGTTTAGGGAAAACAATTATCAACATAGTCTTGGAGGGCTGTTTATATATGGGAGCACTCTTGGGTAGCTTGTGAGGGTTTACTATTTTTATTTGGCGTGAGGGCTGCTTTGGGGTTGGATGCTTGCTGTCCCTTTCCTCAGTGTGTGGAGGCTGTTATCCCATTGATAGGGGGGTTGCTGGTGTACAGGCTTTGTATGCTTCCAGGGAGATGGAGGCAGGGCCAGTAGCCATTGGTTTAGCAGCATATTGTTTAGCTTCCAGGAGTTAGTGGTTTTTTTGGGGTTTTTTTTTTTGTTTTTTGTTTTTTTTCTTGTAGGTAATTTCTAGTCTCAATAGCATTGTAGTCAAAGAAAATGCTAGATATAACTTCAATTTTTAAAAAATTTACCAAGGCTTGATCTGTGGCACAGGATGTGATCTATCCTGGAGAATATTCCATATGCCCTTGAAAAGAATGTATATCCTGCTGCTTTGGTGTGGAATGTTCCATAGATATCAGATAAGTCTATCTGGTCTAGGGTGTCATTTAAGGCCTGTGTTTCCTTGGTGACTTTCTGTCTGAATAATCTGTCCATTGATGTAAGTAGGGGTATTAAAAGTCCCCCACTATTATTGTGTTGCTGTCAGTCTTTCCTTTTATGGCTGTTAGCCGTTGCCTTATGTGGTACTCCTATGTTGGGTGCATATATATTTACAATTGTTAGATCTTCTTGGATTGATCCTTTGAACATTATGTAGCGTCCTTGTCTCTTTGACCTTCTTTATTTTAAAGTCTTTTTGTCTGATATGAGTATTTCTACGGTTTCCATTTCCATGTCATACCTTCTTTAATCCCCTCGCTTTAAGTCTGTATGTGCCCTTAGGTCTGAAGTGGGTCTTTTGTAAACAGCATTTATATGTGTTCTGTTTTTCTATCCATTCATCCAGTCTGTGTCTTTTTGTTGGAACATTTAATCCATTACATTCAGTATAATTATAAATATGTGCTTATTGCCATTTTGTTTTGGATTTTTTGATTTTTTTTCTTCCTCTTTTTTTTCTCCTCTTATGATTTGCTATCTTTAGTGTTGTATTTGGTTTGCTTTTTCTTTTTCATGTGAGCTTGTCTGAAAAGCTTTTGATCTCTCCGCCAAATCAGAATAAGAGCCTTGCTGGGTAGAATAGTCTTGTTTCTATGTCCCTCCCATTCACCACCTTAGATATACCTTGACACTCCCTTATAGCTTGCACTGTTCCTGCTGAAAAATCAGCATTATCCTTATAGGAGTTCCTGTGTATGTTAAGTGTTGCTTTTCCCTTTTGCCTTTTTTTTTTTTATAGTTGATTCGCAGTGTTGTGTCAATTCCTGCTGTCTAGCACAGTGACCCAGTCATATACACACACACACACATTTTTCTCATGCTATCTTCCATCATGTTCTACCCCAAGAGACTGGATATAGTTCCCTGTGCTGTACAGTAGGACCTCATTGCTTATCCATTCTAAACGTAATACTTTGCATCTACCAACCCCAAACTTGCCATCCATCCCATTCCTTCCCCCAGCCTGTTGGAAACCACGAGTCTGTTATCTGTGAGTCTGTTTCTGTTTGTAGACAGGTTCATTTGTGCCATATTTTAGATTCCACATATAAAGGTTATCATATAGTATTTGTCTTTCTCTTTCTGTGGCTTTTTATTTTCTCTTTTCATGTAGCTTTTAATATTTTGTATTTGATTTTTGTCAGTTTGATTAGTATGTGTCCACTGCATTTCCTCTTGGGTTTATCCTGTGTGGAATTTTCTGTGCTTCTTCAACTGGAGTGACTATTTCCTTTCCAGTATTAGGGAAGCTTTTGTCTGTAATCACTTGAGATACTTTCTATGGTCCTTTCTCTCTCATTTCTCCTCTAGAACCCCATGATATAAATGTGGTATGTTTAATGTTGTCCCAAAAGTCTCTCAGACTTTCCTCAGTTTTTTTTTTTTTTTTTTTTTTTGGCCATGCCTGCAGTATGTGGAAGTGCCCAGGCCAGGGATCTAACCTGTAACTTGTGCCAGAGCTATGACAACACTGGATCCTTAAAACGGTGCACCGCAAAGGAACTCCTCTTTTCATTTTCATTCATTTCTGTGGCAGTGATTTCCACCACTCTGTCTTCCACCTCACTTATTTGTTCTTGTGCCTCCATTATCCTGCTGTTGACTTCCTTCTAGTGTATTTTTCACTTCAGATACTGTATTATTCATCTTATTTCATTCTTCAAGTACTCTCTTTGTTAAACATTTCTTGTAATTTCTCTGTTGGCATCTTCATTCTTTTTATATCTTGGATCTTTCCTATCATCATCCTGAATTCTTTTTTAGGTAGATTGCCTATCTCTTCTTCATTTAGTTGTTTTGGAGGTTTCTTTCCCTTGTTCCTTTCTCTGAAAGCTATTTCTTCTTTGTTTCATAATGTCTAAATGTCTAAGTTAATGGTCCCCTTGAGAACAGGTGTGTAGATAAGAGTAGCTGGTGCCCCATACTGGAGTTCTTGGGCGGAGGTGGCTCATATATACTCAGAGAACATGATGGCAGTGGTATCATGCTACCTCTCCTTAAGCCAAGTGGTTGCTAGGGATAAAGTCCATGAAGGAGGTGGCAGTGGTTCATGGTTCACAGGACTGTTATTATAGCATGGGGGGGGGGTGTTGCATCAGCTCCTGCAACCCCTCCCACTACCAGGCAGCTCTCAGGACCGTTTACTATTCTGGGAGGTCATCAGCTGCTCCTGCAGTCCCTCCCTTTGCCAGTAAGACTCTGAGGACTGCTCCCTGTAACCAGGGTGGCTGGCGCCATTCCCATGGTCAGTTTTTTCTTTTGACCACTCTGAAGTCCCTCTCTGTAGCCCCAAGGATGTGGCTTGCTCCCTGGCAGTTGCTAAAAGGTGCTCTCTATAGCCACGGGATGTGCACTGTCCTTGAAGTTCCTGTGTGGTTCCCTCCAAGTTTGCTAACTATACTTCAATTTTAAAAAGAAAAGAGAATATTAGACACAGAAAAAATAGCAAGAACTAAGCAGACATTTTTCCAAAGAGGACATTCAAAACAGCCAGCAAATACATGAAAAGGTACTCAATATCACTCATTTTCAGAGAAATGCACATCAAACCTAAAATGATACATCATTTTACACCTGTTAGCCTGTTAGAATGGTTATCACCATAAAGACAAGGGGCAATAGGTGCCGGGAAGGGTGTGGTAAAAAGGGAACACAGGGGAGTTCCCGTCGTGGTGCAGTGGTTAATGAATCCGACTAGGAACCATGAGGTTGCGGGTTCGGTCCCTGCCCTTGCTCAGTGGGTTAAGGATCCGGCGTTGCCGTGAGCTGTGCTGTAGGTCGCAGATGCGGCTTGGATCCTGCGTTGCTGTGGCTCTGGTGTAGGCTGGTGGCTACAGCTCCGATTGGACCCCTAGCCTGGGAACCTCCATATGCCGCGGGAGCGGCCCAAGAAATAGCAACAACAACAACAACAAAAGACAAAAAAAAGACAAAAAAAAAAAAAAAAAAAGGGAACATACATATATTGTTGGTAGGAATGTAAACTGGTACAACTACTGTGGAAAATAATATGGAGGTTCCTCAAAAAGTTAAAAATAATACCTAGTATACCATCCACCACTTCCACTGCTGGGTATATATGTAAAGGAAATGAAATGGGATTTTGACAAGTTATATGCACTCACATTTATTACAGCATTATTCTCAATATTTGTAAACAACTCAAATGCCTATCAACAGGTGAATGAAGAGTGTTCTAATTTGATTGTTTCACACATACCTTCCAGTTTTCCCAGCACCACGTAAGGAAGGAAGGAAGGAAAGGAAGAGAGAAAGGGAGGGAGGGAGGAAGGAAGAGGAAAAAAAGAAACCTAGAGAAAAAAATTATTGACAGGAGAACAGTGTTATAATAACCATAAATATCAGGGAAAATCAAATAAGAGATAAAATATTAAGCCAATTACTTAGTTTTTATAATCTGTATGTCACTAAATCTACCTTAAAATTAATTTTTATCCTATATTTCTTAATATTTAGTGTCATTTTAGCCTTTGTATCAGTTTTTAAAGTAATGCTTTCTCTTTTACCACCCTCAGTTACTGAGAACAGTGTGTATAGTTTTGGAGAACACGGGATTGCAAAGTTTTTGATTTCACTGGCTGCCCTGGGCTTAATTTTTCTGCTCTTGCTGTTTTGTCTGGAAAGTACATTCTGGAGCCTGAAAAACTTTTTTTTTCATAAAATTGTATTTGCTGTCTACAAAATATTCAGGAAACGCAAGAAGGTGAGTAACATACCTTTAGATACAACTCAAAGAAAGTTCAGTGTTAGGCCAGAACACATTAAGTTACTTATTCATATCTCTGTATTTGATAAAGAAAAGATCATTCAACTATACCAAGATCTACCTGGGACCAATCTGAACCACAGGTCTTTCATTTTAGTTTGGATTTCAGGTTCTAAACTTTGAATGCTCTGCCAGGAAGAAAATAATACATTTAAGCAATTTTTATTATAGAAAGTTCTGCCTTGTTCACGTTCAGTCTCTGAGATGTATTTGGTTATGATTATAGGACTGACTTCTTTAAAAGTGTGTAGAATTCCAGGGTTTCATGGCCTTGACCTATCAGATTATTACCTATTGGTTTACATAGCTCTCATAATTCCACATAATCTCTGAGTTTTGCCGAGGATTTTTGATTTTAATGGTCCATTCATTCAGTAACTGAGTTATCACTGATCTATTCTTGAACCTCTCTCGAGGCAGAAAACCTACATTTGTCTCTTTCTGACTTTCTTTCATTCATCCTAATCCTGTCTCCAGGTCCTGCTCCAGGGTGTCTCTAGATCTTGACCATAAATTTCTCTGAGCCTGCATAACTCTAATATTTCAGAAGGAAGGATAGCTCAAGACTATAATGGCCTTTGCTTCCATCTGGAATTCTGACTAGCATGAAGAGCATTTACCTAGAGTTTTAGTTGCCTGCTTTATGTTGCAAATTTATGCATAGAACTACATAATTAGAAAAAAGTCCTGTTCTATCTACTTTTATGCTAAAACCCATAGAGATGTTATTACTCGAATCAGAAGATGTCTGGTCCCACATGACCAACAAAAATAAATTTAGAAAATTTGAGCAGCATGTAATAGACATGATTTTCTTCTTAGTGCCTAGAATTAAAAAGAGGAATGTTATGTTGAGACTTTTTTCCTGCCCTGACTTTCTTAGGCTGAGGCAATAGCCCCTGAACCATGTCACACGTCAGGTATGAAACAAGAAGTATAATGAGTATGGAGGGAGATTTTGTGATAATGAGAATACTCAGCTCGTATGCTCTATTTGTCACTGCCTCCTGAGTAGAGAGAAAGGGCAATACCAAGCAAAAGAATAATACTTGGAATTGGCCAAGGCCTCAAAATTTATGTAGTAATCTCATGATCTATTCTGCTTAGCCTTAGTATCCTTAAACATAAATAAACTGAATCCCCTGTTTCAAGCCAAAATGTTCAATCTTAGTTTTCTTAACATTTCAAAGTGAGAAATAGTCATGAGTATCAATGAAAAGTAAAAGATTGTTCATGAATCATAAAAAGCGAAAGATATTAAATATAGAATTCTTTGTTGACAGATTTTTAACACTTTGCCTATATCACAGCACTGCCTTTTAGCTCCCATTGCGTTCATAGTATAGGGTACTGATTTCATGAAAAGTCAGCTATTAGTCCTTTTTTGTCCCCTTGCATCTAATGAGTAATTTCTCTCTATCCATTTTCAAGTTTTATATTTGTCATTAACTTTCAATAGTTTATAATGTGGCTTATTATGTATCTCTTTGTGTTTAAACTACTTAGGAGAATTTTAAATTCCTAGACATACAAACTCACATTTTCATCAAATTTAAGAAATTTTTGGCCATTATTCTTCATTTGTCAACATTTAACATCTATTTATGATTTGTTTCAAAAGAAGCTGTCTGCAAACTAGGGAAAGAAACTGTCTTAACCTGATAAGTGGCATCTATTTATATGTAAAGCTTACAGTAAACCTAATGGTGAAAGACTAAATGTTTTCCCTTTAAGATTGAAAGTGACGCAGGGATGTTCACTCTTAACACTTCCATCAACTAATTTTGAGATGGGGGGGGGGGGGGAAGCAATTAAAGCAGCTCTCTTCTCACTCTTGATGAGCATGTTTCCTGAGCTGAATATATTCTGCTGCTCCATTTCCTCCTTAATTTAACCATTACCATTAAATCAGTACTTGAAGCGAACATAAGCAATTCAACACAATAAAATTTTTCTCAAGCAGTACAAATTACTAGTCACAACACACCCCATGCTGTTTCATTCCTACACATCTTTCGCTGAGCTCCCACTGCTGATGACAGATGTTCTTCCATCCCCACCCTACCTTCATTCTCTCAATGTATCTTCTGTTTATTCTTCAAATTCATCTCAGACTTCACTTTAAGGGGCCGTCTCTCAAAAAAAAAAAGGAGTTCATTTTTCTCCTCTCTTGGATCTCATGGTCTCTTGAACATATTTTAATTGTAGCAAACCACAGGAAATAAGAATTAATGTTATTGATAGGGCTTTTGTTCTCCACAAAGTGTCCATGTTCCTGGCAAGGACATACTGCTGACCCAGAACCGTTGTAGAGAATCTTGTTCATGACTGTAGTTTCTAAAACTCAAGAATAAATCTGCGCCTAAGAGTCCAAGAAATTGATAAGGTTCTTTGACATTATTCGAACATATTCTGACATCTTTGCCATCACTCCTTCCGGTCAGCTTTCTTAAAGCCCCCCGCTTTAAACCAAGATGTCTAATGTTTATCCACACCTGTGATCCTTGTCTTGAAAATACAGGCCACCGTGTCCACCCAAGTGATCAACGAGTATGTGGATAAAGATGTAGAAAATGAAAGGAAGAGAGTCCTGGCACTGTTACCTAAGTTGAAGGCTGCACCCGTGCTTCTTAGTGAACTTACAAAGGTAAAGTGATTCAACGTCCAACCTTGTCCTACCATCTACCAGGGAACTGCCGGGGTTCTGTTGGTAGTATTACTAATTCATTGAAGTTGTGCGGGTTCTAAGTGCTCTATGGTAAACCAGAGGGCTGACAGAGGAAGAGCTCTTGTGAAACTGTCCCCGGGCAGCAGTCCACAGGGGTCTGAGCTTATGGCTGTGGCTGATCCATAATCAGTGCTTCAGTACACTGTGGTGCTTTTTTCATTTTCTCAGATTTATTTCAAGTGTCCAGTTGTAATGGCTGTAAGAAACGTCTCCCTTTTAGTCCAAAAGTATGAGTGCTTTGGATTACTTGGATTAAATGGAGCTGGAAAAACCACTATATTCAAAATGCTGACCGGAGAGGAGACCTTAACTTCTGGCGTTGTGTTAATTAAAGACAATAACATCACGGAAAATATCCGAAAGGTATTTCTGGATCTAATCACGGAGTCGGTACCATAAGGGAGGAGGTACCCAGACAAGCGGGTGTGGGGGGAAGAAAAGCTGGAAGCATATGCATACATATATGTATTCTTTGATCAAAGCAGCAGACTCCAGGGACAGCGATAGTCATGATAACATCCCAGCTTTGGGAAAAGGCAAATACTCTTTGAGGCGGAAACAAAATCTGAGTACCTGTAAACAGATCAAACAAGAAACAAAAGAGCAGTTATTTCACTTAACCTGCTGTGACATAATTGGAATTTGGTAGAAAACAATGATTAGAAAAAGCAGTTGTGAAAGATATTGAGAAAGTAGAATTATTAGCATTTAGGCTGATATGAGTTTGGATGTGAGTTAGATGGGAAAAGAAGGTAACCTAAGGAATCTACTTAGAGCCAGTGAATGAGTGTCGTTCACCCAGAGAGTAAACACAGGAGATGAGTATATTCGGAGGAGGATATGTTGAAAGTTAGATGTCTGTGACACATTTAAATGGGAAATATCCTGGACGGTTGGAATTTATGATGGTGAATTGATAATGCAATAGAAATCTCTTGGGATGCATCAAAGTACAAGTGAAATGAAACTGTGGAAGTAAATGAGATAATCTCTAGGGAGTGTGTATAATAATGAGAAGAAAGATTTGAGTTGAATCTTGAGGACTATCAACAACAACTATTCTATGTTGACAGATAAGGAGAGACTAACTAGAGTTCCCTGGTGGCCTAGCAGTTAAGGATCCTGCATTGTCACTGCTGTGGCACAGGTTTGATCCCTGGCCTAGGAACTCCTGCATGCCATGGGTGCAACCAAAAAAAAAAAAAAAATTTTTTTTTTCTTTTTTTACATTCTATGTCTTTTGATTGGAGCATTTAGTCTGCTGAGATTGCCATTTTGAACGTTGTTTTCTAGTTGATTTTGAATGTCTTTTGTTCCTTTCTTTTCCTTTCCGTTTTTTCTTCTGTGATCTCATGGTTTTCTTTTCTGTTATGCTTGTGTTCTTATGAATCTATATTTTTCATTTGTGATTACCCTGTTTTTCAAGTGTGTTAACCTTCCTATATCTACTTGCTTTAGACTGGTAGTCATATAGGCTCAAACACATTCTAAAAACAAAAAAAAAATTCTACGTTTTCTTACTCTCTTCCCTGACATTTTATGATTCTGATGTCCTCTTTTACATCTTCATCTTTATCCCTTTGCAGTTCATTTTAGGTATCATCACTTTGACATTTTTTTTTTAATTTGTGTACTGGCTTATTTAAGTGATTTACTTTCCACTTGTGATTTTTCTCTTTCCTATAGATCTTGCTTTTTTTTTTTTTTTTTTTTTTTTTTAGGGCCATACCCATGGCATATGGAGGTTCCCAGGCTAGGGGTCTAATCAGAGCTACAGCTTCTGGCTTAAGCCACAGCCAGAGTCATGCCAGATCCAAGCCAAGTCTGCAAACTACACCACAGCTCACAGCAACGCCAGATCCTTAGCCCACTGAGCAAGGACAGGGATTGAACCCACAACCTCATGGTTCCTAGTTGGATTCTTTCCACTGCGCCGTGACAGGAACTCCTTAAGAACTTTCGATATTTCTCTTAGGATAAGTTTAGTATGGCTGTATTCTTTTAGCTTGTCTGAGTTCTTTATCTCTCCTATTCTAAATGATAATCTTTCTGGGTAAATAGCCTAAGGACTATAAATGTATCATGCCAACTTCCTCCTAGCTGCAGTGTTTCTGTAGAGAAATCTGCTGATAGCCTTATAAGAGTTCCCTCAAAATTAACTTTTTCTCTTGCTGTCTTTTGAACCCTCTCTTTAACTTTTGTCATTTTAATCATAATGTATCTTGATATAGGTCCATTTGGGTTATCTTGTTATCTGTGCTTCCTGTACCTGGATATCTCTTTCCTTCTTCAGGTTGGGGCAGTTTTCAGCCATAATTTCTTCAAATATATTTTCAATTCCCTTTTCTCTTTCTCCTCCTTCAGGGATCCCTATTGTGCATAAATGGCATGGTTGACATTATCCCATAGCTCTCATATATTGCTTTCACTTTTTTTTTCATTTGTCTTTCTGTCTGCCTTTGTTTAGGTGATTTCCATTATTCTGTCTTCCAGAATGTATTCATTCTTCTGAATTACTTAGTTTGCTATTTATTATCTTCCACTTGACTTTTGTCTCAGCAAGTAAGTTTTCTGATTTTGATTGGCTCTTTATACTTTCTAGTTCCTTTTCACAGTGCTCTGCATTTCTATCACTAGCCTTTCTTAATTCCCTTAGCATTTTTATTACCCTCTTTTTGAACTTGGACTCTAGTAATAGACTGGAGAGGTAAGTTTCATTATGTGCTCTTTCAGGGGAATTATCTTGTTCTTTTAATTGGTAATGGTTCCTCTTATTCTTCATTTTATTTCTATTTCTCTGTATGAATTTTGAAGATACAGTTACATACTGTGGTCTCAAAGGGCTGTTTTTGTGTGGGATCATCTCTGCATAGCACGTGTGAGTCTAATATTTTTGGTGCAAGGGCTGTTTTGAGTATGGATGCCTGCCACATCCTTCCTCAGTGTGGGCTGGCCATCATCCCCCTTGATAAGGGTGTGATTGGTGTTGTGGTGACCAGAGCCTGCGCTGGATATTGAGTGGGGGCTTCTCTTTGCTTTGTGGTTGTCCTAGGCCTGTCAGAGGCAGGATCTTCTCCCCAGTTGTTGGAGTAGAAGCTCCCAGATCCATTTCTGAGCCACAGCATGAGGTAGGTAGGACTGGAGTGCTCCCCAGAGGAGCCACTGACTAGTACTCTGGAGGAGCTGTGCACTGGGAAGTGCACTGTGTGGTGTCACCTGTCACCTGTTGTGTGGGCTCAAAGGTACAGTGTTGTCTTTATTGCCCCCAGCCCCCACCTCAACCATAGACATGGAGGGGTCCTCAAACACTGTGCTCACCAAGCCACCAGTGCAGATCTGCCCGTGCAGATCCCCCAAAGTCAGGCATGGGGGCTGCTATAGTCACACACCTTGACACACTTTAGGAGCTACGAATTAACCTGAACCTTGGCCCCACCTCCACTTGTGCATGCTCATAAAGCCTGAAACTGCTAAGGCTGGACCTGCCCCAGCCACCAGAATACCACTAATATGCTCAAATGTCTTGCAGACCCTGAGTTTACAGAGCCATGGGCTGTGGAAGAAAACTGAAGTTCCACTACCACTGGGACAACTGCTTGTATTTCAGCCCTCCTTCCAAAGTCACATGGCCCTTGGGGATCAGCTCAGATTTCAGCCCCACCTCCACATGTGAGTAATTCACCAGCACTTGTAGAAGCAGAGCTGCCCCCACTGTGGTCATGCTGAGAATGAGGCTGCTGAGGCAGGTCCTGCCCCTCCCTTCATGTGCATCAATAATGGGGCTTCTATGGTGAACCTTTCCGTGCGTACTCCCAGTTGCACAGGCACACTTCAGGCCCTTCAGGCTGTCCCATGCAGCCAACCCTAGGCCTCTCCTAAGGTCAGTCTGTCAAAGCCTGAGTTTCAGAACCCAGCCCCGATGTGCACCACCAGATGTGATAGGCTACAGCGTGGTGGCCAGAACCATCGGTGCTGGTCTCTGTTCTGCCTGCTGCAGTCTGACTTCTGCACTCTCCTCTGAGCCTCTGAAGCTCCCTTTCTCTCCCAGCTGATCTCCCAGCCAGCAAAGGAAGTTCTCAGAGTTAAGAGAACCTTTCCTCTTCACAGTGCCCTCCCAGGAGTGCAAGTTCCATCCCAATTCCTTCTTATCTCCCATTTGTCCGACCTGGTTATGTGGTCATCTGTTTTGCAGCTTTGGTTGTATGAGATCTTCTAGCATTCAGTAGATGTTCTGTGAGAATTTTTCCACACGTATTTTTTTTCCACTGTGCTCACAGCATGTGGAAGTTCCCGGGCCAGGAAGTGAACCTGCATCACAGCCATGACCCTTGCCACAGCAGTGACAACAGCAGATCCTTAACCCTCTGAGCCACCAGGAAACTCCACATGGATTTTTCATGGATTTGGAGAAGGAGGTAAGCTCCATCTCCTATTCTGCTATCTTGATCTCTCTCTACCTACATCTTAAGGGTTCACAGTTTCTCAACTTTCTCAGTTTCTGTGTTAGAGATTCTGTACTTTGTGAGTGGTAAAAATTTGGACCCCACGTGCAAACCCAGCTTATCCTCTATTTCCACTGGATTTTATTTCTGCCCATGGCCTGGAAATTTTTTAAACTCTAAGCTATAATTCCTCTCCAAAATTCCTGCAGTGTTCAGGTCCAAAGTCTTGAATTTTTTAGTGTACTTTTATTTCAACTTAACTCCCTTTAATATTTCTAGTAATGATAAGGTGAGAAGATTTTTGTTTGTCTGGGGAAATATTTCTCTCTCGTTTTTAAAGCATAAGTTTTCCGGATTTAGTATTCTTGGTTGGCAGCTTTTTCTCTTGCTTTTTTCAAAATTCTTTTTGACAGTTTGATTATAATGTGTCTTGGTCTGGATCTCTTTATCTTTTTTGGCTATCTTTCAGCTTCCTTGATCTAGATGTCCTTCATTCCCTAAGTTTATTATGTTCTCAGACATTTTCTTTCTCTTTTTTTTTCTTTAGGGCCACAACCATGGCATATGGAGGTTCCGAGGCTAGGGGTCCAGTCGGAGCTATGCTGCTGCCCTACACCACAACAGTGCGGGATCCAAGCTGCATCTGTGACCTACACCACAGCGCATGGCAACGCCAGATCCTTAACCCACTGAGAGAGTCCAGGGATTGAACCCGCGACCTCATGCTTCCTAGTCAGATTTGTTTCCACTGCACCATGACGGGAACTCCTATGACAACTATTTTAATTTCTTTGCCATGTAAACCATTTACTCTCCATTTTATTAGGGTCAGTTTTCTAAATATTGTTCTTTTATTTATAAAAATGTTCTTCATTTTCCTTGGCTCTTTGTGTTAAAACATCTCTGGAGTTCCTGTTGTGGTGCAGCAGAAACAAATCTGACTAGGAAAACATGAGGCTGCAGGTTTGATCCCCGGCCTCGCTCAGTGGATTAAAGATCTGGTGTTGCCATGAGCTGTGGTGTAGGTCACAGACACAGCTTGGATCCTGCCTTGCTATGGCTGTGGTGTAGGCCAGAAACTGTAGCTCTGGTTCGACCCCTAGCCTAGGTACCTCCATGTGCCACAGGTACAGCCCTTAAAAAAAAAAAAAAAAAAAGCAAAACATAAAAGTGAAGACAGTTTTTTTGTAATAGCCTCCAAAGTGGAAACAATCCAAATTCACAGCAGACTGGGTAAACAAATTATGGGATACCCAATGGAATACCACACAGAAATACAATGGGCTGACTCCTGACGGATGCCACAATGTGGATGGATCTCAAAACATTTAATGCTTGATGAAAGAATATGTATTAAAAATGTATGTTATATATCTTTTATACAAAGTTCTATTATAATAAGTTAAATTAATTCACAGTGGCAGAAATTACATCAATCATTGATATAAGTGTAGGAGGAATGAGAGCAGGGATTACAAAGAGACAATAAAAACTATTGAGGCTGTTAGATACACTGTCCTAATTATGGCGAGTTTCACAGTTGTATGTATATATCAAATTTATCATATAATTTAAATACAGTCTGCTGTATGTCAGTTATACCTTAACAAAGCTATTATCAGCATATGGTGGTGACTGGTAGTAAAATAAAAACATTTTCAGATAAAAAATATGAGATTTATTACTACCAGAATAATCTTGCTAAGGGAAATACTAAAGGATTTATACTTCAAGAATAACTAAAAAAAAAAGTCTTGTTCAGAAAAAAAGAAAACTGATCCATGACAAAAGGTTTGCAATGAAAGAAGGAATGAAAATGCAAAGTGATAAAACTTGAGTCTATGTCAATTTACATTGATTTTTAAAGTATTAATGAGAATTATAAAATAGTACTGAAATACATGACAATTTCCCGATATAAGTTCCAAAGATAGTAAATGAAATTAAGGTGTTCTTATTTGCATAGGCCAGGGGTACAGTAGAAAAATTCATTTTTTATTTTGTTAAGAGTTAACCTATTTTATGTTTTAGAGTAATCACTAGTAGATAGAAGCAGTATATATAAATTTCAAAAGAAGGGATGTAATGATTAAAAAGCACTCAATCAATCCAAAATAAGCCAAGAAAAATAGAGTAACCAATACATGGGACAAATAGAATACATAAATTTAGTTGACAGAAATAAATTCACATATATGAGTAGTATAAGTGAACTCAACATTAAAGGACCAAGATCAAAGTTTGGATAAAAGTAAACAAAGAAAAAAATTAAACTACATTCTCTACAAGGGGCATATTTTAAAGTTAGGTTTTTTTTTGTTTTGTTTTGTTTTTTGTCTTTTAGGGCCACACCTGTGACATAGGTGGTTCCCAGGCTAGGGGTCAAATTGGAACTGTAGCCACTGGCCTACAACTCAGCCATAGCAATGCAGGATCCGAGCCACATCTGTGACCTAGACCATAGTGCACAGCAACACTGGATCCTTAACCCACTGAGAGAGGCCAAGGATCAAACCTGCGTCCTCATAGATACTAGTCAGATTGTTTCTGCTGAGCCACGATGGGAACTGCAGGCATATTTTAAATAGAAGGAAAATTTGAAAGTAAATGAAGAGGGAATTCCTATTGTGGCTTAGCAGTAATGAAGCTGACTAGTATCCATGAAGATGCAGGTTTGAGCCCTGGCTCCTCTCAGTTGGTTAAGGATCGAGTGTTGCCATGAGCTGTGGTATAGGCTGCAGATGCAGCATGGATCCCATGTTGCTGTGGCTGTGGTGTAGCCTGGCAGCTACAGCTCCAATTCAGCCCCTAGCCTGGGAACTTCCAAATGCCACAGGTGTGGCCCTAAAAAAAAAAAAAAAAAAAAAAAGTAAGTAAATGAAGAGAAAATGAAGAGAAAAAGATATACTGTGAATATATTATTCCAAAGAATAGGGCTAGCTATAACATTAGACAAAACTTTAAGGCAAAGATTATTATAATTTCCATCAGAAAAACATAGTTTAAAATTTTAGGTGTCGTTCCTATCGTGGCTCAGTGGTAACAAACCTGACTAGTATCCATGAGGATGAAGATTCAATCCCTGGCCTCAGTTAGTGGGTTAAGGATCTGGCATTGCCATGAGCTCTCGTGTAGGTTGCAGATGCAGCTCAGATCCTGCGTTGCTATGGCTTGAGCATAGGCTGGCAGCTGCAAAACCTATGGCATGGGTATGGCCCTAAAAAAAAAAAAAAAAAAAAAAAATAGGTGTCTGAGAATATAGTCTCAAAATTTAAGAATAAAAAAGGGGGGCATCGAAGGAGAAACAGATACTTATGATTGTAGCAGCTAATTCTAATGATGCTGTTTTTTCATATAAGGAATATTTATAAGAACTGATCATATGCTGGAGGAAAGCAAGGTTTAATTTCAAAGATATATGAATATGTATTTATAGGGAGTTGCCATTGTGGCTCAGTGGTTAACGAATCCGACTAGGAACCACGAGGTTGTGGGTTCGATCCCTGGCCTTGCTCAGTGGGTTAACCATCCGGCGTTGCAGTGAGCTGTGGTGTAGGTCGAAGACGTGGCTCGGATCCCGCGTTGCTGTGGCTCTGGTGTAGGCCAGTGGCTACAGTTCCGATTCAACCCCTAGCCTGGGAACCTCCATATGCCATGGGAGTGGCCCAAGAAATGGCAAAAAGACAAAAAAAAAAAAAAATACATGAATATGTATTTATAAAAGATGCCATTAGAACAATACAATACTTTGTAAATATCAGAACAAAATAAAAAGACCTTATTATAAAACGACCTTAATATAAAACAAGGTGGAATTCTAGCCTAAAAGCATCAAAGATGACAAAAGGGGCACTAAGATTAAAGGTGACATTTATAATGGAGATGGAAAGGTTATGAATAGTTTTTGCACCAAACGACACAGAAGCAACCTCCCTAAGGCAGACATTATAGTAGATATGAGAAAAAAAACATGTAATACATGAAATGCTTAACTCTTTTTAGTCCAAGACAGATCATGTCAATAGAAAATAAACATGGACAAAGAATATGTAAGCAACATATTCAATATGGTAATATAATTAATATATATCAAATTCTACATCTCTCAAAAATAATTCACTTGTATGACCATTTTAATGCTATATATTAAAAAACAATATATCCAAATCTAAAGTATATAGTATATGATTGTAATTGAATAAAATAAAGCATAACAAAGTTAGAATATGAAAAGGCTCTCCCATTTTGAAATTTAAAAATTCATCATTAGGTAATTCTTGCATTTAATGAAGTATTATAAAATTTCTACAAAATAATAAAACAGTATATGTCACAGATTATGATGTAATAAACCTCTACTCAGAATAATGTGTAATTTTATATATACTCATTTCAATTTTAAAAGAATAAAATAAACTTATAAACACCTGGCTCAGAAAAAAAAAAAATGAATGGAAGGAAAGCATATAAAAGTATAAATGTATAAAACAAGTATATAATTGGTATGTAAAAATATAAAGTCATCTAAACAATGAATAAGTCAGATCACTAGAACTTTGCAAAAAACAAAAGATAAACCTATTAAAACTAGGCAGGGGTGGGGATCAAGATGACAGAGGAGTTAACATATGGTACTTGCCTTCTCCCACAAACACATCAAAAAAAAAAAAATTTCACATGTAGAATGATTTGCACAGAACATCTACTGAATGCTGGCAGAACCTAAGACCTCCAAAAACAGCAAGAAACCCTCCACATATCTGGGTATAACAAATGAAAAAGAAGAGAAAGAAAAGAATCAGGAGAGACCAGCATTCCTGAGGAAGCTGTGAAAGAGGGAAAGAATCTTCACCCCGGGAGGCCTCCTAATTGACAAGGAGATTAGCTGGGATAGAGGGGAGCCTCAACGCCTTGGAGAAAAGTGAAGCAGCAGGTCAGAGGAGGGCAAAGCAGAGAGACAGCCACAAGCTTCATCACTACGTGAGACACTTGGGTGGCTGGGAGTTGAGACTCAGACTTCAGAGGTCAGTTCTGGGGAGAGGACTAGGGTTGGCTATATGAAGACAGCCAGAGGGGACCAGGGAGCTGTGCACAACAGGGGAAAAGTGTGGGAAGAGGCCTGGCCCACATGAGAAGCAAGGTAAATTGTTGGGAAGGGCGAGAGAAGGACAGGACTGCCACAGGAATATCTTTCTCTGTGCATGCTCAGGCTGTCAGGCGCCTTTTGAGTGGGCTATAGGGGTGGGTGCAAACCCCTGCAGCCATTTCAGACTCCTGATCTGGGGCACAGCCTGCCACCACTAAAGTTCCCATGATCAGGCACCACCTGTGGCCCCAGTCACCTCAGGGGTCGCCACTGAGGAAGGCCCTGCAACTGAGCACCAGTCATTGCCCTGACCCCCTGCGCATGCACACACCCCACTGTTGTTGCTGCCCACCTCCCTGAGGATCACTGCCACTGCCCAGGGCCCTGAACCCAGGAGTAGCCTGTGCCCCCACCTTCCCACGGGTCCTTCCCACTGCCAGGGGCCTGGCAACAGGACACTGGCTATAGGCCCTGCCCATTGCCCCCATCTCCTTGAAAGCATGCATAGGCTATACACCTGCACACCCCCATCAAGGGGATAACAGCCTGTACACACTGAGGAAAGAGAAAAAAAATTATGGAAACCAAAAGAAGCCCTCCCATCAAAAGAAAACACACACACACACACACACATATATATATATATACACATACAGATATGGCCTTCACAAGCTACCCAGAGATGCTCCCACATATCAACAGTCCTCCAAGACTACTGAAGATAATTGTTTCCCCTAAACCAACAAAAAGAAGAATATAAGCAAAATGAAGAGGCACAAGAACCATTCCTATTTAAAAGAAAAGGAAAATTTCTGTGAAGGAGCAATGAAACAGACCTCTGCAGTCTAACAGACACTGAGTTCAAAAGGGAGATAATGAAAATACTGAAGGAATTAAGAACTGATATGTACAGTGGTGCACATTACTTTAGAAAGGAATTAGAGGAGACAGGATTAAGATGGCAGAATAGAAGGACTGGAACTCAACTTCTCTCCTAAAAACAACAAAACTAACAACTAAAGACTGAGCAACCTCCACCCAAATGGACCGGAAACCTTCAAAAAGATACCCTACTCCAGAAGAAAAAGAAGAGGCCACATCGAGAGGTAGGAGAGGCTATTTCACGATATAAATAACCCCATACCTCCCAGGTGGGAAGCTCCACAGACTGAAACTAACTGGTTCACAGAGACTCACCTACAGGAGTGAGAGTTCTGAGCCCCACATCAAACCCTCACGTGTGGGGATCCAGCACTGGGAGAAAGAGCCCTTGGAGCATCTGGCATTGAAGGCCAGTGGGGCTTGGGCGCAGGAGCTCCACAGGACTGGGGGAAACAGAGACCCCATTCTTAAAAGGTGCACACGGACTTTCTCGTGCACTGGATCCCAGGGCAGAGCGAGGTCTCCAAGGGAATCTGGGTCAAACCTGACTGCGGTTCTTGGAGGACATCTTGGGAAAACAGGGGTAAATGGTACTTGTTGTGAGGGAGGGACATTGAAGGCAAAGCTGTCGGGAATATTTAGCAGCGTGCCTTTCTCTGGAGGTGGCCATTTTGGGAAAATCTGGCCCCAACTGTCAGTCAGTGCTGAGAAGCCCCAGGGCAAACAGCAACCCAGGTGGGATCACAGCCCCGCCCCTCAGTAAACAGGCTACCCAAAGACCCCTCAGGCACATAGCAGCCTCTAGTCCCATCCAGAGACTAAGCCCCACCTACCAGAAGGATTAGAATCAGCTCCACCTACCAGTGGGCAGGCATCAGTCCCTCCCATCAGGAAGCCTACAGCAAGCCCCCCATACTGACTTCAGCCACAAAGAGGGTAGACACCAGAAGAGAGGCTACGACCCTATTATCTGTAAAAAGGTCATCACACCAAAAACCTATAAAAATGAAAAGACAGAGAACTGTAACTCAGGTGAGAGAGAAAGGAAAAACCCCAGAAAAACAGCTAAGTGATCAGGAGATTCTCAGCCTCCAAGAAAAAGACTTTAGATTGTTGATGCTGAAGATGATGCAAGACATTGGAAATAAACTGGAGACAAAGACGGATAACTTACAGGAAACACTAACCAAAGAGATACAAGATATAAAACTTAAACAAGAAGGGATGCAAAATGCAATAACAAATAAAAAATTCACTAGAATAAAATTAAAAAAAATTCACTACAGGCAGCTGACGGCAGAATACAGGAGGCAGAAGAACAAATAAGTGAGGTGGAGGACAGATTAGTGGAAATTACGCATGCAGAACAGAAATGAGAAAAAAGACTGAAAACAAATAAGAATCTCAGAGAACTCTGGGACAACATGAAACGCAACAACATCCATATTATAGGGGTACCAGAAGAAGAGAGAGAGAAGGGGACAGAAAAAATATTCCAAGAGATAATAGCCGAAAACTTCCCTAACATGGGGAAGGAACCACTCACTCAAATCCAGGAAGCACAATGAGTACCATATAAAATAAACCCAAGGAGGAATATACCAAGACACATATTACTCAAACTGACCAAAATTAAAGACAAAATCTTGAAAGTAGCTAGGGAAAAGAAACAACATACAAGGGAACCCCAATAAGGTTATCAGCAGATTTTTCAGCAGAAACTCTGCAAGCCAGAAGGGAGTGGCATGATATACTTCACGTGATGAAAGGAAAAAACCTCCAAGATTAATCTACCCAGCAAGGCTCTCATTTAGATTTGAAAGAGATATCAAAACCTTCACAGATAAGTAAAAGCTGAAAGAATTCCCAAACACTAAACCAGCCTTACGACAAATACTAAAGGAACTTCTCTAGGAAGAAAAGGCAAGACAGCAACAGGAAACAAAAATTCCACAAATGATAAGGCTCACCAGTAAAGGTATATATACAGTAAAGATACGAAATCATCCATGCACAATTACACCACCAAAATCAGGAATCATGAGAAGAGGTGGGTACAAATGCAGGACACTGGAGATGAACTTGCAATTAAGAGAACAACAACTTAAAACAATCTCGTATACATATAGACTCATATCAAAACTTCAGAATAACTGCAAACCAAAAATCTACAATTGATACACAAACAAGGAATCTCTGGAGAAGAAATATATCTCATAGTAAGTAAGTGCATAATCCACCATGAAGGGGGTCATTTGACATCATTCTTGAAATGCTGAAGTCTTCTTATATCTTATGCTGATTTCCTCTCCATCAAAGAATTTATGATAATTATAATTAATGCAACTGTACAATTAAATAATACAGTTCTACAATTGTATTATTAATAACCATTCCTCTCCATGGTACAATGTAAGGTCTATAATGTCTTATTTATCACATCACCTAGAATTGTGTAATGCCTATATTGAAGAATCAATAAGATGTAACAAATTGTGAGGACATATTTATATAGTTACACTGTTTTTTGACCAATTTATGCATTTTATATTTTACTTATTTTCAGAGGGTATATTATTTGTTATTCTTACCAGTTATTTTTTATTATGCTATATAACATATTTAATGGTATATAAGGCTTTCTTTATAAATTTTAGTTGCATAATATACACATTTTAATATAATGCTAATTTTTAAGGAAAAATTGAATGTAATAGATAACACTAAATAGTAAAGATGAAAGCCATACAAAATGGGATAAAGTATAGATTTCCTATTTGTCTCAGCATATTTTCTATTCCACTTCTCCAGAGGGAGTCACTTAATCTGTTTCTTAAGATCCATGATATAATAATCTGTATGAATGTAACTGTGTTTAAATATATGTATTTTATTCTGTTAAAAAAAATAAACAAAAGAATTAGAAACCTACAGAGGAAATAAGAAAAATTAGAAATTCATCTTCAAAGACAAAAGCTCAGTTAAATGCATTGAAAAGCAGAATGATGGAGGCTGTTCAAGAAAACTTCATTCTGAGCAAATATATTCTCCCCCAAGTTCATGATTTACATTTTCTGCTGTGTTAGATCCACTGTCCATGGTCCAGAAATCCACATCTAATGTGCGGATATTAAACTGTGTGACTGGAGTTCCCATTGTGGCGCAGCAGAAACGCATCTGACTAGGAACCATGAGGTTGCGGGTTTGATCCCTGCCCTTGCTCAGTGGGTTAATGATCCGGCGTTGCCATGAGCTGGGGTGTAGGTTACAGATGTGGCTCAGATCCTGCATTGCTGTGGCTCTGGTGTAGGCCGGCAACTACAGCTCCAATTAGACCCCTAGCCTGGAAACCTCCATATGCCAAGGGAAGCAGCCCTGGAAAAGGCAAAAAGACAAAAAAATTAAATAAAATAAAAATGGAGGAGTTCCCGTTGTGGCGCAGTGGTTAACGAATCCGACTAGGAACCATGAGGTTGCGGGTTCGGTCCCTGCCCTTGCTCAGTGGGTTAACGATCCGGCGTTGCCGTGAGCTGTGGTGTAGGTTGCAGACGCGGCTCGGATCCCGCGTTGCTGTGGCTCTGGTGTAGGCCGGTGGCTACAGCTCCGATTCAACCCCTAGCCTGGGAACCTCCATATGCCGCGGGAGCGGCCCAAGAAATAGCAACAGCAACAACAACAACAACAAAAGACAAAAAAAAAAAAAAAAAAAAAAAATGGAAGCAATAAGAGAGCTATGGGATAACATAAAACAGATCAACCTACACATAATAAGGATTCCAAAAGGAGAAGAAAAAGAAAAGGGGATTGAAAATATATTTGAATAAATCATGGCTGAAAACTTTCCAAATCAAAAAGAAACAAATATTAAGACACAGGAACCGAGGGCCCCAAACAAGTTGAACCCAGACAGACCTACACTGAGACATAATAAAAATGGCAAATGTTAAAGATAACAAGACGATTCTAAAGACAGCAAGAGAAAAACAAATAATTATAAGAAAACTCTCTCAAGTCTATCAGCTGATTTCTCTGCAGGAACACTGCAGGCCGGAAGAGAGGGGTAAGATACATTCAAAGTTCTAAAAGGGAAAATTCTGCAGCACAGAATACTCTACCCAGCAAGATTATCATTTAATATAGAAGGGGAAATGAAGAATTTCTCCAGGAAACAAAAACTAAAAGAGTACAGTAATACTACACCCATTCTAAAAAAAATACTGAAAGATCTCCTCTAAATAGGGAAGGAGTAAAAAGATATAGGATGAAGGAAATCACAATTAGAGTAATCATTTCAAAAAACCAGTATACAAATATAAAAGGAAAAAAAAATTCTATTTGTGAAAGTGATAAATAAACACAAAGAACAGCAAAAAGCTAAACAGGAAGATAAAAGGAGTGAAAATTATAAGATGCATGGCAGGAAAATAAAAAATCTACAAACTGGATTTCCCACTGTGGCTCAGTGTTAAATCCAACTCATACCCATGAGGTTGAAGGTTTAATTCATGACTGGGCTAAGTGAGCTGAGGATCTGGTGTTGCCCTGAGCTCAGATCTGTGTTGCTGTGGCTGTTGTGTACGCTGGCAGCTGAAGCTCTCATTTGACCTCTACCCCCTAGCCTGGGAACTTTCATATGCTGTGGGTGCAGCCCTAAAAAGCAAAAAAAAAAAAAAAAATAGGAAAGAAGGAAGAAAAAAAATCTACAAACCCATAGCTAACATCATTCTCAATGGTGAAAAGCTGAAAGAATTCCCACTAAGATCAGGATCAATACAAGAATGTTCACTCTCGCCACTTCTACTTAACATAGTTTTGGAAGTCCTAGCCAAGGCAATCAGAGAAGAGAAATAAAAGGAATTCAAATTGGAAAGGAAAAAGTAAAACTCACTGTCTGCAGATGACATGAAAATGCTGAAGACACTACCAGAAAACTGTTAGAGCTCATCAGTGAATTTGGTAAAGTTGCAGGATACAAAATTAGTACACAAAAATTGATTGCATTTCTAGATACTAACAGTGAAAGATCAGAAGGAGAAATCAGAGGAACAGTAACATTTACCATTACATCAAAAAAAATTTTTTTAATTCCTAGGAGTAAACCTACCTTAAGAGACAAAATACCTGCACTCTGGAAACTATAAGATGCAGATGAAAGTAATCATAGGTGACACAAATAGATGGAAAGATATACCATGCTCTTGGATTAAAAGAATCAATATGGTCAAAATGAGTATATTACTCAAGGCAATCTACAGATGCAATGCAACCACCATGAAATTACCAATAGCATTTTTCAAAGAACTAGAACAAAATATTTTAAAATTTGTTTGGAAAAACCAAAGACCCTGAATAGCCAAACCAAACCTGCTAAGAAAAATGGATCTGGAGGGATCATGCTCCCTCACCTCACAAGATACTACAAAGTTATAGTCATCAAAACAGTATGGTACTGGCACAAAAACATAAATATAGTGGGTTAAGGATCCAGCGATGCCGTGAGCTGTGGTGTAGGTCACAGAAGCGGCTCAGATCTGGCATTGCTGTGGCTCTGACATAGGCTGGCAGCAACAGCTCTGATTAGAGCCCTAGCCTGGGAACCTCCATATGCCATGGGTGCGGCCCTAAAAAAGGTCAAAAGACAAAAAACAAAGAAAAAAAAAAACAAATGGGACCTAATTATGCTTAAAAGTTTTGCATAGCAAAGGAAACCATAAACAAAAGATAACCCACAGAATGGGAGAAAGTATGTGTAAATGAAGCAACTGACAAGGGATTAATCTCCAAAATCTCAAACACCTCCTGCAGCTCAATATCAAAAAAACAAACAGCCCAATAAAACAAATGTGCAGAAGACCCAAACAGACATTTCTCCAAAGAAGAAATTCAGATGGCCAAAAGATACATGAAAAGATGCTCAATATTACTAATTATTAGAGAAAGGCAAATCAAAACTACTATGAGGTACCACATCTTCTGTAAGAGAATGGCCATCATCAAAAAGTCTATAAAAAAATAAATGTTGGAGAAGATGTAGAGAAAAGGGAACCCTCTTACACAGTTGGTGGGAATCTACATTGGTACGACCACTACGGAAAACAGTATAAAGGTTCCTCAAAAAATTAAAAGTAGAACTACCATACAATCCAGCAGTCACACTCCTGAGCATCTATACAGATAAAACCATAATTTGAAAATGTTTATTGTAGCACTATTTACAATAGCCAAGACATGGAAGCAACCTAAATGCCCATCAACAGAGAAATGGCTAAAGATGTGGTACATATATTTAATGGAATGTTACTCACTCATGAAAGGAATAAAATAATGCCATTTGCAGCAACATGGATGGACCTAGAAACCATCACACTAAGTGAAGTTAGCCAGTCAGTGAAAGACACACATCATATATCACCTATATGCAGAATCTAAAAAAAAAAAAGGATGCAAATGAACTTATTTGTAGACCAGAAACAGACTTACAGACTTTGAAAAACTTACAGGTGGGAGACTGGGAGGGATGAAAAACTTGCAGGTGGGGGACTGGGGGTTTGGGATTGGCATATGCACACTGAGGTATATGGAATGTTTAGCAAACAGGGACCTGCTGTATTGCATAGATAAATCTTCCCAATATTCTGTGATAACCTATGTGGAAAAAGAATCTGAGAGAAAATGGGTATGTGTATATGTATGACTGGGTCACTTTATTGTACTGCAGGAATTATTACAACCTTGTAACTTAACTATAGTCATATATAAAAACTTTTTTAAAAAAAGAAAAACGGGGCAACCACAAATCAAAACCAAGTATTACATTCACAAAAACTAAAAAGAAGAGGATGCAAGCATAAAATAGGAAATCACTCAACAAAACTGAGAAATGAACAAAGGAGAATCATAGAATCAACTAGAAAACAACATTTAAATGGCAATGAAAATATATATATTTTTCAATAATAACCTTAAATGTCAAAGGACTGAATGCTCCAATCAAAAGACATGGAGTAGCAGGCTGAACTGAAAAAAAACAAGAGCCTACAATATGCTGCCTACAAGAGACACCTTAGGGCAAAGGACACACAGAAATTGAAAGTGAGAGGATGGAAAAAGACATTTCATGTGAATGGAAATGACGGGAGTGGGGGGTTGCTATACTCATATGAGACAAAATATACTTTAAAATAAAGGTCACAGATGATAAAGAAGACTATTTAATGATGAAAGGCTCAATTGAAGAAGAGAAATTTATACTCATCAATATATCTACCCCTAACATAGGAGCACCCAAATATATACAACAGAAGTAACAAACATAAAAGGAGAAGTTGATGGAAAGGCAATAATAGTAGGAGACTTTAACATCAATGTTTAGATCCTCTAGACAGAAAATCAACCAGGCAACAGAGATACAAAATGATGCAATAGAAGAGTTAGACTTAATTGATATTTTCAGGATGTTACATCCAAAAAACTCAAAATATACATTATTTTCAAGTGCACATGGAAGATTCTCTAAGATTGACCACATATTGGACACAAATAAGCGTACAGAAATTATTTCAAGCATCTGCTCTGACCAGAATGGCATGAAACAAGATATGAACCACAAGGGAAAAATGTGAAAAACCTGACTACATGGAGACTAAACAACGTGCTACTAAAAAACCAGTGGGTCAATGAGGAAATCAAAAAGGAAATTAAAAAATACCTGAAGAGGATTTCCCGTCCTGGTGCTGTGGAAACGAATCCAACTAGGAACCATGTATAGGTTCGATCCCTGGCCTCATTCAGTGGGTTAAGGATCTGGCATTGCCATGAGCTGTGGTGTTGGTCGCAGACACAGCTTGGATCTGGCATTGCAGTGGCTCTGGCATAGGCCGGCAGCTACAGCTCCGATTTGACCCTTAGCCTGGGAACCTCCATATGCCACAAGTGTGGCCCCCCCAAAAAGCCAGAACAAACCAAAAAATACCTCAAGACAAACAATGAAAACACAACTATTCAAAATCTATGGGACACTGCAAAAGCAGTTATTAAAAGGAAGTTCATAGTGATACAGGCTTTCCTCAAAAAAGTAAAAATCTCAAATCAAGGACCTTAACCTACCACCTAAATGAATTAGAAAAAGAAGATCAAACAAAGCCAAAAGTCAGCAGAAGGAAGGAAATCATAAACATCAGAGAGGAAATCAATAAAATAGAGATTAAAAAACAATAGAAAAAAATCAGTAAAGCCAAGAGCTAGTTCTTTGAAAGGGTAAACAAAACTGACAAACCTCTGGCCAGACTCACCAAGAGAGAGAACCCAAATAAACAAAATAAATGAAAAAGGAGAGATCTCAATAGATACTGCAGAAATACAAGAAAACCTAAGAAAATACTATAAACAATTATATGCCAACAAATTTGAAAATCTAGAAGAAATGGACAACTTTCTAGAGATACACAGCCCACCAAAACTGAATGTAGATAATTTGGACAGACAGATCACCAGAAATGAAATTGAATATGTAATAATACAAAAAAAAAATTCCCTGAAAACAAAAGTCCAGGACCATATGGCTTCACAGGTGAATTCTACCAAATGTGCAAAGAACTTATAACCATTCTTCTTAAAATCTTCCAAAAGATTGAAGAAGGAACACTCCAAAGACACTCTATGAAGCCACCATCACCCTAATGCCAAAACCATACAAAAATACTACCAAAGGAGTTCCCAGCATGGCACAGCAGAAATGAATCCGACTAGGAACCATGAGGTTTCGGGTTCGATCCCTGGCCTTGCTCAGTGGGTTAAGGATCCAGCATTACCGTGAGCTGTGGTATAGGCCACAGACACAGTTTGGATCTGGTGTTGCTGTGGCTGTGGTGCAGGCCAGCAGCTGTAGCTCTAGTCGGACCCCTAGCCTGGGAACGTCCATATGCCATGGGTGCGGCCCTTAAAAAAAAAAAAAAAAAAAAAGGAAAAAAAATATACTATCGAAAAGAAAATTACAGTCCATATCTTCAATGAATATAGATGCAAAAATTCTCAACAGAATTATAGCCAGCTGAATCCAACAACACATAGAAAAGATCATACACCACCAAGTGGGAGTCATCCAAGGTTCACAAGGATGGTTAAGCGTGTAAATCAGTCAATGTCATATACCACATTAACAAATGAAAAGTTAAAAACCACTGATCATCTCAACAGATTCAGAAAAAGCATTTGACAAAATTCAATATCCATTTATGATAAACAATCTTACCAAAGTGGGTATAGAAGAAAAGTATCTTAAAATAAAGCCATTTATGGAGTTCCCGTCGTGGCGCAGTGGTTAACGAATCCAACTAGGAACCATGAGGTTGTGGGTTCGGTCCCTGCCCTTGCTCAGTGGGTTAACGATCCGGCGTTGCCGTGAGCTGTGGTGTAGGTTGCAGACGCGTCCCGGATCCCGCGTTGCTGTGGCTCTGGTGTAGGCTGGTGGCTACAGCTCCGATTCAACCCCTAGCCTGGGAACCTCCATATGCCACGGGAGTGGCCCAAGAAATAGCAACAACAACAACCAAAAGACAAAAAATAAAATAAAATAAAATAAAGCCATTTATGACAAACCCACAGCTGAAAGCCTTCCCACTAAAATCTGGAACAAGACCAAGATGCCCACTCTCACCACTTTTATTCAAATAGTATTAAAGTCATAGCCACAGCAATCAGACAAAAGAATTCAGTTATCCAAACTGGAAAGAGTAAAGTTATCAGTATATGCAGATGACATGATATTATATTTAAAAAAACCTTACGGACTCCACACAAAAACTATTTGATCAATGAATTCAGCAAAGTATCAAGATATGAGATTAATATTCAGAAATTGGTTGCATTTCTGTATACTAGCAATGAAATATTAGAAAAGGAGTATTAAAAACAATCCCTTTTATAATCAAAAAATAATAAATACCTAGGAATAAACCTGACTGAGGAGGTGCAAGACTTATACATTGAGGACTATAAAACAGTAGTCAAGGAAATTAAAAATGATTCAAAGAAATGGAAAGATACCTCATTCTCCTAAATTGGAAGAATATTGTTAAAATGACCATATTACTCAAAGCAATATACATATTTAATGTGGCCCCTATCAAATTACCCATCACATTTTGCACAGAGAACAAACAATCCAAAAATTTATGTAGAACCATAAAATACAGAGAATGGCAAAAGAAACCCTGAGGGGAAAAAACCAGGAGGTATAACTCTTCCAGACTTCAGAAAATATTACAAAGCCACAGTAATCAAGATAGTGTGGGTCAATTAATCTTTGACAAGGGAGGCAAGAACATAAAATGGGAAAAGGAAAGTCTATTCAGCAAGCATTGCTGGGAAACCTGGACAGCTGCATGCAAAGCAATGAAACTAGAACACACCCTCACACCATGCACAAAAATAAACTCCAAATGGCTGAAAGACTTAAATATACGACAGGACACCATCAAACTCCTAGAAGAAAACATAGGCAAAACACTCTCTGACATCAACATCATGAATATTTTCTCAGGTCAGTCTCCCAAAGCATTAGAAATTAGAGCAAAAATAAACCCATGGGACCTCATCAAACTGAAAAGCTTTTGCACAGCAAAGGAAACCAAAAAGAAAACAAAAAGACAACTTACAGAATGGGAGAAAATAGTGTCAAATGATGCAACCGACAAGGGCTTAATCTCTAGAATATATAAGCAACTTATACAACTCAACAGCCAAAAAACCAATCAATCAATGGAAAAATGGGCAAAAGACCTGAATAGACTATTCTCCAAGGAAGATACACAGATGGCCAGCAAACACATGAAAAAATGCTCAACATCACTGATTATAAGAGAAATGCAAATCAAAACTACCATGAGATACCACCTCACACCAGTCAGAATGGCTATCATTAATAAATCCACAAATAACAAGTGCTGGAGGGGCTGTGGAGAAAAGGGAACCCTCCTGCACTGCTGGTGGGAATGTAAACTGGTACAGCCACTATGGAGAACAGTTTGGAGATACCTTAGAAATCTATACATAGAACTTCCATATGACCCCACAATCCCACTCTTGGGCATCTATCCGGACAAAACTCTACTTAAAAGAGACACATGCACCCGCATGTTCATTGCAGCACTATTCACAATAGCCAGGACATGGAAACAATCCAAATGTCCATCGACAGATGATTGGATTCGGAAGAAGTGGTATATATACACAATGGAATACTACTCAGCCATAAAAAAGGATGACATAATGCCATTTGCAGCAACATGGATGGAACTAGAGAATCTCATACTGAGTGAAATGAGCCAGAAAGACAAAGACAAATACCATATTATATCACTTATAACTGGAATCTAATATCCAGCACAAATGAACATCTCCTCAGAAGAGAAAATCATGGACTTGGAGAAGAGACTTGTGGTTGCCTGATGGGAGGGGGAGGGAGTGGGAGGGATCGGGAGCTTGGGCTTATCAGACACAACCTAGAATAGATTTACAAGGAGATCCCGCTGAATAGCATTGAGAACTATGTCTAGATACTCATGTTGCAACAGAAGAAATGGTGGGGGGAAAACTGTAATTGTAATGTATACATGTAAGGATAACCTGACCCCCTTGCTGTACAGTGGGAAAATAAAATAAAATAAAATAAAAAAAGATAGTGTGGTACTGATACCAAAACAGACATATGGATTGGTGGAACAGAATGTAGAACCCAGAAATAAACCCAGACACCTACAGTCAATTGTTCTTCGACAAAGGAGGCAAGGATATAAAATGGGTACAAGTCTCTTCAGCAAGTGGTGCTGGAAAAACTGGACAGCTGCCTGTAAATCAATGAAACTAGAACACACCTTCACACCATACCCAAAAATAAACTCAAAATGGCTTAAAGACTTAGACATAAGACATGATACCATACAAATCGTAGAAGGAAACATAGGTGAAACATTTTCTGACATCAAATGTACAAATGTTTTAAGCCAACAGAAATAAAAACAAAAATAACCCAATGAGACCTAATCAAACTGACAAGCTTTTGCACAGCAAAGGAAACCATTAACAAAAATGAAAGACAACCCACAGAATGGGAGAAACAAACAACCACTTGAAAAAATGGTCAGAAGACCTAAATAGACATTGCTCCATTGAAGACATACAGAGGGCCAGTATACGCGTGAAAAGATGCTCGACATCACTAATTATCAGAGAAATGCAAATCAAAACTACAATGAGATACCACCTCACACAGGTCAGAATGGCTAACATTAATAAGCCTACAAATAAAAAATTCTGGAGAGTGTGTGCAGAAAAAGGAACCCTCCTTATCTGCTTGGGGGGGAATGTAAAATGGTAGAAACACTATGGAAAACAGTACGGAGTTTCCTAGAAAATTAAATACAGAAATATCATATCCAGCAGTCCCATTCCTGGGCACATATCCAGGCAAAACTGTAATTCAAAAAGGTACATACACCCTTTTGTTCACTGCAGTACTATTCACAATAGCCAAGACAGAAACAACCTAAATGTCCATCAACAGATGAATGGATTAAGATGTGACAGGATAATGTGAGAAAAAAGAATGTACACATGTATGTGTAACTGGGTCACCACGCTATACAGCAGAAAACTGACAGAACACTGTAAACCAGCTATAATGGAAAAAAATAAAAATCAGTATATATATAAAAAAAAGATGTGGCACATATACACAACGGAATACTAATATGCCATTTAAAAAAACCAATGAAATAATGCCATTTGCAGCAACATAAATGCAACTAGAGATTCTCATATGATATTGAAGACAAATATGTGATATCATTTATATGTAGAATCTAAAATATGGCACAAATGAACCTATCTACAAAAGAGAAACAGACTCACAGACATGGAGAACAGACTGGTTGTTGCCATGGGTGAGGGATGAAGGAGTGGGAGGGACTGGGAGTTTAGGATTTGTAGATGTAAGCAATCACATTTAGAATGGATCAGCAGGGAGTTCCTGTCGTGGCGCAGTGGTTAACGAATCCGACTAGGAACCATGAGGTTGCTGGTTCGGTCCCTGCCCTTGCTCAGTGGGGTAACGATCCGGCGTTGCCGTGAGCTGTGGTGTAGGTTGCAGACACGGCTCGGATCCCGCGTTGCTGTGGCTCTGGCGTAGGCCGGTGGCTACAGCTCTGTTTCAAGCCCTGGCCTGGGAACCTCCATATGCCGCAAGAGCAGCCCAAGAAATGGCAAAAAAAAGACAAAAAAAAAAAAAAAAGAATGGATCAGCAACCAGGTCTTACTGCAGAACACAGGGAATTCAATCTCTTTTTGACAGAACACAATGGAAGATAATATGAGAAAAAGAATACATATGTGACTGGGTTATTTTGCTCTACAGCAGAAAAGGGCACAATATTGTCAACTATAACTTTTAAAAAGTAAAAAAGGGAGTTTCCATTGTGACTCAGCAGGTTATGAACCTGATTAGTATCCGTGAGGATGCAGGTTCGATCCGTGGCCTTGCTCAGTACATTTAGAATCTGGCATTCTAAATGAGCTGTTGTGTAGACTGCAGAGGTGGCTTGGATCCTGCGTTGCTGTGGCTGTGGTGTGGGCTAACAACTGCAGCTCTAATTCGACCCCTAGCCTGGGAACTTCCATGAGCCAAGGGTGCGGCCCTAAAAAGAAAAAAAAGTAAAAAGTAAAAAAGAGGGAGGGAACACAAATACATTGAAAATAAATTATAAGAAACACAAAGTACTTGATTCAATTCTGTGCAAATAAAACTTAAATATTTAATAAAACTAATTTTCTAGCTACATTTTCTAGCAAACAATTAAAACTGACCTCAGGAGTTCCCATCATAGCTGAGTGGTTAATGAATCGGCTAGGAACCATGAGGTTGCAGGTTCGATCCCTGGCCTCGCTCAGTGGGTTGAGGATCCGGCGTTGCCGTGAGCTGTTGTGTAGGTCCCACACTCGGCTCAATCCCGTGTTGCTGTGGCTCTGGCGTAGGCCGGTGGCTACAGCTCTGTTTCAAACCCTGGCCTGGGAACCTCCATATGCCACGGGTGCAGCCCAAGAAAAGGCAAAGACACACACACACACACACACACACACACACACACACACACACACACACACAAAACAAAACAAAAACCTTACCTCAGAAAAACAAAACTGAAACAATCACAATTCCTATAGAAGACAGAAAAAATTGTCAAAGATTTACCCTTTAATGAAGTAAAATAAGATTATATTTTATGGCTGAGCAATATTTTGGTGTTTTGATATACTACATCTTCTTTATGCATTCATCTTTATCCATTCATCTGTCAACAGATGCTTAGGTTGTTTCCATGCCTTTGGCTACTGTAAATAATGCTGCAATGAACATAGGTGTGCAGATATCTTTTTGGGCTAGTATTTTCATTTCCTTTGGATAAATACCCAGAAACTGAATTGCTGAATCATATGATAGTTCTATTTTTATCTATTGAGGAACCTTCATACTGTTTTCCAATAGGGGCTACACAAATTGACATCTTCACCAGTAGGGCACAAGGGTTCCCTCTTCTCCATATCCTTACCAGGATCTGTTCTCTCTTACCTTTTTTATACCAGCCATTCTGACAGGTATGAGATGTGGTTTGACGTGTATTTCCCTGATCATTCGTGATGTTGAATACTTTTCAGGTACCTGTTGGCCATTTTTATGTCCTCTTTGGAAAATTTTCTATTCAAGACCTCTGCCTGTTTTTTTTGTTGTTGTTGTTTGTCTTTTTGCCATTTCTTGGGCCACTCCTGCGGCATATGGAGGTTCCCAGGCTAGGGGTCCAATCGGAGCTGTAGCCACAGCCACAGCAACGCGGGATCCGAGCCACGTCTGCAACCTACACCACAGCTCACGGCAACGCCGGATCCTCAACCCACTGAGCAAGGCCAGGGATCAAACCCGCAACCCCATGGTTCCTAGTCGGATTCATTAACCACTGAGCCACAAGGAGAACTCCCCCTCTGCCCGTTTCTAAAATCAGAATGTTTGTCTTTTTGTTGTTGAGTTTTATGAGTTCTTCATATATGATGGATATTAACTCTATCAGATATATAATTGCACATATTTTCTCCCATTTGGTAAGTTGCCCTTTTATTTTATTGATAGTTTCCTTTGCTGGTCCAAAGCTCTTTAGTTTAGTCTAACGTGTTTATTTTTGGATTTATATATCTATACATATGAATATATTATCATTTTTATCTGTGGGAGAGTTGGCCTGATAGAAGTTACTTGCCATTATTGGAAGTGAAATCCTATACATGTTTTTCATTGATTTAATAAAATGGCTCTTTCCCAATGGTATCTGAATAGGCAACTTCATCTAACAAAAAACTATCTTGGGTACATGGTAGTGCACGATAGATAATGTGTTGAAAATTCCTGTAAGGGGTGTTAGTATACCATTTTATTATAATGGGGTTCCAGCTGTAAAGATTCTTTAGACTGAGAAAAAGAAAGAATCCTTGCTGGGAGCTCTATGGGTATCATATCTTCTTGCCAGCCTGGGCTAAAAACTTCAGGTTTTCTGTCTAATCCATATAACTGTATATTCAATGGAATCGTTGACTTGGGCCTATTGCTTATGAATTACCCTCTTAATTCAGGTTAGGTCAAGAATTGGCTATTGTCCTCAAGTTGACACCATGCTGAACCACATGACCGGTCGGGAATTGCTGATCATGTATGCCAGGCTGTGGGGGGTCCCTGAGCCAGACATTTCCATGTATGTGGAAGCATTTTTGCATTCAATGCACATCGAAGACCATGCTGACAAGCTGGTCCACACATACAGGTGAGACATTATGCTGCTGTGTTGATTAAGCTGCCTACTGCCCACCTGGGTTTCTCCTGTTTCCAATGAATACCTGTAAATTTAACCTGACAACTCTGTCACACAGAGGCAATAACTATGGAATATACTTATGTCCTGTCAGGGTTCATATGTCAGGAATAAGGTAGATTACATTTGTATGAAGTCAACCTTTACAGACATGAGTTGTAAACTTTGCATTTCAAGGAAGAGCACTTTCATCCCTACATCCCTATGGTTCTTTATCTCAAAATAAAAATATTTCACAAATAATTGCTAAAAAAAATTAATTATCGAAAGAAAGTCATTTCAATGACAATGAGTTGATACGTAACACTTGGACTTGGGTCTACCGCTTTGTGATTCGTGTAACATCAGCATTGTGGATATAGGAACTAATTCTATCCTATGAATTAATAATGTCTATACCCTTATTTCTTCTTTCTCCTTTTTGTAAAATAAAGTGGAGGAAACAAACGTAAACTGAATACTGCCATTGCCCTAATGGGAAAGTCCTCAGTTATCTTCCTGGACGAGCCATCTACTGGCATGGACCCAGTAGCCAGGCACCGGCTCTGGGACACAGTTACATGGATATGTAAAACTGGCAAAACTATCATCATAACTTCCCACAGGTATGACCTACTAGGAGACTTGGTTGAGAGTTACAAGAGTCTAAGAGGAAATTAGTTGGAGCCAGGAATACGGGTCAGTGAACTTGTCTAAGTATGTGAAATACGCAAGAGGAATTGTGAGCAGATACTGATTCCTATCTAAAACCAAGCATCCTCAGTGGAGTTCTGGAATCCAGGCTCAACAGAAGATAGGAAGTTAGGGAACTGTTCTCATTGTGAATTTAGCAATCAACTGCTTTGAATGTTAAAACCTGCTCTTCACAAATATTGTCTTACTAATGATCATCGGCAATACCAAGCTCTCCTCCTCTGATGAGTGTTACCTTGTGATCATAGCTGTGTTTCAAAATACAGAATTCGCCCTCTGAAAGCGAGTTTCTTCAGCCATATATTCCTTTGTGCCCCTAGCATGGAAGAATGTGAGGTCATTTGCACCAGGCTGGCCATCATGGTACAAGGGAAGTTCAAGTGCCTAGGCAGCCCTCAGCACCTCAAGCACAAGTTTGGTAATATATATAATCTGACAGCAAAGATTAAGATTGACAATAATGAAGATAAACAAAAAGAGTTCAAAGACTTCATTGCGACAACTTTCCCAGGTAATATAGGTAGGGCTGACTTATGAAAATGGTATTAAAGTCACATGTGTTGTTTCGCTGCATGTACTCAATAAGTTTTTCCCAAGGGTTACTGATGTTTATTGAGCATTTGCATTAGGCTCCTTTTTGAAAATAATTTTCTGTGAATTTATCCCTAAATATGCTAAAATGCTTCCTCAAAATAGCAGGGGGTAACAGAAGAAAGGGTGGGGGAAAAAACTGTAACTGCAATGTATACATCTAAGGATGACCTGACCCCCTTGCTGTACAGTGGGAAAATAAAAAAAAAATTAAAAAAATAAATAAATAAAGTCATTACTCTTTAAAAAAAAAAAAATAGCAGGGGGTTCTCACTAGTCTCCTGTAGGAATCATCCAGTAAGATAAACCTGTTCAGGTTTATTCATCTAGGGTTAAATTACTGAGGTTAAATCTCTCTTTTTTTAATCCTTGATCGTTTTTACGGTTTCTCCTTCTTTTTGAACATGTAGCCTCTGCCCTTGCCCTGATTTCTGACCAGGCAATGTTTATGAAAGGCAAACCCCCTTTTCTGCTTTCAAGGAAATAGTCTAGATATGTGACATAGAAATTAACTATTCTACTTTTGTATACTAACTTCAGTAAGTGCCCCTCTGTGCCTATACTAAACAAATTTACAGCCAGCTTCTATTTATTTCTACTCCACTACATTATTCTAATAATTAAGCAAAGACATGGTAAGTCTTTTAATAATTTTGACTGGCATCGTCTCTAACTTGAATGATTATTTTATCAACAGTGTGGTGGCCAGATGACCAGAATGCAAGATTAAAAGCATGGAGGCTATAACAATGATAAAGCAATAAATGACACTGGCCTGTACTAAGGAAGTGACATAAGGAAGGGAGAGGAAGAGGGAGTTCCCATTGTGACTTAGCAGAAACAAACCCAACTAGTATCCATGAGGATGCAGGTTCAATCCCTGGCCCCACTAAGTGGGTTAAGGACCCAGCATTGCTGCAAGCTGTGGTGTAAGTCACAAACGTGGCTTGGATCTGGTGTTGCTGTGGCTACGGGCCAGGCCAGCAGCTGTAGCTCTGATTCGACCCCTAGCCTGGGAACTTCCATATGCCACACTTTCAGCTCCCCCCAAAAAAAGAATGGAGAGGAACAAATGATAGGAAATATGTGTGTGTGTGTGTGTGTGTGTGTGTGTGTGTGTGTATTGGAATATATTCCAATGCTATATATATATATATTGGAATGGGCAACCCAAGAGGAGGAATCGCTATGTAGAAAAGATAATTCAGTATTAATTACACCTAGATATTCAGATAAAGATGTCCATTAGACAATTGAATATTTAATTATCCATTCATATAATAAAACTTAAGGAGTACTTACTGTATGCAGTGTTGAAGATACTGTATTAACCTCACAGACTCATACAGTGAGCCACTCCAACGACCTACTCAACCTGAGGATGAGAGAGGACACAAAAAACTGAGGACAAACTTGTCTTAAAGGAGTTTAAAATAAAGTTCCATGTGAGAAAAAGAAAGCATATATATGTGTTTGTGTGTGTATGTCTGTGTGTGTGTATGTCTGTGTGTCTGAATGACTGGGTCATTTTGCTGTACAGCAGAAACTGACAGAGCATTGTAAATCAACTATAATAGAAAAAAAAATCTTCTAAGTCAAAACAAGAAAATGGAGTTCCCACTGTGGTGCAGTGGGTTAATAATTCAACATCGTCTCTTGTGGCAGCACAGGTTTGATCCCCAGTCTGGTTCAGTGGGTTAAGGATCTGGCATTGCTGCAGCTGTGGCATAGGTCACAGCTACAGCTGGGATTCAATCCCTGGTTCAGGAATTTCTATATGCCGTGGGTACAGTCACAAGGAAAATTAAAAAAAAAAAAGAAGTGAATACCATAGCTTGAATATGAAACTACATATGGAAGGTCACTGATTTGGCAATCCTATCTCATATTATCCTTGAGCAAATTAGCTGTTTCAAGTAAAACTTCCCCAGTTAGAGAAAGCAGAATAGAAAGGAACAAAAGATTATCCAAGAAAGGAGAAAACAAAGAAATATAAGATGCGAAGGGACACAAATACACAGTTCAGTCTAAAATTATTCATAATAATTGCAATATTATTTTAATTGAATGCTTCTCTGTAGTGAAAAAGAATTTAAGAGACCACAGATTATTTTTAAAAGACCACAAGGAAAATAGTTCCTCTTTCTACAGTATGGCAGAAATACTCTCAGAAAGGTAACAGTGCTAAAATAAAAATACTTACTGGAAAACAAAGTAAAATTGCTTTTAATTATTTGCCTAGGCTCAGGAGAAAAAAGTGATAAAAAAAATTCAAAGAACTAAAACAGACCAGAAAAAAATTGTCAAGCTGAAACCTGATAGTGACAATAATAAAAATGAAAAAGTTGGTTTGTCTTGAAGCAAATTCCAATACCAGTATGGAGAAAAGAGGTAAAACTTTGGACCTTATGCAACATAAGAAAAGCTTAACCTAAGATCGTCACAGTAAGCAAGGACCTTCAAAAATGAACAGATGCTCTGGTTTCCAATCCATCATGTAATAATAAGGTAGGGAAGTGACACTCTGTCCGAGTAAGAAGTAAAAAGCCTAACAAAACTGAAAAATCAACAAATCTTCTAGGATGTGAAAAAGAGATAACAGAGAAGCCAATGCAGACAATAATGGAGAGATAGGTACATACAGAGGATTGTGCCTTAACCAGAGAAGAAAATGACTAGCCGATACCTCGAGGGGAACCAGTGCCAGGGTAGAAAAACCTGAATTGTAATTGCATTGCTGGAGACAACACTGTGTGGACAACTACAAGAGGGAACAACTCTAGGGCACCTGGTCATAGGGGTTTCCCACATATTGTGACATTTACCTTTTAGGACACTGACCGGGTTACCAAAGTAAATATCAGGAAAAGGCCTTTGGAAGGCCTACCCACAGAGGAAACCAGTTAACTAGAGGCTAACTGCCTACGGCACTGTCAGAGCCTAAATGACCTCAGAGAAATTCCAGCCAACTCTTAGCCATCTTGTTCCACAAAAGAGGGAAGAAGAAAAAAAAAAAAAAGAAGAAGATGATCTTGTAAAGTTCAGAGTTCAGAGGTATAGGCTCACTGAGTAACTGAGATGTACCTACAGGCTACAGAACCCTTCCCAGCCTCCCACGCCTCACCAGCAGATTACTAAAGGCCTGTCTACAGCAGTTCCTTTTTCCCCAGGAAGTCTAAGTATCCAAAAAACTACCAAGAACACCAAAAGGCAAGAAGCACAATTCGAAGGCTTAAAGCAATATCAGAACCAGACATGGCAAGGATGTTGGAATTATCAGTCCAGTAACTGAAAACAGCTATGACTGATATACCAAGGGCTATAACTAATCAACTAGACAGCAGCCAAAAATAAATGAGTAGGGAGAAGATGAAGACGGTGGAGGAGCAGGACGTCACGCTTGTCTTCTCCCACAAGCACATCAAAAAAAAAAAAAAAAAACATCTACATGTAAAACGACTTGCACAAAATATCTACTGAATGCTGGAAAAGAACTTAAACCTCAAAAAAGGGCAAGCCTCTTGACATACCTCCGTAGAACAAAAGACAAAAAGAGAAAGAGAAAAGGAATCAGGAAGGGACGCACATTCCTGAGAGGGAGCATTCCCATGAAGGAGGAAAGGAACCTACACCCAGGGAAGTCACCTGACCGACCCGGAGATCAGCCAATATGGGGGGACCTCAGAGTCACTGAGAAAAGCACAGCAGCTGGACTGAGGCGGGCGATGTAGAGTGAGAGCCACACAGACCATCTGCACCACTGCCTGAGACGCCCAGGCGGGGGCTGGCTGCCGAGCCTCAGGCCCTGGAGGTGAGTTCTGGGGAGATGACTAGGGCTGGCTGTGTGGGGAAAGCCTGAGAGGCTAAGGAGGAGTATGCCCCAGGCGGGGAAGCAGGGTAGAATGCCATGGCAGGGGGAAGCTGGGAGGACGTCTGGGCCTGGAGGAGAAGCAAGGCGCTGTTGTTGGGGAAGGCGAGAGGAGGCGGGGCGGAACGCCATAGGCGTCTCCCCATGCATGTGTGCTCAGGCTCTTAGAGGGCAGGACGCCTCCAGTGCAGGCTATGGGTGGCAAGGAGCCACTTGCTTGGGCTAAGGGAGACCGGGCACTTCTTGTGCAGGCTACGGGTGGCCAGGCCCCTCTTGTGTGGGCTAAGGGCAGCAGGGGGCTAAATGCGATGTGGTGCCTCTTGTGGGATCTACAGGCAGCAGGGAGGAACCATGGAGGCCAGAAGGAGGCATGGCCTGCCTCCATTGGAGGGCTATGAGTGGGCTCCACCTGCAGCCCCAGTCACCTCAGGGGTGGGCAAAAAAAGAGGGCACTGCAACCGAGCACCACACGTTGTTGCTCTCACTCCCCTGGGAACACACCTGCCCTGCAACTCACTGACAAATGCTATGAGCAGGGCCCAGACACTTGATCACTGTCACTTCCCAGGATCTTGCAACTAAGAGCAGCCTGTGCAGCACCTCCTGCGTCGGCTACATGGGATGGGGTGCTTCTTACGTGGTATACAGGTGGTGGGGGCAAACCACCACATTTATCACTGACTCCAGAGGTGGGTATGGCCCCCTACCACTGAGGGTCTGTGAACAGGCACAACTTGTGGCTCCCATCACCTCCGAGGAGGACACTGCAATCTAACACTACCTGTTGTTGCTCTCACTCCCCTGGGAACTCACACACCCTGCTGCTGCCACTGCCAAATGCTTCAGGCACCTCGTAAATCTGCCTAAGGCTCATCATCACTTCCCAGGGCACTACAACTAGGAGTAGCCTGCGCCACCTTCCTGCAGGTCCTTGCTGCTGTTAAGAGCCCAGCAACTGCGCACAGACTACTAGCCCTACCTACTGCCTCCTTCTCCCTGGAAACACTCAGCACCCTGGGGATAACAGCCTGCTCGCAACAAAGAAAGAGACTCAAATATCCAAACTGCCATGCCAAAAATAAATAGCCCCCACAAAATACAAAGGGGTGCTCTTGCATAGAGGTAGCCCTACAAGACTACATTTGGCTTCCCTAAACTCAGAGAAAAAAGAAAACATAAGCAAAGTGAAGAAGCTTAGGAACCATTCGAGGTTAAAGGGACGGAATTCGCATGAAGCAGCAAACAATGAAACAGACCTCTGCAGTCTGACAGACACCAAGTTTCAAAAGGGAGACAGTGAAAATACGGAAGGAATTAAGGCTGAATATCAAGGAATTAAGAGTGGATATCAACAGCAATACAGTTTATTTTAGAAAGGAACTAGAAAACATAAGGAACATAGAAAAATTAGAAAATTCATTTGCAGAGATGATGAATGAATAATTCAGAGGAACGAATTGGTGAGCAGAATGAATAATGCAGAGAAACGAATTAGTGACTTGGAAGGTAGAGTAATGGAAATCACCCAATCAGGACAGCAGACAGAAAACCAAGTGAAAAAACACGAAAGCAAAATGAGAGATCTATAGGGTAATATAAAGTGGGCCAATCTACACATAATAGGAATTCCAGAAGGAGAAGAAAAGGGGATTGAAAATATATTGTAACAAAAAAAAAAAAAAAAAAGAAAGAAAAAAAAAGGGAGTTCCCGTCGTGGCGCAGTGGTTAACGAATCCGACTAGGAACCATGAGGTTGCGGGTTCAGTCCCTGCCCTTGCTCAGTGGGTTAACGATCCGGCGTGGCCGTGAGCTGTGGTGTAGGTTGCAGACTCGGCTCGGATCCCGAGTTGCTGTGGCTGTGGTGTAGGCCGGTGGCTACAGCTCCGATTGGACCCTTAGCCTGGGAACCTCCATATGCCACGGGAGCGGCCCAAGAAATAGCAAAAAGCCAAAAAAAAAAAAAAAAAAAAAAAAAAGAAAGAAATTATGTCTGAAAACTTTCCAAATCTAAAGGAAACTGATATTAAGATATTAAGGAGGCATAGATGACCCCAAAAAAGTTGAACACACCAAGACATATTATAATAAAAACGGCAAAAGTTAAAGAGAGGATTCTAAGGGCAGAAAGAGAAATACAAAGTGTTAATAATTATAAGGGAACACCCATAAGGCTATCAGCTGATTTCTCTACAGAAACACTACAGGCCACAAGGGAGTGGCAAAATATATTCAAAATTGTGAAAAGAAAAAATCTGCAGCCTAGAATACTCTATCCAGCAAGAACATCATTTAAAAGAGAAGGGGAAATAAAGAATTTCTCCAATAAACAAAAGCTAAGAGACTACAGCAATACTAAACCCATTCTAAAAGAAATACTACTGAAAGGGCTTCTCTAAATAAAAAAAATAACTAAGAAGAAATAGGATGGAGAAACCACAATTGGAAAGCAATCACTTAAATAAGCCAGCATACAGATCTAAAACAAGGGGGGAAAAAAAAAAAAAAAACTACTGTAAAAGCGATGATAAACACAAGGAACAGCAAAAGGATACACACGAAGATGTTAAAAAAAGACTTCAAAATCATAGAATGTGGGGAAGGAAAGTGAGAACATCTATACTCCTTTTTTTAAAAAAAATAATGTGTTTGAGCCTATATGACTATCAGGGTAAAGCAAAAGATACAGGAAAGGGTTAACATACTTAAAAAACAGGGCAACCACAAATCAAAACCGAACATTACATCACAAAAACTAAAAAGTACACGAGCATGAAATAAATGGAAATCATCTGACCAAAAAAAGGAAGAAAGGAAAAATGAATTAACTGGAAAACAAGGTTTAAAATGGCAATAAATACATATCTATCAATTACTTTAAATTTAATGGACTGAATGCTCCAATCTAAAGACAAAGAGTGACAGACTGATAAAAAAGCAAAAACTTACCATCTGCTGTCTACAAGAGACTCACCTTAGGGCAAAGGACACATACAGACTGAAAGTGAGGGGATGGGCAAAGATACTTCATGCCACTGGACAAGACAGGAAAGCAGGAGTTGGCAATACTCATTTCAGACAAAATAGACTTTAAAATGAAGGCCATAAAGAAAGACAAAGAAGGACACTATTTACTGGTAAAAGGATCCATTCAAGATGAGGATATTACAATGGTCAATGTATATGCCTCTCACATAGGAGCACCCAGATACCTACAACAAATACTAACAGACATAAAAGGAGAAATTGATGGGAATACAATCATAGTAAGAGAGTTTAACACCCCACTCACATCAACAGACAGATCCTCTAGACAGAAAATCAATAAAGCAACAGAAATCCTTTAAGACATAGTAGAAAAAATTAGACTTAATCGACATTTTCAGGACATTTCATCCAAAACAAATCAGTATATACATTTTTCTCAAGTGCACTTGGAACATTCTCAAAGATCAATCACATACTGGGGCACAAAGCTCACCTCAACAAATTTAAGATATAGAAATTGTTTTAAGAATCTTCTCTGACTACAATGGCATGAAACTAAAATCAACCACAGGAAAAGAAATGAGAGACTAAACAACATGCTACTAAAAAACCAATGGGTCAATGAGGAAATCAAGAAGGAAATTTAAAAATACCTCAAGACAAATGCTAATGGAGACACAATCACTCAAAACCTATGGGATGCCACAAAAGCAGTGCTCAGGGAAATTCATAGCAATACAGGCCTTCCTCCAAAAAGAAGACAAATCTCAAGTGGGTAACTTAACCCACCACCTAAATGAATTAGAAAAACAAACAAAACCTAAAGTCAGCAGGAGGAAGGAAATCAAAAAGATCAGAGAGGAAACCAATTAAATAGATTCAAAAAATCAGGAGTTCCCGTCGTGGCGCAGTGGTTAACGAATCCGACTAGGAACCATGAGGTTACGGGTTTGGTCCCTGCCCTTGCTCAGTGGGTTAACGATCCGGCGTTGCCATGAGCTGTGTGCAGGTTGCAGACGCGGCTCGGATCCCACGTTGCTGTGGCTCTGGCGTAGGCCAGTGGCTACAGCTCCGATTGGACCCCTAGCCTGGGAACCTCCATATGCTGTGGGAGCAGCCCAAAGAAATAGCAAAAAGACAAAAAAAAAAAAAAAAAAAGAAAGAAAGAAAAAGGAAAAGAAAAAAAATCAATAAAACCAAAAGGTAAACAAAATTGATAAGCCTCTGGCCAGACTCACCAAGAAGAGGAAGAAAAAAACCCAAATAAACAAAATAGATAATAAATGAAAAAGGAGAAATCACAACAGATACTGCAGAAATACCAAAAAAAAAAAAAAAAAGGAAAATCCTATGAACAATTGTATGCCAACAAATTTGACAACATAGAATAGACAACTTTCTAGAGACTTAAAGCCCACCAAAACTGAATCAAGCACAAATAGATCAACTGAACAGACCAATCACTAGAAGTGAAATTGAATATGTAATAAAAACACTCCCTACAAATAAAAGCCTAGGACCAGATGGCTTCACAGGCGAATTCTACCAAACATACAAAGATCAACTTACACCCATTCTCCTTAACTTTTCTAAAAGGTTGAAGAATCAACACTGCTAAAGACTTTCTATGACTCCACCATCACCCTAATACCAAAACCAAAGATCCCACCGAAAAAGAAAATTACAGGCCAGAATCTTTGATGAATATAGACGCAACAAATTTTTAACAAAATTTTAGCTAACCGAATCCAACAACATATAAAAAAAGATCATATGCCATGACCAAGTGTGATTCATCCCAGGTTCACACGGTTGGTTCAATATATGCAAATCAATCAACATCATACACCACATTAACAAAAGAAAATTCAAAAAGTACCTGATCATCTCAATGGATGTAGAAAAAAGCATTTGACAAAGTCCAACATCCATTCATGATAAAAACTCTTGCCAAAGTGGATATAGAGGGAACATACCTTAACATAATCAAAGCCATTTATGACAAACCTACAACAAATATAATACTCAATGGAGAAAAGCTGAAAGCCTTCCTGCTAAAATCTAGAACAAGAGGAGGATGCCCACTCTCACACTGTTACTCAACAGACCTCAGGATTCTGATAGAGCAAGAAAAACTTCACGGAACCGGGTAGGACAAAAGAAAGAAGAGAGAGAAAATGAAGAAAGATGCAGGAGGGGATCTGCACCCCTAGGAGAGATTTGGAAAGAGGAAAATCTCCTGCACCCTGGGAAGTCCCCCGTGCCACCAGCAGGACAGAGGAGGAACTTTTGAGTATTGGAGGTGCACACAGCAATCAGTGTAAAGCAGTTAAAACAGAAAGAATCCTCCACAAATGGTCGGTGCAACTACCCTGCACTTCCCAACCAGATGCTAGTGTAGGCAGGGATCAGGAACAGACACACTGGCTTTAAGATCAGACTCAGAGAGAGCTGGGCTGGCTATGTGGGGAAAAAATGAAAAAAACTGGGGTTGACTGCCCTAAACAACACATAGGGCAACCACATATATGGGTGTAAGCTGAAGAAACCCAGACAGGCTTAGATGCCATTGTTTAGGTTCTGGAGAGAAGGTACAGAATCCATCACCACAGCCTTGTTCCCTCTGAGGGTTCTCAGGCTACAGGACACCAACTGCTTTAGCTCTGGAAGCCATCCTGCAGCAGCTGCTGCCTAGCAACTGCTGGGAAGCAGCCCCACACTTGGGGCTACAGAGAACGTAGGGCAGGCAGAGTAACCACCTGGGGAAATAGCACAAGCTCCTCAGCTACTGCCAGTGGCCCTGCAGGGGCCAGAGCCAACAGCAAACATTCCATACCAAGGGAGCCAGCCACCAGAGGCCCACTGGCACACGTTCTGCATAGGAGCCACAAAATGCCTGGTGGGTGGTCAGAATGGCCACAAGAAAAGCACAATCTCTTTGGCTCTTGCCAGCAGCCAGTAAGGGATGACAGGAGCAGCATAGGTTGCTCAGCTGATCAAAGCAGCCACAGAGATGGTCCCCAACATGTGTGCTAATACAAGTAGCTACAGAGAGCACTCCTGCCCATGTCCCAGCAGGGGGAGGAGCCACCAGAAGCACATATCCTGCAGCTACAGAGAGAGCCTTTTAGCCACAGTTAGGGAACAGCTCCCACTCTAGAGCTACAGAGAGAGCTCTCTAGAGCAGCCAGTCAAGGGGAGTTTGACAAGCAGGACGGCACTGCCTCTACAGCTACACAGCGCAGTCCTGAGAACCTCCTCAGCAAAGGGAGAGAATGTAGGAATAGCTTCTCTTATTGCCAGTCACAGGAAATGGTTCTGAGAGCTGCCTGGTAATGGGAGGGGTCCAAGGAGCCACTGCTGCTCCCCCTGCTACAAAAGCAATCCCATGAACTGTGAGTCACTGCCACCTCCCTCACAGACCTCATCCCTAGCAGCCACCAACTCCAGGAGAGGTACCACTGCTTCCATCATGTACTCTGGGTATGAATGCTGCATTACCACCCCTGAGAATTCCAGGATTGGGCACCTAATGCGGCCATCTTCATACCTGCTGTCAAGGGAACCATAACCATAGAAAGTTAGACAATATGAGACAACAGAGAAGTAGCTTTCAGACAAAAGAACGAGCTGAGACAAAAACAACTAAATGAAGAAGAGACAGGCAATGTACCTGAAAAACAATTCAGAGTGATGATAGTAAAGATGATCCAAGATATTGGAAAAAAGAATGGAGACACGGATAGAGAAGTTACAAGCAATGTTTCACAAAGAGCTAGAGGATTTAAAAATCAATCAAACTAAGATGAACAGCACAATACCTGCAATGAAAAATACACTACAGGAATCAATAGCAGGATAACGGAGGTAGAAGAACAAATAAGTGAGGTGAAAGAGTGGTGGAAATCACTGCCACAGAAAAGAATAAAGAAAACAGAGAGTAAAGAACTGAGGAGAGGAGTTCCCATCGTGCAACAGTGGTTAACAAATCCGACTAGGAACCATGAGGTTGCGGGTTTGATCCCTGGCCTTGCTCAGTGGGTTAACGATCTGGCATTGCCGTGAGCTGTGGTGTGGGTCTCAGACGCGGCTCGGATCCCGCATTGCTGTGGCTCTGGTGTAGGCCGGCAGCTACAGCTCCAATTAGACACCTAGCCTGGGAACCTCCATATGCCATGGGAGTGGCCCAAGAAATGGCAAAAAGACAAAAAAAAAAAAAAAAAAGAACTGAGGAGAGTCTAAGAGACCTCTGGGACAACACTAAACATACCAACATTCACATCATAGGGGTTCTAGAAGGAGAAGAGAGAGAGAGAGAGCCAGAGAAAATACTGTAAGAGATTATAGCTGAAAACTTCCCTAATAACAAGAAGGAAAACACTCACTCAAATTGAGGAAACACAGAGAATCCCATTCAGGATAAACCCAAGGAGAAACACAGCAAGACACATACTAATCAAACTGACAAAAATTAAATACAATATCAAAAGCCACAAAAGGAAAGCAACATATACAAGGGAACTGCCACAAAGATAACAGCTGACTTTTCGGCAGAAACTCTGAAAACTAGTAGGGACTGGCAAGATATATTTAAGATTAGAAAGGGGAATAACCTAGAACCAAGAGTAGTCTACCCAGGAAGGCTCTCATTCAGATCTGATGAAGAAGTCTTAAGTATTTCAGACAAGCAAATCTATGAGAATTCAGCACCTCCCAACTAGCTTTACAACTACTACTACAGGAAATCCTCTAGGCAGAAAAGAAAAGGCCGCAATCAGAGAATGAAATTACAAATGAGAAAGTTCACTGGTAAAGGCAAAGATAATATAAAAGTAGAAAATCACTCTTTGACAAATATGATATGAAGACTAGCAAGCAGGAGAAGAAGAGAGGACAAATGCAGACCACTGAAAATGCATTTAAAATTAAGAGACCAGGAACCAAAAGCAATTCTATACATGTATAGTTAGTTATATCAAAATCTAATGGGAACCACAAACCAAAAACTGTAATGGACAGAAAGAGAAAAAAGAAAAAGCAATTCAAACATAACACTAAAGATAGTCAGCAAATCAAAAAAAGAGACAATAAAAAGAGACAATAAAAAGAGGAAGGGAAGAAAAAAGACCCAAAATAATAATCCCAAACAATTAAGAAAATGGAAATAATTACATACTTATCCACAATTACATTAAATATGAAGGGATTCAATACTTCAAATAAAAGACACAGCTTGGGGTTTCCTGTTGTGGTGCAGTGGGTTAAGAATGTGACTAGTGTAAATTTGATACCTGACCTCATTTAGTGGGTTAAAAAGTCCAGTGATGCCACAAGCTGCAGTGTAAGTCACAGGTACAGCTCAGATCCCATAGTGCTGTAGCTGTGGCATAGGCCAGGAGCTGCAGCTCTAGCCTGGGAAACTCCATATGCCACAGGTGCAGCCCTAAAAAACACAATAATAATAGTAATAGTAATAATAATGATGATGATGATACAGACACTGGCCGAATGGATAAAAAAACAAAACTCATATATATGTTGTTTACAAGAGACCCACTTCAGACCTAAGGGCACATACAGACTTAAAGTGAGGGGATTGAAGAAGGTATTACATGGAAGTAGAAATCATACGAAAGCAGGGGTAGAAATATTCATATCAGACAAAAAGACTTTAAAATAAAGGTCAAAAGAGACAAAGAAGGATACTACATAATAATCAAAGGATCAATCCAAGAAGATCTAACAATTGTAAATATATATGCACCCAACATAGGAGCACCACATAAGGCAACGGCTAATAGCCATAAAAGGAAAAACTGACAGCAACACAATAATACTGGGGGACTTTTAATACCCCTACTTACATCAATGGACAGATTATTCAGACAGAAAATCACCAAGGAAATACAGGCCTTAAATGACACCCTAGACCAAATTGACTTATCTGATATCTATGGAACATTCCACCCCAAAGCAGCAGGATATACATTCTTCTCAAGGACATATGGAATATTCTCCAGGATAGATCACATCCTGTGCCACAGATCAAGCCTTGGTAAATTTTTAAAAATTGAAATTATATCTAGCAATTTCTTTGACTACAATGCTATTTAAACTAGAAATTACCTACAAGAAAAAAAAAAAAAAACCAGCAAAAAACACAAACTCCCTGAAGCTAACAATATGCTACTAAACAACCAATGAATCACTGAGGAAATCAAAGAGAAAATCAAAAGACACTTAGAGAAAAATGACAACAAAGATATAATAATCCAACAAAACAAAACACAATAAAGCAGTTCTGAGAGGGAAGTCTATAGCAATACAACTGTATCTCAGGAAACAAGAAAGAACTCAAATAAACAACCTACTTTACACCTAAAACATGAGGAGAAGGAAAAATAGACAAAGCCCAAAACTGGTAGAAGGAAAGAAATCATAAAGATCAGATTAGAAATTAATGACATAGAGACAAAGAAAACAATAGAGAAGATCAATGAAACCAAAAGTTGGTTCTTTGAAAATACCCAAACTGCTAAAACCTTCAGCCAGACTCATCAAGAAAAAAGGAAGAGGGAGGGACTCATCAAGAGAAAAAGAAGAGGGTTCAAATTATTAAAATGAAAAATGAAAAAGAAATTTCCATTGATACCACGGAAATAGAAAGGATCATAAGAGAACACTATGAGCAACTATATGCCAATCAAATGGACAACCTAGACGAAACGGACAGATTCTTACATATGTACAACCTACGAAGACTGAAAGAGAAAGAAATAGAAAATATGAATAGACCAATCATAAGTACTGAAATTGAAAATGCGATTTTAAAACTTTCAGAAAACAAGTCTAGGACCTGATATCTTCATAGGTGAATTCATCAAATATTCAGAGAAGAGTTAATACCACTTCTTCTGAAACTCTTCCAAAAAACTGCAGTGGAAGGAACACTCGTAAGCTCATTCTATAAGACCACCATCACCCTGATACTTAAACCTGACAAAGATACCACAAAAGTTACAAGCCAGTATCATTGATGAACACAGATGCAAAAATCCTCAACAAAATATTAGTAAATTGAATCCAACTATTTATTACAAGGATCATACACCATGATCAAGTGAGATTTATGCACAGGATACAAGAATTCAATATCTGCAAATCAATCAGTGTGATACATCACACAAACTGAAAAAAAAAATAAACACCATATGATCATCTCAATAGTTGCATAAAAAACTTTTGACAAAATTCAATACCCATTTCTGATAAAGGCTCCCCAAAAAGAGGGAAAAGAGGGACTTAGCTCAACATACTAAAAGCCATCTATGACAAACCCACAGTTATCATCATCTCAGTAGTGAGAAAACAAAAGCATTTCTGCTAAGATCAGGAACTAGACAAGGATGTCCACTTTCACTACTGTTATTCAACATAGTTTTGGAAGTCCTAGCTATGACAATCAGAGAGCAAAAGGAAATAAAAGTAATCCAAATTGGAAAAGAAGTAGTAAAATTATCACTGTTTACAGCTAACATGATACTATACCTAGAAAATCCTAAAGACACTACCAGAAAAATGTTAGAGCTCACCAATGAATTTGGTAAAGTAGCAGGATACAAAACTAATACATAGAAATCTATTGCATTTCTATATACTAACAATGAAATTAGGGAAAGAGAAATTAGGGAAATGCTCCCATTTACCATCACATTAAAAAAAAAAAAAACCTAGAAATAAGCCTCCCCAAAGAGACAAAAGACCTGTACTATGAAAACTCTAAGATGCTGATGAAAGAAATCAAAGATGACATAAACAGATGGAAAGATGTACCACTCTCTTGGACTGGAAAAAATCAATATTGTCAAAATGACTATAACACCTAAGGCAATCTACAGATTCACTGCAATCACTATCAAATTACCAAGGACATTCTTCACAGAACTAAAAGAGAGTATTTTAGAATTTGTATGGAAATGTTTACAAGAGACCCCAAATAGCCAAAGCAGTATAGAAAAAGAAAAACAGAAATGGAGGGATCAAGCTTCCTGACTTCAGACAATGCTACAAAGCTACAGTTATCCAAACAGTATGGTACTAGCACCAAAAAAAAAAAAAAAAAAAACAGACATACAGATCAACAGAACAAGAAGAAAGCCCAGAAATAAAGCTAAGCACCATCTACAACAAGAACACAGGGTGGAAGAAAGACAGGCTATTTAATAAGTGATGCTAGGGAAACTGGACAGCTACATGTAAAAGAATGAAACTAAAACATTCTCTAACACCATACACACACCCAAAAAACAAAACAAAAAAACTCAAATGGATTTGAGTTTAAATAGACTGAAAACTTAAATACAAGACCAGATACTATAAAACTCCTAGAGGAAAACATAAGTGGAATGCTCTTTGACATAAACCACAGTAACATCTTGTTTGATCCACATCCTAGAATGACAATAAAAACAACAATAAAACAATGGGACCTAATTAAACTCGAAAGGTTTTGACAGCAAAGGAAACAATTAAAAAACAAAAAGACAATCCATAGAATGGGATAAAATCTTTGCAAACAATGCCACTAACAAGAGTCTAATCTCCAAAACATACTAACAGCTCATATAACTCACAACAACAACAAAAACTGGGAGTTCCTGTCATGACTCAGAGTTTAACAAATCTGACTAGTAACCATGAGGATGGAGGTTCGATCCTTGGCCTTGCTCAGTGGGTTAAGGATCCAGTATTGCCATGAACTGCAGTGTAGCTTCCAGACCCAGCTCAGATACCGTGTTACTATAGCTGTGACATAGGCTGGCAGCTGTAGCTCTAATGTGACCTCTAGCCTGGAAATTTTCATATGCTGCAGGTGTGGCCCTAAAAATAAAAAGAAATTTAAAAAAGAATGGATAAGCAATGAATTCCTACTGTATAGCACAGGGAACTATATCCATCTCTTGCAAAAGAACAGAATGGAAGATAATAGGAGAAAAAGAATGTGTATATATATGTATGTATGTATGACTGGGACACTTTGCTATACAGCAGAAATTGACTTAACACTGTAAATCAACTATACCCTAATAAAAAATAAATTTGATTTTTTTTAAAAAGTAAAGAATTACAAATCAGAAAGGAAATAAGATCTTCTTTGTAGATATGATCTTATATATTTAAAAAAAAAAACATAAAAGACTCATCAAAAAAAACCTTAAACTGGAGTTCCCATCGTGGTGCAGTGGTTAACAAATCCGATTAAGAACCAAGAGGTTGCAAGTTTGATCCCTGGCCTTGCTCAGTGGGTTAAGGATCCAGCATTGCCATGAGCTGTGGTGTGGGTCGCAGATGCAGCTCAGATCCCACATTGCTGTGGCTCTGGCGTAGGCTGGCAGCTGTAGCTCCGACTGGACCCCTAGCCTGGGAACCTCCATATGCTGTGGGAGCAGCCCTAGAAAAGGCAAAAAGACCAAAAAAAAAAAAAAAAACCTTAAACTAATAAACTAGTATAATTAAGTTACACCATACAAAAATCAATATAGGAAATCAGCTAATCTGCATAATCTAACAATGAACTGTCTGTAAAACAAAGAAACATAGAAAACAACTCCATTCACAATGGTATTAAAAACAATAAAATACTTAGGATTAAATTTAACCAAGGAGGTTAAAGATATGTACAGGGAAAACCATAAAATATGGATTAAAGAAACTAAGGAAGCTAAAAATATATGGAAAAATATCCCATGTTCACATATGGAAGAAGTAATATTACAGTTTTTATACTACCAAAAGCAATCTATATTTGATTCAAACTTTATTAAAATTCCAATGGTATTTTTCACATAAATAGAAAAAAATCTCAGAATTCAAATTGACCAACAAAATATTCCCCCAAACTAAAGAAATCCTGAGGAGGAAAAAGAACAATGCTAGGAGCATCATACATTCTTATTTCAACTACATTACAAAGCTATAGCAATCAAAAAGTATGGCATTGGTAAAAATACAGACACACAAACTTATGGAACATAAATTAAGAGCCCACAATAAATCCATACACATATAATCAACTAATATGTGACAAAGGAGCCAAGAATACACTATAGAAAAGACAGTCTCTTCAATGAATGGTGTTCGGAAACTGGATATTCACATATAAAAGAATGAAATTGGACCCCTATCTTACCACACACAAAAATTAACTCAAAAAGGATTCATGACAAATACTAAGACCTGAAGGCATAAAACTTCAAGAAGAAAAGATGAGAAAATCTCCTTTACATCGGTTTTGGCAAAAAATTTTTGCTATCATACAAGGAGCACACGCAAGAAAAGCAAAGATAAACAAGTTGAACTACATCCAATAAAAGCTTCTTCACAGTAAAAGAAATACTCAATAAAAAGCCAACCTATAGGATGAGAGAAAATATTTGTAAACTATATATCTGAATAAAATTATAATATACAACACTAAATAAACTATAATTAAAAAATCATTAAAAATCATAAAAAAAAAACAAAAGCAAAAGTGTTGTAAGGAAGTCATACACCTCAATAGCAAAATAAAATCTGAGTTAAAAAATGGGCAAAGAACTTAAATTTTTCCAAAGAAGACATACAAATGGCCAATGGGTAAATAAAAAGATGCTCAGGAGTTCCTGTCATGGGTCAGTGGTTAACGAATCCGACTATGAACCATGAGGTTGCAGGTTTGATCCCTGGCCTTGCTCAGTGGGTTAAGGATCCGGCATTGCCATGAGCTGTGGTGTAGGTTGCAGATGCAGTTCGGATCCCGAGTTGCTGTGGCTGTGGTGTAGGCTGGCGGCTACAGCTCCGATTGGACCCCTAGCCTGGGAACCTCCATATGCCGCAGGAGTGGCCCAAGAAATGGCAAAAGACAAAAAAAAAAGATCTTCAACATTATTCATAAGGAAATGAAAATTAAAGCCACAATGAGACATCACCTCACATCTGTTAGAATGAATATTACCAAAAAGACAAAACAAGTATTTAGTAAGTATGTGGAGAAAAGGGAACTCTTGTCTATTGTTTGTGAACATGTAAATGAATATATCCACTAAGGAAAACAATATGAAGATCCTCAAAGATGAAAAATAGAACTACCAGGGAGTTCCCATCATGGCTCATTGGTAATGAACCCAACTGGTATCCATGAGGATGTGGGTTCTATCCCTGACCTTGCTAAGTGGATTAAAGATCCAGCACTGACATGAGCCGTGAGCTGTCACAGTCACAGCTCAGATCCAGCATTGCTGTGACTGCAGTGTAGGCCTCTGTCTACAGCTCTAATTTGACCCCTAGCCTGGGAACTTCCATATGCCAAGGGTGCAGCCCTAAAAAGACAAAAAAAAAGTAAAATAAAAATAGAACTACCATATGATCCAGCAATCTTATTTCTGGGTTTATATCTGAAGGAAATGAAATCACTGTCTCAAAGAGATAGCTGCACCCCCCATATTCACTGCAGCATTATTCACAAGAGCCAAGATGCAGGACATAAATATACTGCATAAAGAAAATGTAATATCTAATTCTTTCTACCTCTCTACACAATGAAACATAACAAAAAGAATGAATGAAATCCTGCCACTTGCAACAACATAGATGTAACTTCAGGGCATTATGATAGTAATGTAAGTAAGTAAAACAGATTAAAAAGACCAATACATAATCTGAGTTACATGTGGAATCTATAAAAGCTGAACTCATAGAAGTAGAGTTAAGAATGGTTATTTCCAGGGGCTGGGGTTGGGGGGTGGGTAGAAGAAATGGGGAGATGTTGATCAAAGGGTGTAAACTTTCAGGTACAAGATAAATACATTCTGAAGATCCAATGTATACAGCATGGTGTCTGTGGTTGCAATACTGTGCTACATATGTTTAAGTCACCAAGAGAATAGATTTTAAATGTTTTCATCACACATAAAAAAGTAATTATGTGACATAATTGTTATGTTTATTAATATTATGGTAGTAATCACGCCACAATACATACATGTATCAAATTACTTCAACTTATGTAATATGTCAATTTTATCTCAATAAAATCAGGGGGAGTATTTACATGAAAAATTTTAATCAACTAAAATAATTAAAAGAAATTCATGGAGTTCCTGTCATGGGGCAGTGGTTAACAAATCCGACTAGGAATGATGAGGTTGCGGGTTCAATCCCTGGCATTGTTCAGTGGGTTAAGGATCCAGCATTGCCATGAGGCTGGTGGCTACAGCTCCGATTAGACCCCTAGCCTGGGAACCTGCATATGCCATGGGAGCGGCTCAAGAAAAGGCTAAAAGGCAAAAAAAAAAAAATTCATTTGGTGAAAAGATAGCAAAAATGTATTCTATTATATAAGCACATATATAAATATATATGTGTGTATGTGTTTATGTATAAGTGAAATCAATGACAGCAATGATACAGGTACCCGGAAGGAAAAAATTAGGATTATTCTGTAATTACGAGATATCTGCATTCCTTCTAAAGTTGTAAAGCGTTATGTGAAATTTGACTTGGATTTATTGTAAATATATATCGTGAACTCAAGAGCAACCACTTTAAAAAGTTTAAAATAAAGAAGTATAATACACTAAAAGGAAGATAAAGTATAATATACTAAAAGGAAGATAAAATAGAATCATAAAATGCTGAATTTAAACTACAAAAGGCAAAAAAAGAAAAACAGAAAAATGAGGGGGAAAAGACATGGCAATGCATAAAAAACAAGAATATGATACTATATAAAAAAGCATGAATGCCAATAATCTTAATACACCAATTAAAAGACAGATATTATCAGACTGGATGAAAAAACAAGACTCGACTACATGTTATCAAAAGATTAGGAGTTCCCATTGTGGCTCAGTGGAAATGAATCTTCCTAGTATCCATGAAGATGCGGGTCTGATCCCTGGCCTTGCTCAGTGGGTTTAGGATCCGGTGTTGCTGTGAGCTGTGGTGTAGATCGCAGACCCAGCTCAGATCTGGCATTGCTGTGGCTGTGGCATAGACTGGCGGCTACATCTCCAATTAGACCTTCAGCCTGGAAACCTACATATGCTGTGGGAGCAGCCCCAGAAAAGGCAAAAGACAAAAAAACAAAAAACAACAACAACAAATAAACATACTTCTAAATACTACAAGAGTCAAAAAAGAAAACTCAAGAGGAGGTCCCGTCATGGCACGGCAGAAATTAATCTAACAAAGAACCATGAGGTTGAGGGTTCAACCCCTGACCTCGCTCAGGAGGTTAAGGATCTGGCGTTGCCATGAGCTGTGGTGTAGGCCACAGGCGCAGCTCAGATGCCACGTTGCTGTGGCTATGGTGTAGGCTGGCAAACTGAGCTCCGATTGGACCCCATAGCCTGGGAACATCCATATTCCATATGCCACGGATGCAGCCCTAAAAAGCAAGGAAAAGAAAACTGAAGAGAAATGAAAAAATAATTTGAAGTAAAAAGGAGAATGCAATTTATCAAAAATTCATGGAATGCAATGAAAGCCCTTAGAGGAAAATTTATAGCAGTCAATACATATATTAGAAAAGAGGAAAGATCTCAAATAAATAACCCAAATTTCCATCTTAGGGATCTAGAAAAAGCATAGCAAGTTAAAACTAATAAGAAGAGGAGTTCCCGTCATGGCACAGTGGTTCCCAAATCCAACTAGGAACCATGAGGTTGCGGGTTCGGTCCCTGCCCTTGCTCAGTGGGTTAATGATCCGGCGTTGCCGTGAGCTGTGGTGTAGGTCGCAGACACAGCTTGGATCCAGCGTTGCTGTGGCTCTGGCGTAGGCCAGGGGCTGCAGCTCCGATTAAACCCCTAGCCTGGGAATCTCCATATGCCATGGACATGGCTCTAAAAAGACAAAAAGAAAAAAAAAAAAAGAATGAGGGAATAGGGACGAAATCAAAGAAACCAAAAAACAGGAAATCAGTAGAGAAAAATCAGTGAAACCAAAAGATGATTCTTTGAAAATATTGATAAATCCTTACAATATATAAGAAGTAGAAGACAGAAATTATTAATATCAGAAATGAAAGAGAGTATCACTACAGAATTCATGGATGTTAAAAGGATAGTAAATTAATACCATTAACAACTATGTCCACAAATTTGATAAACTAGATGAAATGGATCAATTCCTTGAAAGATACAATCTGCTAAAATATACACAAAAAGAAATAATCTGAATAGGACTGTATCTATAAAAGAAAATGCATAAACATTCCCAAACATAAAGCATTAAGCCCAGATGGGTTCCCTGGTGAATTCTACCAAACATTTAAGGAAGAAATTAGGCCAATCCTCCACAATCTCTCTCAGTGAATAGAAGCAAAGGAAACACTTCCTAATTCATTCCATGAAGTCGGCCATTACCCTAATTAAAAAAACAAAGATTTTCTGAGGGGAAAAAAAAAACAGACATATGGATCTCCTAAACAGACATATAGATTGGGAAGGAAGAAGTGTGTTTTTTCAAGGATGACATGATTGACTCATTAGAAAATCTGAAAGAATATACCAAAAACTTTGAGAATTAATAAGTGGTTAAGGCATATGGAACATGAATGCAAAATTCCTCAAAAAACGATAGCAAATTGAATACAACTGTTTATGAGAAGAATTGTATACAAACAACGAAGTGGGATTTATCCCACAGATGCAAGGCTGGTTCAACATTCAAAGATCAATTAATGTAGGAGTTCCCATTGTGGCCTGGCAGTAACAAACCCGACTAGTATCCATGAGGATGTGGGTTCAATCACTGGCCTCGCTCAGTGGGTTAAGAATTTTGCATTGCCATGAGTTGTGGTGTAGGTCACAGATGTGGCTCCAATCTGGCATTGCTGTGGCTGTGGCATAGGCTGGCAGCTGCAGCTCTAACTTAACCCCTAGAATGCAAACTTCAATATGCTGTTGATGCAGCCCTAAAAAGAAAAAAGATCAATTAATGTAATACAACACATCAACAGGCAAATCACATGATTATATCAAAAAGCATTTGTCAACATGCAACACTCATTTATGATTTTTACACCTTAGGAACTGGGGATAAAGAGGAATGTCCTCAATGTGAAAAGAGTATCTACCAAAAACTACAATTAATATCACTTAAATACAAGAAACTTGAAGCTTTCATACTAAGATCAGGTACAATGTGAGGATGTCCCATCTAACCACTGCTTTTAAACATCACACTTGAAATCCTAGCTAATACAGTAAGACAAGAAAAGGAAATAAAAGACATATAGATTGGGAAGGAAGAAGTGTGTTTTTTCAAGGATGACATGATTGACTCATTAGAAAATCTGAAAGAATATACCAAAAACTTTGAGAATTAATAAGTGGTTAAGGCAAAGTTGCACAGTACAAGGGTAATATACAAAAGTCAATTACTTTCTTAGATACCAGCAATGAACAAGTGGAATTTGAAGTTGAAAATGCAATACCATTTACATTAGCACTCCCAAAAATGATATACAGTTATAAATCTAACAAAGTATATACAAGAGGTATATGAGGAAAATGTTAAAAATTTTGATGAAGAAAAAAGAACTAAATAAATGGAGAGGTATTTCATGGTCATGGACTAAGACGTGGTACTGTCAAAATGCCATTTCTTCCCATTTTGATTAATATAATGCATCCTAATCAAACCCCAGTTTCTTTGTGGACATTGATAAACCTATTATAATGTTTATATAGAAAGGCAAGAGTGTCAGAATAAACAACATGCTATTAAAGGAGCAGAACAAAATTGGAGGACTGATGATACCCAACTTCAAGACATTATAAACCTACTATAATCAAAACAATGTGATACTGTCAAAAGAATAGACAGTACAAAGGAATAAAAGCAATACAATGAAGCAAAGATAGGCTTTTCAACATATGGTATTAGAACAACTGAACATCCACATGCAAAAAAAAAAAAAAGATCTAAACACATACTTAATGCTCAACAAAAATTTAAAATGGAATACAGACCTAAACATAAAACCCAAAACTATAAAACCCCCACCAAATACTAGAGAATATTGGTTGCCTTGGGTATGACTTTTTAGATACAACACCAAAGGCATGATCCATGAAAAAAGTATAAGCTGGACTTCATTAAAATTAAAATGCTCCATGGAGTTCACATAGCAGTGCAGTGATAATGAATCCAACTCGTGGGTTAAGGATCTGGCATTTCCATGAGCTGTGGTGTAGGTTGCAGACATGGCTCGCACCTGGCGTAGCATTGGCTGGTGGCTGCAGCTCTGATTCAACCCCTAACCTGGGAACTTCCGCATGCTGAGGGTGCGGCCCTAAAAAGACAAAAAAAAAAAAAAAATTTAATGTTCTGCTCTGTTAAGGACACTGTCAAGTTGATTAAAAACAAAAGAAAAGACATAGGCTGTGAGAAAATATTTGTAAAAGATTTATCTGATAAAGGACTGTTATCAAAAACATACAAAGAACTCTCACAATAAGAAAATAAGCAACCTGATTTTAAAATATCTGAAGACATTATCAGGCACATCACTAAAAAATGATAATACAAGTAGAAAATAAGAACATGAAAAGATGTTCCACCATATATGTCATCAGCAAATTAAAGCTATGACACCACTGCACACCTATTAAAGTGATTGAAATCCAGAACCCTGATAACACCAAATGCTGGTGAGGATTTGAACAATAGGAATACTCATCCATTGCTGGTGTGGGTGCAAAATGGTACAACCATTTTGGAAGACAGATCTGTGGTTTCTTACAAAAGCAAGCATGCTCTTACCATACTATCTAGCAGTCATTCTTTTTTTAAAATGTATTTTACTGAAGTATAGTTGATTTACAATGTTAATTTCTGCTGTACAACAAAATGATTCAAATGTATAGATACAGATACTCTTCATCATATTCTTTCCCATTATGTTTTATTATAGGATACTGAATATAGTTCCCTGCGCTTTACAGTATGACTTTGTTGTTTATCCATTGTATAAATAATACTTTGCATCTGCTGATCTCAAACTCCCAAACCATCCCTCCCTCACCCTCAATAACTCTTGGCAACCACAAGTCTGTTCTCTATGTCTGTGAAACTGCATTTTTGCTAATAAGCTCATTTGTGTCATATGTTAGATTCCACATGTAAGTGATATCACATGGTATTTGTCTTTATCTGACTTACTTCATTTATTATGATAATCCCTAGCTCCACTTATATTGCTGCGAATAGCGTTTTTCATTCTTAATGACTGAGTAGTATTCCGTTGTATATATATGTGTGTGTGTGTGTGTATATATATATATATACACACACACACACACACACAACATATATTCTTTATCCACTCATCTGTCAAAGAACATTTAGGTTGTTTCATTTCTTGGTTAATTATGCTTCTTGGTATTTATCCAAAGGAGCTGAAAATTAACATCCACACAAAAACCTGCACATAGATGTTTATAGCTGTGTTATTCATGCTTGATAAAACTTGGAGGCAACCGAGGTGTGTTTCAATAGGCAAAATGGATAAACTGTAGTTTACCCAGACAATGAAATATTACTGTTGCTAAAAATAAATAAGCTATCAAGCTATGAAGACATGGAGGAAACAAATGCTTGTTACTAAGTGAAAGAAACCAATCTGAAAAAGCTATATACAACACAGTTCCAACTTATAATGACATACTGGATAAGGCGTAACTTTAGATACAGTAAAAACATCAGGGGCTGTCATGCTCTGGGAGTCAGGAGGGATGCACAAGCAGAGCAAAGAGGATTTTTAGGATAGTGAAATTACTGTTTATGATACTATAATGATAGATGCATATTACTATTAATTTATCTAAACCCATAGAAAATACACCAAGAGTAAACTATATTGTAAGCTACAGACTCTAAGTAATAATGACATGCTGTTGTAGGTTCATCAACTGTAACAAATGTATCCAGATGTGGGTAATGGGAGAGATGCTGTCGGGAAAGGGATATGTGAAAAATGTTTCTTCCACTCCATTTTGCAGTAAACCTCAAACTGCTTTTAAAAAGTCTATTAAATTTTTTTTTTGTCTTTTTAGGGCCACACCCAGAGCATATGGAGGTTCCCAGGCTAGGGGTTGAATCAGAACTATAGCTGCTGGCCTACACCAGAGCCACAGCAACATGGGATCCGAGCTGCATCTGCAACCTACACCAGAGCTCATGGCAACACCATACCCTGAACCCACTGAGCAAGGCCAGGGATACAACCTGTGTCCTCATGGATACTAGTCAGATCCATCTCTGCTGAGCCATGATGGGAACTCCTAAACATGTCTATTAAATTTTCTTAATGAACAAATCTTTTCAGCCTCAGACTGAAAAGGCTCAGGCTGAGTATCTATTAGCACTTACAGAAGGTAACATAATTCCCCTTGTATCCCCCCAAAAAGTATCCCAATTTAAAAGTATCCCTATTTAAATAGTCTCACAGATCAAAATCACTCTGTAATATCAAAGAAAAAAGCCTAAAGTCACATAAAGAGATGCCTTGATAAATTGAAATTAAGCAGAAACACAAATAATAATTTCAGGCTTCAAAGAACATCAAGATTTTAAGGTAATGATATGTCGTATAAAATAAATGTGGGAGTTTCACTTCCAGAATGGCAATGTAAAGTCGCTGCAGACCCGCTGCTCAGTGTAACAAGTGAAATTTATTTTTAAAACAACACTAAGTCTCTGGGAATGATCCTAAGGACATACAGGAACTGAATAAACATTCATTCAAGAAAACCTATTAAAACTTCGTAAGAACAGCAGGATTCTTTGATACTGAAATACAACCTGTTTCTTCCCAACCTTTCCCAACCCGGTGCAATGAAAACTCCACTCCAAGTAGGTGCAGCCAAGAACACAGGGTTCCCTCTCCCACCAGCTTCAAAATGACCACTGTATTATGTTCCTGGGAAAAGTGGGATGTCAACACTTCTCATCTTGCCGTCTAATCTGCTTGCAGCAGAGGCTAATTTCCAGGCACTTACAGCCAAGAAATCAGGATGCCCTATTTCAAGGCAGTGCGCCTTTATGGGATACAAACTCTATCTTGACTGATCTGTGCTGAGAATACTAAGGCTCAGTCACCCATGACCTGACTCATTAGCAAGTTAAAGCTTCTGCAGCATCAGCAGGACCTGAGAATACAAGATAGCAGCTTCTTCCCAGCTCCTAAAAGCAGGGATGCCACTCAGAAACGGACTGCTATCACTAACAAGGGCTTAATCTCTAAAATATACAAACAACTTATACAACTCAACAGCAAAAAATAAAAATAAAAAAATAAAAAATAAATAACCCAATTGAAAAATGGGCAAAAGGCCTGAATAGACATTTCCCCAAAGAAGATATATAGATGGCCAACAGGCACATGAAAAAAATGCTCAACATCACTGAGAGAAACGCAAATCAAAACTACTATGAGGTACCACCTCATAGTAGTCAGAATGGCTTTCATTAACAAGTGAACAAACAAATGCTGGAGAGGGTGTGGAGAAAAGGGAACCCTCCTGCACTGTTGGTGGGAATGTAAACTGGTACAACCACTATGGAGAAGAATATGGAGGTACCTTAGAAAACTATACATAGAACTACCACATGACCCAGCAATCCCACTCCTGGGCATATATCCAGATAAAACTTTCCTTGAAAAAGATACATGCACCCCTGTGTTCACTGCAGCACTATTCACAATAGCCAAGACATGGAAGCCACTTAAATGTCCACTGACAGATGACTGGATTAAGATGATGTGATATATGTACACAATGGAATACATAAAAAGAACAGACATAAAAAGAACAGAATAACGCCATTTGCAGCAACATGGATGGAATTAGAGGCTCTCATGCTAAGTGAAGTACGTCAGAAAAGAGAAAACCAAATATGATATCACTTATATCTGGAATCTAATACATAGTACAAATGAAATTTTCCACAGAAAAGAAGCTCATGGACTTGTGAAGAGACTTGTGGTTGCCAAAGGGGAGGGTGTGGGAGGGAGTAGGAGTCTGGGGTTGACAGATGTAAACTATTGCATTTGGAGTGGATGAGCAATGAGATCCTGCTGTATAGCCCAGTGAACTACACCTAGTCACTTATGATGGAACATGACAGAGGACAATGTGAGAAAAAAAAAAAGTACATATATGCATGACTAGGTCACTTTTTTTTTTTTTTGTCTTTTTAGGGCCACACCTGAGGCATATGGAGGTTCCCAAGCTAGGGGTCGAATTGGAGCTGTAGCTGCCGGCCTACACCATAGCCATGCCAGATCCAAGCCGCATCTTCAACCTTCGCCACAGCTCACAGCAATGCCAGATCCTTAACCCACTGAGCGAGGCCAGGGATAGAACCTGTGTCCTCACGGAGGCTAGTCAGATTTGTTTTTGCAGAGCCATGATGGGAACTCCTGTGATCAGTCACTTTGCTATATAGTAGAAATTGACAGAACACTGTAAACCAACTGTAATGGAAAAAAATAAAAATCATTATAAAATATAAAAGAAGAAAAAAGTGAAAAGACACTGTAGAATGGGATTAAATATTTTCAACAATATATCTGATAAAAGATTAATATCCGGATTATTAAAGATCTCCTATAACTCAAAAAACAAACTACCCAATTCAAAACAGACAAAGGACTGGAATAGACATTTCTCAAAAAAAAGATATACAAATGACCAATTATCGCATGGAAGGATGTTCAATATCACTCAATAGTCATTATGGAAATGTAAATCAAAACCACAATAAGATAACCATTTCTGGAGTTCCCATTGTGGCTCAGCAAGTTAAAAATCTGACTAGAATCCATGAGGATGAGGGTTCGATCCCTGGCCTTGCTCAGTAGTTTAAGGATACTGCATTGCCACAAGCTGCAGTATAGGTTGCAAATGTGGCTCAGATGTGGCATTGCTCTGTCTGTGGCAAAGGCCAGCAGCTGCAGCTCCAATTCAACCCCTAGCCTGGGAACTTCCATATGCCACACATGCGGCCCTAGAAAGAACAAAAACAGACACCATTTCACACCTACTAGGACGGCTATAATCAAAGAAAGAAAATTACCCGTGTTGCTGAGAATGTGAAAAAATTGGAATTCCGGAGTTTCTGTCATGGCACAGCGGAAACGAATCTGACTCGGAACCATGAGGTTGTGGGTTTGCTCCCTGGCCTAGCTCAGCAGGTTAGGGATCTGGCATTGCTGTGAGCTGTGGTGTAGGTCACAGATGCGGCTTGGATCCAGCATTGTGGTGACTGTGGTGTAGGCCGACAGCTGTAGCTCCAATTAGACCCCTAGCCTGGGAACCCCCATATGCCACAAGTGTGGCCCTGAAAAGACAAAAGACCAAAAAAAGAAAAAATGGAATTCTTGTGCATACTGGTGGAAGTATAAAAATGGCACAACCACTGTGGAAAACAGTTTGGGATTTCCTCAAAAATTTAAACATAGGGAGTTCCCGTCGTGGCGCAGTGGTTAACGAATCCGACTAGGAACCATGAGGTTGCGGGTTCGGTCCCTGCCCTTGCTCAGTGGGTTAACGATCCGGCGTTGCCGTGAGCTGTGGAGTAGGTTGCAGACGCGGCTCGGATCCCGTGTTGCTGTGGCTCTGGCGTAGGCTGGTGGCTACAGCTCTGATTCGACCCCTAGCCTGGGAACTTCCATATGCTGCAGGAGCGGCCCAAAAAAAGGCAAAAAGACAAAAAAAAAAAAATTTAAACATAGAATATAAATATACTTTAGGATCTAATAATTCTACTTTAGGTATATATCTAACTGAAATCAAGGGTTTGAACAGATATTTGTATACCGATGTTCATAGCAGCATTATTCACTATAGCCAAAAGGTAGAAAAATATATAGATATATGTAAATATAAATATATATATAAATCAAATAGATAAACAAAATGTGATATATTACACACAATATAAGACTATTCAGCCATATAAAGGAATGAAATTTTGATAAATGCTACAAATGGATGTCCTTTGAAAATATTATGCCTAGTTAAATAAGCCATGTACAGATAGATAAACAGTGTATAGTTCCACTTATATGAAGTACCTAGAATAAGCAAATTCATAGACAGAAAGCAGAATAGAGGTTACCTGGGGCTGGAGGGAGGGGTAAGGGGAACTCTTATTTAATGGGTACAGAGATTATGCTGGGGATGCTGGGAAAGTTTTGGGTGTAGATAATGATGATGAGTGCACAGTACTGTGAATGTAATTAATGCCACTACATTATAAAATTTACACAATTTAAATGATAAACATCATGCATATTTTACTACAAAGATAAAAGACCTAGAAATTAGAGACTATCAAAAATGTATAAAGTAGATCAAGGAAATTCCTTTCTTTTCAAGTTTACTATTAATCTTATTTATGGGTGTTGGAATTTTATACATCTGTCAAAATGATTTCATAATCTTTGCCTTCTGTTAATGTGGTGAATTACATTGGTTGAAGGTTTTTTTGTTAGTTGATTTATGATGTTCTGTCAATTTCTATTGTACAGCAAAGAGACCCAGGTATACATGTATATGCATTCTTTTTTTCACATTATCCTCCATCATATTCCTTCCCAAGTGATTAGATATAGTTCCGTGTGCTATACAGCAGGATCTCATTACTTATTCATTCAAATGGAATAGTTTGCATCTACTAACTCCAAACTCCCAGTCCATCCCACTCCCTCCACTCTCCTCCCCCTTAGCAACCACAAGTCTGTTCTCCATGTCCATGAGTTTTTCTGTAGATAGGTTCATTTGTGCCATATATTAGATCCCAGATATAAGTGATATCATATGGTATCTGTCTTTTTCTGACTAACTTCACTTAGTATGAGAGCCTCTAGTTCCATCCATGTTGCTACATATGGCATTATTTTATTTTTTATGGCCGAGTAGTATTCCATCGTGTATATGTACCACATCTTCTTAAACCATTCATCTATCAGTGGACATCTGGGTTCTTTCCATGTCTTGGCTATTGTGAATAGTGGTGCAATGAACATACGGGTGCAAAGTTTCGTCCAGATATATGCCCAAGAGTGTAACTGCTGGATCTATATTTAGTTTTCTGAGTTACGTCCATACTATTTTCCATAGTGCTTGTACCAATTGGTTGAGTTTTTAATGTAAGCCAATCTTGTATTCTTGTAATAAATCTCACTTTGTTGTAATGTATTTTTTATACATTGTTATTCAATTTGCTAGCATTTGATAAGTATATATTCACCTATGCTTAGAAGGTATGTTGTAACCCTTTCTTGTAACTTGTGGTATCTAACTTTAGGATCAAGGTTATACTGTCTAATAAAATGAATTGTGAAATATACACTCTTTTTCTACTCCTGAGATGCACAGTAGGAATGAGTTCATATGTTCACTAAAAAATAAGTACAAGAATATTAATGCACTGATCATAAAGGCCAAAATCTATGGGAGTCAGACTGTCCATCAACAGAATGGATACCTAAATTAAGGCATATTCAAAATGGAATGGAAGATGATTAAATCTATTGAAGTGGAATACTGTACACATACAATGGAATAGTGTTCATCAACGAGAATGCAAACTTCACCCACACAGCATATACCCCAAACAATACTAAAGGAGAAAAAACTCAAACATAAAAGAATACTAACTGTATAATTGTAGTTGTATGATGCACAAATACAATTTCACTTTCTGAAAATTCATTGAGCAATATAATTATGATTTGTTTACTTTGCTCTATGTGATACTTCAGAATTTTCTTTAAAAATAAAGGAGATTTGAAAAAAAAAAAGCAAAACCCTCAGAGATAAAAACTAATTACTGAAATTAAAACCAAATGATTAGGGTATGGCAGTCTAGTTTTGAATTTTCCCAAATTTCAAACCAAAATGGAATAGAATGATATAAATGAAAACTCATGGAAAAAAAAAACATTTATAACAAAAGCTCGGTGGCACAGTATTCCCTGAGAACCCTAGAATACAAGCAGTTGCCGGAATCACTAATGATAACAAGGTGTACGTGCAATCAGCAGTTATGCTGCACAGAGCCAAGGGGAAAGAGTTAGTTTTGCTATTCCTCACAGCTAAGGAGACCAGGAATTGGAACATTTTTGAGAGAGAAATTTTCTATATTGGGAAAAGTAACCAAAACAAGCAGGAAACATATAAAAGGATGTTCAAAATCATCAGTCGTCCAGGAAATACAAAGTAAAACTGGCAATGAGATACCACTACGCAAACATCAAAATGGATAAATTTTTTAACTGACCAAAGAGTCGGTACACGTGTGAGGAAAGGGACTCTCATACGTGGCCAGACGGAATATAAAATGTTTGCAACTTTTCAGCAGTATCTATCTACTCATGTTCATGATCCTAAAACCTCTGCCCCATCAATTACACTCCCAGGAAAGTGATTTCGTTTAAGTACCAGGAAGTAGGTAGAGAATGTTCAAAACAAAAATGTAATATCCCCAAAGTGGAAACTGTATTATTTCTTGCTGCCTATCAAATTCACAAAAACCTGAGTGCCTTAAAACAACAATAGAGAGAGATGAAGACGGCAGAGTAGGCGGCCATGGAGTTTATCTTTTCCTGTGAATATATCAAAAACACATCTACAAATGCAACAGTCCTCACAGGACACCTACTGAACACTGACAGGAGAACTCCAACACCTGAAAGGCCAAGGGGGATCTTCACATAACCGGGTAGGAAGAAAGGGGGAGAAAAGTGGCAAAAGCGGGTTGGGACTTGTGCCCCTGGAAGGGAGATGAAGAAGAGGAGAGGCTGCTGTACCCAGGGAAGTCCCTTCCCCAATGGGGACATTAGCTGGGACAGAAAAGGAGCTTTGGAGGCTCAGAGAAAGGGCCACAGCGAGTCTGTGGCAGGCAGGACAGAATTTGACATACACAGATGGTCCAAGCAACCATCCTGCACTCCCTAGCCTGAGATATGCATCCACTCATATGGGTGGGGGCCAGATGCTGGAGCATGGGGCTTGGAGAAACCAGACCTAAGGATAGGACTGCTATTGGCTATGTGAGACTGCCTGGAGGAGGGTGAGGGCAGAGCACCACAAGTGGAAGTACTGGGGCGGGGTTGGGCCTGGGATGCCATGGAACCTAAGTGCCATTGTTAGGTGGCATGTTGAGGGGTGGGGCTGCCATTGCAGCCTCCTTCCCCACACAGGCCGCTGGCTCTGGATTCTGGGGGAGGCTCCCACCTGGGCTGGCCCACACACACACACCCCAATTACCCACCCCATGCCATCCCACCTGAATAGGTTCCTGTGTGCCTGCTGCCTTGGAAGTAGTTGTCAGTGGATTCCACACAAGCAGAGATGGTGCTGAAACCACAGCTAAGACGCAGGGAGGTGAACAGCTCAAGCAAAGGAATACTCAGTGGCTCTTCTCCCGGGGGTAGTGCTGCAATCCTGCCTATCTCACACCACAGATCAGAAACACAGCTCAGAAACAGATCTGGTGGCTTCTACTCCAACAACCAGGAAGCAGACCCTGCCTCTTACCGGGATTTAACAACCACAGAGTGAAGAGGAGCCCCCATTAAATATCCACAGTAGGCTCTTGGACCACAACATCAGTCACACCCCTATAAAGGGGATAATGGCCAGCATACACTGAGAAAAGAGGTGGGAGACAACCAACCTAAAAGCAGCCCAGGAGTTCCCGTCATGGCACAGCAGAAACAAATCCAACTAGGAACCAAGACATTGCGGGTTCAATCCCTGGCCTCACTCAGTGGATTAGGGATCTAGCATTGCAGTGAGCTATGGTGTAGGTTGCTGACGCAGCTTGGGATCCCGCATTGCTGCGGCTGTGGTGCAGGCCGGCAGCTACAGCTCTGATTTGACCCCTAGCCTGGGAACCTCTATGTGCTGCAGGTGTGGTGCTAAAAAGCAAAAAAAAAAAAAAAAAAAAAAAAAAAGAGTTCCCATCGTAGCGCAGCAGAAACAAATCTGACTAGGAACCATGAGGTTGCAGGTTCGATCCCTGGCCTCATTCAGTGGGTTAAGGATCTGGTGTTGGCGTGAGCTGTGGTGTGGGTTGCAGACTCGGCTCAGATCCCACGTTGCTGTGGCTGTGGCGTAGGCTGGCAGCTGTAGCTCCAATTCATCTTCTAGCCTGGGAACCCCCATATGCTGCAGGTGTGGCCCTAAAAAGACAAAAGACAAAAAATAAATAAATAAAAGCAGCCCGTGCACCAAATACACACACACACACACACCCATACAGGCTTCCTAGAGCCATACTGAATTCACAGCCACTTCTAAACACACCCCTTGACACAGCCCTGCCCACCAGAGAGATAAGACCCAGATCCACATACCCTCCCACCAGGAAGCCTGTGGAAGCCCCTCAATCAACTTCACCCAACAGGGGGCAGACACCAGAAGCAAGAAGAGTTACAACTCTGCAGCCTACAGAAAGGCGACCACAAATATAGAAAGACAAAGTGAAATGACAGGGAGATATGTTTAGGAAGAAAGAACAAGATAAAAACCCACAAAAACAACTAAATGAATAGGAGACAGGCAATCAACCTAAAAAAGAAATCACAGTGATGATAGTAAGGATTATGAAAGGTCTTGGAAAAAGAATGGAGGCATAGATTGAGAAGTTTCAAAAATGTTTTAACAAAGAGCTACAAGACTTATAGAACAAAAAAAGATGAACAATGCAGTAACTGAAATTAAAAGTACACTATAAGGAATCATTAGAAAAACTGAGGCAGAAAAATGAATAAGTGAGCTGGATGGCAGAGTGGGGAATTCACTTCTATACCAAAAAATAAAAAAGAATGAAAAGAAATGAGGACAGTCTAAGATATCTCTGGGACAACATTAAACCTATCAACATTTGCATCATAGGGGACCCAGAAAGAGGAAAGAGTGAGACAAAAGGCCTGAGAAAATAGCCAAAGAGATTATAGCCAAAAACTTCCCTCATATGGGAAAGGAAACCCTCATTCAAGTCCAGGAACTGAGGAGAGTCCCATGCAGGATAAATGCAAGGGGGAACATGAAGAGACACATATTGATCAAACTGACAAAAATTTATACAAAGAAAAAAATCAAAAGCAACAGGGAAAAGCAACAAATAACATACAAGGAAACCCTCAAGAGGTTACTAGCTGATTTTCAGCAGGCACTCTGATGAAGGGAGTGGCACAATGTCTTTAAAGTGACAAAAGGGAAAAATCTACAACCAAGAATACTCTACCCAGAAAGGTCCTCATTCAGATTCAACAGAGAAATCAGAAGCTCTGCAAACAAGCAAAAGCTAAAAGAATTCAACACCATCAAACAGCTTTACAAAAATGCACCTAGCTTACATCAACAGATTATCCAAACACAAAATCAGTAAACACGGGCCTTAAATGACACACTAGGTCAAATAGACTTAATTGGTATTAATAGAATATTTCATCAAAAAGCAGCACAAGGAGTTCCCATCGTGGCGCAGTGGTTAACGAATCCAACTAGGAACCAAGAGGTTAGGTTCCTGCCCTTGCTCAGTGGGTTAACGATCCGGCGCCGTGAGCTGAGGTGTAGGTTGCAGACACGGCTCGGATCCTGCGTTGCTGTGGCTCTGGCATAGGCCAGTGGCTGCAGCTCCAATTAGACCCCTAGCCTGGGAACCTCCATATGCCGCGGGAGCAGCCCAAAGAAATAGCAAAAAGACAAAAAAAAAAAAAAAAAAAAAAGGCAGCACAATACACATTTTCTGAAGTGCACATGGAAACTTCTCTAGGATAGATCACTTGCTGGTCCACAAATCAAGCCTCAGTACATTTTTTTTAAAAAATGAAATTATATCAAGCATTTTTTCTGACCACAACATTATGAAACTAGAACCTGGGGGAAAAAACTGCAAGAAACACAAACATGTGGAGGCTAAACAATATACTACTATACAACCAATGGATTGCTGAAGAAAGTAAAGAGGAAATGAAAAATACCTACAGAAAAATGACAATGAAGGTATGATGATCCAAAACCTATGGGACACAGCAAAAGCAGTTCTGAAAGGGAAATTTATAGCAATACAATCTCACCTCAGGAAACAAGAAACATCCCAGATAAATAACCTAAACTTACTCCTAAAGCAACTAGAAAAAGAACAAACAAAAAACAAAGTTAGTAGAAGGCAAGAAATCATAAAGATCAGAGCAAAAATAAATGCGATAGGAAAGAGGAAAACAATAGAAAAAAAATCAATAAAACTAAAAGCTGGTTCTTTTTTTTTTTTTTTTTTGTCTTTTGTCTTTTTCGTTGTTGTTGTTGTTGTTGCTATTTCTTGGGCCGCTCCCGCGGCATATGGAGCTTCCCAGGCTAGGGGTCAAATCGGAGCTGTAGCCACCGGCCTACGCCAGAGCCACAGCAACGCGGGATCCGAGCCGCGTCTGCAACCTACACCACAGCTCACGGCAACGCCGGATCATTAACCCACTGAGCAAGGGCAGGGACCAAACCCGCAACCTCATGGTTCCTAGTCGGATTCGTTAACCACTGCGCCACGACGGGAACTCCAAAGCTGGTTCTTTTAAAAGATAAAAAAAAATTATGCGCTGGGAGTTTGGGATGGAAATGCTATAAAAGTGGGTTGTGATGATCACTGTACAACTATAAATGTAATAAAGTTCACTGAATAATATTTAAAAAATTGATAAACCTTTAGCCATAGCTCATCAAGAGCCAGCTTTCTAAGGGTGATGATTTGGAATTCAAGAGATACTTCCTGAGGATTAAAGGGAAGCTAAGTGATGTTGTAGGCAGCCATAAAGTGTGGCTGCCTGCCATTGAATAAATCCACTGGCTGTGGGATCCCTGGTCAATATAATGTGGCTATGTGGACACTGCTCTTCCTAGAGAATATTATCCTATTCTGCAAACTGCAAACAATAGACCCTAAATAACTGCCTTCCCGCCAGCCAAAAGTTTTCCAATTCTTTTTGTACGTTCCTCCTACAAATAATACCTATATCTTAATTGTAAATAAATGTTTGGGGAAGGGGTAGATAGAATTCACTAGATACTTCTTCATCTGCATTTGAATTTGAGACCCACCTGGTAGAAACCAAGTTTTGGGGATACCTGAGTTTACCAGCTTTTATACCAACATAATGAAAGATGACACTTCTGTCCCATTTTTACCAAAACATTTGGTTTCATCCAAAAAGTACATATTCCTCCACATTAACTGGATGAATTGGTAAAAACAACCTTGTAATTTGGGGACAATAGGTTTATTAGTTTATGAAATAAAGCCAACTTCAAAAACATATTCCCAAAATTTTTACTTAAATTTTCAGATGGGCCTGACCAGGTATATAAATCCGATTTCAAATTAAAATGATTAAAATTACAAATGGATATGTTTTTTTCTGGTGTAGTTAATACATAAAATACTGATTAGCCTTTCAAACAGAGGTTGAGCATAAATTTTAGTGCTTAATGACCTTTACTCTATATTACTGCTGCACATTTTAAATATTTTCTATATAATTTTCTACTTTCACAGCTCTATTTTAATTCTTTACTACAGAAATATATTCTATTTTTAAAATGAAAGAAAGAAAAACAGGGGGCTTGAATCAATAAAATTAGAAAAGAAATTAAAACTGACACCACAGAAATACAAAGGATCATAAGAGACTACTACAAGCAAATATATGCAAATAAAATTGACAACCTAGAAGAAATGGACAGATTCCTACACAGGTACAACCAAGACTGAACCAGGAAGAAATAGAAAATATGAATACATTAATCACAAGTACTAAAACTGAAACTGTGATTTAAAATTTTCCAAGAAATCGGGAGTTCCCGTCGTGGTGCAGTGGTTAACGAATCCGACTAGGAACCATGAGGTTGCGGGTTCGGTCCCTGCCCTTGCTCAGTGGGTTAACCATCCAGCGTTGCCGTGAGCTGTGGTGTAGGTTGCAGACGCGGCTCGGATCCCGCGTTGCTGTGGCTCTGGCGTAGGCCGGTGGCTACAGCTCCGATTCGACCCCTAGCCTGGGAACCTCCATATGCCATGGGAGCAGCCCAAGAAATAGCCAAAAGACAAAAAAAAATAAAATAAAAATAAAAATAAAAAAATAAAATTTTCCAAGAAATCAAAATCCAGAACAGATGACTTCACAGGCTAATTCCATCAAACATTCAAACAAGAATTAACAGCTATCCTTCTGAAACTCTTCCAGAAAATTGCAGAGGAAGGAACATTTCAAAGTTCATTCTATGAGCCACCATACCCTGATACCTAAACCATATGAAGACACTACAAAAAAAGAAAATTACAGGCCAATATCACAGATGGACACAGAGGCAAAATTCTCAACAAAATACTAGCAAACTGAATCCAACAATATATAAAAAAGCCAAAGCAATCCTCTGAAAGAAAAGAAGAGCTGGAGGAATCAAGCTCCCTGGATTTAGACTATACTGCAAAGCTACAATCAAAACAGTATGGTACTGGGATAGAAACAGAAATATAGATCAATGGAATAGGATAGAAAGCCCAGAAATAAACCCATACACCTATGGACAATTAATCTATGACAGAGGAGGCTAGCGTGTACAGAGGAGAAAAGACAGTCTCTTCAATAAGTGGTGCTGAGAAAACTGGACAGGTACATGTAAAAGAATGAAATTAGAACACTCTGTAACACCATACACAAAAATAAACTGAAAATGGATTAAAGACCTAAAAGTTAAGACCATATACTATAAAACTCTTAGAGGAAAACAGGATCATAACACACTTTGACATAAACCACAGCAATATCTTCTCAGATCCACCTCCTAGAGTAATGAAAATAAAAAACAAATTTAAAAAAAGGACCTAATTAAACTTAAAAGCTTTTGCACAGTAAAGGAAACCATAAACTAAAAGACAATCCAGAGAATGGGAGAAAATCTTTGCAAGTGAAATAAATAACAAAGGATTAATCTCCAAAATATACAAGCAGTTCATACAGCTCAATGTCAAAAAAAAAAAAAAATCAAAAATGGGCAGAAGATCTAAATAGACACCTATCCAAAGAAGACATACAGACAGCCAAAAGTCACATGAAAATCTGCTTAACATCACTAACCATGAGAGAAATGCCAAAAGTCATCAAAAAAACTACAAACAATAAACACTGGAGAGGCTATGGAGAAAAGGGAATCCTTCCACATGGTTAGTGAGAATGTACGTTGGTATAACCACTATGGAAAACAGTATGGACATTTCTTAAAAAACTAAAAGTAGAACTACCATATGATCCAGCAATCTCACTCCTGGGTATATATCCAGAAATAATCATATTTCAAAAAAATACATGTGCCCCATTCTTCACTGCAGCACCATTTACAACAGCCAAGATGTGGAAGCAACCTAAATGTCCACTGAGAGATAAATGCATAAAGTAGCAGTACATATATACAATGGAATACTACAAAGCCGTAAAGAAGAAGAAAATAATGTAACATGGATGGAACTAGAAATTATCATACTAAGTGAAGTCAGAGAAATATTATTGATATCACATATGCGGAATCTAAAAAAAAATGATACAAATGAACTTATTTACAAAACAGACTTCAAAAACAAACTTACAGTAAATAAAGGGGACAAGTTGGGGGATGTAGACTGGGGATATGGGATTGGCTTATGTACACTATTGTATATGGAATGAATGGTGAACAGGGACCTTCTGTATAGCACAGGGAACTCTATCCAATATTTTGTAATAACCTATATAAGAATTTGAAAAAAAAAAAGATATGTGTATACATATATAGCTGAATCACTTTATTGTACAGCAGAAATTGTCACAACACTGTAAACCAACTATAATTCAATAAAACTTAAAAATTATACAAAAGGAGGAGTTCCCATCGTGGCTCAGTGGTTAGCAAATCCAACTAGGAACCATGAGGTTGCGGGTTCGATCCCTGCCCTTGCTCAGTGGGTTAAGGATCTGGCGTTGCCGTGAGCTCTGGTGTAGGTTGCAGATGCAGCTCAGATCCCGCATTGCTGTGGCTCTGGCGTAGGCTGGTGGTTAAAGCTCCGATTCGACCCCTAGCCTGGGAACCTCCATATGCTGCAGGAGTGGTCCAAGAAATGGCAAAAAGACCACCAAAAAAAAAAAAATTATACAAAAGGAGTTCCCATCATGACACAGTGGAAACAAATCCAACTAGGAACCATGAGGTTGCAGGTTCAATCCCCGAGCTCACTCAGTGGGTTAAGGATCTGGCATTGCTGTGAGCTGTGTTGTAGATCACAGATGCGGCTCAGATCCTGCAGTGCCATGGCTATGGCATAGGCCAGAAGCTACAGCTCCAATTTGACCCCTAGACTGGGAATCTCCACATGCCGTGGGTGTGGCACTAAAAAGCAAAAAAAAAAAAAAAAAAAAAAAAAAAAAAAAGATACAAAAGAACCTCTTCAGGAAACAGACTCCAAAGATTTTGAAATTGAAACTTACGGTTATCTAAGAGGAAACACTGGGGGGAGGGATAAATTAGGAGGTTGTAATTAACATATACACACTACTATATATACAACAAATACGTAATCAGGACCTACTGAAGGACACAGGGAAATCGACTCAAACCTCTATAATAACCTACATGGGAAAATGATCTGAAAAATAGATACATGTGTGTACATAACTCCTCTGAAAAAGAACGTATATATGTGTATGTGTAACACTCTGCTGTAACCTGAAACAAACACAACATTGTAAGTCAACTATACTCCAGTAAAAATATCAACAACAGAAGCAGATCACGACAGCAGAGGAGTTAAGACATCGCACTCACCTTCTCCCACAAACGCATCAAAAAAAACACATCCACATGTAAAACAACATCTACTGAATGCTGGCAGAACAACTTAAACCTCCAAAACGTGCAAGAAACTCTTGACATAACTGGGTAGAACAAAAGGAAAAAAACAGAGACAGACAGAAAAGGAATCAGGACGAGACTAGCATTCCTGAGAGGGAGCTGTGAAAAAGAAAAGGAACCCAGGTCCTGGGAGGTCACCTACCCAACGGGGAGATCAGCTGAAATGGAGGGACCTCAAAGATGCCAACAAAAGTACAGCAGCTGGACTGAGGAGGGCAAAGCAGAGTTCGAGCCTCACAGATCATCTGCACCACTGCCCCAGACGCAATACAGGCCTTCCTCAGAAAAGAAGAAAAATCTCAAATGGACAACTTAACCCACCACCTAAGTGAAATAGAAAAAAAAGAACAAATAAAACCTGAAATCAGCAGAAGGAAGGAAATCAAAAGGATCAGAGAGAAAAATCAATAAAATAGAGGTTCAAAAAACAAGAGAAAAAAAAATCAATAAAACCAAGAGCTAGTTCTTTGAAAAGTTAAACAAAATTGACAAACCTCTGGCCAGACTCACCAAGAAGAGAGAAAAAAACAAATAAAATATAAAATAATGAAAAAGGAGAAATCACAATGGATACTACAGAAATACAAAAAGCATAAAAGAATATTATGAACAATTGTATGCCAACAAATGACAACCTAGAAGAAATGGACAACTTTCTAGAGACTTACAGCCTGCCAAAACTGAATCAAAAAGAAACAGATCAACCAGGGAATTATCATCATGGCACAGCAGAAATGAATCCGACTAGGAATGATGAGGTTGCAGGTTCGATCCCTGGCTTCACTCAGTGTGTTAAGGATCCGGCACTGCTGTGAGCTGTGGTGTAGGTCACAGATGTGGCTCAAATCTGGCATTGCTGTGGCTGTGGTATAGGCTGGCAGCAACAGCTCTGATTAGACCCCTAGCCTGGGAACTTCCATATGCCGCGGGTGCGGCCATAAAAGGACGAAAAAAAAGACCAAAGAAATAGATCAACTGAATAGACCCATCACTAGAAATGAAATTGAATATGTAATAAAAACACTCTCTACAAATAAAAGTCCAGGACCAGATGGCTTCACAGGCGAATTCTACCAAACATACAAAGAGGAACTTATACCCATCCTCCTTAAACTTTTCCAAAAGGCTGAAAAAGAAGAAACACTCCCAAAGACATTCTCTGATGCCACCATCACCCTGATACCAAAACTGGACAAAGATACCACCAAAAAAGAAAACCAGGGAGTTCCCGTCGTGGCGCAGTGGTTAATGAATCCGACTATGAACCATGAGGTTGCAGGTTTGATCCCTGCCCTTGCTCAGTGGGTTAACGATCCGGCATTGCCATGAGCTGTGGTGTAGGTCGCACACACGGCTTGGATCCCGCGTTGCAGTGGCTCTGGCGTAGGCTGGCGGCTACAGCTCCGATTAGACCCCTAGCCTGGGAACCTCCCATATGCTGCGGGAGCGGTCCAAGAAATGGCAAAAAGACCAAAAAAAAAAAAAAAAAAAAAAAAGAAAAGAAAACCATAGGTGAGCATCTTTGATCAATATAGATGCAAAAATTCTCAACAAAATTTTAGCCAACTGAATCCAACAACAAATAAAAAAGATCGTACACCATGATGAAAGGGGATTCATCCCAGGTTCATAAGGCTGGTTCAACATATGCAAATCAATCAATGTCATACATCACATTAACAAAAGAAAAGTAAAAATCCACATGATCATCTCAATAGATGCAGAAAAAGCCTTTGACAAAGTCCAACATCCATTCATGATAAAAACTCTTACCAAAATGGGTATAGAGGGGACATACCTTAACATAACCAAAGCCATTTACAGCAAACCCACAGCAAACAGAATACTCACTGGAGAAAAGCTGAAAGCATTCCCAATAAAATTTTGAACAAGACAAGATGCCCACTCTCACCACTGCTTTTCAACAGACTACTGGAAGTCCTAGCCACAGCAATCAGACAAACAAAAGAAATAAAAAGTATACAAATTGGAAGAGAAGCGGTAAAATTGTCACTGTATGCAGATGACATAATATGATACATAGAAAGCCCTAAGGACTCAACCGAAAAACTACTTGAACTGATCAACAAATGCAGCAAAGTAGCAGGATATAATATTAACATTCAGAAATTAGTCACATTTCTGTGTACTAACAATGAAATACTAGAAAAAGAATACAAAAATACAATACCTTTTAAAATTGCACCCCAAAAAAATCAAATACCTGGGAATAAACCTGACCAAGGAGGTGAAAGACTTATATGCTGAGAACTATAAAACACTCATCAGGGAAATTAAGGAGGATTCAAAGAAATGGAAAGATATTCCATGCTCCTGGGTTGGAAAAATTAAGATTGTAAACATGGCCATACTACCCAAAGCAATCTACAGATTCAATGCAATCCCTAGCAAATTACCCAGGACATTTTTCACAGAAGTACAATAAACAATCCAAAAATTTATATGGAACCACGAAAGACCCAGAATTGCTAAAACAATCTTGAGGAACAAAAACCAAGCGGAGGCATAACTCTCCAAGACTTCAGACAATATCACAAAGCCACAGTCATCAAGACAGTGTGGTACTGGTACCAAAACAGACATAAAGACCAATGAAACGGAATATAGAACCCAGAAATAAACGCAGACACCTACAGTCAATTAATCTTCGACAAAGGAGCCGAGAATATAAAATGGGAAAAAGACAGTCTTTTCAGCAAATATTGCTGGGAAACCTGGACAGCCACATGTAAATCAATGAAACTGGAACACACCCTCACACCATGCACAAAAATAAAATCAAAATGGCTTAAAGGCTTAAATGTAAGACAAGACACCATCAAACTCCTGGAAGAGAACATAGGCAAAACATTCTCTGCTATTAACCTTACAAATGCTTTCTCAGGCCAGTCCCCCAAAGCAACAGAAATAAAAGCAAAAATAAACCAATGGGACCTAATCAAACTGACAAGTTTTGCACAGCAAAGGAAACCAAAAAAAAAAAAAGACAACTTACAGAATGGGAGAAAATAGTTTCAAACGATGCAGCTGACAAGGGCTTAATCTCTAAAACGTACAAACAACTTATACAACTCAACAGCAAAAAAGCCAACAACCCAATTACAAAATGGAAGACCTGAATAGACATTTCCCCAAAGAAGATATACAGATGGCCAACAAGCACATGAAAAAATGCTCAACATCTCTCATTATTAGAGAAATGCAAATAAAAACTAATATGAGGTACCACCTCACACCTGTGGGAATGGCCATCATTAATATATCCACAAACAACAAATGCCGGAGAAGGTGTGGAGAAAGGCAACCTTCCTACACTGTTGGTGGGAATGTAAATTGGTACGACCACTATGGAAAACAGTATGGAGGCACCTTAGAAAAATATACATAGAACTATCATATGACCCAACAATGCCACTCCTGGGCATATATCCAGACAAAATTTTCCTTGAAAAAGACACATGCACCCGCATGTTCATTGCAGCACTATTCACAATAGCCAAGACATGGAAACAATCCAAATGTCCATTAAGAGATGACTAGGTTAAGAAGATATGGTATATATACACAATGGAATACTACTCAGCCATAACAAAGAACAAAATAATGCCACTTGCAGCAACATGGATGGAACTAGAGAATCTCATACTGAGTGAAGTCAGAAAGAGAAAGACAAATACCATATGATATCACATATCTGGAATCAAATGTATGGTACAAATGAACCTTTCCACAGGAAAAAAAAATCATGGACATGGAAAACAGACTTGTGGTTGGCAAGGGGAAGCGGGGAGGGAGTGGGGTGGACTGGGAATTTGGGGTTAGCAGAGGCAAACGATTGCCTTTGGAATGGATAAGCAATGAGATCCTGCTATGTAGCACTGGGAACTCTACCTAGTCACTTATGATGGAGCATGATAATGTGAGAAAAAAGAACCTATGTGGGACTGGGTCACCTTGCTGTACAGATGAAAATTGACAATACACTAAACCAGATTTAACGGAAAAAATAAAAATAATATAAAAAAAATTTTAACAGCAACAATATTCACATCACAGTTGCTACGGGTTAAAAATTTAGGAGAGGCTTAGGTAGATTATTTTGGCTCAGGGTCTGTCATCACATTGGAGTATAGCTATTGGCTAGGGCTTCCATCATCTGAAAGCTCACTGAGGCTCGATGATCTGCTTCCAGATTCACTCACATGGCTGCTGACAATTCCTTAATACATAGACCTCTCTATGGGACTGCCTGGGAGTCTTCACAATGTAATGGCTGGATTCCCTTGCATCGAATGATTCTAGAGAGAAAAAGAAGCCACAATGTCTTTTATAAACTAGTCTCTGAAGTCACACTGTTATTTCTGCAATAACCTATTAATTCACAAGTTAATCCTATTCACTGTGGGAGGAGACGAGACAATTTGTGACTACGATGAGGCAGGGATCATTTGGGGCTATCTAGAAGGCTGCAAAGTACACCATATGCCCAACAGCAGTGGTATAGTCATACACTGGAAACTTTAAAGTAATGAAAATAAAGGAGGTATAGTTATATATAACATGGATGAATCTTTTAAATATACAGTAAAAGAAGCCAGATAAAAGTCATACATACTGTATGACTGCATTCAGATGAAGTACAAAGAAGCAAAAGCAAGCTGTAATATTTAGGATTACATCTTAGGTAATAAACCTATGAAGAATAACAAAGAAATTGCTTACCATAAAAAACAAGATAGTAGTTATCTTTAGCGGGGGAGGAAGTAAGCCATGTCAGTGGCACAGGTAATTTCTGGAGTGTTGACTGCTGGTTACATGTTTAACTTTATTGTAATTCACTAAGATCTACCTATATTTCCATATACTTTTTGTCTTTTGTCTTTTGTTGTTGTTGCTATTTCTTGGGCCGCTCCCGCGGCATATGGAGGTTCCCAGGCTAGGGGTCAAAACGGAGCTGTAGCCACCGGCCTACGCCAGAGCCACAGCAACTCGGGATCCGAGCCGCATCTGCAACCTACACCACAGCTCACGGCAACGCCGGATCATTAACCCACTGAGCAAGGGCAGGGACCGAACCCGCAACCTCATGGTTCCTAGTCGGATTCGTTAACCACTGCGCCACGATGGGAACTCCCCCATATACTTTTTATATGTTGGATACATTTCACAATTTTTAAAGTTTTTTAAATGTTTGCTTACTTATGGAGGCTATGTATACATTACAAAAGAAAATCACTTTCTATAATTGACAGTTATTTTAAATATCTTAATTCCATTTGCAATAATCGCCAACTGTATGATAATAAATCTAACTGTGTCCTATCAGTTAGGAATGGCTATACTATCACTACCACAATTTCCTTTCTGCAATAAATGCCTTCGCATTTGTATTATATAGCCATGAATTTACTCTTTCCTTTAGGATGAAGGTTGCCTAGTCATGAGCATAGTACAGAGATCCTACCCTACACACACAAAAAAAAACACACACACAACTGGAAAAAGAAAACGTGCCCAAATTTTATGAACATAGTTTCAGAACAATGTGTAGAAACAGAGTCCTATAAAGGATCTAGAGATTATCACATTAAGAAAGAGAAATGTGATACCACTTACATATGGAACCTTAAAAATGATACAAACTTATTTGCAAAACAGAAACAGACTCACATAGAAAACAACTTATGGGAGTTCCCATTGTGACTTAGTGGGTTGAGAACCTAGCTAGTATTCATGAGGATGCAGGTGGGTTAACAATCCAGCATTGCCGCAAGCTGTGGCGTTGGTCACAGATGCAGCTTGGATCTGGTGTGGCTGTGGCACAGGCTGGCAACTGCAGCTCGGATTCAACCCCTAGCCTGGGACCTTCCATATGCTCAGGTGCAGCCCTAAAAAGAAAAAACCAAACTTATAGTTACCAAAGGGTAAAGGTAGAAGGGAGGGATAAATTAGGAATTTGAGAGTAACATCTGCACACTATTATGTATAAAATAGGTTACCAACAAGGACCCACTGTCTAGCACAGGAGAACTCTACTCAATATTTTGTAATAATCTATATGGGAAAAGAATCTGAAAAAGCATATATATACATATATATTTGCTGTACACCTGAAACGAACACAACATTGTAAATCAACTACACTCCAACTTTAAAATTTTTTTTTTAATTTTTATTAAAAAAATGTAAAAAAAACTGTTAGAAAAGAAAACAGAGTCCTATAGAACATCAGAATTCACATAAGTCCAGTTTGGCCAAGTGAGAATGTGAGTTACCAGGTTTTTCTCCATGCCTAAAAGGGAGTAAATCCTATCCTCTAGAGTTTTTACAAACTATGAACAGTAAGACCATATTTTGCATGGCAGTAGATCTGTTGAAATACTTAACAAAGTCAAATATACTAAAAAGAATGGAATTTTGCCATCTTCTTTATTAACTGCATATATTATTTCTCTTTTGGTGTGAAAAACTGAAATGGGAATGATTTGGGAACTCTGTAAGGCTCTGTCAAACATGGGGCCTGTTACTTACCTGTCAAATCTTTCCTTTCTTAGGTAACATCCTAAACCAGGACCATCAAGGGATCATCGGCTACTACATTCCCAGCAAGGGAATTTGCTGGGGAAAGGTGATTGTTGAAATCCTTCCTTTCTAACATGTGTTCAGAGAGGACTGCTAGGAAGCACAGAGATTCAAACATGTGGGATGGAAGCGTGACCTTGGCAGAGGAAGAGAGCCTTTAAAGTTACTTCCCAAAGGTCCCTGTAGTTTGAGACTTCTGACTCTAAATTCTAACATTCCATACCTACCAAGAGCATAGGAATGGAGAACTACTTCCTCTTTGCTTTCCTTCTCCTTTCTAACTTCTTCCCTCCTGTGTCTTTCTGTCCTTAAGCATACACCTGGCAGGAATTGGGAAGCAATTAGGTGGGCAAAAGGTTCATCTGGGAATATTGCAAGAGTAACACCGTCATTTTTTTTTCTATTAAAGGTGTTTCATATTATGGAGGAGGCTAAGGCACTGTTCAATCTAGTAGACTATTCCATCAGTCAGATAACACTGGAACAAATCTTCTTGACTTTTGCTAATATTGATAAAATGGGAAATGATCAAGAAATAAAACTGCTATGAGATTCCGTTCCAATCAGTGACCACCGTTGTCCTTCTTAGACTGCTGTCTGCAACTAGATGCACAGAGGTACCTCTCTGCCCCCTCTCCTCTTCTCTCTATTCATCTCTTCTCCTTATCCTCCTCCTCCTCGTTCTTCTCTCTTTCTCCCTGCTTTCTCTTTTTTCTCTCTTTCTCAACCTGTGTGTACACACAAACTGAACCCCCAAAGAATAAAGTCTGTAATCTTTGGGGATCAAGGTCAGTGACCTGTTGTCAAGAACTAAACCATGAAGGGTCTGAGATTTTACCCTCCTTGTAAATTACCAAGGAGGCTTACTGCAGGTCCATGAATACTCCCAGAAGACACTGAAATCCTGGGCCCCAGACACAGGACTTTTTTACAGCAGTAGCAATAGTCAGAGATCATAGGTGCACCAGTTCCCCTATCCCTAAGTCTCCCAAGGCAACACAAAGAGAGCCAGGCAGCGTCTACTCATTCAGTGGGTGGTGTTACAGGAGAGGAACCCTGAGCTTCCGGACCTTAAAAAATTTTTTTTGTCTTTTTGCCATTTCTTGGGCCACACTCGCAGCACATGCAGGTTCCCAGGTTAGGGGTCAAATCGGAGCTGTAGCCGCCAACCTACGCCACAGCCACAGCAATGCGAGGATCCGAGCCACATCTGCAACCTACACCACAGCTCATGGCAATGCCGGACCCTAACCCACTGAGCCAGGCCAGGGATCAAACCCTCAACCTCATGGTTCCTAGCTGGATTCGTTAACCACTGAGCCATGACGGGAACTCCTGGACCTCAAATTTTTATAAGTAAACCAGACCAATCTTTGCAAGTTCTTATCACACCGAACATTAAGCGAATCTTTCGTCTGGTCCAGAGGGAGACACTGTCTCTCATCGAAGGCCTTTTCCTCTATAAACAGCATCTCTTGCCAAGTCATAGAGAAATGCAGAAGATCCATGAAGAATTATCTCCTCATAATATCCACCTCTTGTTTCCACATCATCTTGGTTTCTGGCAAATTTTCCCATGAGTATGCCACCCCACAGCCACCCTGATGAATCTGAGATTGGGACCAAATTTATTTAATTTGCCGCATACAATTGTTAAGGCTACTATGGAATACTACTCAGCCATAAAAAAGAACAAAACAATACCACTTGCAGCAACATGGATGGAAAGAGAGACTATCATACTGAGTGAAGTTGAGTTAGAAAGAGAAAGACAAATATATAGATATATAGATATATAGATATATATCATCATTCCATCCATGTTTCTGCAAATGGCATTATTTCGTTTTTATGATTGAGTATTGTATCTATGTATTGTTTTTATGGTTGAGTTCCATTGTATCTATGTACTACATCATTTTTCCCCTATTATTTATTATTATTTTAAATACAAAATACTACAAACACACAGAAAATTATAACAATTCTGAGAAAAACTCCTGGAAGGAAAGAGACCAAAAGAATGTTAATTAAGAATGGTGAGCTGGAGTTCCCGTCGTGGCGCAGTGGTTAACGAATCTGACTAGGAACCATGAGGTTGCAGGTTCGGTCCCTGGCCTTGCTCAGTGGGTTAATGATCCGGCGTTGCCGTGAGCTGTGGTGTAGGTTGCAGACGCGGCTCAGATCCCGCGTTGCTGTGGCTCTGGTGTAGGCCGGTGGCTACAGCTCCGATTAGACCCCTAGCCTGGGAACCTCCATATGCCGCGGGAGCGGCCCAAGAAATAGCAACAACAACAAAAGACAAAAGACAAAAAAAAAAAAAGAATGGTGAGCTTATTGATGAATATTCCCTATCTCCATTTTTTGTTCTATGTACCCCTCCAGATATCGCTTACATCTGGAATCTAATATATGGCACAAATGAACCTATCTACAGAAAAGAAAGAAACTCATGAGCATGGAGAACAGACTTGTTGCCAAGGGAGGGGGAGGGGGTGGGACAGACTGGAGTTTGGGGTCAGTAGATGCAAACTGCTGCATTTGGCATGGATAAGCAATAAGATCCTGCAGCAGTACAGCACAGGGAACTATATCTAATCACCTGATGGAGGATAATGTGAAAGAAAGCAATGTATATAAACGTATACCTGGGTCACTTTGCTGTATAGCAGAAATTGACATACCATGTAAATCAACCTTAATGAAATAAAAAAAAAAAAGTCAAGGAATGATCAGAATTAGAATTAAAAAATAAAATAAAAACTTCCAAAAAAAAAAAAACTATCATCAATAGCCCCAAGGAAAAAAAACACAAAACCTGAAAGGATGAATGATTATTTTTTAAATGGAAATGTTCATTAAAACTCACCCCACCCCACCCCCAAGAAAGGCCCTGATACGTTTTAACCACTTGCAAAGAATTTCTATCAAAAAACTGTTCCAGCAAATATAAAAACTGTAAAACTTGCCAAACTCATTTTAGAAAAGCATGAAACCTTGATACCAAGAGAAACAATTTTCATTCTACTTCCCTTATAACCATAAATCTGAAAAGAGAGCTTTCCAAGCCTTCTATGCAGTAACAGCCTGGTATTTGATTTTACTGCCCTCCAGGGCTGGTGACACACTTTTTCTGTTATACTCAATCTTCCCACTTCTTGGTTTTTGTCCTCCTTTTGCTGGCCTAACTTTCTAGGCAAGAGGGGGGAAACTTGCCTGACTGAAAATGTGTTCCTTCACCCCGGAGAGGAGGGATGTCCAGGTATAAAATTCTACTTTGAAGATTGTATTTTCTCAGAGCCTTGAGGACACTGTTCTGCTGTCTCCAGGCCATCAGGGCTGCTGACCAACATGCTTTCGTAGGTTAAATGGGTTTCACCTGAAACATGAACTCTCCTCCCTACAAGAAGTCTTTTGGGCTTTTTTTTTTTTCTTTCTCTCTCTCTTTATCCTTGGGGTTCATACATTCTATAAACATGAGTCTTGGTGTAAGTCTTGTTTCATTCATCCTGTCACCCAACAGATTCCTTCCATCGCAAGTCTTTCTTGGGCTTTGGGGAAATGTCTTCCTTTATTTAATAATTGCTCCGCTCTATCTTCCCTTATTCTCTCCTATACTTACTATCCTTCAAGTGTGAGATCCCCTACATCAGGAATTTAAGTCCCTTATGTTTTCTCCCCATACTTTCTCCAGTCTTAGAGAGTACATCCATTTTTTGATCTTCCAGCCCTTATCTTGATTTTAAGCAATGGCATTTTTCACTCCAAAGAGTTCTTGCTCCCCTAATGGGACCCTTCTGAAAAAAACATCCTGTGGTTTTACATGTTGTGGTCTTTTCTATGTCTGAGAATTCTGCACTGGAAACTACCTGGGTGCTAACCCTACCTGACTGGTGCAACGTTAATACACCAATTTAAATCTTCCCTATAGACACGCTATGGCCTGGCCCTGCCCACCAGGGAGCTGGCTCTAGCCTCCAGACCAGCCTCACCCACCAGAGGACAAGAATCGACAAGCCTACAAGTCCCAGGAATCCCTGAGCCCCAGCCTTACCCACCAGTGGACCAGCACAAGCTTCAAGACACCCTTGAACCCACAACCAGCTGTGTCAGGAAACAGCTTCATCCACCACTGGGATAATACCAGGCCCAGGACTCCCAAGGCTCTATACCCAGTGATATTGAGACTCAATTCCATCTGCCAGTGAGCCAGCACTAGTCCCCGTGCTCACCAGCAGTTCAACACCAGCTCAGCACCCCTGGGTCCTGCAGCCAGGACCCCAAAAGCCAGCTCTGCCAACCAGTGAGCAGATACTAGCCCCAGGACCTACTGTCACAGACTCTGGGCCCCAATTCCACCCACCAACAGGCCAACAACACATGCCCAGGGACCATGGCAGCCCTGCAGCCTCCATTGCCAGGAACCGGCTAACACACTAGCAAGCCAGCACAAGCCTCAGGGCTCCCTAGGTCCCACCAGCAGGCCAACACTAATTCTGGAACACCTTGAGCTCCTCAGCCAGCAGCCCCAGGAACTAGCCCCAACACCAGCAAGCCAACACTAGATCCAGGAACCCTATCCCCACCACCACCCACACCAGAACCCAGCTCTGTCCACCAGTGAACCAGCATTAGCTCTGGGATCTCTCGGGGTTTTGCAGCCAGCTGCCTTACGACCCGGCCCTGCCACTCAGTGGCCAGCAGCCTCCACACAAGGAAGGGCCTGGCAACCAATTGTACCAGGAGCCAGCCACACCTACCAAAATGCCCACAGCTGTCAGCTCACCCTAAGAGAAGTACCCACACAGCCCACATTGGGAGCACCCCAGGACAGGTACATCTATTGGCCAGGACAAGTACATCTATTGGCCAGAGGGGAGTATACTGCTGGGATACATAGGATGTATCCTATAAAAGGCTGCTTCTCCAGGGTCAAGAAACAAAACCAACCTACCAGATATATGGAAATAAAAACGTCAAATTAGGCAAAATGAGGCAAAAGGGGAACATGTTTCAAATGAAGAAACAAGATAAAATCCCAATCTGAAAAAAGGACAGACTGAACTTCTTTGCAGAACAGATACTGACTCACAGACTTTGAAAAACTTATGGTCTCCAGAGGAGAGTGTTTGGGGGGTGGGGGGATGTGCTTGGGTTGTGGGATGGAAATCCTGTGAAATTGGATTGTGATGATCATTATACAACCACAGATATGATAAATTCATTGAGTAATAATGATTAAAAAAAAATCCCAGAACTAAGTAGAGACAGGCAATCCACCCAATGAAGAGTTCAAGGTAATAATTGTAAAGATGATCAAAGAACTCAGGATAACAATGTATAAACGAAATGAAAAGTTTAACAAAGAACTAGAAGATACAAAGAAGAATCAAACAGAGCTGAAGAATATAATAATTGAAGTGAAAAATACACTAGAAAGAATCAACAGCAGAGTAAATGATGCAGAGGAATAGATTACTCTGGAAGATGGAGTAGTGCAATTAGTGAAGCTTCACAGATAAAGAAAAATAAAAACAAATGAGGACAGTTTAAGAGACCTCTGGACAACAGCAAGCATACTACCATTTCCAACATAGTGATTCCATATTGAGAAGAGAAAGAGGAAGGGGCAGAGAACATATTTGAAGATGTGAAAGCTGAAAAATTCCCTGACTTGGGAAAGGAAATAGAAATCCAGATCCAGAAAATATAGATCATCCCAAATGGATCAACCCAAAAAAGAACCACACCAAGATAACACTGTAATTAAAATGGCAAAAATTAAAGATAAAGAGAGAACCCCACAACTAAAATCATACTCAACAATGAAAAGCTGAAAGCATTTCCTCCAAGATCACGAACAAAACAATGATGCACACTCTCACCACTTTCACTCAACATAGCATAGGAAATCCTATCCAGCAATCAGACAATAAAAAGAATAAAAGGAAACCACATTGGAAAGAAAGAAGTAAAACTGTCACCATTTGCAGATTACATGATGCTATATGCAGAAGTCCTAAAGATACCTCCGAAAAAACTACTAGAGCTCATCAACGAATTCAGTAAAGTTGTCAGATATCAAATTAAAATACGGAAATCTGCTGCATATTTATACACTAACAATAAACCATCAGAAAGAGAAATTAAGAAAATAACCCCATGTACAATCACATTTTAAAAAGAATATCTAGGAAAAAACTTATACTCAGAAAACTCTAAGTCACTGAAGAACAAAGTTGATGACAACAAAAACAGATGGAAAGATATACCATGTTCATGAATTGGAAGAACTAATATTGTTAAAATAACCATTTCCTAAGGCAAATCTATAGATTTGATGCAATTCCTATCAAAATACTGATGGCATTTTTCACAGAACAAGAACAAATAATGTTTAAATTTGATTGGACTCACAGAAGACCCCAAATAGTCAAAACGATCTTGAGAAAGAACAGAGCTGGAGGTATTACATTCCTCGACCTCAGGCTATACTACCAAGGTACAATAATCAAAACAGTACTGTACTGGCACAATAACAGACGTAGATCAATCGAACAGAATATAGACCCAAAATAAACTGATTTACAGACAGTCAATTAATCTACAACAAAGGAGCCAAAAATATATAGTGGGGATAAAAACAGCCTCTTCAATAAGCAGTGCTAGAAAACTGGAAAGCTACAAGAATGAAATTAAGGACTCACCTCGTGGTGCAGCAAGTTAAGGATCCAGAGTTGTCACTTCAGTGGTTCAGGTCACTGCTGTGGTGCAGATTCAATCCCCGGCCTGGGAACTTTCACGTACCGTAAGTGCAGCCAAAGGAAAAAAAAAAAAAAAAAAAGAATTAAATTAGAACCATATACAAAAAGAAACTCAGAACGGATTAAAGATCTAAATGTTTAAGACCGGAAATGTTTAAAACTCCCAGAAGAAAATATAGGCAGCATATTCTTTGACATATGTTGTAGCAATATTTTTTTGGATTGAATGCCTAAGGCAAAGTGAACAAAAGAAAAAAAAAAAAAAAGACCAAATCAGACTTAAAAGCTTTGCGTAACAAAGGAAACCACCAACAAAATTTTTAAAAAATTCTACTAAATGGGAGAAAATATTTGCAAGGAATCTAACTGATAAGGAGTTAATACCCAAAATATATCAACAACTCATACAACTCAATACAAAAAAAAAAAAAAAAAATGAAGATGAGTTCCCATTGTGGCTCAGCAGTAACGAACCCAACTAGTATCCATGAGGATGTGGGTTCAATCCCTGGCCTTGCTCAGTGGGTTGAGGATCTGGCATTGCTGTGAGCTATGGTACAAGTCACAGAGGCAGCTCAGATGGAATGTCCATGTGCTGCACATGCAGCCCTTGAAAAAGAAAAAAACTTTAAAAATGGTCAGAAGACTTGAATAGACATTACAGTGAAGATATATAGATGGCTAACAGGCACATGAAAAGATGCTCAATCATCAGAGAAATAAATGCAAATCGAAACCACCGTAAAATGTCACCTCACACCTATCAGAATGGCTACTATCTAAAAGACTACAAATAACAAATTTTGGCAAGGATGTAGCTAAAGAGAATCTTTTATGTTGGTAAGAAGGTAAATTGGTACAGCCACTGTAACAGTAGGGCATATTCTCAAAAAATTAAAAATAGAAGTACCATATGACCCAGCAATTCCACTCCTGGGTAGATATCCAAAGAAAGCACAAACACTAATTTGAAAAGATACATGCACACCAATGTTCATAGCAGCATTATTCACAACAGCCAAGAATGGAAGCAATATATGTGCCCACCCCCAGACGAACAGTAGAAAACATGTGATATAGATATTTAAATTTATAAAATGAAATACTGCTCAACCATAAAAAAGAAAAAAATTTTGCTACTTGCAACAACATGGATGGGCCTAGAAGGCACTATGCTTAAGTCATACAAAGGAAGGCAAATATGTTATCACTTATATGTGGAATCTAAAAAATAAATGAGTGAATATAACAAAACAGAAACAGACTCACCAATATAGAGCTCAAACTAGTAGTTACCACTGGGAGAGGGAAGGGGAACAGGCAAGACAGGGGTGGTTATTAAGATACACAAACTACTACGTATAAAATAAATAAGCTACAAGGGGAGTTCCCGTTGTGGCGCAGTGGTTAACGAATCCGACTAGGAACCATGAGGTTGCGGGTTCGATTCCTGGCCTTGCTCAGTGGGTTAAGGATCCGGCGTTGCTGTGAGCTGTGGTGTAGGCTGCAGACGCGGCTCGGATCCCGCGTTGCTGTGGCTCTGGCGTAGGCCGGTGGCTACAGCTCCAATTCGACCCCTAGCCTGGGAACCTCCATATGCCGCGGGAGCGGCCCAAAAAATGGCAAAAAAACAAAAAAAAAAAACAAAAAAAGCTATAAGGATGTTTTATACAGCTCAGGGAACACAGCCGATATTTTACAATAATTTTAAATGAAGTATTATCTATAAAATTTCGAATCAATAAGTTGTAAAACTCAAATATAATACTGTAAATAAATTATACCTCAGAGTTCCTGTTGTGGCTGAGGGGCTTAAAAACCCAAGTAGTATCCATGAGGATGCAGGTTCCATCCTTGGCGTTGCTGGGTGAGTTAATAATCCCGAATTGCCACAAGCTGTGGCATAGGTCTCGGGTGCCGCTCAGATCCCACGTTGCTATGGCTGCGGCAAAGGCCAGCAGGTGCAGCTCCAATTCGACCCCCGCAGCCTGGTAATTTCCATATGCTGCAGGTGTGTCCCTGAAAAATAATAAAGAGCGAACAAACCATACCTCAATTAAAACAAATAAAATTTCCCTACATTTTTATTATCTCCAAATCTCAATGCAACTCCAAGCCCTCGGCCTTCCCAGGATTCCACTGAGAAAATCCATGCCCAGCTCTATTGTATCCCCTCTTATTTGCCTGTTAGGCAGACAATCTGTCTTGTTTTCATTTATCAACACACTTCCACCTGCCTTCCAACCTCAATCTTTCACAGCTCTCATCCACTGATGACCCTGGCCTTTTTCCTCCTGTGTTTTTGTTTTTGTTTTGTTTTTTCTTTTTACTACCAACACCCGAAACCTAAGGAAGTTCCCAGGCTAGGGGTCAAATAGGCTGCCAATCCACCCCACATCCACGGCAACCCCGGATCCCAGCAGCATCTGCTACCCCGGCTTGCAGCAAAGCGGGATCCTTAACCTACAGAGCGACGCCAGGAATCAAACCCGCATCCTCACCGACAACGCTGGGTTCTTAACCCACTGAGCCACACTAGGAACTCCCTTGTTATTCGTTTATAACACTCTATTCATTTTAGGCAAAAAAACACTATGTCCTCCTGTATCCAAAGTCTACAGATTAAAGCCAAAGAAGAAAACAACAACAAAACTTAATCTCAAATTATAAGGATATAAAAAACAAAAACTAAGAGCATCTAGTAATCAAAGAGGGGTGAGTAGTGTCAACCGGTGTAGAGGGATGAAGTGGGCACTGCAGCTGGCGCGGGAGTAACCTGTGTAAGGACATGGAGCAGAGGAGGTGGACAAACGGTGGGAGACTGGGGGGGTGTGGGCACACCTGTGGGGATGTGGCCAGAGGTGGGGAAGCAAGAGGTGGTAGTTACAGGAATAACAGCAGAGAAGTCCGGAGTGCAACAGGAGAGGCGCAGGGGTAGGTCTGCTACGCTGCTGAAGATGTAGAGCATTTGCACCGCAATATGAGGCGGGGGCGGTGGAGAGGGCGCACGCGCCAAGGGCGGAAACGCGAGGGCGCACGCGCCCCGAGGCCCGAGGAGGCGGAGCTTAGGCGCCAGCGGCTTGGGGCAGGGTGGGGCAGGGTGGGGCAGGGTGGGGCGGGGTGGGGCGGGGCGGGGTGGGGCGGGGCGGGGCGGGGTGGGGCGGGGTGGGGCGGGGTGGGGCGGGGTGGATTATGAGGGACACCTGCGCCTGGAATCCTTGGGCAGGTGTCTCTGGTGGGCTAAGGCGCTGTGGGCAGGGAGTGCAGCGCTCAGTTACTAAGTGGTCGTGGCTGTGGGACCAATGGAGGGTCTTAACCCATATAGTTTGCTTTCTACGTAAAATTATCGTGTGTGTTGTCTCAGTGTTAAAATACAGTTTGTGCATGCAGTAACTACAAAATCTGTCGTTTTATTTTAAACAACTTGTTTAAAGTGGAATTTTAAAATGCTTTTAACACTTAAAGGAATCTGTCACCCTTTAAGTTTTTTCCAATTTGTTAGACACTTTTTGAAAAGCAATATTAAAGAACACACTTTTGCGGGACATGCAGAACTTCCCCAGGCCAGGGATTGAACCTGAGCCGCAAAAGTGACAACTGCCGAATCCTTAACAGCTAGGGCCATGGAACTTCAAGGGCATATATTTTTAATAGTTTCTGAATTCATCATCTCCATAAACGTTGCAAAGAGAATAAAACATCGGTTGGAGAGCCCTTACTGTCTTTGCTCCTCTAGGACCTAGCATTTTGCCTGGCATGCTGTAAACATTTAACAGATATTTTCAGAATGGGGGAATGCTATTTTCAAGTGGACAAACCTGTTAAGGAACTCCATTTAAACTACATCTTCAGATGTATGCTCAGCAGGTTAAGAACCCAACATAGTGTTCGTGAGGATACAGATTCAACCCTTGGCCTCACTCAGGGGGTTAAGGATCCTTCTTTGCCACAAGCTGAGGTATAGGTTGCAGATGTGGCTCTGGTCCAGCGTGGCCGTGGCCGAGGCTGCCAGTTGCAGTTCCCATTCTACCCCTAGCTGGGGAACTTCCATATGCTGTAGATGTGGCTGTAAAAAGAAAAAGAAAAGCTACATCATCTTCAGGATGAATGACATCTTCAGGACCTTAAGTAGTCAAGCTTGCCTGGAGAGTTATCTTTAAATACATCTAAATCCCACCCCAAGAGCTTCTCTTTCATGAGATCTGCAGTGGGAGCCCAGAATTTGAATGTTAATCAGACAGGTGATTCTTATGCACAGCCAAAATCAGGGATTTACGTCAAAGTAACTGAGATCTCAAGGATATAGGACCAAAGTTGAAGAACCAAGCTTTTGGTTAGTTTCTTAGGGCTTTTTGTAATTTTGTTTTTCTTTTTGGAGGGGTGTTTTTACTTTGCTAGATATTCATTTAGATTGCAAGCATCTCTTTTTTGGGAAACACAAATTTGGAAGGGGTTAGGCCATTCATAACTCAGTCAGATTACTGTTATCCCAACACTTAAATGGAGATTAACTCCTTTGTCAGGGTAGAAGCTTGCTGAGGTTTTGTCGTTTGTTTTTGTAGTCAGCAGTAGAACATTAAAAAGTGTGGAGGGAGTAAAACATGCCTGGTCGAAGAGCCAAGAAGGGTAATGAAAGAATAGGATTTTACACAGTCTGCAGTTTAAAATTAAGCCTTTCACTCAAAAAAAAAAAGAGAGAGAGAGAGAGACAGAGGGGAAAAAAAAACAAAAACGAGTTTCCTGTTGCGGCACAACGGAAACGTAAATAAACCCAACTAGTATCCATGAGGACGTGGGGTTGATCCCTAGCCTCGCTCAGTAGGTCAAGGATCTGGTGTTTCTGTGAGCTGTGGGGTAGGCCAGCAGCTGTAGCTCTCATTCAAGCCCTATCATGGGAACTTCCATATGCTGCAGGTGTGGCACTAAAAAGAAAAAAAAAAAGAAAGCCCTTAAGAGAAATGTACAAAATGGTGCTGCGGTATCAAAATATCCCCACGTATTTGAAAAATTTTCCCAGGGAAAAAATATGAAACTGGCAAGAATAAAATATATTTTGGAAGAATATATCTGGCGTAGCCTATTATGTAACTGGTGCCATAATTGTAGGCATAATTTTTTCAGGATATTATTAGCATGTATTAAGGTGAAGTAGCAGTAATGACAAAAGTAACATAAGAAACATTTTTTTTTTTCCAGGTCCACACACGCAATATATGGGAGTTCTCTGGCCAGGGTTCCAATCGGAGCTGCAGCTGCCGGCCTACATCACAGCCACAGCAATGCTGGACCCAAGCTGCATCTGTGACCTACGGCACAGCTTTGTGGCAAAACCGGATCCTTAACCCACTGAACAAGGCTAGGGATCGAACCTGTATCCTCATGGAGGCTAGTCAGGTTCTTAACCCACTGAGCCACAACGGGAACTCCCTAGGAAAAATTTTTAAAGACCGTATTAGGAGTTCCCATTGTGGCTCAGCGGTTAATGAACCTGACTAGCCTCCACGAGCATGTGGTTTCCATCCCTGGCCTCTCTCAGTGGGCTAAGGATCCGGCATTGCCGTGAGCTGTGGTGTAGATCACAGACAGGATTCGGATCCTGCGTTGCTGTGGCTCTGGCATAGGCCAGTGACCATAGCTTCAATGTGACCCCTAGGGCTGTGGGTGTGGCCCTAAAAAGCAAAAAAAAAAAAAAAAAGCCACATGAATATGAAGTTGGGGAACCATTAACAGAATTGAGGAAGTTGAGGAAGGGAATTTGGAAAGATTTTGTCAACATTTGTCTAAACTAGCTTGTGTCTAACACCTTGTTCTTGGCCAAGAATCTGTTATTAGGCCTCTTAATGTCACTCAAACTGACATGGTTAAGTGTTAGGGCAAGAACTGCAGATGAGGGCTATCCTGGGAAATCCAGCATGCAATGGTCATTATATCTATAAAAAGTTCTACCCTCTCCCCATTGCCTCCTCAGTGCCAAGTTAAATAGTAGGTATATGAAAATCTTTATCCTAATCAACCTATCAAGATTTTATTGAGTGTGCTTTCTCTTCAGCAATTGTGCTTGATGTTAGAAATAAGAAAATAAAAAAAAAAGAGATCCTTCCTGCCTAGGGGGTGAGAGGCTACTGCCTACATCTTAGAAAAAGCGCACTAGATACAAAAGATACCAAAGTTGCAGAAAAATAATATAAGAGTGTGTGTCAGGAGAGATTCATTCACTTATTCTCTCAAAAAATATTGAGGAGTTCCCGTCATGGCGCAGCGGAAACCAATCCCACGAGGAACCATGAGGTTGCAGGTTTGCTGGCCTTGCTCAGTGGGTTAAGGATCTGGTGGTGCTGTGGCTGTGGTGTAGGCCGGGGGCTACAGCTCCGAGTGGACCCCTAGCCTGGGAACATCCATACGCCGTGGGTGCAGCCCTAAAAAGGCCAAAAAAAAAGAAAAAAAGAAATATTGAGCACATACTCTATGCCAGATACTGCTGAGGCTTATAAAAACAAAACAAACACTGCTAATGCTTGGGTTACTGCTGTAGCACAGGTTCTGTCCCTGGCCTGGGAACTTCCACATGCTGTGGGCACAGCCAAAACAAAACAAAACAATGATAATTAAAAAAAAAAAAAAAAAAAAAACCTGAAAAACCAAACAAAAAGAATGGATTAGAAATTCAAATTTTGGAGTTCCCATTGTGGCATAGTGTAAACGAATCCGACTAGGAACCATGAGGTTGCAGGTTCAATATCTGGCCTCACTCAGTGGGTTAAGCTGTGAGCTGTGGTGTAGGTCGAAGATGCAGCTCAAATCTGGCACTGCTGTGGCTGTGGTGTGGGACAGTGGCTACAGCTCCCATTGGACTCCTAGCCTGGGAACCTCCATATGCTGCGGGCACGGCCCTAGAAAAGACCCCCAAAAAAGAGATATTAAATTTTTTTTTGTAAAGTTTAAGAAAGCTGGATATTCATTAAATATTTGGTAGAATTCACCAGTGAAGCCAGCAGATCCAGGCCTCTTCTTTATCAGGAGATTTTTATTACTGATTCAATCTCCTTTTAGTTATAGGTGTATTTCTCCAAGTCCATCAATCTTTGGTTTTTATGTATTGGAGCTCTGATGTATGTTTATAACTGTTACATCTTCTTGGTGAATTGACCTTTTATCAATATATGCTATCCTTCTTTGATTCTTGCAGCAGTGTTTGACTTAAAATCTATTTTGTTTCATATTATTATAGTCATCCCACATCTCTTTTGGTTACTTCTTGTGTTGAATATCTTTTTCAAGATTGAATATCACTTTCAACCTATGTGTTTCTTGAGATCTAAAATGAGTTCCTCATAGACAGTATATAGTTCCATCACAGTTTTCAACCCATTCTGCCAACCTTTGGATTGATAATTTTATTTATTTATTTATTTTAGGCCCACACTTGTGGCATATGGATGTTCCCAGGCTAGGGGTCGAATCGGAGTTGTAGCTGCTAGCCTATGCCACAGCCACAGCAATGCCAGATCCGAGCTGGGTCTGCGACCTACAACACAGCTCACAGCAATGTGGGATCCTTGACCCATTGAGCGAGGCCAAGGATTGAACCCACATCATCATGGGTATTAGTCAGATTCTTAATCCACTGAGCCACAATGGGAACTTTGATTGAGAATTTTAATCCAGTTACTTTTAAAATAATTAGTGATGGGAATAACTTACTTTTGGAATTTTTTATTTTTCTGTATGTCTTACACATTTTTGGTCCCTCAGGTCATCTATTACTATCTTCCTTTGAGTTTAGTTGATTTTTTTCTTTTATGTTGACATGTTTTGATTTTCTTCTCATTTCTTTTTGCATTTTTTCTGTAAGTATTTTCTTGTTACAAAAGGGATTACATATAACATACTAACATTATAATAACCTGTTTTGAAACCAGCATAATTTCCATAGCATACAAAAGCTCCACTCGTACAGCTCTCTGTATCTCTATCTTATGTTTTTGATGGAACAGATTACATCTTTATATATTACTGTAATTCTTTTTAAAACTTTTTTCATATTACTTTTAGAGTTCAGGTTTGATTAGTTTGCATCAAATCTGTGTATCAAATTGGGGATAACTGACGTATTTACTATGTTGAGTCTTCTAATCCTTGTACATGATATGTCTCTATTAATTTAGGTCGTCTGTGATTTTTTTTTTTTTTTTTTTGTCTTTTTGCTATTTCTTGGGCCTCTCCCGCGGCATATGGAGGTTCTCAGGCTAGAGGTCGAGTCGGAGCTGTAGCCACCGGCCTACGCCAGAGCCACAGCAACTCGGGATCCGAGCCGCATCTGCAACCTACACCACAGCTCCCGGCAACGCCGGATCGTTAACCCACTGAGCAAGGGCAGGGATCGAACCCACAACGTCATGGTTCCTAGTCAGATTCGTTAACCACTGCACCACAACGGGAACTCCTATGTTTTTTTTTTAAATTGTTTTAGTTTTCAGCATTTTCAGAACAAACAGTTCGTGTTTTGTTACCCAGTTATTTTTCAACTAATCATTAAGACTTTTTTCCTTTTTCTAGTCTTATTTCATTTACATGTTCACCTACTGTACTGGTTAGTTTTTGTTGTTTGTGAACTCTAGAAAATAGGCATCACACTGAATATAGTTACTTAATGCTTTTACATTTAGCATTGTTTCTAAGACTCACTGATGTCATAAAAGAAGAAACTCATTACCAGCACTACTTGCCATAATATTCAAAATAAATATACAACTATTAAAATAGAACAATGTTCATTTATGTACCAACTTAAAATCATCACATGCATCACTGTGTAAGTGTATCACATTTTCACCACCGGGTATTAGAAGTCGCCTGGTATCTCCTGTTAGATAAGTGCGGAGCAATTCACCCACAAGCCAAAGAAGACCTAAGTTTGTGTATGCTTTGTAACATCTACAGTACCAGCCCTTATGAAATTTTAATGCGCATATGAATCAACTTGGGATCTTGTAAAGGTGCAGATTTTGATTCTATATGGAACCTAGATTCTGCATTTCAAACAAACTCCTAAATGATATTGATGTTGGTTTCCCAACCACGCAAAGTGGCAGGGTACCAGACTGTTAAGTCCCTGAAGGGCAGGGATCATGCCTTATTTTTTAGAATAGTGTCTGGCACAGGCAACGGCTAAGTTACTACTCGTTGAAGAAAGCACTGAATTCGCTTCCCCCCAGTCACACGACTCCCAATAAGCAACCTTCAGTTCCAGTCTCTCGCGCGAGCGCACCACTACTATTCAAAAATTTTAATCTAAGATAAAACTATAGCTCAGTTTTTATTTTCTACGTAATCCCAGTCTAGAATATAAATTCCATGAGAGTAGAGACCTTAGTTGTGAGGATTTCCTAAATTTCAATCTCCCCGGACCTGATCTGGAAGTAAGAACAGCGAATTCTCTGAGTAAGGCCTCTGCTCTCATGGAGCTAATGATCTAGCGAGGACTTCAAGCGAGAGGCGATCACACCAGGTTTCTACGTCCAAGCCTTTGCTGCAGGGCAGCCACGGAGACCCCCTCCCAAGGCCACCCGCCACCAGGCAGTGGGAAGTCCTGGAACTCAGTCGCCGCGGGGGGGAAAAGCCCCGGGCAGGGGCTCTTTCATTGGACAGTCCAGATCGGGAGAATCCAAAGTGGCGGGGGTGCTGGATGGGCTATCCTAGACGTAGAAAAGGACTACAGAGTGGATATCCGCGCCAGGAAGAGAAACCTAAAAGTGGTCATTTAAATTGCCTTCTGAATATTTCCTTACGAAATTATGTTTCTCCCTAGCCTGCGTCTTGGAGGAATTGGACTGGTCCAACCTCCTCCGGGGAGCAGTAGAGCGCAGGCGGGTCGTGTAGAGAGGCCCCTCAGTAGGCGTGGGAAAGAGTGTCGCGGGGAGAGCTGGGCCATTCTCGCCCTCCGCCACCATCTTACTCTCCTGTAAGGCGGTTGTGACCGCGGGTCCGAGCAATCTTAAGCCATGAAGCTTATAACCAGAGCCGGATCCTTCTCGGTGAGCACAGTCGGCGGGCTTAGGGCAGGGTTGGGAGAGCAGTTTGTTAGCAAGGTCATACGGACAGGAGGTGCCTGGTTTGGGGTCCCGGTGCCTTGGGCTCTGTTCTGCCCTTCAGCTGAACCCTGCCGGCCAAGTGGTCTGCAGGCTGGGTGGGTCGGGCGTCCGAAGGACAGCTCGTGGTCTGAGTACCGGAGACCCAATGCCGGAAAACCGAAAGAGAGGGAGAGGGCTTGAGAGCCGAGGTGTAGCGACTGGGCGTGGGAGACCTTTGAAGGTCATTAGTGCACTTTGCTGGAGAAGGCGACCGCCAGACCTCGGACGCAGGAGGCCGGCGTAGACCTACCTGTCAGCCTCGGCCCCCCGTCCCTACCCTGTCAGCCTCGGCGTATGCTTCTTGGCGTATCACGGAGCATCAGCTTTTCCAATGGGCTTATGAGTATGATCCTAAGGAAGAAATGAGCTAATGTCTTTGTAGCGTTTTTCGCAGTGCCTGGAAGTTGTTACTGTGGTCTCCTGCTTTTCTTGATCTCTTGTAAGAGTTTATCCAGGAGGGGTTCTTGGCCTGCCCTCAAGAGCTTAAGCTCATTCAAGCCAAGCCGGAGTGAAGCATAGCTGTCGTCTGGGGAAATCTCCTCTAAGTGTCAGTGTTATATGTGTGGAACGGTAGTTATGGGGGGGGGGGGTCTTGTTCTCAGATTAAAAAAATCTCAGCAAAGCCACCTTTGTTCCTAGGAGACAGTTGGCAATATCTAGAGACATTTTTGGTTGTAACAACCTGTGGGGGAGTTCTGCAGCTGAACATCCTACAGTGCCTAAAGCAATCCACGGCAAAGAATTGTCCAGTCCCAAATGCCAAAATTACCTGGGTTTGCAAGGTAACCTAGGAACCTGATAGAAGGAGGTGCAAAAGACCAGGGAATGGAGTTTCTCTGCACTTAATGTTTAAGTAGATAAACTATGAATTGTACAAATAGCCGTAATTTAGTCTACAATTGTCTTACCCTTCCTAGCACCCCTAGACAAACCAGTGATTAGAGGAAAACCCAGTTAGACTGGGCAAAGATCTCCGAAGCTCCTCCTCCATTCCATCCATCTCCACCTTCCAGTAGGAAGAAAATACTCAGAGTTCCCATTGTGGCTCAGTGGAAACGAATCTGTCTAGAATCCATGAGGACACAGGTTCAATCCCTGGCCTCGCTCAGTGGCTTAAGGATCTGGCGTTGCCGTGAGCTGTGGTGTAGGTAGTAGACACAGCTCAGAACTGAGCTTGCTGTGGCTGTAGCGTAAGCCAGCAGCTATAGCTCCGATTCCCTAGCCTGGGAACCTCCATATGATATGCCACAAGTGCAGCCCTAAAAAAGCAAAGAAAAAAAAAATTAAAATTAAAAAATTTTTTAAAAATAAAACAGTAAAATCACTAGGAGGGTTAACTATATGAAACTAGGAACCAGCTTAGTACAGCACTGATGCTGAATGCACAACCAACAGCCTCCACCCCCTGGACAACACCGAGGGGCATTGCAGCCTCTGAGGGGGGGGCGGTCCTTAGAAAAATCTAGTAGCATGTTTGTTTGATCCTGGGAGTACTGAGGATTAACTCTCAGCATCTCTAGTAGTCACCTTATGACCCTTCCACATCATCAAAATGTGGCATTTTGTATCATTTGCCAAAAAAACCTGATTGCAGTTCAGCATTTTGGATCCATTATCTGACATATAAGAGGACCCTTTTACCCTTAATACTATACATACCACTGTAGTGGGTACATATAGTATATTGAGAATCTGCTATGGATGAAGCTATTGTTCATCTCATGGTATATTAGTCAAAGAAGATAAAACCCTTGGTTGTATAGTATTAGTGTAACGCAGAAGAGAGTGAAGATTCTATGGGAAAAATTGGGGGCTTAGACAAAATTTCTTTTATAGACTTTATCCTTTTTAAAGGTTACCTAAAATGATTAAGGAATGAAATCGTATTGGAAAATAGGCCGAAAAGATGAAACTCTTTGGGCAGATAAGAGAAGCAGTCATGGTAAAATCTGTCTAAAAGGGTATGAATGTGCTATTCCACACTTTTCCAAAAAATTCCAAAGTATTAGAGCTAGAAAGAACCACTTGAAGCCTTAATAAGATAGTTAAAAGGTTTTTTTAAAAAACAAAAACAAAAACAGGAGTTCCCGTCATGGCACAGCAGAAACGAATCTGACTATGATCCTTGAGAACCCAGGTTCAATCCCCAATCTTGATCAGTGGGTTCAGGATGTGGCTGTGGTGTAGGCTGGCAGCTGTAGCTCCAATTCGACCCCTAGCCTGGGAACCTCCATATGCCGTGGGTGCAGCCCTAAAAAAAGACCAAAAAAATAGTAATGATTCTTTACATAGTAAGAAGTAAACATGGAGAACTCAGTATTCCTTCAGCTTCCACAAATCACAAAGAAATATTTTAGAATGGCATGGGGAAACTGGTGGATGAGTCAATCCATAACAAGTTAATCGGCTAAGTCCCCTCGTGGAGTTCTTTTACCATTGAATACCCTCTGTTGCTTGGGCCCACTCTGATTCAATGCACTGTTCTTTTGAGAAATGTGGTAACCTGTCTTTTTTTGTGTTTAGAGATTTTATTCTCTCAAAGTTGCCCCCAAAGCTTTGGCCAGCGCTGCCCCTGCAGGAGTGCCTCTACAGCCTCAGGACCTTGAGGTTAGTCCCACTGAGTTGCTCACTGGCCCACCTGTGCCTTACTGTCCTTGGTAATATAAAGACATTAATCACATCCCTACTTTATCTTTAAATACAGTTTACCAGATTACCAAATGGTTTGGTGATCGCATCTCTCGAAAACTATGCTCCTGCATCAAGAATTGGTTTGTTCATTAAAGCAGGCAGTAGATATGAGGACTCCAACAATTTAGGAACCTCTCATCTGCTTCGTCTTGCATCCAGTTTGGTAAGCATCTTTACTACTGCAGTGTGTTTAGAAATCTACAGAGTTCCCTGGTGGCTCAGCAGGTTAAGGGTCACTGCTATGGGGCAGGTTTGATCCCTGGTCCGGGAACTTCTGCATGCTTCGAGTGCTGCCCCAAAAAAGAAAGTAATCTGTGGTATCTTAGTTCTACAGAAAAGAACAACAAAGCAACATCCCTATGTTAGTTTCCCAGAGCTGCCATAGCGAATTACTGCAAACAGTGTGGCTTAGACAACAGGAATTCATCTTCTCACAGTCTGGACGCTGGGAGTCAGGCAGGGTGTCAGTAGAGCTCTGCTCCCTCTAAAAGCTCTAAAAAGAGTCTTGCCTTGTCTCTTTCTAGCTTCTGGTGATTGCCAGCAATCCTTGGCATTCCTTCACTTGCACCTGCGTCATTCCAATCTCTGCTCTTATCACATGGCTTCTGTGTCCAAATATCCTTCTTATTTAAGTTTTTCAGTCATATTAGATTTAGGGTCCATGACCTTGTTTCAAGTATTTGCATCTGCAAAGACTATTTCCAAAACAGGTCACATTTGCAGGTCCTGGATGAACATGAGTTTTGGAGGGACATTATTCAACTCAGTACAGGTCCCAAAAAACCACAGGATACTTTTTACCACAGAGAAGCATTAAATTAGTGTCCATCTGAATATTAGTGCTAGGAAATAGAAATCAATTTTTAAAGGAATTATTAAATGCCAGAAATTGAAAGAAAATTATTCTTTCCCATATGCAGATCTCCTGCAGAATAGAATGATGAATCCAGTAAGCTTGTATTTGATAATGGAATTTTAACCTAACTATACTTTATATAAAAATCTGTACTTGTGCTTTTTGGGGAACTTTGTTTCATTATTCTTAAACTAGAAAGGATTCCCTATTTAGGTAATGTTCTTTTTGAATTTAATGACAAACACTAGATTTTGATGTAGAGTGATGTTTGGCAAGCATAGCATTAAAAAAATACTAAAAAAAATTGTTCTTTCTTTTCCAAGACTACAAAAGGAGCTTCATCTTTCAAGATAACCCGTGGAATCGAAGCAGTTGGTGGTAAATTAAGGTTTGTTACGATGACTAATCAGAAATAGTGAAAACACCAGAGGGTAGTCAGTTGTAAAGGAACTTTTCTATTACCGGGGTGGTTAACAATTTCTTAAGGCACAAGAAGGAGAACACTGATAAATTTGACTGCAAAAAATGTAAAATATCCTTAGGCCTTAAAGTAAAAATTACATTATCTGGGAGTAGATATTTGCAACATATGTAACCTGGAGAGAATTATTTGCAAAAATGAACTACAAATGAGGAAAAAACAACCAAAGAGAAAATGGATAGGGAGAGGCTGTTCCCAGAAGAGGAAGCCAGAAGCAAGGATCTTTACTTGTAATCAACAGCGATGACAAGCATTTTATGCTTCTGGTGGAAGTATAAATTAATACAGCTACTTAGAAAAGAACCAGGTAATATCTGTTCATACTGAAAATGAGCATATTTTACAAGCTAACAATTTTTCATCCATATGCACAAAGGAATTCTTTATCGTTATCGAGACTGGAAGCAATTTAAATGCCTGTCTTTAGAGAGAGAGAAAGAATATGATACAGTAACATGCTGGGCCTGCTACACAGCAGTTAAGGAAGAACTCGATCTGTATCCACATAGCAGACTTCAAAACAAAATGTTTTGTGGGAAAATAAGCTTCACAGTTTTTATTTATTTATTTATTTTTTTGCCTTTTTGCTATTTCTTGGGCCGCTCCTGCGGCATATGGAGGTTCCCAGGCTAGGGGTTGAATCGGAGCTGTAGCCACCGGCCTACGCCAGAGCCACAGCAACGCGGGATCCGAGCCGCGTCTGCAACCTACACCACAGCTCACGGCAACGCCGGATCGTTAACCCACTAAGCAAGGGCAGGGACCGAACCCGCAACCTCATGGTTCCTAGTCGGATTCGTTAACCACTGCGCCACGACGGGAACTACAGCTTCACAGTTTTTAAAGGTATAAGGTTTTTAACAAAATAATAACATGTCGTGCTTATGATTATACTTGTCTCTAGTGTGGGAGGAAGTGAGGGAGTTAGCCTGGGAAGGGTGCAAAGAGATCTTCAACTTTAAAGTTTTTTTTTTTAAGTTGTGGTAAAATACACATAACATTAAATTTACCACTCTGCATCCACTAACCCCAAACTCCCAATCCATCTCACTCCCTCCGGCTCCCCCTTATATGTATGACTGGGCCACTGTGCTGTACAGCAGAAATTGACAGAACATCGTAAATCAACCATTCTCTACTACACAATTTTTAAAATATAAAAAAAAAAATGTACCACGCTAGAGTTCTCTAAGTAAAGTAAGGATCCAGTGTTGTCATTTCCCACCTTCAGGTGTATAGTCCTATGGCGATAAGTGGCATTAAGCACCATCTCCAGAATGTGTTGTTTTTGTTTTTTGCCTTTTAGGGCCGCACCAATGGCAGAGGGAGGTTCCCAGGCTAGGGGTCAAATCACAGCTCCAGCTGCGGGCCTACACCACAGCCACAAGGGGGAAATCCGAGCTGCATCTGCAGCATACACCACAGCTCACAGCAATGCCGGATCGCTGACCCACTGAGCAAGGCCAGGGATCAAAGCTACATCCTCAGATACTAGTCGGATTTGCACTAGGACAGGAACTCCCTCCAGAATGTTTTCATCTTCCCCAGCTGAAACTGTAGCACTGACTCCCCCATTCTCCCTTTCCCCCAGCCCCGGGCAGCCACCACTCTGTGTTCCGTGTCTGTGATTTTGACTGCTCTAGGCACCTCCTATCAGTGGAATCATACAGTATTTGTTGTCCTTTCATGACTCCTTTATTTCGTTTAGCAAAAAGGTCTCAAGGTTTATCTATGTGTAACTTGTCAAGATTTCCTTCCTTTTAAAAGTTGAAATATCTGCCATTTCCTTTTTGAAGATTTTAAAAAATATTTTACAATTTTAGTTGAGTGTATATACTTTTGTTATACTATTATTTATACTTGTTTCTACCTCACAGTAATTTTTTTCCAAAAGAGTTGGTTGATTTAACAAAGCTATAAGGGAAAGCTAATATTGATCTATAATTCACTGTGATTTATTTTTGACTTAGTGTGACTTCCACAAGGGAAAGCATGGCTTACACAGTGGAATGTCTGCGAGATGATATGTAAGTACTTGTAGGGTTTTTTTTGTTTTTTGTTTTTTTAAAGAAATACCGAGCTGCTCAATTCTAGTCTTTTTTTAATGGGGCATCGTGGCCTCCTGTGTTGGTTTTGTATTATTATTCACAAGGTGCCTGAAGTGGAATATCGAGAGCATAGCAGTTCTGAGGAGTGGATGCTGGTTTTAAATTTTTTGACGGTAACTCTTATCTTTGTGCCTTCTGTAGTGAGATCCTGATGGAGTTCCTGCTCAATGTCACCGCAGCACCAGAATTTCGTCGCTGGGAGGTAGCTGCCCTGCAGTCTCAGCTAAGGATTGATAAAGCTGTGGCTTTTCAGAATCCACAGGCTCGTAAGTGCACTTTTCAAATTATGTTCCGTCGTTTCTAAGATAACTGCATTTTTTAAAAAGATCAATTTGTAGAGGAATAAAACTGCAGTTGAAATTTTTTTCTCCTTGGGTTTGAAAATGTGCTTTCCAAAAATTTGCCCACTTTTAAAACATACTGTTGTTTGTTTCTAAACATTTGTGTTGTTGACTATTTTTCACCTTTAATGGTATGTAAATTGATTGTAGAATCCTGGGCCTTTTTCCTGTGTGTCATTCCCCCAACCTGGTGTTTTTGTGGTTGTTTTCCTTTTTTCTTTTCTTTTTCAGCTGCACCTTTTTTGTATGGAAGTTCCCAGGCCAGGAATTGAACCCGAACCAGATCCAACGCCAGATCCTTAACCCACCATGCTGGCCCAGGGATCAAATCAGCACCTCCACAGAGACAAGCCTGATCATTAACCTGCTGTGCCACAGCGGGAACTCCCTACTTGGTATTTTTTTAATGGTTGTTTTGCTTAGACCAAATCCGGCAGCAGTTTATAGTTGCTGCTGCTTTTATTGTTTATTGTTATGTATTGCTATTACTGTTTAGCCAACTCACTTTTATTGGGTCTTTCCAACCAACTAAGTTTTTAAAAGTAAGAACTTTTTTGTATTCATATTTGTGTTTATATAATATTTAGTTAAATGATCTTGACAAGTACATCTGACAAAACAAATCTATTAAAAAGCACTCTTGACTCTCAGAAGTCATACATCTTCTGGTAGGAGCAAAAGTGTGCAGATAGACCACTGAGATAAATGCAGGTGATCAGCTGCAGGGGCTCAGGGTGGGATGGACTTCACTCAGATGCAGGCCTGTCAAGGGTGGATCTCCCAAAAAGGAGAAAAATAAATAAATAAATGAAAGAATGGGTCTCCTGTCAGGTATTTGAAAAACAGTAAGTGCTTGCTTTCTGTTAGCTAATGATATTTCATAGTGATACTGTGTCACATAGGAGAACGATATTTGTTACTCCAGACCTCTACCAAAGAATTAGATAGAATGTTAAAGTTGTGGAAAAGATGGCTTGAGGAGTTCCTGTTGTGGCTTATCGGTTAACGAACTAGACTAGCATCCATGAGGTTGTGGGTTCGATCCCTGGCCTCGCTCAGTGGGTTAAGGATCCGGCATTGCCATGAGCTGTGGTGTAGGTTGCAGATGTGGCTCGGATCTGGTGTTGCTGTGGCTGTGGTGTAGGCCAGCGGCTGCAGCTCCATTTAGACCCCTTGCCTGGGAACCTCCATATGCCACAAGTGTGGCCCTACAAACAAACAAGCAAAAAAAAAAAAAAAAAAAGACTTCTGTGTTCAGAGTAGCTTTCTTCCCCATTGATAGCGCTGAGGCCCCAGCCCTCATCCTTTCTGCCTGAACAGTTAGTTACTGTCGTCTCCTGGCCAGTGTCTGCCTCCAGGCATACCTCTTCAGTCCATTGCTGTTACCTATCACTATTACAGTGATTTTTTTTGTTGTTGTTGTTTTTTTAGGGCACACCCATGGCATATGGAGGTTCCTAGGCTATGGGTCCAATTGGAGCCACAGCTGCCAGCCTACACCACAGCTACAGCAAGGAGGGATCCGAGCCTACACCACAGGTCATGGCAACGCCAGATCCTCAACCCACTGAGGGAGGCCAGGGATCGAACCCACAACCTCATGGTTCCTAGTCAGATTCGTTTCTGCTGTGCCACAACAGGAACTCCTACAGTGATCCTTCCGACATGAAAATCCTGTAAAGGTGTCTTATTATCAATGAGGTAAAGTCCCAACCATTTAAATGAGCATCTTCGTTAATGCTAGTGATCTGGCCCCTGCCACCCTCCCTTGTTTCTCGCTCTACCCTCTTCCCTTCCCAGCTGCCATTCCCCTTTGCATCAAACTGTTTTCTGTTTCCTTTGCCTGAAATGCTGTTCCCAGATCATTCACCTGGGAAACACCTACTCATTCTGGCAGACTCATCCCATATTTTACTTCTGTTACTCCTTTCAGATTCCCACCACCCGTCCCTCGTGCCCTCGCTGCATTTTTGATATACTGCTAACTTCACATCCATAATACTTTATGTTATAGCTTTTCCCCTCAACACTTTGAGGGCAGGCACTGTGTCTTACTCAGCTGTATTTCCTGCACCTGACACAGTACCTGGCATAGAGGGACTGCCCAAATGATAAATAAAAGACACATAGCTCAGGCAGAGGCACTGAACCCGGAAAGTAGGGACAGTGCCAGGGTACCAATGAGGAGTGCCGTTTGGCAGTGGCATTTGACCCCTGTAAGCTAATAATATGACCTCAAACTGATACTTTCCTATTCCTCTCATCCTGACAACTCCCTCATTACCTAGAGAGGGAACCTTGGAAGTAAGTGAAATTCAGATTAGATGACTTAAGGTCACAGGGCAAGGTGCTGGCAGAACTAACTAGATTGAGTTTCTGCATCTGAAATCCAGGTCATTGTCTACTTTCCAGGTGACACCAGGTAGACTGAAGTTAGAGATGTGTTTCAGTGGCTTCTGACATTTAGAAGCTGCTATCCTAGAATCTCTTATTTTTCTCAGCACATTCAACTGGCAGAATTTTAAAAGTTGCTAGAGGTTAAATGATACTAAATTTCAAGTCCTCTGAATACTTGAATGCTGTAAGATGACCAAAGTTGTATAGTCTAGTTGCTCTCTAGGCTCTAAACATTTTATTGTCTTTATTTAAATCACATTTCCTTAACTGCTTCTTTACTTACTTTACAGAGGTCCTTGAAAATTTGCATGCTGCAGCTTACCGAAATGCCTTGGCTAATTCCTTGTACTGTCCTGATTATAGGATTGGAAAAGTGACACCAGATCAGGTACTGATAAAACACATTATATTTTAAAATGTGTCTGTTTTCACATTAAATTGAACATGGACCTGCCGTTTCAGTTTTGTTTGCTAATTTTGCTTCTTATCTTCTAATTTAAGAAATTCTCTTGCTTATTTTTCCATCAGCTTGCTTTTTACCTAAAATTTGACCTGAACAATTTTTGTGTATCTTTCAACTAAAAAAAAGTTTTTATTACAAAAGTGACATATTCATCACAGAAAATTCAGAAAACAAAGACAGGCAAAATAAAGGGAGTTCCCGTCGTAGCTCAGAGGTAACGAACCCGACTAGTATCCATGAGGACTTGGGTTCAATCCCTGCCCTGGCTCAGTGGCTTAAGGATCCAGCATTGCTGTGGCGGCAGCTATAGCTGCCATTCAACCCCTATTCTGGGAATTTCCATATGCCAGGGGTACAGCCCTAAAATGCAAAAAAAAAAAAAAAAAAAAAAGGCAAAATTAAGGGGGAAAAAATATAAAATATTAAAATATCTCACACACCTAAAGGCACTCATTGTTTTGTTTTTTTGTTTTTTTTTAATTAATGAATTTCCCTACATTTATAGGTGTACAACAATCATCACAACCAAATTTTACAGCATTTCCATCCCAAACTCTCAGAGGCACTCATTGTTAACACCTAAATATATTTTTCTTCTAGACTCTTTCTGTGTGCATGTGTCTTTTAAACAGTGTATGAATGTTTAACTACCGTAATCTTGTGACGAAAAGTCTTCCTTTAACCACTCTGAATACCCAGATGGGAATGAACACCACTTCCATACCTCCCATGCCATCATCAGCTTGCTCACCAGCTCATTTACCTTCTCCAGCACACCTGCCTCACTCTGCTGGCAGTACAGATTTGTCACTTGTCATAGCCATATGTATATCAGAGAGAGAACTTTGTTTCCAAAACATGAAACATTGAGCATTAAATCTGCAAGTGTAGATATGTATATACAGTCTTAATTACCTACTCCTACCACCACCCATTTCCCCTAAATTTTTTATCAAAAGACATTAAGAGAAAAACTGGGAGGACTTCCCATTTTAGCTCAATGGAAACAAATCCAGCTGGTATCCATGAGGATGTAGCTTTGATCTCTGGCCCCACTCACTGAGTTGGGGATCCAGCGTTGCCTCAAGCTGTGGTATAGGTCGAAGACACAGCTCAGATCTGGCGTTACTCTGGTGTAGGCTGGCAGCTGTAGCTCTGATTCGACCCCCACCCTGGGAACTTCTATATGCTATATGCCACATCTTCAGCACTAAACCAAAAAAGAGAGAGAAAGAGCGAAACTGGGAATTATCAACACTTTCAAAGTATACATGACTCAGAAATTAAGATACTTATTTTCGGAGTTCCCGTCGTGGCCAGTGGTTAACGAATCCTACTAGGAACCATAAGGTTGCAGGTTCGATCCCTGGCCTGGCTTAGTGGGTTAAGGATCTGGCGTTGCCATGAGCTGTGGTTAGGTCGCAGATGGGACTCAGATCCTGCGTTGCTGTGGCTGTGGTATAGGCTGGTGGCTACAACTCCGATTGGACCCCTAGCCTGGGAACCACCGTATGCCGTAGGTGCAGCCCTGGAAAAAGACAAAAAGACCAAAAAAAAAAAAAAAGATGCTTATTCTCATTTCTGGTTATCCACGACAGAAAACTGAATTTTGTATCCCTTTTCTCTTTTGACTTACCTCCTTGTTAAGAAAACTATCCAAATATCAATTTAGTATCTTCCCTCATAGAGCACTTTTTAATTTTTTAAATTTTATGGTCATCCCTATGGCATATGGACATTCCGAGGCCAGGGACCGAATCTAAGCCACAGCTGCAACCTATGCCACAACTGTGGCAATGCTGGATCCTTTAATTAGCGTGTCACATTGGGAACTCCAAATAGGGCACGGCGGAGTTCCCGTCGTGGCGCAGTGGTTAACGAATCCGACTAGGAACCATGAGGTTGCGGGTTCGGTCCCTGCCCTTGCTCAGTGGGTTAACGATCTGGCGTTGCCGCGAGCTGTGGTGTAGGTCGCAGTCGCGGCTAGGATCCTGCGTTGCTGTGGCTCTGGCGTAGGCTGGGGGCTACAGCTCCAATTCGACCCCTAGCCTGGGAACCTCCATATGCCGCGGGAGCGGCCCAAAGAAATAGCAAAAAGACCAAAAAAAAAAAAAAAAAAAAAACAAATAGGGCACGGCGCTTTAAAAAAAAAAAATTATAGGTGATATCATCCAACTTGGAATCACCAATATTTTTTCATAAGACTGGCCTCTAGTGGGTTTTTAACGTTTTTCAATAATCAGATTCACTCTTGTAAAGATAGATGATTAAAGATATGTATGTCGTTTGAGGTAGCTGAAAGAATGAACATATCAGGAGTTCCCATCATGGCTCAACAGAAACAAATCTGACTAGTATCCATGAGGACACAGGTTCAATCCCTGGCCTCGCTCAGTGGGTTAAGGATCTGGTGTTGCCATGTGCTGTGGTGTAAGTCAAAGACAGGGCTCAGATCCCACGTTGCTGTGGCTATGGCGTAGGCTGGCAGCTGTAGCTCCAATTTGACTCCCCTAGCCTGGGAACCTTCATATGCCTCAGGTGTGGCCCTAAAAAGACCAAAAAAAAAAAAAAAAAAGAAAACATAGCATAGCAAATCATTTACCTAAAAGGGTGTCTATTGTGGCATTGGGTATAATTAAAAAATAATTAGAAACAAATTAAATATCCAACATAAGAGAACTAGTTAGATGATGTATTAAATGTAGAATGGAATACTATTCAACCATTCAAAAATAGGTACTGATAATGAAAATTTTCATAGCATATTGTCAAGTAAAGAAAAGGTAATTTATGATAAGATATACCAAGGGAATCCCATTTTTTAAAAAATAAGTTGTGTGTATGTATCATGGAGAAATACCAACATGTTAACTACAGTAATTAGCATTTTTTTAAATGTATCCCTAGGCTAAAGGAAATTCTAAGGAAATTGATGCTAGAATACTTTGAGCAGAGGCAGCATTCATTAGAAAAACATCAGTTTAAAAAAAATAAAAGAAAATATGGCTTTCCAAGGTGGAGACACCATTTATTTTAGGGCACAAATTCTCATAGATTGTTTATAGTTACCTTAGTTTAGTTTAACAGTCTCAACCAACATTAGTCAAGGAACCCTTTTTTTTTGGCTGCACCCTCAGCAATGACCCAAGCCACTACAGTGACAATGCTAGATCCTTTCCTACTGTACCACAAGAGAACTCTACCAAGGAGCCTTTTTAGCCAATTTTTCCTCCACTCATACCCAAATAATGATTTTTTTTTTTTTAGTGCCTGCAGCATATGCAAGTTCCCAGGCTAGGGTTCAAATTGTAGCTGCAGCTGCAGTCCTACACCACAGCCACAGCAGTGCCAGTTCTGAGCTGCATCTGCAACCCACGCCACAGCTCACACAAATGCCGGATCCTTCAACCCACTGAGTGGGCAGCCAGGAATCAAATCTGCATCCTCATGGATACTAGTCAGTTTCATTATCCATTAGCCACAATGGGAACTGCACAGTGATTTTTTTTTTTTTTTTTTTTTTTTTTTTTTTTTTGTCTTTTTACCTTTTCTAGGGCCTCTCTTGCGGCATATGGAGGTTTCCTGGCTAGGGGTCGAATCGGAGCTGTAGCCACCGGCCTACGCCAGAGCCACAGCAACGCGGGATCCAAGCCGCGTCTGCAACCTACACCACAGCTCACGGCAACGCCGGATCGTTAACCCACTGAGCAAGGGCAGGGACCGAACCCGCAACCTCATTGTTCCTAGTCAGATTCGTTAACCACTGCGCCACGACGGGAACTCCCACAGTGAATTTTTAATACCATGGATATACTGTAGATCTCTTTATGTACTTTACATGTATTAGTACTTTATATGTAAAGGAATAAGTTTGTTTTTTTTTTTCTTACCCCCCAAGAAGTAATTTTCATTCCCTTGGGAGCAGTAGTGCGCCTGTTGAGAATGCGTGTTTTCGCCCTCCTTTTGTATATTAGGTCTAAAGTGGTGATGTAAACCGGTGACTGTCAATTCTCACTGATTCTCAGATCAGCTAGGTGGTTGATGAGATAGGTGGGCAGTTTATTTTAAATAAAGATTCCAAGGAGTTCCCTCGTGGAAACTCCTTGGGTTAAAGGTCTGGCATTGTCACTGCAGCAGCTCAGGTCATTGCTGTGGCATGGGTTCAGTCCCTGGCCCAGGAACTTCTCTGTGCCACATGTGTGGCCAAAAAAATGAAAAAATAAAGATCCAAGATTTCACATTGAACCTAACTGTATCAGTCCGTATAATGGGCCCAGTAATGGGATAGGGTGCGGAGAGATTGACAGAGTTTGTTTTTATTTTTTAAGCCCCCCAGATAATTGTATAATCATCCAGGCTGGAAAGCCCGGTGTAGACCATAACTTCATAGCAGGAAAACCTTTAAAGATAGGCGAGAGGTGTATGGTGATATAACTCTATTAGCCCTACTATAGAATATAAATAATAGTGCTTTATTACTACCTGTATAAAGGCAAAAGAAACCTGCTATACTTCTTAATCATTAAGATTAATGATCTTAATGATTAAGATCCCATTTTTTCAAGTTCAAGCTAGCGTGTGCTCTAATTTTTAATTCCTTTTTTTTATTAGCAGCTTCACTGAGATATATTCGCATACCATACACTTCACACATTTAAAATATGCAATTCAGTGGTTTTTATTATATTCAGTTATATAACCATCACATTAAGACATTAAGTTCTGTTCTTTTTTTTTTTTTTTTTTTTTTTTTTTTTTTTTTTTTTTTTCTTTCTTTCTTTTCTCTTCTTAGGGCCACACTGGTGGCATATGGAAGTTCCCAGGCTAGGGGTCAGATTGGAGCTATAGCTACAGCTGCCAGCCTCTAACCACAGCCACTGCAATGCAGGATCCAAGCCCTAACTTGTGGCAATGCCAGATACTTAACCCACTGAGCGAGCTCAAGGATGGAACCCATATCCTCATGGTTACTAGTTGGGTTCTTAACCCACTGAACCACAATGGGAGCTCCAAATTCTAGTTCTTTTAAGCAGCGGTCTTTAAAATTTCAGTGTAGTTCAGCACTGGATAGTCCTTCATAGTTTATTATATCAGCTTTTAAGCCTGAGTATTTATTTTCTGCTGAAAAGCAATTTTACATTTTTTACAGCTTCCTATATTTATATAAATATAACCTAATAAATGTTTTTAACTTCCTCAGTTACATTACTATGTACAGAACCATTTCACAAGTGCAAGAATGGCTTTGATTGGACTTGGTAAGTTGGGGATTGCCTGCATGTCAGTTTGTTTCTTTAAGAGTAGTCCTTTTTAACTCACAGACATAGAGAACATACTTGCTGTTGCCCAGAGGGAAGAAAGGTAGAGGAGAGTTGGGTGGGAAGTTTGGGACTAGCAGATGGAAACTATATGGAATTAACAAACCACAAGATCCTATTGTATTGCACAGGGCACTATATTCAAGTGTCCTGTAATAAACCAAAAAGAATATGAGAAAGAATATATGTATATCTGAATCACTTTGCTGTACATGAGAAACTAATACAACCTTGCAAATCAACTCTACTTCAGTAAAAAAAAAAAAGTAGTATGACTTGCCAGATAGTGAAACATGTGAATAACTTAATGAAAAGACAACATTATCCCTGAAACACTGTAAACTCGCATGATCATATGTAACTGTGTATATATACATCTTTCACAGTTATGTACAGATGGATGACTAGATAGCTGGATCATTTACAGTTTCAGTGTTCTTGACTCTCAGAAAAGGTGATAGAAAATTCACTGAGGTGGCTGACTTTTATAAACTGGTGGGGTGGAAGAGTGGACACCTTTCCAGCACATTGTAACTCATTCACTATATAGGTTACCAGCCTCAATGTATCATATACTCATTTGGATATTTTCGTAAATTCTAATCACAGAGTTACCCTTCATGATGTCCTGTCTCATTCTAGAAAGTGGTTAATTGAAAAAAAGAAACTCTAAGATGTTCTGCTGGTAAATGTTGCACTCAGAGCTATGAATAAAAATATTGTTTCACTGATATGAGTCAAAAAGAAAAAAGTAGTCCTTTAAGCTATAGTTATGTGAACATAGGACCGAACAAAATTTTCAAACTCATCTTTTATGTCAGAAAGTAGGTATGTGATAGGATTTTATTTTATTTTATTTATTTTTTGTCTTTATGCCATTTCTAGGGGCGTACCCGCGGCATATGGAGGTTCCCAGGCTAGGGATCGAATCGGAGCTGTAGCTGCTGGCCTACGCCAGAGCCACAGCAACTCGGGATCCGAGCCGTGTCTGCGACCTACACCACAGCTCACGGCAACGCTGGATCCTTAACCCACTGAGCAAGGGCAGGGATCGAACCCGCAACCTCATGGTTCCTAGTCGGATTCGTTAACTACTGTGCCATGACGGGAACTCCCTCATTTAACCTTTTAAAACATGGCTTTTAAATTTAGGATAGTATTTGCAAAACCTATGACAAAGGGCAAATTTCTCTAAGCAAAGAGCTTTTGTTCTTGTTTTAGGTACACTTTAATAGAAAAGTAGACAAAGGGCATGAAACAACTTGTGGGGAAACTGTCTATGCCAGTTACTGTAAAATGTGTCATAACCAAGTAGTTTTTAGTCTGTGAAACTGGCAAAAATTAAAAGATTGATGCTGCTCAGTATTAACCAAGGTATGATGAAATTGGCACTCTCAAAAATTATTAGTGGGAGTGTAAACTGATATAACATTTTTAGAAGTCTGAATATATTAAAATTTTGAATGTTTATTCTCTCTCTCTTTTTTTTTTTTTTTTTTTTTTTTTTTGTCTTTTTAGGGCCGTACCTACGGCATGTGGAGGTTCCCAGGCTAGGGGTCCAATCAGAGCTGTGGCTGCTGTCCTACACCACAGCCACAGCAATGCAGGATCTGAGCCGTATCTGTGACCTACAGCACAGCTCACGGCAACACCAGATCCTTAACCCACTGAGTGAGGCCACGGATCAAACCCACTTCCTCATGAATCCTAGTCCTATTCGTTAACCACTGAGCGACGAAGGCAACTCCTTAAAATTTTGAATGTTTGTTCTCTTAAACCCAGCAAGTTTGGTCAAGTTTACAAAATAGTTGCATGAGAATGTTATTAGTAGTATTGGGCTTTATTGATCATTTGTTTTTATAAGTAACAGTTTAATTGAGGTATAGTTCATATGCCACAAAATTCATGCTTTTAAAGTGTATAGTTTGTGGGTTTTAGTTTATTGAGGGTGTAACTATTGCCAGAACATTTTCACCATCCTGGGAAGAAACCCCATACTCATTAGCAGTTACTCCTTATTCCACCTCTTCCTGGCCTCTGGTGACCACTAACCGGCTTTCTGTCTGCGTAGAACTGACTCTTCTGGACATTTCATATAAAAGGAATTATATAATAATAGCCTTTGTAACTGGCTTCTTTCACTTAGTCACTTAGCGTAGTGCTTTCGAAGTCCGGCCATGCTATAGCAGGTACCAATATTCCATTCCCTTTACTGGCCCAATAACATTTCATTGCCACCATTTTGTTTATCCATTCATCCCTTGGACCTTTGAGTTGTTCCTAAATGTTTTGGCTGTTACAAATATAAACATTTATATATAAGCTCTTTTTTTTAGTGCTGCAGCGAACATTGGGGTGCATGTATAAATTTTTTAATAAAACATGTTTTTGATTCTTGGGTATGTACCTAGTAGAATTGCCAGGATATTTAACCATCTGAAGAAGAGCCAGGCTGTTTCCCGAAGCAGGTGAACCATGTTACATTCCCATCAACAGTGCACAAGGGTTCAATTTCTCAACATCCTCCCCAGCTCTTAGTGATGATCTCTTTGATAATGGCCATCCTGATAGGTGTGAAGTAGTGTCTCATTGTGGTTTGGATTTGCATTCCTATAATGATTGATGACACGGGACATCGTTTTTCGTGCTTTTTGGCCACTTGTATTATCTTCTTTGGAGAAATATCTGTTCAAGTCTATCGCCCATTTTGGTGTTTTTGTTTTTGTTTTTTTTTCCCCGCTCTGTGGATGTTTCCAGGCTAGGGGTCGTATTGGAGCTAGAGCTGCCGGCCACAGCCACATAGGATCTGAGCTGCATCTGTGACCTATACCACAGCTCACAGCAACGCCAGATCCTCAACCCACTGAGTGAGGCGAGGGATCAAACCTTGCAGCTTCATGGTTCCTGGTCAGATTCATTTCTGCTGCAACACAGCAGGAACTCCTATTGCCCATTTTGAATTGGGTTGTTTGTTTTACTGTTGAGTTGTAAGAGTTCTTTATATATTCTGGACACTACTCCTTACCAGACACATGGTTTGCAAATGTTTTTTCCTATTTCGTGGATTATCTTTTCATTCTTTTGAAAATGTCCTTTAGTGCACATTGCAATATTGTTTTAATAGCCAACTATTAGAAACATACTAATGTCCATCAAGAAGGGATTGATTAGGAGTTCCCATCCTGGCTCAGCAGTAACGAACCCAACTAGTATCCATGAGGGTGCAGGTTCAATCCCTGGCCTTGCTCAGTGGGTTAAGGATCCAGCATTGCCATGAGCTGTGGTGTAGGTCACAGATGCAGCTCGGATCCTGAGTTGTTGTGGCTATGGCATAGGCTGGCAGCTGCAGCTCCGATTTGACCCCTAGCCTGGGAACTTCCATGTGCCATGGGTGTGGCCCTAAAAAGTAAAAAAGGGGGGGTTGATTAAATAAATGATGGTACATCTTCATAATAGTCTATAACCATTAAATGTTTGGTGACAGTCACTTTGATGTAAATTACAAAAGACAAGTTAGAAACAATAATACCATTTTTAAAATAAAAAATATTTGCATAGAAAAGAGTTCTAGATGAATATATAGTAAAGCTGTAAATGGATATCTGGAGAAGTGGTATAATGGGGAAGCTCTTTTTATTTCTATGATACTTGAATTGTATAATCATGTATTTTTAAAACGGTAGATTTTTACAGTTGTCTTTCAGAAATTAGGGTTCTAGCTTGTTTTTCTTTCTGTTGAAATAGGTGTGAGTCATCCTGTTCTAAAGCAAGTGGCCGAACGGTTTCTCAACATGAGGGGGGGGCTTGGTTTATCTGGCGCAAAGGCCAAGTACCGTGGAGGTAAGCATTCTGTTCCATTAGGGTTCATTTATCAGGATGCCCCCCTCCCCTGGTGGTGTCAATGTGGAGAGAAAGAATTAGATTGCTCGGGTGTTATGTGTTGACCACGTTTGTGTAAGGGGAAGCGTGGGATGGCATGAGGACAGCATCAGGCCAGAGAAAAGCTTAATCCAAATAGGTTGATACTGTGTCGTAGAGAATACTGAAAAGTAAAACCAAAAGCCCTTTTGTCTTTGCTCTTTTTTTTTTTTTTTTCCGTGGCCCCAGGTGAAATTCGAGACCAGAATGGAGACAGTCTCGTCCATGCTGCTCTTGTAGCAGAAAGTGCTGCCACGGGAAGTGCAGAAGCAAATGCATTTAGTGTTCTGCAGCATGTCCTTGGTGCTGGACCACATGTTAAGAGGGGCAGCAATGCCACCAGCTCTCTATACCAGGCTGTCGCCAAGGGAGTTCACCAGCCATTTGATGTGAGTTTACACAGTCCGATGTCCCTCCTTTTGTTTTCAAAGGCTTAACATTAATCCAATTTTAAAATTTAAGATGAGGGAGTTCCCGTCGTGGCTCAGTGATTAATGAACCCAACTAGCATCCATGAGGATGTGGGTTCGATCCCTGGCCTTGCTTAGTGAATTAAGGATTTGGCGTTGCTGTGAGCTGTGGTGTAAGTTGCAGCTGCAGCTCAGATCCTGAGTTGCTGTGGCTCTGGCGTGAAGCTGTCGGCTACAGCTCTAATTTGATGCCTAGCCTGGGAACCTCCATGTGCCACGGGTGCAGCCCTAAAAGACAAAAAAGACAAAAAAATAAAAAATAAAATTTAAGATGAGGAGTTCCCATATTGTGGGAACTCAGCATAGTGTCCTTGAGGGTGCAGGTTTGATCCCTGGCCTCACTCAGGGGATTAAGGATCCAGTGTTGCAGTGGCTGTGCTGTAGGCCTGCAGCTGCAGCTCTGGTTCAACCCCTGGCCTGGGAACTTCCATATGCTATGGTGTGGCTGTAAAAAGAAAAAAAAAAACTAAAAAAAAAAAACTTTTTTAATAAAAAATAAAATATAGGATGAACACACAGAAAATCTTTGTACAATTGAGGAGACAACCAGACATAATTTTAGTACCTTAGTGGGTCTACCAAAAACTTAACTGTCTTTTTAGCTACTCTAATATAAAAAGAATTGAATGCTTTACATAATCAGAAAGTCATACTTCAATTCCCATTAGAATAAAGTTTTAGATATTAAACATTCTCCTAAATTCTCATGAGTCTTTTTTATTTCCTCTGTCCCCTTCCATTCTTGTGGCTTCTTCCTAATTTCACTGCTCTTCATGTTTTCCAATAAGTGTACAAGGTAAACACCAAGAAGTTGCTTACAAACCTACTCCTCCAGCTTGAGATTAAGTGAAAAGAGGAAAATGGCATTTAGTCGTAACCGAAAGCCCATGTTTCCTTAGAAGACACCTTCTTATGACAGTGAGCCAAGTGCTAAAGCTCTCAAAATAGTGATACTCAAATCAAGAGAATATAAAATGTCAACCAGCAAGGTATTATATTATGAGTGATGATAGTTGGTCCAATGTAATACCCTAAGTACACAACCTTCTTTAAAAAGTAGCAAATGTTCTAAATTGTAGGATTGAGTATTGTTCATAATTTCAGCAACAGTACATGGCACAGGTAGATTTATGCTGCAATAGATCTTCGGCCATTTGACACTTGGTGGAAATTAAATTCAGTCATCTTCTCCTCTTATTCCCCCTACTCGAGTGGCACTGTCAAACTTTTCTTTAGCAGAGGAGCTTTTTTTATCCAATACTATTTCTCAACTGCAGTGCCCAAACACAGTTTTTGCTTTTAAAGTTTAGGGGAGTTCTCTGATGGCCTAGCGGGTTGAGGCTCCTGCGTTCTCACCGCTGTGGCTCTGGTTGCTGCTGTGTGGCAGTGTAGACTCAATCCCTGGCCCAGGAATTCCCACATACTTGCCTGTGTGGCAAAAAAGAAAAGAAAAAAAAAACCCAAAAAACCAAGAGAGAACCTCAAATAAACGTTGCAACACTCATTTAAAAAAAAAAAAAAAAAATGCTTAGCAGGCTCACTTGGCATTGAAACCCTTGGATCTTCTGTACGTTGCCTTAGGGTTCCCTGGAGCACAGTTTGAAAACCATTATCTTAAATTAGTCCTAAATTTGATTTCCACCAAATTTTCTTTCTCCTGGTTCGTCGCTACTCTGTTTTCTTTTCTTCATGCTTTACTCTTCACCATTGAATGGTAAGGATGTTTTGAGTAGTTAGAGTTTAATCTAATCCAGTGACATAACATAATAGAAATTTGGGAGTTCCTGTCTTGCCTCAGCAAGTTAAGGACCCGACCTTGTCTCTGTGAGGCCAGGTCGCATCCCTGACCTCGCTCATAGGGTTAAGGATGCAGCATTGCCACAAGCTGCAGAGTAGGTCACACATGCATCTCAGATCCAGTGTCACTGTGGCTGTGGCGTAGGCCTGCAGCTGCGAATCAGCCCCTGGCCCCCGGACACTTTCATGTGCCATAGGTACGGCTATAAAAAGAAAAGAAAAAAAAAAGTAGAAGTTCCTATTTAAGAATTTGGCCAGAAACTTGGAGAACAAATAGGATACCCTCAGAATTGTAATTAAACCTCAAGTGATTGAAATACGTATCTTTGTGTGCTTTGTACTGGCCAAAGCAGTGGTTTTCAAACTTCGGCGTGCATGAGCATCACCGAACATGGGTTTGAAATGCGGAAACCAACTATAATGGAAAAAATGAACATTTCTTAAAAATTTAAAAAACAAAAACAAACAAGAAAATAAATTTTAAAAAATGCGGGCTCCCAGTCATTGCATCTGTAGTGATCTGCGTGAGTAGGTCTAATAACAACTCTGGTGATCCTTATGTGAATGGTCCACATAAACACTGGAAAACATTTTCCTAGGCTGTCATATTCACCGTAAGGAGCTCAACCCTCTGCTCAGACCACAGACAGCAATCCCTGTATTTTCAGAGGCTAAACTTCTTGCTCCCGTGAACATCTGCATAATGGCCATTAAGCAGAAATGTCCCGCCCAACTCTGACTAGTATACCAGAGATGTAAAAGCAAATTAATAAGAAGGAAGTCATCACCAACAGCAGAAGGAAGAAAGGTTTGTCCAATGCCAAAGCCCATGATCTGTACCACCTCGGCCATACTGAGTCTATAGTAATAACGTTCACAAGTTAATGTTAACCTTTAATCATCAAGGCGTTAGGAGAAAAAAAAGGAAAGTGAGCAATCCATTTTAGAAAGAGATGAATGAGAAAAGTTAAAACTGTGACAGTTCTGAAAGAGGTAACCTGTGTAACTTCAGTCCCTCACAGAGCCAGTTAAGTGGAATACTAATTCATTTCCTTTGCTTATGCTGTGAAGGTACACATTTTTGTCTAGACAACCTTAGGGAATTGTGGTGCCCTGTTTTACCCAGTAGAATGAGTAAAGTTTCATTATATTTCAGGTTTCTGCTTTTAACGCCAGTTACTCAGATTCTGGACTCTTTGGGATTTATACTATCTCTCAGGCTGCATCTGCTGGAGATGTAAGTTGCGAACTCATCAATTCTCAAAAGATTGTTTTTCCCCCATTAACATGTTTTTAGTAAAAATATGGGAGTTCCCATTGTGGCTCAGCAGTAATAAACCCGACTAGTATCTGTGAGGATTCAGGTTCGATCCCTAGCCTTGCTCAATGGGTTAAGGATCCTGTGTTGCCGTGAGCTGTGGTGTAGTCACAGACGCGGCTTAGATCTGGTGTGGTTCTGGTTGAGGTACAGGCCAGAAGCTGCAACTCCAATTCAGCCTCTAGCCTGGGAACTTCCATGTGCCTCGGGCGGGGCCCTAAAAAGAAAATATATTTTGAATTTTGAATGCCATGATTTATCAGAGCTCTGTATAGTGTGATATCATTCAAGTGTTATCTGCTGTGAAGAAAACTTAAAAATGAAGAACATATATACGAATGCCTCTAGGAATGAGCAAGGAAATACCTCCTTGGTATGTTGGTTCTGTATGGACATGGGCTATCGAGTTGTCTCTGGGATATGAGGTCAAGGCCAAGATGTACCCTGGGAGCCCTCAACATAAAGTGTGTGTGTGTAAGTCAGGGTTATGTGTGAAAGGTTGTAGGAGGAGAAACTGAAGGTCCAGCTGAGGAAAATGGCCAAGAAAACGGAAAGAAAAAGAAAAACTGTTGCATTTGGAGGCCAGGGAAGAGAATGGTTAACCCCATTTTGATCTATTCTGGATTAATATCCTTTTAACCACAGAGAGGTCTGCTAGTTTTAACAAACTAGGACGATATTGGTGATGTTAATTGATTTTTACCAGAGTGTTGGAAGTGATCTAAAATTTGTATTATTAAGGAATGAATGAGAAGAAAGAAATGCAGAGTTGGTGCAGGCAGGTGGAGCTGAGACTTCAGGGAGGTATGGTAGAGTTTCCTCAGAGATTACGAAGGAAGAGGCATTCATGGTGAAAGGAAAGAAAATTGGAGCAGGCAGAGGAGAGAGGAAATTATAGGTGGATCAGATCTGGGAAATCAAGTACAAACAGGATCCACAGGCTGACGTGGGAGAAGAGGTTGTCAGGAAGATGCGGACCTACATCCCTGGTGACGTAAGAGGCTAAGTCATGTTTTGAGAGTAAGAGAAGGAAGGAGAGTTGTGAAAAAGTAATGAGGCTTGGGACAGATGAGTGGCTGAGGCACACAGGAGCGTAACAGCAGTATAAATGTCTCCTTGAGATCAGTGGCCACAAATTCATAGTACAGTCAGTTAGCGGTCTAGCCTAAGGGAGAAATGGAGGCAGGCAGGAGGGTTGATCCCAAGCTGTAGTCCTGCAACGTAGACAGGTCAGAAGTATGAGGAGACAACTAGAAGTTGGAAACACTGGCAAGAATGATTGAAGGGATGATTCATGGATCTAGGCAAGATAAAAAAAGTGATCCAGGGGTTCCCATAATGGCTCAACAGGTTAAGGACCCATCATAGTCTCTGTGAGGATGCAGGTTTGATCCCTGGCCTCACTCATTGGGTTAAGGATTGGGCATTGCCACAAGCTGCAGCATAAATCACAGATGCGGCTCGGATCTAGTGTTGCTGAGGCTGTGGTGTAAGCCGGCAGCTGCAGCTCCAGTTCCACCCCATCCGGGGAACTTCTGTATGCTGCAGGTGCAGCCCTAAGATGGAAAAAAAGTGACGCCAGAGGGACCTGATAGATTGAAAGTGGACAAATCAAGGAACTAGAGGTGTTGATAAAATGCTAGAGAAGGACAGCATGATTAAAGACTTAGGCCAGAGGTCTTGGAAGTGAGGGTTTCTGAGGTAGGACAGATGAAAGTTATATCCACATCTGGGGTATGGCTTTGGAAATGGGTAGCTCACATGGACGGAAAATGAGGGTCCTAGAATTTAGGTGAGTAGGGAAAACAATAAGTAGCACGGGCCAGGTTTGTTTTTATTTATTCAACAAATATTTACCAAGTACCCAGCCACATCACTGGAAGGTGATTCCTCTTGATGCCAGCATTCCAGGTATGGACAAGCTTTACAAATTGCCTGTGTAGGAGAGTTCCCATCGTGGCGCAGCGGAAACGAATCTGACCAGGAACCATGAGGTTGCAGGTTCAATCCCTGGCCTTGCTCAGTGGGTTAAGGATCTGGTGTTGCCATGACCTGTGGTGTAGGTCACAGATGCAGCTCTGATCTGGCGTTGCTGTGGCTGTGGTGTAGGCTGGCAGCTGTACCTCTGATTAGACCCCCCAGCCTGGGATCCTCCATAAGCTGTGGGTGTGGCCCTAAAAAGCAAAAAAAAAAAACAAAACAAAACAAAAAAAACAAATTGGCTGTGTATGAATTATTCCTTTCTTTTTTTTTAGTTATAATTTATTTCAAATGTTCAATTTCTGCTGTACAGCAAAGTGACCCAGCTATACATATATATACTTTTTTTCTTACGTTATCCTCCATCATGTTCCATCACAAGTGACTGGATATAGTTCCCTGTGCTATACAGCAGGATCTCATTGCTTATCCACTCCAAAAGCAATAATTTGCATCTACTAACCCCAAACTCCCAGTCCATTCTACTCCCTCCCACTCCCCCTTGGCAACCGCAAGTCTGTTCTCCATGTCCATGAGTTTGTTTTCTCTAGATAGGTTCGTTTGTGCCATATATTAGATTCCAGCTATAAATGATATCATATGGTATTTGTCTTTCTCTTTCTGACTTACTTTACTTAGTATGAGATCCATGTTGCTGCAAGTGGCATTATTTTGTTCTTTTTTATGGCTGAGTAGTATTCCGTTGTGTATATGTACCACATCTTCTTCATTCATCTATTGATGGACATTTAGGTTATTGCTATGCCTTGGCTATCATGAATACTGCTGCAGTGAACATAGGGGTGCCTGCATCTCCTTGAATGAAAATTTTGTCTGGATGTATGCCCAGGAGTGGGATTGCTGGACCATATGGTAGTTCTGTATTTAGTTTTCTGAGTTACCTCCGTACTGTTTTCCACAGTGGTTGTACCAACTTACATTCCCACTAACATTGCAGGAGGGTTCCTTTTTCTCCACACCCTCTCCAGCATTTGTTATTTGTAGTCTTCTAATGATGGCCATTCTGACTGGCATACTTCTTTCTTTTTAGTGAATTGTAAGAGAGGGCAGGATTGATTACCTGACACTTTAATTAAGAGTCTGAGGAAATTTTAGAGATGTTTATTCTTCATAGTCACTTATAAGTCCCTGTGTTTTCTTTTTGTAAACCCTGCCTCCACCCTCTGCCCTCTACCACTAAACATTTGTAAGAAGCTTGGCTACTTAGATATTGTACAAACAGCTGCTTTATAGATCCCTGGAAGAGTGAGCAGCACATAGTGACCTAAGAATTCCACACGGACTCTATACTGTGTCTCTGGAACGAACCTTCAATCTTAGGTTTTTGCCCTAGTAGAGGAGCAGCTGAATGCTGCAAGTGACCCTGGCACTGAGCAGAGATGACCAGCTTTTACTTATTTATCCTAGGTTATCAAGTCTGCCTATGACCAAGTAAAAACAATTGCTCAAGGAAACCTTTCTAATACAGATGTCCAAGCTGCCAAGTAAGTTTCAATATTAACTGTGTTTCATCTTTCAATTATTTGAAAGTTGTTTTTTCTAGTTACAACACTATTGTAATAAATGCACAAAAGGATTGAAAGGTACAGAAAAGTATTTAAAAGAAAAGGGAAATAGATTCCTCCCACCTAGATATATCATTATTAACATTTTGATTATTATCTTGACCATTTTTATACATTTTAAACATAGTTAATATTGCATATATACTTATTAATAAATAATATTTATTACTGTGTTTATTGTAGAAATTTGAAAATTACAAACACAAAGAAAGATAAAAATTATCTTTCATTCCCTACCAGTGATTCTTCTCTTTAACATGATAATGTTTCCATTTATTCAGATCACTAAAAATTATGTCATAAACAGTTTTAATGAGTGTGTCCAAATATACTTGTTGGACATTTTTCAACAAGATGGCAATTGGGGATTCTAAACAATTAATGATATCTTCGGGCTTAAAACATTTTTTCATTTCTTGTTACTTTTCTTGGTATAGATTCACAACTGGGCCAAGAGTTACAAATACTGTAACGAAAGGTTCTGCATTAAAATATGTATGTGTGTTTGTACGATATTGGTATATTTTGGAGTCACCATGTTACAGGGTTGTACTAGCTTAAAAATCATACCATCAGTGTAGGAGAGTGCCTATTCCGCCATAACCATTGGCGGCTGTTTTTTATCTCTTCACTGATTTGGTAGATCATAGATAGCTGATTAAAAGGTTGCAATTTCCATCTCCTGCTGGGTGATTTTCAAATTCCCGTTGTCTTCACTGAAAGTGGTAAGAACACCTCGGTAGTTCTGGGAGTTTCTCTAAAAGAGACAGACTCTGGATAGAGTTGGAAATCAGCTTGCATTTTCATACAGGAGTTAGACCATTTAAATTTGACTCCATCCATTTCAGTTCAAAAAGTGAATCCTGAAACTGGCAGTCTTCATGCCCACAAGGAAAGTACGACAGGGTGAATTACAACCCAGGAGGGAACAACCTGTTGCCATTTCTGTTCTCTTTAGTCTCATTACTTTTATAATGCCAAACACACTAAAAAAAATTGTGTCTGTGAATGAGTACAATACAGTTTATTAAATACCATATACGTGAAACCAAGGATTGATAAGGATGCAGCTCTACATGATTGCATCCGAAACAAACATAATTGAGACACCGGCTATGCTTAGGGCAAATGTATTTTCTTAATAACTGTAGCACAGTTGTTGGCAAGTACCTCAATGTTCAGAAAGTGGAATTTTGGTTATTAATGTCAAGATATGTTTATTTCCTGCCATTTTGATGGAGTTGATGCTTTTTTGTAAGGTTCTTATTAGTCTTCCTGTAGTGAAAGAGAAAGTGAGCAGTCATTGCTGAAGGGACAAACTAATATAATCTTTTCGTAAAGTTTATTGCAGGTAAAGTCTTTTTTCAGTTAAGCTGGCAGTATGGTAAAATTGCTACATCAGATTATAATTATGCTTAAATGGAAGTCTTGCTATAGAGTACCAAGAAGATGGGTTTCTTTGAGAGTTAAATAACTCAGATGCCTTACTGCACACCGGTTTCTTTCTGGGATAATTGTAAATTGAATTGTGTTTTATTTCAAATCGGTGCTTTGGTGCCAATATTTAAGCTACGGGGACTTAATGGGACCTATCTGTCCTTCCCCACCTCCCTCCCCTCAGTGAGACAAATCCCAGCACAGAAATGGGCTGGGAGTAGGGAAGTTAGATTATCGGCACACAACATTCTGCTAAGTGGGCAGTGAGAAGAGCCCACATAGGTATTTTTAACAGAGATGCCTAAAATTATGACCGAAAAAGTATCAGGAAGCAGTAAGTTACTTCAGTCATCAAAACTTCACATTACAGGAGTTTCCCTTCGTGGCTCAGCAGTTAACAAACCCGACTAGTATCCATAAAGTTGTGGGTTCATTCCCTGGCTCCGCTCAGTGGGTTAAGGATCTGGTGTTGCCGTGAGCTGTGGTGTAGGTCACAGATGCAGCCTGGATCTCATGATGCTGTGGCTGTGGCATCCTCCACATGTTGCTGGTGCAGCCATAAAAAATAAATTAAATTTTTAAAAAAATCACATTACAGGAGTTCCCTTCATGGCTCAGCGGTTAACAAACCTGACCAGTATCCATGAGGATGCAGGTTCGATCCCTGGCCTTGCTCAGTGGGTTAAGGATCCAGTGTTGCCATGAGCTGTGGTGTACGTTGCAAATGCGGCTTGGATCCTGCGATGCTGTTGGTCTGGTGTGGGCCAGTGGCTGCAGCTCCAGTTTGACCCCTGGCCTGGGAACTTCCATGTGCCATGGGTACAGCCCTAAAAAAAACCCCAAAAACTTCACACTGCAATAGTTTTAACTCGATCTTAAGTTCTAGTCTAAAATCAAAAGGCCATCTGTTGGGTTTTCAGTATAATCTTATAATGACAGCTTTTAAAATGATATCAATATTAAAATAGTTCATGAACTGAAGAAATAGAATGGAGACTTTTGGCACTGTAAAGCTGTTAATTTTTGTATTTACCCAAACATGTTTAAGGGTTTGGGAGAGTACTTTTAAATTGCCTTGCTCTGTAAAACTGGGTTCTGCCTTAGTTACACGCCTTTTATTGGACAGGAACAAGCTGAAAGCCGGGTACCTAATGTCAGTGGAGTCTTCTGAGGGTTTCCTGGATGAAGTTGGGTCCCAGGCTCTAGTTGCTGGTTCGTACGTGCAGCCATCCACGGTCCTTCAGCAGATTGATTCAGTAGCTGACGCTGATGTTATAAACGTAAGCAAATGAAAATTTATTTAACATCAAATAACTTGTCCTTATGATCCAATTTCAGAAGGAACGTATAAGCTTCCTTGGGCTACACAGGCTGTTTTCATGGTGTTTGGTGCCGATCTACCTGGTGTAGAGGCAGAAGGGCTCATTCCCATCAGATCTACAGACGGCTTCCTTGTCAACTCGGGGGTAGATGTTTCTTCCTCATTCCTCTCAATTACCATTAGGTTAAACCATTTTAAATTCTTAAATGTCCAGAAGGATCAAATATTGGCAGTTTCATAAGATTCAACCTGATTGTCAAGTGTGGTATTTTCCCTCCTCCAAACTCTCTCCCTGCCAGTCCTTCACAGTCCACCATCTCAAGATGGTCTTTCGTTTTCTCAGCCCAAGACATTTATTACTCCTGCCCGTGCTATGGTTTTTTTTTTTGACATATATTGTTTCCTACAAAAGTGAGTTGCTTTGAGTGCAAGGACTATGTCTTATACTTCTTTGCAGTCCCTTCTGTGCCTAACAAGTAATGAACTACAGAGTGAACCCAAAGCCAGTCCTTCTGTATTAACAAACGCCAACTCCCCTTCTATGATAGACGTCTCAGCTGTCTTCTCACCAAGGGGTCTACCCTTGGGGACAGAAAAAGGAAGAAGGCTATTTTAAGATAGGAACCCTGACTTGATTTCACTTGGCCCCTAAGTTCATCATCACACGCTCTTCCAGATGGCTGTCGTCATCTTGTAGAGTGTACCATCGTGAGAGGCCAGCCCAGCTGCCTCTGACACCATCTTCTTATTTAAAAAGCCGGCCTTGGGAGTTCCTGTCGTGGCTCAGCAGAAATGAATCTGACTGGCATCCATGGAGGACACAGGTTCGATCCCTAGCTCCGCTCAGTGGGTTAAGGATCCGGTGTTGCCGTGAGCGGTGATGTAGGTCGCAGACACATCTCGGACCTGGCGTTGCTGTGGCTGTGACATAGGCTGGCAGCTGCAGCTCCCATTTGAGCCCTAGCCTGGGAACCTCCATATGCAGCGGGTGTGGCCCTCAAAAGACAAAAAATAAAAAAGTTAAAAAAAAATAAAAAGCTGGCTGGAGATACTGTGGGGAATGTTCCTCGTTGTATTACATTTAATCTAAACAGCCAGCCTTTGAACTCAAAGTAGTGTCATAAAGAATAGTAGGATATTAAAGTGTAGCTTTTTAAGTCAACAATCTGTATTTTTATTGACTCAGACTTTGCCATTGTCTATAGAAACAGGAAAGGACAGCCCTGCCCAAGGAGGCACTGCCCCATTTTGCAGTGTCAGAAAGGTTTTCCTTTTCCCTCATGTCTAGGGCACCACACTGCTCAGTTCAGAAATAATGAGTATTTTCATATTTTTATATAAATATTTTCATAATGAATATAAAATATTTACTCAGAAATATGAGTATTTCATATGATGAAATAGTCAAAGGAACAGAAGTTTATCTACTTGCTTATTTCTATTAACTTTCTGTCTTTGTTTGTTTACTTAAAGGCTGCAAAGAAGTTTGTTTCTGGCCGGAAGTCAATGGCAGCAAGCGGAAATTTGGGTCATACACCTTTCGTTGATGAGTTGTAATATTGAAACATGTTGCAGGAAAGAGCTGAACATTTTCTCAACCCTGAGCAGCAAATACGTGAAGGTGAAAAGCCTCTAATGTAACATTTATCTTTTTTTCCAATGAGATTAAATATCGTAAAGCATAAATGCAAGTAACTGTTCCCAGATGACCTAAAGTCAATAAAACATTATATTTAAATGTTTTTCTTAGAGTTCCCTGTCACTGGTGTGGCTCTGGTTACCACTGTGGCAGGGGTTCGATCCATGGCCCGGGAACTTCCATGTGCTGCAGGCATAGCCCAAATAAATAAATAAATAAATAAATAAATAAAATTTTCTTACATTTTTCCTAACCAGTTACTCAACAAGTTTTTGTTTTAGTTGCTTTAGAGGAGAACAAGAATATAATAATAAAGTACAGAAGTGTGAGAAACTATTACAATTAAGGCTAAATGGAGTTCCCTTGTGGTGCAGTGGGTTAAGGATCCAGTGTCACTGCAGTAGCTGGAGTCACTGCTCTGTCACTATAGATTCAGTCCCTGGCCTGGGAACTTCCGCATACTGCAGGCATGGCCAAAAAAAATAAAAAATAAAAAATAATGGAGTTCCCATCATGGCACAGTGGTTAACAAATCCGACTAGGAACCATGAGGTTTCGGGTTCGATCTCTGCCCTTGCTCAGTGGGTTAAGGATCCGGCATTGCCGTGAGCTGTGGTGTAGGTCGCAGACGCGGCTCAGATCCTGCATTGCTGTGGCTCTGGCGTAGGCTGGTGGCTACAGCTCCAATTTGACCCCTAGCCTGGGAACCTCCATATGCCATGGGTGCAGCCCTAGAAAAGGCAAAAAGACAAAAAAAAAAAAAAAAAAAATGAAGGCTAATCGGCTCTCAGAGTAACTATTTCCAGTTTATGATGATGATGTATTATTATAATAGTACATGTGTTCTATATAGTATTAGTATTAATTTAAAACGATAAAAGCAGTTAAAAACTGTACTCTTGGGTAAGAACAATTAAATGGTCTGGGTACGTTTGATTTACCTTAACTGTGTCAGAATTTTTTCTTTCATCTGTTTCTTTCTTGTCTCTTTCAAGTAATTAACTATCAAAAGTAGGGCTAAAAGGGGGGAGGAGTTCTAATGTGAACAACTAGCCAAAAAAATCTCTTATTTCTTTTAAATAGGATACTTGAAGCTTACAAAATGAGGGAAACTAAATATCTACATTAAAATGCGGTACTTACCTTAAAAAGTAAAATTCTCTACTATGTTCACACGCTCTGATATTGGGTTCCTCTGCTGCAGTTTCTAAAAGATGAGCCATTCTTCTGAGACAGGAGGGTCTTAAGGGTTGTAATGACCTGAATAAGGTTTATGAGGCCCGTGGGACCCCAGGGAGGTCTTTGGAGATCGCGTCCAACAAGGTCTTTTTAAGGCTTTACAACACAGTCGTGAAAGGGAAATGATAAGTCGGCACATATTCCTTTAAGTATAGCAAAGCTGCACATGGCAGTGCACAAAAACTGGGTGATTTCCAGATGGGTGTTCCCGTGATCACAGATTGGCAAGCTGCTGCCTAACCAGTGTTTGGCACAGTTTGGCTTTTGCCCTCTTCGACATGAGCATAGTCTTCCAGCCAAAATGCATCGGAGGTAGTGGAGACGGAGGAGGAGGAGCTCTCGTTGTCCTGCTTCACCATCGTCCAGTAGGGAGAAGGGGCGCGCACTTCTTTCTTGTGATCTCTGTGAATCATCACGTCGCAGTTAATGTCTTTTCCTACACTAATAGTTTGGTTCTTCTTTTTGTATCCATGCCATTCTCGGGAGATAGACAGTGGTCTCCTCGCAGGGTAATGTCCAGTGGTCCGTGGATACTTAAAGTACTTGAGTCTTTTATCTAAAACTCCATCTTCATCGTCACCACTGCTCATGGAAGTGTCATCTTTTGCCTGTTCAGTTTTCTTTGTGGTGCTGAAATGTAAGGAATAATACATGAAATGGATTCTCAATGTCTGAAGATGCATTATTACCAAACGAGACGTCTTAGAACCTGCTTTCGGTCATAAAAGGACACAGCATTACCCTTCTGTGTTGTCAAAATTTTTCTCTTTTTAAAATTACCTTTAAATGTGTCTCCATTCCTAAATGGAGATCAAATTCTGCCCTATATTAGTTCACATTACTTTAAAAAGCTTTGCATTAGGTGTCTTCATTTCATTTCACGAACAATGACAGGTCAACACGGCCATCTCCTCCACAGAACGGTTTTCATGGGTCACAGGAGGTCAGCAATAACAGACTATTCCTGATTTTGAAGGGGGCATCTAGAAATCGGCCTCAAAGAGTTCCCGTTGTGGCTCAGTGGGTTAAGAGCCCAACATGATGTCCATGAGGACACAGGTTCGATCCCTGGCCTCACTCTTTGGGTTAAGGATTCATTGTTGCCACAAGCTACTGCATAAGTCACAGATCTGGCTTGGATCCCGTGTGGCTGTGGCTGTGGTGTAAGCTGGCAGCTGCAGCTCCAATTGGATCCCTAGCCAGGCAACTTCCATATGCTGCAGCTGCAACAGTAAAAAGAAAAAAAGACCTACAACATACTAATCATTGCTCAATCTTTGGAGTTTTCTTTTTTTCTTTTCCCCTGAGCATCATTCATTACTTCTCAAATGTGGATTTATCGAACACCCTTCTACCCAGACATGTAAAGATTTTTTTGTAACTTGCCCCAGCTATTGGCTTTCTTGATTTTTGAGACTGCTGGCAACAACAGGCTTCTTAAAACTTTTCTAATGCCTGCAGCTTCTGTGCCTGCCCTTATTTTCCTGAACAAATGCTCCCCCTCGTTATGGTGCTGTTGCCCAGCAGATCCCAAACTAGATCTTTGAAATTATGAACCTCTGTTATTTTCTGTCCTGCTAAAAGGAAATTGGTTACCCTCCCCATCCCAATCCCCTGAACCTATCAAGACTTACTGGTGTTATCGCTAGCGTCCTTCAAGGCCTGCCTGTCTTATTTGCTCCTAAGGATTTGAACAGCTTTTCCTAAAGTTCATCTCTGGTACTGAGTCATTTTTACTGAGAGCCACTAGTCTCAAACTGCACGATTGTCTTTGACCCTTGATTTAGTGCTGTGCGAGGACATTCAGAAGATCGCACGACTAGAACAGTTTGTCTTCTAACTGCAAAGGATATCGTTTGCAACTCTGTGTTAGACAACCATGAAGGTGGTAGAGCCAGGTTCTTGTTAAACTGGCATTAGGTAATAATGCCACAAGCCAGGAGAGGTCAGGCTTAGCTGGAAACAGTTTTTTATACCCACGAGAGTTTATATTTCTCTCCAGTGTACATACAGTGTATCTGCTCCTAAAAGTCGTCATTCCAACTTTGTGACATAAACCTTTTCCTTCCCCTCTGTCCCTTCCTTCCTCTGTCCCTTCCCGTCCACAAGTTGCTAAAATGTCTTAGGTATAAGCATTTTGCTTAATTAAGAAAAGGACTCATGGGTTCCCATCGTGGCTCAGTGGTTAACGAATCCAACTAGGAACCATGAGGATGCAGGTTTGATCCCTGACCTCACTCAGTGGGTTAAGGGTCTGTTGTTGCCGTGAGCTGGGGTGTAGGCCAGCGGCTACAGCTCCAATCAGACCCCAGCCTGGGAACCTCCATATGCCACAGGTACAGCCCTAGAAAAGACAAAACAAACAAACAAACAAACAAAAAAAACAAAGAAAAGGACTCAGAATGTAATTGGTATTGTTCCTAAATTTGGATTTTAGCCTCATACTTAAGTTCCGTGTTTGCTTTTGAAGAGTCAATCTGCTTTTTTTTTTTTTTTTTTTTTTCTTTTCCTTTTAGGGCCACACCTGCAGTATATGAAAGTTCCCAGGCTAGGGGTCGAATCAGAGCTGCAGCTGCCAGCCTATACCACAGCCCAACGTCAGATCTGAGCTGCATCTGTGACCCACACAGCAGCTCATGGCAATACTGGATCCTTAACCCACTGAGTGAAGTCAGGTATTGAACCCATGTCTCATGATACTAGTCAGGTTCGTTACCGCTGAGCCACGACAGGAACTCCCAACCTGCCATTTTTAATATTCTGAATCTCAAAGTCTGTGCTTAGAAGATTGTTCTGTAAGTAAATAGTTAAGAGCTCAGGCTTGAGAGCTGCACTTTCCAATACAGGGTCCACCAGCTACGGGTGGCTGCTAATTTTAAACTGATTAAACCTGAACAGAATTTAAAATTCCTTAGTTACAAGTCCTCATATTTCAGGGGCTTAGCAGCCACCTGTGGCTAGTGGCCACCACACGGGATAACACAGATACAGAATATTCCCACTACTGTTAGATGCTGCTGCTCTAGAAACACCAATACCACTGAGCCCTGTGGCCTCTGGCAAGTTTATACACTCCTCTATTGGTTTCAGTTTTCTTATCTGTAAATGAGGATAAATTTAAAAAACCGGGGGAGTTCCCATCCTGGCGCAGCAGAAACGAATCTAACTAGGAACTCTGAGGTTGTGGGTTCGATCCTTGGCCTCGTTCAGTGGGTTAAAGATCTGGCATTGCTGTGGCTGTGGTGTAGGCCAGCAGCTGTAGCTCCAACTGTACCTGTAGCCTGAGAACCTCCATATGCTGTGGGTGCGGCCCGAAAAAGCAAAAAACAAACAAAACAGAGAGAAAAATACCAAAGATTAAACCTTAAGGAACTCCCCAAGACTGGGTAAAAGGATATCAAGAGGAAATGAAAATCATGAGAGTGTGGTATCACAAAAGCCTGGGGAAAATGATATTTTGACAAGAGTTGAGGTGGGAGCTTATTAAATGTCTAATGCTCAAAAGTCAAGGAAAACAAAGACTGAAGAGAGTCCATTGGAATCAGCAGTATGGAGGTTGTAGGAGACCCTGGGGAAAAGGACTCTCACCCAAGAGATAAAAGCAAGGCCTACACTGAGGTGGGAAGTGGTGTCTCCTAATACAATTCAACAGGTTTGGAACAGTGGCTGGAAGGAAAAGAAGAGAGTGGGGTTTGCTAACATGGTAGAGGTTTTAAAAAGGCTTAAATGTTCTTGGGAAGGATCCAGAGAGAGTTGACTATGCCAGAGACAAATGAGGAAATGGGATTCACAGCACATGTTTAAGAGCTAACTTTGGAAAAGGGGGGAGTCACGCTCTCCCTAGGTTTGGAAGCAGAGTTCCCATTGGATAGTTTGGTCTTTTTTTAAACTCCCATGTCCAAGGCTCTTGCCTTCATTCTGCCTCATATTAGGTCCTAGATTGTATTGTCCAAAAGGACTTAGGAACCCACTAAATTGTGGCAATGTTGGAGTTCCCATCGTGGCGCAGGGGAAACAAATCCAACTAGGAACCATGAGGTTGCGGGTTCGATCCCTGGCCCCGCTCAATGGGTTAAGGATCTGGTGTTGTCATGAGCTGTGGTGTAGATATGCAGACGTGGTGTGGATCCTGCGTTGCTCTGGCTGTGGCATAGGCCGGCAGCTGTAGCTCCGATTCAACCCCTAGCCTGGGAACCTCCATGTGCTGCAGGTGCGCCCCTAAAAAGCAAAAACAGAAAAAAAAATCGTGGCAATGTCATAATCATTCCAACATGGCCCAATTGATCATTTTCACATTAAACTAAAATTACCCTGTGCTTCATAGGCCCCGGGGGGATTCTGTAGTATAACAAAGATTTCCTAAACTTAACTACTTACCGTGTTATTGGGAATTTGGTCTCAGGGATTAAATCGTATATGTCTTGCCATTCTTTGGGTATGTCAATGAAATCTCGATAAACCTTGATTTGCAGCACTGTTCCTATGGTGATATTTTGCAAAAGCTTTAGAAATTCTCGAAGAGTATATCCTAACACATTGGCATGACCAACAGTAATCAGAACATCACCTGAAAAAGGAAAAAAAAAAAAGTAAAATTAAGAGAATGGTTTAAAAGAGACATACCACTTCTGGCTTTATTGTGCAATGTTTCTTTGTGTGTGTGCGTGAAGTGTCGTTTTTATGGGTTCATACTGTTGGTTTACTTTGAGTCAAAGTTAGGCTTCAGCCTTTATTTAATAAAAATGACCATCTCAGTGACATGAGGGTCCTTTGCACGATGAAGAATACATGCAAGATGTTTCTTAATAGCCAGTGTAATGGTAATACTGTATCATGTTTTTATAACATTTCTGAAGTCCTTGGTGAGACAGAGGCTAAAAACCATTTCTAATCTGAACCATCCTTTAGGATTCTAAAAATGTGTTTGTTTCAAATAACATGAATGGCGCCCTAAAAAATAAAAAAAGGGAGTTCCCATCGTGGTGCAGTGGAAACGAATCTGACTAGGATCCATGAGGTTGAAGGTTCGATCTCTGGCCTCACTCAGTAGATTAAGGATCTGGCGTTGTTGTGAACTGTGGTGTAGGTTCCAGACGTGGCTTGGATCCTGCGTTGCTGTGGCTGTGGTGTAGGCCGGCAGCTATAGCTCTGATTCGACCCCTAGCCTGGGAATCTCCATATGCTGCAGGTGCGGCCCTAAAAATTAAAAAAAAAATTTTTTAATTAACGTGAATGGCTAATACTATTAAAGAAAAAAAACACACTAAGTGAATAAATGAACTTTTTTTTTTTTTTTTTTTGCCTTTTTGTCTTCTTAGGGCTGCACTTGCGGCATATGGTGGAGATTCCCAGGCTTGGGGTCCAATCGGAGCTGTAGCCACCAGCCTACGCTGCAGCCACAGCAACGCCAGATCTGAGCCCTGACTGTGACCTACACCACAGCTCACAGCAACGCCGGATCCTTAACCCACTGAGCGAGGCCAGGGATCGAACCTGTGTCCTCATGGATGCTAGTCAGATTCATTCCCACTGAGCCATGACGGGAACTCCAGTGACTACTTTCTCTCATACCTCCCTAGCCATTTCCAACGCCTTCCATACAGTGAGCACATCATATTAAACATCAAGCCTTCCTTTTTAATGTTCTGCCCTCACACAGTGGTCATTGAGCAAGTTATTCTACATGAAACACTAGACAGTCAGCATGGTTTAATTAAGTTCAAGATGTGTATACAGAGAGTATGTTGGTTCAAAGGGATCTGACAGGTAGGTCCCCTACTAGTGGGACAGGGCTGAAAATGGAGGGAAGGGAGATGGCCAATTAGGAAGATTCTGAGCCCAAAACAGATGGGAAGAGAACCACATCTTAAGAGCAAGCCCCTGGACCTCCAACCTGGATGTTTAAAAGACCAGGTATTCACTTGTACCCAGCCGCTAAGGCATGGACATGTAAACTAGGTCCAGCTAGTGGCCAATCCCCTGGGTCTCTGAGCCTGGAGCAGGAGATGCAGAGAAGTCACAGGAGCACCTGGTGTCCGTGGCCCTTTGTTCTCTCACCATTTTCCAAACCTGATTCTCCAGCCTTTCTGGCAATTCTATCGGACTCCATGTTCTAAATCCAGTGCCTCAACAGAACTGTTCTGTGGCTTGCAGTGAAGACCCCTGACTGCTACAAGGGCATTCAGCAAGAGAGGAAGGAATACAGAGATGTTGCTTTTCAAGGACTGATTGACATTGGGTAAAATATTTGGCATTGGCTTTTACTAGTTCCAACATCTCGCAGAATAGTTTCGGAGTCTACAGCTGACAGTGATAAAGTGACCCCAACGAGTCCCAAACGATAGGTTCACCTCTCCGTGCATGGGAAGCTAGGGACCCCTCAATCATCCTCATTCCAAGGCAGCGAAAGTCTAACCTCAGAGGAGAAAGGAGTCAAGATGAAATACCTCTTCCGATACTACTCCCCACTGTGCTATAAGTGGGGATTATGCCAACCCCAGAGGAAGCCTCCAAAGACAGATTTCCGTACTGCTAGATCCTATCAGAAACTAAAGTTCACAGTATTAAAGAACATGAACACTTAGAAGGGTGGAGAAAGCCTACTTTGGTCTTAAAAAAAAAAAAAAAAATAGCTCGGGCTAACTTCAGAATGAAAGAGCTTCCTCCCAACTACCTGCAGATTATGTGGCCCGAACAGCTGTTCGCCCTATGGAGGTTATTTAAACGCCTCACCAGATGAGCTTACTTGCCCAGTGTTAAAAGGAGTGTTTCTAGCTGAAAGCTCTGGCTTGGCATCATGCTTAATTATGTTGCTAAAGGGCGACTTTGTTATCAAGAGGGCAGAAAATAAAAACAGCTTAATTCCCTGACCATCCTGGCTGCAAACCAAACATGTCATTGTATGCATGTAATTATTCTGGCAACAGACGTTAACACTGCCCTTCAGAAAGAAACACCCATTTGATGTTTATGAATATCAACCCCATTTCACATTTTTTTTTCTGTTTTAATGGGCTGTAGGAACCATATTACATAACCTATTTTGATTACCTATGTTTATTCAACCTTGCAGCAGCCAAGCCACTCCTAAAAAGTAGATTCTACTTTTCTCCCATCTCTCCCAACTAGGCTTAAATTCCCGAGGCTCTCTGTGGGTAGAGGTCACACGTGCTTGGTCCATACCCCAGTGCCTCGCAAGATGCAGGCATTCAGAAAGTGCTCATTGGGAGTTCCCGTTGTGGCACAGTGGTTAACGAATCCGACTAGGAACCATGAGGTTGCGGGTTCGGTCCCTGGCCTTGCTCAGTGGGTTAACGATCTGGCGTTGCCGAGAGCTGTGGTGTAGGTTGCAGACGCGGCTCGGATCTCGTGTTGCTGTGGCTCTGGCGTAGGCTGGTGGCTACGGCTCCAATTAGACCCCTAGCCTGGGAATTTCCATATGCCGCAGGAGCGGCCTAACAAATAGCAAAAAGACAAAGAAAAAAAACAGACAGAAAGTGCTCATTGAATGAATGCAGCCGAGTAGTGGTGGTGGTCAGTACCTGTATTTACCTTCAAAGCGCTATTAATTTCTTAAGATCTGGATATCAGAGTTTGCTAGAGGCATACTGGCTAAAAGGAATTTAAAGTGTAGCCAGAACAAACTAACACTAAATTAGGAAATCAAGAGGAAGCCCCATTATGAAATACCAAAGGAGAGAAATTTGAAGCCCATGAGCAAGAAATACTGAAGCTTAGAGGTAATAGGGTCAAAAAAATAGCAGGTTTCTGGAGTTCCCATCGTGGCGCAGCAGAAACAAATCCAACCAGGAACCATGAGGTTGCCGGTTGGATCCCTGGCCTCGCTCAGCAGGTTAAGGATCCAGCATTGCCCTGAGCTGTGCTGTAGGTCAGAGACATGGCTCAGATCTGGAGTGTCTGTGGTGTAGACAGGCGTCTACAACTCCATTTCGACCCCTAGCCTAGAAACCTCCATATGCTGCGGCTGTGGCCCTAAAAAGACAAACAATTTTTTTCAATACCAGGTTTCTAAGACCATCCCCTCTGAAAACTCTCATAATCATTGTCAAAACAACTGAGTTACAGTACAGAATCTTTGAAACTTAGACCTTAGAGAGATGGCTGACTTGGGTGAAAAGTTTTGGGGACCTAGACTTACTCTATATTAAAATCTCTTTTCTAGTGAAAATTATGTGTTGGACTAAAAGGCCTCTTCAAGGAGATAGAACACAAAGCCTCTGGCCAAGAGAAGACATACCAGACCCTTATCACCCACTGCAATGAGCCCTCCCTCCCCTTGAGCAAACTGGCCTACTCCTTCACGCCCCTGACTAGAAAGGCTTGTAGCCCACTCCTCACCTTGCCCCTAATATGTCCCCAACCAACCAGCAAGTGTAGCGTAAGACCCCTCTTTACCCAACCAATCAGCAGTCAGCAGGTGTATCGCGAGACCTCGCCTCTCCCTGAGCTATAAAAACAGACACAACCACACCCCAGAGGTCGGCTCTCCCTGATGGTCAGGAAGTCCTTCTGTGGTGCGAGCAGTGTCTCTCATCTCCAACTCTTCTTTCTCTCAGGGGTTGGCTCCTCCTAATCATCAGGAAGTCATCCCGCTGCACTAGCAGCATCCCTTACCTCAATAAACTTTTCTTCCTTTCTTTTTCTTTCTTTCTTTTTTTTTTTTTTTGTCTTTTCTAGGGCTGCTCCCATGGCATATGGAGGTTCCCAGGCTAGGGGTCAAATTGGAGCTGTAGCTGTCAGCCTTCGCCACAGCAACGCCAGATCCAAGCCACGTCTGCAACCTATACCACAGCTCACAGCAATGCCAGATCCTTAACCCACTGAGTGAGGCCAGGGATCAAACCCACAACCTCATGGTTCCCAGTCAGATTCATTAACCACTGAGCCACAACAGGAACTCCAAACTCTTCTTTCTTTTCACCTTGCTATACTGGAAAATTGTTTTTCTGCCCCACATGCACAGACCATGACATTATGGGCTTTCTTAGCAGACATGGGCTCAAGTCTCAGCTCTAACCACCCATAGCTCTGTATTAAACAATTCATCTCTCTAAGCCTCTATATTTTGTCATCTGCCTTCCAAAAGTGCTGCAAAGATTAAATGAGTTAATAAATACGGAGACACCTGCACAATGCCTGGGACAAATACTCATTTCCTATTCATTTATCAAGCATAGATATAATAAATGGATTTAAAAGATGAATTCAATACTGTCTCTGACCTCCAGGAGCCCCGTAGCTGTAGCCCCTGCCCCCATAAGATTCTGTTTCAGGTGCACGAAAGCATACTCCTGCCCACTCCAGCGAGTTCGCCCTCTGGTTATCACCAAGCATCTGACCCCTGACCCCAAAAAAGCAGAAAAAGGCCGTGGGGCCTGGCTGGAGTTCTTTTGGTCTGGAAAGTCCAGAGCTCTCTGGCAGTTTGCTCCCCAGCACCAAATAATGATAATGTGGAGAAAGTGCTTTGGATTTTAAGGTGAGGTAAACTTTCAGAATAGCATCGTTTATCTACTTATTTCTGTAAACCACTGTTCCTAACCCTAGCTGCAGTGAGAATCACCTGAGAAGTTTTTAAACCATGCTCTGCCCTGTCCCCACATCCAAAGAATTGAATCAGAACCTCCGGGGAGATGGGGCCTTGGATCGTTGTTTGAAAAGGTCTCCAGGTAATTCTAATAAGTACCAGAGAGGCAAAACCACTGGTTTAATCCACTGGGGGCTCCTGTATCACAGTCATTTCCAGTTAATAAAAAATAAAATAAAAATCCTATGTCTAGAGGATCTCTAGGTAAGAATGGCCTAAGAGAAATGATTGCCAGTATTCCTATCACACTGTTGTTCTCCCTTTCATAAAAATTGCCAAATCCTAGCGACTTCTGATAAAGGTGTTATCATCCCAATGCAGAGGTGAGGTGACTGAGGCCAGGAAAGTTACATGACTTTGTCCAAGGTCACGGAACTAGAATGTGGCAGAGCCTGGGCCTGACTTCAGACCAGCTCACACTGAAGGGTCTTCCCTTCTCGCTGTTTACCATCCCACTGGGCGGCCCTGACTCCTGAGCACAGCACTGGGCCCAGAGCAGGCACTGGGAAAACACGGCTTAAATATGGAGGGAAAATTCATGCATCCAAAGACAGAGAGGCAGGGCAGTCTGGACAAAGAGCGTAAGAGAGAGGGTTCAGATCCCCACTCCTTGGTGTCTAAATATCTGATTCCTTATCTGTAAGGTGCATTAGTATAGAATCTACCACAGGGATTGTTAGGAGTATGAAACGAGATCATGCATCTACCTGTTAATACTGCCTATAGGGGGATCAGCACTGTCTCTGCAGCACTGGGATGCAGGTTCGATCCCTGGCCCAGCACAGTGGGTTAAGGATCTGGAGTTGCCGAAGCTGCAGCATAGGTCACAGCTGCAGCTCAGGTCTGATCCCTGGTCTAGGAACTTCACATGACCCCAAGCAGCCAGGCAAAAAAAACCCACTGCCTAATAAAGAAAAAATATTGACGATCCCGTTGTAGCTCAGTGGAAATGAATCTGACGTGCATCCACAGGACACAGGTTCGATCTCTGGCCTTGCTCAGCGGGTTAAAGGATCCAGCGTTGCCGTGAACTGTGCGGTAGGTCACAGACACAGCTCTCTGATCCGGCCTCGCTGTGGCCATGGGGTAGGCTGGAATCACGCCCTAGGCTGGGAAACTCCACATGCCGTGGGCACGGCCCTAAAAATACAAAAAATTAAAAAAAAATAGAATAAAAATAAAAGAAGAAATCTTTATCCACAGAGAGCCTTAAATACTGGAGTGACACTGTGCCTGTGTATGAATCCCACCTACTACATGGGGGTGAACCTGGACAAGGAATTCAGTCTCACTGAGCCTCTGTTTCCTTACCTGTAAAAGGGCAATGATAATAATAGTTCCCACCTAGAGGGTTATTGTATGAATTCAATGAATAAATAGGCACAACCGTGAGGAACTGGCTTGCCCAGTGAAAACTTTCAAACGACGTCGTCATCATTGTCCTTACACTGAAACCTCATCACCCTGAAGTCAGGTGGGAGGGAGGCCAAGGCTGAGGGGCTGGGAGGGTGGGGAAACCCAGTTACCTGGCTGGAGTTTTCCATCCCTGGCTGCAGCCCCCTTCTTAATGAGGTGGGTGATCTGAAGGTAGGGCCCATGCTGAATGATGATCAGGCCCAATCCCAGGCTGCCCACGGTGAGTTTGGTCTGCTGAGTTTTGCTCAGGTTATGTACAGACGGCTTGTTTCCTTTTTCTAAAAAAGGAGAAATTCGTTTTAGTCATTCACCTAGACTTCGGCATGACAGTCCTTACCAGGGTTCTAAAGCCAGGCCCTTAGGGCAGTTACTTAACCTCTCTCTTCCTTAGTTTCCTCGTCAGTAAAATGAGCATGATAAAAATGCCTCCTCAGAGGGTTATTATGAGCATTAAAGGAGAAGGGTTCCCGTCGTGGCGCAGCGGAAACAAATCCGACTAGCAACCATGAGGTTGTGGGTTCAATCCCTGGCCTCGCTCAGTGGGTTGAGGATCTGGGGTTGCCATGAGCTGTGGTGTAGGTTGCAGATGCGGCATGGATCTGGCGTTGCTGTGGCTGTGGTGTAGGCCAGTGGCAGCTGCAGCTCCAATTAGACCCCTAGCCTGGGAACTTCCATATGCCACGAGTGCAGCCCTAAAAAGATAAAAAAAGAGAGAGAGAGAATTAAAGGAAATAGTTAAACAGCTTTTACACAGTACCCAGCACATTTTGAATACCTAATTTTTTTTTTTTTTGCCTTTTTTTTAGGGCTGCACCTCAGGCATGTGGAGGTTCCCAGGCGAGGTGTCAAATCGGAGCTACAGCTGCAGGCCTATGCCACAGCCACAGCAGTGGGGGATGATGTGAGCCTCGTCTGCGACCTACACCACAGCTCATGGCAACACCAGATCCCCAACCCACTGAGCCAGGCCAGGGATCGAACTCGCATCCTATGGTTCCTAGGTGGGTTCGTTAACCACTGAGCCATGAAGAGAACTCCCTGAATACTTAATTAATGTTAGTTATTACTATCTGTTCACTTCACAACTATTGATTGATGCAGGCAGTGTGTTGGGAAACAGAAGTGTTTCTTGCCCTCGTGAATCTTCCAGCCTAGTGGAGGAGATAAATATCAAGGAGTGATGTGAACAGGTGCTGAACGACAAACTGTAATGCATGCTGGGAAGGAAACAGGAGAGCGCGCTCTGATGGGGACCAACAGGGGGCCACTGCCTCCTGGTCAGAGAGCAGGTCAAGGCTTCACAGAGGAGGTAAAATTTGAATTGAGGTCTAAAGGACCAATAGGAAAGCTTTAAGCAAAGTAGGATGGATGGGAGCAAACTGGATCGAGATTCTGGGACAGGAAAGAACATAAAGACCAGTAGGAGGCAGGCAGGAGGAGCAAAGGCGGAGCAGACAGGCTGTTTCCCACGTTTACGTCACTGGAAAAGCTTAGAAGCCATTTCAGCAAGATAAGCTAAGAGCTGCACTCAAACAAAAACCTTTTGGCGGCTGTATGGACTATGGGGTCTGGAGGGGGAAATGAAAAATGAAAGGGTTACTGGAGTTGCCATTGTGGCTCAGCAGTTAGCGAAGCTGACTCGCATCAATGAGGATGCGGGTTCGATCTCTGGCCTTGCTCAGTGGGTTAAGGATCTGGCATTGCCATGAGCTGTGGTATGGGTCGCAGACACGGCTCGGATCCTGCGTTGCTGTGGCTGTGGTGTAGGCTGGCGGCTACAGCTCCGATTAGACCCTTAGCCTGGGAACCTCCATATGCCACAAAAAGAAAGAAAGAAGGAAAGAAAGAAAGAAAGAAAGAGGAAGAAAGAAAGGGTTACTGCATTTACCCAAGCATGTCATGACAATGTCAGTGGAGATAAGCAGTAGGGGAAAAAAGCATTTGGGAGAAAAATCCAGGGCCATGGGTAGGGAGGGGGTGAAATATGTTTTTTACAGAACTGAATCACACAAGCAAAGTTTCAAAGCCTGAGGAGTAATTTCAAACAGCAAGTTATTTTCCCAAGAGGAAGCTTCTGAAAAGACTCATTTTCAGTTCACAGGAGGCTTCTGGGGCAACTTTCAGCACACTCTTTCAGCATCTCATACACACACACTTAAGGAGAAGTGACAAGTTACTACTTGCCAAGCCTTTGCCAAATCTATGTGCCTGTGGTATTTGGGGGCTCAGGTGTCCTCCTCACCGGTGAAGGAGGGGCTCCCCCTGTCCCCACACCTCCAGCTGCGGGGAGCTGGCTGGCTTCATGGCCCTTTCAACTCCAAGCAAGGGTCCTTGCTTATCTCCAACCTCCCCCTCCTGGAGACCACGGATGCTTTCTGTCCAGAAAACAAGGTAACCCAGAATGAGAAGGTACCATCTTCAGAGCCTTTGCAGGATTATAGGAGCGATTTGGAACCAGTTATCCTCTCCTTGAGTCTCTGGTTTTCCTGAGCAATCAGAGAACTGGCATCACAGCCAGGGTCTGAGTCCCAACCTCAGTTTGCAAATTAAAGGTGCTTATGATATAATCTACGATGAAGCCCAGTCTCCAAAGACAGCGGGGTGAAGTTAAAGAAGCCAGACTCAAAAGACTCCATATGACATGATTCCGGTTTTGTAACATTCTCCGTGGCAGGGGCGAAACCGTAGAAAACAGATCAGGAGCTGGGGTGGCGAGAGGCGTGGGCAGCGAATGGGCATCGCGAGGTAATTTGGAGGGTGGTGGAAATTACATCTTGTTTGTGGCAGTGGTTAAACACGGGTATATGATTGTTAAAACTCACAGAGCTGTCCGCTGAAAAGGGGAGGCTCTTACTGTATGTAAATTACAGTCTGGTAAACAAATGTTGGTGAGAGGCTGTGTGCCAGGCTGAGTGTGATGGTCCCGTTTTACAGAGGGGGGGGGAGTTACCTTTAGCGCTTTTCTGAACAGGCTTCTTCATAGCCCCGGGAGGGCAGGCCGCTCAGGAGGGCCTCCCGGAGCCAAAGCTGGAGCCGGTCCAACTCCCAACTGCTTTCGAACCTTGCCGGAGCCGGGGCGCGGCGGGCCCGACTACGGGCGGCGAGATCTCGGGCCGGCCCCCAGGGGGCGCTGCGACCACGCTGTCCAGAAGTGCGGCGCTCCGCCTCCGAGGACCCTGGAAAATGCAGTGCAGGAAAACTTTGGTGGAGAAAAACAATACTTCTGCGGGGAGTCGCACAGTGCTTGGCCCACCGTGGGGTTCGTCACCCATTCTTGGGAAACTGCTGAAAAATGGAGAGGGTGGAGGAAGCCCATGAGAGAGTCTCTCAAAGAGGTGAGGTTGTCGGCAGAGGAAGATCCTAGCTAGCTCTTAAAAGAGCACAGAATCCCCTGCTGCTCTCCAATAATGGTATTTTTAAATATTGTTACATCAACTGCGCCAACTGCTTTGGAACGGCACGCTTTTCATGGATGTTTTGAATGAGAAAAGGCCAAGAGTGGCCTGAAAAAAATGAGTCACGATTAGGAGAGGAATTAATTCTTCCTCCTTTTTTCCAAAATAATCCTTCCTCCCCCACACACATTCACTCATACAGCAAGTATTTACTGGAAGCCTGCTCTGTGGTTTGTGCTGATGCTGGGGATACAACAGCAGACAAAATAAACAAGGGCTCTAGCCTCTTGGAACTTAGATTTAAAAAAACACAGGGAGTTCCCTGATGGCCTAGCAGTTAAGGATCTGGCGTTTTCATCTGACTTGGGTTTGATCCCTTGCCCAGGGAACTTCGGAGTGCCATGGAATGCCCCCCCACCCCCCAAAAAATCAGATGTCTTTTGTCATTTTTTTTTAGGGCCACACCCGAGGCACATGGAGGTTCCCAGGCTAGGGGTCAAATAGGAGCTGTAGCTGCCGGCCTACACCACAGCCACAGCCACACAAGATCCAAGCTGCATCAGTGACCTACACCACAGCTCGCAGCAACACCAGATCCTTTACCTACTGAGGCCAGGGATCGAACCTAAGTCCTCATGGATACCAGTCAGGTTCGTTAACTACTGAGCCACGACAGGAAGGCCAAAAAAATCAGACGAAGTGAACAATTTTAGGAAGGTATAAATTATCAAAAATAAATTCTAGAAGAAACTGAAAACAGTGTACTGAGGTGGGTCCTATTGTCACCCCCACTCTGACAAAACTGAAAGGCTAGGCCTCTCATGTTTATGCCTTCAACAAAGAGTAATCAAGCACCTATCAGGTGTCAGGCACTGTGCAAAGATTTCCATGGTAAACTCGGCAGGTTCCAGCTTACTCAGCGGTTTCTGGGGCTCTACCCAGACAATAAAGCAGGGAAGATTTCCTGTTGGATAAATCTCGTGTTGTAGTGGCTGATACAGAATGAAATGAAATGAAAAGAGTCATCCTGTTCCCTGTTACTCACAACAAGGCATCTCCTACAGGTGGCTCCTTGTGACAGAGTGCCTCTGTCCTCCTCCAACAAGTCTGGAAAGGCATCTGTCTAGACACCAAACGAATTCTATCATACAATGCATCCTTTTCCTCCATCTTCCTATCAGGAAAGGAGGGTGAGAGTTTGCAGGAATAAAGAACATCGGCATTCAAGGTCCTGTGAGGGGAGCCCATCACTGCCTGGCACACAGGATCCATCCGCCTTTCCTCCATCCCAGGCAGAAAATGCTTTTTTTTTTTCTTCTTAAAGCATAGCTGACTTACACTGCTGTGTTGATTTCTGCTGTACAGCATAGAAACCCAGCCATATACATATATACGCACACACATTCTTTTTCCCATATTACCTTCCATCACACTCTATCCCAAGAGATTGGATAGAGTTCCCTGGTGCTGTAGAGTAGGACCTCACTGCTCATCCATTCTAAGTGTAATAGTTTGCATCTACCAACCCTCAACTCCCAGTCCATCCCACTCCCTCCCCCCACCCCCTTGGTAACCACAAGTCTCTGAGTCTGTTACTGTTTTATAGATAAGGTCGTTTGTGCCAAGCAGAAACCTCGTCATTGTGAATGGCAAGATCACACTGACGGGTGGAACTGAAGGATACAAACGGTTTCAGGGATGCTGTGCCGTGCTGCCCAGATCCCCCTTTGGGACTAAAGAACCTATTCCTCCTCCTCCCCCAACCCTGCCACCAACCCTGCCACTAGCTGGAGAGAGTCCCTCGCCCAAGATGACACCTCGTAGCCTCCAGTGACTGATCATTGCAAAGTAAAAAAAAAAAAAACCTGGCTCCCTCACCCCAACTTGAGCAACTCTGGAGGACCATCCCAGCTTCAGAGCTCCCTAAGGGGTCTGCTGAGGTCTTCCTATGGCTGCACTGCAACCCAACTTCTCCCTCTAAGAAGTCCTGCTTCCTTCTCTCCCTCCACGGATGTAGGTCCCAGGAGTACACCCCAATAAACTTGCTGCAATTAAGATGATTTCCTAGAGAACCCAACGTGCAACACCTTGTGCCAGGGACAGCGTGAATGGGGAGATGCTAAGAAGGGGTTTGGGGAGCTGGCTGACCCGCTCTGCCCAGATAATGAGCAGGGCCCCACCCCCAGCAGTGGAGGAGCCTCTGTCGCCTTGGGCACAGGGAAGCACTACAATTGTTCAAGTTTTCACTGGCAGTAAAATGAAATGGTTGGGCACTCGCATGATTCACCCGGGTGTCTCTTAGTTCTCCCGTGCCCTGTTTTACAGTAAATGGACAGGGACAGCTGCCACAGCCTGAGAATGGCAACCAGGAGCTCAGCCCCCTCAGGGATGGAGCTCTGGGCCCCCCGTACCATGTAAGCACCTAGAGGTGCTAGCAGAGGGTGAGTGGAATCAGGATGGATAGGAGGGAAATGCGTGTGTCAGTTGTACCCCAAGGTGAGCGACGGCAGCAGCAAGAGCTGTACTTTGTCCCACTAACTCCCTTAAGTTTCCCACAGAAAAAGATGCCCACCAGGGTCCTGAAGGTCTGGCTCTCAAAACTGCAAAGAAGCCAGTGGGTCTGTGCAGCCCAATGGGTGCACTGTTGCAAAGCCTGCACCTAGTCCTTCCTCGACCCCCTTCAGGGCGGGAGGACTTAATGCCCCAATTGCTGGGGAGCTCTCAGCTGTCCTTAGCTGAAAAGCCACCTATGCAAGGGCATGCACCATTCCTGGGGTAGCTGGTCTCCAGTGACTGGTCCCTGCAGGGACACAAAGGCTCAGTCCCTTTACCCCAACTCAGAACAACTCAGAACAGCCATCCCAGCTTCGGACCTCCCTGATGGGTCTGCCAAAGGCTCCTGTGATGGCACCACAGCCCAACTGCCCCCTCTGCCCAATCCTGCTTCCTTCCTTACCCCCCAGGAGTTGAACCTAAGAACACTCCCTGATAAACTTCCTGCACAGTCATCAAAAATCTCGTCTCCAAGTCAGCTCCGACACAGCCCAATCCATGCGACTAAATGAGAATCCAGGAGTTCCCGTCGTGGCGCAGTGGTTAACGAATCCGACTAGGAACCATGAGGTTGCGGGTTCGTTCCCTGCCCTTGCTCAGTGGGTTAACGATCCGGTGTTGCCATGAGCTGTGGTGTAGGTTGCAGACGCGGCTCGGATCCCGCGTTGCTGTGGCTCTGGCGTAGGCCGGTGGCTACAGCTCCGATTGGACCCCTAGCCTGGGTACCTCCATATGCCGCAGGAGCGGCCCAAAGAAATAGCAAAAAAAAAAGACAAAAAAAAAAAAAAATGAGAATCCAGCCCAAGGCACAAACTATTAACCTCTGGATTGAGCTCTTTTGTCTTATCTAATCCCAGAAACGCCACACTCTTAGCCTGCATCCATCACACTCTTAGTCTGCATGGTAAACTTGACCTCCAGGGAGGCAGTGTGTTCTTTATCCTGTCAGGCCAAAGAGCATCCTTAAAGAGAAGAGTGATTGCAAAGTCCCCTGCACAGTGTTCCCTGAGGTCCTGTATGCATTCAGCCCCTGCTGGGCCAAGGCCTACCATCCATCACAATAAAGCAGGCTGTGTTCACAGCCCTTGAACAACCGCAGAATGGCTACTTATGACTTCGGCTGCTGGAATAGCTCCTTCTTGGGGGCCTTCTATGTTCTTCTGGGTCCCTAAGGACTTTCTGTCTTAAGGAGCCTCATGGCTCATCCTCTCTCTGAATAGAAAAGTTCTAGCTGCTTTGCTTAGGGGGTGAGAGGATGAGGGGTTCTATCACGGAACCTGACTCTGAGAGTCTGTTGTTCAGATGGAAGAAAGAGGTCCAGAGAGGTGACATGACTTTCCCAAATTCAAGTCAGCAGCAGGGGTGGGGCTGAAATATGGTTCTGTGTCCTTTTTTGCTCCATCACACAACCTCTCCCTAACCCCTAGGGTTTGCCTCTGCTCAAGTCTAGACTGAGATATAGAGAAGGGAACTGATCTGTCCTGTCCTGAAAGTCTTGGGACTTTGAAACACGAGGCAGGTAGGGCCAAAAACAGGGATTAATGGGAAATCTGTAGCATATTTGGTTCCTGCCACCCCACATCCTGGTTGGTAAAGGATGGGATGGGTGATTATTGTCTGTTGTGATATGCAGTTATTCATCTGGTAAAAAAAAAAAAAAAAAAAAGTTTGAAATTCTTTTAACTCTGTACTTGTTGTTTTTATGCTTTAATCTTAGATCCAGAACCTTTCGTTCTGGAGGGCCTGGGAAGTGATATCCGGGGAAAAGGAGGAATTTATGCTAGTATTTTTTAAATGCAAGAATCAAGTCAGACAACAACCAGCAGGCGGGCGAGCAGAACGCATCACAGTCACTGGATTGCCAGACCCGCAGAGACAACCACTAAAACCCAATAAAGAGGAGTTCCCACCGTGGCACATCAGAAGCCAATCCCATTAGGAACCATGAGGTTGCGGGTTCCATCCCTGGCCTCACTCCGTGGGTTAAGGATCTAGCGTTGCCATGAGCTACAGTGTAGATCGCAGATGCGGTTCGGATCCTGCGTTGGCCGTGGCTCTGGTGTAGGCTGGCAGCAACAGCTCTGATTAGACCCCTAGCCTGGAAATCTCCATATGCCGCAGATGCAGCCCTAGAAAAAGACAAAAAAAAAAGAAAGACCAATAAAGGAATGGTAATATTTAAAATTTTTAAAAAAAGAAGAATCGAGTCATCACCCCACTCAGGTGGAGTTAGAATAGGCAAATGTTCCAACATCTCACCCCAGATTCTCATCAGCTACCCAGTAGTGAACATTATTTGAGAATTCAGAACTGAATAGTTGGAGTTTCTTCGATTACTTGGCAACTCCAATGCTTAAACAACAACGAACAGTGAAGACCTCCTGCAGTAATGCATTATGTCTGAACCCTTGGAATGTATAAATCAGATGGTGTCACTTTCTGGGGCAGAGGAGAAATAAATGGTTTAATAATAATAATAAAAAAAATCCCCCCCCCCACCCCAAGAGACCAATGTTTGGACAGGAAAGTCTGTAGGCTAGCCATCAATTTCTCCTTACCCCATCTAGGTGGTGACACTGATAACTCTGCATTTCTGCAGGGCTGTTGGATCGGTGGAATTTGAAACTTGCTGAGTTTTGTGGACATGTAAGCGTTCCAAAAATAGAGACAGATGTCACTCTTCTAGGTCTTCAAGAGATGACCTAGGTGGCATTTATGGAGAAAATGAGTGTCTCATTTCCTGTCTGGTACATGGGGAATTATTTGGGAAAGACAGAGCTGGATTCAAAGTCAGGGTTAATGGTGATTTAGTCTATGAGCCATGAGAGAAAAGGAAAGAAACCTCTACTGGATAGCAAAATTGGATGTGGTAGACAATCTGTATTGCTAATAAATTACACCAACATCTTGGGTTTTTTCTCTCTCTCCAACCGAAGCCCCTTCCCATACCTCCCTAAATAGTATCGTCCAACACCTAGTTACTCAGGCCAAGAATTTAGGAGTCATCCCTAAGTCCTCTCTTTCTTTTAACCCTTCCCCTAACTCATCAGCAAATCCATCCCTCTGCCTACAAAATATCCAAGACTGCCAATTTCCCCCAATCGTCACTATGCTCATCCTAGTTAAAGCTTTATTTCTCTCCTGGACCCCTGTGCCTCTTAACTGGTATCCCTGCTTTCATTCTTGCCCCTCCCCCCTACAATCTACACTCTTTACAAATTAAATAAGACCTTGTCACGCTCCAGCTTTAAATTCTCCAGTGCCTCCCGGTTGCCTTTAGAACAAAATCCGAACTCTTTTATCCTGTCTCTCAAAGTCCTGTATCTGATCTCTGCCTACCTCTGTCTTCTCATACCACTCACCAGTCACAGAGACCAATTTTGCGGTTCCTTGAACAGGCCAACCTCTTCCTTGCCCACTTCTCTAACGTTCTTGGCACTTTTTTTCCCCTCTGTCTGGAATACTCTTGCCTAGATCTTCTTACATCAGGTCTTTATGAACTTGATGTTCTCAGTGTTAAAATCTTCCCGGACCATCCTCACGCAGCACTGCAGCCCCTCAAGTCCCCCATCAGATGAATCCCCAATGTAATTCTAGATCAACACCTGACATTACCTTTATTTTAAAGATCAGGGTATTAGTTTCTTTCTCTTCCCCACCAGGAGGCTCCTTCCTGGCTTCCTGAGAGCAGGAACCTTGTCTCTCAGGTTCTCTCCACTCCAGCACGCCCGGCACCTACAGCGCTGTCCATAGTTACTTCCTAAATGGGGCAGTCCCAGGTCTGACAGTCACGGAAGAGGCAATGATCACCCAAGGTGACATGGGTTTGTCACCGACTCACTCCGGGGCCGGCGGAGTCAGGGCCGCCGCCTGCTGTTAAGACCGGCGGCTCCCCCTGACCCCCATTCCTGTCTGCCTTTTAAAAAGCTAAGGCTCAAAAGCCTTTTTGTGACCACACAGCCATTGTCAACGACAACAATATTACTATCACTAGCAAGAGCGTGGCCTGACGGAAAGGGCGGGAGCGGGGCAGGGGCCTGGGTCGGGGCCGCGTCCAGGGCAGCGAGACGGGCGGCGGAGCAGAGGCCGACGGCACAGGGTCCGGGGCAGGCGGGAGGGTCGGGGCTGCGGGCCGGGGCAGCAAGACAGAGCCGACAGAGCGTACAGAGCGGGGTCGCCACAGGCCGGGAGCCGGAGCCGGTCTCGCCAGCGCCGCGACTTCGCTTCCGGGTGAGGGGCGGGCGGGCGGAGCAGTTCCGGGGCGGACGGCGGTTCCGGCTGTGCGGGCCGCGCCGCGGCTGCTGGTCCCGGGCGCGCGGAGGGCGCGAGCAGCGCACGGGGGCCGAGGGGGCGCGAGGCGGCGGCGCGGGGTCTCCGGGCCCCGGCGGCGGCCCATGGGGCGGGAGGCGTGAGGCCGCAGCCTGCCCGGGGCTCGGGGGGTGGGGGGAGCGGGGCGGGGAGATGGATAAACTGACCATCATCTCAGGATGTCTCTTTCTGGCCGCCGATATCTTCGCCATCGCCAGCATCGCCAACCCGGACTGGATCAACACCGGGGAGTCCGCGGGTGAGCGGCGGGCGCGCGGGGCCGGGCGGGGGATTGGCTGAGGGCGGAGGGAGGGGAGGGGAGACCCGGCTGAGAAGAAGACGGAGCTGGAGGGTGCGAGGCGGGGGCCGGCCTGAGGAGAGGAGGGCGGAGGCGACCGGGACTGCCGGGCCGGGCGGCCGGGGGGCAGAGGGGATGGAGAAGAGACGCGCCGGTCGGGAGCCGAACCGCCGGGCGGAGGGGATCGGCGCCCCGGGCTGAGTGCAAAGTGGCGGAGTGGCGGGGAGCCCTGGGCTGGGCTGGCGGCCCCGGGAATAGGGGTGAGGGGAAATAGGCGCCGACCTGAGGGATCGCGGAGGAACAAGCTTAGTCTTGGATTTTTAAAAAAAAGTCACGATGAGAGGAAGCCGATATGGAGGGAAACTGAGGCGATCGTGAAGGAATCAGAAACCAGGCGGGCAGCCTGGGGGGTGTGGGAGGCCAGGAGGTGTCGGGTCCGACCCCGAACACCACCCTCCTGCAACCTCCCAGGAAGCGGCGGCCGGCTGAGAGGTCCTGGCCGTGCGGAGTTAATGGTGCGGGGAGAGCCGGGGGCGTTGCGGGGGATGGGGGGTCCTTACCCGCGCCCCCACCCAGCCCCTGCCCACAGGCAGTGTTTGAGACGCATGTGGCTTCCGATTTTCCCTTTGAAGCCTGTGCGGTTAGAATTTTGCTTTATTTTAGGCCCGCGAGCTGTAATAATCCTAATAATAAACTTCATTTTATGGGGCCTCTTTCATTCCAGCGCATCACAAAACGCTTTAGAGCTCCTAATAGTAGTTACAGAATTAAATAACACATTCGAGTTGCTGGCTACCCAGCAGCAGTGCCTGCTGTGACACCACAGAGCTCTGTCGGCAGCAGCACCCTCCGGAAAGGGTAGACATCTTTCTGAAGGGTATCCCAGGTGAATGCCCTTGCAGGATTTTTCTCAGCTTGGGCCACCACCCCTACCACACACACACGCAAAATCACTCGCTCACTCACACTCAGACCTATGAGACCAAACCTTTAATTAATGTAACAGCTGCCAGGAGAGCTGATGGGAATACAGGCACGAGCCTGTTTTCTAACTGCTTGTTCGGTGCAGGTGAAGGGAATAATGGGGGTGGGGAATGTCAGGCTCCCTCCGTGAATAATTTGTTGTAAGAATGTGTATCACTCTGCTGTCAAACTTCTTAAGTATTACTTGTGGGTCTGTATTTATCCTGCAATATTTTTAGCTCCTGAAAAAAAGCTGTGGCTGGGACATTTGTTGCTTCCTCCTCCGTCTCTCCCCCATCTAGACCTAGTAACACAAAATCATACTGTCAGATTTACTGGTTATTAAAATAACACTCTAAAAAATTCTCCTTTCCTTGCCGATGTAGTCTTAGCAAGAGCTCTTAATTGCAAGGCATATATGACTATTATATAGCCCTATGGAGGTGTTAGCTGATGCTAGAGTGGTAATATTGCAATATATAAATGTATCAAATAGACACTTTGTACACCCTAAACATACACAGTGTTATATGTTATATGTCAATTCTATCTCAACTTTTTTAAACTGTAAAACATAAAATACGTGATGTCACTGTTGCTACTGGTTTGCAGTTAATAAGTGTGATGTGCAGTTCTTGACCTGTTGTTTTCATCCTGATTATATGTGCAGGGGCTCCTTTTATAACTTTCTCTGGGACTTTACATACTTAGGGACAAAGAGATTTCACTGTTCGAGCAGATCCTTTCTGTAAGGAAGTTTCAAGTGGAATCCCAACTTAACGAACTAGACGAAATGCCCATGGGAAAGATACAGTTGGGAGAGGGAAGAGAGAGTTAAGGAATAGCATAACATTCTTGGGAAGATATGTATTTGAAAGAAAGCACACAGAGGATGAATACGGCTCCTTCAAATTTGGCAAAGTCATCAGCCCTGAGTTGCCTCAGTGATGAGAGGGACAGAAGCTCAGGGTTTGAAAGAAGTAGAAACTGTTTGAAATAAATAAATAGTTGCAAGAGAAAGCATGCCAACCAGAGACATAGGATTAGCTAGCAGCATGGAAACCTCTTTGAAGTCGGCTGTCAACATACAGTGTAATAACCCGTCTGTTTTGGTGACCTTGTCTGGTAGTGGCTCAGCTACTTTGGCACCAGTGTGTGGTGAAAGCCGATAGAAGGCTTTATTCAGAGTTGGGATTTGCTAGATACGTGCAGCAAAATGATAGAGGAACAAAGGTGTTTGGGGCGTTGGTCAAAACGTTGTAATGATGGCTTATGAAATCTCAGCTGGGTAAGGGGTAAAAGTGAAAAAGAAAGGAGCTGATGTATTATTGGTCATTGAATAGTAGATGGTATATGGTCAATGGAATAGCGAACCTGGACCCAATAGAGTTGAAGACTTGACTGGGAGTGATTGATTCAGCAAACTGGAAGGACAAGGGATTATGGGCACAAAGTCCAGAGGGTGACAGTGGTGATGTGTGGCAGAAGTGGGATAGAAGTGATATTTTTTTTTCCCTAACAGTTTCCTTTGCCGTCTCAAAAGAGGAATAAGAAGAGATAGTAAGGGAGTTCCCTCTGTGGCACAGCAGGTTAAGGATCTGGTGTTGCCACAGCTGTGGTACAGGTTGCAGCTGCAGCTCGGATTCACTCCCTAGCCTAGGAACTTCCATGTGCCACAGGTGCGGTCAAAAACAGAAAAAGAGTGTGTGTGATAGTAAGAACAGTAGGACATTTTTCAAAATCATATCTAACCTATATTTCTTATGGTTAAATGTCAGACATTAAGCCCCCAAAACTTAAAATGAGTGAGATAGTATGCATTTTTGTTCACTCTTGTGCTTTTTTGCACTGTGATAAGATGCACCTGAATTTTGCCTAGTGTTAGAGGTTGTATGCTAACTGTACACTTTTACCTGATCATGCAGATCTGGTCTTGAGTTTAAAAAAAAAAAAAAATCAGTGCAGTTTCAGCTTCTAAATCAGAGAAACGTTTACAGGAAGATCTCAGAGGTGACAGGACTAGCTTTATGCTAAGATTTGCATAAAAGTGACTTAACCTGTGCGGGTTTGATTCCTGGCCTTGCTCAGTGGGTTAAGTATCTAGTGTTGCTGTGAGCTGTGGTGTATGTTGCAGATGCCGCTCGGATCCTGTGTGGTATGGCTGTGGTGTAGGCCAGCAGCTACAGTTCCGACTGGACCCGTAGCCTGGTAACCTCCATATGCCACAGTGCAGCCCTTAAAAAAAAAAAAAAAAAAAAAGACTTAACCTGGCAGCAAAAAGTCAATGTGTTGGTTCCCTTTGGTGCTTTATACATAAGAATCTTGATTGTGATGTTTTCACTGCAGTTTTTTAAATGGACAAAATATATTTTGAAAGTAGAACTCCTGAAGCTGAAAGGTTCTGCAGAATGTCGTTTGAAAACCACTGCAGTAAACTAGTAAGGGAAAGTTTAAGGTTTCAAATCTAAACTTTATCACTTAACCAACTCTGTGACTTTGGGCAAGTTCCTGAGTGGCTATTGTGATGATTGAGTTAATCCATGTAAAACATTTAGAATAGCTCCTGATACGTAGTAAGTGCTCAATAAACATTAGATATCATTGTATTGCTCTTCTGGTTTACAACAGGTCTCAGCATCCCAGTTTTCAAAGCTCAGAACCTATTACTGTGAGAACTGACCTGTTTTCTTTATTAGATGTTCTTAGAAATAAGGAAACATCAAGAATAATATAGTCAGGCTTAGCACAAGTCAAATAAATTTGTCTTCCCTCTTGGCTTTGGACTTCTCTATCATTGTCCCTCCTCTTTCAGGCTCTCATCTGCATATTCTAGTCTCTCTACTCACCTTCAACTTGATCTGCCACAAAAGGCAATGAAATATCCACAAACAAATGACTGAGTAGAATAACTTCCTAAAATCTTAAATAATAAACTGTATTACTGTAAGATTATGGACCATGCTTCATACTGGCAGTTCTTTGTTTTTTATAGTAGTGGCCCAAATACAGAGAATGTATGCTCCTTTCATTTTCAACTATGTATGATAGCTTTTCCTGAGTTTGTTCTAATAGCTCGTGGATTATGCATAGACTTCTAAAGATACAATGAAACAGAAATAGATAACATATGTTTGGGGAAACTATATGAAGAATAGTTACGGTAGTAAGGCCCTTACTGTTTCTGTTAGTGGTATTAACATTCTTTTAATGGTAAATGAATATAATGGCAAAATTACATTAATTATGCTATGCTGGTGTCAAATTTCTGCTGGTTATTGGAACTCAACCCCCAAACAGTATCTTTCATTTGATGTAGTGCAAGCACTTGGCATCTGTGACTTGATTTGATTCCTTAGCCTTTTTATATTTGGCCAATGCAAAATGGTCATTTCTACATTTCCCCCCACATGTCAGTGCTTTGTACATGAGATTTGTCTGTTTTGGGTTTTTTTTTTTAAGGGCCCCACCTGCAGCATATGGAAGTTCCCAAGCTAGTTGCTGCAGCTGCCGGCCGCAGCAACACCAGATCCAAGGCACATCTGAGACCTACACCGCAGCTCACTGCAACACTAGTTCCTTAACCCACTGAGTGAGGCCAGGGATCGAACCCCCATCCTCATGATTACTGGTCGGGTTCATTATTGCTGAGGCACAAAGGGAACTCCTGTACATGAGATCTGAATTTCAGTGTTGAAGAGTCTCCCTACAAGAAAACTCTTATTGGGGTTCCTATTGTGGCTTAGCAGGTTAAGGACTAGACATTGTCTATGCGAGGATGCAGGTTCAACTCCTGGCCTGGCTCAGTGGGTTACAGATCAGGTGTTGCTGTGAGCTTTGGAGTAGGTCTCAGATGCAGCGTCTTCATGGATACCGTTGGGTTCTATACCGCTGAACCACAGTGGGAGCTCCCTGGATCCCTTTATTGAGGCATCATCCCCTTTACAGCAAGGATTTCAGCGACTATTTGGGATTATACCATCCTAAATCATCCTAGATGGATTGACTTAACGTTCTTTATGAAGATTTCTAAATGTTTCCCCAGAAATCTCTTCTAGCACGTGAAGGAACTTAAACTTTTTCCTTATGTCTAATCAAAATTTTTCTCTCTAAAATTAGTTGTTACATTCACATTGTAGTCTGTCATAGTGTATTTATTCCTGAAAATATTTTCATTCTTCTTTTGAAAATTGTTTAGATTGGATGTTAAGCGTGTTTAAGGAGTCTCAATAACAGCTGCCTCCCAACTTTGAACTAATTGAGAAAAAGAATAAGATAATTAGGAGCCAAAATATTACTTATTACTGAGAGAGAAGATATTGGAGAAGGTGCCTTCTGTGCTTGGACAAGCATCTTCCTCACACTGGGCCTCAAAATTGAGCAGACCTAACTGTCCAGTTCCAGGCAGGACCTGCCCTATAAGACTTAACTGCATGAAAGAGCAGAAGAAATGAGTGCTCCCTTTAAGCAGCTTGCTCCCAAGGGCAAAATGTTGGATCACTTATGCCCAGGTTTGTGTCCTAAATTACCAGTCAAATAATTTATAAATTTACCAGTGAGGGAGACAGAGATAAACTAAGATATTCTAACAGCTGAACACCCCCCCCCCCAGTAAAAACACCAGAAATGGGGAGAAAGCCTTACCTGGTTGAAACCCAGGAGATGGCTGACATTTTGTGAGGGAGAGTTTTCTTTTTCCTCAGCAACAAAGACTGGCAGGCAGATGCTTGGGGAAATGAAAGACCTGAGTGGGGAGTGAGGTTCATTTCCCATCCTGTTACCCACTACCCTCGCCACAGGAAATCCTGGTAAGCCTCAGATAGGGGACTGTGGGTTTGACATCCGTCACAGAAGAGTTCAAGGTCTTTAGGCAGATCCTGGCCTACAAGTCAGGAGTCTTTGGTTTAAAACATTAAAATTAGAAGCTTCCAGCGAACAAGGTCCTCGTGTGCAGCAAAGGGAACTATAATGATTTTCCTGTGATAAACCATAAGCGAAAAGAATATAAAAAAGAATTCGTGTGTGTGTGTGTATGTGTATATATGTACATAAGTCATTTTGCTATACAGAAATTAACATTGTAAATCAACTGTATTTCAATTAAAAATAACAAGCTTCCCAGACCTGTTTATGAAGTACTATAAAATTATTAAATAATAAGCCCTTTCTCTGGAACTGTGACGTCAGTAATCACACAATTGGCTTGGCGTGAAGGAGCTCTCTGACATCAGTTGTTAAACAGACTTAATCTAAAACTTTATTGATCATTTTGGACATGACTTGTAGAGAAGGACAGAACTGGGTTACCTAAGAGGGCAAAAATCTTGAGATTGTGCTCTCCTTTAAAAAGTAGTAATGAAATGTCTTAAATGGCTTTTTGAGTCTTTTTCCAGTAAATTTCTTTTTAAAACAGCTTTATTGAGATAGAATTCACATACCCATAAAGTTCACCCATTTAAAATGTACAATGCAGTGATACAAAATTTTTTTTCCTTGTTTTTTAAAAGAGTAATATTATCAGTATTATTTGTTTCATCATATCAAATAAGAAATTCGAATAAAAATTCAAAGACCAGTCTTTTTATAGTGTTCCCAGGTCATACTTGAAGTTGGAAATAATTTATGATATTGTGGATTTCCCAGCATAGGTCAGGTTTTCCAACATGAGATTAGATTTGCTTAACAAAGCATTTATTTCCTTTACAACCTTAGTTCCGAAAGGCCTCTCTTTTTACCATTATCAGCAGAGATGTAGCCACTTCAGGATGAGGAGTGTGAGCTAGTTGGCCTAAAAGTTTTGGAGAAGGGGAATTGAGGACCAAGAACATGACAGAAGCCGTGAGAGAATGGAAATAGCTGAAAGGAAGGAAATTTTGAAAAAGGTATTACAGAGTGATGACTGCCATTGCATGTAGTAGACTGACCGGCCTTGTCAAATTCTTCATAGCTTGGCTACCTGAGCCCTTTTCAAAGCTGGCATAGTAACAGTCGCACATATTAGTCCTCCACTGTTCCGCCTAGTATGCTTGTTAAACCCTTCCTGGTAAATATTGAGTTTGTATTGGAGTTGCAGTGTCGTAAAATGGTCCTGTAGGATTTGAGGTAGACATCTAGATTTGATTCTTGAATTCCCTTTTTGTGAGCTTTATGATTTTGGGGCATGTAATTTGATTTCTCAGCTGTAAAATGGGGATGATATATTCATCTCAAAGGATGGTTGTGAGGAAATAAAATATGGCACATGGTCTAATACCTAGCAAATGCTCAAATGTTAGTTATTATTATCTGAAAGATCAAAACATCTGAATTTAAAAATATTTCCCTTTCGGGAGTTCCTGTCGTGGTGCAGCAGAAACGAATCCCACTAGGAACCATGAGGTTTGGGGTTCGATCCCTGGCCTCGCTCAGTGGCTTAAAGATCCAGCGTTGCTGTGAGCTGTGGTGTAGGTCACAGATGCGGCTCGGATCTCGAGTTGCTGTGGCTCAGGCGTAGGCCGGCAGCAACAGCTCTGATTAGACCCCTAGCCTGGGAACCTCCATATGCCGCAGGTGCGGCTTCCCCCAAAAGAGAAAAAAATATCAATAAAAATATTTCCCTTACGTATTCTGTTTTGTTTGTATCTTGCCTTGTTCTAAAAAGATTTAAGGCAACATGGTGTGTCTGCATTGAATGTTTCTGAAACGCAGTTTGGGGTCTCTGGGAAGACTGTGAAGTCCGTTGTAGTGATGATAATAAACTTGATGGCATACATGTAAGTACCAAAACTAAGGAATGCATTGGGTTTATGTTTCTGGAACAGACTGAACAGGTCTTTCTAAGTGAAAAGCAACCCAGCATGGTGGAAAGGGCACACAGGTTTTGGAGTCAAACCAACATAGAGTCAGATCCCAGTCCCACTATTTGCTGGCCATGTAATTGATCTGAGACAAGTTGTAGCTGAGGCTTTTTTAATTGGTAAAAATTGTATCGTTCAGTCTTGGTTGATAACCTCTTGCAGCCCTTCCAGTTGGTATGCAGATTCAGACCCCACATTTCTCTTCTCCTCTAGGTTAAAGAGTAATAATTTGCAGTGAATTGTGAGAATCACTTAGATCAGAAGTTATTTTTAAAAGAATATAGTGGGCTATAAATCCTTAAAGATAGAGTATGGAGAGTCAGCTAGTCTCACCTCAAAGACTGAAAATAACTTTGAATTGCATGAGATAGTTGGTTCTTAATAGAAACCTGGCAAAGAGTATAACTGAAAATTTAGATTTTGTTTATAGAATGAAATTTCTTCAAGCTGTCATTAGCTTCTAGCAGTGCAACTGTGAGTTTTTGTTTTTGTTTTCCATATCCCATTACAACGTATACTTAAGCAGTGGGCCATATTACATAATTTTATAGGAGAAATTTAGATATGTACTAAAGTATTGCTGTTGACGAAAGTGTTATTATTGAATTATAAATAAGAGCTTAATCATGCAACTTGAATGGATAATGGTTTATGTCATAACCTCGTTTTATATCCTTTAAATAACCCAAGAAATTAAGTTTTACAGTGACAGCAATGACATATTATAGGTATACATTTCATATTTATAGCTTTATTTATGACGATTTATGCAAACATTGCATTCTGTTTTTTTGGTTATTAAAATGTTTTATTTTCTAGCGCTGAAGTTACACATTTTTTCCCAAGTATTTTTTAGAATTCTTTGCCCAAATAGCAGATACCTGCTAAAAAGTGTAATTCTTACAAAAACTGGTCCATTGATAACAAAAGATTGGGTGTAGTGGTTACATTATTTTATTCTTTATTGACTATAGACTGATGAAGAGTAATATTCAGCAAAGATATAGTTGAAATACTAGAGAGGTTAGATAAAAGCCATGAGGAAGTCTAAGGATCTTTGAAAATCAGTGTACGTAAAGTAAATATGTGGATCAAATCACTTTTCAATAATATAGCTCTGAAACTTTGCTATATAATCTCTCGTTTGCTGTTAATTAGAGAGAGAGGAAAATCCTTACCAAATATGCCAAGTAGAACCCTATAGTCCTTTGGGATTTATTGCTTTAGCATTGACAAAATAAAAAAGCAGGGAGTTCCCGTTGTGGCGCAGTGGTTAACGAATCCCACTAGGAACCATGAGGTTGCGGGTTCGGTCCCTGCCCTTGCTCAGTGGGTTAACCATTCGGCGTTGCCATGAGCTGTGGTGTAGGTTGCAGACGCGGCTTGGATCCCACGTTGCTGTGGCTCTGGCGTAGGCTAGTGGCTACAGCTCCGATTCGACCCCTAGCCTGGGAGCCTCCATATGCTGCGGGAGCGGCCCAAGAAATAGCAAAAAGACCAAAAAAATTAAAAAATAAAAAAGCATATGGAATTGGGTGTTGCTGTCAATGATATTTACATGTATTTATGAGTATATACTAACCAGCACATAAAGTTTGCTTACATGAAGTTTCAGTGTATGATTGAATTCAGCTTTGAAAGCAAATTGACATTTCTTTGAATGGCTATTTTTTTGTTTGTTTGTTTAAATAGGAAAAGACTACACTTTTTAGTGTGTCTCTTTATATCAGCCTTGCTATAAATAAAAGGTCACATTTGGCATTTTGACACTTGCTATTGTGTATATTGAGCAAACAGGCAGCTGTTGACTTTTAATATAGATCTTTTCAACCAGTGACCATATACTGCTATCGTTAGAGATTTTTAAAGAGTAAAGACAATGTAGTTGGTTGGGTCAAGTGAAAAAGTTGGAGAGAAGAATTTCACTAGGCCTCCCCATTTGTGGTGTATTCACAGCAAGTCGTGGGACATTATTGGGTCTGCTTTCAGCTGTAATAATAGAGATTTTTTTCAAAAGTAGATAGGAAATATTCATGTTAAGGCAAAGATCTTCACAGGCCATTTCATTTATAAAGTGCCATCCATTTTAATAAAATAAGTGATTAATTTATTCTGAGTAGTCCTTATATCTTTCCATAGGTGTTTTTTATACCACTGTACTTTATTCTAGATAGTCTCACAACAAGTGCTTATTGGGTATTTGTGATTTATAAGGAACTATACTAACTATTCTGAGGAATTGCATTTAAGCAAATGAGGAATCTATACTGTGTTTGAAATAAGTGTCATATATGTGATCAAATGACTTTCTGCCCAGGTGGTTAAGGAGGAGATGGAATTTGAGCTTAACACATAATGCACTTAATGATGAGTTTTTATATAATTATGGAGACGGGCAGTGTTTGAAAATGGAATGGCGTGAGTAAATATAGGGAAGGCAGGGAAATTTCCATTTCAGTCCATTTCTACACATCGCCGCTAAATTTATCTTTCTAAAGGATAAGTATAGTAATAATAGCAAATACTTACATAGCATGTACTTTATGATAGATACTTTTCTAGGCACTTTACATGCATGAACATGTATCACTTTACATGTGATTTAAACCTCACAACATCCCTGTCTAATTGCTATTCTTAGCCCCACAAAGATATGGAGAAATCAAGTAACTTGCCCAAGGTCACACAGCTGGTAAGTGGAAAAGCTGAGATTTGAATCCAGGATCTCTAGCTCCAGAGTCCTGGCTCTTAACCACTGCATGTACTTGAACCAGGAACCTTCAGTGACTCCTCTTCATCTTCCGTAGCACAAAAGGCACTCAAGGATCTTCGCAATATGGCTCTTGCTCACCTGTCCACCCTCAGATCCTACTTTCCTTCAGTGAATCTAAGCTCCATCCCCTCTGTGTTACTTTCTGTTTCCTAAATACAAAATCATATTCTCATCTTTAAATCTTTCCTTATGTTTATTCTCAGCCTGAAATGCCCTCTCAACTCTTTGCAGTTCCTGTCTCATCAGTGTCCTCCCCGTCTTCCGAGTGTATTTCAACAGCTCTCTTCGTGAAAATCTTTATTTATTTATTTCTTAGGGCCGCACCTGCAGCATGTGGAAGGTCCCAGGCTAGGGGTCGAATTGGAGCTGCAACTGCTGGCCTACACCACAGCCACAGCAACGCCAGATCTGAGCTGCATCTTCGACTTACACCACAGCTCACAGTAACACCGGATCCTTAACCTACTGAGCGAGGCCAGGGATCGAACCTGTGTCCTCATGGGTACTAGTCAGATTTGTTCCTGCTGAGTCACGACAGGAACTCCATGAAAACCTCTATTAATCCCCTACCTTCCATGAGTGTTCCCTCCTTGGTAATACTTTGCCTGTTTTTATCGGTAGCATATCCGTATCATAGTTTTTGTGTTACTTGCCTTCTTTCCTAATGCAGATTTTTAAAGTTCCTTAAGATCTGGGCATAAAGTTTATTGACCTCCATACCTTAGATAGCACTCACTCCAAGCTTGCACATGGCAGGAAAGAGGAAGTAATACTAAGATTTTGAACCTGGAGTAGGGAATAGAATTGGCAACTATGGGGAGAGAGCTGACTTGTGGGCAAAAGTGATGAGTCTGGTTTAGATGTTATGTTTGAAGTGAGAGTAGAATATCCAAGCAGAAAGGGACGAGAGCTGAGAAGAGAGGATGCTTTGGCATTCCCAGTCATCGTATCTCACGTTCACAAGTGTGATAGTTATATTGTTATATATATCAAATTATTGTTCAGTAGTTGCATATCCATAGAATTCATTCTTAATTTTTTGGACAGGTTATCAGATGGTTTTTATTTTGAAAAGTAAGGTTCAGCTTCCATCTAGTTATTCCCAACTTTGAAAAAATATTATTAGATGAAAGTTAATTTCTAGGTTGACCGGTTGATTTTCTGGGTCAATACAGAAATTAGATTCCTCGGCTAGCCTGTAAGACCATGTTGTAACTAAAACCTTTAATTATGCATCTAAAAAATAGTATAAAGTAATGCAATTGCATTACTAATAAGTTGTTTTTTAAAAGTTTAATAAGAATGGTGGCTTATTTCTTTGAGCCTTTAATTTGTCAATTTGACTTTAAAGCATATGACGCTTCTTCTGGGTGCTTCACTGAGATTCTTCTTAAACTTTTCAACAGTACTTTGGGTCACTTTTTTATTTACAGATTGCCCTGTCAGGGGAAGAAAAAGAGGATTTGCAGAAAATGCGTGTTTAAAAGATTTCCTGAGGCGGAGTTCCCGTCATGGCTCAGTGTTTAACAAATCTGACTAGCATCCATGAGGACACGGGTTCAATCGCTGGCCTCGCTCAGTGGGTTCAGGATCTGGCGCTGCTGTGAGCTGTGGTATAGATGGCAGAGATGTGGCTTGGATCCCGAGTTGCTGTGGCTGTGGTGTAAGCAGCAGCTACAGCTCTGATTGGACCCCTAAGCCTGGGACCTTCCATATGCTGTGGGTGCAGCTCTAAAAAGACCAAAAAAAAAAAAAAAAAAAGATTTCCTGAGGTGGAATAACGTGAGATAGAGTTTAACGCAGTGGAGGTGAGGAAAGGGTATATGAGGGCAGGAATGTGCCTGAGTGTGTGTGGTGTGTGATGGTGAGGAGCGGACGTGGGGGAGATGAGGAACTTGGGGTGCATAAATGATCTCTTCCCGAGGAAGCAAGGTGATAGGGAATTGGCTGGATCCCGTGTTCCTCATTCAACCCCCATGGGAGGGGCCATCAGTCCTGGCTCGTAGGGTTCCTCTTTGTTGAGGGGCCCTTTGGCTGGCTGGAGCAAAGAGGAAAACTGTTTTATATGCCAGTTGGGGTATGAAATGGTACAAATTAAGTATTTTTAACTTGAAGAGTACCTTTATTGAAACTTAGCTTCCAATTCAGGCTTTGCTGTAGGTATTTCGTTTGTGCTTGAAAAATCACCTAAATGTTTATTCTTTACTTCCCCCAGCTGAAAAATAGTTCTGTGTTCCTCCTTCACCCTCATGCGTCTCATCTCTTGGTTTAAAATAAAAGTGGGTATATATGATATGTTGAAATCCTAGAAAATTGTTTTATTAGGAAAGTTAGAGTGAAAGGAGCGTGGGGGTGAAGGCCCAGAGCTCAGTTCAGATTTTGGCTCTGCCATTTACCAGCTCTGTGGCTTTGAAGTGTTGCTTGGCTTCTGAACTTTTGTTTCCTCATCTCTAAATGAGGATGATACCTCTTACCTTCATGGTAACTGTAAGAATCAGAGTTAATATACCTGAAACACCTGCCACAGAACAGCTGCCTATGCTAGTTAGTTCTTGTTGTTAAACAACTAAATAGATTGATCTCTTATCACACTGGGATATATAAAATATAACACTGCAATTGATGATCCATCATATAGTCACCAAAAGCAATCCGATTTTTTTTTTAAAACTAGAATAATATCACTCTGTTGAACCTGGTTGCCTGTATCATTTTTCACAGACACACTGCGCCAAGCCTCTGATACTTAACCTGGATTACTGCCTTCTTCGTTCTACCTTAGTGCACTAAGAGAAAAAAGTACCAGGCAGCCTATTCAAATGTTATATATTCAAGTTCTGTTCTGCATATCAGAGGTTAACGTGTATTGGGGGATTTTCTAGTAACGATGACAGGTGATTCTAAACCACTAACATTCTGCCAACCTTCTTACTGTAGCTCACGTTGGCTCTGTAGGTTATGGATGTAGTCAGTGGCCCTAGAGTGCATTTCCTGCAACTGGGTAAATACGTAAACCATGATCCTGATCTCGTTGGTTGATGTCAGTAACCAAGTGTAAAGCCTTCTGAAAGTAAGGGTGATTAATGATCACAGTTAGCCTATGAGGTAGTTTGTTGTAGTCTTATTCCTTTGCTTATTTTGAGACATAAAATGAGAAATCTTTGTTATGCTGTAGATAAAATAATTAGGAGTTAAAAAAAAATTTTTTTTTCTTTTTTGCCATTTCTTGGGCCGCTCTCGTGACATATGGAGGTTCCCAGGCTAGGGGTCAAATCCAAGCTGTAGCCACCGTCCTACACCAGAGCCACAGCAATGCGGGGATCCATGCTGCGTCTGCGACCTACACCACAGCTCATGGCAACGCCAAATCCTTAACCCACTGAACAAGGCCAGGGATTGAACCCGCAACCTCATGAGGAGTTAAAATTTTTAAAATCATTAATCACTTAAAGAACTGTAGAATGAATCTTATTTAAAACAAATAAAGACAGTTATGTTAGGGAGGTCCCTGGTGGTCTAGTGGTTAGGATTCATTGCTTTCGCCACTGCAGCCCAGGTTCAACCCCTGGTCTGGGAATTGAGATCCTACATCAGGCCGCTGCACACCATGGCCAAGGTTTACAAAAAAAAAAAAAAAAAAAAAGACGACAATCATGTTAGATCACTTTTAGGACTCCCATTTGAAGTAAGATTTAGTGGGTTAGGATCATCCAAGCTCTAGTGTATTAAAGTGTAGCTGATGCAGACTTAATCCCCATAGCTTTAGAGGACTCTTTCTAGTATCTGCTTACTAACCATCCAGTAGGTAGCTATCATCCACTAACCATTTTGGAATCATACCAGTAGCTGGTAAGATGTCTGCTTTAAGTGAATCACCCTGTATTTAAGATTTGATTAATGTTATTGTGAAAGTCTTCACAGTGTTCAGGGAGGTTTCTATTTCTTAGTTTCTTGTTGTTTTTGCCTCTATGAGTTGCTGGCCAGTGCATTAGCCTAGAGTTAACTAAAAGATTGTATCTCTTTATACATCACCTCCTACTGCCTTCTGTCCTGCCTCTTTAGGAGCCTATTGTGACAAATCCCCAACTTGACCCTTTAAGCAGATCACACCCAGGTGAAAAAGTCTGGGTTGCCAATGTCTTCCGCCATCCTAAGTGGTCAGGGCATTGTTGCAGTTCCCACTGACTTTTCTTGTGTCCCCTTGGATACACCCATAGCCCTCTCCTGTGGTTGAGGTCTGCTGTATCTCTGAGCTTGGAGTTTTACTGAGTTTTTTTTTAAGGAGAATCCATCCATTTCTCTAATGAGAAAGAGGTCTTTCGACTATATTATTAGAGGCTACATAGGCACTTAATTCCTTTCTGTGAACTTGTCCTTTTATACATTCCAGAAATTCTTTAGTGATTTTGCGTTGTTGTTGACATTTTCCCATGCTCTTATAGAATTTTTAAAAATATATATTGCTTAGGTCATTTCAGTGGGATTTGGAGAAAGAAGGAGAGCAAATTGACTCATCTCCCAAAAGTGTTTAGTAAACATTAATTCAATGAGAGAAATCAAGAGTTAGTCCCTATTTGCTGATTATCTTTTCAATTTTTATTAGTACTGGGACAATTCACAGTGAACTGTGTGTGACTGGGTCGCTTTGCTATACAATAGAAATTGAAGAGACATTGTAAATCAACTGTAATATAAAAAACAGTGAAAAAATAACAGAAAAGTTATGCTACAGTAATTTTACTTAGTCACAATTTTTTTCTAGGTAAGCCAGAAATGGTTTAAATTTTGTCCCCATATGGCAAGAACATGTGTTTGGTTGGAATGCAGGAGAGACTGTAGATAAGTGGCTAATAACACAGACTCTGGAGTCTGGATTTAAATTCTACCTACGTCGGAGTTCCCATCATGGCTCAGCAGAAAGGAATCTGACTAGTATCCATGGGGACGCAGGTTCAATCCCTGGCCTTGCTCAGTGGGTTAAGGATCCAGCGTTGCCGTGAGCTGTGGTATAGGTCGCAGACGCCGCTTGGATCCTGTGTTGCTGTGGCTCTGGTGTAGGCTGGTGGCTACAGCTCTGATTTGACCCCTCCATCGGCCACAGGTGCGGCCCTAAAAAGACCGAAAAGAAAAAAGAAAGAAAGAATTCACTTGCTTACAGCATAATCTTGGCCAACATACTTCAGAGGTCCGTTTGAAGATTAAAGCATACATATATATAAAACACTTAAAGTGCTTGGCACATAGCACTGTGAAGTGTCAGCTAAAATTAACGGGCCTAACTTTTGAAGATTCCTTGCTATAATCTCTTCAGTAGCCATAAGCAGTTATCTTAAAATTGATCATAAATGCTGTGTGGTTTTAGGTTGTAGATGTACTGTCACCATTTTGGAACACAGGTTCCATGGACAAATGGCCAAAATTGTTACCTTATATAAAGAATAGTACCACTGTAAAGAAGTGGGAAGAGTAGGCTTTGCTTGAAGCATGAATATTTTGAATATTTTGTTTCACATATTCAAGGAAATAAGTTGGAAATGATGGCAGGAAAGCAGATCCCCAAATAGTGTATGATATCACTTATGTGTGGAATCTAAAAAAAAAAAAAAAAAAGATACAAAGGAGCTAATATACAAAACAGAAATAGACCACAGACATAGAAAACAAACTTACGGTTATCAAAGGGGAAAGAGGAGGAGAGAGATAAATTGGGAGTTGGAATTAGCATATACACACTACTATATATAAAATAGATAACCAACAAGACCTACTGTATAGCACAGGGAACTTTACTGAACATTTTATAATAACCTATAAGGGGAGAGAATCTTAAAAAAATGTATATGTTTGTATAACAAAACTTTGTTATATACCTGAAACTGAAATAACACAAAATTGTAAATGAACTATACTCAATTTTAAAAAAGTAAATCCTGGAGTTTCCACTGTGGTGCAGTGAGTTAAAAATCCATCTTCAGGAGTTCCCGTCGTGGCGCAGTGGTTAACGAATCCGACTGGGAACCATGAGGTTGCGGGTTCGGTCCCTGCCCTTGCTCAGTGGGTTAACGATCTGGCGTTGCCGGGAGCTGTGGTGTAGGTTGCAGACGTGGCTCGGATCCCACGTTGCTGTGTCTCTGGTGTAGGCCAGTGGCTCAGCTCCGATTGGACCCCTAGCCTGGGAACCTCCATATGCCGCGGGAGCGGCCCAAAGAAATAGCAAAAAGACAAAAAAAAAAAAAAAAAAATCCATCTTCAGCCACTCAAGTCACCGGCAAGGCACAGGTTCTATTCCTAGCCCCACACAGTGGGCTATAGCATAGGTTGCAGCTGCGGCTTGGATTCAGTCCCTGGCTGGGGAACTTCCATATGCTGCAGGTGCAACCATAAAATAAAATTAAAAAATGAAATAAAAAAAAGAATTTTAAAAGTTAAAAAAGTAAATTTTTTTTTTTTCGTCTTTGTGCTATTTATTGGGCCGCTCCTGTGGCATATGGAGGTTCCCAGGCTAGGGGTCCAATCGGAGCTGTAGCTGCCAGCCTACGCCAGAGCCACAGCAACGGGGGATCCGAGCCGCGTCTGCAACCTACACCACAGCTCACGGCAACGCCGGATCGTTAACCCACTGAGCAAGGGCAGGGACCGAACCCGCAACCTCATGGTTCCTATTGGATTCGTTAACCACTGCGCCATGATGGGAACTCCTAAAAAAGTAAATTCTTACATTGAATACAAATGAAAGCCTAATTGTCTATCAAATTGATAATGTAACTATCAAGAAAAAAAACAATTACCTTTTGCACACAGTGCTCTGACTGTGCTCTGTTAATGAAATACAGCCTAAGGACAAAAAGAACAACAAAGAAATATTGAACCTAGAAGGTAGCAAACCCCCTATTGTAGCTCTTGACAAGAAATGTTATTCCCATCTTGCTGATGGAGAAGCATGTTTAGAGAGAGGAATGATTTGCCTGGCATTGTTTAATTAGATGACAGAGCTGTTGCTCTGCTCATTATATACCACACTGTTTTTGTATTTTTTGTAGCGTGCTCTTCAGATAAGTTCCTGGTTTCTTTAGTATATATGTATTTTTTCTGTTTTCTTTTCTTTTTTTTTTTTTTTTTCCTTTTTTGGCCACATCCTGGGTGTGCAGAGGTCCCAGGCTAGGAATAGAACCTGCACCACAGCCATACCGGAGCCACAGCAGTGACCTGAGCCATAGTACTGACAATGCTGGATCCTTAACTCACTGAGCCATCAGAGAAGTCCTACCTCCTTTTCTTGGCATGATCTGTAATATTAGTCAGAACCCTATTTTCAAGAGCTTCCTAACCTAGAAGTTGTAATTGAAAGCTGCATTCTTAAAAGACATTCATCTGTTTGTAATTTAAGGTATCTTATGGGGATTTTGTAGTGAGACATGTAGGGGGAAAGTGATAAAGAATGCAGTTGTTGGACCAGCATTTTTTTTCCATGAGAGATAGTAAAAACAAGTATTGCTTTATAAATGGTGATTTAAGTGATTCATTCATTAAAGAAGGCAAATAAAAATAGCAGTGAAACAAAGACATAATAACTAGTTGTTAAATGAACTCTATGTCCTTTGGAAAGGGGATGATTAAGGGAGAAAATATGTAAATATCTTGAAAACACAAGCTAACTATTTGCAGTTTTGCAGAATAAAAATGGTGGGAAGAATCAAACCGTACAAGAATTTAGTTGGATCTTGCTTAAAGTACTTTGCATCATAAATCTCCAAACTTATTTTTTAAATTACAGCATTAAAGGAACCTTTTTTTTTTTTTTTTTTTTGGCCATCCCTCAGCATGTGGAGTTCCTGGGTCAGAGATCAGATTTGAGCCACAGTTGCGATCTATGCCACAGCAGTGGCAATGCTGGATTCTTTTTTTCTTTTTTTCTTTTTTTCTTTTTTTTTTTGTCTTTTGTCTTTTTGGTTGTTGTTGTTGTTGTTGTTGCTATTTCTTGGGCCGCTCCCGCGGCATATGGAGGTTCCCAGGCTAGGGGTTGAATCGGAGCTGTAGCCACCGGCCTACGCCAGAGCCACAGCAACGCGGGATCCGAGCCGCGTCTGCAACCTACACCACAGCTCACGGAAAGCGGGATCGTTAACCCACTGAGCAAGGGCAGAGACCGAACCCGCAACCTCATGGTTCCCAGTCGGATTCGTTAACCACTGCGCCACGACGGGAACTCCCATGCTGGATTCTTTAACCCACTGCCGGGCCAGGAATCAAGCCTGCCTCCTTGGTGCTACAAAGACACCGCTGATCCCGTAGCAACACTGGGGAGCTTCTAAAGAACCTCTTTTTTTTTTTTTTTTTTTTTTTCTGAAGTTAGCTGTTAGAACCTCTTCTTGAATTAGCAGAATCAAAACGTAATTTGTTCTATTTTTTTCATCTTTCCTAAATTATCTTTTTTTCACGTTTACCAAGAGTTTATTGATACAGAAATGCTAATGATATAAAAAGTGAAGAAACACAGGACATGCATGATATAAGATGATTCCAAACTTATTTTTTTTAAAAAAAGGAAAGAAGAATATATACATAAACATATAGCAAACAGAATAAAATAAAATATATTAAATCTTAACAGCAGTTTATCTCTGGGTAGCAGGATTATAAGTCATTTTTATTTTACATTTCTTTATATTTTAGTTTCTTTTATTTCTTTCTTTATATTTCTCTGCCAGTTTTCTGCATGTTGCGTCTGAATTATCTTTAAAGTGCATGGCTTTAAGATGTTATTTTATATAATATACTAGAGAAACTGTCTGGAAGATCTAGGCCCAGAATTTCAATCCAGTATAAGTTTAAAAAGAAGTAAGGTTGGCAATCAGATTAAATTTTTTTAATTGCTTTTTATCAGGATTAAGAATGTAATATAGTGTTACAGTCTTTTATTAGATTAATGGAGTCTCTAAACACTTGGAGAAAATTGTTTTAGTATTTCCTGTTCACAGTTGTGTGTAGAGGATGTCCATTGTGGAAGCTGGGTTTATGGGACCTCCTTCTTGTTCCTGTGGCTTTAACTGGCTGGAAAAAACATGCAAGAAAAATTAAATTGTTCTACCAAACATTCCTAAATAGTAAACTGAGCATAGTCTCGAATCAGACCTGGTTCATATCCTAACTCCAGCTTTTTCTGGCTGGCACCTAGTCATTATTCAGCTCTCTCATTTATATTGTTTTGAGGATTAAATGAGCGTATGTAAAGCACTTACTGATATCGTAACTAGAATTCAGTAAATGTCCAGAATATGGTGGCAGCTATTATTTATCTTTTCATCTTTTCCAGATTTATGAGTGATAGGGAAACAAAATTTATTATGAGCACCCTTTATTCTAATGTCAAGGATTCCAAGTAGAGGTTAGGACAAAACTAGATTTTTCTGAACCTCAAAACTTGAGATTCTATTTGGGAAGTGAGAAATAAAGCTGCCAAATATCTACTCTACTCATGTGGTAGCAAGAAAGTTGAATTTCTAATTTGTTTCCTGCCCCAAGCCCTTGCCTTCACTTCCTCTGTCTCAATATGAGAATTTCTGTACTCCTTTGGAGATTCTTGCCTGACTGAAACTACAGAGAAAAATCTCCAGGAATTTTAGTATGGCTAGCTAATCATAACTTTCTGGAAGATCATCTGGATGTAGTTTGTTTTTAAAGTCTATCATATTTTATGTCATTAAATTTCTATACTTCTAAATTGCTGATTTCACTTTTCCTAGGTTGTGCCTGTCTATTTCTCAGAACTGTATATTTTTTGTGCAGCAAATATAAAATATGTAGTTGACTGTCAGTAAGAATTATTATCAATTAAGCTACCAGAATTTTCCCTTATCTCAAGTTTTCTGAATGTAATCATTGCATCAAACACGTACATGCACATACATACAGGTGTAATTTTCCTTTATTGTGACTAAGTCGCTTTAAATAGTAGAAATTATGATACTGGTTAGATGTAATTATTTTGGCAATATCACGGATAAGCTGCTGGACCCTGGACTTTAAAGAGAGAATCCAAACATCTTACGCACATAATTCATTCTCTATAAATATCAGAAGGACATTTTATTTATTTATTTATTTATTTATTTTGGTCTTTTTGCCTTTTCTAGGGCCACTCCCATGGCATATGGAGGATCCCAGGCTAGGGGTCCAATTCGGAGCTGTAGCCGCCAGCCTACACCACAGCCACAGCAACACCCATCTGAGCTGCGTCTGTGACCTACAGCGCAGCTCATGGCAACGCCGGATCCCCAACCTACTGAGCAAGGCCAGGGATCGAACCCGAAACTTCATGGTCCCTAGTCGGATTCATCAACCACTGAGCCATGACGGGAACTCCAGAAGGGCATTTTAAACTTATTTCCAAAACAGCTGTTTTTTTTAAGCTGAAGCTCTTTTTTTCAGGTGTATGGCATAGTGATTGAGTATTTTTACAGATTATGCTTCATAAAAAGTTATTGCAAGATAATGGCTATGATTCCCAGTGCTATACAGTATATCTATCCTTGTGGCTTGTCTGTTTTATACCTAGCAGTTTAATCCCATGCCCCTCATTTGTCCCTCCCCTCTTTCCTCTCCAATAAGGTGACCACCAGCTTGTTTTCTGTATCTGTGACTATCTCCTTTTTTAACTTAACCTTTTACATTCTGAAACTTTTTCTTTAAGAAATTGTTGTATATAATCTACTCAGTCATATTTCCTTTAATTTTTCTTTTTCTAAAATCTTATTTTTCCGAAGGTGATAAATTATAATGTTTAATGTTCTGCATTTACACCCGGCATTCGCTCACTACTACGTATGTAAACAAGTACATATGAACCGAGCATTGTTTCCATTACACTTTCTGCAGCGTTCGTATTTCTAAAAGCTATAAAAGACAGATTGTTTAATGTACATTCCCGTCATTTCACATATTTCCTAATTCAAAAGTACTCTTTCTCAAAACTGTCAGATCCATGTGTGATTCATAACATGAAACAGGGTGGCCTGTTGTTCTTTCTTAATTGAGTTGACATTTATAGTCTTCTAGCCTCATGGTCTGTCTAGGGGAAAAATATCTAACATTTTAAAGTCATGTAATTTATCATAGATGTTATGATTGGAGAAAATTCTTCATTCTCCCTTCCAGTTTTAAAGCTTTTGCCTCCACTTTTATTGTGTCCCCAAAATGCAGTTTGGCAGTCAGTTGACTTGGAACTTTAGACCCTTAAATTTTCTGGACAGAAAATGCTGTTGCATTCTTAAAGGCTTTTAAGAATTATTTGGATCTCTCCTAGAAATTTCTAAAATACTGGATTGCTCACCAACTTCATACAAATAGTACTGTTAGGCTAAAAAGATCATTTTCTCAGTTTCCTTCCTCATAAATCCATTGTTTCTCTATCCAATCCCCAGATTCTGAAAATTGCCTAGCAAAATTGCTTATGAAGTCCATTCTTAAGTTGGAAGAAAGAAATCTATGCAAAGGGTGTCACCATGTTGTTTTATTTTTTTCTATTTATTTTATTTTATTTTTTATATCTTTTTGCTACTTCTTTGGGCCGCTCCCACGGCATATGAAGGTTCTCAGGCTAGGGGTCTAATCGGAGCTGCAGCCACCAGCCCATGCCAGAGCCACAGCAACGCAGGATCCCAGCCGTGTCTGCAACCTACACCACAGCTCACGGCAATGCCGGATCGTCAACCCACTGAGCAAGGGCAGGGACCAAACCCACACCCTCATGGTTCCTAGTCGGATTTGTTAACCACTGCGCCACGACGGGAACTCCACCATGTTGTTTTAGACTCTAGATGGAATCTATTCTACCTTTACCCTGATTCAATTTTTTTTTCTTTTTTTTTTTTCTTCCCACTGCGCCCATAGCATGTGGAAGTTCCAGGCTAGGGATCAAAGCCTTGCCATAGCAGCAACCCAAGCCACTGCAGTGATAATGCCAAATCCTTAACCTGCTGCCCAATAAGAGAACACCCTGATTTCAGAATTGATAGGAGTGTTCTGAGCCTGAGTACTCTTAAGCTTTTGGTATTTTTTATTTTACATGGAAGTGTAGTTGATTTACAATGTTGAGTTAATTTCTGCTGTACAACGAAGTGATTTAGTTACACATGTAATTTTCCACTATGGTTTATTGTAGAACATTGGATATAGTTCTCTGCTATGGAGCAAGATCTCTTTGATTACCCCTTCATGTATGTGGTAGGTTACAGCTGCTGACCCCAACCTCCTGCTCCCTCCCTCCCCTGCTCCTTGGCACCCACAGAGTTTGTTCCCTAAGTCTTTAAATCTGTTTCTGTTTTGTAGATAGGTTCTTTTGTATGGATTTTTAGATTCCAAGTATAAGTGTTATCATATGGTATTCGTCTTTCCCTTTCTGATTTACTTCACTCATTATAATAATCTCTAGTTCTATCCATGTTGCTTGGAATGGTGTTATTTTGTTCTTTATATAGCTGAGTGGTATTCCATTGTGTATGTGTGCGTGCATGCGCATTTTCTTCATCCATTCATCTGTTGAAGAACATTTAGGTTGTTTCCATGTCTTCACTATTGTGAGTGGTAGTGCTGTGAACATAGGGGTGATGTATCTTTTTGAATGATAGTTTTGTCTGGGTATATGCCCAGGAGTGGGATCACTGGATCATATGACCACTATATTTTTAGTTTTCTGAGGAACCGCCATACTGTTTTCCAGCGTGGCTGTACCACCTTACATTCCCACCAACAGTGTAGGAGGGTTTTTTCTCCACATCCTCTCCAGCCTTTGTTGTTTATAGACATTTTAATAATGGTCATTCTGACCAGTGTGAGGTGGTACCTCACTGTAGTTTTGTATTATTTCTCTAATAATTAGTGATGTTAAGCATATTTTCATGTGCCTGTTGGCCATTTTTATTTCTTCTTTGGAGAAATGTCTATTTGGTTCTTCTGCCCCCCCCCCCCGCCTTTTAAACTGCTGTAGCTTTGTAGTACTCTCTGAAGTCTGGGGGGGTTATGCCTACAGCTTTGTTCTTTTTCTTCAGGATCGCTTGGGCAATTCTGGTTCTTATATGGTTTTAGATGGTTCCATATAAATTTTAGGATTATTGTAGTTCTGTGAAAAATGTCATGGGTAATTTGATAGGGGTCACACTAAATCTGTATTATTGCTTTGGGCGGTATGGCCATTTTAATATTAATTCTTCCAACCCAAGAGCATGGGATATCTTTCCATTTATTTAAATCACCTTCAGTTTCCTTTATTAATGTTTCATAGTTCTCAGCATATAGTATTTCACCTCCTTGGTCAGGTTTATTCCTAAGGCTTTTTTTGGTTTTTGTTTTTTGTTTCTTTGCTTTTTAAGGCCACATCCACAACATATGGAGGTTCCCAGGCTAGGGGTCCAGTCAGAGCTGTAGCTGCTGGCTTTCACCACAGCCACAGCAACACAGGATCTGAGCTTCATCTATGACCTGCACCACAGCTCATGGCAATGCCAGATCCTTAACCCACTGAGCAAGGCCAGGGATCAAACCTACATCCTCATGAATGCTAGTCGGGTTCGTTACCACTGAGCCACAATGGGAACTCCCTGGAGGTGTGATTTTTAAAAGGTATTGTGTTTGGAGTTCTCTTGTGGTGCTACAGGTTAAGGATCCATTTAACCACTGTTATTACTGCAGTGGTGAGAGTTCAATCCCTGGCCCAGGGACTTCTCCATGCCACAGCTGCAGCCAACAAAACAAACTAAAAGAATTTTTTTTTTTATAGTCCCTTTCTGATATTTCATTGTTTTTGTGAAGAAATGCAACCAACTTCTGTATGTTAATCTTGTGTCCCGATACCTTGCTGAATTCATTAATCAGTTCTAGTAATTTGTGTGTGGAGTCTTTAGGGTTTCTATATATAGTGTCATGTCATCTCCATATTAATGACAGTTTTACCTCTTCCTTTCCAACTTGGATACCTTTTATTTCTTTTTCTTGTCTGATTGCTGTGACTAGGACTTCTAATACTATGTTGAATAGAAGAGGTAAGAACGGGCATCCTTGGCTTGTTCTGGATTTTAGCAGGAAGGCTAAATACCATTGAGTATTATATTGGCTGTGGGTTTGTCATAGAAAGCTTTTATTTTGTTGAGTTATGTTCCCTCTATATCTACTTTCGTAAGAGTTTTTTTTTTTTTTTTTTATCCTGAATGGGTGTTGAATTTTATCAAATGCCTTTTCTGCATCTCTTGAGATGATCATGTGGTTTATGTCTTTTCTTTTGTCGATGTGATAATTTGATTTGTATATGCCGAACCATCCTTGTGAACCTGGGATAAATCTCACTTGGTCATGGTGTATGATCTTTCTTAGGTTTTTTTGTTTTGCAGACTTTCATGTAGATAGGGATTCTCTGGGATTCAAAACGTGTCGTGAATCACTGCAGGAAAAGATTCAAATACAGTCAAAGTATGTGAAAATCAAAAGCATATTTTTCCAAACAGGTTAGACATATGTATGTCTGTACAAAGCTTAACCAGCTAAGGCACGTCGCTACTTTACCACTTGAAAATATGCTTAGAGTATCAAAACATTGTTTCATCCATATTTCTAGGTAAATTGTGCATCAGTCCTTTTCTCTTTACAATTAAGTGTTTCCAGTAGTTCAAGACCTTTTTTTAAACTATTCCCTTGAGCTGACAAATGATCACAAAAGTTACTCTGACTTAAGTTAGTTTTTCGTTTGTTTGTTTTTGTTTGTTTGTTTGGGGGGGGGTTGGTCTTTTCCAGGGCCACACCCACGGCATGCGGAAGTTCCCAGGCTAGCGGTCCAATTGGAGCTATAGCTGCCAGCCACAGCCACAGCCACGCAGGATCCGAGCTACATCTGCGACCTACACCGCAGACACTGCAACACCGGATCCTCAACCCACTGAGCAAGGCCAGGGATCAAACCGCAACCTCATGGCTACTAGTTGAGTTTGTTAACCACTGAGCCGTGATGGGAACTCCTGACTTATGGTTAGTTTATTCCATTGTCTGAAAAGTATTTTTTACCTACTCAGGGCAAGATGCAATAAACAAGACCCAGTTTTAGTGAGAGCTACAAACAAACATTTAATTGGAACTCAATAAGAAGAGTGCTAAAATAGTAGTAAATGCATGTTGCTGTGGGAGCACATTGGAGTGCCTCTAATTCAGGCTGGGAAGGTTTGAAATGGTTTAGCTACATGAAGGAATGACCTCCAACCTGAGATCTAAAGAATAAAGAATAATAAGCAATGAGATCCTACTGTATAGCACTGAGAACTATATCTAGTCACTTATGATGGAGCATGATAATGCGAGAAAAAAGAATGTATACAGGTATGTGGGTCACCTTGCTGTACAGTAGAAAATTGACGGAACACTAAATCAGCTATAATGGAAAAAATAAAAATCATTATTAAAAAAAGGAATAAAGAATAAATTGGCCGAAGAAGGGAAAGATGTAAAAATATTCCAGGTAAAAGGAAACAAAGCCTCAGAGGTTTAAAAAACAAAACAAAACAAAATGTACGTAAAAGGAACCTGAAAGCTCATTGTGCCTGAGAACAGTCGTTTGAAGGGAGGAGTGGTATCAGATGATGCTGGGGAATCAGGGACTAGATCATAAAGAGCTTATTTTTCCATCTCTCTTCCTTCTTTTTTAAAAACAGATTTATTGAGATAAATAATTCATATGCCACATAGTGCATCCCTTTAAAGTGTACAGAGTTTAGTGTATTCAATCACCACAGTCAGTTTTAGAACATTTTTGTGTCGCCTCAAAAAGAAACCCTTTCTCCTTCAGCTGTCACCACCACCCCCAACTATCCAAGCCTGAAGCTACTAACCTTCCTTCTATCGCTATGTATTTAGATATTCTGCAGATTTGATATAAATGGAATCCTATGTAGTTTTTTTGTGACTGGCTTCTTTCACTTCGCATAAGGTTTTCAGGGCTTATCCATGTTGTAGCACATGTCAATACTTCATTTCTTTTTATAGCCAAATAACATTCCATCCTGAATAAACTTCACTTTGTTCATCAATTGTTGAGCATTTGGCTTGTTTCTACCTTTTGTAGCTATCATGAGTAGTGCTATGAACATGATGTACATATTTTTAAGTGGGCATATGTTTTCACTTCTCTTGCTTTTCTGGGAGTGAAATTGGTGGCTTACATCTTTATGTGGAACTGACAGACTGTTTCCCAAAGTGGCTGCACCGTTTTACATTCCCACCAGCAGTGTATGAGGATTCCAGTTTCTCCACATCTCACCAACACTTGTTATTTATGCTTTTGATTATAGCCATCCTAATGACTATGAAGTAGTTTCTCATTGTCATTTTGATTTGCCTTTTCCTGATGGCTGATAAAGGTAAAGCATCCTACCCTATGCTTTTGGCCATTTCTTTATCTTCTTTGGAATAATGTCTGTTTGATCCTCTGCCCATTTTTATATTGAATTGTCTTTTTATTATTGAGTTGTAAGAGATAAGTCATTGTCAGACAGATGACTTGCAAATATTTTCTCCCATCCCCGTGGTTATCTTTTCACTTTCTTTACGGTGTCCTTTGCTGAACAGACATTTTTAAATTTGAAGTCCATTTTATCTGTTGTTTCTTTTATTACTTGTGCTTTTGGTGTCATATCTAAGAAACCATTGCCTAATCCATTATCGTGAAGATCTTCCATAAGTTTTCTTGTAGCTCTTACATTTACATTTCTTTTCCATTTTGAGCTAATTTTTGGTTTTGATGTGAAGCAAGGGTCTTCATTTATTCTTTCACAAGTATCCCATCACTGCTTGTTGAAAAGACTATGCTTTCCCAATTTGAATAATCTTGGCACCCTTGTTAAAAATCAACTGACCATAAATGCGAGGGTTTATTTTGGGACTCTCAACTCTGTTCCATTGATCTGTACATCTGTCCTTATGCCATTGTTATACCATTTTGATTATAGTAGCTTTATAGTAGATTTTGAAGGCTAGAAGTGCATCTTCCAGCTTTATTCTTCTTTTTCAAGATTTTTGTGGCAGTCTCCTGAATCCCTTGCATATTTGCATAAATTTTATGGTTGTCTTGTCAGTTACTGCAACAGTAACCCAAAACACCCAAAACAAAACCAAAAGCCAGCAAGGATTTTGAGAAGGATCCCAATGAATCTCTAAGTCAGTTTGGGGAACCTTCTAATCCATGGGTATGGGATATCTTACCATCTGTCTACCTACTACCTATCTGTTTATTTATTTTTCTTTTTACAGCTGTACTTGTGGCTTCTGGAAGTTCTCAAGCTAGGGGTTGACTAAGAGCTGCAGCTGCCAGCCTACACCACAGCCACGGCAATGCCGGATCCAAACTGTATCTTCGGGCTGTGCCACAGCTTGTGGCAGTGATGGATCCTTAACCCACTGAGCAAGACTAGGGATCCAACCCACATCCTCGTGGACACTATGCAGGTTCTTAACCTGCTGAGCTGCAACTGGAACTCCCTTACCATCTATTTAAAACTTCATTAATTTCAGCAACATTTTTAGTGTTCAGTAGAAAAGAATTGCACTTTTTGAAAAATAGTTTTTAGTGGCTGACCTTAAGTTTGCAGTATATATTTACAGCTAATCTAAATCTTCGTTCAAGTAATGCTATACCACTTCAGAGGAGGTGTATTTAGCTTATAATAGAGTGTTACTCAATTTCCATTTCCTCCTTGTAACATTACTGTTATCCACCTCATTGTTATTGTTATTTTGAACCAACTGTTTCTGTTAGAGCAATCATGAGTAAGAAAAACAAAAAAAAAATTTATTTTACCTCCATTTATTCCTTCATGCCCTTCCTTTCTTTATTTCAGACTCAGATTTCTGACCTATGTGATTTTCCTTCTTCCTGAAGAATTCCTTTTAATATTTCTAGCAAGGCAGGTCTGCTGGTTTAAAATTCTTTCAATTTTGTTTGAGAAAGTCTTTATTTCTCCTTCACTTTTTTTGTGCATGTGTCTTTTTTGCCTTTTTCTAGGGCCGCTCCTGTGGCATATGGAGTTTCCCAGGCTCGGGGTCGAATTGGAGCTGTAGCCACCAGCCTACACCACAGCCACATCAACGCGGGATCCGAGCCGCATCTGCAACCTACACCACAGCTCACAGCAACACCGAATCCCCAACCCACTGTGCAAGGCCAGGGATCGAACCTGCAACTTCATGGTTCCTAGTCAGATTCGTTAACCACTGAGCCATGATGGGAACTCCTCTCCTTCACTTTCGAAGGATAATTTTACTCAATAGAGAATTCTAGATTGATGGGGGTTTTTCTTTCAACACTCTCAATATTTCACCCCACTCTTTTCTTGCATGGTACCTGATGTAATTCTTACCCTTGCTTTTCTACAGATAAGGTGGTTTTTGCTATGGCTTCTTTCAAAATTTTATCTTTTATTTTTTAAAGTTTGAATATAATATATATACATGTATGTTTTTTGATATTTATCCTGCTTGGTGTTCTGAGTTTCCTAGGTCTGTGGTTGGTAGCTGTCACTAATTTTGAAAAATTCTCAGTCATTGCTTAAGATACTTCTTTTGTTCCTCTTTCTCTTCTCCTCATGTTCCCACCACACTATCTTACAGTTTTTGTTTTTGTTTTTGTTTTTAATGCTTTTTAGGGCCACACCTGCAGCATATGGAAGTTTGCAGACTCAGGTCAAATTGGAACTGCAGCTGCTGGCCTATGCCACAGCCACCACAATGCGGGATTCCAGCCACGTCTGTGACCTACCCCACAGCTGACGGCAACACTGGATTCTTAACCCATTGAGCAAGGCCAGGGATTGAACCCACATCCTCATGGATACTAGTTGGGTGCGTTACTGCTGAGCCATGATGAGAATCCCTGTTACACCTTTTGTAATTGTCACACAGTTCTTAGAGATTCTGTTCTGTCTTTTTCATGCTTTTTTCTCTTTGTGTTTTAGTTTCAGAAGTTTCTATTGATGTTTCTTCAAGCTTGCTGATTCTTTTTTCAGTTGTGTGCAGTGTATTGATGAGCACATCAAAGACAGTCTTCATTTCTGTTACAGAGGTCTGTGTGTGTGTGTGTGTGTTCTCTCTTTTTTTTGGCCGTGCCTGTGGCGTTCAGAATTTCCTAGGCCAGGGATCGAACGTGTCCGACAGCAGTGACCCAAACCACAGTGGTGACACCAGATCCTCAATTTGCCGTGCCACCAGGGAATTCCTGTTATAGGGTTTTTGATTTCTAGAATTTTGTTTGATTCTTAGAATTTCTGTCTGACTGCTTACATTGCCTTTGTGTTTCTGCATAGGGTCCACTTTTTCCATTAGATCTACCTTTAATAGCTGTGGTGTACAGTGGCTTGGTGTGGGATCCCACTTCCCAGACAAGGGATTGAACCTGGCTGCAGCAGTGAAAGCACCAAATCCTAACCTCTAGACCTTCTTGGCACTCTCTAGATATTCCTTTGGCATATTAATCAGAGTTGTCTTATTTAAATTTCCAGTCTGATAGTTCCAGTGTCTCTGCCAAATCTGAGTATGCTTCTGATGCTGGCTCAATCTTCCCCTTCAGACTGTGTTTATCTTGTGAGTGTATCTTGTAATTTTTTGTCAAAAGCTGGACATGATGCACTGGGTAAAAAGAAATTAAGACAAATAGGCCTTTAGTGTGACGTTTTGTGTTTATCTGGCTAGGGGCTAAGCTGTATTTACTCTTTGCTATAGTTATAGAGTTGGTGGCTAAAATTTCCATTAGTATCTGGTCTTTTTCTTTTTCTTTCTTTCTTTCTTTCCTTTTCCTTTCTTTTTTTTTTTTTTTTTTTTTTTTTTTTTTTTTTTTTTTTTTATTCTCCGGTGTTGTTTTTGGTGTTCTCAGGAGACTTCTTAAATAAGATCTGATACATGCAGTTCTTTGAGTTGTATTCCTCTGCTGTTACACAGGATCCTTGTTTAGGGGATGGTAAGTTTTGTAGGAGGGAGAGCATTTTACAGGTCTGAGTCTTTGGGTGAGCTTGTGCCCCTGGGCTGTGACCTTCACAAGTGTTTCTCCTCCCCTTACCCTCTGTAGAGACATGAAGGCTAAAGAGGGCTGGAGTTCGCTGTTTGTCTTCCTCCATCTCCTCTAGGTTCTGGTAAAACCCCAGTCAGTCAGGCTCTGGTGAAACAGTTTCTTTTGAGGTCAAGCCTCATTAAAAACAGAATGCTCTGGGTTTATTTCAGAATAGCTGCTTTCCCCTTTCCCATATCAGAAGCAAAGGGGAATTTTTTTCTTATCTACCCTGTGCGAACCTGGTAGAGCTCCCAGAGGTAACATTCACAAAAGTGCGGGAGGCTCCCTAAGACAAGATCCTCTTGGAAGTTTTAACTCAGACTTGATCACAGTGAGCTTCCAAGAGTTCATCAGTTACAGTTTAGATTTTCCTACCTTGGTACCAGTTTCCATGGAGGTTTTGAGGTTTCTGCTCCAGTAAGTTGTAATTGTTTGTATCTGCCTCTTTGTTTCTCCAGTTTTGGAGGTAGTGATTTGACCTGAGTCCTTAGTTCTCTGATGGATCTAAGAAGAGTTTTTGATGTTAAGATTGTTTGTCACTTTTCTTGTTCTGTTAGTGAGAATGACACCTTCCAAGCTCCTAAGTACTGGTCCGGAAATCAGAAGTTACCACTTATTTTGTTAAATTTATTTCTGGATATTTTATTCTTTTTGCTTCTTATTGTAAATGCTTTAATGACCTTCTTAAGTTGCAGATTGTTCCTTCCTGGTATATGGAAATACACTTACTTTTATGTATTGATTTATATCCTACACTTTTAAACGTCATTTAGTCTAATAGTGTTTCAGTGAATTTCTTTTTCTTCCCCTGTTGCCTTAGCTAGAACTTTTAGAACATTGATGAGTAGAAGCAGAAATAACAGATATCCTTGTCTTATTCCTAATCTTGGGGGGAGGGCATTCAGTCTTCCTTCATTAAGCATGTTAATGGTTATATGTAATTATATATATATATAATGTAATATTTATTTATTCCTAGCCTATTGCTATTCTATTCCTACATTTTTGCAAAACTATAGTATAATATCACAACTAGGATATTAATATTGGTAATATTCCACAGATCTTATTCAGATTTCCTTACTTTTACTTGTACTCACTTACATTTATGTATTAGTAAGTTCTACACAGTCTTATTACCTATGTATGTTCATGTCTCCACCACCACAATCAGGAACAGATATTCAGGTTGAGTGTGTGTATCAATAGTTAATTTCTTTTTATTGCTGATTGACATTCTGTGGTAGAAATACACCAGAGCTTAACCATTTACCTGCTGAAGTGCATCTAGGCTAATTCCAGTTTGGGGCTATTACAAATAAAGTTGTCATGAACATTCATGTACATATTTTGGTAAGAACCTGAGTTTTCATTTCTCTGAGGCAGTGCAAGTGCTGAGTCATATAGTAGTTGCATGTTTTCTGAAGGACCTTTTAAGCAATGTGAACAACCTGGACGTGATTGTGGGAGCATTAGGGGACCATTTTAATATTAATCCCAATTTTAATATTTTAAGTTTTAAGAACTTGTCAAACTGGAGAATATGCCTATCGGGTAGATTACTCATAAAGCAGACTTGGACTGAAGATAAAAAATAATGTTCAGAAGTTCCCGTTGTGGCTCAGCAGTAAGGAACCTGACTAGTGTCCACTAGCTCTGGATAAGAATGATATTTCCCAGGAAGAGTGCAAGGAGTGAGGGAGGAAAAAAAGAGCAGAACCTCATATACAGCTCTGAAAATTACCAACATTTTCAGGAGGCTGACAAAGAGCTAGACCTACTTAAAAAGAAAATTTGATATTGTGGATGCCTAGGGGAGAAATTGTTTTCTGGAGGAAAGGAATGGTCAGCAGTGTTACCAGAGTGAAATGAAATTGACTTTAAAGAGATGGTTAGGAGTTCCTGTCGTGGCGCAGTGGTTAATGAATCCGACTAGGAACCATGAGGTTGCAGGTTGGATCCCTGGCCTTGCTCAGTGGGTTAAGGATCTGGCGTTGCCGTGAGCTGTGGTGTAGGTTGCAGACGAGGCTCGGATCCTGTGGCTGTGGCTACAGCTCCGATTCGACCCCTAGCCTGGGAACCTCCATATGCCGCGGGTACAGCACTAGAAAAGGCAAGAAGATCAAAAAAAAAAAGGGGGGGGGAGGGATGGTTAATAACCTCGGTGAGAGAAGTTTTAGTGAGGTGGTAGAGTAGGAGCCTCATTCACAGTGGGTTGAGACAAGACTAGTAGGTGCAATAAGATAGCAGTGGAGGTGGAATTTTGCCAGTGGAGGGAAAAGGGAGGTTAGTTAAATAGAAAAGAATGTGGACCCAAGGTGAGTCTGTTCTAGATAGAGAAGAGTTGGACTGTCTTGATGATGATAAGGAGGCAGTAGGAAGAAAGGGGTTGATAATGCACCAAAGAGAAGGAATTCTTGATTGAGCAAGGATCCCCATGCTACAAGGCAGAGTGCTAGACAGAGCATAGCAGAAGAATAGACTTCAGGGAGATAAGGTATATTTTCCTTTGTGATTGGGGAGAAAGGATTCTTAGATCAAGCAGATCTTAAAGTCAGCTTCTAGATCCAGTGGTAGTAAGTTGAGGGAGTTTACTTCCGATGGCTTAGAAATTTTCTGTGGTATAACGAAGGGGTCATTTGTTAAGAGGGAAAAGAGGATGATAGGTACGACATTTAAGGAGAATGGAAAAGGTTGAGAGAGCTGCTGTAGCGAAGAGTAGAGAGAGAGTTGACTAGAAAAACGGAAAGATCTCTAGATCATAATGAGGGCCTAGCTGGGCTATGGGGCATAATTTATTCTAATGATCCCAGTCTTAGAGCTGTTTATTTTTTTCCAGGAGAGTTCAGCAGACCCAGCAGAGATGTGGGCAAAGGAGACCATTGTGTGGATCCAGGGTCGGAGTTTGTTCCACATGACATTGAATGAGTTAAGCACAGTTGTCTAATAGACTTTGAAGTCAGACAGGTCTCAGTTTTAATCCTATTTTGAGCATTTAGTGATTTAGGTAGATTACTTAACTTTCTCCAAGCTTCGGGTTTCCTGATAATTAAATCAACCTAATCATATCAGTTTCCTAATCCTAATACTGTCTCTTTCAATAATGAGGGATAAATGAGTTAAACAAATTTAAGTCCCTTAACACATAGTTTGGCACATAATAAATGTTAATAAATAGGCCCAGTTCTGTCACTTATTAGCTAAATGATCTCAGGCAACTTTTTTTCCTTGTTATTTGTAAAGAGGATATTATAATACTTGTTGGGAATGTTTATTCTGTTGGATATCTTGCAGGGAAAAAAAAAAAAGCCGAAAACTGTCACAGACATAACCTTTTCACTACCCAGTAGTTTTGAGTTGAAGCAGAATGAGTAAGGGATTTTTACAAAATTAAGTTGAAAAGTTAGGTAGGAATTTTGGCTTGTGTTTTATAATTAGTAGATAGCCTTTAAAAGTTGATGAGCAGAGAGATACCATAAAAGTGATGTTTTGGGAATATTAACTTAGTAGTGTAGGCATATGTGCCTCACGAGGAAAGGGATATTGTTACATCGTTTGTCTCACTGCTGTATCCCAGTACCCAGAAGAGCGTCTGCCACATAGAAGGCACTTAGTAAATACATGTTGAATGAGTGAATGAAATAGAAGGAGGAGCTAGAAGAAGAGAGACTAGTTAAGAAATTACTAGAATAATTTCAACATTAGGATATGAAGTTCTGGATAGGGATGATATCAGTGGAAATGGAAAGAACAGATAAAAATTACCAAAGAAAGAGTGATTTTTGATATATTAGAAGGGAGGAGAATGAGGAAGGCAACAAGACGATTCCAGGATTCCTAAACTGGGTGATTGAAGCCGTTGGCAGTGTCCTTGTTGAAAATGTCTGTCTGCATCTCCTTTTACAACTTTTTATGTCTGATACTTAGAACAGTGCCTCACATGTAGGGCCAAGCAGTAAATACTTGAATGAAGGAAAGAAAACAGGGGAAATCAGAAGGTTACATTTTATGTGCGTTGTGTGTTGGAAGAAGTAAAAGGACACCCAGGCAGGCAGAAGATGAGGCTAAAATTCTGTAGAGAATAAACGGCCTGGGGAGTTCCCACTGTGGCTCCGGAGCCATGAATCTGATTAGTATCCATGAGGATGCGAGTTTGATCCCTGGCCTTGCTCAGTGGGTCCAGGATCCAGTGTTGCTGTGAGCTGTGGTGTAGGTTGCAGACGTGGCTCAGATCCAGTGTTGCTGTGACATAGGCCAGTAGCTGCAGCTCCGATTCTACCTCTAGCTTGGGAACTTCCTTATGCCACAGGTGCAGCCCTAAAAAGTAAAATAATAATAATAATATTAATAATAATAAAAGATCTTGGGGTCTACAATATTTAAGGGGGAAAGAATCAACTAAACAGTAGAGGCAGCCCCAGAGATAACAGAACAACAGGAGTGTGATTTCAAGACAGCAAAGACAGAGCATGGCTACCAATGTTACATGCTTCAGAAAAGCTGAAGAACATGAGGACTGGAAAAGATCTTTGGATTTAGAGACTGAGAGGACAAGAATGGTCTTGGAAAGAATAGCTTGCATTGAGCAATGAAGTGAAAGTCATATTACAAAGGGTGTGAAGAATGAATGGATAAGGAGATGCATTTCTCCAACAGCTAAAAGAAGCGAGGCACTGTGGTAGTCTGAGCTAGTCATTTAAAAGAAGCATAGTTTGTTTTGTTTTTTTGTATAAAGATATAAGCATATATATATATATATATATATATATATATATTTTTTTTTTTTTGTCTTTTTGCCTTTTCTAGGGCCACTTCCTGCAGCATATGGAGGTTCCCAGGCTAGGGGTCTAATCAGAGCTGTAGCTGCCGACCTACACCACAGCCACAGCAATGCGGGATCCGAGCCGCGTCTGCGACCTACACCACAGCTCATGGCAATGCCAGATCCCCAACCCACTGAGCAAGGCCAGGGATCGAACCCGTAACTTCATGGTTCCTAGTCGGATTTGTTAACCACTGGGCCACAATGGGAACTCCAAAGATATAAGCATATCTTGTAGAGAGAGAAGAAAGATCCATAGTCTGAGACAATTGTCAAATTTTAGTGTGCACAAGAATAATGAGGATTTTGTTTAAAATGCAGGCGGTTGGTACCATTTATAGGGTATTTGATTCAATAGGTCTGGGAACTAGATATCAGCATTTTAAAACAAGTGACTCCCCCTCAAACACATGAACATGCACACATTTGAGATATTCTAGTGTGGTTAAATACTAAGACCACACTCCAACTTAACAGTGGTCCAGGAAGTAATTGAAGTCAAAAGGATGGGGTGTTCTTGATGTGGTGCGTTGGAATCGGCAGTGTTTTGGGAATGCTGAGACTCAGGTTTGATCCCTGACCTGGCGCAGTGGATGGGGGATCTGACAGTTGCCACAGCTGTGCCTTGGGCTGCAGCTGCTACTCAGATCTGATCCCTGGCCCAGGTACTCCATGTTCCTCAGGATGGCAAAAAAAAAAAAAAGGAGTTCCCGTCGTGGCGCAGTGGTTAACAAATCCGACTAGGAACCATGAAGTTGAGGGTTCAATCCCTGGCCTTGCTCAGTGGGTTAAGGATCCTGTGTTGCCCTGAGCTGTGGTGTAGGTCGCAGATGTGGCTCGGATCTGGCATTGCTGTGGCTGTGGCGTAGGCCGGTAGCTACAGCTCCAATTAGACCCCTCACCTGGGAACCTCCATATGCCACGGGAGCAGCCCTAGAAAAGTCAAAAAGACCAAAAAAAAAAGGGAAAAAAAAAAGTGTAGAAGGAAATTAGATAAGGGCTAAGCTTTGAAAAGGAGGAGTTCATCTTCTTTGGGAATTTTGTCAACTATACTTCAGTTTCTCAAAAAAAGGTAGTTCCTGGAGTTCCCATTGTGGCTCAGTGGTTAACAAATCTGACTAGGAACCATGAGGTTGTGGGTTCTATCCCTGGCCTCCCTCAGGGGTTAAGGATCTGGTGTTGCCGTGAGCTGTGGTGTAGGTTGCAGGCGCAGCTCGGATCCCGCGTTTCTGTTGCTATGGTGCAGGCCGGCAGCTTCAGAATGCTTCGGGAGCAGCCCTAGGAAGAAAAAAGAAAAAAAAAAAAAAAAAAAAAAAGCTAGTTCCCTGGTGGCTCAGCAGATTAAGGATCCAGCATCGTCACTGCTATGGTTCAGGTCACTGCCTAGGCACAGGTTTGATCCGTGGTCCTGGAACTCCTACATGCCTCAGGCACAGCCAACAAAAAAAAAATTACAGTGTAAAAGTTATTATCATCAAGCTTTCAAAAGTTAAAAAAAAAAAAAACAGGTATATATAGTACAGTGTAATTTTGAAATAATACACTGAGCTTCAGAGAGGTTTTCAGGTCAAGAGGAGGGCAAGTGAGCTTGCTTCATTTGCATGACCTTGATTTTTTCCTTTAAGTGGGAAGGATGGTTATCTGCTCTGGGCAGGCATGGGAGAATCTGAGGAGTGTGGAAAGGTCCAAAACAGCTGCTGTGGGAGATGCAGGAGAATCGCCAAAGAGGAACTTAAGCCACGCTCAGCAGCATTAGGCTTCTATTAAGTCAGGTGGCATGACTGGTGGACCCAGTCAGCAGTTTTCCTGACAGTTTTCAAAGTAAGTAATAGTCCTAAAAATACATTTTTTTTCATCAGGACTCTGTCATCTGTAGATGACTTATACCTTTTTTGATGCTTTTAGCATGTCCCACTTCATGGAATAATGAACTTCAGAGATTTCCTATACAGGGTATTTTATAAGTATTTGAAATTTACCTGACTTTCAGCTCAAAAGATAGTTCCTTTGATTTGCTAGAATATACTTACATTCATTTTCTCCATACTCTTCGAGGTCTTATGGATTTTGATCACAGCTCATATGATGCTCACCACCATTTTACAGATTGCTCTTTCTAAGGCCAGCTCCATGGAGGGTGTTTATTTTCACCTGAGCACCAGAATTTACTCAAGTGAATGCAGGGCCCTGGCTCGGGGAAGAGGAAACCAGCCTGCTTAGCTTTCTCTAGATTTGGATAAGTAGGAGTCACTTGGAACTAAGCAGGAAGGAACACCCAGGCCTGCTGCTATTTATCCTATACATAGCTTTTTTTTGGTTTGTTTGTTTGTTTTTTGTTTTTTTAGGCCTGTGTTCACAGCATGTGGAAGTTCCCAGACTAGGGGTCTAATTGGAGCTGTAGCTTCTGGCCTACACCACAGCTCATGGCAACGCAGGATCCAAGCCACGTCTGGGACTTACACCACAGCTCATGGCAAAGCCAGATCTGTAACACACTGAGCAAGGCTAGGGCTTGAATCCACATCCTCATGGATACTAGTTGGGTTCTTTATTGCTGAGCCATGATGGAAACTCCCTATACATATCTTAATAAATACTTTGAACAGCTGTGTGAGATAGGTAATAGAAGGTGTCCATTTATAAATCAGAAACAGGCTGAGATGCCTAGATGCCTAGGTTTGAGAAATTCTGAAATGTCAGTTGTCTAAAAATACTGTAGAAAGTAGTTATATAGAATACAATCCATTGCAGGAATACGTGATTGTTTAGTTACCTGTTCCCCAAGGCAGATAGCCAGGGGTGGGTGGTTTTTGTTTTTTTGTGGAGTTTTTTTGTATTGTTGAAACACCTTCTCGATAATAATAATTACTGATTTATTAAGTACTTCTGTGTGCCAAACATTGTTCTAAGTTTCTCACAAGATTAAACTCAGTTCATCTTCTATAGCCCTACAAGGTCAGTACTATTTGTTATCTGCGTTTTACAAATGAGGCACAGAAAGAATAAGTAACCTGAGGAAAGTTACAGAGCGAGTTAGTGATAGAGCCCAAGGCAGACTTGCTCGATAGCTTACTGTGCTCTTAAGCAATATGGTTTTGTGCCTTTCACTGGCCCTCGGGTTAAAGTGAAGATACCTTTTCAAACAGCTTGGCGAGTTATTCCTGCATTACCTGATGACATCATGTGTAATAGCAATAACATAACTAAGTGAAAGGAAAGAATCAGCTCTTCGCTAGTCTCCAATACCAGTCAAGAGTCTAAGCATCTCTAGTTAATTCACTGTGTGAAGTTTAAATATGTGAGAAAAATACAACATGTGTTCTTGTGCCACTTCACCGAGTGGAAAAGGCAAAAGAAGAGCAATATTTGGACTAGATCTCTGTGATCCTTGAAAATAAAATGTATGGAGTTTTCTAATGTTGGCTGTGGGTATTGGTGGGTAGTAAAATATTTGGAAACTTATGAAAGTAAGTAGTTTCTGGAGCCTGAAAATAAAAAATTTGTCTACTCTTCACATTTCTTAAATTTAAAAGGATTTTAATTAGGGTTGTAAAATAATTGTTTTATGAGGAACATATTTCAGGTACTCAATAGCCGTATGTGGCTACTGGCTATCATATTAGTTCAGGCCTAAGCTGACCAACAGATTATTTATTTGGTAACATCTTAAGTCTTTTTGAATGAACCCAGCGTATCAATAGTTTGTTCTGATTTCTTTAATTCTTTTGGGAGGTTTTGTAAAGAACAATTTGAGTTAAGAAAAGTTCAAACAGCTGTATCATCACTATGTGAAAAAGAGGCAGCTGAAGGATGTGGAATTTGAGCGCACGGGAGAGCTAAAAGGACACTTGACCCCTGTTGATGACTTTATTGCTCTATTTTTAAAGGACTGGCAAATACAGCTCTTGCTTTTTTAAATTTAACTTTAATAATACACTTGATAATCATATGATAGTTATGTTCTGTAAAGTCACTGTGAACCATGGATTAGTAAATAGTTATCCCCAGGGCTTAGGTTCCTGTGAGCTTGTGGTCACGTTTCATCAGCCAATCAATGCGTAACCTAGTTTTTATGTGTGTTTGTTTAAAGACACCTTAAGGAGTCAATGAATCAACAGCATATATTAATGTTACATGTTAACATTGCATGTTACTAATAGTATATAGTAATATAGTGCCAACAGCCCTGTAACTGGTTTCTGAATGAAGCTTATCTAACACATGTATTTTCTCTGAAACGCACAGCACAGCCTTCCTGCACTTAGGAACACTAGACAGAACTTCAGCATTACACTTGGGACATTTTATTTATTTTTAGGTTTTTATTTTTTCTATTATACTTGATTTACATTGTTCTGTCAACTTCTGCTGTACAGCAAAGTGACCCAGTCTTTTACACACACACACACACACATATTCTTTTCCTCACATTATCCTCCATCATGTGGCATATGGAAGTTCCCAGGCTAGGGGTCATATCAGAGCTGTAGTTGCCGGCCTACACCACAGCTCAACACCGGATCCCTGACCCACTGAACAAGGCCAGGGATCAAACCCGCATCCTCGTGAATACTAATCAGATTTGTTCTGCTGCGCCACAGTGGGAACTCCCCCACTTGGGCCATTTTAAACAGCAAAATCACCAACAAAAAGCATAAAGATGTAAAACACATGGCATAAAAAGGCCACAGAAGGACACTTGTTTTCTGTATGAGAGCTGAAACAAACCTGGTATGACTTCAGCCGGAAATGTGTGTCTGGTGACTCAGATTTTTTGCCACCCAGCATATGCCTTATGTCTTCAGATGACCACACAAGTACCACAGCTATTGATTTGAGGACTACAAATAAATTTTAATTGAGTGGGCATATTTGCAAGTATGAAAACTGCAAATAATGAAGATTGACTGTATATGAATGCATTCTGCATTTTAAAATGAAAAGTTAAAATATAGGACTTTCTTCCCCATCTCTAAATTTCCTACCCTCCTACTGCATCTTTCCTTTCCAGAAGTAAGCACTCACTTTCCTATACAGTTACGTATATGTGTGCCTACAGAAATACATATTTTTAAATCACTAGATCTCAAGATACATGCTGTTTTGCAGTTTGCTTTTTTCTCATGATGTCTTAGAAACCCTTCCACATCAGTATACCCAGAATTCTCATGTCTTTTCAGTATCCTGTGGTGTGTATGCACCATAATTTATTTAACCATTCATCTATTGATATGCATGTAGGTTTTTTTCACTATTGTAAATAATACTATAGTGAACATCTTTGTGCCTCTTTCTTTATCTGTATGTGCAGGGTTTTTTTCTGGATTACATACATAAAAATGAAATCACTGGGTAGAAGAATATATGCAGTTTAAATGTTGTTAGAAAAGCAGTTATGTCACTGGGAAGATGACACGGAGTTGGAGTTAGAACTGCAGGTGGTATTCGAGGGTTAGTACTTGTGAAAGATAGGGGACAGAAGCTAAAGGAGAGGAAAAATGGTCAGATAACAGATCTATCAGAGTCTCAGCACTCTGAAGTAAAGATTGCCTCTAGAGGAATAGTCTGGTGTTGGTAGACATGGCTAGGTCCTAGAACTCCTTCATGCTCAGTTATTGACCAGAGGCTGTCTGAGGGAAAAAAAAAAAAAAAAAAAAAAAGTGGCTTATCTTGAAAAATGAGGTGAATCTCAAAGGTGCGAACAGCTGTAGGCTAATTGCATGTTTGAGTTTAACTGCAAGGTGTCTTCAGAGGAGATCTGAGCAGTGTCTTTCCAAAGCAACCTCTACAGTATAGTATAGCATATGGATAGTAACAGAGTCTAGAGCCAGACTTTGTAGGTTCAGCATCTTTGTGTGTGATTTTACTCAACATCTCTGTGTCTTGGTTTTTTCATCTATAAACTGGAGAAATAATAGTACCTACCTCATAGTGTTGTAAAGAGATGAAATGAGCTGGTTTATCTTAAGCACTTAGAATAGTATCTGGGACATGTTAGCACTACATAAGCATTAACTGACATTGATATTAGTACCTCATTTTGCTCTCCCAAAAGGCTGTGCCAGTTTCCTTTATACTATCCCAACAATGTGTAAAATAGTACTCATTTTTCCATTCCTTTTCAATTGCTGGATAGTAAAAATCTTCTTAGTTTTTGCCAACTTAAGGACCAGAACCTAGTAAAACATAGTATTTTGTCTTAATTTGTATTTCTTTTTTATTAAGTCGAACGTCTTTTCATATTATTGGCCACTTAAACTTCATCTTCAGTTTGTATACTTGAGGTTTTTTGTTTTTCCTCATTGATTTCTAGTACCTACTCTTATATTCCAGATATTAATCTGTTAGTTGCAAATATTTTCTCCCAGCCTCCTATTGGTTTTCAAATTTATTTTCTAATATTGTTTACGGTTTCTTTTATCATGAAGAATATTTTCCTGTTATGATTTTAATTTTTATATTCATCTGCTATCTTATTTTGGTGAATAGTATTAAGTAAGAATCTATCATTTTGGTGAATAGTATTAAGTAAGAATCTATCTTAATTCCTTTCTAGATGGTAAACCAATTGTCTAAAACAGTTGACTAAATAATTCATTATTTCCATTGGTTTCTAATGCTATATATATTTGGCCTGTTGAGGTATGTTTACTTCTGTTTTCTTGATTGATTATTTTGTGGCTAGAGAGTTTACCTTGGCAAGAAAGCACTCTGTGGAAGTACATTCAAACATTTTAATTTTGGAAGTTAAAAGGAAAACCCCTCTTAAGCTACAGTAAGTGAAATGAATTGATTTGGATTCTGCTTGGTTGCTTCTGTCAGCATTCTACCTCTTAGTCTTTAAACAGCATACTTGATTAGCTGTTTCTCTAGCACCAGAAACTTTACTTGGTGGATTAAAATACAAAGCTCCAGGAGTTCCTGTTGTGGTGCAGCAGAAATGAATCCTACTAGGAACCATGAGGTTGTGGGTTCGATCCCTGGCCTTGCTCAGTGGGTTAAGGATCCGGTGTTGCTGTGAGCTGTGGTGTAGGTCGCAGATATGGCTCAGATCTGGCATTGCTGTGGCTGTGGTGTAGGCCGGCACCATAGCCTGGGAACCTCCATATGCCGCAGGTACAGCCCTAAAAAGACAAAAAAAAAAAAAAAAGTGAAGCTCCAAAAGAAAATAGTTCGGGTGTTTCAGACACATCTTTCTTGGAGGTCCCACTGTGGCTCAGTGGGTTTTGAACCTGACTAGTATCCATGAGGATGTGGGTTCAATCCCTGGCCTTACTCAGTGGGTTAAGGATCAACATTGCCATGAACCGTGGCATGTGTCACAGGCATGGCTTAAATCTGGCCTTGCTGTGGCTGTGGTGTAGGCTGGCAGCTACAGCTTTGATTCCACCCCTAGCCTGGGAATTTCCATATGCCGCAAGTGTGGCCCTAAAAAGACAAAAAAGGGAAACAAACAAACAAAAAACCCTTTCTTGCCAAATGCAATTGAATGTTGCTCTTTAGTTCTGATCATCTCTCTGACTAGAAGCAAATATGTCTAGAGCAGGAGTTCTCAAAATATCTGGGATAAAATATCTGTAGCTCAAATGACAGACAAATAGCTAATTTGTTTAATATTTGAAAGCTCTTACACTTCAGTAAGGGAAATGCAGTATTATTACACCTGCCTTTCCCCCCATGAGAGATATGTTCCAAGACCCCCAGTGAGTGCCTGAAACTGCAGATAGTACCCAGCCCTATAATACATACAAACCTATAATACATACATATCTATAAAAAGGTTTAATTTGTAAATTAGGCATAGTGAGATATTAAAAAACAATAGCTAAAATAAAGAGAACAATTATAACAATATATTGAATAAAAGTTATGTGAATGGAATGTGATCTCTCCCTCTTTATTTTTTTATTTTTATATTTTTTTAGGACTGCAGGTCAGACATGTGGAAGTTCCCAGGCTAGGGGTCAAGTCAGAGCTACAGCTGCCAGCCTATGCCACAGCCACAGCAATGCCAGATTCGAGCCACATCTGCAACCTACACCACAGCTCACGGCAATGCTGGATCCTTAACCCACGGAGTGAGGCCAGGGATCAAACCCGCAACTTCATTGGATACTGGTTGGGTTCGTTTCCACTGAGCCACAATGGGAACTCGATCTCTATTTTTCTATCCAATCCTGTTGCTAAAGGTGTGTGATCATCCTTTACTTGCAGTAAATTGCTTGATATCATTTGTTTCAGGAGATCCTTTGCTGAAGTTTTCATATAGGCTCAGTGCCTTCTAGTGTAACACATTGCTGTCAATTAGCATGTCTTCCACTCATGAATTTAATGCCTTTTCTATATTAACCAAATACTTATCACACATTGGCCATAACTTTTGCACTTTGAGGTACAACAGCAAAATTAGCACTAGTTTCTTTTTCCGTGTTCACAGTTTCATGGTTAGAAGATTCATTCTTATCATAGATCTTAGCAACCTCAGCATATGATTTTTTTCTTACTAAGTTGAAAATTTTCCCCTTTCATTTAAAGGAAGCACTTTACAGTTTCTCTTTGGCATATCTGAACTGTCAGCATTACTGCTCTTAATAATGACCCCTAAGTAAAATAAGGTTTCCTTGAGCCAAGCAGTGCAATACTGAGACAATCCATTGGATAACTGAGATGACCAGTAAGTGCCTAACAGACAGTATCCCTTACAGCGTGGATTCACTGGACAATGGGGTGATTCATGTCCTAGGCAGGCCAGAGCCAGATGACACAAGATTTCATTTCTGGAATTTTCCATTTAATATTTTTGGACCATCGTTCACTGTGGGTAACAAACTGCAGAAAGCAAAACTGTGGATAAAGGGGGAATGCTGTGCTCTATCCAAGAAGAGGAAGAGAGAAAGGGACATGAAGAATACTTGCCATTTGCAGCAATGTGGATAGACCTAGAGATTATCGTACTAAGCCAGACTATATTTAATATCCTGTGATAGACCATAATGGAAAAGAATAGGAAAAAGTATATGTGTTTGTGTGTGTGTATGTAACTGAGTCACTTTGCTGTATGGCAGAAATTAACACCATGTTGTAAATTACATGATTAGAATAAATTTTTTTAAATATTTGAAGAATAGCCAGAATCTCTCCAGATTTGATGAAAACCTTTAATCTGCACATTGAATAATCTCAACCAATTCCAAATAGGATAGATTCAAAGCAATCTACACCAAGACACATCCTAGTCAGTAAAAAACAGACATTAAGAGAATCTTGAGAACAGCAGGAAGAAAGTGAATCCTCACCCACAAGGGATCCTCAATACCATTAGCAACCAACTTCTCCTCAGAAACCATGAGACCAGAAATCCATGAGATGATATATTCAAAATGCTGCAAGAAACAGACCATCAACTAAGAATTCTGCAAAATTGTCCTTCAAAAACAAAGGAAGAAATAAGACATTCTGAAATAAACAGAAACTGAGAAAATCCATCACTAGCAGACCTGTCCTCTAAGAAATACTGAAAGGAGTCTTCAAACTGAACTAAAAGGGCAGTAGGCAGTGTTTTGAATCCACATGAAGAAATAGAGCAGCAGTAAAGTTAACTGTAAAGGTGAATATAAAAGTCGGTATAGCCTTTTTTTTTTTTAATGTGCTTAACATTTGTTCCTGTTTTGTTTTGTGTTTTTGTATAGCTGGTTTACAGTATTCTGTCAGTTTTCTACAGTACAGCATGGTGGCGCAGTTACACATACATGTATACATTCTTTTTTCTCACATTATCAGGCTCCATCATAAGTGACCAGACATAGTTCCCGGTGCTACACAACAAGATCTCATTCCTAATCCATTCCAAAGGCAATAGTCTGCATCTATGAACCCCAAGCACCCCATCCCACCCCTCCTCCCCCCATGGCAACCACAAGTCTCAGTATAGCTTTTTGCTGTAACTTTATATATTATAAGCCAGTCAACACAGTTTTATAATTACTGTTTATTTTTTGAATGGTAGTAGTACAAAAAAAAGGGAGGGAATTGAGGGATATTGGAGCAGAGTTTTGGTTTACTGTTGAAACTAAGTTGGTAAACCTAAGCTGTTGGGTTTCTTCTAAAATAAAATCCACCCTTTGAGCCCACTCTCACCACTGCTGTTCAGCATGGTATTGGAAGTCGTAGCCACAGCAATTAGACAAACAAAAGAAATAAAAGGCATCCAGATAGGAGGAGAAGAGATAAAACTGTCACTGTATGCAGACGACATGATACTATACATAGAAAACCCTAAGGACTCAACTCAGAAACTAGTTGAACTGATCAGCAAATTCAGCCAAGTAGCAGGATATAACATTAACATTCAGAAATCAGTCACATTTCTGTATACTAACAATGAAATATTAGAAAAGGAATACAGAAATACAATACCCTTTAAAATTGTACCCCAAAAAATCAAATACCTAGGAATATACCTGACCAAGGAGGTAAAGAACTTATATGCCAAGAACTATAAAACATTAATCAAGGAAATTAAAGATGTAAGGAAATGGAAAGATATTCCATGTTCCTTGGTTGGAAAAATTAAGATTGTAAAAATGGCCACACTACCCAAAGCAATCTACAGATTCAATGCAATTCCTAGCAAATTACCCATAACATTTTTCACAGAAGTAAAACAAACAATCCAAAAATGTATATGGAACCACAAAAAAACCAGAGTCACCAAAGCAATCCTGAAAAACAAAAACCAAGCAGGAGGCATAACTCCTCCAGACTTCAAGCAATGTTGCAAAGCCACAGTCATCAAGACAGTGTGGTACTGGTACCAGAATAGACCAATGGAACAGAATAGAGAATGCAGAAATAAACCCTGACACCTATGGTCCATTAATCTTTGACAAAGGAGGCAAGAACATAAAATGGGAAAAAGATAGTTTATTCAGCAAGATTGCTGGGAAACCTGGACAGCTGCGTGCAAATCAGTGAAACTATAACACACCCTCACACCATGCACGAAAATAAACTCAAAATGGCTTAAAGATTTAAATATAAGAAAGATACCATCAAACTCCTGGAAGAGAACATAGGCAAAACATTCTCTGACATAAACCTTTTGAATATTTTCTCAGTTCAGTCTCCCAAAGCAACAGAAATAAAGGCAAAAATATAAACCAGTGGGACCTAATCAAACTGATAAGCTTTTGCACAGCAAAAGAAACCAAAAAGAAAAAAAGACAACTTACAGAATGGGAGAAAATAGTTTCAAATGATGCAACTGACAAGGGCTTAATCTGTAGAATATACAAGCAATTTATACAACTCAACAGCAAAAAAGCCAACAACCCAATGGAAAAATGGGTGAAGGACCTGAATAGACATTTCTCCAAGAGATACAGATGGCCAACAAGCCATGAAAAAATGCTCAACATCCCTGATTATTAAATGCAAATCAGGAGTTCCCGTCGTGGCACAGTGGTTAATGAATCCGACTAGGAACCATGAGGTTGCGGGTTCGGTCCCTGCTCTTGCTCACTGGGTTAACGATCCGGCGTTGCCGTGAACTGTGGTGTAGGTTGCAGACGCGGCTCGGATCTAGCGTTGCTGTGGCTCTGGCGTAGGCTGGAGACTACAGCTCCGATTCAACCCCTAGCCTGGGAACCTCCATATGCCGCAGGAGCGGCCCAAGAAATAGCAAAAAGACAAAAAAAAAAAAAAAAAAAAAAAAAAAGAAGAAGAAGAAGAAATGCAAATCAGAACTACCATGAGATACCACCTCACACCAGTCAGAATGGCCCTCATTAGTAAGTCCACAAATAACAAGTGCTAGAGCATGTGTGGAGAAAAGGGAACCCTCCTGCACTCTTGGTGGGAATGTAAGCTGGTACAGCCACTATGGAGAACAGTATGGAGGTACCTTAGAAATCTATACGTAGAACTACCATATGATCCAGCAATCCCACCTTGGGCATATATCTGGACAAAACTTTCCTTAAAAACGACACATGCACCCACATGTTCATTGCAGTTCTGTTCACAGTAGCCAAGAACTGGAAACAACCCAAACTCCATTGACAGATGATTGGATTAGGAGGATGTGGTATATATATATATACACAATGGAATACTACTCGGCCATAAAAAAGAACGAAATAATGCCATTTGCAGCAACATGGCTGGATCTAGAGACTCTCATACTGTGTGAAATAAGTCAGAAAGAGAAAGACAAATACCATATTACATCACTTATATCTGGTATCTAATATACAGCACAAATGAACCTTTCCACAGAAAAGAAAATCATGGACTTGGAGAATAGACTCATGGTTGCCCCGGCGGGGGCGGGGGGGGGGAGGATCGGGAGCTTGGGATCAACAGATGCAAACTATTGCTCATGGAATGGATTTACAATGAGATCCTGCTGGGTAGCACTGAAAATTATGACTAGATACTTACAATGCAGCACGACAATGGGAGAAAAAATTATGTATACATGTATGTATAACTGGGTTCCCATTTTGTACAGTGGGGGAAAAAATGTATTGAGGGAAATAACAATAAAAAAATTTTTTTAGTTAAAAAAATATAAAATCCACCCTTTTAAAGTGCATAATTCTGGAGTTCCTGTCATGGCGCAGCAGAAACAAATTCAACTAGGAACCATGAGGCTGCAGATTCAATCCCTGGCCTCACTCAGTGGGTTAACAATGGCATTGGTGTTAACTGTGGAGTAGGTCACAGATGCGGCTCTGAGCGCCCCCCCCCCCAAAAAAAGGCAAATAAATAAAGTGCACAATTCAGTTACTTTTTAGTATATTCACAATGTTGCACAGCCATCACCAATATCTAGTTCTAGAGTGTTTGCGTCAGCCTGGGAAAAACCTGACTTCCCCATTCCTCCTCCCCATCCCCTGGCATTCACTAATCTTTCTGCCTCTTTGGATTTACCTATTCTTTATATTTCATATAAATGGAATAATGCAGTAGGTTGCCTTTCATGTCTGATTTCTTTCACTTAACGTAGGGTTCATCCACGTTGTAGTTTGTAGCAGTACTTCTTTTTTTTTTTTTTTTTTTTGCCTTTTTGCTATTTCTTGGGCCGCTCCTGCGGCATATGGAGGTTCCCAGGCTAGGGGTTGAATCAGAGCTGCAGCCACCGGCCTATGCCAGAGCTACAGCAACGCTGGATCCGAGCCGCATCTGCAACCTACACCACAGTTCACGGCAACGCCGGATCATTAACCCAGTGAGCAAGAGCAGGGACCGAACCCGCAACCTCATGGTTCCTAGTCGGATTCGTTAACCACTGCGCCACGACGGGAACTCCAGTACTTCTTTTTTAAAGTGTTCTGAATCATATTCTTTGTTTTGTTTTGTTTTGTTTTTTTGTCTTCTCTAGGGCCGCACGTGCGGCATCTGAAGGTTCCCAGGCTAGGGGTCGAATTGGAGCTGTAGCTGCCGGCCTACACCAGAGCCACAGCAACTCAGGATCCGAGCCGTGTCCGCGACCTACACCACAGCTCACCAGCAATGCTGGATCCTTCACCCACTGAGCAAGGCCAGGGATCAAACCTGCAACCTCATGGTTCCTAGTCGGGATCGTTAACCACTGAGCCATGACAGAAACTCCCTGAATAATATTCTGTTGTATGAATTTTGTTTATCAGTTGATGTACATTTGGATTGTTGAGTGATGCTGCTATGAACATTCACGTACAAGTTTTGGTGTAAACATGTGTTCTAATTCCCGCTGAGTACACTTCAGTTCTGACAGTAACTACCTAGAGGTAGCACAGATCCCACAAGTTAAGGGCTCTGTGCTCTACAGGACTCCCGCCAATTCAGACACTACCCTAAGTTTGAGGCAGGGTGGGGAGCCAATTCTGACCTACTGGCTACAAATGTGGGATTTCTGACGACCCCCTCAAGGTTCAATAAAGAGACAGTTATGGTGCTTTGATAGAAGCCGTGGAAGCATAGAGGAACAATCAGCCTAGAATAGGAATGTATGAACTTGTCAAGGAAGACTTCCCAGAACTGACTTATAAGCTGCAACTGGAGTTTTAGAGTTGTAGTTAGTAGCCAGGAAAAGAAGTTTGGAAGAGTAGTTTAGGCAGAGAAAACAGTATTTTTGAAGGCCTGCACTGTGTGTATATATGTTAGAGATGATATTTAAGAATTAATTTAAGGAGTTTCCGTCTTGGCTGAGCAGTAACAAACCTGACTAGTATTTATAAGGATGCAGGTTTGATCCCTGGCCTCGCTCAGCAGCTTAAGGATCCAGCGTTGCCATGAGCTGTGGTGTAGGTCGTATGGATGCAGTTTAGATTTGGCGTTGCTATGGCTATGGTGTAGGCCGGGAGCTACAGCTCTGATTTGACCCTTAGCTTGGAAACTTCCAAATGCTGTGAGTGCAGCCCTAAAAAGACAAAAAAAAAAAAAAAAAAAAAAAAAAAAAAGAATTTGAGCATCAAACTATTACATTTAGAAAGGATGGACAATGAGGTCCTACTATGCAGCACAGGGAACTGTATCCAATCTCCTGGGATAAACCATAATAGAATGAATGAAATATCTTTAAAAAAGAATGTATGGAAGTTCCCGCTGTGATGCGCCAGGTTAAAGGTTTTCTCTGCAGTTATCTCTGCAGTGGCTCAGGTCACTGCTGAGGTGCAGGTTTGATCCCTAGTCTAGGAACTTTGTCCTGGGTGGGGCCAAAAAAAAAAAAAGAATGTGTATATAACCAAGTCACTTTGCTGTACAACAGAAATTAGTACAACATTGTAAATCAACTATAATTTAAACAACAATTTGAGCATCAAATCTGAAAACAAAAAAAGTAATATCATCTAGACTTTTGTAGGCTGTTTGGACTTACAGCAGAGAGAGGGTGAAAGAAGAAAAACCAGATTCAACAAAGATCCCTAAAGAATACCAAATTTTAATGCATGGCAGAAAAAAAAAAGTGTCTGTGGAGAAAAGAAAACAGAGAAGGAAAAACTAAAGAGGCATGAGGAAAATAAATAGAACATAGAGTCACCAAAACCAAAGGAAATGTATTTGAAGCAGCTATATCAGATGTTGCTAAAATGTTAAGAAAGGGACTTGGAAATATCCTTTGGAGTCAGCAGCGTGGGATGAATGAGCCCAGCAAGAGCTGTGTCAGTGGGGTGGCTGGGGCAGAAGCCAAACTGCAGTAGATTAAAGAGGGAATTAGACCCTGGGAAGTGGAGACAGGGACAGAAACTAGACAAGGTTGGGGGACAAAGGCTGCTAGGCAGGGCAGACAGAAACACGAGTCGATAGCAGAGGATGGCTCGTTTTATGATAGAGGGGACTTAAGCACATCCAAATAATCCTGCATTCCAGGAGAGAAAGAAAATAAGTTGGGCAAGCTCGCAAAGCAAGAGAGAGAATGGGATCCAAAACAAAGTGATAACGATCCGTAGGATGAAAGACTAAATTATGTGCAGATCAATTCCTAAGTGTTGGTGGTGAACCGTTGAGTTGCTCTCCGATGGCCTTTATCTTTTCTGAAACGTAGTAGACACGGGCACCTACTGAAGTGATAGAGGCCGTGGTTGGTTCTCCTATGGAAGGATAGAGCCGCAGACCTGGAGTGGCCACGGCAGAGCATGGGGGAGCCCTGAACTAGGGAAATCCAGTTTCCGGATAGTAGTGATGGTCCCGAGATAGAACCCTAGGAATGTGTAGTGGCACCCCTCTGCTCCGAGATAGGATTTTCTTCATCCGCATTCAACATCCCTAGAGGTAAGTGCCAGAAGGACAAAACACGTTGCATCAGGTTTAGGGGTTTTGCCAGGTGGCTACGGTGAAAGGATAGAAGTGAGGTGGTACCATCATGGATCAAGGACTTTAGGCCAGATAAGGAAAGAAGTAAAGACATTAGAAAAATGATAGAGGGGGAGAAAAGAGGGTCTAGTGACAGGAAGTGCCAGGGAAGTTTAAGAACAGGTAGAAGTAACAGGAAGGGATGTGCTGTTACTATAGCGGACACTAGTGACTGGCCTGATAAACCTGTTATGTGACTCAGATTTTCAGACACTGCCTAGTATGGTTTATTAAGGGTCCTTGTTTTACTTGTCTACTATTTTTGGCCAGTTCACTTTTTTTGGTCTTTTTAGAGCTGCCCCCGCAGCATATGGAAGTTCCCAGGCTAGGGGTTGAATCAGAGCTGTAGCTTCTGGCCACAGCCACAGCAACGCCAGATCCAAGCCACATCTTGGACCTACAAATGCTCTTGGGAAGGGCAACATGTGAAGCCTTTATCAACCATTAAAACATTTGTGGGAAAGTGTTTGGTCTGTATACCATTAAGGTATGGCAGATACACATCTGCCAAGATCACATTTTTAAATCCCCAGGGAGAAAGGCGAGTAAGAAGAGATCCACCTCAGTGGTAGAGACAGGGCGAGCCAGTTCACAGGCCCTGCAGCTGACAAGAAGTGCCCCATGAGTACATGAGAAGAGAACATGAGTAGAAAGAAAATTTGAGGGGGAGATGGGAGAAGGCAATAGCATATGTGAACTTCACCATTTTGCTCCAGTTCAACCCTATATTGGAAAATCCTCTCTGTGGCCCGTTGAGCGAGCAGTTCCTGCACATGATTTGCACTGACAGACTGGTGGGTATGTATGCCTTTCTGATTTGCAATCCCTGTGTTTGAGATTTTCAGCTTTTACATGTGGTGATGACGTGCCTCGTAATCATTCTTATTGTGGCAGCAGACATGCTCAGGCGGGCTGTGTTAAATCATTTCAACAGTGTCTGGATCTGTAGATGATGGGTGTCAAAAGCCTCTTTAGTTAAGATACCCCACTTGGCAGTGAAAGACTCATCATGACTTCCTTTTGTGTGTTATGATACACAGGTGAGATACTAAGAGGCATGTGAGACGCTGTAGTTCCTAGTTTGGTTTCCTTTTTCTCCTTGTGTGCAGCTCTTTTATTTGACTGGATTGGTTACCTAGGAAACAGCTGCAGGGTAAAGATGGATTGGCTGTTTGGGGAATGGAATTACAGGCCCCTTCCAGAAGCAAAAGACCTGTTGGATAAAACAAAAATTAATGAATGGCTGAGTTTATGCTTAGTTTAGTATACTTCAAGAAATCACACTGAGACAGTTCTATAGGAGAACCTAGTTAATGCATTGTGGTTTTTAAATTGAGCTTTTTTTAATTCATTTAAATTCACCAAATGTTTATTAATCCCTGCCTTGTGCCCATTGCTGCAGGCCAGTCTGGGGGTTTCCAATGAAGTAGACAGTGCAGTTCCCTCCTGAAAAGCTCATTTTCTGTTTGGAGTTAAAAGGAGCTACCTTAAAATCAAGTGCACGATTGTGTGATTCAGTCTAAATGTGTTCAGAGAATTTGGAGAACATAAAAGATCTTGGCTGGTGAGTGATGGATTTGAATCTACAGGCAGGAGCTAATTCTCGGAGGCAAAAGATGAAATTTAAAGACCTGGTGAAAGTTTGGTTAGTAACAGTTAGCTGAATTTACAAGATTCAATAGTAGCAGCACAGGAGCTCCCATTGTAGCTCAGCAGGTTAAGGACTTGACATTGTCTCTGTACAGATTTAGGTTCAATCCCTGGTTTTCTTAGTGGGTTAAGGATCTAGCGTTGCCGCACACTGTGGTGTAAGTTGCAGATGTAGCTCCAATTCGACCCCTAGCCTGGGAACTTCCATATGCTGCAGGTGTGACTACAAAAAGAAAAAAAAAAAAAAAAATAGTAGCAGCACAGTTACCCCTGCAGATCTTTACACTCGGACAACTTGTGGTTTGAAATATGTGATTCTGATATAAATTATATTGCCCTAGAACCTTACTCAAGAAAGTGAATTTTAGCAACAGTGTGACCAACCACTGTTTGCACCAGCCCTTGCATAATTTATTTAAGAAAAGTCTATTTTCACTGAAAGTGTGACAGTCTTGGAGTCTCAGACCACTACAAAAATGTGAGCGCATAAGAGACACTCAATAAAATGTTTGTGAATTGATTGTTTTATATATGGTACAGCTTACTGTTGTTAGCATTAGCTTTCCTTTCTTCCAGAACATAGCTCTTGGTCTTGACTTGTGGTGATATAGACCTTAGTAAATACAGGAACATAACTCTTCTTTTAAAGCTGAACATCTGTCAGGTTATTTCCATTTGGTTTGTAGAAAGTATGTCTATAATTTTCATTTTCTTACTTGTTCTCTTTGTATTCACTTGGTGTGGTATGCCGGTCAGGAGAGGAGGAAAAAATAATCCTGTTCAGAAAGATTAACAACCGACAGGCACAGGAAGTTAAATTTGACCCCTAATGCTCCCTGCCATATCCTTAAATGGATAGTAAAGAAGCAACATAAGGATACTCAAATATTTTGAAGGAGAGATGTTTTAGTTATGACTTACTGAACCTACAGCTTCAAATATTTGCCAGCAAATAAAATAGTTGTTAAATGTTAATCTCAGTCCACCAACTATATAGAATTACCAATGAAACTTTCTTTCTTTTTTTTTTTTTTAGGGACCCTCAGGTTCCCATGCCAGGGGTCCAATCAGAGCTGTAGCCGCCAAACCACATCTGCGACTTACACCACAGCTCACAGCAGTGCTGGCTCTTTAACGCACTGAGCGAGGCCAGGGATTGAACCTGCATCCTCATGGTTACTAGTCTCATTTGTTTCCACTGAGCCACAATGGGAACTCCTGGAACTTTCTTTGTATTTTAAATGAAGTTGTGAAGAAAGTTGTTGCTATCATCAGAATCCATAACTTTGCTAGCGGGTCTTTCATTGCCTATTCTTACAGTAAGTTTAGCGTTTACAAATGGGTAGTGACTGCAGAGGGTAATTTGCTTCTAATGAATTTTTTTTCTTTCAGTTATTGTATTTTGCATCTTTTCTTGTTTAAATTTTATATCTTGTATCGCTTTGGTCAGTGTTTCCTGTAAGTTATCCATCTTTGCCTCCAGTTTATTTCCAATGTCTTGCATCATCTTCAGCATCAACAATCTAAAGTCTTTTTCCTGGAGGCTGAGAATCTCCTGATCACTTAGCTGATTTTCTGGGGTTTTTCCTTTCTCCCCCATCTGGGTTATAGTTCTCCATCTTTTCATTTTTATAGGTTTTTGGTGTGGTGACCTTTTTACAGATAATAGAGTTGTAGCCTCTCTTACTTCTGGGGGCAGCCCCCCTTGTGGCTCAAGTTGGTTGGGGGCTTGCTTTAGCTTCCTGATGGGAGGGACTGATGCCTGTCCACTGGCAGGTGGGGCTGTTTCCTATCCCTCTGGTGGGTAGGGCTTTGTCTCTGGTGAGATTAGAGGGGGACGGGTCTAAAGGCAGCCTGTTTACTGATGGGCGGGGCTGTGATCCCACCGGGATTGTTGTTTGCCCTGGGGAGGTTCAGCGCTGATGGGCGGGGCCAGATTTCCCCCAAATGGCCACCTCCAGAGGAAGGCAGGCTGCTGAATATTCCCCAGAGCTTTGCTTCCAATGTCCTTCCCCCAAAACCACACTCACCCCTGTTTTCCTAGAAGGTCCTCCAAGAACTGCAGTCAGGTTTGACCCAGATTCCTATGGAGACTTTGCTTTGCCCTGGGACCCAGTGCACGTGAAAGTCTGTGTGCGCCTTTTAAGAATGGGGTTCCGTCTCCCCCAGTCCCATGGAGCTCCTGCACACAAGCCCCACTGGCCTTCAATGCCTTATGCTCTGGGGCTCTTTCTCCCAGTGCCAGATCCCCACACATGGGAGTTTGATGTGTGGCTCAGAACTCTCACTCCTGTAGGGGAGTCTCTGTGAACCAGTTACTTTCCAGTCTGTGGGGCTTCTCACTCGGGAGGTATGGGGTTGCTTATATCACGTAGTCACCCCTCCTACCTCTTGATGTGGCCTCCTCTTTGTCTTCTGGAGTAGGATATGTTTTTGAAAGTTTCCGGTCCATTTGGTTGAAGATTGCTCAGCATTTGGTTGTAAATTTTGTTGTTTTTAGGAGAGAAGTTGAGCTCCAGTCCTTCTCTTCTGCCATCTTAATCCCATCTCTACGGAGGGTAATTTGTTAGAGGTTTTTTGCTGAGTGATCAGGAGTGGTTTCCTGTTAGGGGTTCTTGAGCACTACTGTAAACGTCTTCTTTATTTCTAAAATTACAATAAAATGTCTTATCCTAATAAGACACACCCTCTCCCCCAAGTTTTCCTTTCAAGCAAACTTTTTAGTGTTTCCTTTGAAGAACAAGTATGCAGCTCCCTGGTACCTACTTACTCCTGTCCCCTCCCCGTTTCTGATTTCAAACGGTTACACAATACTTCAAAAAATTAGTGATTGTCAGAAACTTTGAACTGCTTGACTTCTCTTGGGCCTATAAAGTCACTCCACTCCAAACAGCAGCCAGGAGGAGGGTCAGGGTGGTATTACTGTGAAGGTTTGCCCACTTTCCCTCTGTCACCCCTCATCTGCCTCCATCCTGCTGGAGGTGATCTCATAATTGTGATACTATTTGCACCCAGGTGGAGATGACGAGAAGGGCCTGTTAGATGATTTGAGAGAAAAGGGTACAACTGGTTTAGTGTCTTTCGCTCTTTTGAAAGTGTTAAGAGTTAGCATTAGAAAAAAAAAAAAAAAAAGACACCTCAGTTTTGAGAAAATAACTGATTTTTCTGTTTTCTTTAAACACATTGATTATTTTGCAGGAAACCCCCCTCCCTCCGACAGCCCCGCCTACCCACCTATACATCTGTCAGCTCCAGCCCGCATCTGTTTTCTCCCACCACAGGCAGCTTCCCGAAATGCCTTGGGAATTTTATTGACTGTCCTCAAAACAGGCGCTTGTGCATGGCAAGTGCTGTGATTTTGAGGTTAATGTCTTTTTGTTGTAGTTGTTGTTGTTCAGATGAGAAGATAAGACCACAAAAGATGGGAGAAACCTATTATGTTTTCAGTGGCTCCAGAAATTTGTTTTCTTATACTTTAGGCAGCTGTTTTCCCATTTGCGGTTGCTCTTAAAGGGGGAAACAAGCAACTTTTACTCAAAAGTAACATTCTAATTGTTCTTCTAGTGGGGAACAGGATGAAATACTCTTTCATTTTCCTTATCTGGGTTTCTGTAAATTAATTCACTCCAAATTTGATAGAAGGTTTCCTTGGGTTTGACATGAGAACATGTTTGTGTAAAAGTAGCTCTTGATGTTTAGCAGAAACCACTTTCATGTTATTTAAATTGGAAATGGGAGAGGGGGCGCTTTAAAAATCAGCACTAATGCTTTTATGCGCCTCTACTGAAGCATGCTAGTAATGATTTGGCAACACGAACACTTGTACATTGTGCAAAAATTGTTGAACTCATGAAATGAGGTGAACCTCCTAGTTTTTCCAGCATCTTCTTGAATTTAATGGAAAAGTACTTATATTGTAATATTCTTAAACCTTTTAAGTTTAATAAAATATAGTGGTTCTAATATTTAATTTGCTTACTTTTATTTATACATTACACTTAGACACTTTTCAATTATTTAAAATGTGTGTTTTGGAGTGCCTGTCGTAGCTCGATGGAAACGAATCTGACTAGCATCCGTGAGGACGCATGTTCCATCCCTGGCCCCGCTCAGTGGATTAAAGATCCGGTGTAGCCATGAGCTGTGGTGTAGGTCACAGACACGGCTCAGATGCTGTGTTGCTGTGTCTGTGGTGTAGGCCGGCGGCTACAGCCCTAATTTGACCCCTAGCCTGGGAACCTCCATATGCCACAGGTGCGGCCCCAAAAAGACCAAAAAAAGGGTGGGGTGGGGGGGTTCGCCTCAGCCAAAATAAAATAGCATACTTGAGTCTTAGATCTGAGAGTAGAGAAGTTTCAGTTCTTTCTGCCTGAGTGGTAAACTCGCAAGAGCAGAAACTCTTGTTCACTGTGATTTCCTTGGAGCCTAGAACAGTGCCTGATGCAGGTACTCAGAAAGGTATTTGATGAATGACTGAATAAATTGCTTTCTATGACTTGTGAGGGTTTGTGTGTGTGTGTTTCAGTTCGCTTTATCTGTTAAGCCAAGTATTATGCTGTAGCAGAATGCTGAAGAGTGGCACTCAGTAGACTTAAGCGCTTGAATGACCCCCCCAGGGAGAAATAAGATTTAAGGACTAAAGGGGTATTTGTAGGGACAGTTCCCTGGGTGTGCCAAACCCACTAAAATATTCCCACTTTTGCATCTTCCCAGGAGCACTCACTGTGGGCCTTGTGCGACAGTGTCAAACAATCCATGGACGAGACCGGACATGCATCCCACCTCGGCTTCCCCCAGAGTGGGTCACCACACTGTTTTTTATCATCATGGGAATCATTTCATTAACTGTCACATGTGGTTTGCTGGTGGCTTCCCACTGGCGAAGAGAAGCTACAAAATATGCTCGATGGATAGCATTCACTGGAAGTAAGTAACCTGTGCTTACTAAATTTGTCTAGAAGGCACTCACACTGGTATATTTGTGAAGATAATCAAGAATCAGTAATAAGGACTCTCTAATCATCAAAAAGCACCACTTCCGTACGGCCGTCAGATAGACTCTACGCGGTCCCACCAACTCTTCAGAATTCTCATCACGAGACCAGGACATCCAAAACCTTAGTGGCTTTGTATGAAATTGTATTTAACGCATTTTATTTTTACTCACATTGCGACATCAGTGTTCCAGGTCTGTGACTCAGACCTAACCACTAACCTGAGTCTTTTCCTCTTCCTAAAGGTATTGGTATCTTCTCTGAAAATAAAGATAAAATCTAGAAGAAAATACACAGAAATATAAATTAGATTAAGGTGGTGATTTGCTTTTTAATATCATTGACTTTTAGTTTCTGCTGCTATTGTGTGACCATTGAAAAATCAACCCATTTTGTTATTTAATAATGGTTTATCAGCATTTTTTATTTCATTAAACTATGCCCAAGGGTATGATATATTTATATATTACACATTCTCTGGTGCTTGACAAAACTGGTTTAATTTCAAAACACAACAGAGGGCTTTTCTCAAGCTGAAAGCAACAAAAATGCACAAAGGAAAACTTCTGTAATTCTTTTTTCTTCTTTCTAAAGCAGTTTTGCGCCCCCCCCCAACCCCCCCGGCACAATGTTTGTCAATGCCTGGAAACATTTTGATTGTCACAACCAGGGGAATGCTACTGGCATCTAGTGAACAGAGTGCAGGGATGCTGCTAAACATCCTACAAATGTGCAGAATGGCCCCAGATGGCAGTAGAGTCCCATTGAGAAACCCTGCTCTAAAGAACAGAATACCTATGCCAGATGCTATGGGATTTAATTTCTAATTCAATATGTTATAATCATCTCAGGTTTTCATAAGTTTTCTAATAATGAATATCATAACACTGCTTGACAGTGTAATGTAGAGTGTATGATAGGACTAAGGCATAATCCCATGCATTATTGTTAAAAACTTAATGCATTCTTGAAGATCATCATAGGGTAGAGATATTAGTTCCTGAGTCTGTTTCTCCCTATCTCTGTGAAACTCTTTCAAGAGAGTCCTGGAACTGTGGTGTTATTTTTGTCTCTATAACTCCCTCAATTTTAAAATTTAGATCACGTTGCCGTTGACATAAGTCTTTTCCATCCTTGTTAAGAAATGTGAAACAAGAGTTCCCGTCGTGGCGCAGTGGTTAATGAATCCGACTAGGAACCATGAGGTTGCGGGTTCGGTCCCTGCCCTTGCTCAGTGGGTTAAGGATCCGGCATTGCCGTGAGCTGTGGTGTAGGTTGCAGATGCGGCTCAGATCCCGTGTTACTGTAGCTCTGGCGTAGGCCGGTGGCTACAGCTCTGATTAGATCCCTAGCCTGGGAACCTCCATATGCCGAGGGAGCGGCCCAAAGAAGTAGCAAAAAGACAAAAAAAAAGAAATGTGAAACACGTTGATGATCTAGTTTAAGGTCAGACTTCCTGAGACAGTTCTTTTCTAAATAATAGGGTCTGGAGGCAGTTATAGAAACATGGCTACTAAATTAAAGGGTATTGATGAGAAATTTAAAGACCCTTTTCTCACAGATACAATTACCATCCAAATAGAATTCACTCTTTAAGGAGTAAAATAAAATCAAAGAAGAAGGATTTAGTTTCTGGATTTAGTTGAAATTTGGGTATGCTCTGAATACCAGAAATCTAAAATATAATTCACCAAAGTAGTATGAGTCAGAGAAAGCATTAAGATGTTCACATGAGCCATTGGTTCTTGTGACCCAATAAAGGGGAAGAACTATGATTCTTATTTTTCATTCTTCTGCAGAATATTTAAGTACTTGTTTAATATGTAGCTACCTCCAAATATAATATTTCCTTTTTTTAAGTAAATAACAACGCTCTAAAATAGTATGTGCATGATACATAATTTAAAGCCCATGAAAGGGTCACCAAGTGAAAAGTAGGTCACATCTGTGGCCCTGTCACCCAGTCATCCACTCCTTTTCTAGAAGCAGCCATTCCTACCAGTTTGTGGGGTTTCCCACCAGAGATGTTCTATACATAGAATCATATATGTATATGTGTGAGTGTTCTTTAAATATATATTTATTCTATACCTTGGTGGTTTTTGTTCAGCAGTGTATCTTGGAGGAGTTGATGTTATCTAAGTATGCCTAAAGCTGCATTCCTCCGGGCTTCCTTAAATACATTGCTTCTGTAATCAGAACTAGTCTGCTTGGGGTGGCAGCCAAGAGAGGAATTGGGCGCCCCCTGCTGTTTCCATTCAGCCTTTGAAAATGCACTTCATCTCTATCACATGTATTTTTATTCTAGTTAAGCTGTAGTTTTGGTAAGAATACGAAGCTAACATTTTGTGGTGGATTTACACAGTGGGGAAATAGCCTCTCAAAGGAGAGCCACCCATGATGAGTCTCACCTATGGGGGCAAGAGTGACTCTCATCCTTGCCTCTGCCACCCTAGTTTACTCTTCTCTCAGCACAGCTGATTCCTTGACTCTCGCCACCGAGAAATCTGTGTCATTGAGGATGTGAAGTTAGGTCTTTGCAGACTTATTTAAGACCCGTATATATCACAAGTAGATATTTTCATAGTTCCCACCGTGGCTCAGCAGTTATGAATCTGACCAGCATCCATGAGGATTCAGGTTTGATCCCTGGCCTCGCTCAGTGGGTTGAGGATCTGGTGTTGCCGTGAGCTGTGGTGAAGGTCGCAGACACAGCTTGGATCCTGCTTTCCTATGGCTGTGGTGTAGGCCAGCAGCCACAGCTCCAATTCAACCCCTAGCCTGGGAACCTCCATATGCTGCAGGAGCCGCCCTAAAAAAAAAAAAAGGTATCTTCGGCATTAACAATAATTTAAGATCTAAACTAACTTTACAGGTCTCAATATGAGCTTAAAAAAAAAACAAAAACAAAAACAAACAAACAAAAAAAAACATCCACTAACATTAAATTTCTCCAGGCAGTATAGAGAATCTAATTCCTTGGACTAAAACCCAATATTGGATTGAATTAGTTCATTGCTTCCTTAAAAATTGATTAAGCATTTTCTAACCAATTTGGAAAACATTTGACACTTGTAAAATATTAAAGTCTACTTTAAATATAGTTGTTAAATGGTTACTCCATCATAAAGGATAGGTTTTTATTTTACAGTAGAAAATAGAAAATAGGATAGGAATGAAGTTGGCACATCAATTAACAGAATGAACAGCTGTAATATCTGCATATCTCTTAAGCAATTCTTAATTGTTTTAGTATTTCTTGAGATTAGATTAATCAACATTAAAGAACAAATTGTTTTTAAGGCAATAATGTTGTCCCATTGTTTTTATTAGATTGTGTATAGCTATTTAGATTGTAGTTTCTTTTTACTTACCAAACCAGATTAAGGCATAAGAACCATTAGAGATTGACAGATAACACTGATAAGGGGGCATTGACAGCCTTAATAAAGTTATTTATTGCTAACTGTACAACAGAAAGGCCCAAAGATCTAATACTTAATACCTGAATTTTTCACTTGTTCTGTAAAAGGTATCCAAAAGAATCTAAATTCGCTTATGTAACATTATTTGGTGTGATTGTTTATCCAAAATGAAACAGGATCTGTGTCTGTTTAATCTAAAATAATCCACCTAAATGGTACAAAGCAAACAAGAGTGCTGGTGTCTGTCTTTCTTTCTTTCTTTCTTTCTTTCTTTCTTTCTTTCTTTCTTTCTGTCTGTCTGTCTGTCTTTCTGTCTTTCTTTCTTTCCTTTCTTTCTTTCACCTTTTAGGGCCACACCTGCGGCATATGGAAGTTCCCAGGCTGGGGGTCCAATCAGAGCTATAGCTGCCGACCTATACCACAGCCACAGAGCCAGAACTGAGCTGCATTTGTGACCAATACCACAGCTCATGGCAACCCTGGATCCTTAACCCACTGAGCGAGACCAGGGATCCAACCTGCATCCTCATGGATTCTAGTTGGGTTCGTTACCACTGAGCCAGGATGGGAATTCCTTTGTTTGTTTGTTTGTTTGTTTGTTTGTTTAATCTCTTTATGGTGTGTTTCTTAAACTAGTGTATTGCTTAACAAAAGGCTACTTTGTTTTGGCCATGCTTATGGCATGCAGAAGTTCCCAGGCTAGGGATCGAACCTGGCCATGGCAGTAACAACACCAAATCCTCAACCACTAGGCCCCCAGGGAACTCCAAAATGTTCCTTTTTAAAATGCATTTCTGGAGCTATCTCCATCCATAAAATATTCTTAATTGGCTTTTTCAGGACCCTCCTATTAAATTTTGTTGATTGAGTAACACAAAAATACTTCAGGACCAGTGTCAGCTGGTATGTTTATCCAGGACTCTGTCAGTACTGCTGGGGATGGGTTTAACCCAGAAAAGTTTTCTCATTGTTAATAATGGGAATGACTCTGGTAATTTGTCTTCACATTACACTGAAGAAATGTTTCCACCTTCAGAGAAATTCAAAAGACTAAACATTTGATCAACTTTCAAAAAGCAGAAAATACTTTATTGGAAAAGACAACCTGTCTGTAGGTAATTTGTGTTCCCTACGAAGAGTGTTTCTTTGGTAGCACAGGAAAGCATGCTATCTCCTAAAACAGTCGACTGTGTAATTATAATTACTTCTGCCCAGACACTGGGTTTTCTGACGTATTTCTAGAAACGTTTTCTGTATTTCAAATAATATATATTTCATTATGTTTTTATACAAAACTCAAAGCTTTCCTCACCCTTCCCCCACTTTACATGCTCTGTATTCAGAAACCCGGGAGAGGTTTGTGTTTTGTCTTGTTTTGTTTTTGGAATATTGTCCATGATGAGAGAGAACCACTCTGACATTTGCTCCTCATTCCAGAAGTTTCTGGTTCCTTCCACTAGCTGATATCAAATCAGAGTAAGGCAAATGGTACTAATATTTGTATGTACCTTTTCTCAATTCTTTCTAGCTAATACCAACTGAGAGGAGCAGATAATTGGCAAAATAATAACCAGGATGATAATATTACGCAACATTTATTCAGCACTTAGTGTCAACCGGACACTGTGCAAAGGACTCGACATTGTTTTGTTTATCCTTCTACTATTTACCCATTTTCAGGATTTCAGAAACCTAAGATTATACCATTAGTAAGAAGTTGAGCCAGAACTTAGCCCCTGTCTGATATTAGCCAGACTGCCCTTAGTCACTACTTTCAAAATGGTCAAGAATTGTAGGAGTTCCCGTCGTGGCTCAGCGGAAGTGAATCCTACTGGGAACCATGACGTGGCGGGTTCGATCCCTGGCCTTGCTCAGTGGGTGAAGGATCCGGCGTTGCCGTGAGCTGTGGTGTAGGTCGCAGACATGACTTGGATCTGGCATGGCTGTGACTCTGGCATAGGCTGGCAGCTACAGCTCCGATTAGACCCCTAGCCTGGGAACCTCCACATGCTGTGGGTGCGGCCCTAAAAGGACAAAAGACAAAAAAGCAAAGAATTGTATGTGTGAGTACTTAATAAGTTTGGAGGCCTTCTTTAAGGTTGATGTTCGAAACTGTATATAAAATGCTAACCCAGCTTTTACTGTATTTAATTGTTAGGCGTTGGGGATATCATGATGTGTAGTATAGAGAAATCTTGATAAGTGTGGACCATGTCATAACAGGTTTGACCATGTCATGAATCCACAACCGTTCTTAGAAACTCCTTTGCGCCAAATTTTCATTGTTTTCTTAATCACCAAACCATGTTACTAATGTTGTGTTTTGGTTTGTTTTACAGTGATCCTTTTCTGTATGGCTGCCCTAATATTTCCAATAGGATTTTACATCAATGAAGTCGGAGGTCAACCTTATAAATTACCCAACAACACAGTAGTTGGGTCATCATATGTACTTTTTGTCTTATCAATTTTCTTTACAATAGTAGGACTTCTATTTGCTGGCAAAGTTTGTTTACCAGGCTGATGAATGTCTAAATTGCTTGACTTTTTATTATTTTTTATTTTATTTTTTTATTTTTAGAGGGTGGGGAGGACAAAGGCAAGGCATCTGAGTAGTCCTCTCATAGGAAGATGCTTAGATGAAACCGATGCTGAAAAGGAAAAAAAAAAAATGCTTTGATTTGTTCTCACTATGCACTTTGGATTTAAAAACAAAAAATAAGGAGAGCCTTTTCCATAACCAAATACAGACAATAGTGACTAAATCTCCTGAGCATATTTCAGGCAGTCAGGTCTGCACTGTGATAGCAACCTAGTGAAGGAGAATGCTTTATATTGAAAAGCATGTGGCCCTTTGTGACTCTGTTGTTCCATTTTTAACGTCTAATGATTCATTTGAGGGAGAAAAAAAAAAAAAAAAGAGGTCTAAGTATTTATGAATCATGGTGGACCAGAGGGATGCAAGAGAAGTTCATGTGGGGCTGGCCTCACCTCCTAAGAAATTAGTGTTCACAGCTTCCTTGTAATGGTGTGAGCCTTTGGCACCAGAATGGATTGCCATTGCATTACTGCACCAAGAAGCCAACAGATCAAAACCTGTTTGCTAAAATGTATGTAAAAATTCTGAAATTCCCTGTTCTCTGTGTACAAAAGAAAAAAAAAAAAATCAAACACTAAGAAACATGTTGTTGGGGGGGTAGGTGGGTGGGGGAAATGTTCCTTATATTTATATAAATATATATATAATATATATATTTTGCTGATGCAGTATACAGTGTGTATATATATGTGTGTGTGTGTATGTGTGTGTAAATTTATATACACACACATGCAAACAGTTCCTGGAAGAGAACTCTGAATGCTTTGCTAGCAAAACACTGTGGTGTGCAAACCTAGAACTCAATAGACAAAAGCCATTTATCTGAAGGCTGCATAGTGGAGAGAGTCTTCAGTTTACCTCATTCTTTGTAGCAGCCCTTGATTTTAACAGGTTTTTGTAATAGGTACAAATAATCCCATACCTTTCTAGGTGCAATTTTAAGTTAAGCTAAAATTCTTTGTAGGGTTAATTTATTTGTATATGATAGTAGAAGGTAAGATCATGTCAACCTTATAATTTGGGGAATCTGACACTATTTAAATTATTGGCAACTGTTGTCTGTTGTACAGAGGTTCTCTTTTTCTACTGGCTTGGTCTGTTACATTAATAATGCATTTTATATGTTCAAGCACACAACTTTGCAGAAATACAAAATTCACTAGTAATATCAACTTACAGTATTTTGGCTATTTATAACACTAACTTCACTCTGCTATAAAAATTAATATTCTTTTTATCTGTAAGCACTATTACTAAGCTCCTTTACCAAAAACCTGAGCAATACAATATTTTCTTTTTGTGCTCTATGCCTTCGTTTGCTGAAAGCTAACGTTTTTGCATTTGCTTTAAGGGGCTGTACTAAACCCACAGCTTTACGTTTTTTCCTAAAAGAAGCGTTGCAGCTAAGCCTTGAACCCATGGATGGCTTTGAGATACAGTATTTCTCTTCTCCACCTTTCCACGCCTTCATGTCAGTGCTTAGTTGCTTTTCCAGGTGAATACTATAGATAATCTCCTGTTTGAAACATGGGGCAGGAGGGTCTTTCATGGCAATGGAGTCTTTCATGGAAACCGCAACCCAAATGTCCCTTTCTGTAGAGTGAGGGTCCCTTGTAGTCCATGCTTCACACAGACTGAAATGAATGCACTGTTTTTGGTTTTTTTTGTTTGTTTGTTTTTGTTTTTAAAAAAGCTAGATTATAAATTATAAAATGATGGCTTCAGAGATGGGGCTGCCTCCTCAGATATTCAAGGTATGAAGTGGAGGAGCCCGATGTGTTTCACACTGGCTTGTTGGACATTCATATATCTTACTGTTAATTCAGCAGTATTTTATTGTAGAAGAAAACCCCAGTGTTTCAGTTCAATCAGGAGTCGGGGTGAGGGGCAGACCACCCCTGTGGTGTTCCTTGAGTGTGCCGAAGGAATGTCACACCTTTCCTCCCCAGGGTCCAAGAAACTTGTGGGAAATACCTGAGGGAGACTAATTTTCCTTAAGTATTACGGTGTCTAGTCAGTTCTCAGAATACCACTGGACGTGCGCTATGGACATTTGGGATTGCAGTTCCCATTGTGATTTGATTGGTCCTCGGTCAAATGGATCAGTTTGAAGGAAAGCTTTTGTTGTCACCATTATACCACTGAAACAAAGTGTTAGCAAAGTATGGTTCAAATTAATTTATGATATGACCAAGAGCTTTTCTCTTCCAAAAGATGAATTTTATTGTACATAGTTTCTCAGAATAATTTTTAACTGGATCGAGCATGGGGAGAGAAAGTTTCTCAGCTGCTAAGAATTTCCCCATTGTTTGCCTCTTTCACTTACAGTGGTATTGCAGATAAGATTGCAGAATTTAAGGTTTTATTTGTATCTATTACACAAACCATTAACTTGTCTTTAATTTCATCACTGTCTTGGAGGTCCAGTGCGCAAAGGGCTGATAGGGGACAACTCCCTCTACCAGTCAGCACTCTAACCCAGGATTAAAATCATCCCATCAAGTAGTAGTATGTGAAGTCAGATCTTTGTACTCTTCCAGACCAAACATCGAAGTGGACTCACTCATATGAAATTCTATAAATCCTGTAAGTGAAAAGATAGACAACTGTCAGCAGTTGCTTTTAAAAAGGTCACTATAATAAGTACTATATAGTACAGTATTAATTTATAGCAGGAAACCGTATCTTGTAAACTGTATATAAAACACTGTTTAATGGTGCAATCATTTGTCAAACTTTTGTCTGTTACATTGTTTTTAGAGTGTGTGCATTCTTCTCATACCTAAGAACATCACTGTAAAATCTGCTGAAGACTATAGGTTTTATTTGCACAAGACTTAATTAGTTTTGAAATTTTGGGAAGCTCCTATTGAACACGCCTAAACATCTGTAAACATGAAAAATCTTCAGTTCATTAAAAGCAAACATTTCAGTATGATTCTTTCCAAAGGTAATCCATGTTCTATGTTGTTAATGTGTGTATGTAATTTTTCTGCCTCTTCTCCTTCTTATAAATCTATTTTCTGTTTCATTTGTTTTGTTTTTGCAGGACAGCTCTTTTTTTTTTTTCTTTTTCTTTTTCATGTTCTAGATGACCAAAACACTTCATTGATTTTTACCCTTTTGCCTAAATCTTTGATATCCCTCCTTGATGTTCTGTGAATTCACTTGTTTAATCTCTTAAGTTAAAATAATGAATTGTCCTGGTGACATACAATCTGTTGATTTAGAGGAAAGACCCTGAAAAAGTATTGGAAACTAACTTTGGATATAATACTTGTAGCTGTTACTTTGCATCGTGGGCTTCATGGGAAGAACATGTTGCATTTATTTTGTCTTTATTAAAAGACTACTAGCCACAAGTTACTCACTGTAGTAACTGTTTTATCATCCCACTTTGATCTTCTTTAAAATATTAAATTTACATTTGCGATTCAAAACAGTATGCTGTCTTTCAGAACTAATATTTGAAGGATAAAAATATATGAAGGAAAAAAAGCAGCCTGTGTAGGTTGGCTTCCCTGCACAGGACTTACTAGTTACATCACCTCAAGAGATTTTAAAGCTTGTGATCGAGGCCTGTATATTACCCCAAACTTTATGAAGAATTGTTTTCTAATTGGTTATAACATTTTTCAATTAATAGTTTCAAAACAAAATTGTTAATACAAACTGTATAAAATGAACATAATTTTCTTCACTTGTATTTTTGTTATTGAGCAAGTTTATCAAAATAAATTGTCTACTAAAGAAACTAAAAAGCCTTCCATTACTTTGAAGTCAGCTTTGAATTTTAAAATATATTTCAAAATTTGACGTCTCACAGAGGTCTCACATACTCACACAGTGGCACTTCCAAGCCCCTCGGTTTGGTTTTGTGGTTAGCATTGTGCTGGGGGTGGTTCTCCCCCCTGTTCCTCTGCCCTCACTCCTGGCTGCCCACTAGGGAAAAGATGCCATTGAGATTGCCAAGCATGGATTAGGCTGTGTTTACCAATAAGAGGAGGCGCTCAGCATGCAGATGTGGCACTCTTTTGTGTCATAGTTCCCTGGACTAGGAGAGAGCTACTGAGCCAAGGCTGCCAAAGCCAGTTGTCTTCCTTTTCTTCTTTCCTCGCACATCGACCTAAGCCCTTTCATCGTTGCTTCAGTCTTCTGTTTCTATTTATTGAAGACCAGAGGCTCTCAGCTTGTAAGATTTTAAAATTTGTGTTGAAGGAGCAGAATAGAGGCCTTTGGTCTCTCGACCTAACTATGCCCCATCGCAGCTTTACTGTAAAGAAGTCTCTAGGAGTGTTGCAGCTAGCCCACTTTCGGGTGTTTCAGTCACTCGTGTTCATGATCCCAATATATTAAGTGGAAAATATCACAAATAAACAATCCATATTTGAAAAAAAAAAAAAAGGAATGACCCCAGCCTAATAATAACTAGTAATCAAATAAAATACTGTGTTTACTCTTCGTGGCTGTTTCTTCTTTATGTGACCTCTTAGGAGCCTCATGTGGAATTGGGAGGTTAAGACAAGATGGGATTTGGTGGTTCTTCTTCATCTTAAGGGCATCTTTGTGTGTATGAGTGTGTGGTTGCATGGAAGTTCCCCGGGCCAGGGATTGAATCCGAGCCTCAGCTGCAACAACACCGAATCCTTTAACCCCTTGCGCCAGGGATCAAACCTGAGGCACTGTAGTCGGATTCTTAACTCACTGTGCCACAGTGGGAACTCCTCAAGGGTATCTTAAAGTGACCAACCATCCTGGCTTGCCTGAAACTGAAGGGTTTCCTAGGGCATGAGACTTTTAGCACTGTAATTGCGGAAGTTCCAGGCAAATAGTAATGAGTTAATTTTCCACTACCTTTACACCGTTCAAATCTTACCCTGATTTTATAACATATTAGAGGCATTTGAAGGGTTCTTTTCTATAAACAGTAATGAATAGATCAACTAGAAATTGTAATGGTAAACTTAATACTGAACTTCTAAGAAGAGGAAAGCACTTTTTCCTCCTCTTTGGTAGCACTGCAGGAAATGGCAACAGACTGGCTTTAAAAATAATGAGTTTAAAAAAAATACTTTATTTAGACTTAGTCTTCCATCCACTCTATTCTAATCACTGTATGAGAAGATCACAGGAAATACAACAAGACTAGAGGACTGCGTTCCTTTTATGCCAAGTCAACTAACTCTTCTGGGTCACAGTTTTGCAGCAACAAAATAAAAGTAGTTATTTATAAATGGTATTAAAGATAGAAAGCATAGTGCTATATATATATATATATATTTTTTTTTTTAAATCTAAGCAGGAAAAAAAACCCACCATGATGATATTTTCAAGCAAAGTTTCTACAAATCAGCCCCAATTCCAAAGACTAAGACCACCTAAGATTACATTTCAAGAAGAAATTTTTCATGAGACTCTTAATAAGATTTCAGAGCTGGAGGAAACCTAAAAGAGCATGCCCAGTGTTCCCATTTTCCAAAGGAAGAAATCAAAGACTCAAAGGCTTATTAACTTTTCCAAAGTCACACATCTAGGCCTTGGCAGAACACTTAATGTAGGGAAAAAAATGAGTTGACCAATAGGCCTTGGGACAAGTGTTGACCTAGGCCAGATGCTCCACTTCTGTAGCCACTTGAACCGGTTTTTCTTCAACGAATCTGCATCTGCTTGATTTCATTGAAATCATTTCTGCCAAAATAACCTTAACATAAAAAAAAAAAAAACTTTTCATTTCTCTATGAGAGTTCCCATCATGCCCGTAGTCTATAGAATGAAGTCCAAACTTCTTTAGCACAACGAAAACGCTTCCTGATCTAGCTTCAGGCTATCTCCCAGTCTTATTTGCCATTCCATTCACTTTTTACTGACAAACCAGTCTATTCTCCATTCCTTCACTACACGGTGCTCTCTTGTAGCTGTGCCTGGATGACTCCTCCCTGCAGCTTCCCAGATCCCTTCTGCACTTGAAATGCACCTATTTCTTGATGCTTTGTTTCCCTTGTGCTTGTACCTCTGTAACGGAACTTACTATCGGGGAATTGACTGCCTGGATTCAAGTCTCCGTTCCACAGTAAATCGCTTAATACATCACTTCACCTCTGTGCATCTTGGTTTTCTCATCTGTAGGCTTGGCCTAATAGTACCTACCCATAGGGTTATTGTTGGTTTAAATGAGATAAAACATGGAAAGTTCATGGCACATAGTAGGCATGCATATATTACTTGCTGCTGTTATTAAATACTTCTCTATAACTAGATCATAAACTCTTGAATTCAAGGAATGTGGCTTTCTTACAGGCCATAGAGATCTGACAGTGATTGAAACATGGGTCATCATGATTCAGTTTGGGGCTAGGTTATAAAGGAACAATAAAACTATTTCCTGGAGATTTGAAAGGCCCAGTCACTTCTCTGCCAGGATTGTTTTCAGTGAAACTTTTCTTGAAAGCAGAGACTTGCTTAGATCAGCCTTTATAAGTAAGAGTAGTTATTTTACCATTAAGTATTTGACTGTATCATATGCCGGTCTCACCAATCTCCTTAGGATTTCTCTGGACTCAAACCCATTTATTGGTGAACTCCCGGTGCTCTAATATTGATACTTATACAGAGGACTAGGATGATGCAAGCACCCTGTTGATCCTGAGAGAACTCTCTGGAAGCTTTTTCAAGCCGGTGAGTTCTCCCTTTTCCTGAAGCCGTCCATACATTTGGTATGTTTTGCAAAACTTGGTTCTGCCAAGATGACTTTAATTATTTCTATTAACAGAAGTAGACTCAGAGTTCCCGTCGTGGCTCAGCAGAAACAAATCTGACTAGCATCCGTGAGGATGCAGGCCTTGTTCAGTCGGTTAAGGATCTGGTATTGCCATGTGCTGTGGTATCGGTCCCAGATGCGGCTTGCATCTGGCGTTGCTGTGGCTGTGGTATAGGCTAGTGGCTACAGCACTGATTCAACCCATAGCCTGGGAACCTCCATATGCCACAAGTGTGGCCCTTAAAGAAAAAAAGAAAAAAGGAAAAGAAGTAGACTCAAGGATTTGGTTTCATTTTAGATGTGGTTATCCCCGACTGGTCATCTTCTGGCACTGGTAGATAATTGCCAATGTGTTTGGTCACTATTAAATCAATCCCTGTTTACTATGTGTCAGGGCAAGTCAGAAAGTAGATACTGTGTCATGACTCTGGCACTCCTTGTGTTTAAATATTTAATTGTATAAGATGATTTGAGTATTTCCTTAAATAAAAATTAAAACTCATTCTTTGACACTGGTTTGTTCTCTATGGCAAAATACACATGCAGTTGAAGAACCATCAAAGAAAACCTCTTCCACTCGCCATGGTAAGTCACTCGAGGGGGAAAAATGACCCACATTTCTAAGAAGGTTTTTTACGACCTCATCTTCTACACGTCTAGATAAGGTGGCTTGTGTGGTGCAGTCCCTCCCACAGTCACACGCCACTCAAATACCTGACCTCATTTCTGCATTCAGGGTCATCAGTAACTTTTTTTTTTTTTTTTTTTTTTTTTTTTTTGCCCTCCGTGCTCTTGTGGAGAAGGAAATTACCTTGACCCTAAACTGGGACAAAATAATTTTTTTAAACAGGAACATGTGTCTGTAAAATTTTTTTTTTTTTCTTTTTGTTGTTTCTAGGGCATATGGAGGTTCCCAGGCTAGGGGCCCAATTGGAGCTGTAGCCACCGGCCTACTCCACAGCCACAGCAACACGGGATCCTTAACCCACTGAGCAAGGCCAGGGGTCGAACCCTCAACCTCATGGTTCCTAGTCGGATTCATCAACCACTGAGCCACGACGGGAACTCCCACGTGTCTGCAAATTCTTTAATGAGTATAGGAAATTAAAAGGCTCCCTCCCCCATAATCCACCTTCACAGAGATTTCCACTGTTAACAGTTTACTAGGTATTCTTTCAGACATTTTGCCATCATTACAGTGTGTGTGTGTGTATGATGTGTTTACACACATATGATTGTGTCCTGTTCAATTGATTTAACAAAAGCAAGATCATATATATATACATATTTTGTCTTTTTGTCTTTGTAGGGCTGCACCCATGGCATATGGACATTCCCAGGCTAGGGGCCTAATCAGAGCTGTAGCTTTCAGCCGGCACCACAGCCACAGCAAAGCGGGATCCGAGCCGCATCTGCGACCTACCCGACAGCTCATAGCAATGCCGGATCCCCAACCCACTGATCGAGGCCAGGGATCAAACCCACAACCTCGTGATTCCTAGTCGGATTTGTTTTGGCTGCGCCACGATGGGAACTCCCACAAGATCATATTATACATAACTGCTCCCACTACTTTCTTAATTTATGATGAATATCCTTCATTTTTAATGACTGTATAGTATAGATAGATATCTCTATTATGTGTGTATATACACACACTGTATAGATATAGGTATGTTTTTCTGTTCCCCTGTGGTACATTTGTTTCCAGTTTTTTCTATTACAAATAATGCTGCTGTGAACTTAAGTCCTTAGAGAATAGAAACTTCCCAAATATCAATAACCTGACATTCTAACTGAAGTCTATCAACTACTCTATTATGGCATTTCATATTTTTTTTAAAGCACTGTGATTAAGAAGTAGTGGCATTGGTGAGAGTTCAGAGGAAGCAACATTAAATTCATGTTGTGTTTTTCCACGTGTCCTCTTAATTAATACTCCTGTGAAGCAGGAGATAGCCCTCTAGAGACGACAAAACTAAAAATCAGAAGAGTCAACAATTTACCCACAGTTCCATTGGTGAATCTGGGTTTCAAAAACTTACTTCCCTGACTTCAAATCTAGGACTACTTTTGCTGCCCCACATTACCAGTTTGGCTAGTCTAAAAGAAATAAAAATAGCTTGTCCCAGTTGCATGATTCTTTGGCTCAGACATAAGCGGCTAAATCTATGGTTTGCTTCTTCTGGATGTGGAATGCAAATAACTATAAAAGGTAGTCCCGACTTGGGAACAACTTGTGATCATCACATATTTTGTTGAAAGAAAATTCTGTAAGTTATTGTGTTTAATCTTCTATCACTCCCTGCTCATCGTCAAGCTTTCTGCAACCACAGCTAAGTGGTATTTTATAGTGCTTCCTTCCTTGATTTGTGTGTTTTCTCATGTTACCCATTGGTTTCATCAGAACCCTTTTGAGAATGGAGCACCAGAGAAATTTTCCCAAAGTCACTATCCCCTAACCTCCCTGTAGTACTTGTAAAAATCAACTAGATCCCTTCTCCCTCATTGGTAGGAAATCTGTTGGCCATTGCGGCTACCCTAGGCTTGGGCTCCACAGCTCAAACTTTAGAAAGCTCCCTCCTGGGAGTTCCCGTCGTGGCGCAGTGGTTAACGAATCCGACTAGGAACCGTGAGGTTGCAGGTTCGATCCCTGGCCTCGCTCAGTGGGTTAAGGATCCGGTGTTGCTGTGAGCTGTGGTGTAGGTTGCAGACGCGGCTCGGATCCCACATTGCTGTGGTTCTGGTGTAGGCAAGCAGCTACAGCTCCAATTAGACCCCCTAGCCCGGGAACCCCCATATTGCCTCGGGAGCGGCCCTGGAAAAGGCAAAAAGACAAAAAAAAAAGAAAGCTCCCTCCAGTCATTGGTCACCTGTCTATAGTCATTGCTGCTGAAACATCACCTGTTCCAGACTGAATGGTACAGGAGTTCTGCTGTATCCAATCCTGTCCTTGGCGTAGCTGGGAATCCCTCTGGCTCTGGACTTTCTCCCCAGGGATGTACCAAGGACCCATCTCCTCTAAGGTCTTGCCATCTCACCAGTGTTTCTACCAAACACTAGGCAGTTCCCCCCTTCCGCTGAGCCTCTGATTTTCAGATCTGATTTCTTGTCTGTTTATCTGGGGACGATTCTCTCCCCTCTGGCTTTCCTCAGAGTCACGTTTGCCTAGTACCCGCGTCCCTTTCTTTGTTGAAAAAGCAAAACAAAGTAACAACAAAAACGACTTTTCACGGGGCTGATTTCAGCCCTGGCTCCAGGACTAGATACGGAAGCCAGGTCTGGCCAGTCAGAGTCATAGTTCTGAGACATGAGTTCAGGAAAGCGTATTTCCTGTGACCAAGCCAAGCCTGGGACTTTGCTGGAAATCCTGGGAAAGAGTCATTCTCCTGCCCCTAAGGTGCAAAAAGCCACGGAGGGGAGAACTTAGTGTCCCAGGTTTGCCAACCACTCAAGAAGAGCTTCCCTAAGAATAAGTCATCACAGAAGAAAAGAAGCTAAGAAACGGAGGCAGATTCTCTGTTAACATCATTTTATTTTATTTTATTTTATTTTTTTGTCTTTTTGCCATTTCTTGGGCCGCTCCCTCGGCATATGGAGGTTCCCAGGCTAGGGGTCGAATCGGAGCTGTAGCCTCCGGCCTACGCCAGAGCCACAGCAACGCGGGATCCGAGCCGCGTCTGGGACCTGCACCACAGCTCACGGCATCGCCGGATCATTAACCCACTGAGCAAGGGCAGGGACCGAACCCGCAACCTCATGGTTCCTAGTCAGATTCGCTAACCACTGCGCCACGACGGGAACTCCTGTTAGTATCATTTTAGCCTTTGGGTCAAGCCATGCCTGAGGCCAGAACTATTGCTGGATTTTTTTTTTTTTTTTTTTGGTATTAGAGCAAGTAAACTCCCTTTTATCTTCAAGCCAGTTTGAATTAGGTTTTTGTCTCTTTTAACTGAAAAAAAATCTTTATACATTCCCCCTTTCCTCTTGACAATTGAACAACTCACTCAGCTCCCATGCTTGGATATGTCCCTTTGATCTTCAGGTAGCCCAGGCTTTTACAAAAGACAGAAAAAAACTGTTGACTTCTGGACAATGCTTAACCCAACAAAATCACCTGCTACGGCTTGAAATGGAGGAAGGAAAGTAAAATACAAATTAGTATCGAGGAGTTCCCGTTGTGGCTCAGTGGAAACAAATCTGACTAGCATCCATGAGGATGCAGGTTTGATCCCTGGCCTCCCTCAGTGGGTTAAGGATCTGGCGTTGCTGTGAGCCGCGGTGTAGGTCGAAGATGCGGCTCAGATCCCACGTTGCTGTGGCTGTGGCGTAGGCCAGTGGCTACAGCTCCAGTTGGCCCCCTAGCCTGGGAACCTCCATATGCTGTGGGTGTGGCCCTAAAAAGACCAAAAAAATTAATTTAAAGAAATACATCACATAATAATATTGTCTTAGTCTGTTTGGACTGCTGTAGCAAAATACCGCAGACTTAGGAGGCTTCTTAAAAAAACATTTAACCAGATGCTACTTAGATTTATTGTGATGATCATTATACATACTATGTTGTACAGCTGAAACTAATCTGTTATATGTCAATTACACATCAATTTTTTTTAAAAAAAGAGTTTGGGATGCTGAAAATAAAACCATCAGAGTCACCACTATCTGCTCATTTCAACACATGAGGATTATAGAGACTAAGTATGGCACATCACTACAATATTTATCCAAAAACTAAAAGAGCTTTGGAATTCAATTTTTTTCAGATGTAAAATATCAATGAGGAGTTCCCATCGTGGCTCAGTGGTGAACGAATCTGACTAGCAACCATGAGGACAGAGGTTTGATCCTTGGCCTCGCTCAGTGGGTTAAGGATCCGGCGTTGCCGTGAGCTGTGGTGTAGGTCGCAGACACGGCTCAGATCCCTTGCTGCTGTGGCTGTGGTGTAGGCTGCCAGCCACAGCTCCGATTTGACCCCCAGCCAGGGAACCTCTATATGCCGCGGGTTTGGCCCTAAAAAGCAAAAAGAACAACAACAAAAAAAAATCAGTGAAATGATTCCATATTATGTAACATCACCCCATCAGAGAACGAGGCAGCCTTCCAAATTACAAAACATCTAAATATTCACATGAAATGGAATAAAGACTGAAAAGAGCCTCGTGCCAGTTCAAGTTTTGCCACTACATGAGCTTGCTGTGAACTTAAGATGTAAAACAGTGTTTTCTGCAACATCACTTTTTAAAAGAGTATCAGTTCTGGAGCTGGAAGTTCAAGATCAGGGTACCAGCATTGCCAGGCAAGGGCCCCCTTCCAGGTTGCATATTTCTTACATCCTCACAAGGTGGAAGGAGGCTGGGCGGGGGGGAGGGGGGGTGGTGGTGTTCCTCTGTCAGCCCTCTTTTTTAAAGGCACTAATCCTATTCAAAATACTCCCATGACTTAATCACCTCCCGAAGACCCCCAACTCCTAATACCTTAGGGGTTAGGTTTTCAACATGAATTTGGGGGGACACAAACATTCAAACCATAGCAAATATATGTGGGGTAATGAGAACAGGCTAGAGCTCCTAAATAAAGACCATAGGTAACTTGACCCTGCTCAGGTCCCGAGAACCTGAGGTAAGAGGAAGGGAAACTTCTATTGACCTCCAGCTCCTACATGGGGCCAATCATGAGCTACAAACAGTCTGAGGAGAGCTGAGAAAGATGGTACTCACATAGAACTTTCTTCTTGGATGATCATACACCTGAAAATCATACTCTGTTTTATCCGTCTGGCACACAGATATATCCAGCATATGTGCCATGGAAGCTCAAGGAGAAAAAAGAAGTAACAATGAACTTTTCAACTCTGGGTTTTACTTCTTGCAAAACGTTGAAAATGCGTGTATCCAAGAGCAAAGGAAATTGTGGGGGTGGTAAGATATCTGTCTGGGGCCCCTCTGTCTCCAAAAATAGTGTCTCAAAGCTAGCTGACCTCTTCCACCCAGGATTTCCAGTAAGGTGGCCGCAAGGACCTTCACCCTTTGTTCAGAGTGGCCTTCAGTGGGTTGCTCTCAGCCTCCTGGGACTCCTTCCTCTTCTGACTTCCCTCCCTTTTTCTGATCTCCCTCCTCTCCTGTCTTGTGGGTGTTGACAAAATGCCATGATTTACATATGCTCCTCTCAACCCAAGACTATTCGGATCGGACCTCTAGGAGCCACTACTAGGGTCAGCCTCTGAAGGGGTTCTTTACCATAGCGTCACTACCATGGGGAGCATATGTTCTAAGTTATAAAATGGAAAGTTCAGGAGTTCCCGTTGTGGCGCAGTGGTTAACAAATCCGACTAGGAACCATGAGGTTGTGGGTTCAATCCCTGGCCTCGCTCAGTGGGTTAAGGATCTGACATTGCTGTGAGCTGTGGTGTTAGTTGCAGACGCGGCTCAGATCCCGTGTTACTGTGGCTGTGGCGTAGGCCGGTGACTACAGCTCTGATTAGACCCCCTAGCCTGGGAACCTCCATATGCCACGGGAGCAGCCCTAGAAAAGGCAAAAAGACAAAAAAAAAAAAAAAAAAAAAAAAAAAAAGAAAAGAAAAGAAAAGTTCAGAAAGTGAAGATTGTGATTTGAGACATGACCTGGATAAAAACAAAAACAAACGAAGTGCAGATCCTTTAGCCACTACACGCTGGTTGACATTGAGTACGTGACTCCATCATTCCTGATTTCCATTGAAGACAGAGTTGGAAAGGTCCCCAGCTGTGGCATAAAGGCTGGTTACATCATAATCACCCAGGCCCATTGTTAAAGATTCATCTTCTCACACTTTGCTACAGTTCTATATCTGTCTCCCAGGTTGGACGGTATGTATGTTTTCTTAGCAAATAACCCAGATGATGCCGAAGGACCTGGGTTTGGGAACCACTGCAGTAGAAGATTTCCTCGGATGCTAAGAGGTCACCGAGCCTACTGCTGTATTAGCCAGGCGAGGCTGGACCTGGTAGCAGTGAAGACTGCCAGACCTCTCCCAGGGAGGGTGTTTGGGGGAACCCCAGGGAATTTGCAGAGGAAGAGGAGGTTACCACCTTTTACGCATGTCACAAGTTCTCTGCTCTCTTTCTTAATTTCCTACCCGAGGAAGCAGCAGGCACCAGGGCTCTACTGGTCTAAACCACAGTTTTCTGCAGACCTAAAGGTTCTAAAAATGCAGAAGAGGCCCAAATCCTACTCCCAGGCTTTTGTGGGGGTGGAGAAAAGCAGGGTGCCCAGGGAGAGGTTGTTATTAACAACAGAGTGATAATTTCTTCCCCAGGGGTAAGGAAGATTTTTCCCTGTCCCTGCCTCAAGCTGCAGTGGTGCAGTCTGTTACCTTGGAGACCAGCTAACACTTCCCGCAGGGCAAGTTTCTTTGTTAAGTTGCCTGGAGGAGCTTGGAGAAACTAAAAGTGGGAAGCAGGAAAAGCGGAGTCCTGGGATGGCCAGGGGCCCTTCTCCTAAAGATGGAGAAATAAGTGGAGAAATGCAGGTGAGGTTGAGTGTCACAAGGGTGAAGAGGGTGCTAGGAGAGAGGGTGGAGGAAGCCCAGATGCTAAGCTCCGGACTGAGGGAGAAAGACTTAGGGAGCCTGGGCCTTAAGCACCTGTTCCCTACGTGCCAGGCATTGTGCTAGGTGCTCTGAGGGTGGGGGTAACACCCGTAGACAAGGAAGTGAGGGGGCTACTCTGGAGAAGGACCATGACAACTTGGTATATGAGACAGCCAGAGGGGGAAATGATTTCCTCCGTGGAATTTGCAGAGCCACAAATGGGGGTTCAGGAACGACTTCCTGGGTTTTCCTATCAAACAAAAGGGGCAGAGTAGGTCCAACTTGACCAAAGAAGGGTATGAATTAGCAGGTGTGTGTAAGTAGAGGTTACCAGGGTGTGGGGGTGAATGAAAGATGAGGAGGTAAGAAAGAGTAGATCTAGAAGGAATGAAAAGCCTTCTCAAGGTTTGACTTGCTGGCCCACGGCACGAAGGAGCCATGGCAGAGTTCTAAACAAGCAGTAATATGAACAACTCTGCATATCAGAAAAATCATCCTGGCAGCAGATTGTAAAATGAACCAGGGAGTTCCCACCGTGGCGCAATGGGATCCACGGCGTCTCTGCAGCGCCAGGATGCAGATTTGATCCCCAGCCTGGCGCGGTGGGTGAAAGGATCCGGCTTTGCTGCAGCTGCTGCAGGGTAGATCGCAACTGCGGCTCGGATCTGATCCCTGGCCCGGGAACTCCACATGCTGAGGGGCGGCCAAAAAAGAAAAAAGAAAGAGAAAAATCATTCTGGCAGCAGATTGTACAATGAATTGGATGGGGGCAAGAGTAGAGGTTATTAGGCAGTTAAAAATGCAAACCCTTGGGGGAAATAACAGTAAAAAATTCATTTAAAAAAATGCAAATCCTGGGGGGTGGCTTTTTTCTGGGTATTTAGATCCAGCTGTCAGCACACTAGGAAGTTAGCTGAAGGTTTTCTTTCATCTACTGATCAGGACCACCTTTCTCCCTTTGGCAAGAGGGCATCACCTAAGGACAAGTCTGCACATTCTCTTCCCCTCCTGTGACCAGTCTCCCAAGGTAATGTGGCCCCTTTTTGTCTAAAATCTGGAACTGCCCTGAGTACATTTATTCAACAAATGTTTTTGGAGCAGCTACTATGTGATGGGCAATGAGTCCACAAAACAATTCCAGCAGTGAACCTAAGTCCCTGCCCTCATAGATCTTTCTTCTGTGATTGATGAGTGGGGCAGAATGGGCCGGGGGCGGGGGGGAAGCTAGATCATCCGATGAGGGAACCTGCTACAAAGAAAACAAAACCGGAGAGTTCCCGTTGTGGCACAGGGGAAGCGAATCCGACTAGGAACCACGAGGTTGCAGGTTCGATCCCTGGCCTCACTCAGTGGGTTAAGGATCCCGCATTGCTGTGGCTGTGGCTGGCAGCTGTACCTCCGATTCGACCCCTGGCCTGGGAACCTCCCTATACCATGGGTACAGGCCTAAAAAGCAAAAAAAAAAAAAAAAAGGGAAGAAGAAGAAAGACAGAAAACAAAACAGGTCGGCAAGGGTACCGGCTGGGATGAGGTGATCAAAGAAGACCTCTCGATAAGGTTTCATTTAGCAAAGGACTGAGGGTAAGGGCTGTGGGCTGTCCCGTTCTGCCTTGCCAGCCCCAGCTCTCCCTGGCACTCAGGAGGCACCCTATAAATGTACATCAAATGAATGATGGCTTAAGCGTCATAGGTCAACATGCTTAGAGATGCAGCAGATTTTTTTAATGATCTTCTGCATTCCTATAGTACCTTGTATTTTACAAAGCTCTTGTACATTCTCTCTCTCTCTCTTTTTTTTTTTTTAACCTTTTGTCTTTTTAGGGCCACGCCTGCCCCACGTGGAGGTTCCCAGGCTAGGGGTCCAATCAGAGCTGCAGCTGCCAGCCTACGCCACAGCCACAGCAACGCGGGATCCAAGCCATGTCTGTGACCTACACCACAGCTCACAGCAACGCTGGATCCTTAACCCTCTGACGGAGGCCAGGGATCGAACCTGCAGCCTCACGGATCCTAGTAGGGTTCGTTAATCACTGAGCCACGACGGGAACCCCCTATTGTACATTCTCAATGTCATGCGATCCTCTTAACAACGGAATGGAAGTAGGCAGGGCAGTGATAATTATCCCCATGCCGTTCTGCAGAGGGAGAAATCAAAGGTCTAGCGCTCTTTCTAGCCCATCACGTAGTTTTGTTAGTTTTCTGTGGCCCCAACCCCCCTCCTCTGGCCCACACAAGTCACCCTAGAGTCCAGTCGTATAAGTCTCTGAATTCATTAAGCTGTTCATCACTTGCTGAAAAGCAAAACCTGAACCATCACGGGGCATTTAGTGTTCCTGAGGCGTTTCTAGTCCAACAATCTCTGCCATGAGAGTCTCCCAGCAATAGAAGACTGAATTAAGCCCTTTGTTTCTTTGAGATATTGCCACATTATCTTGGCCCTTCCCAGAAAAGAACGCTCCTCTAAATAAAAGTTTAAAGACCCCGAAAGAGAAAAGCATGTTGCGGAACCATCATTAGGTTATTGGCTTTAATGGTTTCATAAGAACGCACACGCCAGTGCCCAAGCTGCAACCCAGTTTGGAGTTTCTCACTGGTGTTTTCACCGATGTTTTTTTTGTGTGCAAGTAACAGAAACCTCAGTGAGGTAGCTTAAGTAGAAAGGGAGGGAATTACAAGGCACAACTCTCACACGGAACCCAAGAGCAGAAAATGAAATCGGTTCTCACGGGATCAGTAAATTCAACTTCCTCCTCTCCCTTTACCTCCCTCCTCAAAGTAGTTACTGTCTGGCAGTCCCTGCGCTCATGCCACTTACAATCCAATGGGAGATAGATGCCAATTTTTAAAAATCACACAAATGGGAGTTCTCATCGTGGCGCAGCGGAAACAAATCTGACTAGGAACCATGAGGTTGTGGGTTCGATCCCTGACCTCGATCAGCGGGTTAAAGATCCGGTGTTGCCGTGAGCTGTGCTGTAGGCTCAGATCTGGCGTTGCTGTGGGGTAGGCCAGCAGCTACAGCTCCAATTAGACCCCTAGCCTGGGAACATCCATATACCACGAGTGCGGCCCTAAAAGAACACACACACACACACACATACACACACACACACATGAAAAATTTAAGCAAATGAATGTATTATTCTAAATTAAGTACTCTGAAAGAAAGGAGCATTACGATGGTTTACATAACACAAACACAGCTGAAATAGGGTGGGATGGTGGGGAGGACTTCCCCAAGGAAGTGACATTTGAGCTGAAAGGTCAAGGATGAGTGGTTGGGGGAGGGGAGGGCAAAGCCAGCAGGTGAAAGGCCCTGTGATCAAAGGAAAGGTAGGGCCTTTCTGGAACAGAAGGTGAGGGCTGTGGAACGCAGAAGCAGTGAGCGGTAAGGGACGGGAACGCTGGAGAGGCAGGTGGACAGCAGCCAGAGCATGCGAGCCTCAGATGCCATGGTAAGGATCTTAGTCTTTATGCTTGAAATAAAGGGAAGACCTTGAACATTTTTAAGCAGGAGGGAGAAGAGGGGGTGTGACCCTGGATCTGAGTCTTTGAAAGATCACTTCGGGAGTTCCCATCATGGCTGAGCAGTAATGAACCTGACTGGTATCCATGAGGATGCAGGTTTGATCCCTGGACTCACTCAGTAGGTTAGGGATCCGGCGTTGCCATGGGCTGTGGTGTAGGTCACAGACTGGCTTGGATCCCGCATTGCTGTGGCTGTGGTGCAGGCCGGCAGCTGCAGTTCTGATTCGACCCCTAGCCTGGGAACCTCCATATGCCACGGGTGCAGCCTTAAAAAATAAATAAGTAAAATAAAAATGAAAAAAGAAGCATTGAGCTGAATATAGATACCTTCCAAGACTGTTGTCTATATGCCAGACGTATCCTTATCTTTTCTGGTGTGCTTCTCCTCCCTAGGAAGATAAGCACTGGGTATTTGTATAATGGCCACACAAACTAGTCATGTCTTCCATGGTCAAGAAAATACGTTTCTGGAAAAGCACTGGTAAGCATCTTCTCTGATTTTTCAAATGAAAACAACAACAATAATATTTTGTTCATGGGAGTTGAGCGGGAAATACTTGCTTTGAATTGAAATTGGGTAAATGGTCATTCTGTCACCTTATAGCCGAGAGCTTCAGTTATCTAACTACCAGGACAAAAGGAAAAAATGTCTTATGAACCGGAATCCAACATCTTATCAGGTTCAACACAGGAATTGATCCCAATTGCTGCACAGAAATTTTACAAAATGTTTCTGAGAGCGTGGAGTCACTGTCTGGTGCTGGAGCAGGAATCCAATTACTTTGTCTGGCATGCAGAACAGACCTGTGGTTGCTAAGGGGGAGGAGGAGGGAACCAGATGGACTGGGAGTTTGAGGGTTAGTAGCTGCAAACTATTACATTTAAAATGGATGGAGTTCCCGTCGTGGCGCAGTGGTTAACAAATCCGACTAGGAACCGTGAGGTTGTGGGTTCGGTCCCTGGCCTTGCTCCGTGGGTTAAGGATCCGGCATTGCCGTGAGCTGTGGGGTAGGTCGCAGGCACAGCTTGGATCCTGCGTTGCTGTGGTTCTGGCATAGGCTGGTGGCTATAGCTCCGATTCGGCCCCTAGCCTGGGATCCTCCATATGCTTCGAGAGCAGCACTAGAAAAGGCAAAAAGACCAAAAAAAAAAAAAAAAAAAAAAAAGCTAGAATGGATAAGAAGGAGGTCCTGCTGTAAAGCACAGGGAATTATATCCAGTCTCTTGGGCTAGGTATTGATGGAAGATATTATAAGAAAAGGAGTGTATATATGTGTATGATTGGGTCACTTTGCTGTGCAACAGAAGTTGGCACAACATTGTAAATCAACTATAATTTAAAAAAAAAGAAAAAAAATTACTTTTTCTTTTGTAGCATGAAGAGAAATAATGACAGAGAACCAAAGAAGCAATTGAACCAGAGGAATATCAGTGGACTTGGCCAAAGTCCAGACAACGGACTACTGGTTACACATGTTAACCAGACACAGGACCTACTGGTAAAAACTATAGTGTTTTAACGGAGTGGCAGTGCTTACCAATCTTAGGGAAGGCAGAATGTGTAAAACTCTGGATGCTTCTTTCCTCACAGAGCATCTCAGGACTGAAAAAGATTAATAAGAATTCACCTGTAATCCCCTGCCTTTAGAAATGACTGAAGAATCTCTACACTGTGTATAGAAATTATATAGACTTCTTGGCTATATCATTAAATACACAGGGGCATGTGAAAACTCTGTCCATGTTATCAAAGCTTGAAGGCTCGTTTAACCCCAAAACTCCCCTTCCTGAGATGTGTCTTTCTTCTAGGATTCCTTAAAACCTAGATCCAAAAATCAGTATCATGCAGTGCTATTGGAGCAAGAGAGGTATGCAGGAGAATCACCTGCTAGAAAAAAAGCCAGAACCATGGTTTTAGGCTCCCAGGGTGTCAGTGAGCTGTCTTCCCATAGTGACTGTCCAGAATTCAAAATTCATTCAACCGTAGAAACTGTTGTCATTGGGGTTGTTGGTGTGAGCCTGGCCCATTACCACCCGTCTATTCTATACTAGAGTCAAAGATGATCCTTTAAAATGATCATCAGGGAGTTCCCGTCATGGCTCAGTGGTCCACAAACCTAACTAGTTATCTATGACGACACAGGTTCAATCCCTGGCCTTGCTCAGTGGGTTAAAGATCCGGCGTTGCTGTGAGCTGTGGTGTAGGTCACAGACGCGGCTCGGATCCCGGGTTGCCGTGGCTGTGGTGTAGGCCGGCAGCTACAGCTCCAATTCAACCCCTAGCCTGGGAACCTCCATACGCCACAGGTGCAGCCCTAAAAGGACAAAATACAAAAAAAATAAATAAATAAAATGACCATCCATTAAAAACAACATCATGTTGATGCTGGCAATTAAACAATCAGGAAAACAGTTGTCTTTTATACTGGCACTTATGCAAGAGCAAGTTTAAGTGAAAGGAAATGAGCAAATGTCAATAGAATCTGGAGATTCAGAAGGATTCTTTCCATGACTTCAGAAGCTGATGCTATGCGTCTTTATTTCACCTAATTTCTTAGCAAATATATGACTCTCCAGGTGTACAGGGACCACTCCTACATTTACCAGCTCCAGCTAGGACCTCCTTTACCTCACAAACGAATACCAGTGGGAAAGAGGAAAAAGGATTGTTCCCACCCAAGGATCTTACATCCTTCAGTATCCAATCAGTACGTCCTACAGTCAAAATCTATACTGCATTTAATGATAGCTCTTCAACTACTAATACAAAATCCACATCCTAAAACATGATGGATCATTTAAAAAGCAAGTAAAATGGAAGAAAGGTGAATTACAAGTCTGCCAATCTCAGTGATCCCAACGGGGGGGGAGGGGGTTGTCTTGAAAGATGAGAAGAGCGACATCTAGTGTTCATATAACGCAGAGCAGTGTTTTCCTAGGTGTGGGGTTGGGGCTAAGACTACCCGGCGGAGCCGTTCCAAGGACAGGACGTTGATTAGCATAAAATCACAGAATGACGAATTTGTCTTTTCGGTCGGTTCTCATGCAATCCTTCATGTAGTCATAGTTTGGTGGCGTTTTAAGGCCATATAACAGTTCCCCGTTGTGACTCAGCAGGTTAAGTACCATGTGAGGATGCGGGTTGGATCCCTGGCATGGCTTAGTGGATTAAGGATCCGGCATTGCTGCACGTGGCTCAAGATCCAGTGTCGCTGTGGCTGTGGTGTAGGCCACAGCTGCAGCTCTGTTTCTGGCCCGGAAACTCCCCTATGCTGCCCGTTTGGCTGTATAAGTAAACAAACAAACAAACAAAGGCACAATAGCCTTGCAGTTACAAGCATGACTCAAGCTATATTGCTTGGGTTTGAAACCCAGCTCCACCACTTACTAGCCGCGTCACTTTAGACAAATTACTCCATTCTCAATACTTCAGTTTCCTTGTCCGTAAAATGAGGTTGATGCCGAAACCGAAACCTCTTTTGTGGACGTAAGTGAGTGAATAGATGGAAAGTGCTTGACACATCATAAGTGCTACTTAAGCGTTTGCTCTAATGATGAGTGTTTTTCACACTTCTTCCACACTTGTGAATTCCCTTTGGAAACCGAGGGTGAGCAGAGCTCAGGCACTGAACGTAAGGTGTCCCATACGCTCTAGCTGGATGTGAGAGAGGCATTTATTTTCATTGCCTTTCTTTGTTACCTTCGATTTGTGACCAAACCTGAAGGAGAAGTGAGGGTTGTTGTTAAGAATGGTTGATGCAGGAGTTGCCCTCGTGGTGCAGTGGTTAATGAATCCGACTAGGAACCGTGAGGTTGCAGGTTCGATCCCTGCCCTTGCTCAGTGGTTTAACGATCCGGCGTTGTCGTGAGCTGTGGTGTAGGTCACAGACACGGCTTGGATCCCAAGTTGCTGTGGCTCTGGCATAGGCTGGCAGCTATAGCTCCGATTCGACCTCCATATGCCACCAAAGTGGCCTAAGAAATGGCAAAAAGACAAAAAAAAAAAAAAAAAAAAAAAAAAAAAAAAAAAAGAATGGTTGATGGAGTAGCACGCAAGGCCATGTGCTAGATCTCAGGGTCACGAACCCATCTGACAGATGAAGAAAGAGCAACCCACTTTACTTGTCTCGCATCACAAAGCTAGTGAGTGGGGAGCCCGGGACTGTGCTCCCTTCTTCCCTCCCTTTCTTCCTCTGTCCTTTTCTCCTTCTGAAGCCTCTACCTGATCTCATCCTGTCTACTGCAGCTCAGTCAGCCGTAGCAGGTAGCTTCAACCCCTTGTCCACCACCTCACCCTCGACAGTGAGAACCTGTCAAATACAAGCCCAAGTGGTACCCACTCAAGCTTCAGGCAGGTGCACAGGAGATGGGCAAGGCCAACTTTGGGTCTAGATGGGGTCAAGGCTAAACAGGCTCTTTCCACAGCCATCTGATGCTGCAGGAAGGTCTCTCTCGCTATGGGACGGAACTGGCCTCCGCCTAAGATGCTGTTCTACACCTTGAGTCATGGCCAACCCCAGCCACAAGGAAGCCATCCATATCTGAAAGCTCCTGCAGAACCCCTGATTCTTTTTTTTTATGTTTTTCTAGGGCCACACCCGTGGCATATGGAGGTTCCCAGGCTAGGGGTCGAATCGGAGCTGTAGCCACTGGCCTACACCACAGCTACAGCAATGCAGGATCCGAGCCGCGTCTGCGACCTACACCACAGCTCATGGCAATGCTGGACCTTAACCCACTGAGCGAGGCCAGGGATCGAACCTGCATCTTCATGGATGCTAGTCAGATGGTTACCCGCTGAGCCACAACGGGAACTCCCAGGGAATATTTCTATCTTGTTCACACTGGGGCCAAGCACCAGGGACAGTGCCTCGTTCAAAGCAGGGCTCTGACAAGGCAAGATTGGAACAGAGCCTCAGGCCAGCTCCCATGTGTACCATCAGTGCTGAATGTTTGCCATGAACCACTTCAGCTTCTCCACCAGGGCCACCACCCACGTCTTGAGCTTAGCACTCTGTAAGGGACAGCAGGGGGGTCAGTAGGCACAGTCAAGGGGGCTTGTCCACAGCTATAGCACTGCTGTGATGGCTAGGACATTCTTCTATTTTTTTTCTTTCTTTTTTTTTTTTTTTTTTTTTTTTTTTTTTTTGTCTTTTTGCCATTTCTTGGGCCACTCCCGTGGCACATGGAGGTTCCCAGGCTAGGGGTTGAATCGGAGCCATAGCCACCAGCCTACACCAGAGCCACAGCAACACGGAATCCGAGCCGAGTCTGCAACCTACACCACAGCTCACGGCAACGCCGGATTCTCAACCCACTGAGCAAGGGCAGGGATCGAACCCGCAACCTCATGGTTCCTAGTCGGATTTGTTAACCACTGAACCACAACGGGAACTCCAGAAATTCTTCCTCTAAAACGTTTACCCACTGTGCCTGTTTCTGGAAAACCCACTCCCTCATTCATCAGTCAACAAATGTTTGTGGAGGATCCCTCAGACTGAGAGGAAGGCAGAATTCATGTACCTGAAAAGATACCGAGAATGCAAATATGGAAATAAAGAAGATACGAAGGAGGGCTTGTGCTGTGGTGCAAGGGGATCGGCAGCATCTCTGGAGCACTGGGACACAGGTTCAATCCCCAGCCCGGCACAGTGAGTTAAGGATCCGACCTTGTTGCAGCTGCTGCATAGGTTGCAACAACCGCTTGGATCTGATCCCTGGCCCGGGAGCTCAATAGGCCTCCAGGCGGCCAAGAAAAGAAGAAGGGAAAAAAAAGATGACATAAATGAGAACAGAGGCACTTATTCTGATCTTGCTACGGCAGCAGAGGCCACTACCATCACGTGCATTTGGCAGAGACTCAGAGGCAGGCAGGGGACTAGGAACACTTTAGAGGGAAAAATCAGAAAATTTCCAGGTGAGCCCTGAAGAAGGGCATTGGCCCTCAGAAGCCAAAGGCCAGCCAACTAGAAGCCAGGCATCTCCTGTAATTGGTTTGGGAGCATATTTGGCTTTCTCTGGTGGGTCCTGACCTGGAAAGAGATTAAAAAAAAAAAAAAAAAATGGGGACGTTCCTATTGTGGCTCAGCTGAAACAAATCTGACTAACATTCATGTGGATGCGAGTTTGATCCCTGGTCTTGTTCAGGGGATTAAGGATCCGGCGTTGCCGTGAGCTGTGGTGTCGGTTGCAGATGCGACTCGGATCCTGCATTGCTGTGGTTGTGGGGTAGGCCAGCAGCCACAGCTCTGATTGGACCCCTAGCCTGGGAACCTCCATATGCAGTGGGTGCAGCCCTAGAAAAGACAAAAAAGACCAAAAAAAAAAAAAAAAAAAGGAAAGCTGGCAGTCACTGCCAGTCCTAACCTCCTGGTCCTGTTGCTGCAGAGGTGATAGTTTGGCTTCGAGGAATGGTTGCCACAGAGGTTGTGGGTCAGAGTTCTGTGGTCACACAAGGTCTGGCTGCTGTCTTGTATTCAGTCTCTCACAAAAAAGTACGTGGTGAGTGGTGAATCATCCAGACACATTCAGAGAGGAGGTGGGGGTTGGGAATGGGCATTTCTGGGGCAGCTGGCCTGGAGCACAGGTGTCTGCATTTGTCTGTTCCCTCAGCCAGGTGAGCCCTTGGACAGACCTATCTCAGGGAGCATCCATCAGGGCTGACACCCCTGGGGGCGGGGGGGTCCATGTGGCAGGAACACAAGTCATCTTCAGCCTCATTCTCTCTTTCCACTGTTTTCTGTTTGACTCCGGCTTCTTGTCCCGCAGAGACTGCAGGAGGAGGAGACCCAGCCCTCAGCCTGGGAGGACTCAGAAGATTGGCTTCTAAGGCACAGCTTAAAGTCCGAGAAACTCACCTTGGCTGAGCTGCTAAGCCAGGGCACAGCCGTGCTGTAAGTCTGAAGCCATGCCCCTCATCCCCAAGCCTGCAATGACATACTCAGGCCCCTGAGCCCAAGAGACCCTTTTGTATGACTTTGCTTCTTCAGGGAGGAGGGCAGCCAGGTCACGAGGAAAATGTACGTCTCCACTGAGACCATCCACCGGTTCGAATCCAAGCTTTCTAAGTAAGTCTGTTTCTCATTATCCTTCCCATAATCCCAGAGCTCTTAGAATCACCTTCGTTTCAGGCTGTCTCAGCAGCTGGAAAATGACTTTGTTCAAAGGACAGTCTCTGTGGGAATTTGGGTAGGACTCGTTCCACTTCTAGCCGCCGTTTCTTCTTTTCTCAACCCGACCAGTTTTTCTCAGCCTTTTAAAATCCATGGTCCCTTTGGAGTTCCCTTGTGGCACAGCAGGTTAAGGACCTGGTGTTGTCACTGCAGAAGCTGAGGTCCCTGCTGTGGCATGGGTTCATGCCCTGGCCTGGGAACTTCCACATGCCATGGGTGCAGCCAAAAAGAAAAAAAAAAAATTAAAATCCATGGTCCCTTTGGATGAACACATAAAACCTCACAATCTCATCTAATGTGCAATGGTTAAGAGTGACTGGTTTCAATGACAAATTGGTTAAGTTCATATTTTTGCAAAAGTTGTGTCAAAAATATTCAGGCTTCCCCGCTTCTAAACCTGATTTTTTTTTTTTTTTTTTTTTTTGCTTTTTTATGTAGGGATGCACCTGCGGCATATGAAGGTTCCCAGGCTAGGGGTCGAATCTGAGCTGCAGATGCCGGCCTATGCCACAGCCACAGCCACACCAGGTCTGAGCCACATCTTTGACCTACACCACAGCTTATGGCAATGCTGGATCTGTAACCCACTGAGCGAGGCCAGGGATCAAACCCGCAACCTCATGGTTCCTAGTCAGATTCATTTCTGCTGTGTCATAATGGGAACTCCCCAAAGCAGATTTTAACAGCACCATTCCCGTGCAGCAATCAATAGGCCATGATTACTGCTTGCCTGAGGTTTCTTAAAAGGGGAGAATAAGAATTAATCGCCAACATTTATGAATGTGTCAAGAATTGTGCAAAGAGCTGCACACGTTATCTTATTTAATTCTCACAACCACTCAAAATAGAGTGTTACTCTCAAGCTGGTTAACCAAGAGTCAGTTGCTCGATGGCCAATTTGCCAAATGTATCAAAACATTTTAACTGGAACTTTTATGGTCAAGATTCTTGGGTTGCAAGGTTCCACAGATTCTAAACAATTCTGCCATCTTTTGGCAGATTGGTTTTAGCTGTGAATCCAGCCTTTTAAGGAAGTTCAGGTCTATTCAGTTGATTGGTCATTTGGCACATTGATTTGCAGAGAATTAGCTTTCAATAAACTGACTCTTGGCAAATGGACTTGGACAGAGTCTTATTATTACCTTCATGCTGGAGGTGATGAAACTGGGGCTCAGAGAGTTTACCACACCTGTCCAGGGTCACACAGCTAGTCAATGGCAGAGCTGGATCTCAGAGACAAGCGAGTCTCTTTATACAGGGTTTTTTTTTTTTTTTTTTTTTATCTTTTTGCCATTTCTAGGGCCACTTCCACGGCATATGGAGATTCCCAGGCTAGGGGTCTAATCAGAGCTGTAGCCACTGACCTACACCAGAGCCATAGCAACACAGGATCCGAGCCGCATCTGCGACCTACACCACAGCTCACGGCATTGCCGGATCCTTAACCCACTGAGCGAGGCCAGGGGGTGGGTGGGTCCTTAACGTGAGCACCTGTGACAGGCTAGTTTCCAAACAGCCACTGGACTGGTTTGCAATTAAGGGGAAGCTCAAGAAACTCCTCTGGGCACTTTTCTTTTTTTCTCTTTTTTCTTTTTTTTTTTTTCAGTCTTTTTTAGGGCTGCACCCACAGCATATGGAAGTTCCCAGGGGTCTAATCCGAGCTGTGGCTGCCAGCCTATGCCACAACCACAGCAACATGGCCACGCTGGATCCTTAACCCACTGAGCGAGGCCAGGGATCGAACCTGAGTCCTCATGGATGCTCATCAGGTTTGTTTCCGCTGAGACACAACAGGAACTCCCTGGCCACTTACTTTTCAAAAACTAAGCTGTGTGTTCATCAATCCACTGAGAAACTGCGGCTGAGTCTCCTCATCTGTGCATTTATGACCATGTCCAGTTGCCTAGAAAATTTGTCTGAAAAGACACAGATTTAGGAAGGGCAAGAATGTTCTTCCACCTTCTTCCAGAGACCAGCCCTCCTTTAAAGGCCACTCCTAGTTCCACCAAACCACAGCCACTTGTAACGCTCATCGCCATCCCCAAGGGCACCATCCACATGCTGGATCCCTGTCACAACCTCTCTATCCGCTACCCCAGCAAGCACATGCCTTCAGTTTTCTCTTTGCTAGAAGAGAGAGTTTTCCCCTTATATTCTCCCAAAATAATATAATGTGAGGCGTTTTCCCTTTGTATGTAAGGAGATTTCTCCCAATGCCTTAGACACATGAAAAGAAAAAATATTCCCACCTGCGTTTTTCTTCCATGTATGTAAATGGCTGTTGCTCAGCGATGAAGCTGACCTCGGGTGACAAGTCTTTCTGGTGTTTTGACAGAGCTATTGAACTCTACCAACGGAGAATTCAGTGGCTCACAGAAAACAGCAAGAAGGTAACAGACATAGATTTCATAATTTTCCCCTTTCATGCATTCTGTCTGTATTTGGTTTTTTGTTTGTTTGTTTTTGTTCTTTTTGTCTTTTCTAGGGCTGCACTCGTGGCATATGGAGGTTCTTAGGCTAGGGGTCCAATTGGAGCTTTAGCCGCTGGCCTATGCCAGGACCACAGCAAAGTGGGATCTGAGCTGCATCTGTGACCTACACCACAGCTCACGGCAATGCCAGATCCTTAACCCACTAAGCAAGGCCAGGGATCGAACCTGAAACCTCATGGTTTCTAGTCAGATTCGTTTCCACTGCACCACGATGGGAACTCCTATTTTGTTCTTTTTTTATGGCTGAGTAGTATTCCACTATGTATATGTACCACATCTTCTTAATCCATTCATCTGTCAGTGGACATTTAGGTTGTCCACTACCCCTTTCTGACAGACCCCAACTGGATTCCAGGGAGGCAATCACCTGTAACTCAGCTCATGAATCCTCTGGATTCTGGGACACCTGGGGTAATGCGTAGTCCGTCACTGGGCCCAATTCCCGACGCTGCTGTCAGCAAGGCCGTGGCCAAGTGGCCTCACTCCTCTGGGTGTCTGTTTCCATATAAGCAGAAGGTAAAAGCGAGGGTTATAAAATGGAGGCACTCAGGCAAATCTGGCCCAACAACCATATTTTTCTTGGCCCCCATGGTTTTAAATATTTCTTGAGGAGTTCCCATTGTGGCTCAGTGGGTTAAGGACCCAGTGTAGTCTCTGTGAGGATGAGGGTTCCATCCCCAGCCTTGCTCAGTGGGTTAAGGATCCTGTATTGCTGTGAGCTGTGGTGTAGGTCACAGACGCCACTCTAATCTAATGTTGCTGTGGCTGTGGTGTAGGCTGGTGGCTACAGCTCCAATTTGACCCCTAGCCTGGAACTTCCAAATGCCACAGATGCAGCCATAAAAAAAGAAAAATGTTGTTGAATTAGTAGCTAAGATTTTATTTTTTTGAATTATATTTGAGATTTATACTATTGCGCTAGTTTCAGGTATATAGCAAGGAGAAATATATATACATAAACACATTTTTCAGGATATTTTCCCATTGAAGTTATTACAGAATATTGAGCAGGGTTCCCTGTGCTATACAGTAGGTCCTTGTTATCTAGTCTATACATAGTCATTGTATATGTCAGTCCCAAACTCCCCATTTCTCTCTTTTCCCCACGTTTCCCCCTTGAGTTGCCAAGATTTTAAAATCCTGATATCTCACTTTTCTGTCTGCTTTCAATATTCTCTTGAAAAGTTGGACCCTCTGGCACCACTAGGCTCCAATTCCCTCTTATGTACTTTTCCTATTATTTCTAGGGGATACATTTCTAGAATTTCAACGGCTAGATTTCAAGGAATGCATATGTTCAATGACAAAGGTTCTAAAGTCAGATTTCTTGAATGTTAAAAGGACAGGACTGGACTCAAATTGGAACTCCTCTGGTCCCTGAAAATTGGCAATGTTTTGGGACGCTTCCTACTTCATCTGGGTGATGAATTCAATACACATTGATTAGGTGATTACAGAGCAAGCCCTTTCCCAGGATTGTTTAATGAATAAATCAACAAATCATATGCAAAGTCAGTTGGTGATGGTGCTACAAAGAAAAGTAAAGCAGAGTGAGGGAACTGAGAGTGAGATTGAAGGGGCGCTATTTAAATAGAATGGTTGGGAATTCCTGTCGTGGCTCAGTGCTAAGAAACCTGACTAGCATCCAGGAGGACACAGGTTCGATCCCTAGCCTCGCTCAGTGGGTTAAGGATCTGGCATTGCTGTGGCTGTGGTGTAGGCCAGCAGCTACAGCTCTGATTTGCCTCCCCCCAGTCTGGGAACCTCCATATACTGCAGGTGCGGCTCTAAAAAGACTAAAAAATAAAAAAAATAAACAGAATGGTTAAGGAGGAGACATTGAACACCTAAAGGAAGGGAGGGAGGGAGCCCTGCAGAGATCAAGGGAAGAGGAAACAGCACATGCAAAGGCCCTGGGGCAGGAACAAGCTTGACCTGTTCCGGAAGCAGCCAGCAGGCCGGCTAGCTGCCCGGAGCTAGCAGAGCAGTGTGGAGAGTGGATTTCTTTTTTTTTTTTTTCTTGCTATTTCTTGGGCTGCTCCTGCGGCATATGGAGGCTCCCAGGCTAGGGGTCTAATCAGAGCTGTAGCCGCCGGCCTACGCCAGAGCCACAGCAACTCGGAATCCGAGCCGCGTCTGCAACCTACATCACAGCTCACAGCAACGCCAGATCGTTAACCCACTGAGCAAGGGCAGGGACCGAACCCGCAACCTAGGAATCATGATTCCTAGTTGGATTCGTTAACCACTGCGCCACGACGGGAACTCCCTCAGACTGTATTTGAAAGTGAGAGTTTTAAGCAGAGAAGTGACATGAGTCAGTCCTTAAGTTGCAAAAAGACCGATGTAGATGCTTCATAAACTGACTGTAGGGAACAAAGACTAGGAGGCAGGGATGGTGGCTCAGATTTAAGTGCTAGGTTGGGGGATAGGATGAGAACTGATGGATTCGGATTGAGCTTTGAAGGCAGAGCCGGCAGGATTTGCCAATGGGTTGGGTCGGTGTGGGCCAGAGTGCCTGGTGGTGAATGTTCAATGCCACGTACCCAGGTGGGGAACATGGAGCAAGGAATAGGTTCGAAGAGGAACCATAACTTAAGTACCCAATAAAGCATAATTTAAAGGCCAAAAGCATCCAATGGAAACCTACTGCCCTAGAGAACTATCAATTTCATGTGAATGAAAATTCCAATTTGCCGTGCAGCTATTAGCAGGATGAATGTTATGCGCTGAATCAAACAGCATTGACACGTAGCTAGAAATAGCTGCTAGAAACATAATTAGAAACGCAAAGAAATACCACTGCAGAACTCAACACCTCTGCCTTTCATTGGGAGAAATGAAGTAATAATGATAATAATAGTAATAATAATAATAATGAAATAATAATAATCATGCAGTTAGACGTCAGACTTTATGTCTTACAAAGGAGGCTTTTCTACAATCTCCAAATTTTCTTTTTTTCTTTTTTTTTTTTTTTTTGTCTTTTCGCTATTTCTTTGGGCCGCTCCCGCGGCATATGGAGTTTCCCAGACTAGGGGTCTAATCAGAGCTGTAGCTGCCAGCCTACGCCAGAGCCACAGCAGCGCAGGATCCGAGCCGCGTCTGCAACCTACACCACAGCTCATGGCAACGCCGGATCGTTAACCCACTGAGCAAGGGCAGGGACCGAACCCGCAACCTCATGGTTCCTAGTCAGATTCGTTAACCACTGCGCCACGACGGGAACTCCTCCAAATTTTCTTTAATGAACATGTATGACTTTATAGGAGTGGATAGTAAATATTAAGGGGGAAACTTTTTTTTGTTTGTCTCTTTAGGGCCGCGCACCCGGCATATGGAGGTTCCCAGGCTAGGGGTCCAATCAGAGGGGGAAACTTTATTTATTTTTATTTATTATTTTTGTCTTTTTGCCTTTTCTAGGGCCACTTCCTCGGCATATGGAGGTTCACAGGCTAGGGGTTGAATCAGAGCTGTAGCTGCCGGCCTACACCACAGTCAGAGCAAAGCGGGATCCAAGCCACATCTGCCACCTATACCACAGCTCACAGCAGCACCGGATCCTTCACCCGCTGATCGAGGTCAGGGATCAAACCCGCAACCTCATGGTTTCTAGTCAGATTCATTAACCACTGAACTACAATGGAACTCCCCGGAGGGGGGAAACTTTTACATAGAACTGCCAGAAATAGGAGCAGATCATGCCCAGAGCGAAAGCCAGGAGTCTGGAATTTGCTCTTTCCTCTATAAAATGGTTCTTCCTTCTGCTGCTTCTCATTGGGATCAAGGACTCCTTGAACTTCTGCTCCTCAGAGCAGCTCAGCGAAAGGTTTGGGGAGGCACAGAGCTGTGTGGGTTGTCTCCACCCTTCCCTCTTTGGTTTTAGGCGTTTGGCCTCATCAAGGGGGCCCGAGTCGGCATCCTGGTGGATGTGTCAGCTGTCAGCCGTGGCCCTCAGAAAGAGGAGTTCCAAAAGGACCTCCTGGTAAGTCTCTGGCACAAAGTCCCTGAAACCACCCCCACCAGCACACCCTCCCCTTGTAAGCTTGCTAACCGGCTTTGTTGACAGCGGAGGCGAGAGAGTGTTTTGCAAAGCGCAATTCACACTTAATTAGCACGTACAGTTAAAAAAAAAAAAATTATGTTGAGGTCTGGGAAACCCGGCCTCAGAGTCATTCTCTGTCGCAGTGTGAGCTTCTGGTATTCACAGAATAGCAGCTCCTCTGAGCTTGACTTTGCTTCAGAGCTCGGGGTCCCTGGAAAGACAGCCTGGAGATGGCCATCAGTTGGGCTGACTCCAGCACAGCCCAGGCTTCTGGCCTTTTCCAGACAGAGGAACCATTCTGGTTGCTCTGGCAGGTCACTAACCGAGAAGCTAAGACTCCTAGGATCAAATCCCAGGCCCCTCTGCCACTTCTGTGTGATGGTGTCACCTTATCTTTTTTTTTTTTTTTTTGTCTTTTTGCTATTTCTTTGGGCCGCTCCTGCGGCATATGGAGGTTCCCAGGCTAGGGGTCAAATCGGAGCTATAGCCACTGGCCTACGCCAGAGCCATAGCAACGCGGGATCCGAGCCGCATCTGCAACCTACACCACAGCTCATGGCAACGCCGGATCATTAACCCACTGAGCAGGGGCAGGGATCGAACCCGCAACCTCATGGTTCCTAGTCGGATTCGTTAACCACTGCGCCACGACAGGAACTCCAGGTGTCACCTTATCTTTAAAGTGGGGAAGGAGTTCCCGTACTGGCTCAGGGGTTAACGAACCCAACTAGGAACCATGAGGTTGTGGGTTCAATCCCTGGCCTTGCTCAGTGGGTTAAGGATCCAGCGTTGCCATGAGATGTGGTATAGGTGGAAGACGCGGCCCGGATCCTGCGTTGCTGTGGCTGTGGTGTAGGCTGGCAGCTGTAGCTCCAATTGGACCCCTAGCCTGGGAACCTCCCTATGCTGCAGGTGTGGCCCTGAAAAGACAAAAGACAAAAAAATAAAAAATAAAAAAATAAAGTGGAGATGATAACAGTTGACACCCCAAGGGGTTGCCAGGGGACAAAAGGGGTTCACGCAAGTGAAGTGGTGAGTGGAGCATGGAAAAAGGCCTCCATGAAGTGCTTCTTTGGGGAAACTGTAGCGCTTTGAAGAGAACCTCAGCAGCCAAAACAAGGACCTTTTAGAGGGATCAACATGGGCCAGTCCTGTCCCCTGTTCCTGGTATTCAGGCTCCCCCTCATGACTGGTCCCCAGGGCCCTAGGTGGGCTGCTCCAGTATTGGCCAGAGCAATACTTGTGTTGGCCGCAGCAATGAAGTTTCTAGCTGGCCGAGAAGGGGGAGGGATTCTCTTACTGTTGGATGTTTACCAGGCTGAGCCAGGGAGCATCCAACAGGCTGGTGCTCCATCCATCTCTCCATCCCCAGCTCACACATCCTGGACAGAAACCACGGTCCCAACCCGCGTCCTCTTCTTCCCTGGGTGCCACAGTTCAGCGCCTAGGGTCCAACCCCAGAGCACATGGAGGTGGCTGCTCATCCCACCCACACCCATGGCCCAAGGGTCCCCTAAGGAGCTGCTTCAGGAGGGACGTGGGTCTGCAGTCAGGGATGGTGAGGGCACACACGCGCCTTGGCTGGCCTAGGGCCCGCCCTCACCAGGTACAGCCAGGGACAGGCTGGGATGAGAGTTGGGTTGTGCCTCCTGCACCCCGAGACCACATGGGCAGCAAGCAATTGCCCCCTTGGGGCCACTAAGCTGAGCCTCAAGCGACCGTGTTTCAGCACAGCTCACACCCGAGCCCAGAGGGCCAGCTGCGGCGTGAGAGGTCTGTGGCCCTGAGAGCCAGTGATGTCCTTTTGTCCACCAGAGCCTCATTGACGAGCAGCTGAGCCACAAGGAGAAGCTATATATCCTGTCTTTCGGCACCACCACCAGCGCCCTCTGGCCCGACCCCGTGGACGTCAGCGCCTCCACGTGAGTGATTGCCCAGCCTTGGCCCGGGTGTTTATCTGGTCATTTTCCTCCCTGCCAGGGTCTTTATTGCACGATTAAAGTGCAAACCCAAGGGAGTTCCCGGCGTGACGCAGCAGAAAAGAATCCAACTAGGAACCATGAGGTTGCAGGTTCGATCCCTGGCCTCGCTCAGTGGGTGAAGGATCCGGCGTTGCCAGGAGCTGTGGTGTAGGTTGCAGAGGTGGCTGGGATCTGGCGTTGCTGTGGCTGTGGGGCAGGCTGGTAGCTGTAGCTTTGATTTGACCCCTAGCCTGGGAACCTCCATGTGCCCCGGGTGCAGCCCTAAAAAGCAATAAATAAATAAAGTGCAAACCCAAGGCCCAACAGATCAGTGAGTACAAAGAGATGATTCACAAAAAGCAGAAACACAGGGAGCCAGTAACTTTTGGAAAAGTGGTCAACCTCACAAACACCACAAAAGGTAAAGACCAGGCATCTTTTTTTTTTTAATTTATTTTTTTGTCTTTTTGCCATTTCTTGGGCTGCTCCCACAGCATATGGAGTTTCCCAGGCTAGGGGTCGAATCGGAGCTGCAGCCACTGGCCTACGCCACAGCCACAGCAATGTGGGATCCAAGCCGAGTCTGCGACCTACACCACAGCTCATGGCAACGCCGGATCCTTAACCCACTGAGCAAGGGCAGGGATCGAACCCACAACCTCATGGTTCCTAGTCGGATTCATTAACCACTGAGCCATGACGGGAACTCCAGGCATCATTTTTTACCCAGAAAACTAGTACAGATAGTTTTATTATTATGAAATTGTTCATTTTCAAAAATTCAAGCAGCATGAAAGGATAAATAATAGCACATGAGTCTCCCTCTGCCCCTAGCTCCCCTCTCAGCTCCCAATAACAGTTTCTTCTACTTCTGACCTGCATCAGTGTGTTTATCATCTTTTATTTAAACATAATCAGGAGCATATTACACTGTTCTGCATCTTGACTTTGCTACTCATCTTCTTATTTAAAAAGTTAAAGTTTTTTTTTTTTTTTTTGTCTTTTTGCCATTTCTTGGGCCGTTCCCACGGCACGTGGAGGTTCCCAGACTAGGGGTCCAATTGGAGCTGCAGCCGCCGGACTATGCCAGAGCCACAGCCACATAGGATCCAAGCCTCGTCTGCGACCTACACCACAGCTCAGGGCAACGCCAGATCCTTAACCCACTGAGCAAGGCCAGGGATTGAACCCGAAACCTTGTGGTTCCTGGTCAGATTCATTAACCACCGAGCCACAATGGGAACTCCAAAAATTAAAGAATTTTTTATTTAAAGTATAATTGGTTTACAGTGTTGTACCAATTTCTGCTGTATAGCAAAGTGACCCAGTCATACATATGTATATATGTTCTTTTTCTCATATAATCTTTCATTATGTTCTATCCCAAGAGATTGGATATAGTTCCCTGTGCTACACAGCAGGACCTCATTGCTTATTCTTTCTAAATGTAGTAGTTTGCATTTACTAACCCCAAACTCCCTGTCCATCCCACTCCCTCCCCCTTCCACTCCCCCTCCCCCTTGGCAACCGTAAGTCTGTTTGTGTCTGTGAGGCTGTTTCTGTTCTGTAGATAGGTTCGTTTGTGCCATATTTTAGATTCCACCTAGAAGGGATATCATATGGTATTTGTCTTTCTCTTTCTGACTTACTTCACTTAGTATGAGAATCTTGACTTGTATCCCTGTTGCTACAAATGGCATTATTTCATTCTTTTTAATGACTGAGTAGTATTCCAGTGTATGAAGAAGCTGTATCCACAGCTGTATCCACAGCTTCTTCATCTATTTATCTGTAGATGGACATGTAGGTTGCTTCCATGTCTCAGCTATTGTGAATAGTATGCAACTAATCTTGAATGTTATTTTCTCTCCGTACACAGAGATCTACCTCATTCTTTTTAATAGCTGCATCACATTCCACTGTATAGATATACTGTAATCTATTTAACTAGTCCCTTATATTGGGGAGTTTCTAACTTGGAGGGGTTTTTTTGGGAGGGTTATGGAAAAAGGGGGAAAGTAGGTAAGAATTTCTACTTAGGTAAGCAGACAGCTCTTTTCTAGGAAGGGAATAGCTACCATGTGTTAGATGCCATGCCTGGCACTTCACATGTACTTTTTTTTTTTTTTTTTTTTTTTGGTCTTTTTGGCTTTTAGGGCCGCACCCGAGGCATATGCAGGTTCCTAGGCTAGGAGTCCAATCGGAACTGAAGTTGCCGGCCTACACCTCAGCCACAGCAATGCCAGACCCAAGCCATGTCTGCAACCTACACCACAGCTCATGGCAACACCAGATCCTTAACCCACTGAGCAAGGCCAGATCCTTAACCCGCATCCTCATGGATCCTAGTCAGATTCATTAACCACTGAGCCACTAAGGGAACTCCCAAAAGGAACTCCTCTTTGTAGATAGGTACAGAGTCTGATAGCTCAGGCTTTGAATCCTGGCTCTGCCAGTTACGGGGGATTTTGACAGGTTAACTCTCTCATTAGCAGAATGAGGCAAGTATACCTTCTTCTCACGGAGTTATGGTGAAGATGACTGAAAAATAAGTGCTTGGCATGGGGCGGGTACTCAACGGCTAAGAGTGTTTTTTGTTTTTGTTTTTATTTTTTTACTGTGATTTCCATCTGATCTGTCAGAGTGGAGGTCTCCTTGAAACCTCTAGCCAAGAAATCCTCAGTACCAGTTATTCCTGGATTCCCTTGTGATTTTCTTTTTTTTCATATTCCTGCCACCTGGGCTTCTATTTACTTTGTGCCACCTGTACGATTATTGATTTTTTAAATACCAACGCTATATTTATTTTGAAGGAAACTATCAATACCATAACGGAGAAACCTGTGTCATTTGCCGTAATTAGAAAGTCATCATAAAAATAGAATGGGAGTTCGTGTCATGGTTCAGAGGTAATGACACCGACTAGCATCCATGAGAATGAATGTTCAATCCCTGGCCTCGTTCAGTGGGTTAAGGATCCTGTGTCGCCGTGAGCTGTGGTGTAGGTCACAGATGTGACTCAGATCTGGCATTGCTGTGGCTGTGGGGCAGGCCAGCAGATGCAGCTCTGATTCAGCCCCCAGCCTGGGAACTTCCATATGCCGTAGGTGCGGCCCTAAAAAGAAAGAAAAATAAATAAATAAATAAATAGAATGAAAGCAGACAAAAAAACATTTAACCCCAGCTGAAACCTATTGGCTAGAGAAGGCACCAGGCATGGCATTTGTTCTCTTTGTTTATTTTTTTATTTTTTGTCTTTTTTGCCATTTCTTGGTCCGCTCCCACGGCATATGGAGGTTCCCAGGCTAGGGGTTGAATCGGAGCTGTAGCCACCGGCCTACACCAGAGCCACAGCAACGCGGGATCCGAGCCGCGTCTGCAACCTACACCACAGCTCACGGCAACGCCGGATCGTTAACCCACTGAGCAAGGGCAGGGACCGAACTCGCAACCTCATGGTTCCTAGTCGGATTCGTTAACCACTGCGCCACGACGGGAACTCCCTGTTCTCTATGTTTAAAAGGGAGATACAACAGGAGTTCCCTGGTGGCTCAGGGGGTTAAGGATCCAGCATTGTCACTGCTGTGGGCTCTGGTTACAGCTGTGGCACGGGTTTGATCCCTGGTCCAGGAGCTTCTGCATGCCCTGGGCATGGCCGTAAATAAATAAGACAACAGTCATAATAATGAAGACAGACTTACTGGTAAAGGACTGAGTTTTTTTTTGAAGCATCAGACTGAAAGAGAAATGGATAGAGCAGAGCTCTCTCATCAGTGACACATGAGACACTTAACCAAGAAAACTCTGTGCTGACTCGTTCTTCCTGTTGTGAATGGTGTGTACCCCAGTCCACATGGGATGTAGCCACACAGCCTCACTGCCTTCTCTTGGAGGCCTCTGAGGGTTATGGGATTAACTCCATGCTTCATTCAGGCTGAAGTCTACCTCCCAAGAGAGCTAGAGGGAAAGGAGCTTAGCCCCAGACCCCCACATAGCAGAGTCGCTAGAAGCTCAAGTCCTAGAGTTACACCTGGTTTTCAGTCTCAGTGTTGCCTGTTGCTTAGAGCATCACCTTGGGCAGGTCCAAACTCTGAGCTTCAGTTTCCTCATCTGTAAAATGGGAATAAAGGTATCGCCTCAAAGAATTTTTTGTTTTGTTTTGTTTTGTTTTTTTAGGGCTGTTCCCGTGGCATATGGAGATTCCCAGGCTAGGGGTCCAATCGGAGCTGTAGCCCCTGGCCTGTGCCAGAGCCACAGCAATGCTAGATCTGAGCCTACACCACAGCTCACAGCAATGCCAGATCCTTAACCCACTGAGTGAGGTCAGGGATCAAACCCACATCCTCATGATGCTAGTCGGGTTTGTTAACTGCTGAGCCACGACGGGAACTCCAAAGAAGGGAGGTTTTTTAAGGTTGATTAATTTTCTTACTTTTTTTTGTCTTTTTGCCTTTTCCAGGGCCGCACCTACAGCATATGGAGGTTCCCAGGCTAGGGGTCTAATTGGAGCTACAGCTGCTGGCCTATGCCACAGCCATAGTAACATGGGATCCAAGCAGTGTCTTCAACCTATACCACAGCTCACGGCAATGCTGGATCCTTACCCCACTGAACAAGGCCAAGGATCGAACCTGCAACCTCATGGTTCCTAGTCGGATTCGTTAACCACTGCGCCACGATGGGAACTCCAATGTTGGTTAACCTCAACTGTGAATATCCTATACCTGGAGGCCTCTCTCCCTAGACACACTTCTCTGAGTCTTTCTTTTTTTAAACATGTTTGATCTTCCTTCCTTCCTTTCTTTCTTTTTCCCCCACACCCACAGCATATGGAAGTTCCCAGGATGGGGATCAAACCAGCCATGCCACAGAGGCACACAGGATCATTAACCCACGGTGGGAATTCTCCATCTCAGAGAATGACTGTCAAGCTGAAACAAGCTTGTATCTGTCCTGGGCCTGGCACCTCGTAAGAGTACCGTGATCCCCTCCAGCCTCCAGGAACTCAAGCTCTGGGTGAAGAAGCTACAACCTGATGGAGGCAGCAACCTGCTACAAGCCCTGAAGAAAATCTTTGCTCTGAAGGGACTGAATTCTCTGGTGACCATAATGGGAAGCTGGTAGGTCCCTTTTCCTAAGCAGATAACCGGGACGTAGGAAAGGGGAACTAAACCATTGTTCGAGGAAAGACGGTCAAGCCTGACTCTCCACATACACTGGAGAGAAGGGCTGTGTTCACAGCCCGTCCGTTCACAGATGCTGGCCCAGGGCGGCCAGGCCTCAGTCCACTCCGCCCTGTGTCTTACACAGGTGACCTGGGATGCAGGTGGTTGGTGAGATTTGGTGGGTATTCCTTGGGAGTTACCATTTTGCCGGGCATGGGTCTCATGGTGGGGTACCCGCTTCTCTTCTTCTGCCCAGCCCAGATCAGCCTTCCGAAATCCTGTCCGACTACATCCAACAGGCCACCGTGGGAAGGGACCTCATCACCCACATCATCACCTACAAATGCGATGATCAGGTGCCCCTTGTAAGTAGCCAAGATTCTCCAAGGCTCCCCTCGGATTGGCCGGAGTGAGCCGGGCCGGTCTTTGAGGCCCCCGGGCTGCAGACCAGGACACAGCCCTCCTGGTACCCCGTTCTCCCGTTGGTTAGTCGGGAAGCTTGGACTGTTGGGAGGCTCAGTCAGGGAAGAAGCTTGCAGAGGACTGGCACTGCCCTAGGGAGGGCTGACCCTGTCACCACCCCTGCAGGCTGTTCTGAAGAACCTCGCAGAAGCTCTTGGGGGCTGCTACCACTGCTATAGCCCAGAGACAGAGGTAAGCCCCTGGGCCAACACAATGCCCCCTCCTCCTGTCCCTACCTGCCTCCAGGGTTGTGCACAGGGAATCTGGGCCAGACAGACTATGCTGTGTGTATTCTTGCTGCCTGCACCCCCAATGCGGCCAGCATACCCAGGTAAAATCAGGTTAAAAGGAATATATGGGAAGAATAGGAACAGCGTGAGTCTCAAGGGAGCCTCCTATTGTGTATGATGAGTTGATTGCATACCGGTGAGCAGGTAGAAGCTTTTTATTTATCTGAGTTTTTCTGGCTTTACTGAGATGCAATTGACACATAACATTGTGTGAACTTATACAACTTGCCATCTGGCCAACTCTTGGCACTTTTCAATACGTACAATGGTTTTAGGCATATCTTTGGGCTTCTCCACATTAAAAGCTCTTGAAGGACAGAACTTTGGTCTGGTTTCTAGGCAACATGGAATAAGAGAAAGAGCTAGAGAAAAACCTGGGAGCAAGGTTTTAATCTGCCATTTGCCAGCTGGGTCTACCTAGTGTTTGTTACATCTGTTTGCCTTCCCTTTTAGCATGTGGGCAGGTTTCCAATTGCTCTGAGCCTTGTTCCCTCATCTGTAAAATATTGGGATCCATTGTGAGACTATAACAAGTTAAACAACACGGAGTAGGAGTTCCCGTCATGGCTCAGTGGTTAATGAATCCGACTAGGAACCATAAGGTTGCGGGTTTGATCCCTGGCCTCTCTCAGGGTTGGGGGAATCCAGCGTTGTCGTGAGCTGTGGTGTAGGTCGCAGACGTGGCTCGGATCTGGTGTTGCTGTGGCTGTGGTGGAGGCTGGCAGCTGGAGCTCCATTTCAGCTCCTATCCTGGGAACCTCCACATGCCTCTGGTGTGGTCCTAAAAAGCAAAAACAAAACAAAACACAGAGTAAAAGCTTAAAGTATAGCATACATACGTACTGTCAGTTTGTCGCTTTAAATGTTTTCTCCAAGTATTTCAATGGCTGAACTGAAGAAACAGATTTATTTATGGCCCCATTAGAAAAAAAAAAAAAGATAAGCTTTGCTCATTTTGTACAGTGTTAATGAGGCGTCTTTAAAGAAAATCCCAGGAAACTATTTAGTGTGCAGAAGATCCCTTCCAGGAGTTCCTGTCGTGGCGCAGTGGTTAACGAATCCGACTAGGAACCATGAGGTTGCGGGTTCGGTCCCTGCCCTTGCTCAGTGGGTTAACGATCCGGCGTTGCCGTGAGCTGTGGTGTCGGTTGTAGACGCGGCTCGGATCCCGCGTTGCTGTGGCTCTGGCCTAGGCCGGTGACTACAGCTCTGATTTGACCCCTAGCCTGGGAACCTCCATATGCCGCAGGAGCGGCCCAAGAAATAGCTAAAAAGACAAAAAAAAAAAAAAAAAAGATCCCTTCCAGAAGGAAATGTTGAAACAAAACAGGAGCAAAAGACCTCCCCCCCAAAAAAGAGGGAGTTCCCATCGTGGCTCAGTGATTAACGAATCCGACTAGGAACCATGAGATTGCAGGTTCAATCCCTGCCCTTGCTCAGTGGGTTAAGGATCCAGCGTTGTCGTGAGCGGTGGTGTAGGTTGCAGACGCGGCTCCGATCCCGAGTTGCTGTGGCTCTGGCGTAGGCCGGCGGCTAAAGCTCTGATTGGACCCCTAGCCTGGGAACTTCCATATGCTGCGGGAGCGGCCCTAGAAAAGGCAAAAAGACAAAAAAAAAAAAAAAAAAAAAAAAAAAAAAAAAACAGGAGCAGACAGTAACACAGGAGAATGGGATGGCCCTTGTAAACTTAGGGCTGTCTTTATCTGCACCAGATTTCACGCCAGCTTCCTTTGATTTACAAATGAATAAACATTTTGTACCCCTCATCTGAAGCCCAGATTTCAGGTTTGAGAAACAAAACCAAATGGAACGTGAAAAATAAAGCAAGATACAGCCAAACACAGCGAGCTCTCTCTGAAGAAAGCTTTTAAAGCCGGGCCAGTAGAACCCTGAGTTTCCATCCAGTTGCTCCACCTCACTCTGCACCCACCAAAGCTCTGTCTCTCCCAGATGGACCTGTCCTACTGCAGGAGACCCAGAGCAATCTATTCTCCTTTTTTTATTTTCAGGGGCACATCTGCGGCCTATGGACGTTCCCCGGGCTAGGGGTCGAATCAGAGCTGCAGCTGCCGGCCTATGCCACAGCCACAGCCTCGCAGGATCCAGCAGCATCTTGCGACAATGCCAGATCCTTAACCCACAGAGCAAGGCCAGAGATGGAAGCCGCATCCTCATGGACACCATGTCGGGTTCTTAAGCCACTGAGCCACATGAGAACTCTCTTGTTTGTTTGTTTCTTCATATTTTTAAGGTTAGACACACTTCGGTTGTTTCAAAGACTGCAGGCCAGGAGTTCCCATCAGGCTCAGCGGAAACAAATCTGACTAGCATCCTTGAGGACATACGTTTGATCCCCGGCCTCACTCAATGGGTTAAGGATCCCGTGTTGCTGTGGCCGTGGTGTTGGCCGGCCGGTGTAGCTCCGATTGGACCCCTAGCCTGGGAACCTCCATATATGGTGCAAGCCCTAAAAAGACTAAATAAATACATAAAAGACTGCAGGCCAGTACCGTGAAATGTAACACAAGATGTTCCCAGGCTCTCTCCTGCACATAGACCCCTGTTTGTAAGGTCTGCTTTGAAAAGTCTGCCACTCCACCTTAGGGATTGATGGGTGTGCCTGTCCTTTCGCGCCTTGGCCACTGCTGGTAGCCAGGTGACTTCTGAATGACTGATTGCACCCCCTCACACACAGGTCTGCAGCAGCCAGGAGGTGGATGCGCTCCTGGCAGAAATCCGGAAGGCCCAGAGCCTTCAGGGCCACGTCCAAGCCCTGCACCAGAGCCCCTCCTGCGAGGAGCCCGCAGGTGCAATGCAGGAGGTAGGTGGTCAGAATCCCAGGCTCAGATCTTCTAGGGGCACCCAGCTGGCCTCTCTGTGCTCTCCTATCTCACCTCTCACTCAAGGGCACAGCTGCCAGGCCACCCCAGCCCCACCCCACACCACCCACCCTCCTATTTGGAAAGTGGAAGAAGGCGACACCCCATCCCCCGATGCCCCCACAACTCTGAGTTGCCCTGGCCTCCTGCTGTGCCAGAAAGATCCTGGTGGATTTTCTTTCTTTCTTTTCTTTTCTTTTTTTTTTTTTTAAATTAAAGTATAGTTGATTTACAATGTTGTGCCAATTTCTGCTGCACAGCAAAATGACTCAGTCATACATGTATATACATGGGTTTTTTTTTTTTTTTTTTTTTTGTCTTTTGTCTTTCTTTTAGGGCCTCACCTGTGGCATATGGAGGTTCCCAGGCTAGGGGTCTAATCAGAGCTGTTGCTGCCGGCCTACACCACAGTCACAGCAATGCCAGATCCGAGCTGCGTCTTTGACCTACAGCACAGCTCATGGCAACGCTGGATCCTTAACCCACTGAGTGAGGCCAGGGATCGAACCTGCATCCTCATGGTTCCTAGTCGGATTCATTTCTGCTGTGCCATGATGGAAATTCCGTGTGCCATAATTTAGGTTCTACATAGAAATTACAACATATGGTATTTGTCTTTCTCTTTCTGATTTATTTCACTTAGAAGGATAATCTCTAGTTGTATTCATGTTGCTGCAAATGGCATTATTTCATTCTTTTTTACAGCTGAGTAGTATTCCATTGTGTATATGTACCACATCTTCTTAATCCATTCATCTGTCAATGGGCATTTAGTTGCTTCCATGTCTTGGCTCTTGTGAACAGTGTTGCTATGAACATAGGGGTACATTATCCTTTTGAATGAAAGTTTTGTCCAGATATATGGCCAGGAGTTGGATTGCTGGATCATATGGTAGTTCTATATTTGGTTTTCTGAGGATACTCCATACTGTTTTTCATAGTGATTATACCAATTTACATGCCCACCAACAGTGTAGGAGGGTTCCCTTTTCTCCACACCCTCTCCAGCATTTGTTATTTGTTGACTTGTTCACGATGGGCCATTCTGACCAGTGTCAGGTGGTATCTCATTGTAGTTTTGATTTGAATTTCTCTAATAATTAACGATGTTGAGCATCTTTTCATTTGCCTACTCGTCATCTGTATGTCTTCTTTGGAGGAATGTCTATTTAGGTCTTCTGCCCGTTTTCCTTTTTTCTTTCTTTCTTTTTTTTTTAAGGGCTGCATATGGAGGTTCCCAGGCTGGGGTCCAATCTGAGCTACAGTTACCGGCCTATACCACAGCCACAGCAATGCCAGATCCAAGCCACGTCAGCGACCTATACCACAGCTCATGGCAACACCGGATCCTTAGCCCACTGAGCAAGGCCAGGGATTGAACCGGCAACCTCATGGTTCCTAGTCAGATTCGTTTCTGCTGTGCCACGACGGGAACTCCCCCGTCCATTTTCAATTGGATTATTGTTTTTGTGTGTGTTTTTTTAAGTGACACTCACGTATAGCAAATTTATGAAGGTGTTGCTCAAATGTCCACAGTTTGGGAAGTACTGTTCTCTGTTTTCCTCAGACTTTTTTTTGTTTTGTTTTTTGTTTCGTTTTGTCTTTTTGCCATTTTTTGGGCTGCTCCTGCAGCATATGGAGGTTCCCAGGCTGAGGGTCCAATCGGAGCTGCAGTCACCGGCCTACACCACAGGCACAGCAATGCGGGATCCAAGCCGCATCTGCAACCTACACCACAGCTCATGGCCACGCTGGATCCTTAAACCACTGAGCAAGGCCAGGGATTGAACCCGCAACCTCATGGTTCCTAGTCGGATTCGTTAACCACTGTGCCATGACGGGAACTCCTGTTTTCCTCATACTTGATCTATGTGATTTAACTTCTCAGAACCTGAAGTTTTCAGTTGTAAAAGTGGGCAAGGGAGTCTGGGCTGCTTCAGGGTTCTCTAAGTGATTTGGTGTAGGAGTTACTTTTTAGTTCCCAGGAGCCTTATGTTTTGGGTCACAGAGGGGCCACCTGATATCTTGGAGTCCATGGTGTTGCTTTTAATGATAAGAGGGGGAAGGGGTTGGAGTTCCCATCGTGGCGTAGTGGAAACGAATCCGACTAGGAAACACGAGGTTGCGGGTTCAATCCCTGGCCTCACTCAGTGGGTTAAGGATCCGGCATTGCCATGAGCTGTGGTGTCAGTACAGACATGGCTCGGTTCCTGCCTTGCTGTGGCTCTGGTGCAGGCCGGCAGCTGTAGCTCCAATTAGACCCCTAGCTGGGAACCTCCAGATGCCGTGGGTGTGGCCCTAGAAAAGAAAAAAAAAGGAAGAAAAAGCTATAAAAAGTGCAAAATGTAAAGGAAAAGATGGTAACTTTGTCTACATTAAAATGAAAATTAAAAAAAAAATTTAGATTTCCACAGAGATTGCAAAAAGGCCTCTCATGAGTCTTCTGCCTAAACCCCCGAAGCATGAAGACCCCCTGACAATTGCGTTCCCAGACTTGGACAAGACTTCTGCAGAGTGGCTAAAGACCAATAGCCTAAAAGGTAAATCCCCAAAGAAGGCAGAATCCCGAGCTTGGGTGACTGACCAAAAGGCACAAATCCTCGGGGGCCGCATGAGGAGGGCCTCAAACCCACTGCTTATGTTTACAGCCAAGAAGCTAAGCCTTTATCAGGTTCTGGCACCCAATGCGTTCTCTCCAGTGGAGGAATTCGTGCCTATTCTTCAGAAAACAGTATCATCCACTATCCACGAGGTAACCTAGACTCAGCATCCTGCCCAGTCTTTCAGGGCATTTCCTTTCTGAAATGTTCAGGAAATAAAAGTCATAAGGCAGAGCCCAGGGCACAGGGGCCTGAGGGCCTGGGGTGGGATGCTGGCTTTCCAAGCAGGACTCTAGAACTCTCATCACATCTACTCTAACTACTGTTTGTCTTTTTTTAGGGCCACATCTATGGCATATGGAGGTTCCCAGGCTAGGGGTCCAGTCGGAGCTACAGCTGCTGGCCTACGCCACAGCCATAGCAATTCGGGATCCTTAACCCACTGAGCAAGACCAGAGATCAAACCTGCATCCTCATGGATGCTCATCAGATTTGTTTCTGCTGAGCCACGACAGGAACTCCTAACTTTTGTTTTTCCAAGACATGAGAATGAAACTTGGGAAACTGGGGTAAGAGGGAGCAGGCTGGGCCCCGCACCTCATCCATGAAGGTTTTCTTCCATTCCACTCAGAACACACTCTCTCTGTGGCCTCATCGTACCTCGTATGGACCTCTGCTGTGCTCCCATGACATGCTAATTTTTTTTATTTGTTACCTGTCCAATCCCCACCAGAGAGAGCCCTTTAAAAGAAAAAACTCTTGGAGTTCCCAGTGTGGCACAGTGGATTAAGAATCCAACTGCAGTGGCTTGGGTCACTGTGAAGGCGAGGGGTTGCTCCTCAGCCTGGTGCCGTGGGTTAAAGGATCTGGTGTTGCTGCAGCTGCGGCTCAGATTCAGTCCCTGATCTGGGAACGGGCAATGCTGTATCCTTAACCCACTGCACTGCCTGGGGATCAAACCTGCGTCCTCTGTGGATCCTAGTTGGGTTTCTTACCACTGAGCCCCAATGGAAATGCTTTGACATGGTGATGAAGGTGAAAAGATAGATGAGTGGATGGATATGTGAACAGACAGAAGGATGGATGACCGGATAGGATGGAGAAATGGAAGGAAGGAATAAGGGGTGAATAGAAGGATCCGTGGAGTTCCCGTCGTGGCTCAGTGGTTAATAAATCCGACTAGGAATCATGAGGTTGCAGGTTCGATCCCTGGCCTCAGTGGGTTAAGGATCTGGTATGGCCGTGAGCTGTGGTGCTCGTCACAGATCCCACGTTGCTGTGGCTCTGGCATAGGCTGGAGGCTACAGCTCTGATTAGACCCCTAGCCTGGGAACCTCCATATGCTGCGGGTGCGGCCCTAGAAAATACAAAAGAAAAAAGAAAGATCCGTGGAAAGATGGAAGAAGGGAAGAAAAGGACGAGTGTGGGGATGTCTATTCCAGCAGCCCAGGGGTGGCCGACTAAGTGGATGGCGTGATCGTTAGAGATACAGATATGACAGCTTGGTGGAGGACGAAAGAACAAAATGAACAGACCTGACTTTCAGAGTGTCCGCCAAGGCTTATCTGGGTTCCCAAACCTAAGAACCCATGGCTAGTACTTTTAAGGTCTCCGACTCAGCTATTACCAAACCTCCAACCATATCTTGTAATAAAGACTCTGATGTTCGGAAGAGCCTCCTGAGAAGGGAGCTACCTTGCCATCAGGCACATTTTATTCAGGGGACCGTATCCTGAAGGCCCTTGCCTGCCAGCTCTGGACAAGGCGAGGACCTGGCTGGGTAGGTGGGGAAGGGGCCTGACCTGCCCCCAGATGTGCCACGGGCCCATTTCCCTCTATTGCCTCTGATTTGGAGAGCCTAGTGCTCAATTTACTTATTTACTTATTTTTATATAATGATTTTTATTTTTTTTCCGTGAGAGCTGGTTTACAGTATTCCGTCAATTTTTTTTTTTTATTTTTTTATTTTTTGTCTTTTGTCTTTATAGGGCCGCACCTGCGGCACATGGAGGTTCCCAGGCTAGGGGTCTAATCGGAGCTACAGCTACTGGCCTACGCCAGAGCCACAGCAATGCCAGATTTTAGCTGCATCTGTGACCTACACCACAGCTCACGGCAACACTGGATCCTTAACCCACTGAGCGAGGCCAGGGATCGAACCCCCAACCTCATGCATCGTTCCTAGTTGGATTCATTTCCGCTGCACCACGATGGGAACTCCTCAATTTTCTACTGCTCAGCATGGTGACCCAGATACACATACACGTATACATTCTTTTTTCTCACATTATCAGTCTCCATCATAAGTGACTAGATGTAGTTCCCAGTGCTACACAGCAGGATCTCATTGCTTATCCATTGCAAAGGCAATAGTCTGCATCTATGAACCCCAAGCTTCCAATCCATCCAACTCCTTCCCCCTGCCCCTGCCCCTTGGCAACCACAAGTCTGTTCTCCAAGTCCATGATTTTCTTTTCTGTGAAAAGGTTCATTTGTGCTGGATATTAGATACCAGATATGAGTGATATCATATGGTATCTGTCTTTCTCTTTCTGACGTACTTCACTCAGTATGAGAGCCTCTAGTTCCATCCATGTTGCTGCAAATGGCATTATTTTGTTCTTTTTTATGGCTGAGTAGTATTCCATTGTTTACATGCACCACATCTTCCTAATCTAATCCTCTGTCATGGACATTTAGGTTGTTTCCATGTCTTGGCTATTGTGAATAGTCCCCAGCTCAACTTAAACTTAAAATTCTTCCCCACCTGAGCTTCTGTTCACCCTTTCCCCTTCTGGCCACACCTGAGGGCAGAAGGCAATGGTGCAGTTTGAATGGCATGACGGGACAGTGAAGAATATCCACGTGGACCTGCCTTTCCTGTACGAGTATCAGGTCAGTGGCAGCTGCAGGGAGGGGACGGGGGGGAAGGCAGCATGCAATGTGGAGACCCCAGGCCCCTGACTGCACTCCTGCTTGTACACAGAGACTGTGCTCCACCCACAGGCCCCTCCGGAGCTTTCTCTACCTCCTCCCCAAGCAGGGGCCTGGATGCCTCAAACCCAAGCCTCTAATCTTTTGGGTCAAGTTCACCTCCTCCCCATTCGAGGCAATGACATACTTTGACTCTTCCCTTCCTGGTCTTGTGGCAGATGCATCCATGCTTTAGTGGAATGTTTGTACCCGCTGCCTTGAAACACCATTTTTAGAAGCCAAGTTGCGGAGTTCCTGATGGGGCTTAGCTGGTTAAGAACCCAACATACGTGTCCATGAGGACTCGAGTTCGATCCCCAGCCTCGCTCGGTTTAGGGATCTGGCAATGCTGCAAGCTGTGGCATAGGTCACAGAGGCAGCTCGGATCTGGTATGGCTGTGGCTGTGGCATAGGCCAGCAACTGCAGCTCCTGTTCAACCCCTAGCCTGGGAATTTCCATGTGCTGCAGGTGGGGCCCAGCCTTAAAAAGAAAAAAAAAAAAAAAGAGACCAGGTGGGATCCATCCCTCTCCCCATACACCCCTTAATCCGCCATCCTCTGCTCAGTCACTCACTGTGTGGGGCCCATGAGTTTGCAGAAACAGCTCAGCAGAGCCATGCGGATGTATGAGAGACGGATTGAGTGGCTCTCCCTGGCCAGCAGAAGAATCTGGGGCACTGTCTGTGAAAAAAGGTACCTTCCCCCAAGTAGTGTTCTTGTCCTTCGTGGGTCTTGTGTGTGACACGGCAGTCATCCAGTTCATGAGTTCCTTGTTGGTAGCATGAGAAACCATCATTTAGGTTAAGGATCAGTAATCACTCAGCAGAACCCCTGGAGGAAAAAGTCGCCACCATCACCCTGAATATCAATAGTAGCATCACTCTGTGACTCAGGATTCTTACTGTTAAAAAGCAACAGAAACAAAGTACAAACTGCCTTACACAAATCAGGGGAGTCTGGTTAAGGCAACTGAAAATTCTAGAGTCGATTCGATAGGTGGCTTCAGGCATGGCTTGATCCAGAGGTTCATGCATGTCAGGACTCTCTCCTTCCCTCAGCTCTGTTTTTCCTCTCTGTTGGCTTTGTTTTCAGGCCAGCTTATCCTTCCAGGTGACAAGACAGCCATCCAAAGCTCCTAACTTACTTTCTGCCAGGTTAGCACTCCTGGGGCTGGGGGAGCAGGCCCATGCACGAGCAATAGCTCACTTAGGCCAGGAGGGTTTGATATTCTGATTGCCTGGGCTCAAATGGCCACTCTTTTTTTTTTTTTTTTTTTGTCTTTTTTGTCTTTTGTTGTTGTTGTTGCTGTTGTTGCTATTTCTTGGGCCGCTCCCGCGGCATATGGAGGTTCCCAGGCTAGGGGTTGAATCGGAGCTGTAGCCACCGGCCTACACCAGAGCCACAGCAACACGGGATCCGAGCCGCGTCTGCGACCTACACCACAGCTCACGGCAACACCGGATCGTTAACCCACTGAGCAAGGGCAGGGACCGAACCCGCAACCTCATGGTTCCTAGTCGGATTCGTTAACCACTACGCCACGACGGGAATTCCCAAATGGCCACTCTTAAAGCTTAAAGCTCCACCCAACTCAAACGGACTGTTCTTGCTGGGGCACAAGAGGATTGGCGGCGTCTCTGTATCACTAGGACACAGGTTTGACCCCTTGGCTGGCACACTGGGTTAAAGGATCTGGCATTGCTGCAGCGGCGAAGATCACAACTGTAACTCAGATCTGATCTCTGGCCTGGGAACTCCAAATGCTGTGGGGCAGCCAAAAAAGAAAAAAAAAGAAAAGATTGTTAGAGACAGAGATGACCCCCCCCCCCACCACCCCTCAAAAGATCAAGAGCCTGCCGTGAGAAGTCATGGATGCTCAGTAGGGAGAAACGATAGGTATCCATTGTAACCATCATTATTCCATAGTAAATTTGATGCATTACCACTTACCAAGTATTATATTTAGTAAAACTACTCATCTATTATATCATTTAATTTTCAAAGCAACCCTATGATGAGTCTTATTATAAATGGTTTATAGTTATTTATGCCAAGGATCAGAGAGGTATTGCGACTTGCCTGAGGCCACACAGGAAGGGGGACTTGAACCCAGGTCTCCTGACTCTATATCCAGTGGATTTTCTTTTGCTACCCATAGTTGTCCTCAAATGAGAATGGGGGGAAGGAGATGGGAATATAAGATTTGAAGTAGGAAAAGGCTGAGTGGTGCTAGAGGTCGTAAGACGGAGAGAGAAAATAAAAAGAAATATTTCCCCAGAGGCCCATTTACACCTAATTCCCCCATCTCACTTGCTGGGCTTGCTTCAGTTCGCTCTTCACAGACCCCAGCTGACAATAATATTGAATGATATTGAATGTGATTTAAAACACCCCAACTGATAATAATATTGAATGATATTTAATGGGATTTAAACCAAGGAAATGTATGATAATCAAGGGGTGCAGCCCTGCCCTGAGGCCCTCTCTGCTCTGAGGCTTTATTCCATGACAGACCCTCCTGACCCCACCCCTGCCCAAGGCTACTGTTGTCATTCCACCTGTGATGACCTCAAACCATGGAGAAGATCTGGCCAGCTGTGAATCTGGCAGGCAAAACGCTCCTGGAAAAAACGTTAAATAGTAAAATGGAACAAAATACACATTAGCTGAGCGATTCGGTTCTCCTCTTAAAGCTTGTGTTTCTTTTTAGGGTGGTTGTGCTGCTCGATATCTCGGTAACCAGTTCCATGTACATTATTCATATCCAGCACTCCCTGCGACTTCTGCTGGAGGAGCAACTGTCCAACAAGGACAGCTTCAACATCATTGCGTATGCGCCCCCCTCCTGGGGTGGGGAGGGCAGGGGCCCGGGACGCCATCCCTGGGCTGAGGCTTCCGGCTGGACCACGGATGTATGAGCAACCTGGCCTCCGAGGGTGGCCCTCAGCTTATCTGATTTGCAGGATCTTATTTGGGGCATTGAATAATTAAAGGGTGGCAGGACAGTCCCGCAGGGGCCAAGGTGATAAGCGGCCCCAAAACACACTGCTCCATCAGCCAAGATCAAGTAACTCAGCCCATTGCCCCATTTGGCTTCCTAGCCAATAAACACAAAAGAGAAAAAGAAGCGCCCCCAGGCTTGGTTTCCAGCTCAGTTCTAGCAGGCCACAGTGTTTCAAGCATTTAGAATTCCGGGTATAAATTTTAATATATGTAGGTGTAGCTATATAGAGTTATAGATTATATATAGCTATATGTATTTATATAGTTCTTTGACATGATATGATTTAATTATATAAAACTAGGTATTTAAAAATTATCTGTAAGTGTATACAACCTCAAACCAGGAGTTCCCATTATTTATTATCATTATAATTTATATATCATGTAAATTAAAACTGGGCATTCCATGGGGATGTGGATTTGATCCCTGGCCTTGATTAGTGGGTTAAGGATCCTGTGGTGCCACAAGCTGTGGCTTGGATTCAGCATTGCTGTGGCCATGGCATAGGTCCCAGCTGCAGTTCTGATTCGACCTCTAGCCTGAGAACTTCCATATGCAACAAGTGCATCCCTAAAAGGAAAATTAATTAATTACAACTACATAACCATATGTATTTAAATTATATATAATTTTATATGTAAATTTTAAGTATAAACTTTAAATTTTAATTTGGAATGTGATTTAACTATAAATTTATTATATAAAACCTATATATCATACTATATATATTTAAGTTATAGTTCTATATACATAGGTACATACAATTTTAATCTATAATTATATATAATTTATTTATAATTATATATAATTATATATTTAAACCTTTTTTACCCAAATGCACATCAAATAGGGAGTGTTCTAAACCTAAACAGTCAGCAGTTACTAATTTTATATTAAACTACACCAGAGCCTAATCATTCCCTAATAAATTAGAGAAAAAATGCTTAGAGAAGCATTTTGGACAATATTTTTATTCACTCATCCATCCATCAATTCATTTCATTCAACAAATTTTATTAAAAGCCTGCCATGCACCATCCTTATATTCTAGGCATTAGGGATACAGAAATTAAAACAATACCTGTCCTCAAGGAATTTATGGCCTAGTAGTGGGAGGCAGGTTTTTTTTTTAATTTTTATTTTTTTGTCTTTTCGCCTTCTCTAGGGTTGCTCCCTCGGCATATGGAGGTTCCCAGGCTAGGGGTCGAATCGGAGTTGCCTACACCACAGCCACAGCAACACGGGATCCGAGCCGCATCTGCGACCTCCACCACAGCTCACAGCAACGCCGGATCCTTAACCCACTGAGTGAGGCCAGGAATCGAACCCGAAACCTCATAGTTCCTAGTCGAATTCGTTTCCACTGCGCCATGATGCAAACTCCAGTATGTTCATATATAAGTGCTATTAAATGTTTTCTGAGGAAGTAATTAGAAGGCGGGATATGGGACTGTGAGGGGTCAAAGGCAAGGTCAGTCCTTTCCACTGGGTAGAATGAGGTCAGGAAATCTTCGCAGAGGAAGTGACCCTTTCCCTGAATCCTGACAAATGCGTAGGTGTTTGCCCAGCACATGGGAGTGATGGGGAAAAGGGAAGAAAGAGCGTTCCAGGTACAGGGAACAGCACGCGCGGAGGCCCAGAGGTGTGACATACCACAGGACTTTGGGGGACCATCAGTGTGAATAGGGGGTGAGAGGGAGAGATGGAACGTGACAAAATAAAACACCAGATGATGGAGGATTTACACAGGCCATGCTGGGGGGGTTTTATACTATAGGACATATAAGTCTGGAAGGATTTTAAGTGAGGTAACTATCTTGAAACACTCAGGCCACGAGCTGAAGGATGAGCTGAAGGGGTGTAATAGAGAGAAGGAGACAGGTTAGATGAGCATAGCGTATACATAGAATAGAGTATAGAATGTATATAGTATAATATAGAGTATATATAGAATAGTATAGTGTGTGTGTGTATATATAGTCATGTTAGGTTTGCCAAGGGAGGAATGTACAAGGCCAAGCCATTAAAGCTGGAGAGATTTATTAGGGCATCTGAAATGGACGAGCTGAGCTCAGGGGGCATCAGCATCGACTGTGAGCAGGCACTCTGCTTATAAAGGGCTGGTGGTGGGAGAACCGTGGCAGGAACAACGTGCGGGGAGGGCCAAGGGGTATGTGTCTCCTCTCGGCATCTCCTGTCCAGATAAGTGGTGCAACCGCCCTGCCAAGGGCACGGATTGATGTGAGCAGGCAGGGTAGCCAGTCCTTGGTCAGCGATGCTTCGTATGCCTTGTCCCACGTTGCTCAACCAGAAGAGTCACTAGTCCCATTCCCCTAGGAACATAGCAGTAGAGATTGTATATAGTATAGTATGTTGTGGAGTAGAGTGGGCTTGAGCCAAGGCAGCAGAATGAAAGAAAGGGATGCCTATGAGCAGTGCTGGGAGGTAGAATCCACAGGCTGTGGTCACTGTGTGGCTGTAGGGGATGCAGGGATGGTGAGAAGATGTACCAGGTAGGACAGAGCTGGGAAGTGGAAGATAAACACAGAGAGTGTGAGCTTCTCAAGAGTTTAGGGATGGTGGAGGTCCCGTCGTGGCGCAGTGGTTAACAAATCTGACTAGGAACCATGAGGTTGCGGGTTCGGTCCCTGGCCTCGCTCAGTGGGTTAAGGATCCAGCGTTGCCGTGAGCTGTGGCGGAGGTCGCAGATGCGGCTCGGATCCTGCGTTGCTGTGGTTCTGGTGCAGGCCTGTGGCCACAGTTCCAATTAGACCCCTAGCCCGGGAACCTCCATATGCCGTGGGTGTGGCCCTAGAAAAAGACAAAAAAAAAAAAGGAAATTGGTTAAAATAATGCTGGCATTAAAATTCTATGCAACTATTCAAAAGAATGAGGGAGGAGTTCCCATTGTGGCAAAGTGGAAATGAATCCGACGAGGAACCATGAGGTGTTGGGTTTGATCCCTGGCCTCACTCAGTGGGTTAAGGATTTGGCATTGCCTGAGCTGTGGTGTAGGTTGCAGAGGTGGCTCGGATCCCGCGTTGCAGTGGCTGTGGTGTAGGCCGGCAGTTGTAACTCCGATTGGACCCCTAGCCTGGGCACTTCCATATGCCACGGGTGCGGCCCTAAAAAGAAAAAACAAAGAAGAAGAAGAAGAAGTAGCTAGTAGAGTGGAGTGGGCCCTGGTAGACGAGAGGCAACAGGGATGAGGGAAGTGACATTGGGCACGTGTGTGGGAGGAGGTCACTGTAGGACAAGGTCTCAGAAGAGATTGGCGGTGGGGACGTCAAGAGCCCAGGTGGAGGAACTGCTCTTGAACCAGAGAGGAGCTGCCTTTTCTTTGATAAACTGGATAAATCCTCTTCTCAAGGATTTAGATTCTGTTTCATGCGGAAAATGAGCTGACGCGTATTCAAAAGAAGAGCCAGAGTACAGAGTGAAAGCTGTGTCATGAGGCTGAATCAGGGCTGGGGGAGCTGAAAAGGGAGACGGCCTCCTTCCCTGGAGGATGGGGAGGTTCATTGAGAGAAGGGAGATGAGGGGTAACCCTCAGCCCATCAGGAGGGAAGTCTGGCACAACTGGTCCTGGTCTGTGCTCAGCTGAGGGTCCCCGTTCTGTTCACACGGTGAATATAGGGGGACATGGCATGACCAGCAGGGAAGTCTCAAGGCTGGCCTGGGCCAGGGTCATCCTAACATTTTGGGAGTTTGCCCCCTGCTAAAATCCTGGGGAGCCCAAAAGGCTGGGGCACATTTATGGGGCATGTTTCCCCCGAAGAACAAGTCCTCTTTTTCCTTTGCTCCAAGGTTCGGAAGCACAATTGAAAGTTGGAGGCCCGAGATGGTTGCTGCGAGCCATGACAACTTACAAAGCGCCTGGCGGTAGGTGGCCCCCTGTGTCTGAGGGCAGCTCTTTGCTCTGGCCCTCTCTCCTCCAGGAAGGAGTGCTTTCTGGAATCTTTGCCCTCCGATAGAGGCAGGCATGGATTGGAAAACGGTCACCTTTCAAGGCCTGCCCCCGACCCCCTGCTCTGGGACCTCTGGATGGCACCCTCAGCTTGGCCCTCCCTGCCTCCTAGATGGGTCCTGAGCCTGCGGTGTCAGGGAAGCAGGAATGTCCTCAGTGCCCTGCGCAAGGCCGTGGAAGTGGACTTCAAGGACAAAGACAAACAGCAATCACAGGGCATCTATCTCTTCACGGGGGGCATCCCCGACCAGGACGTGGTGAGTCGGTCACATCCTGGACACCTCTTAGCCTTCCTGATCCCACATCTTCCCCCGGGTGGGTGCTGGGCAACTGGTTTCTCCAGCGTGATTTTTCCAGTCTAGACTTTATTGTGCAGAAGAATCACCTGGGGATGTTAAAATGCAGGTGTTGGGAGGTCCTGCTGTGGCGCAGTGGAAACGAATCTGAGTAGTATCCATGAGGATACAGGTTCAATCCCCGGACTCATTCAGTGGGTTAAGGATCTGGCATTGCCGTTAGCTGTGCTATAGGTCCCAGATGCGGCTCAGATCTGGCGTTGCTGTGGCTGTGGTATAGGCCAGCAGCTGTAGTTCTGATTGGACCCCTAGCCCAGGAACCTTCATGTGCTGAGGGTATGGCCCTTAAAAGCAAAAAAAAAAAAAAAAAAAAAATGCAGGTGTTATTAAACCTGGATCCAAAGGTCTAAACCTGGGCCCTGAGAATCTGCATTTCTAAAAAGCTCCCAGGGGATGTCGAGGCTGCTGGTCTACAGGCCACACTTGGTGTCAGTGGACTATCAGGCCACCTCACCCGCCACACCCTGTGAAGCCAGAGAAATTGACGGAGGCTTTTTCATCTTTCCATCCTAGTGCCACATACCAGACAGGGTACACGGTATGTCCTCAGGAAAGTGATTAGGGGAGTTCCCTGGTGGCCTAGTTGTTAAGGATCCAGTGTTGCCACGGCTGTGGTATGAGTTCAATTCCTGACCTAGGATCTTCAGAATGCCGCAGGTGCAGCCAAAACAATAACAACAAAATAAAAGAGGAGCTCCTTTTGTGGCTCAGTGGGTTAAGAACCCAACTAGTATCCATGAGGATGCAGGTTCGATTCCTGGCCTTGCTCAGTGGGTTAAGGCTCCGGTGTTGCCGTGAGCTGGGGTGTAGGTCGCAGAGGCGGCTCGGATCTTGTGTTGCTGTGGCTGGGGTGTAGGCTGGCGGCTGCAGCTCTGATTGGACCCCTAGGCGGGGAACCTCCATATGCCGCCGGTGCAGCCGTAAAAATAAAGGAAAAGAAAAAAAGAAAGAAAGAAAGTAAGCGATGAGGCTGAACTGAGCGGAGACCAGCGGCTCCCTGAATCCTCAGGTGTGGGGCCCTCCTCCCCCTCTCCCCACAGCGCATGCTCAGCGCCTACGTGGCGGAGGCCTTCGGGGGCTGCGACTTCCAGCTGAACGTGTGTCTCTTCTACGTGGGCGAGGCACAGATGGACACCACACCGCCCGCCTGCTATGCCAGCCGCAGCGAAACGGCCGCCGCCTACCGGGAAGTCACCCGGGCTGCTGGTGGCCGCTTCCACTGGTTTGGAGACACAGGTGCGTGTGTGTTGGCTGGTCCTTCCACTTTTTTCTTTCCAGACAGTTGTGTCAGTACCGACATAGGTCCCCATGCCATGGACCATTCTGGAAAAGTGACGTGAAAAATCACATTTGAGGAGTTCCCGTCCTGGTGCAGCAGAAATGAATCCAACTAGGATCCATGAGGTTTTGGGTTCAGTCCCTGGCCTCGCTCAGTGGGTTAGGGATCTGGTGTTGCCATGAGCTGTGGTGTAGGTCGCAGACGTGGCTCGGATCCCGCGTTACTGTGGCTCTGGCGGAGGCAGGTGGCTACAGCTCCGATTAGACCCCTAGCCTGGGAACCTCCATATGCTGCGGGTGCAGCCCTAAAAGGACCAAAGACCAAAAAAAAAAAAAAAAAAAAAAAATCACATTTGAAATGTAAAAGTGCTATTCTGGAGCTCAATGGTGGTGATGGCTATGCCATTGAACAGTACATGTAAAATGGTTAAAATGGTACAGTTTATGTTATCTATATCTTGCCACAGTTGTTTTAAAGTAAATAAATAAAACTACTTAAAAATATTTTAGGGGAGTTCCCGTACTGGTTCAGTGGATTAAGGACCCGACACTGTCTCCATGAGGATGTGGGTTCAATCCCTGGCCTGGCTCAGCAGGTTAAAGATCTTGCATTGCCACAAGCTTTGGCTAGGCTGCAGAGGCTGCTCAGATCTGGTGTTGCTGTGGCTGTGGTGTAGGCCTGCAGCTGCAGCTCTGATTCGCCCCTATCCTGGGAATTTCCATAGGCCATAGGCACAGCCCCAAAAATAAATAAATAAGAAAAGCAAAAAAAAAAAAAAAAAAAAAAAGAAAGAAAAAGAAAGAAAAAAGAAAAGTAAAACAGCAGATGCCAAAAAACATCTTTGTTCCCCACCCCCAGTTTACCTAAAAGCAGGGCATAAATTTCTGTTTGTAAAAGTGTCTCCCTCTCCTGTGCCAGGAAGAGGAGGATGGTTCTTAGACTTAATTACTGGAGACAACTCTGGGCTTTTAATGGCACCAAGAGGAATCTACATAACAACCCTTAACTAAAATATGTATCTTCCATTAGTTCCCCTCATGTATTTACTTTCCCACCTCGCCTAAAAGCCCAACCCCCTTTCCTTTGTCTTGTCATTTCTCTACAAATGCTTGTTCTTTGTTAAGATGCTATATAAGCATCTTATGGCACAGTGGGTTCAGGATCCAGGGCTGTCACTGCAGTGGCTCAGGTTGCTGCTGTGGCGCAGATTTGATCCCTGGCCTCGGAACTTCCACATGCCACAGGCGAGGCCGAAAAAAAAAAAAAAAAAAAAAAAAAAAAAGAGAGAGGTTCTACTTAAGCCCCAAGTTCTAACCACTCCCTCTGAGTTTTTCATTACTGTGTTTCTCCCCTGTGTATGCACACTGCACATAGAGTGAACTCTGTTTTTCTCTTGCAAATTTGTCTTTTTTCAGTTTAATTTCCAAGGCTCCCTCAGCTGAAGAATCTAGGAGGGTAGAGGAGAATGTATTTTTCTCCCCTAAATAGTTATATGATTATTTTAATACTTCATTTAAAAAATATTAGTATTTGTTGTCAGTAGTGTCATAAATTTTCTTTCTGGGGCCACACCTATGGCATATGGAGGTTCCCAGGCTAGGGGTCAAGTTGGAGCTACAACTGCCGGCCTACACCACAGCAAGGGAGGATCCAAGCCACACCTGCGACTTGCACCACAGCTCACGGCAACGCCGGATCCTTAACCCACTGAGCGAGGCCAGGGATCGAACTCACGTCCTCATGGATGCTAGTCAGGTTCATTAACCACTGAGCCATGACAGGAACTCTGGTGATTATTATTCATAATAGCAAATACATATAGAATAGCTACTATGGGCCAGCCAAGTTGCTAAGCATTTTATGTACATTGTGATTCATTCCTACAATAAGCCTATGATGTGGGTTATTATTATTCCCATTTTACAGATGGGGAAGCTGAGACACAAGCCCAAAGTACAGAGGTAGTAAGTGGTGGAACCAGGAGTTGAACCAGGCACCCCACCTACAGAGTCTGTCTTCTTAGTCATTACACTCTAGGCCCTCCCAAGTGAGTCACCAATATTCCCTACAGACATTAGCCCCTTTAAAGAACCCCAAGGTGGATCTTTTTATTCACTGGAGGAGCAGGCCCTTTTCCCTGACCTGCTCTTCCTGTGGGTGAGAGCCCTTGGCTGGGTACCAGGGTGCTAGGTCCCAAGGCCAGCCCCACTCTTGGTATCCTCACTGTACCTGCCTTTACCAGCAAGGGGGCTGGTCAGCTCAGCCCCTTAGCACCCCATCCTGTCCCTTGGGCAGGTTATGTCCACACGGCCTGTGTGTTTACAGATATGAATGCTTGCCAGGAATTTCACCCCTTCTCCACGCTCATGCTGTGCTTTGTTTCCAGGTATTTATGAGAGCGATGACATCAATGCCATCATGTCTGAGATGGAAAAGGCCCTCAGCTATTCCCAAAAGGTATGCCTTACGTGTGGAGCAAATGATTACACCGCCTTCTCCAGTAGGGTCCTAGGGATGCCCTATAAAGTACCACAAACTGGGTTCCTTAAAATGACACGGATTTTCTCATGGTTCCAGAAGTCTAAAATCAAAGTGTCAAAAGAGCCATGGCCCCCCCCCCCGCAAGTTCTCAGGAGAATCCCTCTTTCTGGTGGTGAAATTGCATTGGGTGCTTGTTAAAAATGGCAAGGAAAGAGTTCCCTGCTGGCTCAGTGGGTTAAAGATCCGGCATTATCACTGCTGGGGCTCGGGTTCAGTCCCTGGTCCAGAAACTTCCACATGCTGCAGGTGCAGCCGAAGAAAGAAAGAATCAAAAATGACAAAGAAGGAGTTCCCGTTGTGGCTCAGTGGTAACGAACCCCACTAGAATCCATGAGGATGCAGGTTCGATCCCTGGCCTTGCTCAGTGGGTTAAGGATCTGGTGTTGCTGTGGCTGTGGTGTAGGCTTGGCAGTTACAGCTCTGATTCGGCCCCTGGCCTGGGAACCTCTATATGCCACAAGTGTGGCCCTAAAAAGCAAAAAAAAAAAAAAAAAAAAAAAAGGCAAAGGAGGACATTATTGAAAACAATTGCAATGGGGAGAGAGATTGAACTCAGCTCTGATTACATAGCAGAGATAGCTGGGGATTTACTGCCAATGAGCAGAGTGAGAGGGTCAATGGGTGGAAAGTTACTAAGAGGAACCTGGTTAGATGTCAAGGGTAGGAAGTTTCTTGCTAAACAGGCTTAACAGGATTCTTTGCTAAAACTGGGCTCCGAAGGCTAAAGTGGAAGCCTCGTCAGAAAGAGGGTCAGAGAACTATGACTAAGTTTGGTCCAGGAGGGGGTCCTGGCCCCCAGCAATCCTTGGCATTCCTCAGCTTGTGGCAGCACAATTCCAGGTCCCGCCTCCATCTCCACATGGCTCTCCTCCCGCAAGTGCACCTGTGTCCCTTCTCCTCTTATAAAGACACCCGTTGTACTGATGAAGGCCCCACATTTCCAGTATGATCTCATTTACTTACACCTTAATTACATCCACAAAGGCCCTGTTTCCAAGTAAGGTCATGTTCAGGGGTACCTGGGGCTTGGATTTCAGCATGTCTTTTGGGGGGACACAACTCACCCCACATCAGCTTCCTGCTTTCTGTGCTGATCCACAGACACCCAAGGCTTCCAATGAAACGGGAGAGTTTCCTGTAAGTCCTTGGTTTCAGGTCCATGTGCTTTTCATCCTGGCCTGTACATCCTTGAACACATCATGCTCCTTGCTAAACTCAGGGCCTTTGCACCTGCTATTTCCTTGGCCAGCCATTCCCCTCCCAGGTCATCAATGGATTGCTCCTTATTATTCAACGTTCGTTAAAATGTCACCTCCTCAGAGAAGGGAGGCGAGCGGTTCAAGGCAAGATGAGAGAGGAGCAATAAGAATGGAAGTAAGGGAACAGACATGAGAACACGTCTTTAAGATAAATTAACCACACTTGTGGCTGATTGAATGTATGGGCTGAGGAAGAAGAAGAATCCCAGAGTGACTCCCACGTTCCTTGCTGGGGAAGAGAAAACAGGAGTGGCTTCAGGGAGGGTGGGCCAAGAACAAAGGTGAGTTTGTGGGGGCCTGTGAGATAATATGTGGGAGTATCCTTCAGGCAGGCGGATAAAGAGGAAGGCTGGACATAGAGGTGCAGGGCATTCAAGACGTGAGGATGGACCAAGAGCACAGAGGTGACCAGGGCCAAGATGGGGAGACTATGGAGTTCCCGTCGTGGCTCAGTGGTTAACGAATCTGCCTAGGAACCATGAGGTTGCGGGTTCGATCCCTGTCCTCACTCAGTGGGGTTAAGGATCTGGCATTGCCGTGAGCTGTGGTGTAGGTTGCAGATACGGCTCAGATCCCACGTTGCTGTGGCTCTGGCGTAGGCCAGCAGTTACAGCTCCAACTTGACCCCTAGCCTGGGAACCTCCATATGCTGCTGGTGTGACCCTAAAAGGACCAGAGTCAAAAAAAAGAAAAAAAAAGATGGGGAGACTATGCTGACACATTTCAATCACCACCACTGTCAGGACTGCCATCTCCCTGACTACATTGGGAGCTTCTGGGGGGGAGGGGTGCAGGGCCACAGATTGGCAGGTCCCTGCCTTAATTTTCCTCCCAGAAAGGGCCTCTCTTCGGTGCTTTTAATTATTTTATTTTAGTCTTTTTAGGGCCGCACCTGCAGTATATGGAGGGTCCCAGGCTAGGGGTCCAATCAGAGCTGCAACTGCCGGCCTGCACCACAGACACAGCAACTTGGGATCCAGGCTGGGTCTTCGACCTACACCACAGCTCACAGCAACACTGGATCCTTAACTCACTAGGCGAGGCCAGTGATTGAACCCGAGTCCTCATGGATACTAGTTGGTTTTGTTACCACTGAGCCACGGCAGGAACTCCTTTGGGGCTTTTTAAAACTGCTTATCAGGTACATGTTTGTCCTCTTCCTTCATCTGGTAAAACTCATTTACAAGGTGTTAATGGGCAATAATGGTTCAACCCATTCTTTGCATAATATTATTTTCATTCGAGTGGTGTCTTCTAGTGCTTTGACTGAGCATGATTATTGGAGAAGCTGTCAGGCAGTTGTGAAACATGTAGGCACAGGAATCAAGTATTACACCACTATTCTGCCAGCATCCGGAGTCAGCTTTGGGCACATGGTGAGCTGACCGCCATATATGGAGAGATGCTGAGTCCACATATGGAGAGAGCACTGGCTTTGGAACAAGGCCCACCTGGGATCAAGTCACTCTCCGTGGTCATAGTGTGGCCTTGGGAAAGTCCTTTGAGTTTGTAAGCTTTTGTTTCCTCACTCATAAAATGGGGATGAGATAACCCTTGCCCTGCCGGTGTAGTTGCATGTCTTGTTGGCAAGGGGGTGTGAGACTCCCAGGCACTAAGTAGCCCAGCATCTGATGCATCCCAGGTCCTCCAGCCTTGGTACTTACTATTCATAGGCTTGATCCACAGGGCTGTCAGCCGCAGGCAGCCCTAGGCAGCCCTCTAGGGACAGAAGGAAGAGCCCAGGGGCCCTAGTCGCACCTGCTGCGGGCATATGTGTGTTTGCGCGCGCGCATGCGCGAGCGCCCCCTGCGGTGGAGACCGGCTGCCGGACGCTGCTAACCCTCCCCACCCTCGCTGCAGTGCGCCCTGCTCGTGTCCTCCCTGAAGAACCAGTCTGGAAAAGAACAGGACAGCGCTGCCCTCCTGAGAGAAAAGCCGAAGGCGCTCAAGCCAAGAAGTCCACCCAGGAAGCTCTGTCCCCCCAGAGCCACAGCGCCTTCCGTGGCCAGAATGGTTTGACTCCCCTCCCGAATAACACACAGAGGATTTTGTTTCCACCTTGTCTCCTTGTCTTTCCTGGGTCTTGAAGCGGCCTGGGCCAGGCCCCCAGACCCCAGACCGGCGGGGGTGCGGGGCGGGGCGGGGGGTCCTCGGTGATCAGTGTCCCCGATCTCCAAGGAGAAGCAACGGGGTGGGGGTGTGGTTGCTTCTCAGTTCTGGGGCCTTGTGGCCGCCCCCCACCCCTTTGGCTCTGCCTGGCTGTTCCAGCTTTGTGATACCAAGGATTCCATGGGGTTGGTACCCACTGCTACCCACCATGGTTGTAAGGCAGGAGCTTCATGCTGAAGGGGCTCTCAGGGGCAAAGGAATTAGGGCATTGGAGCATCTCATGGGCTCTTGCTGCTGCTGCCCGAGGTTTTCAGGGACCTAGTAGGAGCTGGAGGGTGGCCCCATGCCTGCCAGGGGGCGGGGGCGCGATCCCCATTCACAGCCTGTCACATCTGTGCTGCATAAAACACCCCTTAGCAATCAGAAGGGGCCTCTAGAAGTGCATCTGGGGGAAGACCCCAGACTCACACTGCTTGTGGGCAGAAGGGGCAGTCAGACCTGAGAGCTGTTCCGTGTTTTACCAATGGACAGACCCTGGTGAACACAGCACATTTTCAGAATGAAGAAATCCATCCTTCCCTGGGGCTGCACTTCCAGAAGATTCTGTCCACACAGGCACTGCCCTCGTTTGCAGATCCACCAGCTTTCAGGAGCTGGCCCAGAGCTGTGGCCCCCTCCTGTCTTCCCAAATTCTGAGGGAAAACCCCAGAATCTCGGGGTCTGCCGCCTGGACCTTCAGTGGTCCCTGAGCTGGTTCAGCACGAGGAGGCTTGGGCTGCACCAGGGCCTCAGAGGGGCCTCCTGACACAGGAGGAGGGTGCCAGCTCCTGGCGTTTTCACAGCCGATCACCCAGAGGTCTCCTCAGCTGGTCCAGGGCTCTGGGTAACTTTAACTGTCACCACATTCCAGGAATGGAGGAATCCCTCCCTTAAAGTTGAGGCGCCTGGCAGGGTGCAGAAGTTCCCTGAGTGGTTGCTTGTCACGCTGGAGGCCCAGAAATTCCAGTCCACTAGGAAGAGGAGTGGAGTGGATAACTGGTGAAGAAAGTTCTGGCAAATCCCCACAGTTGTCCTAGCAGGCCTCCTCTTGTAACACACCACACCACACACACACACATTTTTTCGCCTCAAAACCCAGCATCCTCTCCGTGTCTGCTACAGGAGATGGGACAAGTATGAGAGAAGTCCGCTTCCTTAGGCTACTCCCTGCAAAGGCCCCTACTTGGCAGGTTGAGGTTGGGGTGACTGGGGTACTGCCTGCGGCAGAGAACGGGCCTCTGATGGGAAAGACTGCCTGTTTTCCAGAGCATTAAGGATGCCTCTGACAGAGAGAAGAGTCCCCCCTTGAAAACTCTACTATGGCGTCCACTCAGTGGCAAAGCAGGCATCCTCCCAGGTAAGGCATGGCCATGGTGGGTGGAGGGGTGGACAAGCATGGCTGAGACGTGGATTAGTGATGACAGTAAAAACTACAGTGACGAATGGTCGTGAATCTCAATCATGCGCTAGCCCTTCTGCTACGATTGTCCCGTTTAAAGTCCTATGTGGGGAAGTTCTCATTGTGGCTTAGTGGGTTAGGAACCTGACTAGTATCCATGAGGATGGGGGTTCAATCTCTGGCCTTGCCCAGTGGGTTAAGGATCCAGCATTGCTGCGAGCTGCAATGTAGGTTACAGACGCAGCCCGGATTTGGCATTGCTGTGGCTGTGGCTATGGTGTAGGCTGGCAGCTGCACCTCTGAGTCAACCACTAGCTTGGAAACTTCCACATGCTGCAGGTGTCATAAAAAATAAAGTCCTATATGGAGTTCCGTGATGGCTCAGTGGGTTAAGGATCCAGCGTTGTTACTGCTGTGACTCTGGTTGCTGCAGTGCCATGGGTTCGATCCCTTTCAGAAGCAGCCAAAAAAGTAAACCTTAAAAATCCCTGGAGTTCCTGTCACAGCTCAGTGGAAATGAATCTGACTAGCATCCATGAGGACGCAGGTTTGATCCCTGGCCTTGATCAGTGGCCTAAGGATCGGGTGTTGCCGTGAACTGTGGTGTAGGTTGCAGACACAGCTTGGATCTGGCATTGCTGTGGCTGTGGTGTAGGCCAGTGGCTACAGCTCTGATTCAACCCCAAGCCTGGGAACCTCCATATGCCAAGGGTGTGGCCCTAAAAAGACAAAAAAACACCAAAAAAAAAAAAAAAAAGTCCTATAGGGTAGGGAGTATATTAGTTCCCCCATTTTACTGATGAAGAAATTCTGGCTCAGAGGAGCTAAGGAGATTATCTGGTGCCAGCCAATCATGACAGGGCACCAGTACTTTTATGAAAATACTCAGCCCATAGAACCTAAGACCATGTCTCTTACTTCAAATGTCAAAGACATAGCAGAGTGATTCAGAGCAGAGTTCTGGAAGGGTTCCACTCAGCAAGACCTGGGTGGAATCTGCTCTGCTTCTTACTGGCTCTGAGTTCCATTTATCTCATCTGTAACCTAGGAGACTCTGAGGATAAAACAAGACAGCTTTCAGGGAGCACTTCACACCAAGCCTGGCAAATATTCGCTGCTCTAGCTTTACAGCTCCAGCTGAGGCCAGAGGACCTGGGTGGTCCCAAAGGACCTCAAAGCCACCTTGAAGCCCCATTTCAGGGGCAGGAGTTCCCATTGTGGCCCAGCGGAAATGAATCCGACTAGTATCCAGGAGGGTGGGGGTTCGATCTCTGGCCTCGCTCGGTGGTTTAAGAATCCAGTGTTGCCATGGGCTACGGTGTAGGTGGCAGATGCGGCTCGGATCCTGGGTGGCTGTGGCTGTGGCATAGGCAGGTGGCTATAGCTTCGATTCAACCCCTAGCCTGGGAAATTTCATATGCTTTTTTAGGGCTGAGCCCTAAAAGAAGTGGGGGGGCAGACAGAACATAGTGGAAGTTGATACGTCCCTAAGCCAAGCAGCATGACTTTACCACATAAACCCTTGAGGCTGCTCCAGCCAACAGGCCAAATGTCCTTTAGCTGCCGCCCAGCCAGTGAAAGAAGGAACTGCAGAGCTGAGGAGGAAGACCAAATCAAGGGACACAGAGACATCTCTCTCGCTGTTTTATACAGAGACGGGGAATAACGTGGGTAAGTTGGAGGCTACACAAGTGTCCAGACAGCCCCCTCGTCCTGTGGGACCTGGAAGGTCATTGGGCCCCGAGGGAAGGAGACACTCCAGCTGTCACGGGTCCTGGGCAGCCATGCCCCGCCCCCACTCCCACCCCCCAGCAGGCCTGTCCTCAAATCGCTCAGGTCTCCCAGCCCAGGGAAATGAGCTTGCAAAGTCTTGACGCAGGCAAGGGTTGGTATTAGAGATCTCCCCAGGTGCCCGGGCTCAGCACTCCCACTCTGTCCACGAGTGGCGTGGTCCTCAGACCCACCAGGAAGGGAGTGGAGATGAGTCTCCCAGGCCAGCCCGATGGCTGCAAAGTGGCACAGGTCCCAGTGCCAGCTTCCTGTCGTGTGGAGAAGGGAGGGCCCGGGGTGCCTCCCCAGATCCATCCAGCAGCCTCCCTCCTGTCTCTCAGCAAATTGCACTTGAGGAATGTTACAGCTGACTTGATTGACAGAGAAACTGACATGAGAAAGGGAACTGTGGGAGTAAGAAAACTGTGGGAGTAAGAAAACTGTGGGAGTAAGAAAATGGCCCCAGGTAACTCTTCTCTCTTTCTCCCAGGTTTTGTGTACAGGAAATACCCTCAAGGGAGAGGCCTAAGAAGGACTAGCTCTTCTATTGCATTGCCCAGGAAGGACAGAGTCTGCTCAAGCCAAGAGGTACTACGCTGTGGTCACCAGCAAAAGCCCCCAGGCAATAATTCCTTCCACCCACCGTATTTCTAGGAAGGTGGGCATACTTGGAATTGAGGCCAAACCTGCTTAAAAGGACTGTTTAAAGCATCAGAAATAATGTAGTTCCCGTGTGGTGCAATGGGTTAAGGACCAAGCGTTGTCACTGCAGCTGCTTGGGTCACTGCTATGGCGACGGTTTGATCCCCTGCCCAGGAACTTCCTCATGCCACATGCATGGCCAAAAGAAAAAAAGAGAGAGAGAGAAAAAAAAAAAGAGTCAGGATAAGGATTAAATAGAACCACATGGGAACCTTGTTCTGCCACTTCCTAGCTGGGTGACCTCGGGTAAGTCATTCAGTCTTTGTTTACAAAATGAAGATAATTGTACCTTAATAGGATTGCTGATTAATTGAAGTATATTTTGTGTCAAGTACTTAAGTGGTATCAGATCCTTTTGGACACATGCTGCAAAAACCCCTTTTCTGGTTCAGATCCAGAAGATAGAATATCTTTTCTTCCCACAACAAGTCAAAGAAGTCTGAGCTTGATTCTGATTGGCCCACTCCTGGATGCTATGCTCTGATTGCTTTAAACCCACCCGTTCTTGTACTTTTCATTGTGACAAGGAGAATGAGACTTATCCTAATTTGTTTAGAGTCTAAACTTTAGACCAATCAGGGTTTCCATGCAGATGTCGTGGGAGAGGGTCGAAATGGAAATTGGGGAAGCAACAGTGTCCCCCAGACTAGAGAATAGTAAGTGCTTAATAAATTTTGCTCCCCATTCTCTGTATTTCTCATGCATCTCTCCCCAGCATTAGGGCAGGAATTTGCATGTGACGGAGGCTCAGTGAGGACCTAGGAGCCCCACATTTCAAATGCAAGACAGATTCTTGTATTAAAGAATCTTAAATCTTAAAACATGAGCCATTATGGCTCAGCAGGTTAAGAATCCAACTAGTATCCATGAGGATGTGGGTTCAATCCCTCGCCTTGCTCAGTGGGTTAAGGATCAGGCATTGCTGCTAGCTGGGTTGGTATGGCTGTGGCGTAGGCCTGCAGCTACAGCTCCCATTGCACCCCTAGCCTGGGAACTTCCATATGCCGCAGGTGGTCCTAAAAAGCAAAAAAAAAAAAAAAATTTTAATAAATGACTCAATTGTTCAATTAAGCCTGAATAACCTAAGATAACAGTTTTTCCTTTATTCCAAAGTGGGTAGCAAATTATGGTCTAAAAAGACTGAAGATGGAGATCTCCAGATACTTGGGTCCCAGATGCACTCATCAAAAGTCAATACAGACGTCGGCCTCGGCCTCGGCCTCGGCCTCAGCCATACACTGCAGTGTGGTCCCCAGCATAGAGGTCAATGTAAGTCAAGATCATATTTTCTTTTTTTTTCCTTTTTTTTTTTTTTGGCTTTTTGCTATTTCTTGGGACGTTCCCGAGGCATATGGAGGTTCCCAGGCTAGGGGTTGAATCGGAGCTGTAGCCACCGGCCTACGCCAGAGCCACAGCAACGTGGGATCCGAGCCGCGTCTGCAGCCTACACCCCACCCAGCTCACGGCAATGCCGGATCCTTAACCCACTAAGCAAGGGCAGGGACTGAACCCGAAACCTCATGGTTCCTAGTCGGATTCGTTAACCACTGTGCCACGACGGGAACTCCAGTTAATTTTTTTTTTTTTTTTTTTTTTTTTTTGTCTTGTAAGATCATATTTTCTCTCCCAGCTCCTGCCTCTTCTCAGGCACCAATGGGCAAGTGTGTTGGGGAAAACTACATATAAATGTACCCCTCCCACTTCTGTTCCTGCTTCTCAGAACCCCATCCTCCAAAGAGGGGCTGCCCTAAGGCAATAGGAGATGCAGAATCTTGTTGGGAGAAAGTCAGCCCCTCAGAGTACCTGATGGTTAGAGGGGCTCATTGGAGTGAGAAATTTTTTTTTTTGTCTTTTTTTTTTTTTCCAGGGCTACACCCATAGCACATGGAGGTTCCCTGGCTAGGAATCAAATTGGCGCTGTAGCCGCCAGCCTATGCCACAGCCACAGCATTGCAGGATCCCAGCCATGTCTACAACCTACCCCACAGCTCATGGCAACGCCGCATCCCTAACCCACTGAGTGAGGCCAGGGATTGAACCCACATCCTCATGGATGCTAGTTGGGTTTAACCTCTGAGCCACAACAGGAACTCCTGGAGTGAGGATTAGAACCAGTTGTTGAGAACATAGGGCAGTGGCTGGAATATTTACCAGTAAGAACACTGTCCCTCAGTGCGGATGGTGGTTCTGTTGAGATGGCTGGGAAAAGGGGTTATGACAGGAGGTGAGGGGCTTTTCTTTTCTGTTTTCTAGTTTTGAGGTAATTTTTTTTTATTGCTTTGACACTGGAACAAGTAAATTTAGTATAAAACAAAAATCTAACCATGCTTCAAAAAAGACCCCATTTTCTCTCCTTGCCCTTTGATGTGACATTATCACCATTAGGGGACAAAATAAAACTAAAAATTGCCAAGAAATTTAAAATTATCTACCAGAAAAATTTTATGGGAGTTTAATCATGCTGCTCCCCCTTCCCATCCTTTTTTTTTTTTTTTTTTTTTTATCCATTCTATTCTTTTTTTTTTTTTTTTTGCTTTTTAGGGCCATACCCATGGCATATGGAAGTTACCAGTCAGGGATCAAACAGAGCTGCAGCTGCCAGCCTACTCCACAGCCACAGCAACACCATAACCAAGCCTTGTCTGTGGCCTACACCACAGCTCACAGCAATGCCAGATCCTTAACCCAACTGAGTGAGGCCAGGGATCAAACCCACATCCTCATGGATACTAGTCAGGTTAACTGCTGAGCCACAACGGGAACTTCCAGGTTATCCTTTCGTTTGAAATTTATAAATCTCCCATCCTACCATTAAGGGTTTTTGTTTTTTTTTTGTCTTTTCTAGGGCTGCTCCCACGGCATATGGAGGTTCCCAGGCGAGTGGTCTAATTGGAGCCGTAGCCACCGGCCTACGCCAGAGCCACAGCAGTGCAGGATTCAAGCTGTGTCTCTAACCTACACCACCGCTCACAGCAACACCAGATCCTTAACTCACTGAGCAAGGCTAGGGATTGAACACACAATCTCATGGTTCCTAGTCGGATTCGTTAACCACTGAGCCACAACGGGAAAGTCTTGAGGGTTTTCTATTTAAAATTTAGATACTGTGTTTGTATCATTACAGTGACCACATTTGCCACAAAACCATCATCCCAATCCTCCCACACCTTCCCAGAATCATGCATTTGGTAGTTCAATAAAAAAAAAAAACTTTTAAACAAACGAAGATACCCTTAAAGTGTTTTGAGGAATACCCTTGCGATGCAGCAGATACGGATCCAGTGCTGTCACTGCTGTGGCAAAGGTTTGGTCCTTGGCCCAGGAATTTTCATATGCTATGGGGACAGCCAAAAAAAAAAAAAAACAGGGAGTTCCTGTCCTGGCTCAGTGATAATGAACCTGGCTACTGCCCATGAGGATGCATGTTTGATCCCTGGCCTCGCTTGGTGGGTTAAGGATCCAGCCGTTGCTGTGAGCTGTGAAGTAGGTCCCAGACTCGGCTGGGATCTGGCATTGGCATGTGGATGTGGTGTGGCTGTGGCATAGGCCGGCAGCTGTAGCTCTGATTCGACCCCTAGCTTGGGAACCTCCATATGCCACGGGAGCGGCCCAAGAAATGGCAAAAAGACAAAAAAAAAAAAAAAAAAAAAAAGAAATAGCTGATGGGGGGAAATTTGCCTTTGCTCACTGGGTCCAGGGCATGGTGAGACACATTCAATGCACGCCCAGGGAACTCGAAGTGTACATCACATGCCTGGAGAGGGTGATGCGACGCTACATCCAGAGGCTGCAGTGGCTGCTGTCCGGTGAGCCTGCCTGCTGTCCTGGGGGGCGGAGGGCGCAAGGGGAAGGGAAACCCAGGGACCCCAGACCCACCTTCCCAGGCCAGGCACTCACAAACTGTCACCCATGGGAGGCAACATGATTGCTGGGTTCAGAGGTCAGGCAGAGGACAGGTGACGGGGAGGTGGCGCATGGGCCAGGCACCCGAGAGAAGCCGGCCTGTCCGGTCAGCTCTGCCAGGCCGTCTCCCACACCCGCCTCCCAGGTGTGACAGGGGCTGCTCCGCAGGAGCCTCAGTTTAGTGTTGATGGGGCCTGTGGAGCTGGTCCATGAAGGTAGCGATGGGAGGGGCTCCTGGTGAGAAGCAGCCTCTGTTCTCCTTTTTTTTTTTTTTTTTTTTTTTTTTTTTGTCTTTCTGGGGCCGCACCCATGGCACATGGAGGTTCCCAGATTAGGGGTCTAATTAGGGTACAGCTCCCAGCCTACGCCACAGGCACAGCAATGCAGGATCCTTAACCCACTAAGCAAAGCCAGGGATCGAACTCGCAACCTCATGGTTCCTAGTCGGATTCATTTCCACTGCGCCACAACGGGACCTCCCTCACTCGATTTCTATTGGCCAGTCAACAGGATTCCATATGCTCTATGACTTTGTTTCCAGCCCCAGACAATATAGACACCACCAAAGCCAATCCCTTAACTTTAGGGATGAGGAAACTCAAGCCCAGGGCCGTTTAATCACTAGGACAAGTCATCACAGGCAGAGCCCCCACGGAAACCTTGACCTCCCAGAGCCCAGACCACCGACCAGCTCTGCCCCTGGACAGACCCCTCTAGCAACCCCACAGAGGCATCTCTTGGTGAATTCACATCTGATCAGTGATCAGGCAGGCAAATGGGTATTGCCAGACCTTGTATTTGATGGCTTCAGTGAGGAAAGGTGCCCTCATGCCTCCCCTGCCTCTGCCCCCACCCTCACCCCGAGCAGGGAGCCGCCGGCTGTTCGGTGCCATTTTGGAGAGCAAAGTGTGCATCCTGCTGGACACGTCGGGATCCATGGGCCCCTACCTGCAGCAGGTGAAGACGGAGCTCACTCTGCTCATCTGGGAACAGCTGCGGAAGCACTGTGACAGGTATGAGGCAGGGGTGAGGGAGGGTGGGAGTCAGGAAGCTCCAAGGGGTAGTCCCTGAGGCTTCCCTGGCCAGGACCCCGTCCCCCTCCCCAGTTCCAAAAGGCCTGGAGGCTTCTGGCTAGCAGGAGAGAACATTGCCTTCTGCAGTCAAAGTAAAGCGGTTTTTAGAAATCCATCAGGTCCAGGGACAACTGCAAGCAGATCCAAGGAACCACCTGGGGGCCTTGAATTGTGGATTTCAGGTTTTTTTTTTTTTTTTGTCTTTTGTCTTTTTAGGCCTGCACCAGCAGCATATGGAGGTTCCCAGGCTAGGAATCCAATCGGAGCTACAGCTACTGGCCTACACCACAGCCACAGCCAACAAGGGATCTGAGCTGGGTCTGTGACCTACACCACAGCTCACGTCAATGCCGGATCCTTAACTCACTGAGTGAGGCCAGGGATTGAACCCGCAACTTCATGGTTCCTAGTCGGGTTCATTAACCACTGAGCCATGACGGGAACTCCAAATTGGTTGTGATTTTTTTTTTTTTTAAGAGAGTTTTGGGGTGGTTTGTTTTCTCTACCCAGAAGGGTTTACCCTGAGGAAACAGCAGGAGACTGGTCCTAGGCTGGGACTCATTCTTGCCTTTATATTAAAAAGAGCAGACATTGGAGTTCCCACAGTGGTACAGTGGGTTGAGAATCCAACTGCAGCAGCTTGGGTTGCTACAGAGGGAAGAGTTTGATCCCCTGCCCAGCGCAGTGGGTTAAAGGATCCTGCAGTGGGTTGCTACAGCTGTTGCCTAGGTTGCACCTGCAGCTCAGAGTTGATCCCTGGCCTGGGAACATCCATATGCAGTGGGTGCAGCCATTTAAAAAAACAAACAAACAAACAAACAAAAAACCAGACATTTATAAAGAAGTTTCTTTGTGCCAAGCACTTTGCATGCATACTGTCATTCAGTCCTCACCACAATCCTATTCTTTTTTTTTTTTTTTTGTCTTTTTGTTGTTGTTGTTGTTGTTGCTATTTCTTGGGCCGCTCCTGCGGCATATGGAGATTCCCAGGCTAGGGGTTGAATCGGAGCTGTAGCCACCGGCCTACGCCAGAGCCACAGCAACGCGGGATCCGAGCCGCGTCTGTAACCTACACCACAGCTCACGGCAACGCCGGATCGTTAACCCACTGAGCAAGGGCAGGGATCGAACCCGCAACCTCATGGTTCCTAGTCGGATTTGTTAACCACTGCGCCACTACGGGAACTCCCACAATCCTATTCTTATTCCTATTCTTCAGAAAAGGAAACAAGGGCTATAGAGAAGTTAAATAATTTGCCCAAGATCCCAAAACCAGTAAGTGGCTGGGGTGGAATTTATTTTTTTATTTTTTTGCCTCTTTAGGGCTGCACCCACACCATATGGAAGTTCCCAGGCTAGGGGTCCAATTGGAGCTGTAGCTGCCAGCCTACACCACAGCCACAGCAACGTGGGGTCCCAGCCACATCTGCAACCTACACTGCAGCAATGCCAGAATGCCAGAACCTTAACCCACTGAGCAAGGCCAGGAATCGAACCCATATACTCATGGATACCAGTTGGGTTTGTTAGCACTCAGCCACAACAGGAACTCCTGGGGTAGGATTTAAATCTAATTCTGTCTGCATCCAGAATCTTCACCGTGTGCTTTCTCATTCCCAGGTGGTCAGAGTTCGGGGGGCGGGGTGGGGAGCTTGCGGTAGGATCTTCAGGGGGCGTAGGTTATTTCCCCTGAGGTCAGTACAGACTGACGTGTTCTAACCAATCTCTTTCTCCTCTGCTCTTCCGCCCACTCCTTCCCTCTCCCCAGTTTTAACCTGCTCAGCTTTGCAGAAGGCCTGCAGGCATGGCAGGACACTCTGGTGGAAACCACAGACACAGCCTGTCACGAGGCTATGCAGTGGGTGACGCACCTGCATGCCCAGGGGAGCACCTCCGTCTTGCAGGCATTACTGGTAAGTTCCCCACCCCACCCCGCCTGACCCAGCAGCAAAGCAGAAATACCATCACCCCTATCCTGCTATTATACAGATGAGATACAACAGAGTGTACAAAGTGCACTTGATTGATTGATTGATTGTCTTTTCTAGGTCTGCACCCACGGCATATGGAGGTTCCCAGGCTAGGGGTCGAATTGGAGCTGTACCCGCTGGCCTACACCACAGCCATAGCAATGCAGGATCTGAGCCAAGTCTGCGACCTACACCACAGCTCGTGGCAACGCTGGATCCTTAACCCACTGAGCGAGGCCAGGGATCGAACCCACAACCTCATGGTTCCTAGTCGGATTCGTTAACCACTGAGCCACGATGGGAACTCCAACAAAGTGCACTTTAGAATTTACTAAATATTAAATCATTTCATCTTTCCACCAACCCAGTGAGAAGGAGATTCTTGCTGTTCTCACTTTTTAAAAAATTTTTAAATATTTATGTATTTATTTTGCCTTTTAGGGCCACACCTGAAGCATATGGAAGTTCCCAGGCTCAGGGTCAGATCGGAGCCACAGCTGCCAGCCTATGCCACAGGCACAGCAACTCAAGATCTGAGCCACATCTGCCACCTACACCATAGCTCACGGCAATGCTAGATCCCCAACCCACCTAGCAAGGACAGGGATGGAACCCATGTCCTCACGGATGCTAGTCAGATTCGTTTCCCCTGCGCCACCACAGGAACTCCTGTTCTCACTTTATAGATGAGGATACAGAGGCCCAGAGAGGTTAAGTGACTTGCTTGGGGTTAACCAGCTGGGGAGTGTGCCGTGCTCATCTCCCAAACCTCAGCAGCGTCCTGGTCTGTCACAGGCTGAGAGGGGGAGGCTCTCAGTCTTAATGGCACGTCAATGGCACCCAGACTTTGCCCTTGGGGACAGCAGGTCGGCGGTTTCTGCCTGTCCTGGATGGTCCCTCCCCTGAGCCCGACAATCTGTGTGCTCTTTCAGAAAGCTTTCAGTTTTCCTGATGTGGAAGCACTGTATCTCCTGACCGACGGCAAGCCAGACACAAGCCGCAGGCTTATTCTCAGGGAAGTCCAAAGACTCAAGGAGAAAAACGATGTGAAAGTACACGCCATCTCCCTGAGCTGCTCCGACAGGTGGGGCGGCCGAGTGACATCCCTTCCCGACGGCCACGTGTCTGAGGCCGATCCTCAGCCAATCCAGGGACTCATGTTAGATGCTGAGCCCTCCTGGGCCTGAGGCCTCCTGGGTCAGCAGGTGGGAGGGCCCGGGCAGGCAGTGTTCTGGGGAGCCCCCCCGCCGACTCCTGCACCCCTGCCTGCCTGACTTCCTCCAGCATGGAAACAGATCTGCACCGATTCTCACTGTCATGCACTGTGTTCTCTGGCTTCATCTTTCTTGGGGGCATATTTGTGAATATTTAGGGGGAAAAGGTTTAACGTAGAGTTACTTTTATAAACGATCACCATAGAACATGTGTTAGACGAGAGATTCAGCTCCTTCAAAAAAAAAAAAAAATTTCGTTGGCACAACCGTGATGGATGACTTGCATGCATGTTTAATCTCTCTGTCTAAACCATGAGCTCCTTAAAGGTTGCACCATGTCCCAGCCAGGCCAGACACATAGTTGGCATGGGATAGCTGTCCAGTTAAACAGGGGGGCCACGTGCTTTGAGGGGTCCAGGTTAAATGGTGACCCTGACCTCGGAGAGACAGCAGTGAGGGATGGCTTGGAATGAGATCTTAATTCTCTGCTCAGGAATTGAACCTGGGCAGCCTGGGTGAAAACCAGGAATCCTGGCCACGAGACCAGCTCGAGGCCAAAAGCAGAATGGCCCTGCTTCTTGCCTCCTGCTGAAAGCAAGCATGTGTCTAGGAGGCAAAGACTTGTAAAAACAGATAGAAAGTTTACTGTTACAGTCACAGTACAACATGTAGGAGAGCACTGGAGAGGTGGTTTATTTATTAAAATCAGAAGCAAAGCAGTAAGGAGTTCCCATCATTAATGAACCCGACTAGGAACCATGAGGTTGTGGGTTCAGGCCTGGCCTCGTTCAGTGGATTAAGGATCTGGCGTTGCTGTGAGCTGCGGTGTAGGTTGCAGATGCAGCTCGGATCCCTCGTTGCTGTGGCTCTGTCATAGGCCAGTAGCTATAGCTCCGATTAGACCCCTAGACCCCTAGCCTGGGAACCTCCATATGCCACGGGAGCAGCCCCAGAAAAGGCAAAATGACAAAAAAAAAAAAAAAAAAAAAAAAAAAGCAAAGCAGCAATACACACCCTAAAGAGGAGTGCGGGTGCAGGCACCCCCCCCCCGCCGCCCCCGAGTGGGGAGCACACCAGAGAGGTGATTTATGTCACTTATACAGGCCTGTTCTTCTGGGTTCTCTGTTCCTCTTTAGCCAATTATCTTGTTTTAATTCTCACACCTGACTGGACATAGGACCCTCCCCAGTGTGCACGTGCATCTTTTGACAAAGGTGGCTTCCAGAGCAAAGGATGCTGGGACGGTGTCAGGACTTGCTACGGCCTGGCGCCCCCTTTCTTTCTGACCCCTAGGAATCTTACTGCACATGTGTAATTGGGGAGGTCTCCTTGCCCCCAGGAGTGATGCAAGTGGTCATCTTTCTTAGGTGGAAAATGAAACAAGGCCTCAAAGCACGCAGATTCCTTCTTGTCCAAGAGGCCCGGGCAGCAGATGTGTTCCCAAAGACAAGACAGCCCCGAGGCCTCAGACCACAGGGCTCCACACAACAACCTCTGTCTATAAAAAACCTAGCACCCGCCTGTGGCGGCGGAGCCCGTGTCTCGCCTGCTCAGAGCTCCCCACCACTCTGCTGGACAACAAACTCCACTTGCAATCTCATTGCTCCAGCCTCTCCCTCCTCCCCCGCCATTCTCACAATCTCATCCCTCTACGCCAGCAGAGCTCAGCTCCTTCAACTAACTTTTTCCTTGACGTGTCAGAGAGAAGCAAAGCCCAGGTTACTTGGCCCAACAAGTCCCAGCTGTTCTCAGCCCAGGGGCCCATCCAGCTCCTACCTCAACCCTAAGACGGGGCATCCCTCTTACTCACCAGCAGCAGCCACCGCCACCCAAAACCAGCTGGGAGAATGGGCTTGTTGATGCCAAGTGACCCCAATGGCACAGATCCCCAGGGTCCGAGGCCCCTTGCCCCACTGACCTGACTCCCCGCAGGGGCTGGAGGTGCCCAGCGAACGCGGTGGGCCTGGCCTCAGTCCTGTGCTCCTCCCCACAGGGCGGCGGTTAACTTCTTGCGAGATCTGGCCTCCCTCACTGGGGGGCGCTATCACTGCCCCGCGGGTGAGGACGCGCTCTTCAAAATGCACGGCCTGCTGACCAGGGGCTTCATTCACCAAAGGGTAGGTTGTGGAGCTCCTGAGTGAAGTCTGCTCAATAAATGTCAGCAGGCTGACACACGACAAATATCTCCAGACTGACAAGAACTCTGCTTCTCTTGTAAGACAAAATATTGACTAAAGAGGGTTCAGGCTGCCTCTCCTCAAGGTTGGGGAAGGAGCAGGGTTAGGGGTGTAATTTAGAACACTTCACATTCATCAGGAGTTCCCTTTAAGGACCCAATGACATTGGCTCAGCAGGTTAAGGACCCAATGACATTGTCTCTGTGAGGATGCAGGTTCAATCCCTGGCCTCCCTCAGTGGCTTAAGGATCTGGCATTGCTGTGAGCTGAGGTGTAGGTTGCAGATGCGGCTCGGATCCAGTGTTGCTGTGGCTATGGTGTAGGCCCAGCAGCCGCAGCTCCAATTCGACCCCTAGCCTGGGAACCTCCATATGCCACAGGTGCAGCCATAAAATAAAAATTAAAAAAATAATAAGATGGTTCACATTCACAGAGCACTTACTACATGCTATGTGTTGCTTTATGTAAATTCCCTCTTTTAATCCTGCCAGTCGTTATTATACCCATTTAACAGATGAATGAACAGGAATACACTTAAAGTCAGAGTAAATGGTAAAGCTGGAGCCCAGACACCCATGCTCCTAAGTTCCATGCTTTAATTCCTGCATATTTCTGTCTCCTCTCCTTAATGTTACTGATGCACAGATATCCAGATGATCTGTTAAGAAATAAATCTGGGAGTTCCTGTCGAGGCTCAGCAGAAATAAATCTGACTAGTATCCATGAGGATGAGGGTTCCATCCCTGGCCCTGCTCTATGAGTTAAGGATCCAGCCTTGCCATGAACTGTGGTGTAGGTTGCAGACAAGGCTTAGACCCCACATTGCTGTGGCTGCGGCATAGGTTGGCAGCTGTCACTCCAATTTGACCCCTGGCCTGGGAATTTCCATATGCCATGGATATGACCCTAAAAAGCAAAAAAAAAAGAAAGACAGAAAGAAATTTAATAAAGTCATAGGTTCCATCAAGCATGTGGGGTAAGATCTTACAATCTGATGGAAAAATTATGTACACGTTCATACCTTCTAGAAATGTGCTGCTGTCAGGTATGACATTTCCAGGGCAGCAAATCACCCAGTAAGGTAACTGAACCAGAGTTTCAGATTTTTTTTTTTTTTTGGACGTTAAAGTTTACTGTCACAGGACATGGCGTAATTTTTGAAGTCAATTGCTTTGAATAATTTATGCAAGTAACTGCTTTGGGGCAAATATTATCAGAACAAGTGAAAATAATGCATATCCACCCATATCCTTATTACACAGGAAATCAAATTTGACAATAACGGGAAGGTTCTAAGTAAGATCTTATCAACTCAGGTTCTTGGCATAGTTTCCAGGTGCTGAGTGGTACCCCTGCCACTACTACTCTTGGGGAGAGGAAACAGCCTCATCTCTTGCTTAGATTCTCTTGCTAGTTGTACTTTTTTTTTTTTTTATGCCCCACACATGACATATGGAAGTTCCCAGGCCAGGAAATGGAGCTGCAGCTGCCAGCCGCAGCCACAGAAACACCAGATCCCAGCATCATCTGTTATCTACACCGCAGCTCACGGCAATGCCAAATCCTTAACCACTGATCGAGGCCAGGGATCAGACATGCATCATCATGGAAACTAGCTGGGTTTGTTACCACTGAGCCATGATGAGAGCTCCTATTTTTTTGTTTTTTTTTTATGCTTTATTGAAGTATAGTTGATTTACGAGGTTGTGATCATTTCTGCTGTACAACAAAATGACTCAGTCATACACACGTGCATTCTCTTTCAAGTTCTCTGCCCACATTTTTTATTATTATTATTATTATTATTATCATTATTATTATTATTTGCTTTTTGGGGCCGTACCTGCAGCATATGGAAGTTCCTAGGCTGGGGGTTGAGTTGCAGCTGCAGCTGCCGGCCTACACCACAGCCACAGCAATGCCAGATCCTTAACCCACTGAGCAAGGTCTTGTCCTCATGGATCCTCGTTGGGTTCGTTAACCACTGAACCACAAAGGGAACTCCCTCCCACACATATTATTACAGACCACTGGATAGAGTTCTCTGGGTAAGAACTTGTTACTTTTTTTCTTTTTTTTTTTTTTTTGGTCTTTTTTTGCTACTTCTTGGACCGCTCCAGCGGCATATGGAGGTTCCCAGGCTAGGGGTCGAATAGGAGCTGCAGCCACCAGCCTATGCCAGAGCCACAGCAACGCAGGATCCGAGCTGCATCTGCAACCTACACCACAGCTCACAGCAACGCCAGATTGTCAACCCACTGAGCAAGGGCAGGGACCGAACCCGAAACCTCATGGTTCCTAGTCGGATTCGTTAACCACTGCGCCATGACAGGAACTCCAGAACTTGTTACTTTTGAGCGAAGCTCTGGAATTTCATTAGTTAACATAAGAAAAAAGCATGTCTGTGAAGCTCTGTTTTCCTGGAAGAAATAGAGAAGCGGCTGGATAGGTTCCACTGACTACCAGCGAGGTAAGGGGCATATATATACCACTTCTGTTCTACTGCACAGAGAGGGGTTGACATCAGTGAGGTCTAGAGCCCCTCTTGGTATACACTGCCCCTTCCCTACACTGATTCTGGGGCACCTTATTGTAGAGGGTCCCATGTGCGGAACGCCTGGCCTTGACAGGTGGTGAGCTCCCTGTCCCTGGAAGCATGCAACCTGAGGCCCATGGATTTCCTGCCCTGGGTGGAAGGCTACATTGAATGCATTCTAACATTCTTTTCCTGAGATTTTGGATTTTTCAGGTCCCATCCCGTCACTTCATGGACCTCACTTCACACTCATTTCCCCTTTTCAAGGACCCCGCATTGCCACTATTTGAAGGAGATGATTTAAGGAGATTGGCCCAGGAGATCACCAAGGCCAGAAGCTTCCTCTGGCAGGCCCAGTCCTTCAGGTACGCCCTTCAAGCAGCCTCTCCCACCTGCTGTGTGGCTCCAGCCCACCCAGGCTCTGGGCCTCACAGCACCCTGGCTCCAAGAGTTCCTGTCCTGCTTTTCCCCCACCCGGGCCCAGGCAGGTGACCATCTTCCTGCATTTCCCGTTCACTAGGTCCCAGCTCCAGAAGAAAAACAACACCGAGCCAAAGGTTGCTCCTTTTTAGAGACGTGCTTTCAGGTAAGGGGAGGGGATGGATTCACCTTCTGAGTGCCTGTCAAGGGCCAGGCAGCACGCTCTGTTTTGTGGACAGTAGTGACTGCAGGGAGGGGTCAGAAACAATGCTTCCTCTGAATAGAGAAGCCAGGGTGGAGTTCCCGTTGTGGCGCCTTGGTTAACGAGCCCAAAGAGGATCCATGAGGATGCAGGTGTGATCCCTGGCCTCGCTCAGTGGCTTAAGGATCTGGCGTTGCTCTGAGCTGTGGTGTAGGTCGCAGATGTGGCTTGGATCCTGTGTTGCTGTGGCTGTGGGGTAGGCCAGCGGCTGCAGCTCTGATTCGACCCCTAGCCTGGGAACCTCCATATGCCGAGGGTGCAGCCCTAAAGTAGAAAAAAAAAAAAAAAAGGAAGAAAGAAAGAAAAAAAGAAAGACCGGAGTTCCCATTTTGCCTCAGTGGGTTAAGAGCACAACATAGCAGTGTCCCTGAAGTTGCGGGTTCAATCCCTGGCCCCGCTCAGTGGGTGAAGGATCTGGTGTTGCCATGAGCTGTGGTGTAGGTTGCAGATGCAGCTCAGAGCTGGCATTGCTGTGGCTGTGGCATAGGCCAGCAGCTGCAGCTCTGATTTGACCCCTAGCCTGGGTTGCTGTCTTTAAAAAGAAAATTAAAATAAATTGAAGCGCTGTCCTACAGAGAACCTCCCACTGAGCACATGTTGGCCCTGAGGACAGGGTGCCCTGGAAAGTAACTCACAGATCAGCACAATCCCAGACACCAGGGCTCCCTGGGAGCTGAGGGAGAGAAGGCTCTCTCCCTGGGTCCACCCTAACATTCCCACCCCATCCCCAACACACCCCACATTCCAGTCACATGACTGTCACTCGCCAAGAAGTCCTGCACCAAGCCCCTTTGCATGGAATGTCCTTCTGCCACCCTCTGCCTGGCAACTCCTCCTCATCCATCGAGACACAGTGCAGATGGCATCAGCTCCACCTGTGCCCCATCAAGAGTGGTGGCCTCCAGCTTTAACCCCACAGCATCCTGACCTCACATCCCTCTCTATAGAGGCGATACTATCTGCACTCAGCACTCTGTGTCATGCTTCCTTGCTCCCTCGTCTTACTCTTCTCCTTGAGCGTGAGCTCCCTGAGGGATGAGGCTGGTGTCCTGACCCTCTCTAGGTCCCCAGAGCCTGCCATGTGGCAAACACGTAGTAAACAGTGGGCATAAGCTTCGTTCTGAGACTCCAGCTCTGGAGACCAGCCAGGCGGCATTGTTTCTGCTCTGGTCCTCTTGCTGTGTATTTCCCCACCACCCCGGTCCACGGGGGCAACGCAGATGCACCGTCATCCCATCTTGGAGGAAGAAGAGGAACAAGTGAGCCTCACCCTCCCCACCCCCCGTTCAACCAAACTGAACTGAAGTCGGCTCTGGCTCAAGCGTGTGAAAGTCGAGCTGGATCTGTTGAGCCACCCCACTGTGCACATATGAAATGAACGCATCATGTAATACGTTACCTGGAGTCATTCCTAAAACCAGAACAACTGTATTTCATTAGTAGAATCAAAGTTATTTTTAAACTGCTGTGATCATTGGTGTGTGTATGTGTACATTTTTGGTGAGATAAAACTTTATCAGGTTGCCTGGTGCCTCAGTGGGTCAAGGATCCAACATTGTCACTGCTGTGGCCTGGGGCACTGCTGTGGCATGGGTTTGATCCCTGGCCCCAGGACCTGTGTCATGGAAGCCCTCCAGGCATACTGAAGTTCTGGGGCCAGTGGTGGAACCTGCGCCAGAGCAGTGACCCAAGCTGCTACGGTGACAATGCCAGATCCTTAACCTGCTGCACCACAAGAGAACTATTCCCTCCAAAAAACTTTATTAAAAGACTCATATCTAGATATATGATGAACTCCAAAATCAATCAGAAAAAGAAAAATATCCTAACTTAAGTGGACAAAAGAAATGAACAATAAGTATATGAATGTGGGTGTATATGGCTCAACAACACTATCAATCAGTGAAATGCAAATTAAACCACAATGAGATACCACTATACGCCCATCAGAATGGCTAAAAATAAAGACTGACAATATCAAAGTAGGGAGAAATTGGAACTTTCACACATTGCTGGGGTGGGGGTGGGGACAGTATAAATTGGTCCAACCACTTTGGAAAACTGGCAGTTTTTACTAACGTAAAACATATACTTTCTCTCTGCCAGCAGTTCCCCTCCAAAAGAAATGAGTGCACATGTTTGACAAAAGACACCTACAAGAACATTTAGGGAGTTCCCAGCTGTGTGGTGGGTTAAAGATCTGGTGTTGTCGCTGCAGCAGCTCGGGTCTTTGCTGTGACACAGGTTCAATCCCTGGCCCTGGAACTCCTGAATGCTGGGGGCATGGGGAAAAAAAAAAAATGTTTACAGCAGCTTTATTCGTAACAGCCAGAGACTGGAAACTACTTGGTAGAATGGACAAATAAATTGTGACATATTTGTGCCATGGACTACTATGCATCAACTTAAAAAGAATGAACTTCAGGAGCTCCCATCATGGCTCAGCAGAAACGAATCTAACCAGCAGCCATGAGGACACAGGTTCGATCTCTGGCCTCACTCAGTGGGTTAAGGATTTCCGGCATTGCTGTGAGCTGTGATGTAGGTCACAGATGTGGCTTGGATCTGACGTTGCTGTGGCTGTGGTGTAGGCCAGCAGCTACAGCTCCAATTAGACCCCTAGCCTGGGAACCGCCATATGCTACAGGTGTGGCCCTAAAAAGACCAAAAAAAAAAAAAAAAAAAGAATGAACTACAACTATACTCAACAAGATGTATCAATCTTATGAACAATAATCAGACACAAAAGAGCATATACGTGTAAGCTCATGTATATGAAGTTCCAGAATAGGCAAAACTATCATTGTTGCTGTCAATGAGAGAAGAGTGGTTACTTCGTGGGTGGAGGCCACACTGGGGGCATCTGGGCATGCTTGAACCAGTCTTGATCTGGTTGGTGGTTACATCGATGTCTACATGAGTAAAAATTCATCAGATTGTTACACACACACACACAGTTTACTAAGGCCTGACAAGCTGTGGCTACTGGCCCAGGGAGACAGAGGAACCACAGCCCTTAGCACAGTGGATCTCAGTCTGGTCCCTGTTCTGGACAGCTGCCCTCTGCATCCTGTCTCTACACCCAGAGAAAATGGCCTGTGGTCGCTGCTTTACTTTGCTCAGGCTGTCATAACAAAGTGCAAGAGACTGAGTGGCTGAAACAACAGAAGCGTCTCCAGTTCTGGAGGCTGGAAGTCTGAGATCAAGGAGCCAGCAGGGCCATGCTCCCTCTGAATGCACTGGTGGGGATCTGTTCACAGCCTCTCCTGGCATCTAGCAGTTCCTTGGCTTGTGGCATCATATGTCCAGTCTTGGCATGATGTCTGGGTCCACCTTTCCCCTTTCTATAAGGGCCCTACTCTAATATGCTTTCTCTTTGCCAGCTATTCCACTCCAAAAGAAATGAGTGCACATATTTGAGAAAAGAGACATAACGAAAACATTTAGAAAGTTCCCAGGTGTGTGGTGGGTTAAAGATCTGGTGGTGTCACTGCAGCAACTGGGGTTCCTGCTGTGGCACAGGTTCAATCCCTGGTAACTAATTTTTTTTTTTTTTTTTTTTTTTGTCTTTTTAAGGCCCACACCCGCGGCATATGGAGGTTTCCAGGCTCCAGGTCTAATCAGAGCTGTAGCCTCTGGCCTACACCACAGCTACAGGAATGCCAGATCTGAGGCGCATATGAGACCTACACCACAGCTCATGGCAATGATAGATCCTCACCCCACTGAGCGAGACCAGGGATCGAACCCGCATCCTCATGGATGCTAATCGGGTTTGTAAACCACTGAGCCATGATGGGAACTCCCCCTGGTCCCTCTATCTTTAATTACATCTGTAACGACACTGTTTCCAACTTGGGCCACGTGGTGAGGTCCTGGGGTTAGGTCAACATATGAATTTGTGGGGGGGTCAGGGGAGGCCACAATTCAGTTTACAACAGTTGTGTTGTAAACTAGGCTTCTCCTAGCAGGACGACACCAGCCAGCTGGGCCTGGGGACCGTGGATCCTCTGGCCTTGCTGGTGGGAGAGGAAGAGGCTGGTCTTTGTGACTAGGACAGCCCAGAGACATGGTTTGCAAAGTAGCGAAGCACAGGACCTGGGTTTGAATCCCTATCTCTTATCTAATGATAACAGCTATCATTGGTTGCATGCCAAGTGGGCAGGTGTCGTACTCAGCATTCTGCATATGGTACCTTGTTAGCCACCAGCCTCACAACAGTGTAACTGGTACCCACCACTTCCAGATTACAGAGGAGAAAACTGAGCCTTGTAGCTGCTCAAATACACAACAAGAAAGTGGCAGGGCCAAGATTTGGAAACAGGGCTGACCCCATGGCCACCTGCTATGCTCTTGAGCCCCTTTTCATCTCTCTGGACCAGTTTGACTGTCTCTAAAATTGGGCTAAAACAGACTTAAGCAAGATGCCTTACCACCTGGCACATAGCATGTGCTGGCTGAAGTTTTTTCTCTTTCTCACACCCACCTATGCCCACAGAGAAGATTCATACAGGTGAAGTCTTTCTAATAGCCTTCATCTTTTTTCTTTTTTTTTTGCTTTTTAGGGCTGCACCCTCAGCATATAAAGTTCCCAGGCTAGGGGTCCATTCAGAGCTACAGCTGCCAGCCTATGCCACAGCCACACAGGATCCAGCCGCATCTGATACCTACACCACAGCTCACGTTAACGCCAGATCATTAATCCACTGAACGAGGCCAGGGATTCAGCCCACAACCTCTTGGTTCCTAGGTGGATTTGTTTCCGCTGCACCATGATGGGAACTCCTCTAGCAGCCTTCTTTAAGCCAAAGTAACCAGCCCTTGATGCTCTGAGTCTGGGAGCACAGCTCCCATAGCTCTGCTACAGCAGTGGTGCCCGCTGTTGGGTGCATGCCAGCCCCTCTGCTACTGCCACTTTCGAATGAGTTTTCCAGGGATGGTGTGATCCATGTGGATGCCCCCTATGTAAGGGAAAGGACAGTACTGCAGAATCACTGATTAAATGTGGAATGATGGCCCTGGAGAATAACGGATAACCCAGAAGTGGGTGGAAGGATGCAAGAAAGCCAGGTAGATGGCTGGGTAGTGGAAGGGAGGAGAGAAATATATGGAGCGAATTGGATGGATGAAAGGCTGAATGGATAGGTGGAAAGACCGAATGATGGATGAACAGATGAATGGACAAGAAAGAGTTTAAAATTGGTGGAAGGATAGATAAATAGACAAAGAGATGGATGAAAAAATAGGTGGGATAGTGAATAGATCAAAGGGAGGAAAGTGGGAGGAAAGGAAGGCAGGAGGAAAGAAGGCAGAAGGCAGGCTGAACAGGCAGGACAGTGTGAGAGAGGACGTGGATCCCAACCACAGGGCTGTTCTCCATGTCCATGAGTTTGTTTCTGTAGATAGCTTCGTTTGTGCCAAGGGGTAGATTCCAGATATAAGTGGAACATGAGGGGGGATAATGTGAGAAACAGAATATGTGTGTGAGAGAGAGAGACTGGGTCACTTTGCTGTACAGCAGAAATTGACAGAACATTATTATTATTATTATTATTATTATTTTTTTTTTTTTTTTTTTTTTTTTTTTTTTTTTTTAAAGAGAGGACATGGATGGATAGGTGGGTGTAGAAAGAAAGACAGTTCCTTGGGGTTCTAGGCCGTCTATGCGGGCTAGGACTTGGACCCTTTCCCCATCAGCATCGCGGCCCATGTCACCCTTGGACCGGCCTCAGTCTCCCCTCTGTAAGAGCCTGCAGGTCCTCACGTTAGAGACGACGCTTGAAGGGCGACGGGGACCGAGGAAAACGGCGTTGGGCGGGCGTGGGGCGGTCCCGGAGCCCCGAGGCGGCGGCGGCCCCGCCCCGAGGCGGCGGCCGGGCTGCGCTGGGCTCCGAGCGGAGACAGACCGTCGCTCCGGGAGCACGTAGAGCCGCTGGAGCCGGGCCGGGTGAGTGCAGCCGGGGCGCGGGGCGGGAGGAAGCAGGGGGACCGGTCCTCGAGCTGCCTGGCCCTTCGCTCTCGGAGTGGGGGGCCCGGTCCTGCCGCCCGCGAGAGGAGGTCACGCCCGGGGTAGTTCCTGACGCTCTTTCACGGAACCACGCTTTGGGTCCCCGGAGACCTGGATCCAGGCCTAGCCACTCACTGAGACGCCATCAGAACTCGTAAATATTCTCTGAGCCTCAGTCTCCCTCCCCGGATGTTGGGAACTGTAGCCTCGCTGCACAGGACTGGCAGGGGGATTAACTGCGGCTCCGCCTGGGCTCAGACGGGTGCAAGTGCCCATCCGCTCTGAGTGGTTTCATTCATTGAGTGGTTTGCTGACAGCCTGCTTTGTGCCAAGCTCAGGTCTGGGTCCACGGATACTACAGTGATCCAGGCCCTTCTGGAGCATGCATGCCAAGGGTCAGGACCCACCTGTGAGCTGGACCGGGCAGCCAGGGTTTTGTGGGTCCATTTGACAGCAGTGGATACTGAGATGGTGAGGTCATAAAGACCTCCTTGCCCAAGGGCAAACCCAGCAAATGAGACCTGAGGCAGGGTCCCAGCCTTTGACACAGAAAGTATCCTCATGAGGATAGGACAGCTCTAGGGAGTTCTGTGGTGGTTCAGTGATTAATGAACCTGACTAGTATCCTTGCGGACGTGCGTTTGACCCCTGGCCCCGCTCAGTGGATTAAGGATGTTGGTTGTGAGCTGTGATGTAGGTTGCTGACATGGCTTGGATCCTGTAGGCTACAGTAGCTACAGCTCCGATTCAGCACCCTAGCCTGGGAACCTCCATAGCTGTGGGTGCAGTCCTAAAAGACAAGGAAAAAAAAAGACAGCTCTGGTGCCACAGACTCTTCCCCCTGGACAGAGTCCCCTGGGCTTGGATGGATGGTTCCACCCTGGGGTTGCAATCGCCCCTCCCAATGGGGGAGATAGATTTGCCCCCTGTGCTGACTGAGATCTGGGGTGTCTCCCCTCCCGGGTAAACCTGAGTGCTAGTGCTTGTACAGGGCATGACTGAATCCCCTACTGAGACCTTTGGTGAGCAGGGCAGTGACAGTGGAGACTAGAAGATACCCTCTAGTTGTCCCCGTAACCACCACCAGCAACACCTCTGGGGGCTCATCCCTCAGTCATTCAGTTTCTCAGTTGCACCTGTTCTTTTTCACAGTCACTATGTGTCACACAGGGCAGAGTTTACCTACCTCTGCATCCATTCAGCCTGACACACAGTAGGCCCATTGTACACAGATGCCGCTATTACTGATGATAATGGTCCAGCCTTATCCTCAGATAGAGCAGGAGGTAGCAGGTGAGAGGATGGTGACAGTGGCTGCCAGCCTGGCCTGCTTTAAGTCTGCAGTGAGGAGGACAGGATCCTCAGGGCTGGCCCCCAAGGCCCAGGTCTTGAAGCCCACAGTGGACTTGGGTGGCCACCTGCACTGCTGGCAGACCTGGGTGAGCCGGAGGCGGCAGAGGCCAGGGCAGAGGTGGTACGGCACTTGTACAAGTTTCCAGGGCCCTGTGGATTCTTCTCCTCCTCTGCTTCCTCCTGTTCCTCCTTCTCGCCTCCTCCTCCAGGAAGCCCTCCCCATTTCCCTGTCAGAAAGCAGTCACCACTACCCCCCAACCCCCAGTCAACTGGGGTTCCCCTTGGCATGATTTGTTCTGTCGCCCTCTGGTGCTGCATGGGAACCTCGATTTTAAGGAGCTGGTATAGCGGTCAGGAATGCTTGGGGTAAATCTCAGTCGGGCAGTGTGACTTTGAGCATTGGATTATCCAGCCGTGAAACCCAAAATCTGGCCGCCTTGTCTCTGACTTTCTCTGAGGAAGGCGGCAGCCACCTTGGAAGTTCTCAAGACTCTGAAAGGGAGAGAGACAGTGGGAACTCAGAGGGTCTCTAATTCCCACCAGAAGGTCCCCCAAGACCCCAGGGAGCTAATCATCCACGTGACTTGAGCAACTCTACAACATCCATTCTTTTATTTTTCCCTGCAGGTGGACAGATCCTGGGCCCCCATGGCTGAGTAGAAGATGAAGCCCACTCCAGCAGGCTCCTCCCCAGAGGCCTGCAAAGCTGCAGGGCAGGGGGAGCCGAGCTGCCCTGTCTGCCAGGCCCGGGGCGGGGTCTTGGCCCCCAGACCTGAGTCAGGGCCTGGGCTGGGACCTGTTGCTGTGTCCAGACCTGCGCTGGGGCCTGCTGTGGTTCTAGAACCTGGATCAGGGCCTATTGCTGTGTCCAGACCTGGGCTGGGGCCTGGTTCTGTGTCAGGTCCTGGATCTGGGCCTGGTACTATTCCAGGCCCTGGCGTAGGTTCTGGTGCTGTTCCGGGGCCTGGTACTGTTCTAGGGCCTGGGCCTGGGCCTAGTGTGGTTCTAGAACCTGGATCAAGACCTGGTGCTGCTTCAGGACCTGGGCCAGGGCCTGGAGCAGTGTCAGGGCCTGGGCTGGGGCCAGGGCCTGGTCCTGCTCCAGGACCCAGTCTGGCTGTGGGGCCTGGGCCAGCAGCTGGGTCAGTACCTGCTTCCGGAGCTGCACCCTTACCTGGGCCCAGACGGGGATCAGGGACTGGGCACGAACCCAGTGAGCCAATAACAGCCCCAACACCAGCACCACAGCAGAAGACTCAGGTGACACCTGTGCTGGCCTCCAGGCAGAAGGTTCTGGTGACTGGAGGAGGAGGCTACCTGGGCTTTACCCTGGGTTCCAGCTTAGCTAAGAGCGGCATTTCTGTCATCCTGCTCGACCTCCGCAGACCCCAGTGGGAGCTGTGCCCAGGCACCGAGTTCATCCAGGTGCGGTGAGAAAGCTCTTGGGGGGACTTGGGGGGAGGACAGGCTGGTGGTGGAAGTCAGGGGACATTGTCTAGTGTGTAACCAACCAGTGGCTGGTACTGAAGAGCACAGGCTCTGATGTCAAACTGTTTAAGCTCCAACTCCAGCTCCCAGCTGAGCAGCCTTGGCCGCAGGGCACCACCCCTCTGAGCCTCGTGTCTCCAGCCACCGAACTAACAGTATCTCTTTCACAAGGGTCCTGTGTGGGACTTCCCATCGTGGCACAGCAGAAATGAATCCGATGAGGGCCCATGAGGTTGTGGGTTCGATCCCTGCCCTTGCTCGGTGGGTTAAGGATCTGGTGTTGCCGTGAGCTGTGGTGTAGGTCGCAGACGTGGTTCCGATCCCATGTTGCTGTGGCTGTGGTGTAGGCCAGCATCTGTAGCTCCAATTTGACCCCTAGCCTGGGACTCTCCATATGCCATGGGTATAAATAAAAAAAATTTAAAAACGCAAGGGTCCAGTGTGAAGTTGAGGAGTCAGTGCATGTAAAAGGCTGAGCACAGCCTCTGTGACTTAGCTCAGTAAATGGGGCTGATGATGCTGCCCAGTGGGAACTCGTAGTAAATCCTGCCCCATAGCCCGTCCTGGCCCTGCGGATGCTGGGCCCAGGGGAAGCAGTAGGGCTCAGGGACCTGGCCAGGTGCCATTCGCCGGATTGCCTTGGACCCAGACCTCCTACCTCTGTGTCCGCCATCTCCTCCGTCCCTGTTTCAGGCTGATGTCCGAGATGCAGAAGCCCTGCACCAAGCCTTTGAAGGGGTGGACTGTGTCTTCCACGTGGCCTCCTACGGAATGTCGGGAGCTGAGAAGGTGAGCCCCTCACACACAGCGCCTGGAGTTAGAGTGGGGTTCAGGTCCCGGCTCTGCCCACCCCCCTCATGCCCACATGTTCGTTATTTCTCTTCACCTACTCCAGAAGGATTGGGGCTACACCCCACCTGCGATTTGCATCCATGAGACCAAATGCCAGTTCTGCTGTTTTCTAGCTGTGTGACTAGGACAAGTTAACTTAACCTCTCCTTCATCTATAACCTGAGGACACTACTAGTACTTATGTCACAGCCTCTCCAGAGAACAGGGAGCAGTATCTATCAAAGCATACAATACCCTTTGAATCAGAAATTATACTTACTTAGATATATGCAGCAGTGTTTTGGTGTTTTTTTTTTTTTGTTTTTTTTTGTTTTTGCTTTTTAGGGCCACACCAGCAGCCTATAGAGCTTCCCAGGCTAGGGGTCCAATCAGAGCTGCGGCTGCCAGCCTACACCAGAGCCACAGCAACGCGGGATCTGAGCCACATCTGCAACCTACACCACAGCTCACAGCAACGCCGGATCCTTAACCCACTGAGCGAGGCCAGGGATCGAACCTGTGTCCTCATGGATGCTGGTCAGATTTGTTAACCGCTGAAGCATGGCAGGAACTCTTGCAGCAGTGTTTTGAATAACAAGACAGGAAATAACCTAAATGCCCATCAGTTGGGAACTCTTTAAATAAATTGTGATATAGCTCAACAGTGAAATTCTATGCAGCCATTCCAAAGCCCGAGGTAACTCAGTATGTGCCCAGAACAGAACAGTTTCCAATGTGTAAAAACAGTGTTTGGCACTGTTTTGCTTCTTTTTAAAAAGCCATACAGTCACACATCGTATGTGCTGATGTTAAGTTGTGCAGATTATCTCTAGAAATCCAGAGACTGGTAACAGTGGTTACGTCTGGGCAGGAAAAAGAGGGACTTGGAATCAGGAGGGGAAGGAAATTTTCCTCTTCACCGAATACCCATTTCACGGTTTTGTGTTATTTTTAATCTTGTGCTTATATTACCTGTTAAACAAAAACAGCCACAACAAGAACAAATACAGTTTAGAAATCGATAGGGGAGTTCCCATTGTGGCTCAGTGGGTTAAGAACCTAACATTGTAGGAGTTGCCATCGTGGCGCAGTGGTTAACGAATCTGACTAGAAACCACGAGGTTGCGGGTTCGATCCCTGGCCTTGCTCAGTGGGTTAAGGATCCAGCGTTGCTGTGAGCTGTAGTGTAGGTTGCAGACGCGGCTCGGATCGTGTTGCTGTGGCTCTGGCGTAGGCCGGTGGCTACAGCTCAAATTAGACCCCTAGCCTGGGAATCTCCATGTGCCACGAGAGTGGCCCTAGATAAGGCAAAAAGACAAAAAAAAAAAAAAAAAAAAAAAAAGAAGAACCTAACATTGTATCCATGAGGATGCAGGTTCAATCCTTGGCTTTGCTCAGTGGCTTAAGGATCTGGTGTTGCCTCAAGTCTCAGTGTAGGTCGTAGATGCAGCTGGGATCTGGTGTTGCTGTGGCTGTGGAGTAGGCTGGCAGCTGCAACTCCAATTTGACCTCTAACCCAGGAACTTCCATATGTCCAGGGTGTGGCCACAAAAAGAGAAAGAGGAGTTCCCATCATGGCACAGCGGAAACGAATCCCACTAGGAACCATGAGGTCGCAGGTTCGATCCCTGGCCTTGTTCAGTGTGTTAAGGATCCGGTGTTGCCGTGAGCTGTTGTATAGGTCGCAGACGCAGCTCAGATGCTGTGTTGCTGTGGCTGTGGTGTAGGCCAGCAGCTACAGCTCCAATTAGGCCCCGCTAGCCTGGAAACCTCCATATGCTGCGGGTGTGGCCCTAAAAAGACAAAGAGACAAAAAAAAAAAAAAAAAAGAAAAAGAAAAGAAAAAAATAATATGGAGCCCACCTCCTCATGTGGTTGTAGGAATTAAGTGAGATGTAAAGGCTTTGCCCTGTCTCTGATGCAGAAGCAGCTCTCCCTGTAACCTAGTTGTTTTTATTTTTCACACCCCAGCCCCTGGCTTGGGTAGAGACAGTATTACTGTGTCCGTCTTACAGATGAGGCAGCTGAGACTTCTTCCCAAGCAACGAAACAATCCAACACATATGAGTCTCTTTTCTGGGTCAAGCCCTTTCCCAGGTCCTCCCATGGGGCTTATTCAATCCTGCCGGCCCACCAAGGGGTCTGCCCTCACTTTCTGATGAGGGAGCAGACAGCCAGATGGGGGATGGAACCTCCCCTGCTGGCCCAGGTAGATGGTAGCAGAGAGGAGCCGAGGGCTACCTTGCACTGCCTAGGGGCCCTTTGGGGTCCCCAGCTCTGAGCTGCAGCCCCCGTCCTTCCCCACCCAAGCCCAGGCTCACAGCCTCAGCACCAAGGCATGAGACAGCACCCCAACTCTCCCATCCCCGTCTTGTCTTTTAGCTGCAAAAAGAGCAGATTGAGTCTATAAATGTCGGAGGCACCAAACTAGTGATTGATGGTAGGCGCTCAGCGGGAGTGTGACCTGCCGTGTGCTTGCTGTCCCTCTCCCACTCCTGCCCTGGGCCCAGCTCTGGGGGACAGGGCAGGGGGACAGAGGCAGGAGGCTCCTGCCCTCCCCAGCAGAGGGCCTGGGGACAGCACATCCTTCCCATTCTGCAGGCCTGCCCAGGCCCCTGCATGGGTGGCTCAATGTGGCCTCCCCGTGTGGCGGAGTTTGCACAGAGGGCTTAGGTGTTGGGAGCAAGAAAAGCTGCCGAAGCGCCACCATAGAAGACCCCCCATCTGGGCTCTCTGGGCATGTCCTGCCTTGTCCTGCATCCCGTCTGTCTCTCCTATTCTAGAGTGTGTTTTCTCTCTGTCCCCACTGAGTGAGACCTCTTCAGACCTGGCCCTGGCAAAGTAGTCCAGGGGCCACAGCCACACTGAGAAGGAAGAGGGAGCCAGCTGGGCCCCCAGGGGTCCACGGAGCAGGGACCTGACCCCTGCCCAAGTTAAGGGAAGGATGCCCTTCCCTGCAGACCCAGGATGTGTGGCTGGAGGCTGGGAGGAGGATTCACCCAAGGAGGTCCCTCTGGGCACCTCCTCAGCCAGCCTCCTGCTCACATCAGCTCCGTGTGTGTGTGTGTGTGTGTGTGTGTGTATGTGTGTGTGTGTGTTGCCCTGTGACCTGTCGCTGCAGTTTGTGTTCGCCGGCGGGTTCCAAGGCTCATCTACACCAGCTCCGTCAATGTCGTGTTTGGCGGGAAGCCCATAGAACAGGGCGATGAGGACTCTGTGCCATATGTCCCACTGGAGAAGGTACCTGGCTCCCGGGAGAGGTGGGCGGGGCCCATGGACCTGGGACCCACAGTCCAGAGGGTAGGGCGGGGCGGAGCCAAGGTCAACCTCACCACTCATGGTGAGACCCGGGAAGAAAGAGTCCCCAAAACCGGGTGGCACAAGCCTCTTGTCTTTTGGCCGGTCTTGCCAGCAGGGTCTTTGAAATCACACAGACCTGGCCTTGAGCCGGCAAAGCCACTTCATACTGGGGGCCCCCCTGAGCAAATCCACTTGGAGCCTCTCCTTTTTTGGCTGGGTGTGATGACACACCCAATGGGGACGTGGAGAGCTGGAAGCGAGATGATGGATATGAAAATGCCACATGAGCATTAAAGGATGACATGTAAACAACCTACCGGACGTGCATCCAGCATCCACATCCCGGAGCAGGCGTTGCGGCTGGTGAATCAAAGCGCCTCTGGTTGTTGTTGCTGCTCTGAACTCTCTTCTCTATCCCTGTGGCTCCCACCCAAAGGGAGAGGAGGGGTAGTGGGGTTCAGGACGTGGCTATTTCTCAGTGGGGATCCCAGCAGTGAACCCCCATGTGGTCTGAAACAAAGGTGCAGCCCTGAGGCCAGGTGGGCTGGGCAGGCATTGCTGACAATGTCCCTGACCCCCATCTGGTGGCTCTGTTCTCCCTGTCGTCTGCAGCACATGGACCACTACTCCCGAACCAAAGCCATCGCCGACCAGTTGACCCTCATGGCCAATGGGACACCTCTCCCAGGTAGGTACTGGGGCGCCTGGCTCACAGCCAGTGTGCATGTCCCCTGCTGCCTCCCTGAGGTATGTGCGTGATTCTAGCTTTGAGCTGATATGTTGCTAAGGCCCAGCTTCCTTCCAAAGGACATTTCCCCTCAGCCTTGGACATTCTTCATCCCACTACTTCTGAGCACCCCCACCCCCGCCAGGGATACAGCCTGGAAAGCATCAGGCCCCGTCTCTGCCGTCACATTGCATGGGTCAGCCCAAGTCTGGCTCTCTTTTCTGCCACATAGAAGGGGCTCCAGTTTGGGGGACCCTCTCTATATAAGAGTACAGATGTATGAATATGCAGTGAGGTATATAGCGCTTTGGAGGGGCCATGCAAGTAAGGGGCCCTTCAGGAACTCCCAGAAAAATTGGCCTGGATTGCTTCTTCTTCCTGTATTGACAGAGAGAAATAATCAAGGAGTTCTCTGATGGCCTCGCCGGTTGAGACTCCTGCGTTCTCACTGCTATGGCTCTGGTTGCTGCTGTGAGGGGTAGGTTCAATCCCTGGCCCAGGAGTTCCCACATACTGCCTCTGTGGCAAAAAAGAAAAAAATACAACAAGAAAAAAAAGAGAGAGAGAACCTGAAATAAACATTGAAACTCTCATTTAAAAAGAGAGAGAGAGAGAACCTGAAATGAACAGTGAAACTCTCATTTGGAAAAAAAAAAAAAAGAAGAAATAATTAGGAGTTCCCGTCGTGACTCGGTGGTTAACGAATCCCACGAGGAACCATGAGGTTGCAGGTTCGATCTCTGGCCTCGCTCAGTGGGTTAGGGATCCTGCGTTGCTGTGGCTGTGGCATAGGGTGGCAGCTGTAGCTCCGATTAGACCCCTAGCCTGGGAATCTCCACATGCTGTGGGTGCAGCCCTAGAAAAGGCAAAAAGCTCCCCCCCCCAAAAAAAGAAATAATCCTAGACTAGGGACAGGTGGCAGCATGGCACAGTGGCAGCATGGCACAGTGGCTAGGCACCCACGTACTGGCATCAGACTGAACTGAGTTCAAATCCAGGCCCCACCACCTCTTAACTATGTGATCATGGTCAGTGTCCTTATTCTCTCCTAGTCTGAGATGTTTCATCCATGAAAATAGGATCCATCTACAAAACAGAAACAGACTCACAGACACAGAGAGCAGGCTTGTGGTTGCCAAAGGGGAGGGGGAAGGAAATGGGTTGGACTGGGAGTTTGGGGTTAGTAGATGCCAACTATTACATTTTGAATGAATAAGCAATGAGGTCCTGCTGTACAACTCAGGGAACTATATCCAGTCTCTTGGGATAGAACATGATGGAAGATAATATGAGAAAAGGAATGTGTATACACACACACATACACACCCCTATGACTGGGTCCCTATGCTGTACAGCAGAAATTGGCACAACATTGTAAATCAACTATACTTTAATTTAGAAAAAAGAAAATGTGGGTATTGGAATTTACCTCGAAGAGCTGGAGTGAGAATAAAATAATGATGAGTATTGTTAAAAAAAACAAAACAAAAAAAAATATGGGGAGAGTTCCCTGGTGGCCTAACAGGTTAAAGACTGGAGTTGTCACTGCTGTGGTGTGGGTTCAATCCCCAAAAAAAACCACACGAATAAATTGTGTTTATTAAGTGCTTTTTACATAGCAAGACCTATTTTATGTGCTAGTTTTACATGCAAAACTCTCAATAACTCTTCACAGCGTCCATATGAGGTGAGAACCTTACCTACCATTGCTTTCCAAACTCAGGAATCAAATAGATTCAGATAAATTCCTTGCTATCCAAATTATCACTATTTGCTGAAATTCAAACACTAAAAAGAATCAGGAGTTCCCACTGTGGCTCAGTGGTTACAAACCTGGCTAGTATCCACGAGGATGCTGTTTAGATCCCTGGCCCTGCTCAGTGGGTTAGGGATCTGGCGTTGCTGTGACCTGCAGTTGTAGGTCACAGATGCAGTTTGGATCTGGCGTTGCTGGGCATTGCTGTGGCTGTGGTGTAGACTGGCAGCTGCAGCTCTGATTCAACTCTAGCCTGAGAATTTCCATATGCTGCAGGTGTGGCCCTAAAAAGAAAAAAAAAGAAACTAAAAAGAATCAGAAAACTTGATTTCTCACTGTCTAAACTCCAGAGCCAAGTAGATTAGGAGAGTGAAGCTTGCTTGCAATGAAAATCCCAAATTTACAGGAGAGAAAACTGAAGCTAAGAGGGTAACTGACTTAGCTCAAGGTCACATAGCTATGAGGTAGCAGTGGTGGAATTTGAAAACCCCCTACCCCCCAGGGGAGTCTAACTCCGGAGCTCTCCGGTTTACCCATTGTGCTGCCCTGTAGCCCTGGCTCGATAGTTCTCTGAGTAGTTCTCTGAGCGTGAATTCTTTTCTCTAGAATCCTCCCCATCCCAGCCCCTCACCCTGGGGCTGTCTATACCTGGACCTCTCATCCCAATGGGAACATCCAGCTGTGTTTCCCAGGAGCTTGACCCCGCGCAGTTGAATTCTCTTCTCTACCATGGCCTCCCCTGGCTGGGCCAGCAGCCTACAAGCCAGACACCTAATCCTCTGGCTGAGAATTATTTATACAAGCATCCCCAGCTTTCCCTGGTCAGGAGAGTCATGGATACCCTGGGCCCAGCCCCTCTGGGACATGGCCGCCCAGTGCCCCACTGGCCAATGTCAGCTGCAGCCCGACCAACCCTCCCTCCCCCACCCCCAGCCCTGCCTACCCGCCCAGGGGACCCAGAGTTTACAATTAGCTGCAGGCTGTTTACAGGAAAGTGCACCTGATACCTGCTTTCCAGGAGTCGAGCCCCGGTCACCCTAGGTGACTTCCAGTCCCTACTATCTAGCTGGTCCTTGAGACTCTGCCTTTAACCTGGCCTGGAGCACCCTGGTGCCTGGAACAGAGTCCTTAGATGTGCAGACCCCAACTCAGTGTGAACACCTTGTATCCTCCTGTCTCTGGGTGTGTTCGTGTCCTGAGGCCACCCGGACAATGACCATAAACCTGGTGGCTTAAAACAACAGGAATTTCTTCTCCGGCAATTCCTGCAGTTCACAGACAGATGTCTGAAATCAGAGAGGCATTAGGGTTGCGCTGCCTCCAAAAGCGCAAGGGGAGAGGGAAAGACCTGCCTCGACTCTTCCAGCTTCTGGCGGCCCCAGAAGCTTGGGGTCTTTTCTCAGTGTGTGGTTGCATCGCTCTAGTCTCTGACTCTGTCTTTACCTGGCCTTTCCTTCTCCAGGTGTCTCTTCCCAGTGGGCCTCTTATACGGATACCTGACGTTAGGGCTCGTCTGGATAATCCAAGCTCATCTCATTTTTATATTTTATTTTATTTTAGTTTGCTTTTTAGGACCGCACCCTCGGCATATGGAGATTCCCAGGCTAGGGGTTGAATCGGAGCTACAGCTGCCAGCCTACACCAGAGCCACAGCAACGCAGGATCCAAGCCAGGTCTGCGACCTACGCCACAGCTCACAGTGACGCTGCATCCTTAACCCACTGAGCAAGGCCAGGGATCAAACCTGCAACCTCATGGTTCCTAGTCAGATTCATTTATGCTGCACCATGATGGGAACTCCTCATTTTTATTTTTATTTACTCCTTTTTCATCTTATTTTTAGATCCTTAATTACATCTACAAAAACCCCTTTTCCAAAGACGGTAGTGTCCCCAGGTTCTAGGATGTGGATGGATGTTTTCAGGGTGCCACTGTTCAACCCACTACACTGGGCCTCGTTGTTTGTTTCCGTAGGAAAATGGTTTTGTACACGGGAAGAAACAGCATACATTCAAAACTTACAGATAAGGGTTAGCTGTATTGCTCATCTCTTAAAAAAAGTTTATATAAATATTCAGTCAAAAAGTTCCCATGGTGGCGCAGCAGAAGCAAATCAGACTAGGAACCATGAGGTTGCGGGTTTGATCCCTGGCCTTGCTCAGTGGGTTAAGGATCTGGCATTGCCATGAGCTGTGGTGTAGGTCGCAGACACAGCTTGGATCCCTCGTTGCTGTGGCTGTGGTGTAGGCCGATAGCTGTAGCTCTGATGAGACCCCTAGCCTGGGAACCTCCATATGCCACGGTGCGGCCCTAAAAAGCAAAACAAACAAACAAACAAAATTTAGTCAAAACCAACAGGATTATCTCCCTTGAAATGTTATCTATACAGATTTCCAAGTAGGCCACAGGGCTCTATACTGTTTTGGAATGTCCTCAGAAGGCTCGGTCATTAATCAGGTAACAGAGTAAAAACCCCAGAGTCCTTTCTTTCAAATGAAAGTTAGGGGTTGAAGCAGAGCAGTAGCCACCAGCCCACACCACAGCTCAGAGCAATGCTGGATCCTTAACCCACCAAGTGAGGCCAGGGATCAAACCTCATGTCCTCATGGATCCTAGTCGGGTTCATTACCACTGAGCCACAACAGGAACTCCCCCATCTTCTTGGCTTGTGGCTTGTGGTCTCCTCCTCCTTCCCTGCTTCTTTGGAAGCCTCTCCGCCCTCCGAAGCCTCCCTGGCCTCTGCCACCAAATCCACCTTGGCCACCTCAGCCTCCTCCTTGGCCACCAAAGCCACCTTCACCCTTAGGCTTGGCCCTGGATGTCCTCATAAAGGAAAGAGGGCATTTGGCTAAAGCCCAGAGATGCCAGTCTTGCCTAATTTATGGAGAAAGAGGAATTTATGCTGGAAGGATGTGGGATAGCTTCTAGACATAGATTCCAGAAAAATGACCATCAGGGTTTAAAAGGACAGAGGCGGGGCAGCTCCAGGGACCTGGGAGGCAGGAGCCGTGATCAGTTCCTCGGGGTGAGTCCCCCTCCTAGGATTTTAGATTCAGTGACACTCAGAGTCACATTCCTGCATGGGAACATGGCCTTGGCCCAGCTTGGGTCCCGTGGCTGCCACCTCAGGGAGAGGGGTGCATCTAGACTGACAGCTCCCCCCTCCCCAGACCAGGTGGAGACGGGAAGAGGGTCCCCAAAGGAAGGTGAGCTTCTGGGCTCAGAGGATGACACACACTCTGGGGAGCCCAAGCTGGGAGCATTGCCACGTGGCGGACCTGAGCCTTAGGAGAGAGGAATGTCTTCTAGGAGGCGCCACCTCCGCTAAGGAGCTGGGGTTGAGAGTCAAATAATTTACACGTAGTAGCTTTTTAAAAATGTAATCTTGGCTTTCCCTTTTGGCACAGCAGGTTAAGGATCCAGCATTGTCACTAAAATGGCTTGGGTCCCTGCTGTGGCATAGGTTCAATACCCCGCCCAGGAACTGCCACATGCCATGTGCAAGGCCGGAAGAAAAAAACAAAACCCATAACAGGAAACAAAACAAAACAAAAAAAAACAAATGAAAAACCCCCTACTATTTAATTTTTTTTTTTTTTTTTTTTGTCTTTTTTGCCATTTCTTGGGCCACTCCCGCAGCATATGGAGGTTCCCAGGCTAGGCGTCGAATCGAAGCTGTAGCCACCGGCCTACACCGGAGCCACAGCAACACGGGATCCGAGCCACGTCTGCAACCTACACGACAGCTCACGGCAACGCCGGATCCTTAACCCACTGAGCAAGGCCAGGGATCGAACCCAAAATCTCATGGTTCCTAGTTGGATTCCTTAACCACTCAGCCATGACGGGAACTCCTAAAATTTTTTTTTTAATCTTAAACACAAATGGATTATGAGAATAAATTGAAAATTTTGTAGGCGTTTTTTTTCTTTTTTTCCTTTCTTTTTAGGGCTTCCCCCACAGCATATGGAAGTTCCCAGACTAGGAGTCAAATCAGAGCTGCAGCTGCCAGCCCACACCGCAGCCACAGCAACTCAGGATCCAAACTGCATCTTCCACCTCTGCCATAGCTTGTGGCAACACCAGATGAGTGAGGCCAGAGATGGATCCTGCATCCTCACAGATGGTATGTCCAGTTCTTAACCCATTGAGCCGCAATGGGAACTCCAAAAACTTTGGCAGGCTTTCTTCAGGCTTAAAAGGAATATATTTGGAGCAGCCTTCCAGGTTGTAACCACAGATCCCCGGGGGAGACATGCTCCCACTGCCACTTGTGGGGGCCCCTCAGCAGGGAATTTGGGAAGCCCCGGAGCAAGCTCTGTCTTGGTCTGGGGACTCTGGCACAGAGCAGGGAGAGTCAGGGGAACAGACCCCCAGCTCTCACACTGATGACTCTTATCCTTTCCTTTCCCCGTTGCTTTCTGGAAAGTATAGCTGCTCCTGCCAGTTACAGAGCACCCATTTTCCAGGTGAGGAGACCAAGGCTGAGAGAGCTAAGGGTCTTTTTGTTAGTAGTCTGTCACCCAAGGCATCAAAGCAAAGAGCCTGGGCTTTGGTCCCATCTCAGCTCCACTAGGCTGAGCTGTGTGCCCTTAGGCCAATCATAGCCCTTCTCTGAGCCTTGGTTCTTTTATCCATAAAGCAGGGATAATAACAGCTCCCACCTCTCAGGGTTGCCTTGAAGGCAAAATTCCAGGTTGACCAGAGTGCCAAGCACATAGTAGGACCTCTCTGAAAGCCATCATGGTCCTTACCTGATAACCAGGAAAAGGAAGGAACTATAGCTATTGGCACGAGGGCCTGTGTGTCTGTGTGCATCTGTAAAATGGGCACCGCAGGACTCTCATGGGAGTCGAAGGAGATTATGTCCATCAAGTGCTGGTTAAACCCTCACGGGCCATGCAGAGAGCTGCGTCTAGGTCTTGCCTGTGAGCATCCTGAAGGCAGGGACCACTTCCTCATCACTCTGATTCTTCACAGCATCCATCCCAGGGCCCAGTGCTGCAGGGTGGGAGTGGGGGAGATGATTCTGAATAGTGCTTGTTGAATGACTAACTGATTGCCTGAGAGAGTCATTCATGGAATGAGGAAATGTCTAGGACCTGTCCGGGTGAGGAACAGGAGAGGTGGACAGCCTTTCTGTCCCTCTCCCTGCTCCCCTCCCGAGGCCCCTGACCACCCTCTGCTGTGTTATAGGAGGAGGCATTCTGCGGACCTGTGTGCTCAGGCCCCCAGGCATCTATGGCCCCGAAGAACAGAGGCACCTGCCCCGCGTGGCGGTATGTTGACCCAGTCCCAGGCCAGAGGCACGGGAGGAGCCTGGCTGATATGTGTGTGAATGGGGACATGTCAGTCGTGGGGCAGTGTCCCGAGTTGGGGACCCTCAGTTCTGGGAGAACTCATGCCCCCATCAGGCCCAGCAGGGACAGGGCTCTCAGCCTGCGCCAGCCAGGCCTGGATACTGGTCGAGGAGACATGGAGCTGTGACCCCAAACAGGCAGAGGAAACTATTGCCCTGCTCAGATGTAGGCTCCCTAAGGATGGGCCATCTCATCTCATCCTGCCGGCGCCAGAGTCTTCATCCAGAAACCCTCTCCCCAGGGAAGACCGCGTGCCAGGATCTAACTACAGGGAATTCTAGATCCTGTCTTCGAATTCCTCCCAGCCTGTTCGGGGAGACAGACACCATAGCCATAGATTCAGGATGCTAAGGGCTGTGTAGAGGGAAGAAGGGGGAAGATGGGAGCACAGCACAGAGGGCCTGGCAGGGGAAGGTCCAGGAGGGCTTCCTGGAAGAAGTGATGCCTGTGCTGTTTGGATAGAGAAGAAACTAACCAAGGAAATGGGGTGATAGTGAGAAGGGGGTCCAAGTAGAGCAGACAGCTTGGGCACAAACCTGGAAATGAAAAAGCGTTCCAGGTTTGGGGAGGATTCCGTGAACAAAATAGATGATTCCTGCCCCTGCAGGGTATATATTTGCATGGGAGGAGAGAGGTGATAAACATGGTACATGGCAAGGGGTGTTTAAAAGCCCCAGAGACTGTGGCGGAAGAGGAAAAGTGGCATGGGGAGAGGTAGCAGGGGGTGCAGGCAGTCAGGGGAGCCTCTTCAAGCAAGGACTTCAAGCATCACCTGGAAAGAGGCACCCAGTGCATCACTCACGTAGTTGGAGGGAGAGCCCTGCAGGCAGAGGAACGGCTAGTCCAAAGCCCTAAGGTGGGGGGTTCCCGTTGTGGCTTAGAGGAAATGAATCCGACTAGTATCCATGAGGACGTGGGTTCGATCCCTGGCCTCACTCAGCGGGTCAAGGAGCTGGCATTTCCATGAGCTCCCTGCCTCGCTCAATGGGTCAAGGATCATGAGTTGTGGTGTAGGTCGCAGACATGGCTCAGATCTGGCGCTGGCTATGGCTGTGGCATAGGCCGGCAGCTGTAGCTCCAATTTGACCCCTAGCCTGGGAACTTCCATATGCCGTGGGCGCGGCCCTCAAAAAGTAAAAAATAAAAATAAATAAAACAGCGCTCCAAGGTGGGAACCTGCTGGCACGTTCTATGGAAGAGGCTGAGTGGCTGGAGCTAAGTGAGCAAAGGGATCGGTGGGACACAAGGCAGAGGGTAACTGCGTCGGGAGCAGAGGGCCTCCTTGACCATCCAGCTGGTGGGATGGGCGCCCCAGAAAGTTCTGAACAGGGGATTCGTGTTCTGACTTGAAAGGATTTGAAAGGATCCCCTGGCTGCATGGAACAGCCCTCTGAGCTAAGGGTGGAAATGAGACAAGTTAGGAGGCTGTTTTGGTGTCCAGGTGAGAGAGGCGGGCGGCGGGCAGCGGTCAGGGTAGTAAGGTGTGGACAGATTAGTAGCCGAAACTCTGGGTTTGCTGATGGGCTGGGTGTGCAGCTTGAGGGATGGGAGAGCCGAAGGTGGCTGCAGGATTGGGCCTGAGCCCTGGTGCTATGGGCTTAGGGAGGGAGAAGCGGCCAAATGGGAATGAGGACAGGATCAATCTACCTTGTCTATTCGGCAAGCAAGGGGGGAACGTGGGGAAGGCATCCGATCCCATCCATGGGGCTGGGATAGACGCCTCTGGCCTGGAGCTACATGGAATTTAAAGCCACTCCCAGGAGTTCCCATCATGGCTCAGCAGTTAGCCAACCTGACTAGTATCCATGAAGACACGGGTTCAATCCTTGGCCTCACTTAGTGGGTTAAGGATCCGGAATTGCCGTGAGCTGTGGTGTAGGTCGCAGACATGGCTGGGATCCCGTGTTGCTGTAGCTCTGGTGTAGGCCAGCGGCTACAGCTCTGATTGGACCCCCTAGTCTAGGAAGCTCCATAAGTCCCCGTGCAGCCCTGAAAAGACAAAAAAAAAAAAAATGGAGTTCCTGTTGTGGTGCAGCAGAAGCAAATCTGACTAGGAACTTTGAGGTTGCAGGTTCGATCCCTGGTCTTGCTCAGTGGGTTAAGGATACGGCATTGCCATGAGCATGGTGTAGATCGCAGACTCGGCTTGGATCCCTCATTGCTGTAGCTGTGGTGTAGGCCAGCAGCTGTAGCAAAAAGACCAAAATAAATAAAATAAAGCCCCCCACCCACCCCCTGCTTGGTCTGTGTTTCTCCCCACCCCCGACCAGGGCCACATCAAGAAGAGGCTGTTCATGTTCCGATTCGGGGACCGCAGGACGCGGATGAACTGGGTCCACGTGCGCAATCTGGCGCAGGCCCATGTGCTGGCCGCTGAGGCCCTCACCGCTGCCAAGGGCTACGTGGCCGTGAGTCCCCCCACCTTCCCCAGGGGCTGCAGGCCTGCCCCCCATCCCCTGGTGCATGTGCGCGTGCGCAGACACACACACACACACACACACACACACACACACACACACACACACACGCAGTGTATCTCCCCAAGCTGCCTAGCGGGACTGTGGGCCCAGGGGAGCTGGGGGGTGGGGGTTGGCGGTGGTCCTTTCAGAGCATCATTAGCTCCTGGAAATGACCCTGTGAGGTCGGTGTTGTTGATTCCGCAATGACCGTCGCCAAAGGCTAAGCATTGTACTGTCACGTTCCATCTGTACAGCAGCCCAAGGGGAGGCCCCATTATTATCCTCCCATTTCCCAGACTCCATCAAGGGCACACAGCGGGCCCATGTGGCAGACCTAGAGGTCAAAGAGGCTTGTCCAGGTCTGTTCCCAGGGCTGCTCAGGAGAACGAAGGAGTCGGGGCGGCTCCTGGAAGCCATCTGAGCCAGTGGGGGTCGGACAGTGGGTGTGTGCCTGACCGTTCCCCTCCCCGGGTCTCCCCCCAGAGTGGGCAGGCGTACTACATCAATGACGGGGAGAGCGTCAACCTCTTCGAGTGGATGGCCCCACTGGTAGGTGCCCAGACACCGCCCCCGACAAGTGAGAATTTGGGGATCCCCATTTCTTCTCTGCCTGTCACCCCTTTCCTGTTTCCAGAAAAAACCAGATTTCCCATTAAAGACCTGCAGTGGCAACACTGTCCACCAGGCGACATTGGAACTGGCTGGAGCTGGGTCATGGCTGCCCCTTTGGGGGGCCATGAGCTCCCCCACTTTGCCATAGTCCCTCCCAGCCTGTGTCCCAATGTATGTGACTTCTTACTCTCTGGAGTTTTGCTTGTGGCCCAGAACGAAGTAAGTAGTACGTAGACAAAGCCCATGGAGAAGTGTTGGCTCTTGGATGTCTTCACTGCAGCCCCTCCGAGAGCCCTGGCCGCCTCTCCCAACAGCCTACAGACCCTGTCTCAGGCCAGGCCTGCCTGGAAGGGGTCGACCAGAAGCCCCACATTGGAGCATCCATCGTGAGCATTCAGGCCCTTGCATGTCAATTTTTTACAGTTTTATTGAGATGTGTTTTATAGACCATACTACTCACCTATTGAAAACATGCAAGTTGGGAGTTCCCGTCGTGGTGCAGTGGTTAACGAATCCGACTAGGAACGATGAGGTTGCGGGTTTGGTCCCTGCCCTTGCTCAGTGGGTTAACGATCCGGTGTTGCCGTGAATTGTGGTGTAGGTCACAGACTCCGATCCCGCGTTGCTGTGGCTCTGGCGTAGGCCAGTGGCTACAGCTCCGATTCGACCCCTAGCCTAGGAACCTCCATATGCTGCGGCAGCGGCCCAAGAAATAGCAAAAAAGACAAAAAAGACAAAAAAAAAAGAAAACATGCAAGTCAATGATTTTTATTTGTTTGTTTTTGTTTTGCTTTCTAGGGCCGCACCTGAGGCCTATGGAGGTTCCCAGGCCAGGGGTCGAATTGGAGCTGTAGCCGCCGGCCTACACCACAGCCACAGCAATGCTGGCTCCAAGCCACATCTGCAACCTACACCACAGCTCACGGCAACTCGGGATTCTTAACTCACTGAGTGAGGCCAGGGTTTGAACCCGAAACCTCATGGTTCCTAGTCAGATTCGTTTCCCCTGCTCCACAAGGGGAAATTTAAGTCAGTGATTTGTTTAGTATATTAAGAGCTGTGTGGAGTTCCCTTGTGGCGCAGCAGGTTAAGAACCCCACGTTGTCAGTGCTGTGGTGTGGTTCCATCCCTGGCCTGGGAATTTCTGCATGCCGAGGGAGGATGTGGCCAAAAAAAGAAAGTTTTGCAACCATCACCATTACACATAGTAGAACATTTCATCACCCACCCAAAAAAGAACCCCCCAAATTATACCCTTTAGCTGTCACTTCTATTTACCTCTCACCCATCCAACCCCAACCACTCATCTACGTCCTGCCTCTATAGATTTGCCTGTTCTAGACATTTCCTAAAAATAGAATAATACAACATGAGCCCTTTGTGTTAGGTTCTTTCATTAAGCCTGATGTTTGCAAGTTTCACCCATGTTGTGGCATGTGGCATGTCAGTACTTCATTTTTTTTTTTTTATTGCCCCAAAAGGATATACGACATTTTGTTAACCTATTCATCAGTTGATAGAAATGAGGGTTTTTCAGAGTTCCTGTTGTGGCTCAGTGGTTAAGGAATCCAAGTAGGAACCATGAGGTTGTGGGTTCGATCCCTGGCCTCGCTCAGCGGGTGAAGGATCCGGCATTGCCATGAACTGTGGTATAGGTCGCAGACGCAGCTCGGATCCCGAGTTGCTGTGGCTGTGGTGTAGGCCGGAGGCTACAGTTCCAATTAGACCCCTAGCCTGGAAACCTCCATATGCCATGGAAGCGGCCCAAGAAATGGCAAAAAGACAAAAAAAAAAAAAAAAAAAAAATAGCTGCACTATTTTACCCTCCCATCAGCAATGGAAGAAGTTTCCAGTTTCTCCACATACTTGTCAGCACTTGTTTTATTTATTTTTTTCCTTTTTACTGCTGCAACCACCAGGGATTGGATTAGAGCTGCAGCTGCAACCTACGCCATGAGCTTGTGGCAATGTCATATCTTGAACCCACTGAACAAGGCCAGGGATTGAACCTTATAGCATCTTCAGAGACAAGTCGGGTCCTTAATCTGCTGAGCTTCAATGAGAACTCCATGTCTTTTTGAATAGTACCCATGAGGATGTGGGTTCAATCCCTGGCCTTGCTCAGTGGGTTAAGGATCCAGCACTGCCATGAGCTGTGGTGTAAGCTGCAGACGAAGCTCAGATCTGGTGTTGCTGTGGCTGTGGTGTAGGCCAGCAGCTGTAGCTCCGACTCAACCCATAGCCTGGGAACCTCCATACGCCAAAAGTTCAGCCCTAAAAAGACAGAAAAAAGGAGTTCCCATCGTGGTGCGGTGGTTAATGAATCCAACTAGGAACCATGAGGTTGCGGGTTCGATCCCTGGCCTCACTCAGTGGGTTAAGGCTCTGGTGTTGCCGTGAGCTGTGGTGTAGGTCACAGACACACCTCAGATCCCAAGTTGCTGTGGCTGGTGGCTTTAGCTCCGAATGGACCCCTAGCCTGGGAACCTCCATATGCCTCGGGTGCGGCCCTAGAAAAGACAAAATAAATAAATAAAAAGACAGAAAAAAATTGCTTAAAAAAAAAATAGCTAGGCAGAGCTTCCATGCCTACCTGCTGCTTGCACCTCTCACAAGTGTCCTATCTTAATAAATCTGCTTCTTCTTTTTTTTTTTTTTTTTTTAGGTCTGCACCCTTGGCTTATGGAAGTCCCGAGGCTAGGGGTCTAATTGGAGCTGTAGCTGCCGGCCTATGCCACAGCTCATGGCAACACCCCGATCCTTAACCCACTGAGCAAGGCCAGGGATCAAACCTGCAACCTCATGGTTCCTAGTTGGATTCGTTAACCACTAAGCCACCACAGGAACTCCAATAAATCTACTTCTTGCCTATCAAAAAAATAAAATAACTGAAGGCTGAGAATGATCCCAAGTTTAAAACCCACCCTATGTAGTCAATTCCTACTTGAGTTTTCCAGGTCATGGTGTGGATTTCATTTACAGACTGGCCTAAATTGGGGCTGGGTGTGGGGTCTGCCCCCTTGGGTGGGCAGGTGAGGAGGAGTCAAGAGGCGCCTCCGCTGGCCTCGGGATGAAGGCAGCCTGTGGCTTTTCCACACCAGCCCCTGAAGGACCTGTCCTCACCTCAAACCATGTTTCCTTGCAGTTTGAGAAACTGGGTCACAGCCAGCCCTGGATCCAGGTGCCTACTTCCTGGGTTTACCTGTCAGGTAAGGAAAGCAGGGTGTGCATGAAAACCCTCTATGTGCCAGGTGTACATACACTGTCTCGTTGTAAGCCCAGGGCCAGGACCTGGTTGAGGTGAGGCACTGCAGACACAAAATTGAAGGAACTCCTCACTCTTAGGAGTCAATGCTCCAAGCCCAGTCTTGCCCAGCCCTGAGAGCAAGTGCCTCCTTAAATTTTGCACCCAAGGAGTTCCTGTCATGGGTCAGCAGAAACGAATCTGACTAGCATCTATGAGGACACAGGTTCAATCCCTGGTCTCGCTCAGTGGATTAGGGATACGGTGTTGCCGTGAGCTGTGGTGTAGGTTGCAGACACAGCTCAAATCTGGCATTGCTGTGGCTCTGGTTTAGGCCGGCAGCTACAGCTCCAATTAGACACCTAGTCTGGGAACATCCATATGCTGTGGATGCAACCTAAAAGGACGAAAGACAAAAAAAAAAAATTGCACCCAAGGTACCTCACTCTCCTTGACCTAGTTCTGGCCCTGTTTAATCTGTATCCTGTTTGTTTGCAAAGTGGGTGTGATTGTAAAGATGAGGCAACTGAACCTCTGAAACCTATGGAGCCACAGTGAGAAAGACAGAGAGGAGACAGAGAGAAAGAGGCAGAATTTACTCTGGGCTTGGCTGACTCCTGCAGGCATGGAGTGATAGTCTGCCCGAAGGGACAGGTGGTCCCAAGTCACAGATAGCTGTGTTCCTGGGAAACCTTAGCTGGATAGGATAAACCTCTTGATAAAGGTATATCTGCGTGCCTGTGGCACTCAGAAAGTCCTGGACCAGGGATCGAGCAGGCACCACAGCTAGGTTCTTAACCTGCTGAACCACCAGGGAGCTCCTGAATCATGCATTTTAAATGCATTGATCCCTGCCAGTTAAAACAGGAGTTCAGGGAGTTCTCATTGTGGCTGAGCTGAAACAAATCCAGCTAGTATCCGTGAGGATGCGGGTTCGATCCCTGGCCGTGCTCAGTGGGTGGGGGATCTGGCATTGCCACCAGCTGTGGTGTAGGTCGCAGACACAGCTCGGATCTGGTGTTGCTGTGGCTGTGGTATAGTCTGGCAGGTGCAGTTCCAATTCGACCCCTAGCCTGGGAACGTGCATATGCCTCGGGTGCAGCCCTGAAAAGCAAACAAGGAAGGAAGCAGGGGTTGCAAACTTTTGTCCCTCAGGGTGCCCATGCAGGATGACTTCCGGTGCACAGCATGGCCACCATGATTGACACTCCCTGACCCCCAGCTGAGAAAAGATCAGCCAGAGGCTCTGGCAGCTTTGGAGGATTATCTACAAATTCTCAGTTCCCAGGGAGCAAACTATAACTCAGTGCCGCTTAACCTGGGCTGCTCATTGGGATCACCTGGGAGCTTTTAAAATATAAAAATACAGCCACACCCCAGGTCAACTGCTTCAGCTTCCGGGGAAGCAAGGAAATGGGAGAAGCAGGAGCATTTTAAAAAGTGGTCCAGGAGCTGCCATTGTGGCTCAGCGGAAGCGAACCCAACTAGTATCCATAAGGATGCCGGTTCAGTCCCTGGCCTTGCTCAGTAGGTTAACAATCCAGCGGCGTTGCCGTGAGCGGCAGTGTAGGTTGCAGATGCAGCTTGGATCCTGCGTTGCTGTGGCTGTGGTGTCAGTGGGCAGCTGCAGCTCCAATTCATCCCCTGGCCCTGAACTCTATGCTGCAGGTGAGGCCCTAAAAATACAAAAAATACAAAAAACAAACAAACAAACAAAAAAACTGGTCCAGAAGTTCCCACTGTGGTGCAGCGGGATCTGCACGCCGGGACGCAGGTCTGATCCCTGGCTTAGCACAGTGTGTTAAAGGATCCAGCATTGTCACAGATGTACCATAGGTCCAGCTATGGCTTGGATCTGTTCCCTAGCCCAGGGAACTCCAGATGTCATAGGGCAGCCAAAAAAAAAGAAAAAAAAAGAAAAAGAAAAAGAAACCTGTTGTCCAGGAATTTCCTGGTGGCTCAGCAGGTTAAAGATCCAGCATTGTTACTGCTGTGGCTTGGGTTTAATCCCTGATCTAGGAACTTTCACGTGCCACAGGCAAGGCAAAAAAAAAAAAAAAAAGTGATCCAGTGTACAGCTCCACGGCCCCAGCGGCTTTTCTCTCTGACTTAAGAGAGCATCTCCAAGTAGAAGTGAATGAGAGACATGATTATAGAAATCACTGTGAATCTGAATTTATTTTATTGATTTTAATTTTTTAAATAATTTTTATTTCTTCCACTATAGCTGGTTTACAGTGTTCTGTCAATTTTCTACTGTACAGCAAGGGGACCCAGTTACACATACATGTACGTTCTTTTTTCTCACATTATCCTGCTCCATCATAAGTGACTATGAATTTATTTTATTTATTTTTGTCTTTTTAGGTCTGCACGTGCAGCATGTGGAAGTTCCCAGGCTAGGGGTCCAATGGGAGCTGCAGCTGCCGGCCTACACCACGGCCACAGCAACGCCAGATCCAAGCCAAGTCTGCAACCTACACCATAGCTCAGGGCAATGCGGGATCCTTAACCAGCCAGGGACAGGATAGGCCCCTGCAAGGCCGGGGATCAAACCTGCATCCTCATGGATACTAGTCAGATTCGTTTTCACTGAGCCACAAAGGGAACTCCTGAATTTATTTTAAAATGTCAGCCCGGAGTTCCCGTCGTGGCGCAGTGGTTAACGAATCCGACTAGGAACCATGAGGTTGCGGGTTCGGTCCCTGCCCTTGCTCAGTGGGTTAACGATCCGGCGTTGCCGTGAGCTGTGGTGTAGGTTGCAGACGCGGCTCGGATCCTGCGTTGCTGTGGCTCTGGTGTAGGCCGGTGGCTACAGCTCCGATTGGACCCCTAGCCTGGGAACCTCCATATGCCGCAGGAGCGGCCCAAGAAATAGCAAAAAGACAAAAAAAAAAAAATAAATAAATAAATAAAAATAAAATAAAATAAAATGTCAGCCCTTTAATATAAAGAACAAGTTCTTTGTGATGCATGTGGCTGCCAGACAGGACACCCCAGGGTGTGCTGAGAACTGCTGATTTAAAGGAATCCAAGGACAGGAAATGTTTGCAAAGTGGAGAGTCCCCCTGGCAAAGCAAATGATGCCCCCAACTGATTTGTCCCTGAGAGTGTCCCTGGAGTTTGCATAGTGCAGACCTCCTGGTCACTGTCCCTCTCTCCCCACACAGCCACAGTGATGGAGTATTTGCATCTGGCCCTGAGGCCCATCTGCAGCCTCCCACCGCTGCTCACCCGGAGCGAGGTAAGTGGGCTGCCGCGAGGGGAGCCCCTGGGCCCTGGTGCCCCTCGCTTACCTTCCTGCGCCTTCTCCACTCCCCCATGGTCACAGCCCCTCACCTTTTGACACAGTAACTGGATGCTTGTCTGAGGTTTCAGAACCTCCCATGGGGACCCCCGAACTCATACCAGATGCTTTATAACATCTCTCAGCTTCTTGTCTTTTCTTTAGGCTGTGCTCTCTGGGTCTGAAGGGTGACAGCTCCAAACCCATCCCTCATCCCTGTCATCTCTTTCTTTCTTTTTTTTTTTTTTTTTTTGCCTTTTCTAGGGCCGCTCCTGCGGCATATGGAGGTTCCCAGGCTAGGGGTCCAATCGGATCTGTACCCCCTGGCCTACGCCACAGCCACAGCAACTCAGGATCCGAGCTGCATCTGTGACCTACACCAGAGGTCACAGCAACACCAGATCCTTAACCCACTGAGCAAGCAAGGCCAGGGATCGAACCTGCCACCTCATGGTTCCTAGTCGGATTCCTTAACCACTGTGCCACGACGGGAACTCCTTTTTTTTCCTTTTTATGGCCACACCTGCAGCATATGGAAGTTACCTCGCTAAAGGTCGAACCGAGCTGCAGCTGCCAGCCTGTGCCACAGCCACAGCAACACCGGAGCGAGGTTAGTGGGCTGCCGTGAGGGGAGCCCCTGGGCCCTGGTGCCCCTCACTTGCCTTCCTGTGCCGGATCTGAGCCCATCCGCAACCTTGGCTGCAGCTGGCGGCAACGCTGGATCTTTAACTCCCTGAGCGAGGTCAGAGATTGAGCCTGCATTTTCACAGACACTGTGTTGGGTCCTTAACCCACAGAGCCACGATGGGAAGTCCCTTTTTTAAAAAATTTTATTGAAGTATAGTTGATTTAGAATGTGTTCATTTCTGCTGCACAGCATAGCGATTTAGTTATACATTCTTTTTCGTATTCTTTTCCATTATGGTTGATCGCAGGACATTGACTATAGTTCCCTGTGCTACGCAGTGCAACCTTGTTGTATATCCATCCTATAGGAAATAGTTTGCATCATTCCTCCTCCCCTCTCTCTTGGCAACCACAAATCTGTTCTCTTTGTCTGTTTTCTTCTGTTTTGTAAATAGGTTCATCTGTGTCCTATTTTAGTTTATTCTTATTATTTTGTCTTTTTAGGGTCATAACCCCAGCATACAGAGGTTCCCAGGCTAGGGGTCGAATCAGAGCTATAGCTGCTGGCCTACACCACAGCCTCAGCAACTTGGGATCTGAGCCACCTCTGCAGCCTACACCACAACTCATGGCAGTGCTAGATCCTTAACCCCCCTGAGCGAGGCCAGAGATGGACCTGCATCCTCAAGGATGCTAGTCAGATTCGTTTTCCTCTGAGCCAACATAGGAACTCCCATCTGTGTCCTATTTTAGATTCCATGTATAAGCTCATCACTGTCATTTCATTCATAAGCAGCTCGTCTTCCCAGCCAGATGGGAAGCTCCCAAAGGCAAGTTCAGTGATACTCACTTTTTAGAATGTCACCACTCCCCAACCACACACACACACAACACAACCTGTTGGGTCTAGGCTCACAGATCCTGCTCACTAAATAATTTTATATTGGAGTTCCCATCGTGGCACAGCGGAAACAAATCCGACTAGGAACCACGAGGTTGCAGGTTCGATCCCTGGCCATGCTTAGTGGGTTGAGGATCCGGCGTTGCCGTGGGCTGTGGTGTAGGTTGCAGACACGGCTCAGATCCGGCGTTGCTGTGGTTCTGGTGTAGGTCAGCAGCTGTAGCTCTGATTGGACCCCTAGCCTGGGAACCTCCATATGCCGCAGGTGTGACCCTGAAAAAAGACAAAAAAAAAAGTAAGTAAATAAGTTTATATTAAGTACCTAGTGTGTTCAAACACTGTTCTCAAGTAATAATGACAGTTTTCCATTTGCAAATACAGTTTCAAAGAGAGGATGTTTCCATGCAGATTGTAGACAGGAAAACAAGTGGTGTTTGGTGTTATTTGCAAAACCCTTCCAATCCCTTCTCTCATTGGCTTCTCCCTGATGCTCTGCTAAGTTAGGAAGGGCAAAAAGCTTATGATCTCATTGAATGGTGAGAAACTGAGCACTAGAGAAGTCAGTGACTTGTCCCAGGTCCCACCATTCTGGAATTGGCTTCACACTCATCTATTGAGTGGTGAGGAAATGCCAGGCACTGTGTTTATTTCATTTAATCTTCATGACTCCTATACACTGTCCATTCTCTTATCACCTCCACATACAGAGGAGGAAATGAAACACATGTGGGTTGAAATAACCTGACCATGACCATTTACTGATGTAGCAGCACTGAGATTTGAACCCAGACCTAAATGATTGCGAACTTAACTAGTAGCTTGTAAAATGTCAGGAATCATACATAAGAAAGAGCTGCCAAGGTGCTGCTGAATTGTGGTCGGCACCCCTCTCCTGTTACTTAGGAGTTTTCTTGTGCAATGCACCATCAGAGAATCCCTAACTAGCTGCGAAGTTTCTGGGCACTGTGGCTCAGGAGCCCTCTGCTGGTCAGCCTCTGACATAGCAACCAGACTTCCAGTTTGTCTTCATAGCCTTTTTTCACTCAGTGTATGTATGTATCTACTCTGTGCCAGGCATTGTGCTGAGGAATGGAGGCAAGACAGCCCTTACCCCAAGGATCTCACAGTCCAAAGGGGAAGACAGTCCAGTAACTTGGAAATTCAACACACTATCATTCTGGGCTGTACTGGGGGAATTTATGAAGAACTTCAGAATATACAGAAGGGGAGGAGTTCCTATCATGGCTCAGCAGAAATAAATCTGACTAGTATCCATGAGGATGCAGGTTCGATGCCTGGCCTTGCTTAGTGAGTTAAGGATCCAGCGTTGCTGTGAGCTGTAGTGTAGGTCACAGATGCTGCTCAGATCTGGTGTTGCTGTGGTTGTGGTGTAAGCCAGCAGCTACAGCTCAGCTCCTATTCCTATCCTAGCCTGGGAACCTCCATATGCCACTGAAACTAATTCGGAGGTAATTAGGGAGGCTTCCCAAAGAAGGTGACATCTAAGCCTGAGCTCTGAAAACACTGTGTCCTAGGACTCTGCATTTCTGAACTTACTGAGGCCAAAAGGAACAAGAACTTTCCACTCCTTCTCTCTCCCATACAAGCATCCAACCCCAGGGGCTGTTTCAGGGCCATGGGAGAATCTAGCAGCTAGTGACTCCTTCCCAGTGTCTGGTTGAGGAACAAGGGAAGAAATGAAACTGATGAAACTGGTAGGAGGGTATCCTTCCCAGTTCCAACATAGCAGGGATGGGCATGGACTCGAATCTGACTCTTCTGTGCAACCCTGGGCAAGTCACTTAACCTCTCTGTACCACTTCACAAAAGTAAATGAGATACGGCCCAGAAAGGATGTAGCCCACTCCAGGCGCAAGTACTACCTTTGAAGCCTGTGGGCTTCAGGCCATCTGGCAGCGGAAAACGCAGCTCAAACCCTCCGGAGTAACCATTTCCGCTCTTTGAATTCTTCTCAGCGAGGGCGAAAAGGTTGCACCCTGGGGCCTGACTGGCCAGACTGGTCTGAGGCTATGGGCTGAAAAGCCAAGGGCGTTTCCTGGAGACATTTTACCGGAAGGCTGCACCGCAGGCCGAATGCTTTGAGGGCCTCCAGAGCCCCAGCATCCTGCTAGGCAGGGGGAGGGGAGTACAGAGTGGAGCCTTTCCTTTGGGGATACCGAGGAGTTCAGTAGGCTGGGAAGATACAGAAAAGGCATTTTGCAGGCAGCGCCCTCAAGGAAAATGCAGGTGATAGAAAAGAGGTCCTCCCTGATGAGGGCATCGCAGGCGCAAGATCCAGCTCCGGGGTCCTTTTAAATCGCTGTAAGACTAAGGGAAATCTCAAGGCTTTCATGCCTTCTCGGGAAGCAAGGTGGAGCTTGCTTCAGAGGCCCATTAGTCCCGCCCCCCGGCTGTCCCGCCTCTCCCCGCAGGTGCGCAGCGTGACCGTGACCCACACCTTCCAGATCGCCAAGGCGCGCGCCCAGCTTGGCTACGCCCCGGACAAGTTCAGCTTCGCCGACGCGGTGGACCGATACGTGCAGTCCACGTCCGGGCGGACCCACAGCTCTACGGCGAGGACGCTCCTGCGGCTGCTGCTTGGGCTGCTGCTGCTCCTCGGCCTGCTCGCCCTGGCCCTGCACTTCCTGGCCCTGCAGCCGTCCGTTGTCTGATCGACGTCGCCGGCCTGTCCTTGCCCCTTCCTCATCTTGGCGACCTGGATCCAGCCCTACTCAGCCCCCGGGATTTGAGCCCGCCCCCGAGTCCTGGACTGGTCCCCGCCCAGCCCTCTGCCCCGGCTCCACTTCCTGGGTATTGTCCCCGCCTCCCGCGTTCTGACCCCGCCCCTGTCACGCCCACTGGGCTTTGACGGGCCCATGCCCCGCCTTTGGAGCCGTGGTCACGCCCCCCGCGTCTGGGTTTCCCTCCTAACCTCCGAGCCTCGGTCTGCCCTGGCCCGTGTCTTGGTTTCCCTCTGGCCTGGTTGAGATGCCAAGGAGAAGTTCCTAGCCTCACAGCCTCCTCTGCCTTCCAGGCCTTCTCCGCGTCCCTGCCCAGGTGTGCCCCGACCCCGGGTTCACCCCCACTCTGGCTCCGCCCTCTTTCTAGCTCTACCAATACATCTGAGCCCCCTCCCCCCGTCCCTTGGCTTCTGCTTTGGAAACTGGCTTAGCCCCTTCCTCTTGGTTGGGTCCTTCCGCTCGCCTACTTGAGTTTCGGCCCTAGCCACGCCCCTCCCTTATGGCTCCACCCCCTCCGGCCACACCTCCTGGGTGAGTTCTTGCGTCCTGGCTGCCGCGGCTTCTGCAGGCTGGGCTAACTTTGCAAGTTTTCTCTCACTGCTCTCTTTCTAGGAACACCGAGCTTCTTCACTGCCCGAGCTCTTGGGGCTTGTCCTGAGATCTGCCTGAGTTTCTCTGGGCTTGTCCTGAGATCGTCTCGGGATCTTGGATTAGACCCATTCTGGGAGCATTGCGTTTGATCCACTGCTATGCTTATGTCTTGGGTTCGCTCACTCATGCAGTCTCCTTATGCGTTTATAACCGGGGATGGAAGGATACCTGAGAACCAGGCTTCTGCCCAGCCCAACTTGGCCTTTTTGGGCTTCCTGTATATGAGTCTGGGGATTAGTAAGCACAGACTTCGGTACTAGAAGGGACATCAGAAAAAAGGGAAAAAAGCAAGATAATGTGAGAAAAAAGAGTATATATGTATGTGTGACTGGGTGCAATTGACAGAACACTGTAAATCAGCTATAATGGAAAAAAATAAAAATCATTTTAAAGGGGGGGAATTTTTAGGGTGGTCAAAAGATACAAACTTCCACTTCAGTAAATAAATCATGGGGGTATAATGTACAGCCTGGTCATTATAGCTAATAATACTGTACTGTATATACGAAAGTTGCTGAAAGTAGATCTTGAGTTTTTATCACAAGAAACATAATTGCAGCTTTGCGCGGTGATGAAAGTTAACTAGACATTGTGATCATTTTACAATATGTACATAGAGGAAAAATTGTGTTGTACACCTGAAACTAATGTTGCATATCAATTAAATCTCAAAAAAAAAGCCTTTTTAGAAAAGAATTGGATCTCTTGAAAGAAAAAGTACCAATATAGTTATAACGGAGTTATTAGAAATTTCTTGGTGATATTTTATGGTTTAGTATTGCTTCTGTTTGTTAATGAGGGGGCCAGCAGATAATCTTTAATGTTGAAACCATAAAATTTCTTAATCCAGCCCTGCTTGCCACAGAAACAGTGCCTTCCTATGGTCTTGGTATCAACTGTGGATACTAAAATACTAGTGTGTAATTACGTCGGCGTGTATATCATCATGTGAACACGTGGAACTGGTTGATAAAACCGTGGATCCTAACAGAGAAGGAAACTCTCACAGGTTTAAAGAAACCTGTGATAGGAACAAATGTGTTAATTAGGGCCAAGGTGGCCATGGCCAGGTGTGTTCTATGCTGAACAATTAAACTTGGTAGAAAAAAAAAAAAAGAAAGAAACTTTGTGGGAGTTCCCGTCGTGGCTCAGTGGTTAATGAATCTGACTAGCATCCACGAGGATGCAGATTTGATCCCTGGCCTTGCTCAGTGGGTTAAGGATCCAGCGTTGCCATGAGCTGTGGTGTAGGTCGCAGACGTGGCTCGGATCCTGCATTGCTCTGGCTGTGGTGTAGGCTGGCAGTTGGACCCTTAGCCTGGGAATCTCCATATGCCACGAGTGTGGCCCTAAAAAGCAAAAAAAAAAAGAAAAAGAAAAAGAAAAGAAAAGAAACTTGGTGAGGCACAAAAAATGTGTATGCCTCTTTGCTGTGTTGAATTGAATGTGGGTATATAATTTTTTTAAATTCAATAATCTTTATGTGTATTTAAAGCTTGACTGTTTGAAAGTGTTTTCATCTATATGCTCTTACTTTCAGGGTCCTCGCATAGGGCTTATTATTCTCACTTTATAAATGAGGAGACTGGGATTGTCGAACTTCAAAGAGTGGAGGGGGGTGTTGCTGCTCTGTGGCTGGGGTATTTGAGAGGAGCTGCCCAAGGCCCAGTGGCCTAAACATGATGCACGGTTATTTCTGCTCATCTGCCCCTTGGCTGTGCCAGGACTTGGTTTGACTCTGGGATCTACCCCAGTCCCAGATCCACAAACCTTGGGCCATTTGGGGCTGACAGCCCTTTCTTCTCAGTGACTCACGTGCATTGAAACTCACCTTCTCCTCTGACTTTCTCTACCAGTCCTGAGAAATCTGTTCTCAGGGCAGGGAAAACAGGCTTTCTCTGTTCACATAATTTTCTACATCTTTTGTCTCCTGCCAGATATCAGCTTGTGAAACCCCAAAGCAAAATCAATTCCTTTGTTTTCTGGATTTCTCTTAAGTCATCTCTTCCCCCCAGGCTCTGAGAGTAGACTGTCTAAACCCTGGGCATGGGGGCAGCATGGGTCAGCTATGCCAAGAAATCTTCCTTCCTCTCAAGTGTCTGTACCCAGTGGGAAAGGAGGTGGCACCTCCCCCATCAGAGAAACCAAGTCCCGGTGAGGGTTTCGGAGGCTGCCCAGATAACCTGCCCTCTGGGAGGTTCTGAGAGGACAAGAAGAAGGAGGTCCCAGCTTTCTTGGAGACACTAAGCAGAAGCATTATGAAGGCAGAAAACAGAGCTGTCACTGTGGGCAGCTCAAGGTGATATAGCCAATCAGAAGGACCAGGAAGGTAAATTCATAAACTTTCCATTATGGGTGTTGAAGCGCTTCCCCTTTGTAGACGCACAGCCAGGTATCCAAGACATCCTCGACTCTCTCTCCTCCTAAAAGTATTTCTTGTGACTCCCCACTCCCCCTCCCAATACTGCTACCATCACCCTTCCCCTCCTCCAAATCAGATATCATGATGAGATGTCCACATTTACGGATTTCTTTTACCTCACACCAAAATGGCTTTAATCAAGGTCATCAGGGCGTTTCTCTGTGGCTCAGTGGGTTAAAGATCCATTGTTTTCACTGCTAGGGACACAGGTTCGATCTCTGGCCCAGATACTTCACATGCCAAGGGCAGAGGCAAAAAAAAAAAAAGAAAAAGAGAGAGAGAGAGATACATTGAAAAATGAAGTTCCCAGAGTTCCCATTATGGCTCAGTGGGTCAAGAACCCAGCACTGTGTCTGCAAGGATTTGGGTTCCATCCCTGGCCCTGCTCAATGGGTTAAGGATCTGACCTTGCTGTGAGGTGCAGTGTAGATCTCAGATGTGGCTCAGACCCAGCGTCGCTGTGCCCATGGTGTAGGTGGGCAGCTGCAGCTCCTATTCGACCCCTAGGCCAAGAACTTCCATATGCCTTAGGTGCAGCTGTAAAGGAAAAACCAAACCAAACAAAACAGAGTTCCTGGTGACCTAGTGGTTCAGGACCCAGCATTGTCACTGCTGTGGCTCTGGTTACTGCTGTAGCTCAGGTTCATTCCCTGGCCGAGAAACTTCTGCATGCCATGGGTGTGGCCAAAAAAAGAGTGACTTTGTACATGAATTATAAATCAAAAGGATATTCTTTTCAGTCTTTGTCTTGCCTAGACTCCAAAATAACTGGCCACTCCCTCCTTCTTGCCATAATCTTCTTGGCTTATGTGGCAACACAGTTGTTTTCCACTTGTGTCTCTGGCCAATCCTTCTCTGTCTCCTTCATTGGCTTCTCTTTCCATTGCCTTCCCCCTAAAAGAACGTCCTTCTTAGGGAGTTCCCATCGTGGTGCAGTGGTTAACGAATCCGACTAGGAACAAGGAGGTTGTGGGTTCAATCCCTTACCTTGCTCAGTGGGTTAGGGAGCCGGTGTTGCCGTGAGCTGTGGTGTGGGTCAAAGACATCCTTGGGGCTCCATCTTGGTCCCTCTACATTCTCTTCCTGGGCAAGTTCATCCATTCCCATGACCTCAGTCTCCAATGCCTCCCCATTTTGTGTCATTTGCTCAGAGAGTGTCCTCTTGGCCTCCAGACCTCTACGTCCAATCTTCTCAATGCCACGTCCCACATCTCAAACTCAGTGTGCATCAAACGGACATCCTCGTTTCCGCAAACTCCCTCTTCATCCTGTGTTTCCACTTAGGGAGAGGAGAGGCACCAGCAGCCATCCAGGGACTCAAGCCCCAAACTGGGTCATCACTTTATCGGCATGTTCTTCTTCCTGTCTACATGGCCGAAGACATGTCTTCATTGTCTCCTGTCAGGTCCACCTCCGAATGTCTCCTTGAGCTACCCCTTGGTACAAGCTTTCTCCTAAGATAACTACAGTGGGCTTTGAATGGAATCTCCTATTTCTCCTGCCAGAGGCAAATTTTTAAACCAAAATTGGGAAGTGCCACCCTTCAGCTTAAAAACCTTTCGATGGTTTCCCATGCCCTCAGGACCAAGTTCAAAGCCTTAACTTGACATTGGTGGCCCTCCTTGCCTAGCACTTCGCTCTCGTCTTTATTCATCCAGCTGCTCTGTCCAGCTGCCCTAAATTAGCTTCACAGCTTCTCCGACTCAACAGCGTCTCCTTTGCCTCCAGTACTTTCCACATGTTGTCCCCAGTTTCTGGAACTCCTTTCTCCCACCTTCACTTAGCTAATCTCTCAATTTCCAGTCCAAGCAAAAAGTCACTTGTTCCTTGTCCCCCATTCAGCTGCTTGCTGCCTGCCATATGACACTTCTCACAGGTATAATTAAAGAAATTACAATGGCTGTTAACTCTACCTGCCAAGACACGTCTGCCTCCTTGCTCTATAGCCTCAGGTTGATCTTGGTTTCTGGCATATAGTCGGCCCTTCATAAATAGTTGTTAAGTAAATAAACAAGACCAAAAACCAAGTAGGAGGTGAACCAAAGAAGCTAGGACCTCAAGGCAGGCCTCCCGATACCCCAGACCAGCCATAAGGTCACCTGACACCGTTTCTATCAACAGTGATTTATGGAGACAGCCTGAACCTTCTGCGGGACACATAACATGGGCCAGATAGGGGCCCTTCCCAATTCAGGTCTTGATTCAGATAACCCCCACCTGATTTTTGCCGGGCCTTGAAGCACTAAGGACGCAGACAGCTCGTTGAGAACTTTTCAAGGTTTCTCGGTGCTTTCCCATGAAAATAGGGAGTTGTTTTTGTCTTTTAAGTAGCGGGATTGGTGGATTTTGTACCAGATTAGGGAGTGAGACGGCTTGTGCTGCAGTTTCTTCCTTTTCCTCTCCCTTCCCCATTCCATTTCAAGAAAAAAAAAGCGTCAGAAGGCAGAAAAAGAGAAGAGTAACTGGAAGAATACGACATAAAGAGGAGGATGGGGAAAAGGTAGAGTTTATGGTGTGGCAGCGGTGGGATTCGAACCCACGCCATCGAAATGACTGGAGCCTAAATCCAGCGCCTTAGACCACTCGGCCACGCTACCAACCGCTTGGAGCGGCTTCCACCGATACTATATTAGTCTAGTGACGCGGCGTCTCACGCTCTACGAGCCCCGCCCTCATCGGTTTACGCATGCCCGATATTAGTTTGGCGTCCCCTGCGCGGGTTACCGCCTGTTAACTCCTGGCTTCCTTCTAGGCTTCGGAGTCAAAGTACTCTCATGATCGACAGTAATGATTACAGTCGCGACGCAGCTTTAAAAAGCAAAAAAGAGTTCCAAAATGTTAATATCAATATTTATTCCTCATGTTTGCCATTGATTTTTCATGAGCGTGGGATACTGCCTGTGGCCAGGTGGGGGCAGTGCCGCGCTGCCTCTTGCTCCTGGCCTGGCTGGCGGTCCCGATGGGAACCAGGGTTTGAGGGGAACCGGCTGGATCCGCATCTTGTGGACTCTCTAGCCCTACTTCGGGGAAGTTCTGCAGCCTTGGGATGGGTTAGTTCCTGCTATCACGATGTAAGGATCACAGGTCCAGGGAGGAAAATCATTGAAGGTTTTTACATATCATTGCCTTGTGTAGGCTCCCTCAATCATCACTATTATCTACTTTTTACAGAGGGGGGGAAACTGAGGATATGAGAGCCTGAGTAACTTGTTTTAACTGCCTTGGGCAGAACCAGCATTCTCTAGACTCCCAAGACTAAGTGCTCTTTTTTAGACTATGTCAGTGTGTTTTTAAAAATGCAGTAAATTTAGAGCAAATACGGAACACATCAGTGTATACAGAGCAAACTTTCTTTTCCTGCCACCCAGAATTAATAGTAGTCTGCTCTTCTGAAAGTTCACCCCCTGTGGCCACAAGAAGGAAGCGGAAATCCCCCAGCAAATGACTCAAATGACTCAAAGCATTCTCCCCTAGTTGGACTATTTGCTAGCAGCAACTGTAGCAGAGAAGACAAATCTGACCTCATATTGAATCTATTCCTTTAGCTCTAACCTTTGTGCTCTGTTGCCTGTGCTTTGTTATGCTGGCTCTGCACCTTTTGTAAAGAAATGTTGCCTATGGCATGAAACCTACAGGAGAGCCCTTCTCTAGGCTCTGACCTTAAAAGGTAGAGCACTTTTCCACTCACACAGAGCTAAAAAGTTGCAGAACAAACTGAGTTCCCTCCTGGCTTAGCAGGATAAATTGTCACTGTTGTGGTTCTTGTTACAGCTGTGGCGTGAGTTTCATCACTGGCTTGCATGCTAAGGGTGCCAAAAAAAAAAAAAAAAAAAAAGTTGTAGAACAGAGGATAACCTTTGGCTTGTTAGAGGTTTAAAGAAATACTGACTGTGACCAAACCTAGGTGGCCTGCAAGAACAAAGGATTCTGCCACCAAGAAGTTTGCAGCAACCAGCTACCCACCCCCACCCCTGCTCCCCTTTTAGTATAAAAGAAGCCTGAATTCTAACTTGGGTAAGATGGTTCTTTGGGACACTGTTCTACCATCTTCTCAGTTTGCTGCTTTTCAAATAAAGTCACCATTTCTTGCCCCAACACCTCATCTCTCAATTTCTTGGCCTGTCCTGTGATGAGAAATATGAGCTTGGACTTGGTAACAGAACTCTACTCCCCCCCACCCCCATTCCCCCATCCCCGATAATTTAATTCAAGTGAACATTTATCCAGTACCTACTAGGCCAGATCAGGCAAAAAGCAGCTCTCCACAGCTGCTCAGAACCCTCCTGCCAGAGGTGCTTCAACAGAACAAAATCCAGTAGAAGCAAGACCAGGAGTGCATTGCTCCAGCCAGCAGGCTTGTTTGCCTGCAGGCTTCTGCATTAGCCCTGACCCAGCTTCTGCAGCAATGTATGCCTGTACGGGTGAGGCTGGAAGGGAAGTTCCCTTGAAAAAGCCAGGCCCAGCCAGGCAAGGGTGGGGACACCACAGGAGCCAGGGCAACTAGGCTCTGTTTGGGTTTTATTTTTTTTTTTAACTGAGCGTTAAAAATAACTTTTGCTAAAGTCATATCTGTTTTTGCTGAGACTCTAAGCTAAGAAAGCAAAGCACAAATTAGAAAATAAAACCACCTTTCATTTCTCTACCCAGTGAAACTCTGACAATGCTTTGGTCAAAGAAAGTGCTTTTTCGGATGGCCAAAAAAACACATGAAAAGATGCTCTGCATCATTAATTATTAGAGACATGCAAGTCAAAACCACAAAGAAGTATCACCTCGCACCAGTCAGAGTGGCCATCAACAGAAAGTCCCCAAACAGTAAATGCAGGAGACGGGGTAGAGAAAACTACACTGTTGGTGGGAATGTAAATTGGTACAACCACCATGGAGGTTCCTTAAAAGACAGAATATAGGAATTCTTGTCATGGCGCAGTGGTTAAGGAATCCGACTGGGAACCAGGAAGGTGCAGGTTCGATCCTGGGCCTCCCTCAGTACATGAAGGATGTGGTGTAGGTTACAGATATGGCTCAGATCCAGCATGGTTACAGCTCCAATTCCACCCCTAGCCTGGGCGCCTCCACATGCTGTGGGTGTATGGTGCAATTTTGACTCTTGCCAAAAAGCCAGAGGAGTTTTCTCAAGGTAAGTAAAGGAGCCAACAGTTCAAACCAGAATGATATATGTCTTTCAGGTCTTGTGTTTTCAGAAACTTGTAGCATAGACGCCAAAGGGTAAAACACTCAGCCATGGGTCTCAGGACCATTCCTTTTTTTTCTTTCTTTCTTTCTTCTTTTTTTTTTTTTTTTTTCATTCCCCTCATCACCTTGTGAAATGCTACCTCTCTGTCACCCGTTCTCCAAGCCTCATAAACTTGAACCTAGTCCCTGCAGAGGCCCTGGCTGCTGGTAAACTGAAGAACTTCACTCTCCCAGTGGGACCTGCATTTTTAGGGTCCACAAAAACGGAAGAGGCAAGGCTTAGGGACAGGACGCTGGAGGGGTCCGTATATACCTGGACCTGGGTCCAATCCTGGTTCTGCCACTTACTAACTCTGTTACCTTGGGAGGGTCACTCACCCTGTCTCCCGCCTCCTTGTGTACAAAGTGGGCAAAATAAGAGGGTCGTGATGAGAATTAAAAGAGAGAAGGTCTGTAAAGTGGTTACCACTGTGCCTGACACAAAGTGAATGGCCTGTAAATATCAGCTCTTATGACAACCCCAAAAAGGTGCATCAAAGCAGGCGTTACAAATGACAGGTGGCCCTTGACAACAGAAACATGTTTACAAGCTAGTGTTCAGGGAAAGCAAGGAGCAGTAGATAAGAGTCTACTCTTGTTAGGAAAATGTAAATAGCCTACATGGATACCTAGATAGCAGCTCTGTCTCTGGCCTGCCCACACTTGTTTCTCTGTGTCTGCCTGGGACTCACCTGAACACTCAGCACTCCCTCCAGTTCCATGGGAGAATTTGGTCACACCATTCCAGGCTTTGACCAAAGAACTCTTTGGGGTGTAGGGAGGGGGCTATGTCTCACATCCCACCACAAACTGTTTAAACAGCCCCCACAAGCCATCACCCAACTGGGAGCTTTTCCCCATCCTTCTCAAATCACCTGGCTGCTTCCGCATGGGGCCGTCCCTCCATCCTACCTGCAGGAGAAGAGGGGGGGTCCTTCAAATTTCTCTCTCTCTCTCTTTTTTTAACCCCAAACCAGCAGGAGCCCTGAAATAAAGATGCCCTTTACCAAGAAGAGCCACCTTGGACATCTGCTGGGCAAATGTATCTCTAAAGCCTCATTTTTAAAAATCATTTTTATTTTTTCCATTGTAGTTGGTTTACAGTGTTCTGTCAATTTTCTACTGTACAGCAAAGCGACCCAGTCACATACACACACACGTATATTCTTTTTCTTACATTATCCTCCATCATGTCCATCACAAGTGACTAGATATAGTTCTCTGTGCTACACAGCAAGATCTCATTGCTTATCCCCTCCAAATGCAGTAGTTTGCATCTATGAACCCCAAGCTCCCAGTCCATCCCACTCCCTCCCCCACCTTGGTAACCACAAGTCTGTTCTCCAAGTCCATGCATTTCTTTTCTGTGACAAGCTTCATTTGTGCCGTATATTAGATTCCAGATATAAGCGACATCCTACGGTATTTGTTAAAGCCTCATTTTTATGATCTGTAGAGTAAAGCTAGTGAGACCTACCTCTAGGGTTGGTGTGAAGAGGAATGAGATAAATCACTCGATAAACATCACTGTTACTTTTATTTCTAAGAGTTGTGAAATTTCTAAAATTTCCCTAGAAGGTTTATCTGGAAGAATATCCATGTGTGCACAGTAGTTATCATTCGTTTTATTGCCTTTTCTTCTTTATAACTTTTCATATCTATTCATTCATATCACAGGCATTTATTAAGCACTTACTATGTGCCAGGCCATGTGCTAACAGGAATACAGACAGCAATGTACTAGGCAGGTCAGGGACCTCTAGAGATGATATTAAACAATTATACACATTCCTACTGTATAGCATAGAGAATTGTATCCAGTCTCTTGAGATAGACACCATGGAAGATGATATAAGAGACAGAATGTATGTACATGTGTGACTGGGTTGCTTTGCTGTACAGCAGAAATTGGCACAACATTATAAATTGAAAACATTTAAAAGTTAGTGTTCCTGACGTGGCGCCCCGGAAATAAATCCAACTAGGAACCATGAGGTGGCAGGTTTGATCCCTGGCCTCGCTCAGTGGGTTAAGGATCTGGCATTGCCGTGAGCTGTGGTGTAGGTCGCAGACGTGGCTCAGATCCAGCGATGCTGTGGCTGTGGCGTGGGCCAGCAGCCTTAGCTCGGCTCAGAGGCCTAGCCTGGGAACCTCCATATGCCAGTGGGTGGGGCCCTAAAAAGACAAAAATAAAGAATAGAAAAATTACACACATGATTGCCGTAGTCATAAGCGCCTAAGTTTTTACGAAGCAGAAATCCGGGGTGGGATGGGGGGGCGATCCATTCTTGATAAAAATATTTTAAGGTTATGCTTAGAGAAGTACCAACGACGACATGCGATCACTCTTTGGAAAGGACTTGAATACAGAACGAGGCAGCCAGCTATGGAGGATGGTAAGGTGCGGTGCGCAAGGGAGGAGTTGGCTGTCCCTTGGCGGGTCAGTGCCAGGCCCTCCCCACCCGATGGGTCCTGAAGCCGTATACTCAGCAGGCTGGGGAGCTGGGGACGCAGCGCCGGCAGGTCCACGCGGCGGCTGCAAAAGCGGTGACTGCCTCGGGAGGGCGGCCACGTGAGCGACGCACCGAGTGCCCGCCCGGCCGTGGCCCCGCCCCTGCCTGCCTCCTCCTACCCAAGCCCCAGCTCCACCTCGGCTCCAGTGGGGATCCGCCGCCCTCACACCCAGCGCTGCAGCCGCCCCAGCTCCGCAGACAGTGGTCTGCGCCCGCGCCCTTGGAACGCGCCCCCAGCACCCGGGATCCTTCCAGCAGCCCCGCGTGCCCCCTTGCGCCCCGGGATCGGTCCGGCGGCCGCAGCTGCCTCCTTGGAGCGCCCGCCTGCGCGCCCGGCTCTCCGCTCCCCGGCGCTCTCGGGGGGCCCGCCCGCCCTGCACCCTGGAGCACCGGGCCACGAGCTTCTGCCAGCTCCTCTGGATCCTCGCGGCCGTGAGCAGCGGCTGCCTCGCCTGTCCGCCCGGAGCAGGTAGGTGGGGTGGCGGTTGGCCCTGAGAGCCGGGATCGGGCGCTGCAAACGGGCTGGGGCTTAAAAGTGAGGACCCAGGCGGAAGGGACGGGTGAGGGTTAGGCTCTTCGGGGCTCAGTGTTTGCTTCTGTAAAATGGGGCCGTCGTGCAGATTCACGGCAGTGACTATAGGAAAACTCCTCGGCACGTGATGGTGTGGGAGAGGCAGCTTGGGGGCCGCCAGCCGGGGCGCCTCGGGGCCCGCAGAGGGTGGGGACAGCCCTGCCTTCCTTCCCCTGCAGGGCCCAGAGCCACGTCCCCTTCCCCGGCCCCCGAACAAGAGGCCCTAATTCCCAGAACCCCGAGGACAGTGTAGACGCGCCCTTGCTGCATTGTTGGCTGCGGGAGTTCGGGTGTTGGCAGTCTCCGGGGACGTGTGCGCCAAGAGACTGGGCATTAATATGCGGGCGGCGACGCGGGGGCGGGAGCCTCCCGGGTGAGTCCCGGCCTAGATCCGCTCCGCGGGCCTGGGGGAACGCGGGGAACCAGCCTGGTTGTCCGGCTAGTGAGAGGGAGGGGGGCTGCTCCGTCTGCCCCGTGGGGACGCGGTGTGAGAGCCTGACTTCTGGGACCTCCACCCTGGAAGCTGCCTGCCTTGGGGCCCATCAGCCAGGACATTGTCCACCCCCTCTGATTTTACGGAGGAGGAACTTGAGGCTCAGAATGAGCCAAGGGCAGATACCCGGAACTGTGGGAATATAGAGCGAGCAGGTGAGAGCGGAGAGCAAACGCTGTGTGTGTGTGTGTTGGGGGGAAGGTTATTGGGCAAGACTTCCTGAAGAAAGTGATGCTTGAGCTGAGCTGGAAAGGATGCCAGTGGGAGGAGGAAGGGTATAGGGGTGGAGTTGTGCAGGTGTCTTCTCCCTCTGTGGGCTCCACAACATCTCACATTCATTCTTTTGGCTCACGTGTGTATTCAACAAATATATTGCTTGATGACGGGAATTCAGGTGTAACATGGTTGGGATTGCCGCCTCCCTTTCCTCTCAAGTTCTTTGATGTTGCGTTTTTTTGTTTGTTTGTTTGGTTGGTTTGTTTTTTTTTTTTTTTTTTTTGTCTTTTTAGGGCCACACCAGCCGGCATATGGAGGTTCCCAGGCTAGGAGTCTAATCGGAGCTGTAGCCGCCAGCCTAAAGCCACAGCCACAGCAAAGCCAGATCCCAGGTGCGTCTGCAGTCTACACCACAGTTCACAGCAACACCGGATCCTTAACCCACTGAGTGAGGCCGGGGATTGAACCTACCACCTCATGGTTCCTAGTCAGATTTGTTTCCGCTGCACCGCGATGGGAACGCCTCGTGTTCTTCCTAAAGACAGGGTGTAGGCTGGGGTCCCAAGTTCTTATCTTTTGCAGGGTGTGGGGAGGCAGGAAGTAGGGGCCTGATGATCACTTGAAATAGTCTCAGTTTGCATGTGATGCTTTGTGTACATTCTATGCTTGGAAGTTTTGTTTTTGTGTGTGTGTGCTTTTTTGATTAAGGCTGATTAAGGATGTGTCATTGAAATGATTTTAAAACTTTTTACTTTGCTTTTTAGAGCTGTACTCGGGGCATATGGAAGTTCCCAGGCTAGGGGTCGAATTGGAGTTACAGCTGCCAGCCTACACCTCAGCCACAGCAACCTGGGTTCTGAGCTTTGTCTCTGACCTACCCCACAGCGCAGGGCAGCGCCGGATCCTCAGCCCACTGAGCGAGACTAGGGATCAAACCCCCATTCTCATGAATACTAGTCAGATTGGTTTCCGCTGCACCACAATGGGACCTCCATAAAACATTTTTTAAAGTATTATGTGACAGAGATGGCTCTTGGTCACCAACACCTGTGTCCTCTTCTCCTGGGGTGTCACCCAGATGGATTCCCAGGCTCTCTTCCAGTTGGGTGGGCCTGAACTGAGTTTTGGCTGATGGAATGTGAGCAGACATGGTGGGTGCCCCTCTCAAGCCCAGACCCTAAAAACCTGCCCCTCTTTTCCCATTGACCCACAGAGATTAGAAGACTTAGGGCCTGGAGAAGGACAGAGCCCCAAGCTGGAAGGAGCCTGAGCCCCTGCATGACTGGAGCAGAGCTTCCTCTTTCCCCTCTGCGCTGGTCTGTGGCTGTCTCCTGATGAGAATGGGGCTCTGGAGCTGTTTGGAAGGTCCGGGGTGAGAGGGGCTTGTTGGCTCCGGCCTGCCCCTCGGGGTGATCAGGCTGGGCTGTTCCACAGGGTGGCAGGGTGACTTTAGACCATTTTTATTCCACTGGTCACATCTCCCAAAGACGTCTTGTCCAGTCTTTGGCGGGATGGGCAGACACTAAGAGCAGTGTGGAAGACAGCTGAAGGTCACTAGCAGAAACTTGGATTTGTTCAAGCTCATTCTCTAGGATTTACTCTTTCTTGGTCCGATTCTTTAAGCTGATACAGAAAAAGCTGATGATCAGGCCTATATTTAAAGGAATAGTGGCTGGCTGGGCTGATGGAAAAATAAAAACTTTGGGGAGTTCCTGTTGTGGCTCAGTGGTTAACGAACCCGACTAGGATCCATGAGGACGCGGGTTCGATCCCTGGCCTCGCTCCGTGGGTTAAGGATCCGGTGTTGCAGTGAGCTGTGGTGCAGACGTGGCATCGCAGACACGCCCCGGATCTGGGGTTGCTGTGGCTGTGGTGTAGGCTGGCAGCTGTAGCTCCAATTTGACCCCTAGCCTGGGGCCCTCCATATGCTGTGGGTGGGACCCTAAAAAGCAAATAAGTAAATAAATATAAGAAAAAGTAAAAAGTTTTGTGTTGGGGAAATCAGTTCTGTGGCCCAAGAACTGAGAATGTTCTAGAATACAGTGGGAATAGTGATGGATACGAGGTAAAAGCAGCTTGGGCCTTAGTATGTTGCTGAATTAAACTCTTGCAGCCCAGGCTGATGGGCACAAGCAAGAAGGCTTCAAACAAAGGAAGGGGAGTCGCTGTCGTGGCTCAGCAGTTAATAGTATCTATGAGGACGCGGGTTCAATCCCTGGCCTCGCTCAGTGGGTTAAGGATCTGGTATTGCTGTGAGCTATGGTATGGGTCACAGACACGGCTCAGATCCTGTGTTGCTGTGGCTGGGGTGTAGGATGGTGGCTACAGCTCTGATTTGACCCCTAGCCTGGTAACCTCCATATGCCATGGGTGTGGCCCTAAAAAGTGAGTTACTAACAGGCTGATGGTAAAGCAGAAGGTGACCGTCTCTGGGTCCCCAAAGTCCCAGGGCTGTGGAACATTCCGAGAAGCATTTCAGATGCCTGGCAATTCAGAGGGTGGGCAGTGTTCGGTCCCCCAGCTGGGACACTTCTGAGACTTGGCAAGGCCCCCGCGGGGAGTGGCCAGAAGGCAGGTGGTGCAAGTGCAGAATGTTTCTCTTAGCCAGGGGTTCTCCAACTTCTGTGCAGTTGGTACCATCTGGTGGGCTTGCTGGGCCCACCCCAGACTTGACTTGAGCAGGACTGGAGCAGGGCCCCAGAATTTGCATGTGACAAGCTCTCAGATGAGGCTGCTGCTTCTGGCAGTGGTCCCAGGATCACACTTTCAGAAGTGGTTCAGCTGGTGTAAGCCTGGCTAGACCTGCCCTGGCTTCAAACCCACCTCCCCCTGCCTTCTAGCCCCTGTGATTTGGGGGCAAGAACTCTTTTTTTCAGGGCGGCACCTGCGGCATATGGATGTTCCCAGGATAGGGGTCGAATCGGAGCTGCAGCTGCCAGCCTACACCACAGCCACAGCAACACCAGATCTGAGCCGCATCTGCAACCCACATCGCTGCTCATGGCAACACCAGATCCTTCACCCACTGAGCGAGGCCAGGGATCGAACCTACGGCCTCATGGACACGAGTCAGGCTCATTACCACTGAGCCACGATCAGAACTCCCAAGAACTCTTAACCTCTGTAGGATGAAGCTAATGGTGCCTACCTACTGGGGTCCTAGGGAGGCTTCCTGGAGGAGGTGGCACCTAAGCAGAGATGCGAGCGATAAGCGGAGTTGGGCAGCAGACCGGCAGGGAGAGCAGGCTAGGGTGTGAGCCAAACAGGACATGGCATGTGCGAGCCAAGGGAGGGGGACCTTGTCCTCCAGGGAGCTGAGAGGAGTCACGGAGCAAGAGCTTTCTTTGTAAGTGTTGCTGGGAATCTGCTCTGGGCTGCGTGCCTCAGGGCAGGACTGCAGTGGAGGAGAGGTTGACCACGGCCTAGAAAATGGGCTTTGGGGATGGGATGGACCTGGTGGCAGCACGTGTTACTTCTGTCCCCATTCTGTTGGCTCAAATGTAGTCGCATGGCCCCACCTAAACTCGAAAGGATTTGGGCAGGTCAGCGCAGATCCATAGTGGACAGCCACTTCTGGGCCACACACCACCTCTCTTACCTCCTTTCCACCTTGCTCACTCTGCTCTCTGTTGGTAGGTGAGGAAGCTGAGTTCAGAGAGGTTAAGTAATTTGCCTGACATCGCTCAGCTAGTAGTGGCAGAGCTGAGACCTGACCCAGATCTGTGTTCATCCCCAAAGCTTTGTTGGGCCAGATTCTGGTCTTGGCTGGGTTGTTTGATTTTGTTTTGTTTTGTTTTGTTTTTGTGTCTGCTTTTTAGGGCTGCACACGCGGCATACGGAGGTTCCCAGGCTAGGGGTCCAGTTGAAGCCACAGCTGCTGGCCTATGCCACAGCCACAGCAACCCCAGATCCAAGCCGCATCTGCGACCTACACCACAGCTCCCAGCAAGGCCAGATCCTTAACCCACTGAGCAAGGCCAGGGATCAAACCCACAACCTCATGGTTCCTCGTGGAATTCGTTTCTGCTGTGCCACGATGGGAGCTCTGGTCTTGGCTACTTTTAGAGGGGCTACCCATGACCCAGACTTTCCCACTCAGGATCTCAGCTGTGGTCGTCTTGCTAACCCCCAGATGCCTTGTAATATAACCCAATGGTCCCTCTATTCCTCCACACCCACAGTACCCATTATATCTGCAGCAATTGCCAGCTTTGCTCCTGTTACTCATTCTTCGATGCAGCCTGCGTTTTCAGGGAACCTAGTGTGTGCCAGGCATTATGCTCTGGGCTGGGAGCTGGAGAGAACCAAGACACCTCCCCTTTTATTCCAGATGCTCACATGGTCTGGCCTCTCCACATGGAGTGGCTGTGTAAACACAGAGTTCCCCTGGGGAGTGAGACGTGGTGTCTCTCTGGTCTGACCCGCCAGGAGTACAGAGCGTCCTGGGTCCATGAGGCGGGCGCCCAGCAAATGATTAAACATGAAAATTCAAGCCCTCTTGTGTACTTTGTTCGTCGAAGCCCCAATGACAACATGGTGCTTTGTCTTATAACATGCGTTTTCCTGATTTTTAAAGCTGTGAGGTAGCCTTTGCACTTGAACGGTTTTATATAAATGAAGCACTGTGGTGATATGCAATGATATTTTTATTGAGCCCTGGCAGAGGGAATGTTGACTGGTTTCCCTGGGTGCAGCTGTGGGTTGCTGTTCTCATCAGTGAGTAAGCTCATTTCTCCTCCTCTTTCTGGTGTGCATGGAGCTGAGGTGTTTTTATTTTTTTATTCTTATTTATTTGCTTTTTAGGGCTGCACCCTGGGCTTGTGGCCCCTTCCTACATCTTCAAGATCAGCTGCATAGCATCATCAGATCTTTCTCCATGACCCTGCTTCCATTGTCTCATCTCTTCCTCTGACTCTGACCCTCCTGACTTCTTTTTATTTTTTTGGTTTATTTATTTGTCTTTTTGCCTTTTCTAGGGCCGCTCCTGTGGCATATGGAGGTTCCCAGGCTAGGGGTCAAATCACAGCTGTAGCCGCCGGCCTACACCATAGTCACAGCCACGCGGGATCTGAGCCGCATCTGCAACCTACACCACGGCTCATGGCAATGCCAGATCCTTAACGGGCCAGGGATCAAACCCGCAACCTCATGGTTCTTAGTCAGATTCGTTAACCACTGAGCCATGACGGGAGCTCCTCTCCTGCCTTCTTTTTAAAAGGGCACTTGTGATTACACTGGGCTCACTGGATAATCCAGGATAATCTCCCTTCTCAAGATCCTTAAATTCATCACATTTGCAGAGTCACTTCTGCCACATAAGGGAACTTGATATTCACGGGTGTTGGAAATTAGAATCTAGACATCTTTTGGGGGTCCTTATTCTGCCCACGACATAGTCAGTGGGGTCTCTGAGTACAATGGAAATGCTCATGGAGGGCCTGGGAGGAGGGAAGGGACTTACAAGTTGGGAAGCGGGGTGTGGCCAGGGCATCATAGCAGCTGGTCCCTTTGAGGGCCAGTTCTCCCAGGAACCACATGCCTGGTCTCACTGGCTCCTCAGAACAGCTCCTGGGCAGGTGCTGTTGGCTGTCTCCTGTTTTACAGACAGAAAACCACCCAGGGCAGTCTTTCTGGAGGTGGGTACACATTTGAGCTGGATTTGGAAGGGAACCAAGGCGTTTGGCAGCAGGTGGGAGAGGCATTCCAGACAGAGGGCAGGGAAGTGAGAGCTTGGTCATGTGTGGCGACTAGTGATGACCAGGTGACTGGTTCTTTGGTGGGGACATCTGTAAATCGGTCCTTTTATTCTGACATTCTGACATGAACTGTGTTATCTCTTGAAATAATTTTAATAAGTGTCTATTCGGAGTTCTCGTCGTGGCGCAGCGGAAGTGAATCTGACTAGGAACCATGAGGATGCGGGTTCGATCCCTGGCCTCGCTCAGTGGGTGAAGGATCCAGCATTGCTGTGAGCTGTGGTGTAGGTCGCAGACGTGGCTCGGATCTGGCATTGCTGTGGCTGTGGTGTAGGCCAGTGGCTACAGCTCCAATTCGACCCCTAGCCTGGGAACCTCCATATGCCTCCAGTGTGGCCCTAAAAAAGACAAAAAGACAAAAAAAAAATGTGTATTCATGAGCACCTACCACATGCTAGGGGTACAGATGTTATAAGACCCTGACCTGGACTCTGAGATCGATGCTTGACTTAGTAACATCTGATGATGTGGCACAATTGTCCCCACTCCCACCCCCATAAATAAAAGAAACAGCCTGGAAAGGTATTTGATTAGCACTTGTTGAGCCCTGCCCAATGCCAGGCGCCGAGAGGGTACAGACTCAAGGAGGTCCCAGCCTGTCCCGTGGAGTCTGTTGTTTAGAACAGGGTCTTGGCTCCTCATGGGGGAGTCAGGGTTCAAACCGGGCCCTGCAGCTGCAGAGCGCAGGTTCTCTGCCGCTATTTTAGGCTTTGGTCTTTCTTGTTTTTTCACTAGCTGTTTTAAAAATTTGAAGGACAGTTGATTTACAATATTATATCAGGTGTACAGATAGGGACTTCAGTGTTTTTAGAGATTATACGCTATTAAAAGTTATTACAGAGTTCCCTTGTGGTGCAGCAGGTTAAGGATCTGGCGTTGTCACTGCAGTGGCTTGGGTTGCTGCTGTGGTGCACATTCTATCCCTGGCCTGGGCACTTCCACATGCCACGGGCATGGCCAAAAAAAAAGTTTTTGTAAGGTAATGGCTGTAATTCCCTGTGCTATAAATATATCCTGGTGCTTGTCTATTTTATGCATAGTAGTTTGTATCTCTTAACTTGCCCTTTCCTCTCCATACTGGTAACTACTAGTTTGTTTTCTATATATCTGTGAGTCTGTTTCTGTTTTGCTGTATATATTCGAATATATATATAGTTCTCGTTTTTAACTTTATGGCTGTACCCATGGCATATGGACGTTCCCAGGCCAGGGATTGAATCCAAGCCATAGCTGTGATCCTTTAACCCACTGCACAGGGCCGGGGATTGAACCTGATCCTCTGCAGTGACCCAGGCCACTGCATTTGGAATTTTTTTTTTTTTTTTTTTTGTCTTTTTGCCTTTTCTTGGGCCGCGGCATATGGAGGTTCCCAGGCTAGGGGTCCAATCGGAGCTACAGCCGCTGGCCTACGCCAGAGCCACAGCAGCGCAGGATCCGAGCCGCGTCTGTGACCTACACCACAGCTCATGGCAACGCCGGATCGTTAACCCACTGAGCAAGGGCAGGGATCAAACCCGCAACCTCATGGTTCCTAGTCAGATTCGTTAACCACTGCGCCACCACGGGAACTCCTGCATTTGGATTCTTAACCCACTGTGCCATAGCAGGAACTCATATATTTTTAGATTCCACAAATAAGTAATATCATATAGTATTTGTCTTTCTCTGTCATTTTCACTAAGCATAATATTTGTCTCTGCTCTATTTCACTAAGCGTAATATTCTCTAGGTCCATTCACATTGCTTCAAATGGCAGAATTTCATTAGTTTTTTATGGCTGAGTAATATTCTATTATATATGTGTGTGTATATATGTAGTATATATGTACACATATATATTAGAGTATTACGTGCAGATATTACATATTACATAGAGATATTACATTACCACATCGTATTTAATCATCTCTTGATGAACACAGGATGCTTCCATATCTTGGGTATTATAAATAGTGCTGCTGTGAGCTTTGAACATGAGGTGCACGTCTTTTTTTTTTTTTTTTTTTGTCTTTTTAGGGCCACACCCTCTGCATATGGAGGTTCCCAGGCTAGGTGTCTAATCAGAGCTGTAGCCACCGGCCTACACCACAGTCACAGACACGCGGGATCCGAGCCGCGTCTGCGACCTACACCACAGCTCACGGCAACGCCGGATCCTTAACCCACTGAGTGAGGCCTGGGATCAAATCCGCAACCTAATGGTTCCTAGTCGGATTCGTTTCCACTGTGCCACGATGGGAACTCCACATGTGTCTTTTTGAATTAATGTTTTCATTTTCTTTCGGTAAATACCCAGGAGTGGAATTACCGGATCGTATGATAGCTCTATTTTTAGCTTCTTAAGGAACCTCCCCACTGTTTTCCATAGTGGCAGCGCCAATTTCCATTCCCACCAGTAGTGTACAGGGGTTCCCTTTTCTCCCCATCCTTGCCAACATTTGTTGTTTGTAGACTTTTTGACGATAGCCATCTTGACAGTTAGGAGGTGGTATCTCATTGTGGTTTTGATTTGCATCGCTCTGATGATGAGTGATGGTGCACATCTGCCCATGTGCTTTTTCACCTGCTTTATTGTCATTAAGTAAAAATTGCGTCTATTTAAGGTAGACAGTGTGAGGAATTGCTCTGCGTATCCTTTGTGAAATGTATCAACCGGCTTATCACATCCATCCCCTCACATTCGATCTCCAGGACCTGGTCATCTGACTTAACTGAAATTTGGTACCCTCTGACAGTTATCGCCCCATTTCCCCCCCCTACACCCCCAACCCCTGGCAACCACTCTTCTACTCTCCTCTTCTGTGAGTTTGCCTTTTTTATTTTTATTTCTTCATTGGTTTGTTTTCTTTTTTGGCCATCCCACGGCATGTGAGGTCCCCAGCCAGGGATCAGATCTGAGCTTCAGTTTCCCCGTAAGCCGCAGCTGCGGAAACACTGGAGCCTTAACCCACTGCGCTGAGCTGCATATCGAACTTGCACCCCAGCCCTCCCAAGACACCGCTGATCTTGTTTTGCCACAGTGGGAACTCGGTTTCCTTCAAAAGTTTGACTTTTTTAGATCCCACATGTGAGATCATATAGTATTCTTCTGTGTCTGGCTTATTTCACTTAACATAATGTCTCCCAGGTTCATCCATGTTATTGCAGATGATAAGAGTTCCTTCTTTTTAAAGATTGAGGCATTCCCGTCGTGGCTCAGTGGTTAACAAATCCAACTAGGAACCATGAGGTTGCAGGTTTGATCCCTGGCCTCGCTCAGTGGGTTAAGGATCCTGTGTTGCTGTGGCTGTGGTGTAGGCTGGTGGCTACAGCTCCGATTCGACGCCTAGCCTGAGGACCTCCATATGCCGCGGGTGCGGGCCCCCCGCCAAAACAAATATTAAATAATATTCCATTGTATACATATACCACATTTTCTTTATCATTTCATCTGCCAGACACTTAGGTTATTTCATACCTTGGCTTTTGAGAATAAACGGGTGTGCAGATATCTCTTTGAGATAGGTTTTTGGGGGTACCTGTTGTGGCACAGTGGAAAGGAATCCGACTAGTATCCACGAGGATGCAGGTTCGATCCCTGGCCTCGCTCAATGGGTTAAGGATCTGGTGTTGAGCTGTGGTGTAAGTCACAGACATGGCTCAGATCTGGCGTTGCTATGGCTGTGCTGTAGGCCAGCAGCTGCAGCTCCAATTCCACCCCTAGCCTGGGAATTTCCATGTGCCGCAACTCTGGCCCTAAAAAAAAAAAAAAAAAAAAAAAGACAGGTTTTTGTTTCTTGTTGGAAGGAAACTGAAGACTCAAGCTAGAGCTCAAGAGATCCTTGGAACAAGCCAGGTGCAGCCCAGGGAAGCCTGGCTTTGCTAAGTTTTGCCCCCCAGGGTAGCCCCTTCAGAGGTGGGCAGTCACTTCTCTGCCCAGCAGCTCCTATCATTGCCAGGTGAGAGAGTCCACACTGAGGGCTTAGCGTGGTGCCTGGGAAACAGGAAGCTGTCCATGTGTGTTATTTGTCAATCCTAGTTCAGTAAGAATTGCACATTTTTGCAATCAATAGGAACAAAGGTCTTTTCTGCTTTCTTATCACTCATTTGCAGCACAAAAGCCACAGCTCTTCTTCTCTCTCAGGTGAGATGCATTTATGCCAAATCTGTAGCTCCTTCTGGTTGGTGGAATAAGAGGGAGACTACATGGATGAACCTAGAGATTATTGTATTAAGTGAAGTAAGTTAGACAAAGATAAATATTATATGAAATCACCTATGTGTGGGAAAAAATGATACAAATGAACTTATTTACATAATAGAAACAGACGGACATAGAACTTAGGGTTACAGAGGGCAACGGATGGGGAGGGATAAATTAGGAATATAGGTTTAGGAGTTCCCGTCATGGCTCAGTGGTTAACGAATCCGACGAGGAACCATGAGGTTGAGGGTTCGATCCCTGGCCTCGCTCCGTGGGTGAAGGATCCAGTGTTGCCATGAGTTGTAGTGTAGGTCACAGACATGGCCCAGATCTCGGGTTGCTGTGGCTTGTGGCGTAGACCAGCGGCTACAGCTCCAATTACACCCCTAGCTTGGGAACCTCCCTATGCCGTGGGTGTGGCCCTAGAAAAGACAAAAAAAAAAAAAAAAAAGGAATATAGGTTTAACAGGTACACACTACTATATATAAAATAGATAAATAACAAGGACCTACTGTATAGCACAGGGAGCTATGTTCAATATCTTGTAATAAACCTATAATGGAAAAGAATCTGAAAAAGAATATACATATGCATGTGTATGTATATATGTACATGTAACTGAATTGCTTTGCTCTACACCTGAAACTAACACAATAGTGTAAATCAGCTGAACTTCCATAATAATAATAAAAATGATGAAAGAGAGTTCTTGGCATGGTATCTAAAGAAACCAGAAGACCTACCATCTGGCGTGGAGAAGTGGGGAAGGGACGTGCTGAGGGGAAGTGATGCTACAGTCTCATTTATCACACCAGGAAATCAACAGATAAGAACCAAAGTAGATAAATTAAGAAACCGCAGAGAGGGGGGTTCGCATCGGAGCTCAGCGATTAACGAACCCAACTAGGATCCACGAGCACATGGGGTTGATCCCTGGCCTCACTCAGGGAGTTAAGGACCCAGAGTTGCCGTGAGCCGTGGTGTAGGTTGCAGATGTGGCTCGGATCCAGCGTTGCTATGGTTGCGGTGTAGGCCAGCAGGTATAGCTCCGATTCAGCTCCTAGCCTGGGAACCTCCATATGCCGAGAGTGCGGCCCTGAAAAGACAAAAAATAAATAAAAAATAAAAAATAAATAAAAGAGAGGAATTCTCTTGTGGTGCAGCATGTTAAGGATCAGACTGTCACTGCAGTGGCTCAGGTCATTGCTATGGCTCGAGTTCCATCCCTGGCCTGGGAATTTACAAATGCCAAGGGCGCAGCAAAAAAAAAAAGAAAGAAAGAAAGGCAGAGCAAGCTTATTACTTAGAGATATGGCGATATCTACCACGAGTAATATCTAGATAATTGGAGTGGTGGCCCCTGGAGGTGGGAAGCTGGGCTGTCCACGTACTATTGCAAAGGTTTTCACTAGAGTTGAAACCTGTATGGTCGTACACAGTGGCCCTTATAAGAAAGTGGTGTCATTTTTCAATCCTGAACTTCAATAAAAGTGCTTTTTTAATTATATAGAAATAATAAACAGTGGCCCTAAGTCCTAGCTGGATTTGGGATTTTTTGTTTGTTTGTGTGTGTTTGTTGGTTTGTTTTTTGCTTTTTAGGGCTGCACCCGAGGCATATGGAGGTTTCCAGGCTAGGGGTCCAATCAGAGCTACAGCTGCCCGCCACAGCCACAGCAACATCAAATCTGAGCTGCGTCTGGGACCTCACCACAGCTTATGGCAACACCAGATCCTTAACCCACTGAGCAAGACCAGGGATTGAACCCACACCCTCATGGTTCCTAGTCAGATTTGCTTCCTCTGTGCCATGATAGGAACTGCCCTGGCTGGATTTTGGATGTTTCATATTGCAGGCGCCAAACAAACCTATGTGTAAGTTAACCAAGACAGCCCCCGATCCCCTCAAAAGGCAAGGGTTTATTGTGTCATAAAATTCAGAAGTCTAGGCAGGTAGTTTGGCTTTAGGCATGTTTGGATTCGGGGTCTGAAATGATGTCATCACCGTTCTTTTTCTCGTCATCTCTGGTTCTGCTCTTGACCAACCACCAGCTTTGTTCTCTGGTGGCCTCAGCCCCTGCTTCAGAGTCACATCCTGCAGGAAAGAATTGATCCTCTCTTCCGGTTGTTAAAGTGAAAGCCCCAGGCTTATCTGGGATTGGGCAACAGTGGTTCCACTCGAGTCATGTGCCCATCTCTGAGCCAGTCACCATGGCCAGGTGGCCAAATGCTGTGACTGATGCAACAGGGTCACGTGACATGCCCTCCCTTGCCCCCATTGCCTGGGGAGAACCCCAACCCCAACCCCAGCCACATGACCTGAGAGCGAGGCAGAGGCTGGTTTCCAAACAGAAGCAGATAATATCCTATATTTAGCCCATGACTAATGGCCGGTAAGTCATCCTGCCCACTGTGCTTGCAGTGGAAGGGTGGGAGATTTGGGTACATTGGGCAGATCTTGGTACATTGGTATTTGTGCACCAGCGGCTGAGTGCAACCTATACTGACTCTGGGGTGCTAGCTCTGAGGCGTGGAGGCTGGGAGATTCCAGCTTATTTCTACAGCAGGAAGGCAGCTTCTGGGGGTAAGGGGCGCCCCAAGGAGGACCAGGGGTCCCTGTGACTTGGCCTGCAGGTCTTGACCTAAGCATTTGCAAACATCATTTCCTCCCCCAGGGGCTGCTGCCAGAGAAACCCTTTATAGCAAGACCCAGTGAGAGCAGTGGTTCAGTGACCAGAGCCTAAGATAGCCTGTTCCCTGAGGACCCCTGAAGAAGCTTGGCTTGGCTGCTTACCAGGCTTCCAGGTCACCAGCCTGGCTGGGACCCAGGACCCAGCCCTTTATTGATGGTAATAAAATGATGAGGATAACTGCAGTCTTAGCGCTTGCTCTGTCCTAACATTTTCAAGTTAACGGAGTATAACTCTGCTTCCCAGATGACAGCAAGGAGCCTGAGGCCAAGAAGTAAGTCACACTGCTCGTAAGTGGTAGAGCTGGGGCTGGAACTGGGGTCTGCTTGACTCAGAACTCCCCTGAGCTGCCTCTCCAAAGAAATATTTTCCCAGGATATGTCAGGAACTGGAAGGGGAAGTTGTGGATGCCTGAGTGAGGGCAGAGGAAAACTCACTAGAGAATCCTGATGTCTTGGGAACTGAAGTTCTGATCCCGGCCTCAGGCTCTCTGCTCACAGGAGCAGGCTCCTTTGTGGGCTGAGCAAAGCCCAGATTTGGTGGGGAATCCTAGGAGGCTGGATGATGTGGCTGGTGTTGGAACAGGCTTCGTGGGACTGAGTTATGAAGCAATGAGGGCTCCTTACCTAAGGGAAGGGGCTGGTCTTCGTAGGCAGATGTGGAAGCAGCTACCAAGTTAGGACTCTGGACTGAGACCACAGTTGTCCCAGGCTGACCCTGCCCAGGCAGCAACTTGTCCTAAGAGATGTGATGTGACTTTTTATAATATGGGCGAGAAAGTGGCTATTGGACTAGACAGATTTAGCAAGCAGAAGGAAAAAAAGAAAATTACAGTAAGTTTAGATTGCAAAGTCTGAGGATTATGAGTCTAGGACAGTTATGCTGCCCCATGATGTAAGATTTATGCTGCTCCAGCACCTGGCATCTTCCTCAAGGATAAATTTAGCTGCTTGAGCTCCAGCGATCACACCTGCATTCCAGCTAGCAGGAAGGAGAGAAAGCAGAAAGGTACACTAACTCCCTTTATTTATTTATAAATTTTTAGTTTATTATTATTTTAAATCAAAGTTTAGTTGATTTGCAATGTTGTGTCAATTTCTGCTGTATAGCAAAGTGGCTTAGTTATGCAATATATGCATTCTTTTTTTATATATTCCTTTCCATTATGGTTTATCCCAAGAGATTGGATATAGTTCCCTGTTGCTGTACAGAAGGACCTTGTTGTCTATCCATTCTAAACGTAATAGTTTGCGGGAGTTCCCGTCGTGGCGCAGTGGTTAACAAATCCGACTAGGAACCATGAGGTTGCAGGTTTGATCCCTGGCCTTGCTCAGTGGGTTAAGGATCCGGTGTTGCCGTGAGCTGTGGTGTAGGTTGCAGACGCAGCTTGGATCCCGCATTGCTGTGGCTCTGGCGTAGGCCGGTGGCTGCATCTCGGATTCAACCCCTAGCCTGGGAACTCCATATGCCGCGGGAGCGGCCCAAGAAATAGCTAAAAAGACAAAAAAAAAAATAAATAAATAAATAAAATAAAATAAATGTAATAGTTTGCATCTGCTGACCCCCAGCTCCCAGTGCATCCCACTTACTCCCCCCTCCCCCTTGGCAACCACAAGTCTGTTATCTATGTTTGTGAGTTTATTTCTGTTTTGTAGATAGGTGCATTTGTGCCACGTTTTAGATTCCACATAAGTGATATCATGTGGTATTTGTCTTTCTCTTGCTGACTTCCTTCACTTAATATGCTAATCTTTAGTTGCATCCATGTTGCTGCAAACAGCATTATTTCATTTTTTTGTAGCCGAGTAGTGTTCCATTGTATATATGTACCGTCTCTTCTTAATCCATTCATCTGTCAATGGACCAAGTTGTTTCCAAGTCCTGGCTGTTGCAAATAGTGGTGCTGTGAACATAGGGGCGCATATATCCCTTTGAATCATTTTTTTGTCTGGGTATATGCCCAGGTATGCTCCCTCCCTTTCAAAACCCTTCCTCAAGTGACATACAGCGTTTCTGCTCATATCCACTTGGCCAGGATTTGGTCACATTGTCACACCTAATTGCAAAGGAATCTGTGAAGTGTAGACTTTATTCTGAGTGGCTCCAAGCTTAGCTAAAAAGCAGTGGTTCTCTTATTCAGAAGAGACAACAGGAGTTCCCGTTGTGGCTCAGCGGCAATGAGCCCGACTAGTATTCATGAAGCCAAGAGTTCGATCCCTGGTCTTGCTCAGTGGGTTAAGAATCTGGCATTGCCATGAGTTGTGGTGTAGGTCGCAGATACTCTTCAGATCTGGGTTTCTGCGGCTTTGACATAGGCTGGCAGCTGCGGCTCCAGTTCAGCCCCTAGCCTGGGAACTTCCATATGCTTCCGATGGGACCCTAAAGAAAAAAAAAAAGAGAGAGAGAGAGAGAACAGCTGTTGGAGGTCAGTTAGCAGGCATTGCCACAGCTGCGTTAAGTACAAATTTATGACAGCTGAAAAGCCATAAGACAGAGCCTGCTTACTCAGTTCTGGAATACATGATCAAGTGCCTGCCGAGTACAAGGCACTGTGCCAGCCAGGGTCACAGCTGCTGCTTGTCTGCAGCTTTTTTTATTTCCCGGAGGCCAAGGAAAATGTCAGGTCTGTGGTGGGACATGGCCAAGGGCTGGGGTTCTGGTCATAATTCCCCTGTGAACGAGTTGTGGAACCTCAGGCCCCTTGCTCACTCGACTGCGCTGGTGAGATGAATTAATTTAGTCAAGGTCACTAGCAGCACAGCTGGAATTTTCACCCTTGGCCCCCTGGCTCCTGAGTCCGGGTTCTTAACTGCTGGGCTACACTTCCTGGTGGTCCATAACTCCTGCCGAGGTCCTGGCCCCTCCCCTGGCACCAGCCCAGTCCCCAGAGGCCAGTGACCTGGTTGGCCTGCTGGCAGCTCCAGGCAACCACATCTCTTGGTCAGCAGGGATTCTGGCCAAGGGCTGACCAGGGCAGAGTAGGCGTTGGGGCTGGGAGCTGCCCAGAGCGGGGAGAAGTGGGGATAGGGCTTGGGGAAGATTTTGGTAACAAGCAGGATCAGGTGGCTCAGACATCAGATGCAGGCAGTGACTGTCTTGCCAGGAGGGTCAGAAACAAACTCAGCAAAAACAAAACCAGAGCAGTGATTTTCAGACTGAGATGAGAAATCTCAGTGGGTAGTGCATGAAGGATAAAGAATAAAAGGAAAGAAAAACAAGCAATCGAAAATAGCAGCGTGGGAGTTCCTGTCGTGGCTCAGTGGTTAATGAATCCGACTAGGAACCATGAAGTTGAGGGTTCGATCCCTGGCCTCGCTCGGTGGGTTAAGGATCCGGTGTTGCCGTGAGCTGTGGTGTAGGGCGCAGACACAGCTTGGATCCTGTGTTGCTGTGGCTCTGGCGTAGGCCGGCGGCTACAGCTCCGACTGGACCCCTAGCCTGGGAATCTCCATGTGCCATGGGAGTGGCCCTAGAAAAGACAAAAAAAAAAAAAAAAAAAAAAGGAAGAAAGAAGGAAAATAGCAGCATGTCTTATACCAAGTAATGCTAAGTACAGTTTCTTGAAATTTTAACTTACTCTTTATAGGAGTGTACCAGGTTAGGATATATTTCCTGCTGTGATGATTGTCTGAAAGCTAAAGTCTCAGGTCTAGGGTGTTCCCCTTGTGGCTCGGTGGAAACGAATCTGACTAGCATCCATGAGGACACAGGTTCAATCCCTGGCCTGGCTCAGTGGGTTAAGGATCCAGCATTGCTGTGAGGTGTGGTGTAGGTCACAGACATGGCTCGGATCTGGCATTGCTGTGGCTCTGGCTGTGGCTGTGGCTGTGGCTGTGGTGTAGTCTGGCAGCTGCAGCTCTGATTTGACCCCTAGCCTGGGAACCTCCATATGTCATGAGTGCTGGCTTAAAAAGCCAAAAAAATAAAAATAAAGGTAAGGGCTGCTAAAAATAATTAGAATTACTGACCTAATCTAAATTTTTGTCACCGATTTATTATTTTATTTTTTTCTTTTCTTTTTTTATTACTTGATGAATTTTATTACATTTATAGTTGTACAATGATCATCACAACCCAATTATACAGCATTTCCATCCCAAACCCCCAGCACATCCCCCACCCCCCAACCTGTCTCATTTGGAAACCAGAAGTTTTTCAAAGTCTATTTATTATTTTATATTGAAGCAACCCAGCGTTATAAAAAGTTAAAACAGTTTAGGAGGGTGCAAAATGTTAAAAACTTCCCTCTGCCCTCAGCTCCCATTCCCACTGCCCATCCTAGGGCTGGTAGCTCTCTTCTGGGCCCTTCAAGGAAGTTTAAATGCATCTGCAAATGTACTTTTTCTTTTAACACAAATAGGATCAGCATAATGTCCCTGGACTCCTGCAACCTGCTTTTTATTTTTATTTATTTATTTTTTTGTCTTTTATCCTTTTTTTTTAGGGCCACACCCATGGCATATGGAGGGAGGTTCCCAGGCTAGGGGTCTAATCAGAGCTGTAGCCGCCAGCCTACACCAGAGCCACAGCAACACGGGATCCAAGCCCCATCTTCAACCTATACCACAGTTCACAGCAATGCTGGATCCTAAACCCACTGAGTGAGGCCAGGGATGGAACCTGCAACCTCACTGTTCCTAGTCGGATTCGTTTCTGCTGCGCCACGATGGGAACTCCTATTTTTATTTTTATTTTTATTCTCTCTCTCTTTTTTTTCTTTTTTGGCCACCTGGCAGCATATGGAGTTCCCAGGCCAGGGATCAGATCAGTGCCACAGTTGCGACCTATGCTGCAGCTGTGGCAATGCCGGATTCTTTAATCCACTGTTCTAGGCCGGGGTCCAAATCTGGGGTCCTGGTGCTACAGAGATTCTGCCGATCCCATTTCACCATAGAGAAAACTCCACATTTTTATTCATTTAAAAAAAATTTGGGGGAGTCCTCATCATGGCCCAGCAGAAATGAATCTGACTAGTACCCATGAGGATACAGATTCGATCCCTGAGCCCTCTCAGGGGATTAAGGATCCGGCATTGCCATGTGCTGTGGTGTGGGTCACAGATGCGGCTCCGATCTGCCGTTGCTGTGGATCTGGCGTTTCTGTGGCTGTGGTGTAGGCGGGCAGCTACAGCTCTGCTTCGACTCCTAGCCTGGGAACCTCCATGTGCCACAGGTGCGGCCCTAAAATAACAAACAAAAAATTTTTTTTAATTTATTTTTTGGCCATGCCCATGGTATGTCGAAGTTTCCTGGCCAGGGATCAACCCTGTGTCACAACAGTGATAACACTGGATCCCCAACTCGCTGAGCCATCAGGGAACTCTTGCTTTTTAAATGTAAGCTTTTCTTGTCTTTCTTTCTTTTTTTTTTTTTTTAATTCACAAATGGACCAATCCACCTATTTAAAGTGGACGATGCAGTGGTTTTTAATATATTCAGAGAGTCATGCAACGTTTTAGAACAGTTTCATCAATTCAAAAGGAAGCTTTTAGCCATTGGTCCCCATTTCCTTCAATTCTACCCTAGGCAACCACTCATGTACTTTCTCATAGATTTATCCTCTCTGGATGGTTTATGTAAATAGAATCATTCCATATACGGTCCCTGGTGACTTCTGGCCCTTAGCATCTGCGTTCCTTTTTATGGCTGAGTCGCATTTCTCTGATGGATACACCATATTTTGCTTGTGTATTCATCAGTTAATGGGTATTTGAGTTGTTTCCTCCTTTGGCTATTATGAATACGACTCCTATGAACATATGTGAGTAGTTTTGGTCCTGGACATGTTTTCATTTCTCTTGGGTCTATACCTAGGAGTATAGTTGTGGGATCATATGATAATTTTCAGGTTAACGTGTTGAGGCTGTTTTCCAAAGTGATGGCACCATTTGTACGTTCCCGCCAAAAGCGTATGAGCGTTTCTCCCCATTCTCACCAATACTTGTCACTTTCCATTTTTAAAATTATATCCATCCTAGTGGCGTGGCTTTGATTTATATTCCCCCAATGGCTAATGATGTTGAGCATCTTTTCATGTGCTTATCCGGCCGTGTGCATATCAAGGGGGAGAGGGAGGAAGTGGGGTGGATGGGGAGTTGGGGGCCAACTCTTACATTTAGAATGGAGGGAGTTCCCGTCGTGGCGCAGTGGTTAACAAATCCCACTAGGAACCGTGAGGTTGCGGGTTCGATCCCTGCCCTTGACCAGTGGGTTAAAGATCCGGCATTGCCGTGAGTTGTTGTGTAGGTTGCAGATGCGGCTTGGATCCCGCGTTGCTGTGGCTGTGGCGTAGGCTGTCAGCTACAGCTCCAATTAGACCCCTAGCCTGGGAACCTCCCATATTCCGCGGGAGTGGCCCAAGAAATGGCAAAAAGACAAAAAAAAAAAAAAAAAAAAAAAAAAGAATGGAAAAGCAGTGAGGTCCTGATGGAAGGTAATATGTGAACAAGAATGTATACATACGTATGACTGGGTCACTTTGCTGTACGGCAGAAATTGACAGAACATTGTAAATCAACTATAATTTAAAAAAATTGAAAAATCCTCTGCTCATTTTTTATTTGAGTTGTCTTTTTATTGTTAAGTAGTATGAGCCCTTTAGAGAGTCTCTTATCAGACAAATGATTTGCAAAAGTGTTCTCCCATTCTGTGAGCTGTCTCTCCACTTTCTTGGTGGTGTCCTTTGAAGCACAAAATTTTTAATTTCAATGATGTCCAATATCGCTATTCTATTGTTGCTTCTATTTTTGGTGTACTGTCTAAGGCTTTGCCTAACTCAGCATCACAGAAAGTTTCTCTTATATTTTCTTCTGAGAGTGGTAGCTGTTAGCGAAAACAGCTGTTATATTTAAGCCATGCTCCTTTTTAAAGTCTTTTTTTAAATTGAAGTACAGTTGGTTTACTAATTCGTGTTAGTTTCTGGTGTACGGCAAAGTGATTCAATTATGTATATATGTATATATATTCTTTCTCAGATTCTTCTCCATCATAGGTTATGACAGGATATTGGTATTACTTCATTCTTTCTTATGGCTGGGTAATATTCCACTCTAAGGAAGGGGTTCAACTTCATTCTTTTGCATGGGTATATTCACTTGCCCTGGCACTGTTTGCTGAAAAGATTTTTCTTTTCCCATTGAATTGTGTTAGCACCCCGTCAGAACTCAATTGGCTGTAAATGTGAGGCTTCATTTCTGGACTCTCAGTAGATTTCCATTGATCTCTGTATCCTCGTGCCATTAGCAACTGTCATGGTTACTGTAGCTTTGTAGTCAGTTTTGAACTCAGGAAGTGTGATTCTTGCAACTTTTGCAGGATTCTTTTGGCTCTTCTGGGACCCTTGTATTTCCATGTGAACTTTAGGACCAGTGTGTTAATTTCTTCATTGAAGCCAATGGGATTTTTGATAGTGATTGGGTTAAATTTGTAGATCATGTTAGGGGAGTGCTGCCATCTTAACTATGTTAAATATTCTTTTTTTTTTTTTTCTGTCTTTTGTCTTTTTAGGGCTACACCCGCGGCATATAGAGGTTCCCAGGCTAGGGCTCTAATCAGAGCTGTTGCTGCCGGCCACAGCCACAGTCACAGCAATGCCGGATCCGAGCCAAGTCTGCAACCTACACCACAGCTCATGGCAACACTGGATCCTTAACCCACTGATGGGTGCCATGGATTGAACCCTCAACCTCATGGTTCCTAGTTGGATTCGTTTCCACTGCGCCAAGACAGGAACTCCCTGTATGTTAAATATTCTGATCTGTAAACACAGGGTCTCTTTTCACTTATTTAGGTCTTCTTTAATTTCTTCTGATATATTTCATTTTTCACTGTACGGATCATGCACTTCTTTCATTAACCAAGTTTTTAAATTCTTTTTTGATGTTATCATAGATGAAATTGTTTTCTTAATTTCATTTTTGGACTTTTCATTGCTAGGGTATAGGAATACTACTGATTTTTATATCCTACAATTTTGCTGCCCTCTTCCCAACTATCTTTGCATATCTTTGTATAGCTAGAGTTCTCCTTTTCTTTGTAAGAGTCACATAGTATTTCATGGTGTAGAGGAACTGTGGTTTATATAGCAAGCCTCCATTGATGGACAGTGTGGGCACGTCTCTCTTTTCACCAGTACTGATTGTTCTGCAGGGCTCTTTGGGCCACTTATCCATTCTGGGGATGTGTGTCCAGTGCCCACTCTGCACTTTTTTTTTTTAAATGGAAACTCCCAGGCTAGGGGTCAAATTGGAGCTGCAGCTGACAGCCTATGCCACAGGCACAGCAGTGCTGGATCTGAGCCACGTCTACCATCTACACTGCAGCTCATGGCAATGCTGGATCCTTAACCCACTGAGTGAGGCCAGAGATTGAACCCGCAACCTCATGGATACTAGTCGGGTTCATTATTGCTGAGCCACAGCGGGAACTCCTGACTCTGCACTCTTTAAGGCACTGGGGCTACAGACAATAAAAAAGTAAATGAGATAATTTCAGGTTAGGAAAAATGTCTGTGAAGAAAAGAAAACAGGGCAATGCCCTAGGGAGTGACTGGTTGTGCGTTTGAGAGGGGTTTTTTGGGTTGTGTCAGAGAAGGTTTCTCTGGAAGAGGTAACTTGAGCTGGCATCCAGATGATAAGACCCACTGTTGGAGATTGGCCGGGTCGTTACAGGCACAGGGAACAGCAAATGCAAAGGCCCTGAGATAGGAATTGGCTCCCTGTGTTCACAGAACAGAAAGAAAGCTTGGGGCTGGAGAGCTACCAAGGCCAGAGGAGCAGTTGGGGGTTGGGGGGAGGAAGTAGAAGCTGCTGGAGGGTGTAAGCAGAGAAATGATTTGATCTAATTTATGTCCTTAAAAAAATCAGCCTGTGGCTTAAGAAGCATTTATTTTCTGCTTCAAGCGCTGAGTTCCTTTTTTTTTCGTTTATGTATATTTTATTTATTATTTTTTTATTACTCAAATGAACTTATCACATCTGTAGTTGTAAAATGATCATCACAATCCAATTTCACAGGATTTCCATCCCACAGCCCAAGCACATCCCCCCACCCCCTAAACTGTCTCCTCCGGAGACCATAAGTTTTTCAATGTCTGTGAGTCAGTATCTATTCTGCAAAGAAGTTCAGTTTGTCCTTTTTTCAGATTCCACATGTCAGTGAAAGCATTGGATGTTGGTGTCTCAATGTATGGCTGACTTCACTCAGCATGATAATTTCTAGGTCCATCCATGTTGCTAAAAATGCCGGTATTTCGTTCATTTTAATGGCTGAGTAATATTCCATTGTGTATATGTACCACATCTTCTTGATCCACTCCTCTGTCGATGGACATTTAGGTTGTTTCCATGTCTTGGCTATTGTAAATAGTGCTGCAATGAACATTGGAGTACATGTGTCTTTGTGAGTTGTGGTTTTCTCTGGATAGATGCCCAGGAGTGGGATTGCTGGATCAAATGGCAGTTCTATCTTTAGTTTTCTGAGGAATCTCCATACTGCTTTCCACAGTGGTTGCACCAATTTACAATCCCACCAACAGTGTCGTAGGGTTCCTTTTTCTCCACACCCTCTCCAGCACTTATTGTTTGTAGACTTTTGGATGATGGCCATTCTGGCTGGTATAAGGTGGTACCTCATCGTGGTTTTGATTTGCATATCTCTAATAATGAGTGATGTTGAACATCTTGTCACGTGTTTTTTGGCCATCTGTATATCTTCTTTGGAGAACTGTCTGTTTAGATCTTCTGCCCAAGCGCTGAGTTCTTAAAATGGAATTACTGAATGGAGGAGTTTGCACATTTAAAGTGTTCCCAAGAGTTCCTGAGTGGCTCAGCAGGTTAAGGATCCCGAGTTGTCACGGAAGAGGCTCAGGTTACTGCTGTGCCACAGGTTCGATTCCTGGCCCAGGAAATTCTGCATGCCATGGGTGTGGCCAAAAAATATACAACAGTTAAAAAATAAAATGTTCCTAGATGCTGCCTGCAAGATGTCTCCCCCAAAGGTAGTGTAGTTTTCACCCTGAGGGTGCCCCAGCACCCATCCTCTTGCTTCTCTTGCAGGACCCTCCTTGCTGCATTTGCCCAGTAACTCTGGCTGTGCCGCCCAGCCCTTGGGTGAGACGGGCACCCCGGGAACATGGCAGACGAAGACCTCATCTTCCGCCTGGAAGGCGTGGGTGGCGACCCGACCTCCCGGGCTGGGGATTCAGACGCCGACAGTGACGAGGAAGAGGGTTACTTCATCTGCCCCATCACCGACGACCCCGGGACACACCAGAATGTCAGTTCCAAGGTTCATAACTACTACAGCAACCTAACAAAAAGTGAGCGCTACGGCTCCAGCGGGTCCCCGGCGAGCTCCTTCCACTTCAAGGTGAGTGGACCACCTGCGCCGCCCCCCTCCCCGCCTCCGCCGCCCTTACCCCCTTCCCTTGGCATAAAGGGTGGGTGCTGGCGTCGCTGGTGGAGATCTTTCTTGTGTTTCCAAACTCTGATCAAAGCTGTAAATTCTGGATCTGAGGGTAGGATGGTTAAGGGAGGATTTTGTTGGTTTCATACACGTGTCACCGCTTTGGAGTGGTGTTTTGTTAAATAGCTGCTGGGGACCCACGACTGGCTTGTAGAAACCTTGGCCGATTTTTAAGACGCGAACAGGAGAGTCTAGAAAATATTGGAGCGGGAGGGAGGAAGGGAGGGAAAAATGATCAAAGATCTTATTTTGGAGACATGTACACATGTTTGCACACTGACACGTGGTGACCAAATTGACTGATGAGGAGGCTCTCATGACATACCTGGTGTTAAGTGTTTTTATTTCATCCCTGCACGTGTGTATGTGGGTTCAGGGACAGGATGTAAAATGAAGTTTTTCATGTTAGTTGTGTCAAAAAAGCTTAGGGATAGGACTCCTTTTTCTGGGTTGAGGACAAGGGTACTTATTTTGTTCGTGATTTGTGTTCATTCCATGGCACACCTGGTATAGAGGAGAGGGAGAAAGGCAAACATTATTGGTTTTTTTTGTTTTTTTGTTTTTTTGCCACACTTGCCACATGCGGAAGGTCCTGGGCCAGGGATGGAACCTGAGCCACAGCAGTGACAGTGCCCAGTCTTGAACCACTGGGCCACCAGGGACCTCCTAGACTTTTGTATAGTAAGTAGTGATGAAAAAAAATTATTTTTTATTTTTAAAAATTTTTTATAGTTGATTTGCCATGTTATGAAAAAAATTTTATTTATTTATTTTCTGTCTTTTTTAGGGCCGCGCCCGCGCAGCACATGGAGGTTCCCAGGCTAGGGGTCTAATCGGAGCTGTGGCCACCAGCCTACGCCACAGCCACAGCAATGCCAGATCCGAGCCTCGTCTGCGACCTACACCACAGTTCACAGCAATGCCAGATCCTTAACCCACTGAGGGAGGCCAGGGATCAAACCCACAACCCCATGGTTCTTAGTCGGATGTGTTTCTGCTGCGCCGCCGCAAAAGGAACTCCTGAAAAAAATTTTAAATGCAATACTGTTATCTTTATCTAATTTAATCCTTATAGTATCAATTTGTACCATGAGCAAAATGCCTGTTACCACTTTGAAATTGAAGGCTTTCTTCTCTAGCTGCAGAATGAATCGGTTTTTAGAAAATTAATAATTCTAGTTCTTGGACAGTTGGGTATTTTTTCCTTTCAGGCCAGAGTTCTCGCTTAAGTCTCCTTGGGACAGGCAGCTCCAGAAATAGGCCTGTGAGTACCCCCTTGAGGCTGGGAGGCCCCTGAAGTGTCAGGTTGTGGCTGTCCCTGCTTTCCTTTCCTAAGGCAGCTTCTGAAACTCACACTCAGCCCGTAGGAGGGCAGCGTGGGAAGACAGGAGAGCTGCCTGTCACTCCCATCAGTTCACATTAAGTCAGGAAGGTTCTCAGAGACACTGATCTCTGCAGTCTTCTGCACCGTGTGTGAGGAGGTTGAGGTGCCAGAGGGAGGCTGGAGGGGTCAGGGCTTGTGAAACAGAAACCAGCTAGCTAGCTCAAGGGGAAAAAAAAAGGACATTAAGGAGTTCCCGTCATGGCGCAGTGGTTAACGAATCTGACTAGGAACCATGAGGTTGTGGGTTCGATCTCTGCCCTTGCTCAGTGGGTTCAGGATCCGGCGTTGCCGTGAGCTGTGGTGTAGGTCGCAGATGCGGCTCGGATCCTATGTTGCTGTGGCCCTGGTGTAGGCTGGCTGCTACAGCTCCGATTGGACCCCTAGCCTGGGAACCTCCATATGCTGCAGGAGCGGCCCAAGAAATGGCAAAAAGACAAAAAAAAAAAAAAAAAAAGGACAGTAATTCTAACAGTCTAGAAGTGCTTTTGGGGCCCCAGGGACAGAAACAGTGTCTGGGTCTTGGGGGGACAGATTCAGACACATAAAAGGCAGCAGGATCACCCTTTGTCTCATCCATTAAATGTTCCTTAGCCTGTTCTTTTTGTGTGTGTATGTGTCTTTTTAGGGCTGCACCTGCAGCATTTGGAAATTCCCAGGCTAGGGGTCAAATTGGAGCTGCAGCTGACAGCCTATGCCGCAGGCACAGCAGTGCTGGATCTGAGCCACGTCTACCACCTACACTGCAGCTCACGGCAATGCTGGATCCTTAACCCACTGAGTGAGGCCGGAGATTGAACCCGCAACCTCATGGATACTAGTTAGGTTCATTACTGCTGAGCCACAATGGGAACTCCATCTTAGCCTATTTTTTATTCTTCTCTGCTCCTCCGTGGATGCTCACGGAGGAGCAGGGTCCCCTCATTACTGATGAAGCCATGTGCAAAGACAAGTTTGACATTTGACCCTCTCCATCCCAACTGTGGGAGGAGAAAGTCTGGTTGGTCCAAACTGAGTCAGACATCCTTGGCTCTGGTCTAGTCACCTCCAGCACAGGGCAGGAAGCAGCGGTCACAGAAGAGGGGCGGCTTCCCGAGGAGGATCCAGGTGGCCTCCTAGTGGGGCAGACCCCCTCAGAAGGGCTCCACCCACAGCTGTCTGTTCAGAGGACCAGGAGCTGGATTTGTGTTTTTTTGGCAAACATTAAGTGGGCCCAAGAGCTGGAGGGTCTCAGATGGATGGACACAGTCTCTGACCACAATATGCAGTACAGTGAATTCTTTAAAGGAAGCACAGATAGAGCGATCCAGCAAAGGGAGGTTTGTCTGTCGGTCTGGCTTAGGATGTGAGCTTTATGAGGGCAGGACCCTTAGGCCTGCTCATCACTCATCCATCCTAGTGCCGTGCACACAGTAGGTGCTTCATTTGGAATTGGTAAGAAGGTGGATGAATGCTGAACTTACTTCTCTGTGGGTGCTGTCCTACTAAAGGTCAGATAGCATTTACAAAAAACATAAATCAGGAGTTCCCGTCGTGGCGCAGTGGTTAACGAACCCGACTAGGAACCATGAGGTTGCGGGTTCGATCCCTGGCCTTGCTCAGTGGGTTAAGGATCCTGCGTTGCCGTGAGCTGTGGTGTAGGTCACAGATGTGGCTTGGATCTGACATTGCTATGGCTGTGGTGTAGGCTGGCAGCTGTAGCTCTGATTAGACCTCTGGCCTGGAAATCTCCATATGCTGCAGGTGTGGCCCTAAAAAGACAAAAGACAAAATAAATAAATAAATAAAGTAAAAACAAATTTATACCTCAGAGTTGTAACTCACATAGACTATTATATTAGTTTCAGGGGAGGCAATTTTTTTTTTTTTTTTTTTAAGATGGGCAGTTTTTTTCATTTTATTTTTTTTTTCCAATTTTTTTTTGGCCTGTTTTTTAGGGCCACGTCCACGGCATATGGAGGTTCCTAGGCCAGGGGTCGAATTGGAGCTGCAGCTGCCGGCCTACACCACGGCCACAGCAACGAAGGATCCGAGCCCACATCTTCTACCTACACCACAGCTCATGGGAACCCTGGATCCTCAACCCTCTGAGCGAGGCCAGGGATCGAACCTGCATCCTTATGGATACTAGTTGGGTTCGTTAACCACTGAGCCATGATAGGAACTCCCAAAAAACATTTTTTAATGGCTGCACCAGTGGCATATGGAAGTTCCCGGGTCAGGGATTGAATCCGAGCCACAGCTGTGGCCCCCTACAGATCCTTTAACCCACTGCATTGGGCCGGGGATTGAACCCACACCTCTTCAGTGCCCCAAGCCCCTACAGTTTGATTCTTAACCTACTGTGCCACAGCAGGAACTCCAGAACAGTTCTTTATTGGGTGGGACTGTCCCTTACATTGTAGGACATTCAGATGTCTGACCCTTGCTCCCTAAATGCCTCATTTCCTCCCATTTATTATGACAACACACAATGTTCCCTGCCATGTTTTTGCAAAGCTTGCATGAGAGGAGTTCCCGTAAACGAATCCGACTAGGAACCATGAGGTTGCAGGTTCGATCCCTGGCCTTGCTCAGTGGGTTCAGGATCTGGCGTTGCTGTAAGCTGTGGTGTAGGTTGCAGACGCGGCTTGGATCCCGCATTGCTGTGGCTCTGGTGTAGGCTGGCGGCTACAGTTCCGATAAGACCCTTATCCTGGAAACCTCCATATGCCTCGGGAGTGGCCCTAGAAAAGGCAAAAAGACAAAAAAAAAAAAGGCAAAAAAAAAAAAAAAAAAAAAAAAAGCTTGGAGAGAGTGCTGCAACCTTGGTTTGGAATAAGTGCAGAAATATTTGTGTGAGTGTTCACATTTATATGTTCAAAGATGTGCTTTGCAGTATTGTTTGTGATAAAGAAAAGATGGAAACAGCTCAGATGGTCCATCAAGAGGGGCCTCTTTAATTATAGACCATGGTCCTAACAGAATGCAGTATTTATTAAAACAAAGATGTTTCTATGTGATTTGACTTGAAAACAGTGCCAAGATACACACATATCTTTTTTGTGGAGAGAAAACAAAGTCCATGAAAAGCTCTTGGGAGAGTGCTGGTCCATAATCAGGGCAAAAAAAAACCAAACAAACCGTTATCTATTTTTATTTTTATATGCTGTGAAGTAAAAAAGCAAGTTGAAATATAGTATCATCCCACTTGTATCAGAAAACTTAGGTACACGTGTATTAGCACTTGCAAAGCAAACACGTATATAATGTTAAAACCAGTATAAAAATTTCTCATGAGAAAAGGAAGGAATTTGCATCTAGCAGTTAATGGTGATTCTCTGGGGGTGGGGTGGGGTGGGATGAATGCCCTTAAGGGGAATGATCTACCATTGTATATATTTCCAAACATTTGGAACTTTTAAAACTACATGTATGGGGAGTTTCTGTCATGGCTCAGTGGTTAACAAATCCAACTAGGAACCATGAGGTTGTGGGTTCGATCCCTGGCCTTGCTCAGTGGGTTAAGGATCCGGTGTTGCTGTGAGCTGTGGTGTAGGTCGCAGACTCAGCTTGGATCTGGCATTGCTCTGGCTCTGGCGTAGGCCAGCAGCAACAGCTCCAATGAGACCCCTAGCCTGGGAACCTCCATATGCTGTGGGAGCGGCCCTAGAAAAAGGCAAAAAGAAAAAACCAAAAAAAACAAAACAAAAAAAACCTACATGTATATATTACTTGTGTGCACAAAAAAGATGTTTTTAAGAACCTGACTAGTATCCATGAGGATGCGGGTTCCATCCCTGGCCTCGCTCAATGGGTTGAAGATCTGGTGTTGCTGCAAGCAGTGGCATAGATCGTAGATGTGGCTTGGATCTGGGGTGGCTGTGGTGTAGGCTGGCAGCTGCAGCTCTGATTTGACTCCTGGCCCTGGAATTTACATATGGTGCAGGTATGGCTCTACAAGACCAAAAAAAAAAAAAAAAGCTGTTTTTAGAAGAAGAAAATAAAGCAACAGAGCCAGGTAACCACCCCTCTCCCAACAAACCTCAATAATTGCTGGTCCTTAAGACTCATTGATGGAGTTCCCATCATGGCTCAGTGGTTAATGAATCCAACTAGGAACCATGAGGTTGAGGGTTCAATCCCTGGCCTCACTTGGTGGGTGATGGATCTGGCGTGGCTGTGGCTGTGGCATAGTCCGGCAGCTACAGCTCTGATTCAGCCCCTAGCCTGGGAATCTCCATATACCACGGGTGAGGCCCTAGAAAAGACAAAAAAAAAAAAAAAAAAAAAAAAGACTCATTGATTCCGCAAGGCTGAGTTCAAAATCCTGGAGCTCATGGTCCCCAGGGACCCTGCACCTCTCCCGGCTCCTGGAACAGGCTTCACTTTTCACGCCTCTGCCTGGAACCTCTTTCAGCTGACATCTGGGTCTGTTAAAATGATCCTCTGTCTGGGTCTGTTAAAATGATCCTTCGGGCTCCCTAGACGCCCTGCCCTGGTTATCTCCTCTGCATTCCCTGGGGCTCGTAGCAGAACTTTCCATGTATCCGTCATTCTCTACTGTCCTGTTTGTGAGTCAGCCTAGGGGCTGGGTCTGATGGCACTTCCTGTTCCCGGTAGTTGGTGGAGTGGCTTCGAAATAGGACAAGATGAAGCTCTTGATTGTCCACTGACCTAGGTGATGGAAGGCAGGCCCTGTGGGGTTCCTGTTGCCGGGGGTGACTCCAGAGGGGGACCCAGCTCAGTTTCCCAAACCCCCTCTCCCTGGCACGCAACAGGCACGCAACATGTTTACTGTCGTCATGGCAACCTGGCTTGATTAACCACAATAGCCACCTGGCATTCCTCCAAGGCGGCACCACCCTGCCAGGTACCAGGCGGGTATTGTGAACTGCTGAGTTTGTTACACGGCCAGGGCATCTGGCCTGAGTTCCCAGGGGGATGGTGGCAGAATCGTTCAAGGGGTCGCCCTCTGGAGAGAATATCAGGCAGCCAAGCAAAAGATGTTTATCATAATGTGGGAAAGTGCTTCCACTCTGGAGTTAAGTTTAAAGAGCAGAATATAGAGGATGATTATAGCTCTGAAAACACACACCCATCCCCCCCCCACACACACCAAAAGCCCGGAGGAAGTGCATCAACATGGCAACAGAGTTTATCCTGGAAAGAGATCACTCCTTTTCTACTTCTCTTTCATTTCTACGCTTTCTAGTATAAGCATATGCAGCATGTATATATTTTCAATTTTTTTTTTTTTTGTCTTTTTGCTATTTCTTGGGCCGCTCCCTCGGCACATGGAGGTTCCCAGGCTAGGGGTCGAGTCAGAGCTGTAGCTGCCGGCCTACGCCAGAGCCACAGCAACGTGGGATCCGAGCCGCGTCTGCAACCTACACCACAGCTCACGGCAACGCCAGATCGTCAACCCACTGAGCAAGGGCAGGGACCGAACCCGCAACCTCATGGTTCCTAGTTCCTATATTTTCAATTTTTTAATAAAGTAGGACATTTAATTTAGAAGGATTATTTTCTTGGTCTGAAAATATCTTAGGGATCATCACAGCACATATAAAGATCACTTGTTTTTATGTCAGTGAATTAAATTGTATTCTATCACATGATGTTTGTGGATTTATTTAGCCTGCCCTTTTCTTGAGGGATACTTGAATTGTTTGCTTTTCTTTCTCTCTCTCTCTCTCTCTTTTTTTTTTTTTTTGCCTTTTAGGGGCACACCCATGGCATGTGGAGGTTCCCGAGGCTAGGGATCCAGTTGGAGCTACAGCTGCCGGCCTACGCCACAGCCACAGCAACGCAGGATCCCAGCCGCATATTCGACCTACACCACAGATCACGGCAACGCCAGATCCTTAACCCCTGAGTGAGGCCAGGGATCAAACCCACAACCTCATGGTTCCTAGTCAGATTTGTTTCCTCTGCGCCATGATGGGAACTCCTGCTTTCCTCTTTCTAGTGCAGACAGTGCTGTGATAAATCTATACATACATCCAACCAGACATTAAAATACATGTATTTTATAATATGCAAATGCCACCCGTACATGGTACAAAGAATTCAACCTGTACAAATGGTAAACAGTGAAAAGGAAGCCTTCCACCTTTGATCCCTGTCTCCCTGGGGGATGTCCTTCCAGAAATGTTTCTTATGAATAGAAGCATACCTATGTATGTCTCTCTTACTCTTCTTTTTTGCAGAAATGTGAGTTCGCCACACACCTGTTTGGAACTCCTGTGGCCATCTGCCCTTACTGGCATATGCACGCTGACATCAGCTGCAACTTACATAGCTGGGGGTTGGGCAGGCCCGCTCTGCATGTTTTACTCAAAGCAGCTCCTTAAATCTGCACAGCAATCCTATGAAGACAAGTGTTTTGACAGACCGTAAACTTGGGAGTAGGAGAGCGCAATCGCTTAACGCTCTTGGTGAGGGCAGAATGTTGTCTTTCTCATTTTGCTGTTTTGTTTTTCTAATGGCTGGCTGTCATGGCATTCTAGGGAAGCACGATCAAATTTTTAGCCACTTCCTCATAGGTGGGTATAAAGATCGTTTCAGGAGTGGGAGAAGAAGAAGGTGGGGAGTCAGATGCGTTGAATTATTGAAACCTGGAGTTCCCGTCGTGGCTCAGTGGAAATGAATCTGACTAGCATCCGTGAGGACGCAGGTTCGATCCCTGGCCTCGCTCAGTGGGTTAAGGATCCGGCGCTGCCATGAGCTGTCATGTAGATCGCAAACACGGCTCGGATCCTGCATTGCTGTGGCTCTGGCGTAGGCTGACAGCTGTAGCTCCGACTGGACCCCTAGCCTGGGAACCTCCATATGCCATGGGTGTGACCCTAAAAAGACAAAAAAAAAAAAATCGTTTCCAGTTTTTTGCTACCACAAACAGGGCTTCTGTAAGCATCTCTGCATGTGTCGTGGAACGCCTGCTGGGTAAATCTCCAGAGGTTTTGGCTGGAGCAAACGTTTGTCGGTTTAAAACTTGGCTGGGCGTTGCCCATTGCCCTTCAAAGAGATTGCACTGGCATTGGTGCCCCTGTGATGCATGGGCATGCCTGCTTCCCACACCCTTCTTGGCAGGCTCTATGTAGTGCTTCAGCTCTTACTTTCAACACCCCAGGGTGGCTCTAACAGCTTGGTCAGAGGACAGCGAGCACCCCAGAATGAGGCAGAGAAGCCAGCGTCTGATGACTCACTGGAAGAGAAACATCTCTGGCCACCCAGCCCTGGGAGACCCTCCACCCAGCAGCTTTGGGCTTCAGAAGCCCCTGCCCGCTGACCACAGGAAGGTCTTTGCGTGCCCAGAGGTGATGTCACTTTGGCACTCTGCCCCCTGCTCTGGGAATGCAGAATCGGAAAGGGAAACTTCGTTGTCCTGGGTCTCAAAAAGCTTTGGACTTCCAGCAAAATAAGGGCCTGCTGGGCAGAATGAAGGAAAAAGATTGCTTCTGGCACTAGGGGAAGCTGCCAAGTGACTTGGTGTCTGGAAAACAGGAGGAAGCTGGAGAGAGTTGAGCTGGCTGAAGGGACTGATCTTATCGAAGCATAGCATCGTTTATGGAAATACGCTGGATACTCATTAACAGGGATCTCCCTTTTTTTTAATGTATATTCTTTTTATTAATGACCAGTATTTATTTGTTATTTATTTATTTATTTATTTTTGCTTTTTAGGGCTGCTTTCACAGTATATGAAAGTTCCCAGTCTAGAGGTCACATCTGAGCCACAGCTGCCAGCCTACACCGCAACCACACAGCAATGTGGGATCTGAGCCACACCTGCAACAGGAATTGAATCCGCCTCCTCATGGATACTAGTCAGATTCCTTTCCTCTGTGTCGCAACAGGAACTCCCAGGTCTCCCTTCTTTAATTTTTTTTTTCTTTTTGCTATTTCTTGGGCCGCTCCTGCGGCATATGGAGGTTCCCAGGCTAGGGGTCCAATCGGAGCTGTAACTACCAGCTTACGCCAGAGCCACAGCAACGTGGGATCCGAGCCGCGTCTGCAACCTACACCACAGCTCATGGCAATGCAGGATCGTCAACCCACTGAGCAAGGGCAGGGACCGAACCCTCAACCTCATGGTTCCTAGTCGGATTCGTTAACCACTGCGCCACGACGGGAACTCCTCCCTTCTTTAATTTTATTTTGTGTTTTTTAGCGGCTTTATTGAAATGCGGTTCACTGCTATACAACTTGCCCGTTTAAAATGTACAATTGAGTTCCCGCTTAGCACAATGGGTTAATGATCCCGCTTGTCTCTGTGGAGGGGACAGTTCAATCCCTGGTCTGGTGGGCGGGTTAAGGATCTGGTATTGCGGACTGCAGCTTAGGTATGGCTCAGCTGTGGCTTGGATCTGATCCTTGGCCCCAGAACTCCAAATGCCACTGGATGGCAAAAAAAAAAAAAAAAAAGGGGGATCCTGCATTGTAGGTCACAGCTCTGGCTCAGACTCATCCCTGAGCCGGGAACTTCCATATGCCACGGGTGCAGCCAAACAAAGAGAGGTGCAGCCAAACAAAGAGAAAAAAAAAGTATATTTTAATAGCTTTTTATTTTATTTATTTTTGTTTGTTTTGCTTTTCCTTTTTCAACTGCACCTGTGGCATATGGAAGTTCTCGGGCCAGGGTCAAATCCAAGCCACAGATGTGGCATATGCCAAAGCTGCAGCAATGCCAGATCCTTTAACCCACTGCACCAGGCCAGGGATCAAATCTGCACCTCTGCAGCAACTCAAGCTGCACAGTCAGGTTCTTAACCCACCATACCTCACTGGGAACTCCTCAATAGCTTTTAGTATATTGATAAAATTATGCATCTTCTGGGAGTTCCCTGGTGGTCTAGTGATTAGGGTTTGGCCTGGGTTTAATCCCTAGTCTGGGAACTGAGATCCCACATTAAGCTGCTACACACTACGGCCAAAAAAAAAATTATGTGTTTTTATCATCACAATCAACTTAAGCTCATTTTTATTACCCTGAAAGAAAGCCTATATGTCTCACCCATCACCCACTAGCGTCCCCATCCACTAATCCACTTTCAGTCTCTATAGATTTGCCTTTTCTGGACATTTCCTGTCAATAGAATTATACAACATGTGGCCTTTTGTGTCTGGCTTTTTTCACTTAGCATGTTTTCAAGGCTCAGCCATGTGGAATCATGTGCTTCATCCCCTTTTGTTGACAACTCTTACTCACAGGATGAATGTGAACCTGACCGCACGAATGGCCTGAACCCAGCCAGAACCCAGATTGGGACTTGAACCCCCGAGCTGGGACTGGAGCCCAGCCTAAAGCCAGATTGGGACTTGAACCCATGGGCTTAAATTAAAATCACTCACCTGGTGTCTGTGCTCACAGAGGTCCAGGATATTCATGCCTCCCCACAGAAGGAATTCAGCGAGAGACAAAGTGACAGGCCAGAGATAAGATGTATTCGGATAGGATGCTTGTGGGAGACGCAGGTGGGCAGGCGACAGGATCCGGGGGGGCTACAGTGTTTATGATCCAGGGGGAATAGGGGTTGGAAAAGACAGCCTCTTCCTCTTTCTTCCAGTAGTAGCTCCTCCTTAGAATCTGCTAAGGTGTGTATTCAAATCAGTAGAAGGGCGGTCCTCAAACTCCTGAATCCGAATGCATGCCGCATCCCAAACCCCACCAACAACCTGAGGCAGTTCTCGCACCTCCACTAGTCAAGCAAGGCTGCCTCATTCTGATGGCTTTTTTGAGCAATTATTAACTTTGAGTGATGTCCAATATTCCCTAGATTTCCCTCGCGATGATCCTTTATTGGGATTTCTCCAGCTACCTGTGCCTACTCCAGCCCTATCAAATATACCAATTTTATTTACCCATTCATCAGTTGAGGCACTTTTGAGTTGTTGTCCCTTTGGCTGTTATGAATAATGCGACACAGGGGTTCCCACCGTGGCTCAGCGGTAATGAACCTGACTAGTATCCCTGAGGACGAGGGGTTGATCTCTGGCCTCGCTCAGCGGGTTAAGGATCCTGGCATTGCCATGAGCTGTGGTGTAGGTCACAGACGAGGCTCAGCTCCTGCGATGCTGTGGCTGTGGCATAGGCCGTTAGCGACAGCTCTGATTCAATCCCTAGCCTGGGAACTTCCATAGGGTGCGGCCCTTAAAAAAAAAAAAAGACAAAAAAAGAATAATGCTACACAAGTCTTTGCATAGACATGTTTTCCTTTCTGTTAGGTAAATACTTGGCAGTGAATTTGCTGGGTTTGAGTCCTGGGTCTGCCACTTCACGGTTGCAGCAGGTCTATAGGGGAAGTCACGTCTTCACTCTGAGCCTTGGGTACTTGTCAGTGGAAAGGGGACCTATCCTACCTGCCAGCCCTTCCCTAGCAAGGTTGTCTTAGCAAGGATGCCCCTGAGGAAGGGCCTCCAGGAGACGAGGGCATTATGTCTTCCTAGGGAATGCGATGCTTTGCGGGTTCTTGTTCCCATCCTTCTCAGCCTGTCCTCTCTAGCCCAGGCTCCGAATCCCATTGGTCAGAGGAGATCAGCTGTGGCTACTGTTTTCAACAGAGTTCTTGAGGATTTTTAGCTTTGTTTCTTTGGCAAATATTTGTTTTATTGCTTAGAAAAGTGATCCATGCTCCTTGCAGAAAACAATGAATGTGCAGATACAACTGCTGTTAAGGTCTTAGGGTGTGTTTCAGTATAAATACAGACACGACTAAATAAACTGAGGCTTTTCTTTTTTTTTTCTTTTTTTTTTTTTTTCCTCTTTTTGCCTTTTCTAGGGCTGCTCCCGAAGCATATGGAGGTTCCCAGGCTAGGGGTCGAATCAGAGCTGTAGTCACCGCCTACACCAGAGCCACAGCAACGGGTGGGATCCGAGCCGCGTCTGCAACCTACACCACAGCTCACGGCAATGCCAAATCCTTAACCCACTGAGCAAGGCCAGGGATCGAACCCGCAATCTCATGGTTCCCAGTCAGATTCGTCAACCACTGAGCTACGACGGGAACCTGGGGCCTTTTCTTTGTCATTACAGGATTATGCTGTATCTACTCACTAATAAGCCGTTTTTCCTCGGCAAATGAGAAATGGTGCACAGCTTTGCCCATAAGTAAATACGGCTCTAATGTGTCATTCTGTTAATGGCCCCATGGCAGCCCATTGTATGGATATGCTGCTGTTTCTTCAAGTTATTTCCTCTTGTGGGATCCTTAGGCAGCTTTCAGGTTTTTGGTGCTGGTTTCCAGGGAAATTGCATGAACCTCTAAATGCCTGTGACCCAGAGAGGGGCATCTGTATAGCACTGTCAGCCTCTTCCCATTCCAGAGAGTGACTGTGCATCCACCCTTCTTCCCACTTGTCTTATTTGTCCTTGGTTTAAACCCTTTATGGCCAGTCAGGAGGAGCAAGTAGAGCTGACTTGGGGCTGTAGTTCTTAAAGTCCATAGATGTGATGATGGGAAAAAAACGTATTTTATAACATCCGCTTAATGAAGGTAACAGTTCCTGTTTCAAGAAGGAAGCTTCAGGGAGTTCCCGTCATGGCGCCGTGGAAATGAATCTTACTAGTACCCATGAGGATGTGGGTTCAATCCCTGGCTTCACTCAGTGGGTCAGGGATCCGATGTTGCCATGAGCTGTGGTGTAGGCCAAAGTCACGGCTCAGATCCTGCTTTGCTGCTGTGGCTGTGGTGTAGGCCAGCAGCTGCAGCTCCAATTCGACCTCTACCCTGGGAACATCCATATTCCGTGGGTTTGGCCCTAAAAAGCAAAAAAAAAAAAAAAAAGGAGGAGGAAGAAGAAGGAAGCTTCAGGGAGCTACTGGATGCTTCCTCATGTAAGATCTGGAGGCCCTTTTGAGAATAAGAATAGTGGGGAGTTCCCACTGTGGTGCAGCAGTAACAAACCTGACTAGGAATCATGAAGTTGCAGGTTTGATCCCTGGCCTCACTCAGTGGGTTGGGGATCTGGTGTTGCTATGAGCTATGGTGTAGATCACAGATGCGGCTTGGATCTGGCACTGCTGTGGCTGTGGTGTAGGCCGACAGCAATATCTCCAATTAGACCTCTAGCCTGGGAACCTCCATATGCTGCAGGTGTGGCCCTAAAAGGACAAAAGACAAAAAAAAAAAAAAAAAAGAATAATGGTATACTTTCTTATTTCCTGATATAAGGTTGTATTGCTATAAACTTCCCTCTTAGAACTGCTTTTGCTTCATCTCATAGGTTTCGGATCATGGTATTTTCAATGTCATTTGTCTCTAGGTATTTTTCAGTTTCCTCTTTAATTTCTTCAGTGATCCATTGGTTGTTTAGTAACATATTATGTAGCCTCCACAGGTTTGTGTTTGCTGCTTTGGGGTTTTTATTTGTTTGTTTGTTTGTTTGTGGCTATGCCCATAGCATTTAGAAATTTCCCAGCCAGGGATTGAACAGCAGTAACCAGAGCTACAGTAGTGACACCACCAGGTCCTTGACCTGCTGAGCCACCAGGGAAATCCTTCTGTTTTTTTCTTGTAGTTGATTTCTACTCTCATAATGTTGTGTTTGGAAAAGACGGTAGATATAATTTCAGTTTTCTTAAATTTACCGAGGCTTGATTTGGCCCAAGATGTGATCTGTCTTGGAGAAGGTTCCGTGTGCACTTGAAAAGTATGAATATTTTGCTGCTTTCAGATGGAATTTTCCACAGATATCAATTAAATTTGTTGGGTCTAGTGTGTCATTTAGGGCCTGTGTTTTCTTATTGATTTTCTGTCTGGATGGTCTGTCCTTGTGTGTAGGTGAGGTGTTAAAATCCCCTACTGTTACTGCGTCACTGTTGTGGTTATGGCCGTTAGCATTTGCCTTATTTGCGGTGATCCTAAGTTGAGTGCATGTATATTTACATTTGTTATATCTTCTTCTTTTATGTATTTATTTATGTGTTTTATCTATTTTTTCTTTTTAGAGCTGCATCTGTGGCATATGGAAGTTCCCAGGCTAAGGGTAGAATCAGAGCTGTAGCTGCGGGCCTACACCACATCTCACAGCAACTCCAGGTCCTTTAACCCACTGAATGAGGCCAGGGATTGAACCCACATCCTCATGGATGCTAGTCAGGTTTGCTACCCCTGAGCCACAACGGGGGACTCCTGTTATATCTTCTTCTTAGACTGATCCTTTGATCATTATGTAGGGTTCTGCTTTGTACCTTGTGACCATCTTTATTTTAAAGTCATTTTGTCTGATGTGAGTATTGATACTTCAGCTTTCTTTTGATTTCTTTGTGTGAGTGTGTGTGTGTGTGTGTGTGTGTGTGTGTTTGCCATTTTTTAGGCCACTCCCGTGGCATATGGAGGTTCCCAAGCAAGGGGTCTAATCAGAGCTGTAGCCACCAGCCTATGCCAGAGCCACAGCAACATGGGATCCAAGCCGCGTCTGCGACCTACACTACAGCTCATGGCAATGCCAGATCCTTAACCCACTGAGCAAGGCCAGGGATCAAACCCGCAACCCCATGTTCCTAGTCAGATTCGTTAACCACTGAGCCACAACGGGAACTCCAGCTTTCTTTTGCTTTCCATTTGCATGGAATACCTTCTTCTATCCCTTAACTTTCAGTCACTGTGAGTCCCTAGGTCTGAAGTGCTTTTCTTGCAGACAGTATACATAAGAGTCTTGCTTTTGTATCCATTCAGCTGAATTTTAAAAGTTTTAAACTCTTTTTAAAAATCTATTATTTTTTTGGCTGTGGCAGGTGGAGGTTCCTGAGTCAGGGATCAAACCTGCACCACAGCAGTGACCCAGGCTGCTGCAGTGACAGTGCCAGATCCTTAACCCACGGCACCACAAGAGAACTCCCAGTCTGTGTCTTTTGGTTAGAACATTTAATCCATTTACATTCAGTGTAAATGCACACAGTATAAGTATGTCATGTATTGATATGTATGTACTTTTTGTACAGTATTGACATGTATGTACTTATTGCCCTTTTCTTAATTGTTTTGGGTTTGTTATTTTAGCTCTTTTTTCTTCCCTTCCTCTACTGTTCTCTTCTCTTATGACTTGATGCCTATCTTTAGTATAGTATTTGGTTTGCTTTTTCTTTTTTATGTGTGTATCTATTGTTGTTTTTTGGTTTGTGATTCCCATTACATTTTGATATAGCCGTCTATATACATAAGGATTGTTTTCTGTTGCTGACCTCTTAATTTTAAATGCATTCTCAGTGTTCTGCATTTGTACTCTTGTCTTTTCAGAAGACAGACAGATGTCGAAAAAGCACATGAAAATGTGCTCAACATCACTAATTATTAGAGAAATACAAATCAAAACTACAATGAGGTATCACCTCTCACCAGTCAGAATGGCCGTCATCAAAAAGTCTACAAACAGTAAATGCTGGAGAGGGCGTTCCCATCATGGCTCAGTGGTTAACCAATCTGACTGGCATCCATGAGGATGCAGGTTTGATCCCTGGCCTCGCTCAGTGGGTTAAGGATCTGGCATTGCCATGAGCTGTGGTGTAGGTTGCAGATAGTGCTCAGATCCCACATTGCCGTGGCTGTGGCGTAGGCCAGCAGCTGCAGCTCTGATTCGACCCCTAGCCTGGGAACCTCCATGGGCCACGGGTGTGGCTCTAAAAAGCAAATAAATAAATAAATGCTGGAGAGGGTGTGGAGAAAAGGAAACCCTCCTACACGTTTGGTGGGAATGTAGATTGGTGTCACCCCTTTGGAGAATAGTAGGGAAGTTTCTTAAAAATCTCCATGTAGAACTACTATATGATCCAGCAATCCCACTCCTGGGCATATGTCCAGAGAAAACCTTAATTCAGAAAGATATGTGCACCCCAGTGTTCATTGCAGCACTATTTACAATAGCCAAGCTGTGGAAGCAGCCTAAACGTCCATCAACAGAGGACTGGGTAAAGAAGATGTGATACTTATATAAAATGGAATATTACTCAGCCTTAAAAAAGAATGAAATAATGCCATTTGTAGCAACGTGGATGGACCTAGAGATTAGCATGCTAAATGAAGGAAATCATATCAGGGAAGACAAATATCATATAATATCACTTATATGTGGAATATAATAAAGAATGATGCAAAATAACTTATTTGTGAAACAGAAACACACAGATTCCAAAATCAAACTTATGATAACCAAAGGGGACACTGTGGTGGGAAGGGATAAGTTGGAAGGATGGAATTAACAGATACACACTACCAGACATAAAATAGATAACTAACAAGGACCTACTCTATAGCACAGGGAGATCTACTCGTGTTCTATAAATTAACCTATAAGGGAAAAAAGAGTAGGTATATGTCTCAATAGAACTGATTCACTTTGCTGTACGCTTGAAACTAATACAACATTATAAATCAACTATACTCCAATACATTTTATTTTATCTTATTTTATTTTTGCTTTTTTTTAGAGCTGCACCTGCAGTGTATGGAAGTTCCCAAGCTAAGGGTTGAATTGGAGCTATAGCTGCCAGCCTATGCCGCCGCCACAGCAATGTGGGATCCGAGCCTGTCTGAGACTTCCACCACAGCTCACGGCAACTCCAGATCCTTAACCCACTGAGCGAGGCCAGGGATCGAACCCACATCCTCATGGATCTTAGTCGGGTTTGTTAACTGCTAAGCCGCAAAGGGAAGACCCGCCACTAAAATTTTTTTAAAAAGAATAGTGACATTAAAAATGGCAGCAGTAGCTGATAACATGATATGGGCCAAAGAGATTGCAAACTCATTACCCACACATGCAGTCTCGCTCTTGGCATTTCCCAGAAAATTTATTTTTATTATTAACCTTTTATTTATTTATTTTTATTCCCACTGTCAGGCTTTGAGGAACCAAAGCTTTTCTGTTCCCATTTCAGGATTAGGTTTTCCTCTTTATGAAGCCCCCTGAGCCCCCTGTTTTATGTAAGAGTAATTAGTGCTTGCAATTGAGTTTTAGGATCTTTAGAACTAGAGGATGTTAGAGCTGGTGAGGCTGTAAGGCCATCTAACCCAGTGATCTTTGTTTATTACCTTTGACTTACGTGTTCAATGCCTGAAGACATTCTCAGAGTGAAAAAAATGCACGCAGTGTAGATGGAGCTGAAGTCACCTTGCTACCCCTCCTGTCTTCTGTTCCCAGAGATAACCATTGTGTCAGTTTGGTGTAAATTACTTTTCAGACCTTATGTATGTATGTATGTATTTTTGCTTTTTAGGGATGCACCTGCAACATATGGAAGTTCCCAGGCTAGGGGTCTAGTCGGAGCTGCAGCTGCCGGTCTACACCACAGCCACAGTGACTCTGGATCCAAGCCATGTCTACCACCTACACCACAGCTCATGGCAACTCCAGATCCCTAACCCCATTGAGGGAGGCCAGGGATTGAACCCACATCCTCATGGATATTAGTCAGATTCATAACCCACTGAGCCACAACGAGAACTCCTATTTATTTACTTATTTATTTGGCCGCATGAGCAACAGGCAGAAATTCCTGGGCCAGGGATAGAACCCATACCACAGCAGCTACCCAAGCCACAGCAGTGACCACTCCAGATCCCTTAACTTACTGCCCCACAAGGGAACTGTTTTTTTTTTTTTTTAATTTTGTTTATTTATTTTTTTTGTCTTTCTGCCATTTCTTGGGTCGCTCCCGAGGCATATGGAGGTTCCCAGGCTAGGGGTCCAATCGGAGCTGTAGCTGCCGGCCTACACCAGAGCCACAGCAATGTGAGATCCGAGTTGAGTCTGCAACCTACACCACAGCTCACAGCAACACCGGATCCTTAACCCACTGAGCAAGGCCAGGGATCAAACCTGCAACGTCATGGTTCCTAGTCGGATTTGTCAACCACTGAGTCACGACGGGAACTCCTGTTATTTTTATTTTTAAATTTTTATTGAAGTATACTTGATTCACAATATTATATTAGTTTCAGGTGTACAACATAATAATTCAGTATTTTTATAGATTACACTGCATTAAAGTTGTGAGAAAAATACTATTATTTCCTGTGCTGTATAATTTTTAGCCTTTTAAAATGCATTTATATACAAATATATATTTATGCATATATCTGTAGACACATAGTCTTAGAAATCCATAGTACTGGAGTTCCTGTCATGGCTCAGCAGTTAACAAATCCATTAATATCCATGAAGATGTGGGTTTGATTCCTGGCCTCACTCAGTGGGTTCGAAATCCAGCGTTGCCATGAGCTATGGTGGAGGTTGCAGACACGGCTCGGTTGTGGCATTATTGTGGCTGTGCTGCAGGTCAGCAGCTATAGCTCCTATTCAACTTCTAGCCTGGGAACCTCCATATATCGCAGATATGCCCCTTAAAAAAAAAAAAAGAAAAGAAAGAAATCCATAGTATTGATTTGTGGGTTTCCTCCATTGGTAAATGGTGTCATACTGTTTGCATTATTCAGCACCTGGCTTTCCCACCCCCAGACAATAAGTCTTAGAGAGTGCCCATATTAGTTAGCACCTTCCTCTTTTTTTTTTTTTGGCCCTGCCCACACCATGTGGAAGTTCCCAGGCCAGGGTTTGAACCCACAGCATAGCCGTGACAATCCTTGCCTGCTAGGCCACCAGGGAACTCCACCATCTTCCTCTAACAGCTGCATATGAATATGCCTGGTATACATAATCATCCCCCTTTGATGGGCAGGTCATTCTCAATGCTTGCCTGTTACACAGCATATACCGACCGTCTTTGGGCTGGCTCACCTGGGCACACCTGGGTAGGTCATCGGAATGACTGGGCCAGAAGTCAGTGAAGAGAAGAAGCAGTAACGAACCCAGCTAGGATCCATGAGGATGCGGGTTCCATCCCTGGCCTCACTCAGCGGGGTTAAGGATCAGGCATTGCCGGGAGCTGTGGTGTAGGTCGCAGATGCTACTCAGATCCCCAGTTGCTGTGGCTGTGGTGTAGGCCGGCAGCTACAGCTCCAATTCAACCCCTAGCCTGGGAACTTCCATATGCTGCAGGAAAAAGAAAAGAAAAGAAGGTTCATAAGCAGGGTCTTCCAAGGTGGCAGTACTTGCCTCCACTCTCCTCACAGTGTCTGAGAGTCTGAGAGTCTGAGAGCTCTCCAGAATCCCTCGGCTTTCCTAACCTGATGCGTAAAAGAGTTCCAGTTAAACAGCTCAGCCAGGGATGCTCACCTGTAATGAACACGGCGGGCCCAGTGACTCGTTCTAGTGGGAGCCTGTCTACCCCAGGGATGGGGACAGGAAAGCAGGTGACCCCTGGTCGTCAAAACATTCTTCACTGGCTTTTGCAAACGAGGACATAGAGGTTCCCACAGTTGGTTGGCAGTGGGCCGGAACTAGACTTGAAGGAACTGAGTACAGGACTTTTCATATTCTGGTTTTTAATTTTTTTTTTTTTTTTTTTTTTTTTGCTTTTTAGGGCTGCACCTACAGCATAGGGAGGTTCCCAGGCTAAGAGTTGAATCAGAGCTGCAGCCGCCGGCCTGTGCCAGAGCCACAGCAGCGTGGGATCCGAGCCGTGTCTGTGACCTACACCACAGCTCATGGCAATGCCAGATCCTTAACCCATTGAGCACGGCCAGGGATCGAACCTGCGTCGTCATGGTTGCTGGTCAGATTTGTTAACCCCTGAGCCATGCTGGGAACTCCATGTATTTTTTAATTTTTATTATTTATGTATTTTTTTTCTTTTTAACCCTGCACCTGGGCCAGGGGTTGAATCGTGCTGCTGCCAGAATACACCACGGCCATGGCAGCACTGGATCCGAGACACATCTGTGACCTACACCACAGCCTGCGGCAACATTGGATCCTTACCCCACTGAGCGAGGCCAGGGGTCAAACCTGCATCCTCCCAGAGACAACGTCAGCTCTTTTTTTTTTTTTTTTTTTTTTTGCTATTTCTTGGGCCGCTCCTGCAGCATATGGAGGTTCCCAGGCTAGGGGTCTAATCGGAGCTGTAGCCTCCGGCCTACACCAGAGCCACAGCAACGCGGGATCCGAGCCGCGTCTGCAACCTACACCACAGCTCACGGCAACGCCGGATCGTTAACCCACTGAGCAAGGGCAGGGACCGAACCCGCAACCTCATGGTTCCTAGTCGGATTCGTTAACCACTGCGCCACGACGGGAACTCCACAACATCAGCTCTTTAACCTGCAGAGCTATAACAGGAACTCCTCTATCACTTTTTTTTTTTTTTCCTTAAGTCTGTTGTATTAACCCCCCCTGTTGCCAATAAGACTTGATTCTTCCCTGGGTTCGGGGGAAAAAAGGTAAATTGGAGTCTGTGAAATAACACGCCCTCTAGGAGTTCCTGTTGTGGCTCAGCGGAAACGAATCTGACTAATATCCATGAGGACGCAGGTTCAATCTCTGGCCTTGCTCAGTGGGTTAAGGATCTGGCGATGCTATGACCTGTGGTGTAGGTCGAAGATGCGGCTTAGATCCCAAGTTGCTGTGACTGTGGTATAGGCGGGTAGCTATAGCTCTGATTTGACCTGTAGCCTGGGAATCTCCATATGCTGCAGCGGCAGCCCTAAAAAAAAAAAAAGAGGGAGTTCCCATCGTGGTTCAGTGGTTAACAAATCCGACTAAGAACCATGAGGTTGCGGGTTCGATCCCTGGCCTTGCTCAGTGGGTTAAGGATCCGGCGTTGCCGTGAGCTGTGGTGTAGGTTGCAGACGCGGCTCTGATCCTGCTCTGGTGTAGGCCAGTGGCTACAGCTCCGATTGGACCCCTAGCCTGGGAACCTCCATATGCCACGGGAGCGGCCCAAGAAATGGCAAAAAGACAAAAAAAAAAAAAAAAGAAAGAAAAGAAAACAACAACATGCTTTCTAATTTTGAAATGCTTTTTTCCTTGACTGCTTTTTTTTTTTTTTTTTTTGGTTGGTGCTCCACCATCCAGCCAGGAGCTAACTTCTGTTGATTAATCTTCTTTGAATGGGGGGCCTTGTCTTTGATGGCTCAGGGAGTGAATTAGTCACCAGTTAAAGAGGTACATTTAGAAAGCAGAGAACGCGTACAGACGCTGTGAGCTCCTTGACAAGAAGGCTGTCCCTGCCATTCATGGCAGCTGGAATACAGGATGGGACTGTGGCATTTTTTTGAAATACAGAAGTGCAGGGAGGTCCCTGGTGGTTCTAGTGGTTCGGACGAGGCACATTCACCACTGCTGCTCAGATTCAGTCCCTGGTCTGGGAACCAAGATCCTAGATCAAGCTGCTGCACACTGTGGCCAAATAATAATGATGACGATAGTTATATAATATTGTAAAGTACAGAAATCCAGAGACAGTTTTCGTTGTAAACATGTCTGCTTCAGGTAATTTATAACAGGGAAAAAAATCAGTGGCAAGCTCAGAGTCTTTTTTTTAATTGTTACACTCCTTTCTTTTTTTTCCTTTCTGTCCTTTTAAAATGCATTTTCTAACTTTATTGCTGGTATATAGAATTACATTTATTTATTTATTTATTTATTTTTGCCTTTTTAGGGCCGCAACAGAGGCAGATGGAGGTTCTCAGGCTAGGGATCAAATTGGAGCTGTAGCTGCCAGCCTACACCACAGCCCCGGCCACGCCAGATCCAAGCCGTGTCTGCTGCCTACACCACAGTTCATGGCAACGCCGGATCCTTAACCCACTGAGCAAGGCCAGGGATCGAACCCACATCCTCATGGATGCTAGTCGGGTTCGTTAACCACTGCGCCACAACAGGAACTCCCAGAATTTTGAGTTAGAAAGCAGAAGTCCTTTTCTAACCCCTTTTCTTCTCAAACCACAGCTGACAGCTGACAGAGGTATTCTGCAAATTTTGTGGCTCTGATTGTGTTGTGGCTCTGATTAGACCTCTAGCCTGGGAACCTCCATATGCCGCGGGAGAGGCCCTAGAAAAGGCAAAAAGATAAAAAAGAAAAAATTCTGTAGGACTTGTACTTTTTTTTTTTTTTGGCCACGCCCACAAAATGTGGAAGTTCCCAGGCCAGAGACTGAACCTGCCACAGCAGCGACCCAAGCCACTGCAGTGACAGTGTTGGATCTTAACACACTGTGCCACAGAACTCCTGCTTGTGTTATGATAATAAGCAGACCAGGAGTTCCGGTTGTGGCTCAGCGATTAATGAGTCTGACTAGCATCCATGAGGACGCAGGTTTGATCCCTGGCCTCGCTCAGTGGGTTAAGGATCTGGTGTTGCCGTGAGCTGTGGTGTAGGTCGAAGATGTGGCTTGGATCCTGCATTGCTGTGGCTGTGGTGTAGGCTGGCGGCTACAGCTCTGTTTTGACCCCTAGCCTGGGAACTTCCATATGCCATGGCTACAGCCCTAAAAAACAATAATAATAATAATAATAAACAGAGCAGACTTTTGGAATCAGGAGAAAAAAAAAATCAAGATGGCTAAGTAAAGAACCAAGTCTCATTGACCCACTCTCCCGAAGGGCTGTAAATTATATCTTCAGTGTGATTCCAATTTTATTTAAAAAGGCACATAAAGGATCTGGAGAAGAACTAGTCCAAAGCATTGACGATGGTTACATTGGGTGGAGAGCGTGTGGTGGATTTGAATTTTCTTTGTCATCTGTATTTCCCAAGTATTTTCTTTTCTTTTTTCTTTTTTTTTTTTTTCTTTTGCTTTTTAGGGCAGCACTCACAGCATATGTAAGTTCCCAGGCTAGAGGTCGAATCAGAGCCACAGCTGCCGGCCTACATCACAGCCACAGCAATTCGGGATCAGAGCCGTGTCTGCGACCTACACCACAGCTCATGACAAAGCCAGATCCTTAACCCACTGAGCGAGGCCAGGGATCGAACCTGCGTCCTCATGGATACCAGTCATGTTCGTTACTGCTGAGCCACAGCAGGATCTCCAAAATAAGCTTTTTAAAGCAAAAAATGGGCTCATACCATGATCCTGTTGAGAATCAACATGTTCTCTTCCGAACAGGCCTTGGTCATCTTTCTGATTAGCACCCCAGAAGCCTTGTTTTCAGTAGGGTTTGGAATTTTGGGGGATGTTGTGGGCACCACAGCGATGGAGGGCACCACAGGCATCGAGTGGGTGGAGGGCAAGGGTGCTTAGAGCAGATCTGCACCAGCAACTGTCCTGCATCTCTGGGACCTTAGAACATTTCATGGGAATCTGCTCATAACTAACCGAGTTTAGAACTGGAGCACTTTCTTAGAGTTCCCGTCATGGCGCAGCGGAAACGAATCGGACTGGAAAACATGAGGTTGCCTGCCTCCTGGGAAACCTCTCAGTCCTGGGCAAACCCGCCTGGACGGTGACCCTAAGAACTCTCCCACCTCTGTCCTCTTTAAACCACAGTTAAATGACCTGGGTGAGCTATGAGTCACTTGTATTTTATTTTATTTTAAGTTTTCTTGATTTTTTTGCTTTTTAGGGCCACACCTACAGCATATGGATGTTTCCAGGCTAGTTCACTTGTATTTTAAACAAATATATATCTCTCTGGAATGAAAACTTCTCCTTTTAAAGCATTCCACTCTTACTCTTAGTGACTTGAAACATTTAAATACATATCTAACTATTAATAAAAATTATTTTTAATATCTGTAATCCTCTTAATAAAGGAAAAAAATTCACAGTTATTATTCCATGCAATCCTCAAGATTAGAGCAATAACCCCATTTTAGAGAAAATAAAACAAAGGCCAAAAACAATAGCATCCTGGTTCCACTTTCATCCTGCCCTCGCGGTGAGGGAGAGCAGCCTTGACTACTTTTTCCAGCTTTGAAGTCTTCATTTACAAGTCTTCACAGAGCACACACTCTATACCCAGGACATGGTGAGGAGGATACACTTTGCAGATCTGCCCTGTTGACCTCCTGTGCCAAGCCTTCCATGGGTCTGATTCAGAAACTATTACATTGCCTTAAAATCCCATCCTAAGAGAATCCTATACTCTCTCCATGCTAAGCTTCAGCATTTTGGTATCTTCAAATGGGTTTCACCCAACCACCAAAAAAATAAGTTCTCCTGATTTTGACTGGTGCCATGGTCCTCTGAGAACCCAAACACAGGGAAGCAAGTCTCCTTGGCAAAGTGTTTGGGGTGCGCATGGGTATGTGAACATGTGCACATCTACTAATAACAACCCTTGTTTTCACTGCCCTGTCTCAGTGCACCGGAGGAACAGTTATGGTCAATTATGCCATTGTTAAGGAGTTCCCATTGTGGCTCAGTGGTAATGAACCTGACTGGTATCCATGAGGATGCGGGTTCAATCCCTGGCACAAGGGAAGGCTGTGCTCATATGAGCTGTTCCCATAGGAGGTCTTGTGAGAACTGTGTTCCTAAAGGGATGACGGATGTTCTCTGCCTCCCCAGAGGCTGGAGACGCCTGGGGAATCACAGGGCTGGCCTGCACTGTCCCAAAAGCCCCTGGTCTGGACCTAACCCTCCCCTTTGCTTCTGCAGGAAGCCTGGAAGCATGCCATCGAGAAGGCCAAGCACATGCCTGACCCCTGGGCCGAGTTCCACCTGGAAGACATTGCCACAGAATGTGCCACGCGTCACAGGTCAGCTCCTTGCCTGCAGGCGCTGTAATGATCCCAGTTCTCAAGGGGTCCTGTTTCTGCTTATAACCAGTGAGGCTTCTGTCCCCTTGGGGATCAAGGAAAAAAGGAACAAAATAATACTAATAATAACAGCCAGTATTTGAGTATTCATGCAAACTAAGGTACTGTGCATTATCTCATTTACTCCTTAGAGGGGTCCTGTAAGGTGTGGATTTGACAGGTGAGGCTAAACTATGATGCAGTAACAAATACCCAGGGGGCTGAAGGCCACAGAGGTGTATTTCTTGCTCATGTGAAGTTGGGTAAGAGTTCAGTAACTCTTGAAGGCAACTTGGGCATCCAAACTACTTTCAGCTTGTGGCTCCATCATCTCAACACGTGACTTCCCCAATTGTCATCAAGAAGAAAGAGAGCAGACCAGTTTTTCAACACCTTGGGCCCAAGAAGCTTCACAAAATGGAGCTAGGAGGGTCTAGATTTCTCATTTGAAAAGGCAGGAGATCCCTTCTGTCGGGGCGCAGTGGAAACAAATTCAACTAGGAACCATGAGGTTGCGGGTTCGATCCCTGTCCTCGCTCAGGACAGAATGTGAATGTGGCGTTGCTGTGGTGTAGCTGTGGTGTAGGTGGCCGGTGTGGCTCGGATCCTGCATTGCTGTGGCTGTGGCGTAGGCTGGCGGCTACAGCTCTGATTGGACCCCTAGCCTGGGAACCTCCATAGGCCGCAGATGCAGCCCTAAAAAGACAAAAGACAAAAAAAAAAAAAAAAAAAAAAGAATCTCATTGTCCTGGTTTTGGTTTTATGCCCATCCCTAAAGCAGTCATTGATTGTTCCAGAAACTGTGCCCTAATCGGCCAGGTCTAGATCACATACCATCAGCCAGAAAGTGCTGGGGGATCCACTTCACCCCATCCATAGGTTCTGAGAATGGAGCTTCCCCAGAGGAAAATTGGGGCATTGTTACCAGAAAAAGAAGGAGCAGATGCTAAGCAGGCAGAAACAGTGGAGGCCTCTCCCTCGTTCTGCATCGTGTCCATCCTCCCGCCCTGTAAGGAGGTGGCTTAGAGCCTGGTGTGGACCCCCCTCCCCATTGCAGAGGCTCTGGGGTCTGTGCCGGCAGCTGAAGTCAGCATTGTGGGGGGCCCAGGTGTGGGCCCTGATCCCTTCCTGCCTAGAAGAGCAGCGTGGTGGCTGGTTGGTGACATGTGACTTCCAGGGAGGCCTCTGGAAGAGCAGGACCCACAGGTTGGGCTGGCCCGATGTGTTCTGGAATTCCACAAGGCTCAGGGACCCGGCCAGACTGTGTTTATTTCCTAACGTAAGTGGCTCACCTCACCTGCCCTGGCTGCTGGCGGAGGAGGTCAGGCATTGATGGCCAGAAGCTCCAGGGATTTCTCAGTTGGAGGTTTTTTCCTCCATTCCTGCAGCTCTGCTGCAAATCCATTCTTTACTGGGACAGATTTCCTGTTCACGTGGGTTGTACCCAGGCTGGTTAAGAGCAAAGGTCTGGGAGTTCCCATCGTGGCTCAGCATAAGTGAACCTAACATCCATGAGGACGCAGGTTCGATCCCTGGCCTTGCTCAGTGGGTGAAGGATCCGACGTTGCCATGAGCTGTGGTGTAGGTCACAGATGCGGCTCAGATCCTGCATCACTGTGGCTGTGGTGCAGGCCGGCAACTACAGCTCCGATTCGACTCCTAGCCTGGGAACCTCCATTTGCCTGGGGTACAGCCCTAAAAAGCAAAAAAAAAAAAAGAAGAGCAAAGGTCTGGTTGAAACTGACCTAGGTTTGAATCATGACTCTCAAGAAGGTTATTTCATGTCTCGGAACCTCAGCTTCCCCATCTGGAAAGTGGGCACAATATGTGTATGGATCTCATAGGGCTGAGGGAAGGTTGATTGAAGAGTTCTGTGTAAGCACCCAGCACACAGTGACTGCTCAGTGAACTTGGAGCAACTGTGGCCTTTATGGCATTTGTGGTTGTGAAGGACAATTAAGATCCTTCCACTGTCACATGTGCCCACCCTCCCCCAGCTTCTGGGTGCCTCTCAGCTTTCTGGCTCTTTGGAAGTGAAGGAAGACTGTCCTTTACCTTGGCCTCTATGTAGTAATAATAATAATGATTGTTATTATTATTTTTGCCTTTTCTAGGGCTGCACCCGCGGCATATGGAGGTTCCCAGGCTAGGGGTTGAATCAGAGCTGTAGCCTCTGGCCTGCTCCAGGGCCACAGCAATGCCAGATCCGAGCCGCGTCTGCGACCACACACCACAGCTCATGGCAATGCCGGATCCTTAACCCGCTGAGCAAGGGCGGGGATCAAACCCGCAACCTCATGGTTCCTCGTCAGATTCGTTAACCACTGAGCTACGACGGGAACTCCTGATTGCTACTGTTTATTGAGCACAGTACTTGCCATGGGCTGCTTGCCAGCAGGTGTGTGGCTCTGGCGAGCCTCCTCATCCCCCGCCCCGGGGCCTGAGGCAGGTTACCTCCCAGGCATCTGCTTGTTTTTCCTGGTAGAGGTTTCAGGCTCTGAGAAGGCTGTTCTCACGAGCTGGGAGGTTCTGTCCCTACTGAGGGTGAGCCAGGGAGGCACCTGCTAGAGCTAAGAACACCTTGGCCCTGGGGGCAGTTTTAGAATTTAGGGACTTACTGTGCTGAGGAGCTGGCTACTAGGTAAACCTGTTCTAGGCTCAGCCAGGCCTAGGGGCAGATTTGCTCTGAGAAAGTGGATTCCTGGGAACGGAGAGATGTTCTGGAACCATCTCCATCCTTCTCTGCCTTGGGTGTGTATCCAGCAGCCCCTTCGCTGGCTGGACTCAGAGGCAGGACCCTCCTCCACCGCTGCCTTTAGGGACAGTCTTTAGGAAACATGCCCAGCTACCTGGGCTGGGCCTCATGCTGGCAAGACCAAGGGTGCTGCCACCTCCCATCCTGGGACACAAGACCAGGGGCGCTGCCACCTCCTGTCCCGGGACACCCCATTCATTAAGTTGACCAGTTACAATAGGGATGTTTATTCAATTGTTCTTCCAACATGTATTTATCAAGCATCCCTAGAACCAGGCCTGCAGTCATCAAGACAGGCCTGAGGGCCTTTGCGGAGTTACAGTCCACTGGGGAGCCAGATAGGGAGCAAGCCCACCCACCACCCAGCAGTGGGCACTGGGGGACGTGGTGGAGAGGGAACAGCTGCCTTTGAGGAAAAGGAAGGAGGCCAGTGTGCTTCGAGGGAGGGAGGGAGGTGGGGAGAGTGTCCAGAGACCCAACCCTGGAGATCCGCTGGGCCTGTGGGTGGAGAGTGGACTTGATCCCGAGGGCAGCGGGGAGCCCAGAAAGGTCTTTTGCCTTTAGCCAGTGAGTGGCAAGACCAGGGTGCAAACACTGCGCCCTGGGGTGGGTTCTGGTCTCTGCAGGTACAACGCCGTCACAGGGGAGTGGCTGGAGGATGAAGTCCTGATCAAGATGGCATCTCAGGTGAGCAGAGCATTGAGCCCAGGGGGTCAGGGCTGAGTGGGTATTTCTCTCAAGCCAGCGTCAGTGCCCCCTCTCTCTCCTCCACACCCACTTTATTTTCCACTTTATTTTATGTTTGTAACTTTGGGGGTTCTTTTTAGTATTGTATGTTCATTTAATTTAGCTAATTAATTAATTTCTTTTTAATTTAGGGCCATACCCAGGGCACATGGGGCTTCCCAGGCTAGGGGCTGAATCCAGAGCTACAGCTGCTGGCCTACACCACAGCCACACAATGCCAAATCTGAGCCACGTCTGTGACCTACACCATAGCTCACGGCAACGCTGGATGCTTAACCCACTGAACGGGTGAGGCCAGGGATCGAACCCACGTCCTTATGGATGCTAGTCGGCTTTGTTAACCACTGAGCCACAACGGGAAGTCCCAAGTATGGCTTCTTTTGCCTTCATTTGGCCTGTGAGGTTTGCACATGTTCATCAACTGAATTAACCTAATTAATTCACCCATTTTACTGTTGATGGACATGGAGGTGGTTTTGCATTTTTTTTCTGTTATAGACGGGGCTGCAAAAAACATCCTTTGACATGTCCTGGTTCTACCCCCACCCTGTCACCCCCACAAGGTCTCCCCCCGTCTCCAGGATTCATCTGCGCTCAGCTGGGTTGGGGATTTAGGGTGATTTCATCAATCCTGCAGCCTCCCGGCTGGAAGTTCTATGAGGTTTTGGTGCTGGGTTGTAGCTGGGAGGGCCCAGGGATTTCAGGTGGACGTGAGGTCTAGGACATCCATGTCGGTGGGTGCCATCCCAGGGGAAAATTCTCCTGGCTCCGGGTAGCTTCTGGGTGGGGGGTGGGGACTGATAACTCTCTTGTGTGATATCTTTCAGCCCTTCGGCCGGGGAGCAATGAGGGAGTGCTTCAGAACGTAAGTGATGCAGCCTGGCTCTCGGAGTCCTGCCCACATCCCCTCGGGCTCCTGCAAAGGGGGGCATTGTGACATTGCTTTTTTTTTTTTGTATTAATGAGTTTTATTTTTTCCATTATAGCTGGCTTATAGTGTTCTGTCAGTTTTCTGCTGAACAGCAAAGAGACCCAGTCACATACACATATATACCCTTTTTTTTTCACATTATCCTCCATCAGCCTTCATCATAAGTGACTAGACATAGTTCCCAGGGCTGTACAGCAGGATCTCATGGCTTATCCATTCCAAAGGCAATAGTTTGCCTCTATGAACCCCAGATTCCCAGTCCATCCCACTCCCTCCCCCTCCCCCTTGGCAACCACAAGTCTGTTCTCCAAGTCCATGAGTCTCTTTTCTGTGGGAAGGCTCATTTCTGATCAAGAAACAGAGGTAGTGACTTCCCTTCTTGTGGCCTCAGCTCCTCTCCCCCTGGTTTCCCCTGGACCACACATTAGGCTGGGCTGTGGGGAATGGGTTTGGGGCAAACAGGGAGTCTGTCCCTTAAACCCCCTTCCCAGCTCTTTGAAGGATGCCCTGGGGTGGGGAAGCCTCTCCCACCTCCTGCATTTCGTTCCCGGCTCCAGCCAGCCAACTCAGGAAGGGTCTCCCCATCCTGAGGACCAGGGCTCGGTCCCCAGTGAACCCCAGAGTTCCCCCTGATGCCTCTCCCCTCAGGAAGAAGCTCTCCAACTTCCTGCACACCCAGCACTGGAAGGGGGCTTCCAACTACGTGGCAAAGCGCTACATCGAGTCCGTGGACAGGGACGTGTACTTTGAGGATGTGCGTCTACAGATGGAGGCCAAGCTCTGGGGAGAGGAGTATAATCGCCACAAGCCTCCCAAGCAGGTGCGTGGCCCCTCTGCCTGCTCCCCTCCCACACAGGCGCAGTTGGGGATGTGTCGGGAGATGAGGGCGACGGCAGGGCCCGTCACAGGCTCCCTTTTCACTGCCTTAGCAGCAGCTAATAACAACCATCCTTTGGAGTTCCCTTGTGATGCAGCAGCTTAAGGATCCAGCATTGTCACCGCAGTGACTCAGGTCACTGCTGTGGCACAGGTTCAGTCCCCGGCCCAAGGACTTCCACATGCCGTGGGTACGCCAGACACAAAAACAAAAACAAAAACCCGTCGTTACTGAGCTTGATAGGTCAAGTTTGTTTATTCCTAAAAGCAGAGCTCTGAGATTGTTTGAGGTTGGGATGTTGTTCTTCCATTTACAAATGGCAGTTATTTGTCAAGACTTTTGTTTGCAAAGGACAGAGACCCACTCAAACAGGTTTCATCCCCCCAAAAGGGAATTTAATGTCTCCTGTAACAGAGTGATAGACTGGCTACAGACATGGCTAGATCTAGGACCAAACCCAGGTTGTTAGAAATCTTTCCCTGGTTCTACCTTCAGTGTTCTTATGTGTGTTGGCATCAGTCTCAGGCAACTTTTTTTTTTGTTTTTTGTTTTTTGTTTTTGCTTTTCTAGGGCCGCACCCTTGCACATGGAGGTTCCCAGGCTAGGGGTCTACTCAGAGTTACAGCAATGTCAGATCCGAGCTATGTCTGCGACCCACTGAGCGAGGCCAGGGATTGAACTTGCATCCTCATGGATACTGGTTGGATTTGTATCCGCTTCGCCACAACGGGAACTCCTCAGGCAGCTCTTTGATTGACAGTGACATGTCAGCCCCAGTAGCTGCAGGCTCACTTTCTGTTTCTCAGCAACATTGATGGAATGACCTCTGTTTTCCCACAAGTTCCAGTGACAGTCTCAGAGCTGGGTTTCATTAGCTCTGATTAGGGCAAATGCTGGCCACTGAGCCAATCATGATGGCCAGGGAGTGAGAATATGCAGATTGGGCAGACCCTCAGCCAATCATGATGGCCAGGGGGTGGGGATATGCAGATTGGTCCAGGCTAAACATCAGTGCTCAGGAGAACCAGAAGTATGAGTCCTTCCATCCAGACCACTGGGACTGAGATTGGTGGCTCCCCCAAAAAGCAGGAGAGGCAGTGGGAAACAGATAACTTATCTGCCCTCTGGGGAACCCAGGCCACAAAGAGGTTAAGTGTCTTGCCTGAATGGGCAGGGATGGAGCCAGGGCTCCAATCCAGGCTTCCCAAGCCCCTGCCCTTGGCTCCTTCACTTTAGCGCCCAGAGTGTTGGTCACCTGAGGCCAAGAGGAATTTCCTGTTGCTATTTAAGGAAGTAATGCCCCAGGCGTCTGCTCTGCCTAAACTCACAGCTCAGCTCTTGCAACTGTTTGTGTACCTGCTAGCTATAAGCACCTTCTCCTGAGTGCCTGGGGAGAGCCATGCTTCCAGGCAACCAACAGAATTTATTGAGTGCCTACTGTTTACATGGCCCTTCATTAAGTGCACCTGGCATGGATACAAGAAGCCACATTCCCACCCACGGGGCTAGTAACCTCCTTAGTAATTTACTACACTCCAGCCAGGCCACCTTTCCCTTCCTCCCTAAGCTTGTTTCTGCCTCAGGGCCTTTGCACTGGCTGTGCCCTCGCATCGCTGGATCACCTCCATCTTTCTCAGGGTTCGGGTCTCAGCTCATGTCACTTCTTCAATGAGACTGAGCCAGACCGTCCCAAATGAAGTAGCCCTTCCACTGCTGCGTCTTCTAGCACATCATTCTGTTTGTTCTGGTTTCTGTATTTTAGAGTTATTGGCACTGTCTGGAGGGTCTTATTCTTGTAGTTAATATTTCAGTTGCATCGCTCCCCTAAGGGTGGGGATATTATCTTGTCTTGTTCACTATATCCCAGTGCCTGGGTGCTTAATAAATAATAACGTGGTTGAATCGATGAAGGGAGAGGCATGTGGTTGGTTGAGAAGGAACGGGCTGTCTCTTTGTTTCCCGGACACTGATCCTCACCTGCTTGCCTTCTGGTTAAGCAGGTGGCCCTGTAGCAGGCTTCCTTGTAGGGATAGAGCCAGCTGTGGGGGCAGGAACCCTCTGGGAACCAGCTGCTCCTTCCGCTCTGGTTGGTTCTCAGAACTGAGGCCCCATTTGGGGAGGTTCTCAGCTCCAGGCCCCTTTGGCCTCTGCATCTGTTGTCTGCCTGTCTGGTGACTCAGCCTTGCAGTTCCCTGGATAGTCATTTCCTGGGGAAATCCAGACCTGTCTCCTGTTGTGGGTGGTATCGTTGGGGACAGGGTGCCATGGGTGTGACCGGGTGTCACAGATCACAAGTTAGAGTTTAGGTCTTCTCTACCCAACCTACAGACATACTCAGGACTTATCATTTGTTTTCTTCTGAGTGCAAAATGAAACTTACACTTGGTACAAAATTTAGCAAGGAGTGTCTGAATTCCCTTGTACTTCCTCTTTGCAGAGGGAGAACCACTGTTAGGTTTTGGTATCTATCACATTTTTTTATTTTTTTGTCTTTTTGTCTTTCTAAGGCCACAACTGCAGCATATGGAGGTTCCCAGGCTAGGGGTCTAATTAGAGCTGTAGCTGCCGACCTATACCACAGCCACAACAATGCCAGATCCGAGCCGCATCTGCCACCTACACCACAGCTCACGGCAACACCAGATCCTTAACCCCCGGAGCAAGGCCAGGGATTGAACCTGCAACCTGATGGTTCCTAGTCGGATTTGTTTCTGCTGCACCACGACAGGAACTCCTGGTATCTATCACTTTAGAATTGTGTTGGCGGATAATAATGACCACAGCAAACACTGACAGACTCTCCTGCACCAACAGATTGCATTCTCATACTAAATCTGAGATCCCTATTCCAGGAAACTGAGGCATAGATTGGTGAAATAACTTGCCCAAATTCACAGTATTAGCATAAGGCACAGGCTACGTTGCTTACAAGACTGACCCATAGTTGTGTGTTACCTCGGAATGCTTTCCTTCTCCCTCATTTAACAGTCCTGCTTGGGGGCTCAGGGTGGAATGGTGCTTCACCTCCTTAGGTCACTCAGAGGCCTGGTTCCTTCTGCCTTTTGCTCTTCCATCTCCTGGGAGCTGCCCTGGACCTGTGGCCTCAGGAAAGCCAAGGAGGGGGCAGGCTGAAGTTGCAGCATCACTGCTGCTCCTTTCCTATTGGCTGGGTTTCACCATGTGGCCACACCAAGCTGCAAGGGAAGCCAAGCAATGTCATTCCTCCTGGAATGGCTGTGCATCCTGTTAATTCTCAGGGATGGGGATTATCTTAGTCCCTTTGGGCTGCTGTAACAAAGTGCCCCAGACCGTCCTGGGTAACTCATAAATAGCAGAAATGTATTGCTCCTAGTGCTGGAGGCCGGCAAGTCCGAGATAAAGGCGCCAGCATGGTCGCGTTCTGGAGATGGCCCTCTTCCATGTTCACAGCCAGAACCTTCTTGCTGTGTTCTCATGTGGTGGATGGAATGAGGGGGCTCTGGGAGGTCTCTCTCTCTCTTTTTTTTTTTTTTTGGCTGTTCCCACGGTATGTGAACGTTCCCGGGCCAGGGACTGAACCTGAGCCACAGCAGCAACGATGAGGAGTCCTTAACCACTAGGCCAATGGGGAACTCCTGTGGGGCCTCTTTTGTTAGAGCACGAATCTCACTCCCGTGTGACCTGATCACCTCCCAAAGGCCCTCCCTCTTAATACCATCATCTTGGAGGGTTGAGATTTCAACATAGGAAATTTGGGAGGATACATTCAGGCCGTAGCTGGGGTTTTCATTCTCAAAGGAAAAGGGGAATGGATGTGGGGGGGGACCCTCAGCAGTTTCTGGTTCGTCGTGGAGCCAGGAGTGGAGCCTAGGCGGGCTAGCTCCCCTCAACCCCTCTGCTCCAGCCGCTCATCAGAGGAAGGTACCCCTTGGGCCCTGCCCTTCCCCCTGACCACGTGCCCCTCTGCCCAGGTGGACATCATGCAGATGTGTGTCATAGAGCTGAAGGAGAGACCAGGCCGGCCCCTCTTCCACCTGGAGCATTATATTGAGGGCAAATACATCAAATACAACTCCAACTCGGGCTTCGTCCGTGATGACAACGTGCGCCTGACGCCGCAGGTGAGGCTGCATCTCGGCAGACTTCAGGGCCCTGCGCGGTTAAAACGGGGCTTCTTCCTTTGTCTTCGCCTCTGTACAGCCCCTCCCTGCCGAGGAAGGCCCCCAGTGTGGGCAAAGCCGGGGTGTCACAACCCCTCAGAGTGGTGCCTGCCAGCATCTGCACTGCCTGGCCTCTTGTGGTCACCTTTTTCTTCCTGTCACCCCACAGGCCTTCAGCCACTTCACCTTTGAGCGTTCCGGCCACCAGCTGATTGTGGTGGACATCCAGGGTGTGGGCGACCTCTACACCGACCCGCAGATCCACACCGAGAGGGGCACTGACTTTGGAGATGGCAACCTAGGTAGGCCGGGACAGCCAGCAGGTCGGTCCATGGAGACCACACGCCACCCCCCAAAAAATCTTCGAGCTCTGTGTTCCCTCAAGACAGCCAGCCTAGGTGATATAGGGGCGTTCCCCAGATGGTGGAGATGGGAGCCTAGGATCTTTGGCCCTGCCAATTCAGCGTGTTTGAGGAGTTCCCGTCATGGTGCAGTGGTTAATGAATCCAACTAGGAACGATGAGGTTGCGGGTTCCACCCCTGGCCTCGCTCAGTGGGTGAAGGATCCGGCATTGCCGTGAGCTGTGGTGCAGGTCGCAGATGCAGCTCGGATCCCACGTTGCTGTGGCTGTGGTGTAGGCCGGTAGCTATAGCTCCGATTCGACCCCTAGCCTGGGAACCTCCATATGCCATAGGGGCGGCCCTAGAAAAGACAAAAAAAAAAAAAGACCAAAAAAAAAAAAAAATCAGCGTGTTTGACACCTACCCCCGCCATGTTTAGGGGGCTCACACCATCCTGCCCCTGTCCCAAAGCCGAGCAATCTCCAGACCCCCTGTTCTGTCCTCAGGTGTCCGTGGGATGGCTCTCTTCTTCCACTCTCATGCCTGCAACCGGATTTGCAAGAGTATGGGCCTCGCTCCCTTTGACCTCTCCCCGAGAGAGAGGGACGCAGTGAATCAGAACACCAAGCTGCTGGTGGGTACCCAGTGTGAGCCTGCTCGGGCTGGCAGGGCCCTTCTGCTGCTGGGACCAGCCACCTGCGCTTCCTGTGTGCAGGTGGCCCAGGCCCTACGATGCTTCCCTGAAGAATGTTGGTCCCATCTGTGTCCTGTATCCCTCCCGATCCAGTGCACAGTCCTCCTGAATGTCCCCACAAATACAGGAGCTGGGATCTGCTTGATGGGGGCCCATTTCTGATCAGAGTGAGGGGACCAGGTATATAGAGATAGTGAGTGGTTTGTGTGGTGTGTTGTCACATGGCTGGACTAGACTTGGACCTGGCTCTCTGGGCACCTTTGCTGTGTCAGGATGTGCCCCCCTCCCCACCCCCACTGCATGGACCAGATAGAAGGCAATGCTGACGAAGACCACCCGGGGATTCTGGATGTATAACAGCATAAATCTTCCAGCTCAGGGCTGTGAAGTGTGGCCAGGACTTTGGGGAGTGCTGGCCCTCTGAGCTCCTGCTCCAGATGCCCCTTCTTAGAGGGCTTCTGGATTATTGATTAAAGATAATCACTATTTAATCTGGATTATTGACTAAAAATTAACAATAATTAAAAATTAATTAAAATAATTAAAAATAGTCAATAATTCCTCATTGATTATTTTTAGATTTTTCTGCCAGTCCCTAAATAGGCACAGATGGGTACTGTGGCTGAAAGGGCCTTAGGTTTTTTTTTTTTTTTGTCTTTTTAGGGCCATACTTGCCGCATATGGAGGTTCCCAGGCCAAGGGTCCAATCGGAGCTACAGTTCCCGGCCTACACCACAGCCACAGTAACACGGGATCTGAGCCGCATCTGTGACCTACACCACGTTCACAGCAACGCCAGATTCTTAACCTCTTGAGCAAGGCCAGGGATCGAACCCATACCCTCATGGATACTAGTCGAGATTGTTAACCACTGAGCCACGATGGGAACTCCAGGGCCTTGGGTTTGGGGGAAACAAAAGGCAACTGGAAGAGCCCCTTGTTCTGCACCTGAGTGACATGCCTGTCCCTGTTAATTCTCCAGCAATCAGCCAAGACCATCTTGAGGGGGACAGAGGAGAAGTGTGGGAGCCCCCGGGTGAGGACCCTGTCTGGGAGCCGGCCCCCCCTGCTCCTTCGCCTCTCAGAGAACTCTGGAGACGAGAACATGAGTGATGTGACCTTCGACTCTCTCCCTTCCTCGCCATCTTCAGCCACGCCGCACAGCCAGAAACTGGACCACCTCCGTGAGTGATGGTTTGGTCCCTGGTCATTATGGTTGGAGGGGATGAATGCCTGGTAGAACAGCACTAAACTGATGGTAGAAAATCAGACACGTGCAGGGTTCCCATTGTGGCGCAGTGGAAACGAATCCGACTAGGAACCATGAGGTTGCGGCTTCAATCCCTGCCTTCGCTCAGTGGGTTAAGGATCCGGCATTGCCGTGAGCTGTGGTGTAGCTCACAGACATGGCTCAGATCCCATGTTGCTGTGCCTGTGGTGCAGGCGGGCAGCTGTAGCTCCGATTAGACCCCTAGCCTGGGAATCTACATGTGCTGAGGATGCAGCCCTAAAAACCAAAAAGAAAAAGAAAATCAGACGCGCCAACCAAAAAGATTGATGGTTTAGATGGTTTTACGGGTGAGTTCTTTTAATAAACTTTCAAGACTCCATCATCCAGAAGCTGCAGAAACAACCTCTGTGGTAGAAAATAGGGTAACATTTTTTTCAGTGTGTCTTCTGAAATTAGCAAAAAACTTTTATATCAAAATTTGACAAAACAGCAAAAAAGGAAACCATATCCCTACCTCAGTTATACATATACAAGGCAAAAATTCTAAATAAAATATTAACAAATAAAGACTAGTATCTTAGAAGAATAGGCTGTCCCAGCCAAATAGGGTTTTTCAGGAATCTGAAGGTTGTTCAGTGTTCAGAAACCAATTAACATCGTATGAATGGGTCAGAGGAGAAAGGGGGGAATCGTTATTTCTGAAGGTAAAAGTGACCAGGTTTGCTCATGGTATGAGCAGGGGTCTGCAGGAGAGAGGGGAGAGGGGAGGCAAGGCCGACTCCAGGATTTTGATCTGAAGAACCAGCAGGACACTGTGGCCATTATTTAGCTGGAGGAGGCCTTGGGTGGGGGGGCAGGAAAGGATTTTAGTGTCAGCTTTTTTTTTTTTTTTTTTTTTTTTGCTTTGTACGGCCACATCTGTGGCATATGGAGATTCCCAGGCTAGGGGTCGAATCGGAGCGACAGCTGCAGGCCTACACCACAGCCACAGCAACGCGGGATCCAGCCCGCATCTGCAAACTACACCACAGTTCATGGCAATGCCGGATCCGTAACTCACTGAGCGAGGCCAGGGATCGAACCTGCATCCTCGTAGAGACAACATTGGATTCTTAACCCACTGAGCCACAATGGGAACTCCTCTTTATAAATTTAAAATAAAGAAGGCTGGGAGTTGGGGAGGCGGTGGGTGGGTCTTGTGACCTATTCCAGTGGCAGAGCTGGGACCTTACTCGGTTTCCTCCCTGCCCAGATTGGCCTGTGTTCAGCGACCTGGATAACGTGGCACCTCGAGACCCTGACCATCTGGACAACCACCGGGTGAGTGGGGTGGACTCCGTCCCCCCGGGCATGGAGGCTGAGTCCTCAGATTTGGAGCTGGGCAGCCCAGTCTGCTCTGGCATGGGCAGGAAGGCACAGGCAGGAGAATCCCAGCCTCCTGCCCAGGCCAGCGTTTGCTCTGGGAAGAGCTGGGTCCATTCCAGTTCCCAGAGGTGGTTAGAGCAGAGGGACTCTGAAGCAGCAACAGCATGACCTTCTGATAAATGCTGGGCCCGGCCCCAGGTTTGGTTTGGCCCCATGCATGGGGATACCTGTCATGGGGGTAGAGGGGCCTATGCTGAGTCTCCGATGGGTAAGTTACAGCACAGGCAGCTATGATGCTCGAAGGTTAGATACACAGAACAGGTTTCCTGCAGCCTCTACGTTGCTCAGTGGTAAGAGGCTGTAGCTGATATATTTGCATTCAGATAAACATGTATTACAGTGTCAAATTAAAATTCTTTTTTTTTTTAGGGCTGTACACACAGCACATGGAACTTTCTAGGCTAGGGGTCGAATCGGAGCTGCAGTTGCTGACCTATGCTACAGCCACAGCCACACCAGATCTGAGCTGCATTTTCAACCTACAGGCCAGATCCTTAACCCACCGAGTGGGGCCAGAGATGGAGCCCGAGTACTCATGGACACTAGTCAGGTTCATTACCACTAAGCCACAATGGGAACTCCTCAAATTAAAAATTGATTGGATTTTTTTTTTTTTCTTTTTACGGTCGCACTTGCAGCCCATGGAAGCTCCCAGGCCAGGGGTCGAATTGGAGGTCAGCTGCAGGCCTATGCCATAGCCACAGCAATACAGGATTCGAGCCACATCTGTGACGCATGCCACAGCTTGCAGCAACACCGTATCCGTAACTCACCAAGTGAGGCCATGGAGCAAACCTGAACCGTCAGGGAGACAACATCAGGTCCTTAACCCACCAGGCAACAATGGGAATTCCTGATTGGATTTTTTTTTTTTTGTCTTTTTGCTTTTTCTAGGGCCGCTCCCGTGGCATACGGAGGTTCCCAGGCTAGGGGTCTACTCGGAGCTGTACCCACCGGCCTACGCCAGAGCCACAGCAACACGGGATCCAAGCCGCGTCGTCGACCTACACCACAGCTCACGGCAATGCTGGATCCTTAACCCACTGAGCAAGGCCAGGGATCCAACCCGCAACCTCATGGTTCCTAGTTGGATTTGTTTCTGCTGAGCCACAATGAGAACTCCCAGTAGTGCTCTCTTTATCCCTGATTTAGAGTTGGGGAAACTGAGGCACAGAAAGGCAAGCTCATGGTCACCCAGTGATGGAGCCAGGGTTCAAACCTAGGCCATACGGGAGTTCTCTTGTGACTCAGGGGTTAAGGATCTGGTGGTGTCACTGCAGTGGCTCTGGTTACTGCTGTGGCATGGGTCCAATCCCTGGCCTGGGAATTTCTACATATCTTGGGTACCACCAAAAAAGAAAACAGAAAGAAGAAGAAAACCCAGGCCATCCTGGCCTCAAACCCACCCTCTGTGTTGCTATCCTTTGCTTCTTTTTTCTTTTATCTTTTTTCTGGGGGGGGGCACTTCATGGCATATGGAGTTCCCTGGCTCCTGGGTCAGGGATCAGATCCAAGCGGCAGTTGCAGCCTACGCCGCAGCAACATCGAATCCTTAACCCACTGTGTGGGGCTGGGAATCGAACCTGCATCCCAGGGCTCCAGGGTTGCCACCAATCCCACTGCGCCACAGCAGGACCTCCTGCTGTCCTTTCTTTTGATTTTCCAGCATTTCTCAGATGAGTGTTGCTCCCCATTTCTGAGATGAGGACGCTGAGGTCTGGAAAGATCGGCTGCCTGGCCCAGGGCCCAGAGCTGGGGTCTGAGTGAGGCTCTCTGTTGCTCAGCTTGAGAGTGGTTCCCAGGGATCCGACTTGGGACCCAAGGTCATGCAGAGAGTGGGTGTGAGGAGGAGGTTGCCCGGAGCTTTGGGGTATGGCTTGTGATCCGATTTCAGAAACAGCCTTTCACTCAGCACACTGCATACTTCAGTTTGGTTGTAAAATTATAACCTGTAGATTATACCTCAATTTAAAAATTGAAATGGTAAAAAAAAAAAAAAAAAAAAATGAAACAGCCATTTGGCTCACACAGAGGCCTGGGGGAAGACTGTAGGAAGCCTGTGATGCTTCTAGAAACCAGGGCCTGGCGCCTCTTTAGGTTAATGTAGCTTCTTGGGGTGGAACAGATTCCTGGCCAGACCACAGGCCAAGGATTCCACTATGTGTGTTTCATGGCTCCCATCTGTCTAGAGACTATTCCAGGTTTTACAGTTAAGGTAGTGATACCAAGCTTCTTATAACAATATGTTGATTTAAGTAAAATAAAATGGTTTATTGAAAGAAAAAATAGTAAAAGAGAGGTATGAATTCATGAAAGGGTCTTTTTTTGGGGGGTTGCCACACCCGCAGCAGGCAGAAGTTCCCAGGCCAGGGATTGAACCCAAGCCACAGCTGTAACCAGAGCCACAGCAGTGATGACACTGGATCCTTAACCCGCTGAGCTGTGAGGCAACTCCATGAAAGGGGTTTTATCTGGTAAGGGAAGTGAATGGGATAGGGAGGAACTCATAAGTCTAAATTTGGGGATTGGAAAAAATAAAAGTAAAAAAGATTAAAAAAATTTTTTAAATAAAAAATAATAAAATAATAAATTTGGGGATGGAAATGCCAAAGTCCAATATAAAATGTGGTTGTGATGCTCATTGTACAACTATAAATATAATAAAAGTCACTGAGTAATAAAAATAAAAAATAAATAAATAAGAAATCTAAATTTTAACAACAATGTTTTATTAATTCCTTCTAGAAATAAAAGATCTGAAGTAAGTAAGGCCCAATGTTAAAATGTGGCAGGAGTTCCCTGGTGACCCAGTGGGTTAAGGATCCAGCGTTGTTGTCCCTGTTGTGGCTTGCGTTTCTGCTGCGGCACAGGTTCAGTCCCTAGCCCCAGAACTTCTGCATGCCATGGAGTGGCCCAAAAAACCCCACAAGAGTTGACAGAGCCCACTAACAGGTGCACAGGAGTTCATTTTAGGCTTCTCTGTTCCCATTTGTGTGTTTGAAATATTTCTTAGTAAAAGAAAAAAAAAAGAAAAGCATTAGCTAAATAGTTTTGCAAGTGACAAGCAGATATGGCCAGAACTTAACATTGGCAGACAAATGACGATGTATTAGAGATAAATTATACCAGATTTGGAGTTCCCTGTTGGCCTAGTGGTTAAGGATTGGATTGTCACTGCCGTGGCTCTGGTTTGATCTGTGGCCAGGGAGCTTCTGCATGCCGCAGGTGCAGCCAAAAAAAAAAAGCAAATAAGTAAATAAATTATACTAGATTCATTTTTACACAGAACTCAGATCTAGAAGAATAAAAAATATGCCCAAATGGGGAGTTCCCATCGTGGTGCAGCAGAAACGAACCTGACCAGGAACCATGAAGTTGAGGATTTGATCCCTGGCCTCGCACAATGGGTTAAGGATCCGGTGTTGCCGTGAGCTGTGGTGTAGATCACAGACATGACTCAGATCCCATGTTGCTGTGGCTGTGGCATAGGCTGGCATCTGTAGCTCTGATTGGACCCGTAGCCTGGGAACCTCCATATGCCGCCAGTGCAGCCCTAAAAAAAAGAAAAAATGCCCAAATGATGTGTGCAGTTTGGGTAGAGGGCTTAATTGTAGTCAATAATTGTTCCCAGTGCTACATTTGTATCCATGGGTCATATCTTTGAACCAGCCTTTGTTTTTCTGCCTGTGAAATGGGTGAGTCCCTCTTAATAAGAGCGCCTACTACAATCCATCCTCTGAGTGTGACAGCTCATTTCATCCTCAGAGTCCTCTGAAGTAGGTGCTGTCATAAATCCCCGCAGCTAAGGAAGCGGAAGCTCAGAGAGGCTAAGCAACTGTCCAAGGTCATGGCCGGCAAGTCACAAAGCTCGGACTGGAGCCTTGGCGGTCTGGCTCCAGAGCCCAGGTCCTCCGCCACTCCCTTGTTCCCCAGCCAGCAGGGGTAGGAGGAAGAGGATGCCAAGTGAGGGTTTGGGACAAAGGAGAGAAAGCAAAAGGTGGCGATTCCAGGTACAACTACCACCAGAAACGCAGAGGACCCCTGAGACCCCTGGCCATCTTTTCTCCACAGGACTCTGAGAACAGTGGGGACAGCGGATACCCCAGTGAGAAGCGGGGTGAACTGGATGATCCATATCCCCAGGAACATGTAAGGCACCCCCAGGAAGTGAGAAGAGTCCCCTGTGGCCCAGTTGTCCACAAGGATGGAGAGCTGGGGGGGGGGGGAATGCAGTGAGTGGGTGGTAAGAGCATAGAGTCAATTAATAAAGAATTCATTTCATAGCACTGAGAACGATGTCCAGTTCCTTATGATGGAACATGATAATGGGAGGAAAAAGTATGTATACAGGTGTGTGTAACTGGGTCCCCAGGCTGTACAGTGGAAAAAAAAATGGGGGAAATAAGAAAAAAAAAAAAGAAATCATTTCAGATAAAGATAAATGCAGGGCAGAAGATAAAACAGCATACTCTGGACCAGGGAGTTTAGTAAGGGGACAAGCCTTGGGGATCAGGCCCGAGGTTGAAAATGGCAGGTATGTCTCAGGATGAAGCTGGGACCGCTGGTTGTGAAGCAGAGAGGGTGCTAGGTAATGGGCCAAAATGGTGCTGGTGTCGGCGGGAGGGCCCAGCTCAAAGGCACAGGATTCTGGCAGTCCCTCGGGAGGGCCCCAGGAGCGGGGGGGTCTCAGGCAGTGTTGGCCATTTAGAGGTTTCGCCAAGTACCGAAATGAAGCAAGAGCATCAAGGCCAGTCTTGCTGGGAGCCTCTGTTCTCAGCTTTGTTGCTGCAGTGATGGGGATGGGAACTTTGGCTAAGGGACAGACGTGGCTCAGTTTTCTTGGCACCTGTCTGCCGGGATCCTGTGCCTTTGAGTCTGTTCCATCTGAGCCCATGGTGAGAATGGGAGGACAGCTGTGGCCATCCCAGCCTGTTGGTCCTGCCTGTTACCCAGCATCCTCTCTGCTTGGCAGACAAAGGTGCCAGCTTCCCTTGGTTCTATGAGGAGGGTCCCCTGGGAGGGCTGGACTAGTTCCCTCGGAGGGAAGAAGGACTGCTCTTTGAATCACTCTAATCTCTGCCTCCATCAGGGCCACTCGAATGGTAACCGGAAGTACGAGTCGGATGAAGACAGCCTGGGCAGCGTCGGACGGGTAATGCGCCCCCAGCAATCCTTGCCTTGGCTGCTACACTCTTGCTTTTTGCAGGCTCTGTTTCTCCCCCTCCTCTATGTCACATCACTACTGCCTGCCCAGGCACCTCCCCATCTCCTAATGGAAGATTTTTTGCAAAGGAGCCAATCCCCTCTGCAAATACTTTTTTTCTTTTTCTTTTTTTTTTTTTTTGTATTTTTAGGGCCACACCTGTGGCATATGGAGGTTCCCAGGCTAAGGGTCCAATCGGAGCTACAGCTGCCAGCCTACACCAGAGTCACAGCAGTGCAGGATCCGAGTGGTGTCTGCAACCTACACCACAGCTCACGGCAACGCCAGATCCTTAACCCACTGAGCAAGGCCAGGGATCGAACCTGCAACCTCATGGTTCCTCGTCGGATTCGTTAACCACTGCGCCACGACAGGAACTCCCTGCAAATACTTTTGAGCTCCTGCCCTGGGCGGGGTGCTGGAGGAATGGGGCGGGGGCGGTGGGGGTGTACTGGAGAAGAACAGGATGGCCCCTCCTGGAGGCCACAGCTCACATGTTAAATGCTGCCCATCTGGGTCTTTTTAGGGCCACATTAGGATCATTATCATTAGGCAGGTGGGGGAAGACCAGCTTCCAGAACACTCTTCTCTGGCTGACTCTGAACCACCCTCTGGCCTTTGCTAAGGCGAACCTCCCCACTGCAAAATCTTTCTTCCCCCCTGGTTGTATCTCCGCAAAGCTGTCTGCTCTTCCAGGCTGGACTCCAGTGGCACCTCCTCCAGGAGCCTTCCCTCATCACCAGGGGAGACTTGACTCTCACTGCTTCCAGAACACAGATTATTTACCACCTGGTAATTTTTTTACCATGTGGTATTTTCTTTTCTTTTCTTTTTGCCTTTTTTTTTAACCCCCGCTAGGGCCACACCATGGCATATGGAGGTTCCCAGACTAGGGGTCTAATTGGAGCTGTAGCCACCGGCCTTCGCCAGGGCCACAGCAACGTGGGATCCGAGCCATGTCTGCAACCTACACCTCAGCTCATGGCAATGCCAGATCCTTAACCCACTGAGCAAGGCCAGGGATCGAACTGGCCACCTTGTGGTTCCTAGTCAGATTCATTAGCCACGGAGCCACGATGGGAACTCCATACCATGCAGTATTTTTTTTAATCAGGTCAAGGCTGCAGTGTGGCATGGAGCAGGGTCATTCAACCATAGCACCACTTTGTCGTGGGGACTGCCCTGTGCATTGCAGGATGTTTAACATGCGTGCATGTGTGCTCGCACACAGGTACGCACAGGGCCTCCTGGCTCTGTCCTGAGAGGACTTTGGACAAGGGTGTGTTTAGCTGGGAGACAGGGTGTGTTTACTAAACTCATCCCCTGAAACACCCCGTAGACACACAGGGAAAGCATAGTGAAGTTGCTTCCAGGTCTGAAGTCAGCCTCTTCTGGTGCCTTGTGTGGGGAGCCGGCAAAGGAGCAGCTCAGGGCCCAGCCTCCCCGACCCAGGTCCGGTTGATGACCGAGGGGACTATTCTTTGAACCACTGCAGTGCGCGGTGCTAGCCTCTGTGTCCGGTGGCTGCCACATTCCCTCAGTGCCCACGAGCTGGCAGAATATGCGTGACTAGAAATGGGACCATGCTTGTCCAAGAAAACTTGACGCCCCATGGGTTGCACCCCCTAACATGCCAGGCCGGCTGGGGGGGGTGCATCCATCCCCAGCCCCTCGCTTCTCTGGCCTGCAAATGCCTGGTCCTCCCGTCCCTGCAGGTCTGCGTGGAGAAGTGGAACCTCTTCAACGCCTCCCGCCTCCACCTGCCCAGGCCTTCGGCTGTGGCCCTCGAAGTGCAGAGGCTCAACGCTCTGGACTTTGAGAAGAAAATCGGGAAGTCCATTTTGGGAAAGGTATGGGGATGCCCTCTCTGCCCTCACCCCGCGCCTCCTCCACGAATCGCTCCCCCCCCCCGCCCCTGCCTCGTCCCCCACAGGCTGGCCTGGGAGTGGGGAGCAGGGAGGGGTGCCCCTGTGGCATCCAGGCAGCCAGGCCCACCCGCCGTCTGTGTGGCAGGTCCACCTGGCCATGGTGCGCTACCACGAGGGCGGGCGCTTCTGCGAGAAGGACGAGGAGTGGGACCGGGAGTCGGCCGTCTTCCACCTGGAGCACGCGGCCAACCTGGGCGAGCTGGAGGCCATCGTGGGCCTGGGACTCATGTACTCACAGCTGCCTCACCACATCCTGGCCGACGTCTCTCTGGAGGTGAGAGGGGCAGGGACTCAGTCTATCCTTCCCCCTCCCTTCCCTGGGTTTATGCCCCAGAAATTTCCCAAGCATCAGTTTGGGGCCAGACAGTTCCAAGTGAGTTGAAACGGGTAGAATTGGTCTCTGGTGGGAGTTCCCACTGTGGCTCAGCGGTAAGGAACCCGACTAGTATCCATGAGGATGTGGGTTCCATCCCTGGCCCCACTCAGTGGGTTAAGGGTCCGGCATGGCCATGAGCTGTGGTGTAGGTTGTAGATGTGGCCTGGATGCCACGTTGCTGTGGCTGCAGTGTGGGCCAGCAGCTGAAGCTCCGATTGGACCCCTAGCCTGGGAAACTTCCATATGCCACGAGTATGGCCCTAAAAAAAAAGAATTGCTCTCTGTCCTTGGGGAGTGAGTAGAAGGGGACAGTCACGTTTCCAGCAGCTGTGACATGGTGTGACGGGAGAAGCAGGAGGCCTTAACACACGAGGACGGGCCTTTGCTGGGGTTTCCTGATTGTCAGTTCCAGCTCTATCCCTAGTGGCTAAAACAGACCTGGCACATGGTAGATGTTCAGCGTTCACTTGCAGAAAGAATGAATAAAGTGGTTTCTAAGGTAAATCTGAAGGCGGAGCGGAGGCAGCCGGGCAGAGGGAGCTCTCAGGCCCAGATCCAGAGGAGACAGACAGGATGGGGCTCAGGGAACAGGGTGCTATCAGTGTAGCTGGATCGAGGGCATGAGGAGATGGTACAGAAGGAGGCTGCAGGGTGGCCTGGGCAGGACGTGGGTGTGATGGGAACCCGTGAAGGTGTCTGCTCCCTTTACTTCCCTGGTCTGTGGGCACAGAGAGCGGGACCTGACAAGGCCTAGGGAGTGCCATCCTTTCCTTGGAGGAGGCTCTGTCCCATCCCCCCCATCCCATGGACCAGTCTGGTGGCTCCATGAGCCTGGGCTTGACGTGGGCACAGGCACCAGGCCTCCATGTGGGCCTGGCCATGGCCCAGCAGGTCAGGGGTCTCAGGCTGGAAGAGGGAGTGGGAAGGCACCCGAAAGTCCTTTATTTATTTAACTTTTAAAATAGGTAATACAAGGAGTTCCCATGTGGCTCAGAGGTAACAAACCTGACTAGTATCCATGAGAATGTAGGTTCAATCCCAGCCCTGCTCAGTAGGTTAAGGATCTGGCGTTGCCATGAGCTGTGGTGTAGGTCGCCGGTGTGGCTTGGATCTGGCGTTGCTGAGGCTGTGGCGTAGGCCAGAAGCTGCAGCTCCGATTTGACCCCTAGCCTGGGAGCTTCCGTACGCTATGAGTGCAGCCCTAAAGAAAGCCAAAAAAAAAATTAAAAAAAAAGGTAAGGCAAGAGTTCTCTTGTGGCCCAGTGGGTTAAGGATCCAGTGTTTTCACTGCTGTGACTCCGATCATTGCTGTGGTGAGAGTTCAGTTCCTGGCCTGGGAACTTCCACATGCTATGGCACAGCCAAAACTTTTTTTGAAATAAAAATAAAATAGGGGAGTTCCCATCGTGGCACAGTGGAACCCAGTCCAACTAGGAACCATGAGGTTGTGGGTTCGATCCCTGGCCTTACGCAGTGGGTTAAGGACCTGGCATTGCCGTGAGCTGTGGTATAGGTTGCAGACGTGGCTCGGATCCCGAGTTGCTGTGGCTGTGGCGTAGGACAGCAGCTACAGCTCTAATGGGACTTCTAGCCTGGGTGCAGCCCTAAAAAAAAAAGACAAAAAAAACCAAAAAATAAATAAATAAATAAAATAGGAATTCCCATTGTGGCTCAGCAGTAACAAACCTGATTAGTATCCATGAGAGCTCAGGTTTGATCCCTGGCCTCACTCAGTGGGTTAAGGATCTGGTGTGGCTGTGACTGTGGTGTAGGCTGGCAGCTGCAGCTCCGATTTGACCCCTAGCCTGGGACCTTCCATATGCTGCAGATGTAGCCCTAAAAAGCAAAAAAAATGAAAAAATAAAAAATAAAATAGGCAATATTCACGTGTAAAAATTCATTAATATACAAAGGTTTACAGGGGTTCCTGTTGTGGCTCAGTGGTAATGAACCCAATTAGTGTCCATGAGGACGCAGGTTTGATCCCTGGCCCCGCTCAGCAGTTAAGGCTCTGGTGTTGCCATGAGCTGTGGCATAGGCCAGCAGCTCCAGTTCGACCCCTAGCCTGGGAACCTCCATATGCTGCAGGTGCAGCCCCTAAATAAATAAATAAACAAGTAATAAAGTTTACAGTGAAAAAAAAAAATCCCCCTTCTCATTCTCCCCATAACTATTCTTAGTTTCTCACATGTGATTCCAAGAAGGCATTCATTCCCTAGGGCTGCCATAACTAATAACCGCACACCGGGTGGTTTAAAACAACAGAAATTCATTCTCTCACAGTTCTGGAGGCCAGAAGTCCAAAGTCAAGGTGTTGGCAGGGCCGGGCCATGGTTTTCTAGCTTCTCATGGTCATGAGCAGTCTCAGGCGCTCCTTTGTTCATAGGCACATCACTCCAACCTCTGTTTCCATCTTTTTTTTTTTTTGCTTTTTGGGGCTGCACCCGAGGCATGTGGAGGTTCCCAGGCTAGGGGTCAAATCGAAACTACAGCTGCCGGCCTACACCACAGCCACAGCCACACCAGATCCAAGCCACGTCTGCGACCTACACCATAGGTCTTGGCAATGCTGGATCCTTAACCCACTGAGTGAGGCCAGGGATCAAACCCGAAACCTCATGGTTCCTAGTCGGATTCATTTCCGTTGTGCTACGACGGGAACTCCAAACCTCTGTTTCTGTCTCCACATGGCTTATCTCTGTGTTTCTGTGTCTCTGTGTATTTTTTATCTTTAATTTTTTTTGGCTGCACCCACAGTATATGGAAGTTCCCTGGCTTGGGATTGAGCCTGTGCCACGGCAGCGACCCAAGCCACAGCAGTGACAATGCTGGATCCTTAACTGCTAGGTCACCAGGGAACTCCTTGTATCTCTCTCTCTCTCTCTTTTTTTTTTTTTTAAAGTTCTTATTTATTAATAATGGTTGGAGTTCCTGCTGTGGTGCAACAGGATCAGTGGCATCTCTGGAGCTCTGGGACACAGGTTTGATCCCTTGGCCCAGCACATTAGGTTAATGATCTGCTGTTACCGAAGCTGTGGTGTAAGTCACAACTGCAGCTTGGGTCTGATCTCTGGCTCGGGAATGCCATATGCCACAGGGTGGCCAAAAAAGAAAAAAAGAATTGTTAAAGTGTCTCTTTTCTTATAAAGATACCAGTCTGGGAGCATCCATTGCGGTGCAGTGGAAACAAATCCAACTAAGAAACATGACGTTGCAGGTTCAATCCCTGGTGTCACTTAGTGTGTTAAGGATACAGCATTGCCATAAGCTGTGGCGTAGGTCACAGATGAGGCTTGAATCCTGTATGGCTGTGGCTGTGGTGTAGGCCGTCCACTACAGCTCTGATTAGACACCTAGCCTGGGAACCTCCAGACCAAAAAAAAAAAAAAGACACCAGGAATAAATAAATAGGAATTTATTTATTTATTTATTGTCTTTTTGCCTTTTCTAGGGCTGCTCCCGCCGCATATGGAGGTTCCCAGGCTAGGGGTTGAATCCGAGCTGTAGCCACTGGTCTACGCCACAGCCACAGCAACGCCAGATCCAAGCCTCGTCTTCGACCTACACCACAGCTCATGGCAATGCCGGGTCCTTAACCCTCTGAGCAAGTCCAGGGATCGAACCCGCAACCTCATGATTCCTAGGCAGACTCATTAACCACTGCACCACAATGGGAACTCCCGGTCCTACGGAATTTAGGGCCTACTCTACTCCGGTATGACCTTATCTTTTTTTTTTTTTGTTTGTTTTTGTCTTTTTGCCATTTCTTGGGCCGCTCCTGCGGCATATGGAGGTTCCTTATCTTAAATAATTACTTCTGTCTGTTTGTAAGGACTCTGTTTCCAGATCAGGTCACATTTTGAAGTTCTGAGATACGCTATTGGGGGGGGGGACTCTTCAACCCAGTGCAGAGTTCTTATGACAGTGCAAAATATATTTTCTTATTTTCACCCTCTTCCCCCCCTCCAAAGTTAGCATGCCACACGCACCCACTGGGACCCTGCTTTTTCCCTCTGTTCTGTAGAAACCGTGTCTTCATTCTTGTCCACAGCTGAGAACATTCCACTGTATACATAGGACATAGTTTGTCCATCCTGTGCCCTGTGGATGGAGACTTGGGTTGGTTCCCTTCTTATGATATCTCAAAAATTGCTGCAGTGATTAGACTTATGCATGTTAAGATGAACTATTTTTATAGGTCATGAAGGTAGACTCTCGGCAGTTTCATATGGTTGGGTCTGATACATCCTTTACCATGTGGTCAGGGACAACTTACAGCCTTTTTTTTTTTTTTTTTTTTTTTTTTTTGGCTACATCCACCCTGGAAATTCCTGGACCAGGGATCGAACCTCTGCCACAACTGTAGTGACATCAGATCCTTAACCTGCTGTGCCACAGGGGGATCTCCTATGTTTTAGGTGGTAAGGGGCAGGCTTGGTTGGAGGAGGAGATTTTGACAGGTGGATGATTTGTGCCTCTTTCTTCCATCGCTCCTTGAGGTCTGGACGGAATAAATGTCATTTCGCCTGGGGTGTGCTGGCAAATGCTTAGCAACTGGCTCTTGTGGGTGGGGAGGGAATGTATACTCCTATGTAAGTTGATTATACATTTACTGATGCAGTGAATGTGGAGCATACGGTTGAGAAACAACAACAAAAAATACCCTGTTGTGAATTCTCTGTAGTCAGCTGATCCTCATAGAATTCTTTTGCTAACTCTTGTGGAACTCCTTATCTTTAGCCCTCTTCTCCTTGCAATTGATGGAGGCGTGAAGGTCTAAATATAGATATTGATTGATCCTTTCACTTACTTTAGTGAATAAAATGAAAGTGAAATAAGCAAGTCCTTTGTCTGAGCTGCAGCCTCATTTATTTGCTGCTGAGGTGAGCTGCTTCTTTGCTGAATCAGATGATAGTTTTATTTATTTATTTTTGGCTGTGCCCACAGCATGCGGAAGTTCCAGAGCCAGGGATTGAACCTGCGCCATAGCTGCGACCTGAGACACAGTATGGACAATGCTAGATCCTTAACCTACTGAGCCACCAAGGAACTCCAGACGATAGTTTTGTTTGTTTGTCTTCTGTCTTTTTAGGGCCACACCTGCAGCATATGGAGGTTCCCAGGCCAGTGGCCCAATTGGAGCTGTAGCCGCTGGCGGCCTGCGCCACAGTCACAGCAGCTCTGGATCTGAGCCGCGTCTGTGACCTGCACCACAGCTTATGGCAATGCTGGATCCCACGGAGGGGGGGCCAGGGATTGAACCTGTGTCCTCATGGATGCTAGTTGGGTTCACTAACTGCTGAGCCACCACGGGAACTCCTGTTTGTTTTCTGTTTTTTGGTCTTTTTAGGGCTGCACTGTAAAAGGGGTCAAATTGGAGCTGTAGCTGCCACAGCCACAGTAATTCCAGATCCAAGCTGTATGTTTGACCTACACCCAATGCCAGATCCTTAACCTACTGAGTGGAGCCAGGGATCCATCCTCATGGATATTAGTCGGGTTCTTAACCACTGAGTCACACAACAGGAACTCCCAGATGATAGTTTTAAATACCAAAAAATGTTTCTCCAGTTTCTTGTGCTAGTCACAGTGTAATAGCTACAGACATGGCACATGAAATTAATCTGCATTATTAATATTTTCATCTTCTCTGGTATAAATGCTCCAGGCTCTAATATGACATCACTGAGCATGACGTTGGGAGGAAACTCACAGCAGCACACCATTTTATAGCATTTCCAGGAGTTCCCATTCTGGCTTAGCGCTAATGAACCCGACTAATGTCCATGAGGATGCAGGTTTGATCCCTGGCCTCACTCAGTGGGTTAAGGATCACCCATTGCCTTGAGCTATGGTGTAGGTCACCGACATGGCTCGGATCCTGCGTTGCTGTGGCTGTGGGGTTCCCTTAGCCTAGGAACTTCCATATGCTTCAGTGTGGCCCTAAAAAGCAAAACATGAAAATAAAAATTATAGCATTTCCATTGTGCAGATTCCATAGACCAGTGGTTCTCAGCCAGTCATTTTGCCCCCTCCTTCTCCAGGGGACACTTGGCAGTGTCTGGAGACCTTTTTGTTTGTCACAACTCTGGGAGTGTGACTAGCCTCTAGTGGATAGAGGCCAGGGATGCTGCCAGACATCCTACAAGGCACAGGGCAGTGCCCACAACACAGAATTGTCTGGTCTAAAATGTCAGTAGTGGAGTTCCCGTCATGGCTCAGTGGTTAACGAATCTGACTAGGAACCATGAGGTTGCGGGTTCGATCCCTGGCCTCGATCAGTGGGTTAAGGATCTGGTGTTACCGTGAGCTGTGGTGTAGGTCGCAGACTCGGCTCAGATCCCAAGTTGCTGTGGCTCTGGCTATAGCTCCGATTGGACCCCTAGCCTGGGAACCTCCGTATGCCTAGAAAAAGGCAAAAAAAAAAAAAAAAGACATAAAATGTCAGTAGTGCCAAGGTTGAGAAGCCCTGCAGTGGATATAAATAGCCTCAAGAGCATGGATAGCAGTAAAATATAGTAAAATAATTGGGAGGTAGTGAGCTTTGGGTATTTGTTCAGCCTTTCATTTAATTGTGAGTTTACATAATTTAATTTTTTTTTGTCTTTTTAGGGCCGCACCTGCAGCATATGGAGGTTCCCAGACTAGGGGTTGAATTGGAGCTGTAGCTGCCGGCCTACACCACAGCCACAGCAACACAGGATCCGAGCTGCGTCTGTGACCTACACCACAGCTCACGGCAGTGTTGGATCCTTAACCCACTGAGTAAGGCCAAGGATTGAACCTGAGTCCTCATGGATACTAGTCAGATTCATTTTCGCTGAGCCAGGACGGGACACTCCAATAATTTAATTTTTAATAATGGCTGTGATTTACCACTGGCTTGCTTTTACATCAGTTCTCACAAGCCTGTGGAGCCACCTCTAGGGTACCCACCACATTCAGCTTGTTCCCTCAACATCTGCCACAGAGCCTGGCTCAGAGCGGACACTCAGAAGGGACTGAGGCCTGATAAAGGAGGGCCAGGGTCCAGGATGAGTGCTGAGGGGCCAGGACCAGGGCAGACCCCTTCTCTCTGAGACTCCCTGGCAACTCTCCTTATGAGCTCAGGCTGTTTACACCAGCCACACCCGAGGACCTGTCTAAAGGGAGGTAGAAGCTATTTCTGCTTTCTCATCTGCAGGTGTCCCAAAGACCTTTCCCTCCAGGACAGACTCTGGCAGCAAGGAAAACCATGGCCAAGTGCCCTGAAAAGCTGCTGGCCCCTCTCCTATGTTCCTGAAAGTCCCCATTCTTTGCGCCTTTCCCTGTTGTCTTGCTAAAGACTTTCATTCATCCGGCACATGCTCTGGGGGCACCATCCTAGATTCTTATTCAAAACAGTAACCTTTTGGAGTTCCCGTGGTGGCTCAGTGGTTAACCAACCCAACTAGTATCCATGAGGACGTGGGTTCGATCCCTGGCCTCACTCAGTGGGTTAAGGATCTGGCATTTCGGTGAGTTGTGGTGTAGGTCACAGATGCAGCTCGGATCTGGCGCTGCTGTGGCTGTGGCATAGGCCAGTGGCTACAGCTCCAATTAGACTCCTAGCCTGGGAACCTCCATACGCCATGGGTACAGCCCTAAAAAGACAAAAGACTGGAAAAAAAAAAGAAAAAACCCAGCAACCTTTTCAGATGGGGAAGGATGGCATAGAGATAACAAATGACAAATGGAAACATTTCCAAAAGAAGTAAAAATAGGAGTTTCCAAAAGAAGTAAAAATAGCAGTGGTTGACGAATCTGACTAAGAACCATGAGGTTGCGGGTTCGGTCCCTGCCCTTGATCAGTGGGTTAACGATCCGGCGTTGCTGTGAGCTGTGGTGTAGGTTGCAGACGCGGCTCGGATCCCGCGTTGCTGTGGCTCTGGTGTAGGCTGGTGGCTGCAGCTCGGATTCAACCCCTAGCCTGGGAACCTCCATATGCTGCAGGAGCGGCCCAAGAAATAGGAAAAAGGCAAAAAAAAAAAAAAAAAAAAAAAAAGAAAGAAAAATAACTAACCTTTATTGAGCACTTCCTGTGCCAAGCATTGTTCTTAAGTGCTGAGGGGTGGAGAATATGATGGGGAATGTGAGCCAGAGTGACTGGAAAGGCCTCTTGTTATTAGAACACTGAGTCCAGCTGCAAGGGAGGCTGGGAAATGTAGTTTTTAGCTGGTCAGCCATGTGCCAGGAAAAATATAATGGGGGAGAATGGACATGGGAAGCAGCTGATCATCCCTGCCACACTTCTGAAGCCTGAAGGTTGAGAATGGCCTCATCTGCTGATAGAAGGGCTTTGGATTTGTGTCTTGAGTGAGACAGAAGGGCCTGGAGCAGCTTTGAAAGGGTCATGTGACCTGACTCTTGGGCTCAAAAGGTATCTTTCTGGATGGATCTTGGGGAAACAGAATGGAAACATGTGGGAATGTACAGTGTTGCAGCCCTGAAACAGCCCCTAAAAAGGCTAAACAGAGAGTTTTATGTGACCCAGCAGTGCGCTCCTAGGAATATATGCTCCCCCAGATAAAAAGGTATATCCACACAGAAACTTGTATGCACATGTTCATGGTGGCAGTGTTCTTTTAATAGCCAAAATGTGGAAACAACCCAAATGTCCATCCCCTGATGTCTGATGGACAGATAAACAAAATGTGGAGTTCCTGCTGTGGCACTGCAGGTTAAGGATCTGTGTTGTCTCTGCAGTGGTGCAGGTTCAATTCCCGGCACAGTGGGTTAAGGATCTAGCATTGCTGCAGGCTGTGGCGTAGGTCCTCAGCTGCAACTCAGATTCAATCCCCGGCCAGGAACTTCCATACGCTATGGGTGCAGCCAAAAGCAAGGGGTGGGGTATGATCAGACAATGGAACATTATTTGGCCATAAAAAGAATGGAACACTTGGAGTTCCCGTCGTGGCTCAGCGGTTAACGAATCCGACTAGGAACCATGAGGTTGCGGGTTCGATCCCTGGCCTTGCTCAGTGGGTTAACGATCCGGTGTTGCCGTGAGCTGTGGTGTAGGTCGCAGGTGTGGCTCAGATCCCGCATTGCTGTGGCTCTGGTGTAGGCCGGTGGCTATGACTCTGATGAGACCCCTAGCCTGGGAACCCCCATATGCCACGGGAGTGGCCCTAGAAAAGGCAAAAAGACCAAAAAAAAAAAAAAACAAACAACAGAACACTGGTAGAAACTGTGACATGAGTAAACCTTGAAAACCTTATGCCAAGTGAGAAAAGCCAGTCACAACAGGCCACGTGGTGTATGATTCTATTTATATAAATTGTCCAGAGTAGGAAAATCTCTAGAAATAGAAATATCAGTGGTTGCCTAGGGCTGGTTAGGATGGACCAATTGGGAGATAATAGTTAAGGGGCATGGTGTTTTGATTGCTTTTTGGCTTGATGAAAATATTCTGAAATCACCTATGGTGATAGTTGTACAATCTGTGGATCTGTAAATATACTAAAAGCTTTTGAGTTGTACACTTTATTTCTTAATTTATTTTTATTTATTTATTTTTTTACTTTTCTTAGGGCTGCACTCACGGTATATGGAGGTTCCCAGGCTAGGGGTCAAATGGGAGCTGTAGCCGCCGGCCTACACCACAGTCACAGCAATGCTGGATCCTTAACCCACTGAGCAAGGCCAGGGATCGAACCAGAAACCTCATGGTTCCCAGGTGGATTCATTTCCACTGAGCCACGACGGGGACTCCTTTTTATTTATTTTTAAATTATTTTTTGGGGCGTCACCCACGGCACATGGAAGTCCCCGAGCCAGGGATTAAACCCACACCACAGCAGTGACCCAAGCCACTGCAGTGACAACACCAAATACTTCACTCCCTGCAGCACAAAATAACTCAGAGTTGTACACTTTATTATTATTATTTTTTTAGGGCCACACCCACAGCATGTGGAAGTTCCCAGGCTAGGGGTTGAATCGTAGCTGCAGCTGCTGGCCTACACCACAGCAACAGCAAGGCCAGATCCAAGCTGCATCTTCGAGTGAATTGTGTGGTATATGAATTTTATCTCAATGAATCTGCTAAAAGATTTTAAAAGCATTGGAAGCAGGGAGCCCTGTTGGAGGTAAGAGATGATGTGGTCTCTGGAGGAATCAGAGCAGAGAGGGGAGAGCGAGCAGGAGTGAGCTGAGCTTCTGTTTCTTCCCGCCTGATGAGAGCCCAAGGAGCTCTTTGCAACGGGGTAAGCCCTGCTCTCTCAACCATGGGTGGTTCTATAGCAGCCCCAGTCCAGAGCTCTCGAAACGGTTCAAGAAATGGAGTTAACTGCTAGTATTCATAAGGACTCGGATTCGATCCCTGGCCTTGCACAGTGGGTTTAATGATCCAGTGATGCCATGAGCTGTGCTGTAGGTCCCAGACTCCGCTTGGATCCCGCATTGCTGTGGCAGGGGTGTAGGCTGGCAGCTACAGCTCCGATGAGACCCCTAGCCTGAGAACTTCCATAGGCTGCAGGTGCAGCCCTAAAAAGACAAAAAAGAAACGGGGTTAAAGTGGAGGAGTAAGGTTCTGGCACCCCTCCCATTCGTAAGCCTCATTTCCTTTTCTCTCCTCATCTTTGGTTTATATTCACAGGAGACAGAAGAGAATAAAACCAAAGGATTTGATTACTTACTGAAGGCAGCGGAAGCTGGCGACAGACAGTCCATGATTCTGGTGGCCCGAGCTTTTGACACCGGCCAGAACCTCAGCCCAGACAGGTACGGGGGCCACGGCTCACATGGAGCTGGTGGGAACCTGGGCTGCAGGTGGGTCAGGACGGACCTGTGGCTCCTGCAAGTACTACCCCAGTGATCTTGGGCTGGTAGTTTTACCCGCTTGGCCTCAGTTTCTCCCCTGTGTAAAATGGGAATGATTGCAGAACCTGCATCCTAGAGTGGTTGTGTGAGGATTACAGGAGGGCTAACTGACGTGGTCCTCATTGCTCCTGGCACATCAAGTGTGAGATAAATGGCATCTTAGCTGTTTTATATGAAGATTTGGTTGAGAAAGAGTCTGAAGGGTTATGCAGTGTCACGTCCACAGAGGTTGTACCTAAGTGTTAAAATTAGGGGTGATTGGGAGTTCCTGTTGTGACTCAGTGGTTAACAGATCTGACGAGGAACCACGAGATTTCGGGTTCGATCCCTGGCCTTTCTCAGTGGGTTAAGGATCCGGCATTGCCATGAGCTGTGGTGTAGGTCGCAGACGTGGCTCCGATCCCCCATTGCGGTGGCTCTGGCGTAGGCCGGTGGCTATAACTCTGATGAGACCCCTAGCCTGGGAACCCCCATATGCCACGGGAGCGGCCCTAGAAAATGCAAAAAGACAAGAAAAAAAAAAAAGAATTAGAGGTGATTTTAATGGCCTCTTCCTACTTTTTAAATTTTTACTATCTTTCACTTCTGAGAGGGAAGAGAGGGAATGAAGCAAGCTCCAGGGGAGTTCAGGCCTGGAGTGGGTTTCCCAGAGTGGGTTTGAGACTCCCGACGGCTGCCACTGCAGGTGCCCACAGCTTTTCAGTTCTCCTGATGGCAACTTCATCTCACCCCTTGGACTCGGCCAGTGGGAAGTCCCAGAGGTTCAGGAGCAGAGGATGGTTGGGGGAATTGAGCCATTAGCGGGACCCATCGATCACCTCCTGTGGTTCCCAGTGGATCTGGGCTCCCCCTGTGTTGTCCTCAAGCGCCTGTGACTTTCTGGAAGGGAGCATGGTAGGGCCATTTGTTGTCTAAACCCCCAGGGTTAGGGCAGCCTGGTGATTCCGTCTGTGGGTCAGGGTTGCATCTCCCTCTCACTGGGTTGAAAAGGAAAATCAGAACCGTGATCCTGTCGTATCAAGCTCCCAAGGTGTGAATACGGACATCCTGCCTGTGTTACATACCATGCAGACATTTGTCAGATACCTACTATGTAACAATAACACTCCCGTGTGTGTGTGTGTGTGTGTGTGTGTGTGTGTGTGTTTTAGGGCTGCACTCATAGCATATGGAAGTTCCCAGTCTAGGGGTCCAATCGGAGCTATAGCCGCCGGCCTACACCACAGCCCCAACAACACGGGATCTGAGGCAAGTCTGCAATCTATATACCACAGCTCACGGCAACGCTGGATCACTGACCTACCGAGCAAGGCCAGGGATCAAACCCGAATCCTCATGGATACTAGGACTCATTCCCACTGTGCCACAACGGGAACTCTCTGTCTCTCTTTTTTTTTTTTTTTTTTTTTTTGTTGTTGTTTTTAGGGCAGCATGTGGCACATAGAAGTTCCCAGGCTAGGAGCTACAGTTACCAGCCTCTGCCGCAGTCACAGCAACGTGGGATCTGAGCCGCATCTGCAGCCTATACCACAGCTCACGGCAATGCTGGATCCTTCACCCATGGAGCGAGGCCAGGGATTGAACTCGAATCCTCATGGATCCTAGTTGTGTTCATTAACCTCTGAGCCACAAAGAGAACTCCCTCCTATATTTGGATGTATGTGGATGACACCTTCATACCTGTGGTTTTATTTCACTGAGGACTAGAACGGAGGCGCGTGCATCTCTTTAGTCCCAGTGCTTATTAGTACAGGACCTGGCTCAGTAGTTGTTCGAATGAATGAATCTGCACCTCTCTTTAACACAGACAGGTCAGGTATTCAGGGACTCGTTTTATGGACGTGTTTGCTCTTGTACTGAAAACTGAGCGAGTTTGTCTCTAGTCAGGTAACCAGTAAGTGGCAGAGCCAAAACTTAGGTCTGCTCACCTCTCCTCTCCTTGGACTACACACTAACCTGCATCTTACGGGACTCAGAACTATACTGGCACGAGGGGAGGGTGAACAAAACAAACATTATGTCCGACTAAGTGCCAGCATGAATGGTGCCCGTTGAGTGCAGTGGGGAAACACCATACTTGTAGGGGGAGCTGGAGCTGGGCATTGAATATGTGTATCTGAGGCCCTTAAAAAAAAATCTTTGCTATTGAGTTCCCCTGTGGCTCAATGGGTTAAGAGTCAGACATAGTGTCTGTGAGGATGTGGGTTTGATCCCTGCCCTCATTCAGTGGGTTAAGGATCTAGCATTGCCACAAGCTGCAGCAGAGGTCCCCGATGTGGCTCGCATCTGGCGTTGCTGTGGCTGTGGCCTAGGCTGGCAGCTGCAGTTCCGATTCGACCCCTAGCCGGCGAACTCCCACATGCCATAGGTTCGGCCTTAGAGAAAAAAAATCTCTGCTATATGTGTGTTCTCTTCATGTGCTTCGCTAACCTTTTGTTTTCATTTGAGATGTGAGGTTTTCATTGCTGATTTGTAAGAATTTTTAATGTGTTAAGGCTATTAACTCTTTGGCTTCTGAGTTGGCTTTAAATTTTTAAATTTTTTTTTCAGAAATGACTACCATAGGTGTGGGGGGCAGGGAATAGCCCACACATCATATGATGACCATTGTTTATTGGGTTTGGAGACATGCTGGTTTCTAATATTTATGTGTCAACATTTTCCTTTATAGTTTCTTCTGTAGTCATTTTATTTCTTTCCTCCTATCTTTTTTCCTTCCTTTCTTTCTTCCTTCTGTTCTTTCTTTCTTTCTTCCATCCCACGGCATATGAAGTTCCTAGACTAGGGATCAGATCCAAGCCAAAGCTTCAACCTAAGCCACAGCTGCTACAACACCGGGTCCTTAACCCACTGTGCCGGGCTGGGGATCGAACCTGCATCCCAGTGCTCGCAAAACGCTGCCGATCTCATTGTGCCACATCAGAAACTTCTGTAGTCATTTTCTTATTCGCCTTCCTCATTTCAAGCTGCTCCAGCTTTTTTAATTGAGGGTCAGCTATGGGTAAGACTCAGACTTGCATTTAAGGAGTTTTGACCCTCTCAGAAGTTACCATCTAATGGAGAAGGAAAAGTCACTGTAAATTCCCAGGCGAGAAGGACCCACTCACCCCTGGGTGTGGAGTTGGGTGGGGGTTGGGGGAGAGAGTAGGCTCTTTCCCTTCTTTTCCATTTCATGTTTTGGGGGCAGTTCTGTCTGGCTCTTCAAGACCGAGGAGGGTCACAGCTGAAAGGGGTGAGATCACCTCGTTTAATGGATTCCAGCCCACTGGTAAAACCCTAGTTGGTTGATGTGTCATGAGTAATTTTCAAACGACTTTTCCTTTTTTTTTTTTTTTTTTTTTTTTTTTTTTTGCTATTTCTTGGGCCGCTCCCGTGGCATATGGAGGTTCCCAGGCTAGGGGTCAAATGGGCCTACGCCAGAGCCACAGCAACACCAGATCCAAGCCGAGTCTGCAACCTACACCGCAGCTCATGGCAACACCGGATCCTTAACCCACTGAGCAAGGGCAGGGACCGAACCCGTAACCTCATGGTTCCTAGTCGGATTCGTTAACCACTGCGCCACGACAGGAACTCCACGACTTTCCTTTTTTATAAAATAAAATGGAGTCAATAATATCTTCTGGGAGTTCCCGTTGTGGCTCAGAGGAAATGAACCTGACTAGCATCCATGAGGACACAGGTTCGATCCCTGGCCTCACTCAGTGGGTTAAGGATCTGGCATTGCCATCAGCCGTGGTGTAGGTTGCATAGGTCAGCAGCTACAGCTCCAATTAGACCCCTAGCCTGGGAACCTCCATATGCTGCAGGTGCAGCCCTAAAAAGACAGTAATAATAATAATAATAATATCTTCTGACACCATCCCAGCCAGCCAGCCACTTGTTTACATTTATTCATTCAGCAGACACTTGGGGGGAGTTCCCATTGTGTTGCAGCAGCAACAAACCTAGCTAGTAACCATGAGGATGCAGATTCGATCCCTGGCCTCACTCAGTGGGTTAAGGATCTGGCATTGCTGTGGCTGTGGTGTAGATGTCAGCTGCAGCTCCAATTCGACCCCTAGCCTGGGAACTTACATATGCTACAGGTGTGACCCTAAAAAAAAAAAAAAAAAAAAAAACATGTTGGGGGAGCTCCCAGGTGGCCTAGTGGTTAGGATTCGGCACTGTACCACTGAGGCCCAGGGTCAGTCCCTGGTCTGGGAACTGAGATCTCACCTCAAGCCACTGCACCTCATGGGAAAAACAAAACAACACACACACACCCACACCCACCCACCCACCCACATACACACACATAGATATTTGGAGTAAGGCTTGCTCTTTGCCCGGCCCTGGGGTTATGGAAGGCAAGTTCATGTGCCCGACCCATAGTGAGCCCAGACAAACAGAAATATTGAAGTTTGGAGCAGAGAAAGGTTTATTGCAGGGCCATGCAAGGAGATGGATGGGCTTGAGCCCCCCAAACCCAAACTCCCCAAAGGGTTTCAGCAAAGCATTTTTAAAGGCAAGATAAGCGTTCCTGCTGCAGTGCAGGGGGTTAGGAATCTGACTGCAGCGGCTTGGGTTGCTGCAGAGGTGCAGGTTCGACCTCTGGCCTGGAAACTTCCATATGCTGCAGATGCACTTAAAAAAAAAAAGTATGGAAAAAATAATAAAGGCGAGGTGAGGGAGAGATGTGGTTGGTTGTTGCAGACTCCTTGGTTTTGGAAGCCTTTGTTCTTGCAACTCTTCATTAGATCAGGTCATGATGTTCCTGTAAACCTCTGGCAAGACGAATGTTATTCTCTGTTCTGTGACTTTTTCTCTATATGAAGAGAAAAATGTTATGCCCTTGAAAGTCAGAGCCTTGAGAATGGGTCATCTTATATATTTCAGGCTATAAGTAACATTCTTAACTTAAAGCTATAGAATACAGGAGTTCCCGTAGTGGCGCAGCGGAAACGAATCTGACTAGGAACCATGAGGTTGCGGGTTCAATCCCTGGCCTCGGTCAGTGGGTTAAGGATCTGGTGTTGCCATGAGCTGTGGTGTAGGTCTCAGACGCGGCTCAGATCTGGCATTGCTGTGGCTCTGGTGTAGGCTGGCAGCTATAGCTACAATTCAACCCCTAGCCTGGGAACCTCCATATGCTGCTGGTGCAGCCCTAAAAGGACAAAAAACAAAAACAAAAACAAAAACAAAAAAAACAAAAAAAAAACTATAGAATAAAAAAGTTAAAGTTAAAAAAAAAAACCAAACAGATGTAATATGAAGTCAGATTTGTGCTCTCATACTGGGAATGCAGCCGTGAATTAAACAGACAAGGTCCCTGCCTTCTTGGGGCTTACATTCTAGTCGGGGAAACCATAATTAACAAGTGAATAAGTAAACAGGAGAATTACAGATGGAGGTCATTGTGTGTGGGGATGGCGTTCTTGCAGAGGTAACCTATCAGCTGAGCGTGGTGGGATGTGGAGCCAGGTGTGGGAAGAGTTGAAAAGAACGTTCCAAGTAGAGATAGCAGCAGGTACAAAAGCCAAGGAGCAGACAGGAGCTGGCATGTTTGGGGAGGAGAGAGTGACCCAGCGAGTCTGGCATGGGAGAAGGTTAATAGGAGCCAAGACTAGGGGTGGAGCCAGGTCATTATCGCTGTTGCTCCTGGAACATGTCATGAGGCCCACAGACCTTCTTATCTGCGTCTCTCTTTGCTCTTTCCTGGTAGGCTAAACCATTACTCACCCGGTCATATGCAATTAGTACACCATAAGGAAAAGAGGCCTTGGCGAAGGGTCCCCCACCCACCTCCTCTCCTACACGAGTCAAGGGGCAAATTGGCTGGGAGGCCAGCCACTGCTAATACTAGCCCATTGGTTTTTTTTTGTGTGTGTGTGCCTTTTCTAGGGCCGCTCCCCTGGCATATAGAGGTTCCCAGGCTAAGGGTCAAATCGGAGCTGTAGCCGCCAGCCTACACCAGAGCCACAGCAACGCGGGATCCGAGCCACATCTGCAACCTACACCACAGCTAACGGCAACGCTGGATCCTTAACCCACTGAGCGAGGCCAGGGGTTGAACCCGCAACCTCATGGTTCCTAGTCAGATTCGTTAACCACTGAGCCACGACGGGAACTCCCATTGGGTTATTTCATGAAAACTAGAAATATGCCCCCATTCCTCAAGATGCTTTACTTTCATCTCTTGGAAACCCATTGCAATATAGCAGTTTTCTTAGGAAAAGCTACTTGACTCCTGTCTTAATAAAAATACAAACTCTGCAGTGTGAATGACATCCCTTAGATGTGGCGGCATTGGGTACTATGGGTCATGGATCATAGGTGGTTGGCCCCACTGGGATCCCTGGCTTGTCCTTCCTGCTGATGGGCCTCCTCCCTTCTGCTCTGTTGCCATGGTAACCTCCCTCTTTTCCTCTGTATCTTCTGGCAAGGTCCCCAAACTGGCCAGAGGCTCTGCACTGGTACAACACTGCCCTGGAGACAACAGACTGTGATGAGGGCGGCGAGTATGATGGGATGCAAGATGAGCCCCGGTACACGCTACTGGCCAGGGAGGCAGAGATGCTGTTCACAGGCGGCTACGGGCTGGAGAAGGACCCACAGAGATCAGGTAGGGCCTGGCAGACCTACCCCTGGGGAGGTGATAGGGCTGGACAATGAGGGACAGAATTCCTGCCTCACTGGGAATTACAGCAAAATGCATGGCTGAGTCTCTTCTCAATACTGGTTGGGAGAAAAATTCATACTATATTTTGTCAGACTGGATACACATGTGATGCTGGCTTAGAAGGGGGTATGGAGAGAGTTCCCTTCGTGGCTCAGTGGTTAACGAACCGGACTGTTATCCATGAGGATGTGGGTTCGATCCCTGGCCTCACTTAGTGGGCTGAGGATCTGACGGTGCAGTGAGCTGTGGTGGTCGCAGATGCAGCTCGGATCTGGCCATTACTGTTGCTATGGCATAGGCCAGCGGCTGCAGCTCCGATTCGATCCCTAGCCTGGGAACCTCCATATGCCACTAGTGCGGCCCTAAAAAGAAAAAAAAAAAAAAAAAGAAGAAGGGGGTATGGAGCTGGTGTGCAAATTAATATTTTTATTTCAATGGTCATATATTAGAAGTTTGGAGGCTTTTTTGCAATTTAAAAAATTGAGCTGAGGAGTTCCCTTGTGGCACAATGCATTATGGACCTAGCGTTGTCCCCACAGAGGCTCAAATCACTGCTGTGGCTCAGGTTTGATCCCTGGCCTGGGAACATCTACATGCTGAGGGTGCAGTTAAAAAAAAATTAAATTGAGCTGATACTTTAATAACACAAAAATCACCGTTTTATTTGATTGTCTTTTCAGGGCGGCACCCACAGCATATGGAGGTTCTCAGGCTAGGGGTCAAATCTGAGCTACAGCTGCCAGCCTATGCCAAAGCCACAACCATACTGGATCTGAACCGCATCCCTGACCTACACCACAGCTCACGGCAACGCCGGATCCTTAACCCACTGGGCGAAGCCAGGGATGAAACCCGAAACCACATGGTTCCTAGTCAGATTCGTTTCTGCTGCGCCAAGATGGGAACTCCAAATTAACCATTTTAAAGCGTATAACTCAATGGCTTTTCATATATTCACAATAGTTTGTTTTGGTTTGGTTTGGTTTGGTTTTTGGTCGCCCTGTGGTGTATGGCGTTCCAAGGCCAGGGATCAAATCCCAGAGGCAGTTTCACCCTATGCCGCAGGTGCGGCCACGTGGGATCCTTTAACACAGTGTGTCAGGCTGGGATCGAACCCGACCTTGGAGAGACACCGCTGATCCCATTGTACCACGCCAGGAACTCCTATAATCCTTTATTCGAAATTTCTAAATCCGAAAGCTCTGAAAGCCACGTTTATGCTTGTTTTACACAAATTCATTTGGTGGCAAAACCTATGCAGACCTGACAGGAGGTGGTTTGTAATCCTGATTTCTTGTACTTTATCTCTTCTACTTTCATAAATACCCAGTTAATCCTGTAAAAGTCCTCGGCCTGATTCTCATTGGCTCAGTTGGAATCACCTGAACCAATCACTGTCCTTATTGAGATGGCTTTCTTTGATTGGCTGTGCCTGGGTCGGGACCAATCCCTGCTGCCTGGTGGGGAGGGAGAAAGTGCTTTGATTGGCCAGGTTTGATCACATGAACACCCAGAGCCCCACCCAGGTGATGTGAATGAGGAGTAATCTGACGATTCTTTTTCCAGGGAGGCGGGACGGACGACCCTGGGCTGGCAAAAATAGCAGGTGCTTCACCTCTTTGTGCCCCGCTCTGCTTTCTTTCAGGTGACTTGTATACTCAGGCAGCGGAGGCAGCAATGGAAGCCATGAAAGGCCGGCTGGCCAACCAGTACTATGAGAAGGCTGAGGAGGCCTGGGCCCAGATGGAGGAATAACGCTGGGAAAATCACTGCCAGCCAGTCCCAAGCAGAGGGCTAGGAGGGGGGAAAAAGACCTCTTTGCTCGTTTGGAGGTAGGGGGTGGGGGTGGAAGGGGCACATATTTTTAGCACCTTGTAAATCAACTTTTGTATTTTATTTTTTGACTCTTGAAAATATCTTTACTACCAGCGGAGACACTGCAGCTGTCCCCTAGGGCCGCATTTTGGGGGCGTAGGATAAAAAAAAAAAAAAGCAGCCTAATGAACCAACATATCTTTTTGAGGTTCTTCTGTGTTTTGTTTTTATGAGATGTAAGAAAATATATCTTTTGTGCCGTGGATGGCTTTGCTCCTCACCCTTTTCAGGCTGGGCTGGTATCACAGATCCCCAGAGCCTGTGTTTCCTCAGCTGGGATGGGGCGCTGCCTATTAACTTTCCACAGGGTGCGTATTGTCATGACTTCCCACAAAGCCTTCTTCCTCAGAGCACTTGGAAGCATGCGAGGCATTTTGAGGGATGTGAGATTGTATAATACCCAGATCTCCTTCTGCCATGGAGGAGGGCACTCACGCGGACTGTTTCTTTTGGGTTAATTTCCTTCCCGAAACACAACTGCTTTTCTGGAATACAGCCAAATTCCGTTCGTAAGCATGTTTTCCACAACGGGCTTACAAAACAGATTTGATATATATATATTTTTTCTTTTTAGGGCTGCTCCCGAGGCATATGGAAGTTCCCAGGCTAGGAGTGTAATTGGAGCTACAGCTGCCAGCCTACACTATAGCCACAGCAGCAGCGCAGGATCCCAGCCGCGTCTGTGACCTACACCACAGCTCATGGCAACACCAGATCCTTGACCCCCTGAGCGAGGCCAGGGATCCAATCAGAGTCCTCATGGTTCCTAGTCGGGTTCCTTAACCGCTGAGCCATGATGAGAACTCCGAGATTTGATTTTTTTTATATGCACACTTTTACTACCTCGAACTCCTCCATCAGCCGGTGTGAGAGTGGGTGCACCGCAAAACCTTTATGTGTAAGAACGGTGGCTTAGAAAGTTGCAGCTTTTCCTCCAAGCAGTTGTGTACTCTGCATCTCAGAGGCAGCATCCACAACGAGGCTGAAGCACCCCGTGTACAGTATTCCTCCATGTTTTCTCAGCATTTGCTGTTCTTTTGCAGAAGCTACTCCTCAACTCCCCGTCCTTGGCATTTTCTGCCTGAAGCTCAGCGGATTTTTCTTGTAATTTGCAGCGGGATGCTTTCAGCAGCAGCCCCTTGAGATTTGTCTAAGCTGTTGGAGAATGAGAGGGCAAGAACTGTAAACACTCATTAATTCCAGTGGTTTCCCCAGGGCCACGCTATGGCTGTCTGTATTTAATGAGCATTCCCTTTCAAAGGAATTCAGATTTAATATCAGTATGATTTCATTTGGTGTTTCAAATAGCAAAGAAAACAGACTGCTTTGATCAACCCCAAGTGCTGAAGCAGCCTCTCCTTCTTTGTTGAAAAATCAAAATAAGAATTCTCTCATGACACAGCGGGTTAAGGATCTGGCCTTGTCACTGCCGCAGCTTGGGTGGCTGCTGTGGCGCAGGTTTGATCGCTCGCCCAGGAATTTCCATGCGCCATGGGCGTGTCCGGAAAAAATTAAAACATAAAAAGGCAGAACATAATCTACAAACCATTCTCATCTGCTCATCAAAACAAGTCCTTCAGCCTGTTAAGGTTAAGTGTTATGGAGTCATGGCCCTGTACACACATTAAGTTCCAAAATTCAGGGTGTGCCCTTAAGGAAAAATCAAGCGGAGTCAAAATTACCCCTGAAAAATCCTTTAGAGCATCTATAAATGACAGTATCCCTGCTGTATTTGGACTCATCCCAGCCAGTTTCCTTTAGAAGTTGGAACGGATCCCCCTTTTTCCATTTGCACTAGATCAGCTGTTGGCTTGCCTTAAATTTTTTGTTTGTGTGCCTTAAACCAATGCTTTTGAAAATTTGCATGTTAAATGTGAGTGAAAAGTAACTTCATTGTGACTTACATCTTCGGAGGCATCAAGCCTCATCTAATTGATGCTTTGGTTGTGGCTGTTAGTTCAATCAGCCTTCTCTCTCTCTCTCTGAGATTTGATTATGCAAGTCATTTATATTCCCTGACCACTTGTCCCATTGCTGAATTATACGTCAGTGCTTTCCTCTAATATGGATTGGCAGCTTTTATGTAAAGGGTCCGATAGTAAATACTTTAAGCTGTGCGAGCCATATAATCTCGGTTGCAGCTACTCAGCCCTGCTGTTGTAGAGTGTGTCTATCCATGGGCAATGCCTAAACCAGTGAGTGCAACTTTATTGATAAAACAAGCTCCCTGGGCTATAGTGTGCCAACCGCTACTCTTATCCTGACTAAGAGCTACTATGTGAATCACTGGGGGAAAGTGTTACCTCAATTTTTCAGCCTCCGGTGCTTGAAAACATACTGTGTTGGCACAGAGTAGGCCCTCAATAAATTCATGAACAATGGAGAACAGCCCCAGTCACGGCACTCAATCTTTGTAGCTCTGGTTCCTTCATTGTCTAGATTGGCTTGAGCCATCACCCCTGCAAATCGCTCAGCTGCATGGCCTGAATGTCGGCAGGTGATTCCCCTTCTGCAGGAGGCTGGGATGGCCTGCAAATGCTTCCTTAAGGACCATTGAGCCAGCAGAATTTATTCCACCTTCGAAACTAGTTCTGTGCCTCCTAAAACTGGATGGGGCATCTTCTTTTCCCACAAATGCCGGGCATGAAAAAAACAAAAACCCCCCAGGACATTCCAGCCCAACGAACTGAAAAGACATTGGAGATTATTTTCAAGTGCAAGAAACAGGCGAAGAGCCAGGAGATAAACAGAGTCAAGATATAACTGGTACTAGCCATCACAGAGAATCCAAGGTTCTGAAATGTGGACTCTTTCCAAGGACCCTGCTGGTTAGAAGCGAAGCTGGAGCTAGGGTTTGAGCGCTGCTCTTACCCTGGGAATAAAAATTAAAGTTCAACTGGACTGTAATGTCTTTCAGTTCTGCGATAGCCTTAAGAGGAAAAAAGCTTTAACATAAGTGGGAAAAACTTCCCTAACTCCAGTGCATCTGCATGTCCTTATCCCCTCCTCCTCACCTGAGGCCTTGTGGAGATTGATCATCAAATGCAACTTTGATGAACCAAGCCAGGTAAATGACTGCTGTTGCGCTTTTCGTGACTTCCTTTCCTTTGGTCCTGGCACATTTGTCTGCAGTACTAGATGTGTTTTACGCATCAACCAATGTTTACACACGTATGTGCAGCTTGTGTGGGGAGAAAGACAAAATATGCATATTCTCTGAATTCGTGCCTGTTACTCTTTTTTTTTTTTTTTTTTTTGTCTTTTTAGGGTGCACCCGCGGCATATGGAAGTTCCCAGGCTAGGGGTCTAATCGGAGCTGTTGCTGCTGGCCTACACCAGAGCCACAGTAACGCCAGATCCGAGCCATGTCTGCAACCTACACCACAGCTCACGGCAATGCCAGACCCTTAACCCATTGAGCAAGGCCAGGGATCGAACCCGAAAGCTCATGGTTCCTATTCGGATTTGTATCTCCTCTGCCACGATGGGAACTCTCTGTTACTCTCTTTTCTAATCTCTGAGGTAACCACTTAACCTAGACAAGGTGGACATGGGGTGGGACCCAGAGAAGTGGCTTGCATTACAGATGTATGTATTAAGTTCCATTTTGCCTTTCCAAATAAAATTGTTTCTTTCTGGTCTCAAGTCAGATGTCTCCTGGTAACAAATGAGTGAGGTAGCTGGATGGAGGCAGGGTGAGTTGGAGGGCTCAGCATCACCTGAGAGGCAGCCCAGATTCAGCTCTGAATGGTTGTCGCCATGAGTGTGAGCCCACCGTCACTCCATTTTCCAGTTTTTCAAGCTGCAACAAATTGGATATTTTTATGCAAGGTTTCTTGATTTTTAGCATTCTAATAAATTCATATAAAATACCTTCCAGATTTGGCCCATGTGTTGTCTGTTTGCTTTAAAGGATGTGCACCTCTCTTTTTTCTTGCTTTCTCTCATCTATAACATGAAGAATAATCTTTACAATCATCTGAGTTGTCATCAGTTTCAAAGAAGAGAATGTCTGTTCGAGATGATTTGTGATCTGATGCTTAAGAAAATCTTGGTTCCTGATATGATCATTGGTTTCAAGCTAATGATGATGTGCTTTTTTGTTTTTACCGCATCTGTGGCGTATGGAAGTTCCCAGGCCAGGGACTGAATTCGAGCCACAGCTGCCACCTAGGCTGCGGTGGCAGCGATACTGGATCCTTAACCCACTGCGCAGGGTGGAGGACTGAACCTGTGCTCCTGCAGTGACCCAAAGTGCTATGGTCGGATTCTTAACCAACTGGGCCACAGCAGGAACTCTGGTTTTTTAATTTTAAGAAATTCAAAGGAGAATTTCTTTTAAAATCTTAAGAGCTTTAAGAAATTTGGACATTAGCATAAATATACATGGTATATTGAACACACACAGGTCCATTTGGTCCCAAGTCCCCACTAAATTGATAGGAAAGAGATTTTTTTTTTCTCCCCCGTTCCCCCACCCCCAGCCACACCTGCAGCATGTGGAAATTCCTGGTCCAGGAATCAAATCCATGCCATAGCAACAACCCAAGCCAATGCAGTGACAACACCAGATCCTTAACCTGCCGAACCGCAAGGGAACTCCCAGGAAAGAGGTTTTCTTAGTGGCGTAAGACACTGAGGATGGAAAGGAAGAGGTGTCAACAGCAACAAAATTTTGGATGCTGGAAAGTAGATGGATTGTGATTGAATTAGTAGACCCAAGGAGGGTGGATCCTCAGTCAGCAGTAGGGAAATCTGAGAAACAACTCCGTTTTCATCATTGAAGAACCCCCAAAAGCCTGAGGAATTGGCACCAGGAACCTCTGGAAGGAGGAGTGAAATGGGGCTAAAAATGTAGGTTCAGGACTTCCCATTGTGGCTCAGTGGAAATGAATCTGACTAGTATCCATGAAGTTACAGGTTCGATCCCTGGCCTCGCTCACTGGGTTAAGGATCCGGCATCGCTGTGAGCTGTGATGTAGATTGCAGACACGGCTCAGATCCTGAGTTGCTGTGGCTGTGGCAGAGGCTGGCAGCTGTAGCTCCAATTTTACCCCTAGCCTGGGAACTGCCACATGCCATGGTTGTGCCCCTAAAAAAACCAAAAAAAAAAAAAAAAAAAAAGTAAGTTCAATAAAAAGACTATTAAAGCATCAGACCACTAGACTCACTCACCATCCCAGTGTAGCCAGCCAACTGCCCCTCCATCACCCTGCAGATGCCTAGGATACCAAGAAGTAGAGTGAGACCACTGCTGAAGGGAGGGTTAGGGGAAGTTCTTGTATTGGCTGTAAAGTCTCCAGCAGCCTTTTTTACCAAGCTGTGCTCCCAATCACTGGTAGCTGACCTTGTCCCTCCAGGTGGAAGGCAGAAATCTCTAGGGAGTCTGATCAGTCCTAAGATAAAAGAATTAAGGTACTTCTCTAATGAAACAGGCTGGCCAGAGCATCTCACAAAAAAGACCTCAGCCAAGTTCCACCCACACACTCATAGAGATTCCCAGATAATGTATTAGAGCCTTTTTTTTTTTTTTGCCAGGGGGGTAGGGGGTGGGAGTGTTGCTGTGTCCCAGCGTATAAAAGTTCCCAGGTCAGGGATTGAAGCCGCAGTACAGCAATAACCAGAGTCACAGTAGTGACAACTCAGGATCCCTAACCCATTAAGCCACCAGAAGAACCCCATTCTTTTTTGTTTGTTACGTTTTGTTTTTGAGGGCTGTACCTGAGGCATATGGAGGTTCCCAGGCTAGGGGGTCAAATCAGAGCTACAGCTGCCAGCCTACCCCACAGCTCACCACAACATAGGATCCTTAACCCCCTGAGTGAGGCCAAGGATCAAACCCTTATCCTCATGGATCCTAGCCGGTTTCCTTAACTGCTGAGCCACCAAGGGAATTCCTAGAGCCCCCTTCTTAAGCTTGAACTGCTACCCAAAGAGCCATAGGCAAGGAAAGCATTTCATATAACAGATCGAACCAACAGAGGACAGCATTTGGATGAAATAGAATATGCCTGGAGAAAAAAAAGAAGTAATAAAAAACAATATTCTTAGATAAAATACCGCATCCATGAAAAAAAGAACAAGATGTGATTCCAAGAACTCACAAAGCAAACAACTCTTGTAAATTGAATACACCCTTAGGAAAATGAGTAACTTAATAGACGGCTGGGAGAATGAAGTTAAAGAAATCTCCCAGGAAGTGGAACAAAAGGAAAAAAACCTGAATAATAGGAGAGGAAATTCTAGGAGCCAGAGGAGCAGGCACTCTGAGTTGTTCCACAGTGGAACAGTTACAATTGTTACCATTTTTTGCTTTGTGGAGGAATTAGCTCAAAACAGCCTATGATTACGTACCTGTAGCTTTTTTTTTTTTTTTTTCCCTCCTTGGTTGCAGGTAAGAGAAATTGACCCTGGCTAACATTATTACCAAAGAAGCACTCGTTTTGAGAAGGAAGTAGCTTCTATATTGGAAGAGAAAAGGGAAACACAATCAGGCCCCAGAAAGGGAGTGCTCTCTTGGGCAGCACATACATATACAAGATGACCACAGTAAGAGATTAGCATGGCCCTTGCATATGAATGACAAGCAAATTCGTGAAGCATTCCATATTTTAAAATAAATAAATAAAAATAAATAAATAAGGGAGGTTCCAGGGCACGTGTGGGGATCTAGCAGAAGGTAACCGTTCCCCTGCCAGCCCCACTCGCGAGAGAAATCATTGTGTCTGGTCTCCAGATTCAAGTTCCCAGGATAAAGCATCTGATTGGCCTAATTTGGATCTTATGCCCGCCCCCTTAGTGTTTAATTGACAGCTCCTTCAAGCCCCCCAGGGAGGAGTGTTTCCTCGAGGAAAATAAGAATTGGAAGCAGAAAAGCGGGGGAAAGGATTCTGGAAAGGCAAAAGCAACAGATTCCCAGGAAGAGAAAACGGGCCCTGAAGATTAGAGGGAAGCATTAAAGAAAAGTTTTCAGATTATTTTATTGCAAGCCTATGCCAAAAATGTATTACAATCTTTTTGCAAATGTAAATAAAACCTCAGGGAGGGTAGTTCTAGGGTCCATACTTGGTTAGGGGCATGTTCTTTAATGTACTTTTTATTACCGTATCCACCTACAAGGAGTAAACTGCACAATCTCAAGTGCAGAGCTTGTTGGATTTGAGAACATTTGCAGCATTTGCAGCACCCCAGAAATCTCCCTCAGCCCCCACCTCCCCCAGACGATACTCTTCTGACTTTTATTTTGGTAGAGACATTTTACAGGACAAGAGAATGATTAAATAATCATTGTTGAGAGAGAGAGAGAGGGAGAGAAAATGTCCTATTACCATTCACTATCTCCTTGACCGATAACCGGCAGTCAGCTGGGTGGGCGGAAAATTAGTTTCCCAGTACAAATCTCAATGCCAATAAATTTCCGAAGAAAAATGGTTAAGCCTTTTTTTCAGGAATGTTAAGTTCTTTCCAGAGGGAGATTCATGCAGGTACGGTGTGGTCTCAGACCAAGTTTGAGATGATTTTCCTTTTGCAGGAGCAAAGGAGTGAAGAGTGGAGGGGATCCAGGACTGAACCCCCATGTCCATCCGCACTGCCCACAGCTGGAGGCGGACGCCCTTCGGCCTAACAGGCCTCTAGAATGGGGATGGGGGACAAATGGACAGTGTTTGATCTGTGGTGCTTGCCCAGTCCCCTCCACCTGCCCCATTAGCCACACCAAGGGGCAGCCGATTGGACCCGCCAAGGGACAGTCAAGGATTCTCCCCCTACATAAAGCTGCTGGGACCCCGTGGGTCCAGGAGTTCTGATGCAATATTCTGCTTCTCCTGCTTACTAGTTTCACATCTGATTGTCACAAGACAGCTGGGTAATGGGGCTCCAGGTCTGCAAGAAATGTGCAAAAGGAGGCCCTGTGCTCTGCCTTCTAGGATCAGCCTGTATCCCCACAGGCTTCTGTTAAGCATTCGGTTGAGTACGTTTGGGTAGGCACAGAGCTGAATTGCTCCAGAATATTCTGGCAGAAATATCTTTAGCTGTATTTGAGCCATTATCATGCAATTGATGTTCTTTTTTTAAATTTAAACTTTATTTTTTGAGGGTCTTTGGTCCAATTGACCCAATAGCCTTAGCTTTAGCAGAAAAGAGGACTTCATTACCATGATAAAGGGATGTCTCTGAAGAACATGAAATCTCCTGGGCTCTGGGAAGAATCTTGAGATGGGATTCACAACACCATCAGGATTCCTCTATGATCCTCTGCTCTTCTTCTCATTTTTATCATTCTTTTTACGTACACTGGCTTCCTCTGTTTCTCTAGTCCATCTCACAGAATACGGCCACCCCAACTCCCACTTTCTCCCTAGTTCCAGTCAATCTCAGAGACTAACTCCAACCCTTAACACAGTCAAAATAAATCAGGAACTCATCTTGTCTCAGTTCAGATTGAGAATCTGAATGACCCAACCCCCGTCCAATATTTACCATTGAGCCCCTGGGACATGGTGTGGAAGAAGGGACCAGAGCACAAAGGTGGCTGCCTGGGGACCGACTTTGGATAGACTCTGGGCTGGTCAGGCAATTCCTGGAAAAGAGGGATCAGGCAGAGATTCCCCCAATTGTCCTCCTTTTGGAAAACCCAGCGCACAAGTGAAAAACAAATACAGTCTCTCCTGATACTATAACATTCTGCCTGGATCAATGTTTTCCTTGATCTCAAGGACTATTCCTCATTTAGCTTTGATCCCTGCTCTGCTCTTTGTGCCTGCTCTGGTCTAGATAGATGGCTTTTTCTGTATTTTTTAAAAGATTCCTTTAACAAACTCTCCCAGGACAATGAAATCTTTGCATATCAATACTTAACATGAAGGGAGGAAAAAAAGGGTTGAAGAGGAACTGAAGAGAAGGAGGAATATGAACTGCCCAAATATTAGGGTGTGTGCCAACTGGATATTTACCAGAAACTTGAATTTAACAACTTAATATAAACAACGTAAATTCCATATTCATAGCATGGAATAAATTAGATCTACATCTGTCAAAAATAAATAGAAAAAACATAACTAGAGTAGAAAAGCAAGTGGCAGAATGATATAAGTACAATATAGTAAGGTTTACATAAATGAAAAGCAAAAAATCATAGTATATATTGTTCCTGGGTATATGTACACAGGGGTGGACAGGTGGATAGAAAAGTATGAGAAGTGGACTGGAAGGATACGCATCAAATTCATGACATTTGGGAAGAGGCTTTTATTTTTATTTGTAATAGTCCATTTTTATTTGTAATGGTCTAATATTTTTAATGGATTTTTTAAAGGACAACATATTCGTACTTTTAATAACAAAAGCATATAGGTAGGGAAAAAAGTATACATAGGAAAAAAATTGAAAGTGAAATGCCACAACGTTAGGTGGTGGGTGTATGGATAATTGTTTTTTCTTTGCGCTTTTTCTGTATTTTTAAATATCTATATATGTATCAACCTGGATAGATATTTAAGAAACATAGTGGGGTGAAAAAAGTCAGCTGCAGATAATCATAGTATAATAATATTTATATTCATGTAAAAATCCACAATGATAAAAACGAAACACTCTCCATGGATATATCTATCCATATGAATATATCCGTATATATCCATATAAATTCACAGCAAAAGATCCAGAAGGATACACAGTGTACTAAGTGGAGGGACTTCAATGGGGGACAAAGGTAAAAGAACATTGGTACTTCGTCTGAAAAATTTTAATATTTTGCAATAACCCACATAAAACTTGTGTAACTAAAAATGAAAACACCTGAGCTTTTAGAGAAAACGGCCCACTCGAAGTTCCCCTGGTTTGGCTTTTGGAGCCCCTGGCGCAGGTTACTGCTGAAGTCCATGATGTCTTCCGTGTGGGTTAATTTAGGGTCTCCGGGTTTAATGCCCACTAAGAATACAGATTCTTAAACTGCTTTTCATTCTAAGATCGGTTCGGAACAAGACTGGTCTAAATATTAGAGGAAATATTTTATTTTCTGTACCTGGTATATTCTAAATAGTTCTATTAAGATGAAGTAAAGCACTTAAGCGGAAGAAGAAACGTACACGCAAATGCACATAAACGTATGAAGTAGTTTTCTGGAAGGCAGTTTGCGTAACCGGGTAGCGTGGCCGAGCGGTCTAAGGCGCTGGATTAAGGCTCCAGTCTCTTCGGGGGCGTGGGTTCGAATCCCACCGCTGCCAAGGTCAATCTTTTGACGGTTTGCAGCTGTTTTGCGCCAGCATCAGCGCCCCCTGCTGCCGGGAAGGGCTGGCTCCCCTCATGAATGGAGCGGCGGAGGGGGGCGGGTCCGCGTGCGCCGGGGCGGGGCATTGTGGGTAAAAGGAAGCGCGAGGGCTGGCCCTGCTCCCCCCACGTGTCCGCCCGAGTTTCTCCACCGGCAACATGGCCGCTGCCTGAGAGAAGAGCCGGGCCGCCGCCGCCTCTGCAGCCCGCGGGTACCTGGGCCGTTGCAGCCGCCCGCCTGCGGGCCCCGCGGAGAGGTGAGTGCCGAGTGGGCTGCGCCTGCCCGGGCTGGAGCCGGGCCGCACTCAGGAGGTGGGCCTGGGCTGGGCTGCGGAGTAGGCCGGGAGGCCCGCGCCGCGCGGTGCCCAGAGGCCGGGGGCCGCTCGGGACTCGGTGGGGGAAGGACGGGCAACCTGCCTCAGTCGACCTGGGCCGGCCGCGGGCTTCGACCTCGGCTGGGCCCGGTGGTTGGTGAGGCCGCGGCCGAGGCTGCCGGCGGTGACTCAGGGGCCAGCCGCCTTGCCCCGCCCGGCTCAGGCGGGCCTCCTTATGGGAGCACCTGTCCGAAGGCAGCCGGTGACCTGCCGGCGTGGCGGCTCGTAGCGATGGCTGCGTGGTGGGCGTGAGAAGGGGGCCTGACCACCCGCGAGGGAGGCGAAACCCATTGGACAGTGTGGCTCGGGGCCGGCGGCCCGCCCTGATGGGCAGGGGGAGGATACCCAGGCCCTCTCCTGGCTGCTGAACCAGAGCAGCCTCCGCGCGGCCAGGCCCGGATTTCTTCATTCATTTATTCCAGCCACCACTCAGGGCTAATTGAAAACCAACTACGGGCGGCTGATACAGCCCTGACCATTTGGTCGGAAGAGGTGTCAGTAAGCACGTCAAGTAAACCAGTAAATAAATAAACAAGGTCGCTCTGTTGTGTTAGCTTTAGAATCGTTGGGGCTTGGGGGCAGAAAGAGCTCTTAGCAAGCTTCACAATTTCTTTATCTGTGAAATGGGGATAACAGAATTCCCCACCTCATAGGGTTGTGGTGAGGACTAAGTAGGGTAAGGCGGGAGAAGCCCCAGCTTACAGCATTTTGATTCCTGGCTAGATCTCCTACCCTTTTATATTGGAAGAAAATGTGCCAAGTTGTAACAAACCTGTCCTTGGCTTACATTTATACCTTATTTAACCCTCACCACAGTCCTCTGAGGTCGGTACTTTTGTTATCCCCATTTTAGGGATGAAAATAACGAGCAGTCCTAAGATCAAACAGCTCCAGGTGGGACAAGGGTAGCGAGCAGCAGACCTGGGATTTGAACTTACAGAGTTCTGCCTCAGAGTCCATGCTCTTACCCACCGTACCATCCTGCTTTTTGTTAAAGATGCCTGCAGCATAGTAGTTAAGAACCAGAATAAGGATCTTTTGCCATCAGCTAGACCTAGGTTTGTGTCCTAGCTCTGCCATTCTCCAGCACTGTGACCCTGGGGTAAGTTAACACTCTGAACTTTGTTTTCTGCTTTCTTAATTGGAGATGGTAAATCTTGATTTAAAGGGCTATTGAGCAGAGAAATGGGAATATGTATTTTAAGTTCTTGGAGAAGGGAGGGTCTGACTCTAGTTTTAAGAGGTAATTCTTCTAGCCCCTAGGCTATCCTTCCCTTGAATGGAAGTGGAAAGGGATGACCCAAAGAGGGGGGGAACGTGTGGAGGGGCACACAGCCAATAAGAACCCGGACCTTGAGACTATTTGCCCAGGGGCCTTTCCCCTTAACTCCGAAGCATCTTGTCCTCACCCTATCTCACTCCCTCTAGGAGCTGGAGATTATTTGCAGTCCCCTCTGCTTTTCAGTTTGGTGGACAGCATAGATGGATGCAGCTGGCTGGGGCCTTCAGGCTGCTCCTCTGCTCTGAACACCTCCTTAGCTCACCTGGCATTCTTGTCCCCTTTCCATTTGTCGAGCAAAACCCCTGATGGGGTCTGTTTTCTGTGCCCAGCACCATGGAGCCACAGCCACAGTGTCCCCTTGTGGCCACAAGTCACCCTGTGGAGGCCCAAGGGTTCACTCACTCCTGCTAGGGAAGCTTAGCTTGTGGTGGCCTGGGAGGACAGGCTACACCCCTATCCTCATGTGTCCAGGAGACCCAAGCCATGAGGCCACTAGTCTCTCAGTGGGGCTGAGCTAGACTCACTGGGTACAGGGTCTGTAGCTGCCTGACGTATGCGTTTTGTGTACTGTATTGAGTGATAATTTTATGCCAGGTCCTGTTCTACATATTGGGAGATCAGCATGAATTTTTTTAAAAAGATAGTAATCCCTCTATCAACTCAGCTTCAACTTTTGTGGTTGAAGCCCTGAGAGGCTGTCATGGAGCTTACATTCTAATGCAGAAGATAGACAACTCAGAAGCAAATAGACTAGGTTTTTCCAGATGGTGATAAGAACCTGAATGTGGTCGTGACTGGAAACAGTTACGGGGCGGAGGTGCTGTTTAAGGTGGATAGTCGGAGAACCTCTCTGCTCCTGGAGGGGCTGGGTGATGGTATCTAATGAAAAGAGGTCAGCCTTGAAAGGAGGAAAATAGACGAGGTGCAAAGGTCCTGGGGCAGACTTGGGCTTAGCCTCACATGAGACCTTGAGGCCACGGAAAGGAATTTGGATTTTATTCTATGTGATAGTTGAAGGGCTTTGAGTAGAGAAATGATGTGATTGCTTTTTCTGCAAGACGACTCTGGCTGTTTCTGGGAGGATTGGAGGCAGGAAAGACTAGTTGGAGCAGTACTTTTTAAATTGCAGTTCCAGATTTATTAGTGGCATGTGAAATCAACTTAGAGGGATTGTAACCGGTATTTTTAATTTTAATGACTGAGGGTAAAAACCATCGCTTCAGAGTTCCTGTTGTGGCTCAGCGGATTAAGAACCCGACGTAGGATCCATGACGGTGTGGGTTCGATTCCTGGCCTTGCTCAGTGGGTTAAGGATCCCGTGTTGTCGTCAGCTGTGGGATAGGTCACAGATGTGGCTCGATTTCTGGCATTGCTGTGGCTATGGCCTAAGCCAGGCAGCTGTGGCCCTGGTTTGACCCCTAGCCCAGGAACTTCCATATGCTGCAGATGTGGCCCTGAAAAAAAGAAAAGAAAAAAAAAATCATGGCATTAGGTACAAAAGCGATAATTGATGGCTATTTGAAATTTTGTTTTAGTTAGGTAATTGTGCTCTAGGTCATTTATATGAAATGGATCTTTTCTTTTTCCTTTTTTTGGCCCCACCTGTGGCATATGGAATTTCACCTTGATCCTTAACCCACTGTGCCAGGCCAGGGACCCAGCCTGCGCTGTCATAGAGACAACAGTCAGAACCTTAACCCACTGCACCACAGCGGGAACTCCTGAAATGGATTTCCTTACCTGGGTCTTAGGCTGAAAAGTTTGCAAGCCCCTGAGTTGGATGATGTTGGCTGAGAGGGTGAAGGGAGGTGATGGCCGCTGTGTTCACCTATTCAGATGTTTTATCAGGAGGAGGAGGCGCACCCTCCTCCCTGAGCTCCCCCTGGACTGAGGAGAGGCCAGTAGAGAGAGAGCTGAGAAAGCCAGTCTCTCAGGAAAGACTGTGTCTTAGGATCCTCCTAGGCCACACCCTCTTCGTACCTATGGGCTGGTCCTTGGCTCACCTGGGAGTCCCCAGTCTTTCAGTTGTCCACAGAGCCAGCTGTGAAGAAGGCAGGTCCTTCTCCTACATTTATGGTCCTTGGCAGCCTGGGCAGGTGCCTCAGGGTCTTGGGCTGTCCGGCTAGTAGCAGGCTGCCAAAAACTGCTGATCTGGGGGCTTGTGCTTTTCAACCAGTCTCCTAATCCCTGGCTGTTGAGTAGCCTGCTTCCCTCTGCCGTCTCCCTCCACTCACAGTCCTGTGGTGGCTCCCTAGTAAATGGCATTCCTGTGGCTCATTTATGCAGATGACACGTACATACTGAGCAGCTGCTATGTGCTAGGCACTGGGGGTGCAGCAAGGGACCAAATAGACGAAAATCTCTGCCTTCATGTAGCTTATGGCTTCGTGGCAGTGGGGGCGGGGATGGATACACACCCAGAGCTCTAGAGGGTCGGGTGGCGGGTGACACGTGCTATGGAGAAAACCAGAACAGGCGAGGAGCGGGCTGGGAAGGCTATTGCAATTTCGAATCGAGTGGACCCGGGACGTCTTAGCGATGAGGTAGCATCTGAGCAAAAAACCTGAAAGAGGAGCAGGAGGAGGGAGCCCTGAGGTTATGGGGGTGGGCAGAGCTGTTACAAAGACCTGGAGGTGGGGTGGGCAATGAGGTCTGAGAGGAAAGGGGGCAGGAGGGGCTTGTTTAGGGTCACACGTGGGACGAAAAAGACTTTGGCTTTTATTTCTGAGTGAGAGGGGAAGACTTCGAAGGCAGAGGAGTGACGTGGTCTGACTTGGCTTTTAAGCGGGTCGCTGCTTTGGGTCGAGCAGAGACGGTAGGGAGCAAAGGTGAAAGAGAGACCAGTTAGGAACCTGCTGCTCTAAGGCAGTGGCTGGGAGAGCAGATTCCTGATGCTTTGAAGGTAGAACCCTCGGGGTTTGCCGGTGTGGGATGAGAGGAGGAGAAGCATTGAGGATGATGCCAGGGTTTTGGCCTGAGCAACCTCAGAGTCTGGAATGTGTATCTGGAATAAGGGGCCAGGGCAGGGGCTTGGATGCCATTACATCCCGTGGTGAAAGATTTTATGTTCTTCTAAATATTAAAGCATTCAAATATGAAGCAGATAAGGTAAAAGTCTTTTTGGTCTTAACAAAAAGTAGAGGTATGGGAACCGCTGAGATCTGAGGGTGCCCAGCGGCCTGTCTAACTGTGACCATCCTCTCCCTTTGGGAATAGGAAGGGTCAGCCCTCTGAACAGGGAGTTCCCTGCATTCAAGGATTCCACTGACCTCAGAAACTAAATTTGCCCTGCGCCTGGCAACTATTTACATACCATTTGCATTGTACTTGATATTATAAGAAAGCGAGAGATGATTTAAAGTATAGGCTGTGCTTAGGTTATGTGCAGATGCTACACCAGGGTGAGGGGCTGGAGCATCTGCAGATATTGGTGTCCCTTTGGGTCCTGGATCCAGTCCCCGCCTTCCCCTCTGATACGGAGGGACCGTGTGCCTGCCCTCCGCCCTGGAGCCCCTTGCTGCCTTCCCTCCTCCAGGTACTTGATGTGCTGCCTGTTGCCTGGAATCCCTCTTCCCCCTGCTCTCCTGGCTTGTCCCAATCTTTGTGTCTTTCAAGGCCCAGCCCAAATGCCCCTTCCCCTGCCCCCGGCAGGAAGGCCCTTCCCTTTCCTCTGAACTCCCCTACCTCATAACTGTGGCCTGAAGTTGGACAGCCTGGCACTGATGTGAACAGCTTCCTTGCTGTTTGGCTTTGGGTAAGACACATAAAACTGTCGGCGTTCCAGCCGCCTCGGTGTAAAATGGGGACAATGAAGAGAAGAGTATATGACGAGGGTCATTTTTAGACACACACACACACGCAAAATCATAGAAAAGGAGGTCATCTCACTCAGGGTTGGGTTAAAAGTCAGCTTGAGAATCAAATATCAGAGATGGAGTCACCCTGCAAAGCAGGACTTCAGACAGTTGGCGCTTCCTGTTGCACATCAGACTCTCTGTAAAGGTTCACCATGGCCCCTGATGACTTCTTGAGTGTTTTCATCATGGCTGTGGTCCAGCCAGCTCCATCCTCCTGCCTGGCAGTGAATTCTTTGTGAGTGGCCCGAAAACCCCTAAAACGGGTCATTTATCTATTCTTTTGCATGGGTGTAGCTGACACGTGGATGTTTGGGTCCACCTGTTTGCATCCATCACCTGGTGGTTTCTCCCCGGTTTTGTTTTTTTGTTTTTCAGATTTTTTGTTTTGTTTTGTTTTGGCCAGTGGGGTATATAATGGGCTGTTCTCTTTTGACTGCATGATAAATGTAGAAATAAGATCAATTTCTGATTGTCTCAGGCTTCTCCCTCTTCAGTTGCAGAGTAGGTGCCTAGGTGTGTTGGTGGAATGACTGACTGATGGCCCAGGCCTCTTGTTCTCATTGCAGATCGAGTCCAGGGACTGCGCGGCTGGCTCCCCCCTAGTATGGCCAATGAAGAGGATGACCCAGTCGTACAGGAGGTAACTGCTCTTCCCCACCCTCTGCCAGGGAAGGGTCCCTCCCATCCATCCTCAGGCCAGCCCGGGACCTGTAGACGTCCCTGTGCCAGGAACCCTCTTTCCCACATACCTCCCTGGCTGACCCCTCGCTTCCTTCAGGTATCCGAGCCAGCATCACCTTGTCAGAAAGGATGCCCTGACCATCCTGCCTCGTGCCATGTTCTTCTGCACACCTCCCCAGCCCCTTACCTTGGCCGTGCCTTGCACTGGACACAGCTCTTCTCAGCCCCTACATGCGTCTCCTTGCATTAGACTATAAGCTTCATGAGGACAGGGATTTTGTTCTGTTCACCACTGTGTCTATAAAGCCAGGTTCACTGGCTGGCACTTAATTGAGCCTCAGTGACTATTTGTTGAATGAATGAATGGGTTTATTAACTCTGTCATCTTCCTGGGCTTTCCCAGATTCAGTCATCCAGCAGTTGTTCCTTGGATCCTGGGCTTTCCCAGATTCAGTCATTGAGCAGTTGTTCCCTAGATCCACTAGGTGCTGGGGGCTGTGACAGCAGTGAGCCCGGGCAGTGTTCCTGCCCTTCGGAAGCTTAGCATCTGTGGGGGGAGACTGACAGGGAAGGGGTCTGCAGACGGTAGGGTGATAGGTTCTAGAGTTGGGCCCAGGCGAGGACACATCATCGAGCCTCCAGACCTTTGCATGTGCTGTTAGCCCCACCTAGCATTTTCTTTTTCTTTTCTTTCTTTCTTTTTTTTTTTGGGGGGGGTGTCTTTTTTAGGGCCACACCTGTGGCATATGGAGGTGCCCAGGCTAGGGGTCTAATCGGAGCTGTAGCTGCTGGCCTATGCCACAGCCACAGCAACGCTAGATCCGAGCTGAGTCTGCAGCCTACACCACAGCTCATGGCAACACCAGATCGTCAACCCACTGAGTGAAACCAGGGATCAAACCCGCAACCCCTGGTTCCTAGTCGGATTTGTTAGCCACTGAGCCATGATGGGAACTCCGAGCATTTTCTTCACACATGCCTCCCCAGTGCCTGATGAGCTCTCTCCTTAAGGGCTGGAGATAGGAGAGAACATGGTTCATAGGAAGAGCTTGGAAGCAGGAGGTCAAAGTGGGGCAGGGGCAGTGAGGGTTGAGAAGAAAGGGAAAGTAGGGCCAGATCAGACCACCTTAAGACAGACTAGTCCAGGACAGGTGATGGAGCGCACAGGCAGGGGCCTTCTGCCCCATCCTCATCAGAAAAGTCTTTCCTCCGGCTCTCTAGGATGCGTTCTGGTCGGGGCAGCCTCAGGGAATACATTTTTTTTGGACTGAGGTGAAACTGGCCAGGGGGCTCTGGACGTCAGGTTGGAGATTTGGTTCCCTTTGTTTTTTTCCCTTTTTATGGCCACACCTACAGCATATGGACGTTCCCGGGCCAGGGGTTGATTTGGAGCTGCACCCATGACCTACGCCACACCTTGAGGCAGTGCCCGATCCTTAACCCACCGAGTGAGGCCAGGGATGGAGCCCGCATCCTCGTAGAGATAGTGTCGGGTTCCCAACCCACTGAGCCACTGCAAGAATGCCTGATTCTCTTTGTGTTTTTTGTTTTTTTTTGTCTTTTGTCTTTTTTGTTGTTGTTGTTATTGTTGCTATTTCTTGGGCCACTCCCGCGGCATATGGAGGTTCCCAGGCTAGGGGTCCAATCGGAGCTGTAGCCGCCAGCCTATACCACAGCCACAGCAAGGCGGGATCCGAGCCGTGTCTGCAACCTACACCACAGCTCACGGCAACGCCGGATCGTTAACCCACTGAGCAAGGGCAGGGATCGAACCCGCAACCTCATGGTTCCTAGTCGGATTCGTTAACCACTGTGCCACGACGGGAACTCCTGATTCTCTTTGTGTTTAGCATCAGCTGAGCTATTTCTTCCCCCCCAAAACTGCCCCTAGGAGCCCCTACCCCTTACTTGAAAGTTGAGGAGCAGGTGTGTGCCAGGGGCAGGTTGGGCTCTGGGTTCTGTCTCCTGACTAAGTCTTCTTCTCCTGTTCCCAGATCGACGTGTACTTGGCCAAAAGTCTGGCAGAGAAGCTCTATCTGTTTCAGGTAATCATAGGACATGACGGTAAAGCGGGAAAAAAGCAAGTGATGGTGGGAGTGGAGACGCGGGAAGTGGTGGCCAGGGAATAGTGGGGAACCTCCGCGTGGCTGAGAATTCTTGGCCTAGAGGGCGTGACGGGACAGGCTCTTTGCTTTTAGGGGCAGGTCAGTGATAGTCTCTCCTTGTGAAGTTGGGAAAACCAAGGCAGAAGGGTGTGGTGGCTAAAGCTGGGGCTCTGGGACAGTCTGCCAGCACTGAGACCCAGCTCCGTCACTGCTTGGCTGCAAGTCCTTGGGCAGGCAGCTCAGTTTCTTCATTTGCAAAGCGGTGGTGGTAATAGTAGCTGCCTGAGAGGTCCTCCCAGGATCCGCTGAGCCCACATGAACTGCGCAGAACGCCACCTGGCCGCGTTAGGACCGAGAACGCGGGCCTCCGCATCCCTGAGACTCAGGGAAGGCCTTTCTGGGGGCAGCTCCAGGGCAGCAGTGGTGCCTGGGTCCTGCCAGCTGTGTGTCTCCCCCAGTGGTTATCCCCACCCCCTCCCCTCTTGGCCGGGCCAGCAGTTTCGTCCAGGTCACCCTCAGGTGTTAACCCTAGACTATCTGCAGGCACCATTCAGAGCCCTTTTCATGTTTTCTCACCCCTGAGGAACCCCATGGTGGTGATTATTATTGCAATTTTATAACTGCTTTATTGAGATCTAATTCATACCCATGCAATTCCCACATTAAGTGTCAATGCCGTGGATTTTAAGTCTATTCACAGGGTCGTGCAACCAGAACCACAATCTATTTTAGGAAGTGTTTGCTGCTGCTCTTATCTCCCCCACCCCAAGTCCTAGGCAACCATTAACCTATTTTCTCTCTCTATGGATTTGCCTATTCTGGACATTTCATAGCATTGGAGTTGTGTAGTACGTGGCCTTTTATTTACTGTGATGTTTTCGAGGTTCCCCCGTGTTATAGCATGTGTCAGTACCTCATGTCTTTTTATGAATGAATATTCTCCTTTGTAAGGGTATATGTACCACATTTTATTTCTCCGTGCATCAGCTGATGGGGATTTGGGTTGTTGCCGTGTTTTGGCTGTTACGAATCATGTAGCTATGAACATTCCAGTCCAAATGTGTGTGGGGAGATGTTTTCGTCTCTCTTGGGTATATACCTGGGAGTGGAATTGCTGGATCCTGTGGAAACGAAGTTTAATATTCTGAGGAATTGTCAAGACTGTTTTGCAGCACTTTACAATTCCCAGCAAGAGGGTTCTGAAGTCTCTTTGCTCCCTCCCATGTTGCGTATGAGGAAAAAGAGGCCTAGGGAGGCTAGTAACTTGCACAGGGGGTCTGGATAGGGCAGCAGAAGCCCCATGTCTGTCCCTTGGAGTCTGCCTCTGTAGGCCAGGAGGCTGGAGCTGTTGTTTCCTTCTGCGATTGCTTCCTTGACTGACTGCAGAGTGATGGGTAGGATGGATGGTGGTGACAGTGACCCATGTGTGTTCACAGCGTGCCAGGCTCTGTGCCAGCTGTCAGCTCCATTTGCCTCTTTTTTCCTGCTCCTGATGGTCCTGGAAGGCGAGGAGCTTGCCTGAGTGCCCAAGGAGCAAGTCCTAACAGAGCTAGGACTGTCTGATTCCAGAACCTGCACCCTTCCCCGCCACTCTTCCCAGTTAGCAGGACATCACAGAGCTGCCCCAGACCTTGGCAGACCAGGGGCCTCCCGGGCTGTCTTGGGTGCATTTGTCCCAGCTCAGGGCCCAGTTCAGGCCAGCTGTGCTCCAGGCCATTCCTGGACCTAAGTTCCAGCCCAGGAAGCAGGGAGGAGTCACTGTATTGCTTTTTTTTTTTTTTTTTTTTTTGTCTTTTTAGGGCCGCACCCATGGCATATGGAGGTTCCCAGGCTAGGGATCTAATCAGAGCTATAGCTGCTGGCTTACACCAGAGCCACAACAATGGGGGATCCAAGCCGCGTCTGCGACCTACACCACAGCTCATGGCAACACCGGATCCTTAACCCCCTGAGCGAGGCCAGGGATTGAACCCACAACCTTATGGTTCCTAGTCGGATTCCCTAACCACTGAGCCATAATGGGAACTCCTGTATTGCTATTTAAGTGAGCTTTTAGGAAACAGCCATTTCCTTGGGTGAGAAAGCAGCTGATAACAAATGTCCCCAAAGGAGGGTTTACTTCATCCGCCACCATGCCTCCACCAGGCTGCCTCTGGAAGCTGTCATGGTTCCCACTGTGATGGCCACAGCCTGCTTTTCTTTTCTTTTCTTTTTTTTTGGGGGGGCGGAAATGGCCACAGCTTTTTGAGAGTGGGTCCCAACCACGACTTATCCATCCACTCAGTAGCATCCGTACAGTGCGGGGAAAAGAAGAAAAGTGCATCTGCGAGGAAGGATGTCCCCGGTGTGTTTAGAGCAAAGAAGGGATTTCAGAACTCAGGTGTAACAGAAAATAATTTCACTTCTGATGACGCTGGGGCCCAGAGGGGGCCCTCTGAGCAGGTCAGTGGCAGACCAGCTCCTTTCTCTGACTGCAGCTTTTTATTATGGAAGAGTCCACACAGCAGCAAAAGGAGAGAGAATAGTGATTCCCATGTATCTGTCGACTGAAAGAAATGCGCAGCCTCAAAGTTGAGGATTATGTTGTGTTAGGGGACATCCTGAGGACTTAAGCCCGGGAGACAGCCTCTCAGAGAGCTCCGAGGTAAGGAAGGAGCCAGGACACGTAGGCGTTTTTACACCAAAAAAAAAAAAAAAAAAAAAAAAAGACGAAAACCAAAAACAAACAAAAAACCCCACAAAGAATAACAACCTACCAAATAGTCAGAATATTAAAAGATCACTGTTAGTTAAAGAAAAACCAGATACCGCAAGTTAAAGAGGTTAGCACTTTTCTGTGTATAGGAAACCTGGCTCATTGAAATCTCTCCTTTGCTGTGCACCTTAGCCATCTAGGCCCTGTACCCTGTTTTCTCCATCCTGAATCCCCTTAGGGGGCCTGACTGCGGGGCCTGAAGGTTGTTCTGTGTGGCAGGTGACATTTCTTTGTCCACAGATGCATCCTTGGGCTTCAGCAGTGAGCAGCATTTGCCTGTTTTTATTTTCCTTCTTTGCTTCCTGCGGCCTCGTTTCACTTGTCCTTCTCGACCTAGATGACCTGTAAACTAGCAGTTCGACTTCAGACTCTTACTGTTCACTGCCGCGGCAGGGCTATAGTTTCCTAGGGCCCCTGGGCCATGTGTGCTGGGGCCTGTTTGGGTTCTTGATGCTTAGGCCTGTCCCCTGGAGACATCTGGAAATTGCTCTTTGGCAGGAGGCTAGGTGGAGCCAGTGAGAATGGGATGCAGGGATGCAGGTGGGCGGGGTGCGGGCTCTGATTGGGGTGGAGGGTGACTATTGACTCTTGGCTAGTGCCCCCTAGCTCTGGTTGGGGCTGGGTAGGGTGGGCTGATGGCTCCTTTCCCGTCCCTAGTACCCTGTGCGTCCAGCCTCGATGACCTACGATGACATTCCGCACCTCTCAGCCAAGATCAAGCCCAAGCAGCAGAAGGTGGGGCTGCCCTCTTTGGATGGAGATGGGGGGAGGGGAGAAGAAACCAGAGACAGGCCTTTTGGGGGGCTGGAAGCCCAGAGGGGAGACTGGCGAGTTAGGAAGAAAACCTGCAGCTTGCAGGGCCTTGAAAGATGCCGATGGAACGAGTTCAGAAAGGGGGTGAGCAGCTCCAGAGAGGCCAGGGAGGAGTGGGGCTCAGCTCACCTGGAGGACAGGATGGGGCGGACTCCTGCGCACAGACAGGGCGGGGACCGTGTGAAGAGGTCCCCACAGGAGGAGTCTCCTGCCTCGCAGGGCTGGGGCGACAGGGACCAGGAGAACAGCTGCACCTGTCCGTGTGCAGCTGCAGCGTTAGGCCCCGTTGCCGTGTAAAAAAAGCTCTTCCAGTATTGCCAATTCTGCTGACATTTCAAGAGAAGTTGGAAATACGCATTTTTATGGGGAAAGCTCTTGATTTTTAAATGTTGGCACCTAATTTAGATTTTTAGATTTTGGGGCGTGGAATCAGGGGGACAAAGAAAACTACATGAGCCCTCCTCCCGCAGAAAAGCACTCTGGCCCTTCTGTTGGAATTTGGGTTTGTGGGCTTTGTGTGGACAGATGCCTGGGGCCCTCGGGGAGGGATGAGGTCCGTCCTGTTTCTGGGCAGGGGCTGGGGTTAGGAGGTGGTCATGGTGGGGTCGGGGGATCCCCTGGGGGCTGTGTCTCGGGGTCCTCACAGCGGGTCACGGGTGCTTGGGGCCTCCAGGTAGAGCTCGAGATGGCCATCGACACGCTGAATCCCAACTACTGCCGCAGCAAAGGGGAGCAGATCGCGCTGAACGTGGATGGCGCCTGTGCTGACGAGACGAGCACCTACTCCTCGTGAGTTCCCTGGGCGTCGAGGCCTCTGAGTGTCACTTTCTTCAAATAGGAGCCTTTCGAGGCCCTCACGAGATGTCTGGGCCCTGGCCCCATGGCTGGGCTCCCTGCCAGCGTCCCGCCTTTGCAAGCATGGCCTTTGCACGCTGGGCCTGGTGCAGGCCTGTCCCTGTGGGCAGCGTCTTCATTCCTAAGGCGACTCCTCTGACAAGTTCTTCCAGGCAGAGGAAAGCTGGCGCCTTGATGGGGGAGAGGGAGCTCCCTCCCACCCAGTGCTTATCTCTTGGGCCGCAAGTACAGGCTCCTCATTCCCAGCTCCCCCCTGTAGCCCACGTGGCCTGTCCTGTGGCCTTGGTCTCTGGCGGCTGGATTTCAGGTGTCTGGGGTAGAGGGTGTTGTGCCTGCCAGGCCGGGGCCTGGAGCTTCCTGCCCCTTGACGTCTGTTCTCCCTGTGCTTCCAGGAAGCTGATGGACAAGCAGACGTTCTGCTCTTCGCAGACCACCAGCAACACCTCCCGTTACGCTGCTGCGCTCTACAGGCAAGGTACCCGCGCTGGGCGTCTGGGCTGCTGTGGCTCGTGAGGGCTGATGGGGTGGGAAGGAAGCAGGATGGGAGCTGGGACAGGGGGGAGACACCCTAGCCTGGCGTCCAGTCCCCTCCTCCCCTGTATGCTAGATACCCACAGAGGCCAGACTGGTGGTGGAAATAACAGATTTGGCCCCCTCTAGGGACTTCTGGCTAGACACTGCCGGACCTGATGAGATGGGGCTCCAGGGTCATCGTCCTCCTGGGACACGGACACACACAGTGTAACTCTGGGGACAGGGGTAGAATGTTATCTTCATTACAAGGTACTCAGGACTCAGCAATTCCCTTCCTCGACAGCATCCCCTCAAGAGAGGTGAATGCATATCTCCACATAAAAACCTGTCGGTAGCGGCATTTTTCATGGTAGAGAAAAGTGGAAGCGCTCCAGAGGTCTATTGGGCTGTTGCATGGGTACCCAAACATGGCATAGCCGTGGATTAGAATATTCTTTAGCTGTCATAAGGAGAGAAGTACTGATACACTCCATCCTGGGTGAGCCTTGGAATTGAAGCTAAATGAAGGAAGCCAGGCACAAAGGACCACCTGTCACATGATTCCATGCGCGGGAAATGTCCAGAATAGGCAAACCCATTGCGTTAGTAGATTCGTGGTTCCTCGGAGCTGGGAGGAAAGGGGAATGGGCCATGACTGCTGATGGGTGCAGGGTTTCTCTTTGGGGTGGTGGAAATATTCTAAAGCTGATTGCGATGCTGGTCGAACAGCTCTACGAATGCATTAAAATACATTGAATTGTATGCTTGAAATGGGTGAATTGTATGGTGTGTGAATTAGATCTCAGTAGACCCCTAGCCTGGGAACCTCCATATGCCTCGGGTGCAGTTCTAAAAAGGACAGAAAGAAAAATAAATAAATAAATAAATAAAATAAAAAAGATAAAACACTAAGGAAATAAACCAGGATAGGATAAAAGTAATGTCAAATAACTACACTCTTCTTTTTTTTTTTTTGGTCTTTTTCTAGGGCTGCACCTGCCACATATGGAGGTTTCCAGGCTAGGGGTCTCATTGGAGCTACGGCTGCCGGCCTACACCACAGCCACAGCCACACCAGATCTGAGCCGCATCTGTGACCTACATCACAGCTCATGGCAATGCCAGATCCTTAACCAACTGATCGAGGCCAGGGATCAAACCTCATGGTTCCTAGTCGGATTCCTTAACCACTGAGCCATGACGGGAACTCCTACACTCTTCTATTTCGAACCCATGTCTCAAGGATATAGTTCTGCTCCCTCTGGAGGCCCAGAGAGCTTCCCCAGAGCTGTAGCTTCTGTCTGATTTCTTCTCTTTTAAGCTTACATTGACTCGATTGAAATCTGTTATCTTTGCACTGGCTCCCAGTGCACAGGTTTGATTCACAAGAAAAGGCCATGGTGTAGACACTCCTCCACCTGGCTCCGCCAGACCTCTTCTCCAGCCCCATTCTCACTAGCCAGTTTCTTAATAGGATGGGTGGAATTTTTTTTTTTTTTTTTTTGGTCTTTTTGCCTTTTCTAGGGCTACTCCTACGGCATATGGATGTTCCCAGGCTAGGGGTCTCATCGGAGCTGCAGCTGCCAGCCTACACCAGAGCCACAGCAACACGGGATCCGAGCTGCTAGTCTGTGACCTACACCACAGCTCACGGCAAGGCCAGATCCTTAACCCACTGAGCGAGGCCAGGGATCAAACCCGCAACCTCATGGTTCCTAGTCAGATTCTTTAACCACTGAGCCACGATGGGAACTCCCAGGATGGGCAGAATTTTGACAGGAAGAGGTGGGAGGGTGAGGATGTGTGGGGGCGGTTAGGGAGGCAGAGAGGGTGGTCTGGCAGAGGCCTGACTGGGGGAAAGAGCAGGGCGTGTTTGGTGTGGACAAGTCACCCAGTATGGCTGCAATAAGCAGTTGTGGGGAGAGGAGTGGGGACCAGGGTCGGAGGGCCCTTGAGTGCTGGCAGAGGAGGGCTTGTAGGCAAGCCTTAAGGAAGTGGCTTTGAACAGAGGTCTGGGTTCATGTCTCCATCCAGTTTGTGTGCTTGCTGTGCCTAAAGGGGCCTCATCAGGTTGGGAATGGCCATCAGCCTAAGACTTGGGACTAGAGCAGAGGTGGGAGGTGGCTTGGTAGTGGGCCGAGGCCTTTAAGGGAATCTGGGGCCCTTGGTAACTCCCTTGAGCCAAGCTGGGTGGGTCAGCCTCAGCTCCCAGAGTCAGGTCCAAGCCCTTCTTCCTCTGCCAGGTGAGCTCCACCTGACACCTTTACATGGCATCCTGCAGCTGCGGCCCAGCTTCTCCTACCTGGATAAGGCTGACGCCAAGCACCGTGAGAGGGAGGCCGCTAATGAGGGTGAGCTCTAGACCCCCAGCCCTGCCGTGTGTCTGGATGGGCTGCTCATGGGAAAAAGTATTAAAGGGGTGGGTTACAGCATCCTCTACCCACTGGCTGTGAGTGGCCCCCACTCCCATGATTTTGACAGTGAGAAATGTCTCTGAATTCCCAAATATCTCTGGGCTGGGGTGGGGGGGTGGGGCAGAGTCACCCCTAATTTAGAACCACCGACTTAAGCAGTGGTTAATGCTCTGTCTAGCAGGAGGATTCATGGACACTGTGGTCTGAGGCCTGCCTGGTGGGTGGAGTGGAGAGCCACCACCAGAGGCTGCAAACACGGCTTTTCCCTTTGCAGCAGGAGACTCTTCACAGGACGAGGCAGAAGAAGATGTGAAGCAGATCACGGTGAGCTCAGGCCGCAAGAGAGAGCTCAGCCTCGGGGGCAGCAGGGCCGGCTTGGTAGTTCAGCCGCCTGGAGGCAGCCAGGGTTGGGAGGGTCAGCGCAGAGCTGGGCTCTGGGGGTGAAGCCGGCAGAAACAGGCCCCGTCTCTTTGTGCCTTCCTGCCGGACTGCCTGGGGGGGACAGTCTAACCTCTGCCCAGACTGAGCTGGGGGGAGTGGGAAGTTTTCCAGACGGAGGGTTCCCTGGCCTCCTGGTGGGTGCTAAGGCGGCAACCCAGGAAGTGTCCCAGGCCTCAGGTTGTGACCCTGCCCCCCTTTCCCAGGTGCGATTCTCCCGGCCGGAGTCGGAGCAGGCCCGCCAGCGGCGCGTGCAATCCTATGAGTTCCTGCAGAAGAAGCATGCCGAGGAGCCCTGGGTGCACCTGCACTACTGCGGCCTGAGGGTGAGCTGGTGCCCAGGCAGTGTCCCCTGTGGCCTGACTGACTCTAACTTATTTGAGACTCAGCTGTAGCCACTTGGTAATGCCACGGGGAGAGGGGTTACGTCTGTGGACAGTTTGTCCTCCGTTCTTGCCTTTCTACCTGGTGTGTGCTCTGAGCGAGTTGCGCCTGCTGTGTCACTGGTGGGGGTTGTGGCCACCTGGGCTCTCCTGAGGGTGAGCATCTTGCTAGGCTCAGAGTGGGCCTGGTGTTTGGTTATGTACCTTTTTGCATCATGGTTCCTGAATGAAAGCTAGATGCTTCACTGGGCGCTCCATGGAGAATTGGCCATCTGTCCCATGGCCAAGTTCACTGCATACCTGCCAAGGGTGATTTTTACTATTTTTGACTTAGAACCCAGTCCTCGGAATTGTGTATTGAGTCAGGGAAGCAACTGAATATTAGCTATAACGACTGGGAGAGAGCAGCTCCTGATTTCTCTGGAAACTTCCAGACAGATTTATGTTGACAGAGCCTTAGACTTTGGGTCAGACTTGCAGAAGCTCTGCTGTTTCCTAGTGTGTGACCTTAGGCAAGTTACTTAATCTCTCTGAGCCTTCATTTCCTTATCTGTACAATGGGAAGAAGAATAATAATACCTAACCTCGTAGTTATTTGGGGGCTGAGATGAGTTGGTCTAGGTATACAGCCCTTAGAGCAGACTGGCACATAGTAGGTGCTCAGTGCATGTTACCTATTATTTTCATCAGGTTTGTGTGTGTGTGTGGTGGGGGGGCAAGTTTGGCTGCCACAAGGCGTATGGAGTTCTCGGGCCAGGCATCAGATCCAAGCTGCAAATGCAACCTAAGCCGCAGTTGGGGCAGTGCTGGATCCTAAACCCACTGTGCTGGAACCAGGGTTTGAACCTGCGTCCCAGTGCTCCCAAGATGCCACTGATCCTGTTGTACCAAAGCGGGAATTCCTATTTTTATCTTTTTATTTTTTTCTTTGGCCACCCTTTTATTTTTGCCTACCCTTGTGCTACTTATAAGTTCCCAGGCCAGGGATTGAACCCACACCACAGCAGTGACAATGCCAGATCCTTAGCCCACTGTGCTACCAGGGAGCTCCTTTTTGTTTGTTTTTTCTTTTTTCTTTCTTTTTTTTTTCTTTTTCTTTTTTTTTTTCTTTTGTGGCTATACCCATGGTATGTGGAAGTTCTTGGGCCAGGGATCACACTGGTGCCACAGAGGTGACCAGAGCCGTTGCAGTGACAACGCTGGATCCTTAACCTACTGCTCCACAAGAAAACTCTGGGAACTCCTATTTTTATCACTGCTGTCAGTGTTCCCGAATCAGACAGGGCACCGAGGCACGGTGCTGGGGTCGTCAAGGCAGGGAGGTGGTTGGTTGAGGCCTCGTCGCAGAGGCCTTGAATGCTGCGCACAGGAGGTAGACATGACCCTGTGGGGCCTCAGAGCAGGTCATCGGGTGGCTGGTGATGCAGGACTGAGGACTGTGGTTGGTGGAGGGAGGCCTAGAGTGTTAGCTGAGGGTCCCTTCACTAAGTGTTCCTCCCCCTTCAGGACAGCCGCTCTGAGCACGAGCGCCAGTACCTGCTGTGCCAGGGCTCCAGCGGCGTGGAGAACACCGAGCTCGTCAAGTCGCCCAGGTGGGATCGGCCTGGCCAGGGTGGTAAAGTCCTGTGGCCCCTCCTGTCGCTTGGGGGAGGGACGTGGAGGGGCTGTCCTCTGGAGAGGGCCAGGAGTGGGTGTGGGATTTGGGGTCTGGATACCGCCTGGTCGGGGGCTGGGGTGGGGCAAGGACAGAGTCCTGGGAGCTGCTGACCCCACTTCTCCCCCCACAGTGAGTACCTCATGATGCTGATGCCTCCCAGCCAGGAGGAGGAGAAGTGAGTAGAGTCGGGCTGGGTGCCTCCCCTCCTCCCCACCGCCGCCCCACGCCTCTGGCCTTGTAACCCTTCACCTTTGTTTTCACCAGAGACAAACCTGTGGCCCCCAGCAACGTCCTGTCCATGGCCCAGCTGCGCACCCTGCCCCTGGCCGATCAGATCAAGATCCTGATGAAGAACGGTGGGTGGGCAGCTTTGCCCTCCAGGAAACCACAACCATGCCACCTCTTGGGGAAACGGAGTAGGGGCCATCTTAAGAACAAGAGGGCGGGACCAGGCGCCCAGCTTTACAGCTCTGTCCTTGTCTGGAAGCCCCAGACAAGGACGGAGCTCCGATTAGACCCCTAGCCTGGGAATATCCATATGCCGTGGGTGTGGCCACTAGGGCGGGTGGCAGGCTGCCTCAGATGGGCTCCGGGTCACTGCCACCCTTGCTGCTTCCTGCTGTGTGAGCCTGGGCAGGTCATTGAGCTTCCTGACTGTTATCTGTAAGTAGGAGCAGAGGTGAGGCTTCTGAAAGGCCCACACAGAGCCTCACCTGTGAGCACAGGCCACGTTCATTTTCACAGTGAAGCGCGTTCACTTGCACTGTTTTGTGGCACCCTCCTCTGCGTAGTGGGGACTTGGAGTGTCAGAACCTTTAGAGTGGATGAGCCGTGAACCTGAGAGCTGAGTCCCAGGCCCTGGGCTCTTCTGAGCTGCTGGCACGAGGGGCTCTGGGGCCTGGGTGGAGAAGGGGACCCGGGGGGCAGGCCGCTGGCCTTGCTGCAGGAGACCTGGGGTCTCCCCTGCTCACTAGGGCTGGGGGAGAACAGGGCAGTGATTAAGTGCATGAACACTGGACTCAGATGGCCTGGGTTCAAATCCTGGCTCAGCTGCTTACTAGCCAATTGGTCATGGGTGAGTTTTGAAACCTTCCGGGTCTTCCTTGTGAGGAGTTCCCATCGTGGCGCAGTGGAACCGAATCTGACTAGGAACCATGAGGTTGCGAGTTTGATCCCTGGCTTCACTCAGTGGATTAAGGATCTGGCCTTGCCGTGAGCTGTGGTGTAGGTCGCAGACGCAGCTTGGATCCTGTGTTGCTGCGGCTGTTGTGCAGGCTGGCAGCTGCAGCTCCAGTTCAACCCCTAGTCTGGGAACCCTTCATATGCCAAGGGTGTGGCCCTAAAAAAAGAAAAGAGTTTTCCTTGTGGGCACCCTTCAGTCTTCCCTGTGGGGGTTTTCTCCAGGGTTCTGTGAGAGGTGGGCGCCAGCCCAGAGTAAGCTGCATGGATGTCAGCAGGCACTGTTACCAGTGTCATCTTACTGCCCACATGCTGGGGTTGTTCTGTGAACCTGCAGCTGTATAGACAAGGTGGCAGGGAGGGAAGGCCCAGGCCCCACCTGAATTGTCTGATGTCCCCCCATGTCCTCCTCAGTGAAGGTCATGCCTTTTGCCAACTTGATGAGCCTCCTGGGCCCTTCCGTCGACTCTGTGGCTGTTCTGCGTGGCATCCAGAAGGTGGCGATGTTAGTCCAAGGAAACTGGGTGGTAAAGAGGTAAATTCATTTTAGTCCCTTAAAGGAAGCACCTAATCCATTTAAATGTAATATAAGTACTGACGTTTTGGGTTGAAATCTACCTTAGTGCTTTCTGTTGGTCCTGCCTGTGTTATATTTTATATTCATTCTTACCTTCTTTTCTTGTGACTCCATTTTCCTCACTAATTTGGAAGCTGTCCTTTCTTGACTCTTGGTGATTACCCTACAAATGTCGTCATACACGCGTGATTATCACGGTTCAATGTCAGTTGCCGCTTTTTACCCTCATCCATGACACTTCAGCGACCTTCGAATATTTTATATTTATCTTCCTCACAATTCATGTGCCAGTGTATTTGTATATTTCAATTCTCTGTTTTATTTTATTTAATTTATTTTTTTGTTTTTTTTGCTGTTTCTTGGGCCGCTCCCGCGGCATATGGAGGTTCCCAGGCTAGGGGTTGAATCAGAGCTGCAGCCACCAGCCTACGCCAGAGCCACAGCAACGCGGGATCCGAGCCGCATCTGCAACCTACACCGCAGCTCACGGCAACGCCGGATCGTTAACCCACTGAGCAAGGGCAGGGATCGAACCCGCAACCTCATGGTTCCTAGTTGGATTCGTTAACCATTGCGCCACGACGGGAACTCCTCAATTCTCTGTTTTAAACTCCACACACGGCATTGTATTATCCAGTCAGTAATCTTTTAGATCTACTCACATATTTGCCTTTTTATTTTGCTCATCATTCCTTTCCGTGTGTCTGTATTCCTATCTGTGATCATTTCCTTCTGCTAAGAAATGTTGCGATAGTTCCTTCAGTGAGGGTCTGCAGGTGAAGAATTCCTTTGGTTTTTCTTTATCTGGAAATGGCCATGTCACCTTTGTTCTTGCAGCATGATTTTTGCCGAGTATAGAATTCCGGGTTGATGATTTGACTTCCCTTGTTTCCGTTGTCTGTCTGATATGTGTGCCACGGTCTAATTCATGTTCCTTTGTTTCCCTCTGACTGCATTTAAGATTGTTCTCTTGTTTGGGCTGTCATGGCTCAGGATGATATGCCTAAGTGTGAATTCCTTGTCTGTGTCCTGCCGGTCTTGATTTTGTGCTTGCTGTTCCTAGGGTTAGGGTTTCCCTTCTGTGATTCTTCCTCTAGACTCCCTGCCTCTTCCCTGGACGGTCAGTTTCTAGGGGGCAGGAACTATTTGTTTTGACTCTGCCTTGATCCCTGATTCGCAGTATGACGCCTGGTGCGTGGTTAGCCCTTGGTAAATACAGTGTGGCTACATCATATGCACACTTGAGTTAGATTAATTCTAAATGGTATGATATAAAATACGTGAATACTCATTTGTTAGAAAGTGTGATGTAAAGTGAACAGTCTGTCAAAAGTGTAAATTGCTAGAAATTTTTTAAAAAGTACTTTAGTCTTGGAGTTCCCCCGGTGGCTCAGAGGGTTAAAGATCTGGCGGTGGTGTGGCTGCTGTGGTGAGGGTTCGATCCACATGCCACGGGTGCGCCCCCCCCCCAAAAAAGTCATTCACTACAAAAAGTCCATCATTTCACAGTTGGTTGGCCAAGTAAACTGGAAAGTGTATTCACGTTACTGCCACACGGTGACACCCTTTCCTGGGAAACGACGCTCACTCCTGCAGCTGTGGTTCTGTGGGACACAAGTGATCACTTAGAGGAGACTTTTATGATGGCATGTCACTGGTTAAATGGGACCACCCGTGTGTATTTATGCTTCGGGTGGATGAAAGCCAGGAGGGGCCATCCCATTAGGCCCCCTAGGGCCCTGGCCCAGAGGAGGCACAGAGATGTGCCTGATGTCCGGGAGCCAGGCAGCCACAGAGCTGGGGGTCAACTCATTGCCCATGGGTAGTGGTCCATCCTGTCCCTCTGTGTCCCTGTGAGAAAGTGATGCACGATGCTCACACTTGCTGAGTACATGTGTCTGGACTGCTCGTTCTGCAGCCTGCTCTGTGCTTTCCTTCACACACTGTCCCTGTCCTCAGGAAATCGGGGGGCAGGCACCTTTGCAGTGTATGGACCACATTCACTCACTACCTACCTAATGGGCGTTTCCTCTCCGTGTGGCAGTGGCAGTCAGCTCCGGCCAGGGCCCTGTCCCACAGAGCTTATACAGGAAGGGCGGGTGGGTGAGGCGGACACGGAGCTCGGCCTTGAAGGAAGAGTAGTAATTGGTTGCCAGTGAGATTGAGGAGTCGGGCCACAGGCGCCCTGGGTGTGGATGGCTGGGGTGGGGGGCGTGTGTTCCTGGGCAACAGGGACTGCACCTGGACTTGGGGTCAGGCTTATGCGGTGGAGATGCTTTTCAGCCTCGGCGCCTACTCATTTGCCCCCAAACGTCCCTGAGCCTTGAGTGTCGTCTCCATTCTCTCTGAGGCTCCAACCTCTGCCATGCTCGGGGCCTATCCACGCCAGCCTGTGACCCCGCCTGCTTCAGCTCACACTGCCCACCCTTCCCTTTCAGCCATTGAGTTGCTTCATTGCCAGCAACTCTTGGCGCCACACCCACCTTATGTGTGGGACTCACCATCTTCCAGAGTCCTGGGCTCACCTTGTCTGTCTCTGAGCCCCTGTTCCCTCTGACCGTGCAGTGGCGCTGGGCCAGTGTGTGAGTGGGGGTTGAGAAGGGGTAGGAGGACGAACTCTTGGAGTCTCTGGATGGGGAGGGTGCTGCTTTCCTACCTAGAGGTCCGTGGAGCCAGTCTCCCAGGGGAAAGGGGAGGGTCTGAAGGGAGCTCTTGGGGTCCAGGCCTGCACTAGCCCATGGTGGAAAGAGGCCTGGGCTTCCACTTGAAGTCTGAGGGAGTGGGAGGCAGAGGGGCTCAGGACAGGGACTGACCTGCCCCCCGTCTCATTGGCAGTGACATCCTGTACCCGAAAGACTCTTCCAGCCCGCACAGCGGCGTGCCTGCCGAGGTCCTCTGCAGGGGCCGAGACTTTGTTGTAAGTGCCCCGGCTCCCTGGCCTGCCCGGTGGGGGCGTTGGGGGAGGAGGATGGGCAGTGCAGAGTGTCCAGGACCCTTGGCCCAGGCATTGGGCAAAGGGCAGGTATGTGGGTGGAGGGCCCTGGACTCTGTGCCTTTCTCCTCCTTCCTCTTGGATCCTGGAGCCTCCGGCTTCATAAGAACCTTTGAGTTCCAACGGCCTGGTGGTTACAAACTGGAGGCCATTACATGGTTTCCGGCCAAGGAGACCTTTGACCTGAATGGTTCTTTTAAGATGTTGACTTGGAACCATGAGGTTGCGGGTTCGGTCCCTGCCCTTGCTCAGTGGGTGGAGGATCCAGCGTTGCCGTGAGCTGTGGTGTAGGTCGTAGATGGGGCTCGGATCCTGCGGGGCTGTGACTGTGGCTGTGGCTGGCAGCTGCAGCTCCGATTCAACGCCTAGCCCAGGAACTGTATGCCATGATTAGGGCCCTAAAAAGCAAAAAAAAAAAAAAAAAAAAAAAGGTGAAACGTTGACTTAGTTGTTGATTTTTACAAATCACAGCCATGATTCAAATCAGATTTCCGTCTTGTCACGAATAATTGGACAGCCTGGTACCACTGGACCCACACCCCCAAACGGTACCCACTTTGAATGGGGCTGATGCTCCCCAGTTCACTACAGTCCAGGCGTGACTGCTTTCCACGTGCGTCTTCCTGCACTGTTGCTGTGGGCTTTTGCAACTCCGCCCCGTCGTCCCCTTCCTGCCCCCCCCAGCCCTTATCCAGAGCTTCAGTCCCAGCTGAGGAATCCCTCCCAACGGCTTGAACCCGGAGCTGCTAGGACCTGCACTGCCGCCCTTGACCTTGGCGGTGCGCTTTGGGTTGGCTGCAGTCTCTCTCCTTGGAGCTGTCTATCCGTGGTGACCTTGGTGAGCTCACGCGGCCCAGTCACGCCAGGCTCTCAAGCTATTTACAAGAGCGTCTGTGTTCTCTCTTTTCTTCACTGGATGGCCCAGCTCCTCTGGGCACTCAGTGTCTAGGTGCCTGTGCAGTTTATTTTCGTCTCAGGGGGTCAGGGTGCGGCAGAATCAGCCGACTCCCAGGCTCACTCACCACACACATCATGTGTCGCTCAGCTTTAGCTGCTTATCAGCCCTTCTCTGCTTGTGCAGATGGCTGTCACATCTGGGGGTCTGGGAGGAAGTCCAGTCACATCTGAGTTGTTGTGACCTATGGGCAAGGCATTCCCCACCTTGGGGAGCTTTTGTGGGATGGGGTGGATGCCTGCAGCTGCCATCCTGGAGGAGGTGGCCCTAGAGGTCCTTTACAGCGGAGGGGATGAAGGCTCGGAGTGGACATGACTGCCCCCAGCTACACAGCCGGGACCCAGACCCATTCTGCCCGATGCCCAGGCCCAGGCTAGGAGCTGCCAGTCTGCCCACATCCCAGGATCCCAGGACAGGGACAAGGGTTTGGGGGGACACTCTTAGGAGCATTCATCCCTGCCTCCTGGAAACAAGCTTCTTTTTCTCCCTCAGATGTGGAAGTTCACACAGAGCCGGTGGGTGGTAAGGAAAGAGGTGGCAGCGGTGACCAAAGTAAGTGACGTTCTTCTTGACCTAAGGCCCGGCCCCACTGCGGGAGGATCCGGGGCGGGCGGCTTCACCTTTGCCCCCTCCCCGCCAGCTCTGCGCGGAAGACGTGAAGGATTTTCTGGAGCACATGGCTGTGGTGAGGATCAACAAAGGCTGGGAGTTCATACTGCCCTACGACGGCGAGTTCATCAAGAAGCATCCCGATGTGGTCCAGCGGCAGCACATGCTCTGGACGGGCATCCAGGCCAAGTAAGCGCTTGCTGGGCAGGACGGAGGGCAGCCAGACAGAGGAACACCAGAGGGGAGGGCAGCCTGGCTGCACCGGGGGTGGTGAATGCACATTTGGGGCTGTGGGCACCCTCCTCCACTCGGGTGGACTTTGCTGATTGATCCCAGAAGCCCCCCAGCTCCTCCTATTGACCCGAGCTGACGCATGTCTACTTTACGGGGTCGAGGAGGTGGGTGAAAGCCCTCCGGAGGAAGAGCCCCGGCTTATGTGGCCCGAGGCAGGCTGGCCAGGGACCGCCATGCCCCATCCCCGCCTTGGGGTTCCCAGCTGGCTGAGACCGTCAAAACTCCAAGCAAGTGGCATCTGCCGTGACCAGGGTGTCCAGGGCTTAAGGGGGGACGTTTCTGTCGGGAGTCTGATGACGGGGATATGGTTTGAAGCTAAGAGGGTTTGTTCTTCCTTTCAGATTAGAGAAAGTTTATAATCTTGTGAAGGAAGCCATGCCAAAGAAGCCGGATGCACAGTCAGGTGTGGAGGGGGGGCCCCTCACCCCGACACTGGTCCCAGAAGGTCTGCTTCCCTGAAGCTTGCTGGGGCTCGGGCGGAGAGGGGCTGAGAAGGTGTGGCTCCCTGCTGGCCGCCCTTCCTTCCGCGCCCTCCTCCCTTCCCCTCGGACCTCAGCTGAAGGCTCGCCCGCTGGCAAAGCCTTGGCCTCGGGACTGCGGCTTCTAGAGTCCAGGGCCGAGTCTGGGTTCGAGGTCCCTGAGACATCTCACCTTCCTGGGTTGGCGGGGATGCTGGTGGCAGGAACTGAACTGTAACCCACCCTGCCTTGGGTCTCGGAATGTGGGAATCTGATTTTCCCAGTTCTCTGTCTTCTCATTGGTGGTGTAGCCGCGTTCCTGCCGGGTACAGGGGAGGGGAAAGCGGGGCGGATGCCCTGCTTCTGCGCCTGCTGGCCTGCATTTTCCCGTCCCCTTCCTCTGGGCAGCAGGGCATCCCCCAATGGGCTGGGAATGTCTGGGGGGCAGGGGGACGATGGGCCTTCATCTCAGGCCCTTCCCTGCACGGTCCCTACCGTCCTGAGCAGCCCCGCCTCTCCCCACAGGGCCTGCCGGGCTGGTCTCTGGGGACCAGCGGGTCCACGTCGCCAGGAGACAGGCCCAGCAGAACCACACGTCGCTGGAGCAGGAGCTGCAGCGGAGGAAGGAGCAGCTGCAGGCGTCCATGGTCCTGCCCAGCGTGCGGATCAAGGAGGAGCCCATGAGTGAGGAGGGGGAGGAGGAGGAGGAGGAGCGGGAGGCGGAGGAAGACGAGGAGCCCATGGACACCTCTCCCGGCGGCGGTGGCGGCCTCCACAGCAGGCTGGCCAACGGGCTGCCTGCCGGTCGGGCAGCAGGCGGGGACAGCTTCAACGGGCACCCGCCCCCGGGCTCTGCCGGCTCCCCCGTGGCGCGGGAACTGAGGGCCTTCGTGCAGGCCACCTTTCAGAAACAGTTTGTGCTCACACTGAGCGAACTCAAGCGCCTCTTCAACCTGCACTTGGCCAGCCTGCCCCCTGGCCACACGCTGTTCAGCGGCATCTCGGACCGCATGCTGCAGGACACGGTGCTGGCCGCCGGCTGCAAGCAGATACTGGTGCCTGTAAGTAGCACCCGCGCCTGCTGGACAGGCTGCAGACGAGGCCCCTGGGTCCCCGGGCCCCCCGGAGGGGTCTCGGGCAGGCAGCACCTTTCCTGGTGGAAATCGGTTGTGGAGAGAAGTCTGGTCACTGGAGTGGCCTGAGCCCTGCCGGCTTTGGGGGAACAGCTCTTTGCAGGGTGCATGGGGTTGGGGGTGCTGGGAGACTGTTGGCCTTGGTGTGACTCTCAGCTCCCATGTGGTCGCCGTGTGTGACCTCGGGCCAGGCAGCCTCTGGGCTCTGCACTCTCATCTGAAGTGGGCACATGTTAGTGTTTGTGTCCCAGGACTTCGGTGAGGACTGAACGGGAGTCTGAAGGCTGGAACCTACTGCTCGGCACACAGCAGGCCTTGGCCACACTGGCTCCCCGTCCTGGGGTCTGGTTCCCCCTCCCCTGCCAGCACCTCACTCATTCCTGTCAAGCTTTGTCCTTTTTCAGGGCGATTTCACTTCCAAGATCATTTGATCTTCTTTGCAGCTGCAGAGGAAGAAACTGAGTTTCAAAGAAGTCAGATGAGCTTGTTTAAAGGAAGTGATAGAGCTGGAATTTGAACCTCAGCATAGTGGCTCTAGGTCTTAAGTCCCTTCTGCTTCACTAAGATGAACCGACTCTCTCACCGGAGCCCCCAGCTGGGCCGCGGTGGGTGGGCCTCCCTGTCTGATGGCATTTCTGGTGCTAGGCTTGCAGGTGCAGGTTGGGCCACCCCCACCCCAGGCTCTTGTGGTCTTGTCCTGGCTTTGGGAGGGGCCCTAGAGGGGAGGAAATGCAGGAGCAGAGGGACTGTTGGAGACTGTCTCCCTGAGCTGAGGGCGAAGGGTGCCAGGCTGCGGTCGCAGAGGCTGTGCCAGTCATTCTCTCCTCCCAGGCTCTGTCCAGACCTGGCAACAAGTGGGGCGAGGTGGGGCTGTGTCTGCCTCTTAACAAGGGAGCACGGACGTCTGCAGTCCAAGGTCAGAAGCACCTGCGGCCTGGGGTGACCTGAGGCAAAGTCCATCCCTGTGTACGTGAGGAGCAGGAACTAGGACGAGAGGCCCTGGGTCCCAGGCTGGCCGGGCCGTCCCAGGGGATCCGGCCCTTGCGGCAGGGAGCCTCCTTGGTGAGGCCTCTACAGAAGGTACTGGGGTTTGGGGGCCCTGCTCTATTCGGAGCCACCCTTGTCCATCCAGCAAATAGGTCCAGTTCTCTGCAGACTCGCCTTTGGCTGCCTGAGCCTGGCAAGGGAGGGGTGCCTGAGGTTAGCCAGGCCATCCTGGGCAGCCGGAGTGGCCAGAGGACAGGCACATGGAGTGGGCCTGTTCCTGCTGCCGTTTCTCGGTGGGGCTGGCTTCCGCGGGAGACCCTGGCCCTCCCTACTGCTCTCTCACCAACTGCCCTCCCAGTGATCCTGATGTGGGGATCGGATTCCAGTCACGCCCAAGGCAGAAGAGTCCTTAGACCTGTCCAGCCTCGTTTTATTACCTGAGCGAGCCGAGGCCCAGGGAGAGCACATGTATGTACAAAGACCCGAGTTGAACTCCTGGTTCTGCTCCTCATTAGCTCTGTGACCATGGACAGTGAGTAGACCTGGTAGCAAAGGAGACTGTATATTTAAAGCCCCACCGGGGACTTTACTTGGTAGGAATCGTGGTTGTTCCTTGTGTTGTGGCGCCAAGACTGGAACCCATTCTGCCAGGCGCCCCTTCCTCCATCCCCTTTTTCCAGGGACCAGAAACCTGGGCCACCCTTTCTTTGGTCCACCTCGGACCCTACTGCATGGAGTGGCAAGGGTTGCTTGGAGCTGGGTGGGCCTCTGACCCATACCGATGTGGCCCTTGTAGGAGGGACTGAAAGGGGTCCTCAGGATAGTCCCAAGGAGTTACGGGGTCGGAGTGCTTCTCGGACACATCTGAGGGTTGATACCCAACTGGGGGTGAGGGTCCGGGGTGGGGGGCGCTGGATTTAAAGCCAAGAGGAGCACCGATGCCTCCCTGCCCTGAGGACGTTGTGGGCCTCGGGCTGGGCATGTCGCACGCTTGTCACCCGGGTAGGGGGTGGCTGGCCTCCCCCGGCTCCCCAGCGCGGAGGGCGAGGAGGCAGGTTTGCAGCTGCTCCATAGCCCACAGCTAGCGAGTGGCAGGAGCTGGGACTGGAACTCTGTTCCCAGAACTGGGCAGTGCAGACCAAGAGGGCCCTAGGGCCAGTAGGCCAGGGTGTGGATCCACGTGGTTAAGACAACCAGCAGCTCACTCCTGGGCCTTGGTTAGTTTCCCCCACAGACTGCTGCTTCCCCGGATGAGCAGAAGGTGTTCGCCCTCTGGGAGTCTGGAGACATGAGTGACCAGGTGAGCTGACCTTTGCTGCCATCTTCCCCAGGAGCAGGGAGTCTTCTTTGGGGCTTAGACCTTTGGAGTGACCTGAAGTGCAGTCATGTGCATCTTGGATTTTTCCAGTCACTCCCAATTATACATACTCTGGCTCCGTGTCTCATGCACTTTGAAGCATGATGGATGTGCCGGTCGTTTGAGCCGAAGCCAGTGGTTCCCAAAGGCCAGTTTGGACCCCCTGCATCAAAGTCACCTTTTAAAAAATACTGATCTTGCCAGGACTGACCCCAGAAACGCAGTTCAGTTCAGTACGAACAGGATAGGGTCCTAGGTATTTAAGTTTCTACAGAGCTTTCTAGATGATTCAGACACCCGGCCAGGCCTACGAACCCGTGACGAACCACATTCCTCAGGTGGCTGATGGTGCTGGGAATCGGAAGGATTGCTCCTCAGCTCTTGGGGCTGGATCAGATCTCAAGTTTGAGAAATTGGTGGTTTTGCCTCCAGTCACACCTTGGCAAGATGGGTCACAGGTATCCAGTGGACAGACTGATTTCAACCAGTAGCACCTGAGGTCCAGTAGTTGTTTCTTTACATCACGAACTTGCCTGAATTAAGATGGACTTGCTAAGACTCCAGTTTTCTGTCCTTCTTTTCCTTAAGTGCTGGGAGAAGGGAGTGAGCAAAAAACCCTCACAGAGTTCTCTGTCCCCTTTGGCCTCTTAGAAGGGGACTGACTGGCAGGCTAAGACCAAAGGGCCAGGGACTTCTGGTGCCCTGGGGGCCTGTGGCGCTGCTATAGATGGAGAGCAGACGGGACCAGGTCTCTAACGAGCCTGGGTGCCTTTGGCCAGAATAGGTGGCATCTGGGTTTCCTACTCCTGAAATAATAATTAAAAGGAAAGAAAAGTAGTAAGTGCATATTCTTAAAAATAAGTAAGATTGGGAAGTTCACTTGTGGTACAGCAGGTTAAGAATCTGATGTTGCTGCAGCTGTGGTGCAGGTTGCAACTGCAGTGTGGGTTCGATCCCTGGCCAGGGAACGTCCACATGCCGAGGGCGCGGCCAAAAATAGATAGATAGATAAATAGGACTGAAAACTGTAAGAGAAACTGTCTCCTGCCCTACCTTACCGGATTCCCACTCCTTAGGCAATTTTTTTTTTTTTTTGTCTTTTTTTTTTTTTTTTTTTTTTTTTTTTTTGTCGTTTAAGGCTGCACCCACCGCGTATGGAAGTTCTCAGGCTAGGGGTCAAATTGGAGCTGTAGCCACTGGCTTTTTCCACAGCCACGGCAACACCAGATCTGAGCCGCATCTGTGACCCACACTGCAGCTAACGGCGACACTGGATCCTTAACCCACTGAGCGAGGCCAGGGATTGAACCCCTGTCCTCATGGATATTTAGTTGGGTTCATTACTGCTGAGCCAGAACAGAAACTCCAGCAATCATTTTTTAACCACAAGATACCTTTAAGAGTTCCTCCATTTTTAGAAAGAAAAAAAAAATGCATGCATACACAAAAGGCACTAAATAAATATCAGTAGTGATTATATTTCTTTTTTTGTACTACTTTCTGTTTTCACTTGCATGGTTTTTTGAACCAAAGATACCAACAGCAGTGCCATGCTTGAGTCTGACTCCTGGACGTCTGTCCCACCGTCTTTCCATTGGGACCAGCTCTGTGTCTGCTGCTGGCCTGGAATCTTGTGTTGTCTTTGTTGCTTAATTTTAGCTTCTGAGGGGACAGAGGAGTTGTCTGCATTCTTCTGTGTCTTAAAATGGCTTTCTTTTGTCCTCAAGTATTTGTGTTTGTCTGGGGCTAGGCTTTTGGAGGGGAAATCATTTTCCCCTGAATTTAAGATAGACTTCCGTTTATATTCAAGCTCTCAGAGTTGCTGATGGGGTGATACTCTGCTTCTTGTTCTTTCCGTTTGCTCCACATCCCTCCCATTAAGGCAAACGTAAGGCTTTTTCTTACTTTGCTTGTAGCACATCAGTGCAGCAACTCCAGAGGTACCCTGGCCAGGTCATTCCTGTGCTGGACAATCGAGTCATCCTTGGGAAGTTCTGGGACAGATGTGTAATTCCTTTACCTGTTTTCTATTTTTTGGAAATTCTTAGGTCCTATGTTGGACATACTAGATCAAATCTTTTTCACTTAACAGCTTTTGTACTTTTGGGGGGATTTTGACCAATTTCTTCCTGTTTAGTTTTCCTTTGGGACGTAATGCTTTTCACAGCATCCTGTCATGTTTGGGTGTCAGGACTTGAATCCACTCTTCATCCCCCGTCTCTGTCCTTACACAGCTTAGACCATGGCTGCCCCTTTTGCATAGCACTCCTGTTTTTTTTTTTTTACCATGAAAAAGTGTGTCTAAACCACTCATCCTCTGATGCGTACTGGCATTTTTGTTCTTGTGGGCATATTCCTTTATTTCTTCATTTTATTGGGGTCCGACAAACTGGCCAAATGTGTTTGTCTTTTAAAACAGTGAAGTCTTGCACCGGGACTCTGATCACAGACCACAGTATGGAATTAGGTCCATAGCTTTGGATTTCTTGTTTGGGGATGTTGCTCTTTTAGATGACACCTTCCTATAATAACATGTTTTTGCTGCTACAGCACCGACAGGTTTTGCTTGAAATTTTTTCCAAAAATTACCGCGTACGCCGGAACATGATCCAGTCTCGGCTAACTCAAGAGTGTGGAGAAGATCTGAGTAAACAGGAGGTGGATAAAGTGCTCAAGGTACATCTCTCTCTTGTAATAATACACAGAGTCTTCTGCGCTTCTGCTCTGACCGAGCTGAAGAACGAGGGGGCCCATCTTAGGTGGAGGCCGACAGTGTGTGGAAAGGGATCTAGTCTGGTGCCTTTCCTGCTACTGTGTTTATAACTCAGGCTTCTTCTGGACACCTCCCCAGCCAGTCAGATCTTCAGCAGCAGATAATTGGCATTGGTATGGGGATGTGCAAAAGGGCTAAATTGAACAAGACATAAGCGCCGTGAAAAAATAAAAGTGTAGGAGTTCCCACAGTGATGCAGTGGAAACAAATCCGATGAGAATCCACGAGGGTGGGTTTGACCCCCGGCCTTGCTCAGTGGGTTAAGGATCTGGCGTTGCTGTGAGCTGTGGTGTAGGTCGCAGACGCAGCTCGGATCTGGTGTTGCTGTGGCTGGGGCATGGGCCAGTGGATATAGCTCCAATTTGACCCTTAGCCTGGAAACTTCCCTCTGGCACAGGTGTGGCCCTAAAAAGCAAAAAAATGTTGTCTAGGGGCTCATCACCCACAGCCTAGATTAGTGCTCTCACCCCACGTCTTCTTTGGGTGTTGGACCACTTTCGTATTTTTTCCCAGAAAAAATAGTAATACTAATACTAACTCTTGTGCTATTTGCCTTTTTTTTTTTTTTTTTTTTTTTTTGCTTTTTCTAGGGCCGCTCCTGTGGCACATGGAGGTTCCCAGACTAGGGATCGAATTGGGGCTGTAGCCACTGGCCTATGCCAGAGCCACAGCAATGTGGGATCCAAGCTGTGTCTTCAACCTACACCACTGCTCACGGCAAAACCGGATCCTTAACCCACTGAGCAGGGCCAGGGATTGAACCTGCAACCTCGTGGTTCCTAGTCGGATTCGTTTCCGCTGTGCTATGATGGGAACTCCCTCGAATATTCTTAATTATCTTAAGCATCCAAGGCCATACATAGATGCTGATGCTCTTTGTGAAGCACCTTTGTTCTGGTCAGCTTATTCAGTTTTGTATGTTGCGATTAGAAAGCACATTCATTTATAGTTCACCCCTGAGGAGAGGAGGCTCGAGGCCCACATGTGGAGGAGGCAGGGTGGCGACCACAGCGTTGTGGTCAGGTGGATCTCGATGTCTTGTGTTCTCTCCACTAATCACGATCAAGGTTGGATATTCTACACAGAATATAGTAGCTCCCTCTCCTGCCAAAGCCTGCCCTTCATATGTTTCTCTGTTCGTAGGACTGCTGTGTAAGCTATGGTGGCATGTGGTACCTTAAAGGGACGGTACAGTCTTGACAATGGTTGCAAACCACTACCCCAGTGAATCCAAGCCCAGGAAGGACGGCAGAGCCGGCAGAGGTGGAAGTAGAGTCTCGATTGCTTCAGAAGACACAGCGCAAGAGGGACTGAGCATCTCATGGCCTGTGGCGTTGCACTGTGGACAGAGGGGATCGTGCTCAGCCAGTGGTAGGGTCAGCTTAAGTTAGATCACTCCCAGAGGAGACCAGCTGGGACCTCCTTTGCAGTACAGTTTGAAATTCCTGATGTATTTTGCTTATTATTTGGTTTCATTCTCATAATAAAGAGAGTGTATACTGAACATGGGCAGGATGATGAAAATCATGGTTCAACATCTTTCAACCTTAATGCCAACAAGGTCTAAGTTATGTTTACAAGATGAAGAAAACCTCAAGGTTTTTAATATTTAAAATGCCTAGAAGCCAATATTAAATCTTCAATTATCTATCTGCTAAGACTTCTGCCAATGTCATTAAGCAAACCAAATTGAAATTTTTTATCATTGGGTTTCTGTGGCCCCCTCCCCCCCTTTTTTTTGTCTTTTGAGGGCTGCACTTGCAGCATATGGAAGTTCTCAGGCTATGGGTGGAATCAGAGCTGCCACTGCCGGCCTACACCACAGCCCCAGCAACACCAGATCCAAGCTGCGTCTGCAACCGACACCATAGCTCACAGCAACACCAGATCCTTAACCTACTGAGTGAGGCCAGGGGTCGAACCCGCCATCTCATGGATCCTAGTTGGATTTGTTACCACTTAGCCACAATGGGAACTCCCATTTTATCTTATATTTAAAAAAATTTTTTTTTTTGGCTGTGTCTATGGCATGTGGAAGTTCCCGGTCCAGGGATCAAACCCACACCACAGCAGTAACCTGAGATGCTGCAGTGACAATGTCAGATCCTTAACCTGCGCCACAAGGGAACTCTCATTTTACCTTTTAAAACAACCTACTTTATGTAGCAGTCTCAACTGTTTACATGAACCATAGCAAAAAAAATCAAAATCAAATCCATTTATTCTTAATGTTTGCAAAAGGATGCAAACAAAACCAGGTAAGTATGGAACAGTGTATAAGTGAAGTCATCACACTTTGATGTAAAAAATTTATATTTTGTGTATTTTTAAAATAAATGCTAACACTCACCTGGCATCATGGTGCTGCTGTCTTCAAATGGTTATAAGAAAGCAATGCTGTCTTTGCTGTCAAAGCCTTGTATGTCTGTCAGGGAAGGGAGCCAGCAGCACTGCCCAGTAGAACTGTGGAGTCACATAGGTAACTGTAAAGTTTTCTAATAGACACAATAAGATGGTAAAAAAGAAACTGGTTAAAAATTTTAATGTATATCATTTAGCCCAATATGGCTAAAACATCAACATGTAATAAAAATACTTTACTTTTTTTTCAACATCTGGTATCTTATACTTAGAACACTCTGCAGTTGGGCCTAGCTATCTGTAATTTAAGTACTCAGTTGCCCCATGTGGCTCATGGTGACTCCTGGACAGTGCAGCCCTTAGAGGATTATGAAAAAAAGAGAATAAGCTGGGTTGGGCAAGATGTGAAATTTTGCTACAGTGACTTGCCATGGTTTATTTTGGGCAATAGAGCCACTACTCTGAAGGTTTAGATGATGGTGTATGTGTCTGTTACCCCCCCACCCCCTCAAGAAGGAAAAAACACTAACATTTGGTAACGAGTTTAACAGATTGATTGTATATTACGTTCTTGGTTCTAATTGTTAACATACCTGAGTCTGAAAAGAGTAAAAAATTTCCAAAATTTTTCTGGTGTCCAGCTATCACATAGCGATGCTACTGAGGTGAGACCCCTTGTGGTCCAGCAGAGACAGAGCAGACCAGAACTGATGGGGAGTGAGGGTGGAGTGGGCAGGAAGAGAGATGGATTAAACATTGAATTCAAATCACTAGGAAAATTTGGAAACTTAAAAAAAAAAAATGATACAAATGAATTTACATACAAAACACAAATAGACCCACAGAGATAGGAAACAAAATTATGGTTACCGGAAGAGAACCATCTAGGCAAATAATAAAGAATATAGGAGGGGGAGTTTTCTGGTGGCTCAGTGGATTAAGGATCCAGTGTTGTCACTACTGTGGTCCAAATTCGATACCTGGTCAGGCAACTTCACAGGTATGGGAAAAAAAGAGATGAAAGGCCCAGGGATTATCACAATTGAATTATATATGTCAAATCTTTATGACAACGCAAAGGTAGACCAGCATGAAATAGGCTGCAAAATTCTTTTTTTTTTTCTCTTTGCCTTTTCTAGGGCTGCTTCCTGTATGGAGGTTCCCAGGCCAGGGGGGTCTAATCCAAGCTGTAGCCACTGGCCTACACCACAGCCACAACAACGCTGGACCGGAGCCAAATCTGCGACCTACACCACAGCTCATGGCAATGCCGGACTGTTAACCCACTGAGCAAGGGCAGGGATGAAACCCACAACCTCATGGTTCCTACTCGGATTTGTTAACCACTGGGCCACGATGGGAACTCACGGCCTCCAAATTCTTAATGAAGCATTGATTTTAAAAACCTGCCAACTATAGCATGTTAGGACTAAAAATCCTAATTAGTGACTGTCAATGGCTTGTAAAAGAAATAATTGTAACATGTCTTGATACTAGGAATAACTACTATAACAGACATGCAGGGTAGTATCAGGGCATTTCCTCTAAGATTAGGAACAAGGGAACAATGGTCACCTTAACTATTTCTGTTTAACACAGTACTGGAAATTCCAGCTAGAGAAATTAGGCAAGAAAAAAAAATTAGGAAGAAAAATTATCTCTGCAGATTATATGCTCTCTTATATGAAGAAAACTAAAGACTGCACAAAAAATCTTAGAATAAGTGAGTTCAGCGCAGTAACAGGATACAAAGTGAACACAAAAATCAGTTGCATTTCTACACACTAACAAGGAACAATCTGAAAAAAATAAAAAATCACATTTATGATGGCATCATCTAGTAAGAAGGTAGATTTGTATAATGAAAAGTACAAAACATTACTAGAGAAAATTAAAGACAAATGGAGACACATGTTCATGGGTTGGATGAGTGTATATTGCTAAAATGTTAATGTTACCCCCAAATTGTCTACAGATTCAATGCAATTCCTTTGCAGAAATAGAAAAACCCATCCTAAAATTCATATGGAATCTGAAGGGACTCTGAATAGTCCAGACAATCTTGAAAAAGAACAAAACTGGAAGATTCACACTTGCTGATTTCAAAACTTAATTACAAAGCTACAATGATCATAAAGACAAATAGACCTATGGAAGAGAAAGCCCTGAAATAAACCCTCATGTGCACTGTTCAATGATTTTTGACAAGCATTCCAAAACCATTCAATGGGGAATGATCACCTAACATTATAAAAAAAACTCAAAATGGATCAAGGACTCAATGCAAGACCTAAAACACAACTAAGAAGAAAACAGAACTAACGTGTTACAACTTTGGATTTGGTAGTCATTCTTGGTATGACACCAAAAGCATAGTTAACAAAAGAGACACATTGGACTTGATGAAAATTAAAAATTTTTATGCATCAGAAGACTCAACAGAGCAAAAATGCAACTCACAGGACGGGAAAAATTACTTGCAAATCGTATCATCTCATGAGCGATTAATACCCAGATTATGTAGAAAACTCCTAAAACTCAACAAGATAGCCCAATTCAAAAATGGGCAGAGGGGAGCTCCCACTGTGGTGCAGCAGAAACAAATCCAACTAGTATCCATAAGCATGCGGGTTTAATCCCTGGTCTTGCTCAGTGGGTTAAGGATCTGGCATTGTCATGGGTTGTGGTGTAGGTTGCAGATGCAGCTTGGATCCTGTGTTGCTGTGACTGTGGTGTAGGCTGGCAGCTGCAGCTCCAATTTGACCCCTAGCCTAGAAACTTCCATATGCTGCTAGTGTAGCCCTAGAAAAGAAAAAAAGAGGGGGTGGGGACAGGATTAAGATGGTGCACTAGAAGGACTGAAGTGCACCTTTTCTCATAAAAGTGACAAAATTACAACCAACCACTGAACAACCTTTAACCAGACTGCAAACTATTAAAAAAAATAGCCTACTCTAGAAGACAAAGAGGAGGCCACATCAAGATGATAGGAGGGAACAATTATATAAGCAACTCCATACCTCCATACCCACCAGGTGGGCAGCCCAAAGACTGGAAAGTAATGATATCTCAGAGGCTCACCCACAGGAATGAGAGTTCTGTCAGGTTCCAATGCCTGGGGATCTGGCATTGAGAGGAGCCATGGGAGCATTTGGTGTTGAAGGCCAGCAGGGCTTGTGCACAGGCGCGCCATTGGACTGGAGGAAACACAGGCTCCACCCTTGAAAGGCACACACAGGCTTTCATGTGCACTGGGACCCAGGGCAAACAGACTCTATAGGAATCCAGGTGGTTCTTGGAGGATTGCCTGGGAAAACAAGGTGACTGTGGCTCCTCGTGGGGGAAGGACATTGGAGACAAAGATTGCTGGATTAGTCATCAGCGTGTGTTCCTCTGGAGGTGGCCGTTTTGGCGAGATTTGGCCCTACACATCAGGACTGAGAAGCCTCAGGCAGAACAATAACGAATGGTGGAACACAACCCCACCCATCAGCAAACAGGCTGCCTAAAGGTCCCCCAGGCCTATAGCACCTCTAATCACATCCAGAGACACTCACCAGAGGGATTAGAGTCAGCTCTAGCTACCAGTGGGCAGGCATCAGTCGCTTCCATCAGGAAGCCTGCAGCAAGCCCCCGTAACAACCATAGCCACAAGGGCAGTAAGAGAGAGGCTCCAACCCTCTTGTCTGCAAAAAGGAGACCACACCAAAAATCTATACAAAATGAAAAGGCAGAGAATTAGGACTCAAGGGAAAAAGAAAAAAACCTAGAAAAACATCTAAGTGATTTGGAGATTACCAATCTCCATGAAAAAGACTAGATTAGTGATAGTAAAGGTGATTCAAGATCTTGGAAATAAAGTAGAGGCATACGTTGATAATTTATAGGAAACAATGAACAGAGAAATACAAGATTTAAAACTTAAGCAAGCAGAGGAGTTCCCGTCGTGGCGCAGTGGTTAACGAATCTGACTAGGAACCATGAGGTTGCAGGTTCGGTCCCTGCCCTTGCTCAGTGGGTTGACGATCCGGCGTTGCCGTGAGCTGTGGTGTAGGTCACAGACACGGCTCGGATCCCGCGTTGCTGTGGCTCTGGCATAGGCTGGCAGCTACAGCTCCGATTAGACCCCTAGCCTGGGAAACTCCATATGCCGCAGGAGCAGCCCAAGAAATAGCAAAAAGACAAAAAAAAAAAAAAAAAACTTAAGCAAGCAGAAATGCAAAATACAATAACAAATAAAAAATTCATAAGCAACCAACAGCAGAATACAGGAGGCAGAAGAACAAATAAGTGAGATGGAAGACAGACAGTGGAAATCACTGACGTGGAACAGAAAAGAAAAAAAGATTGAAAAGAAATAAAGACAATCTAAGAGAGCTCTGGGACAATGTTAAATGTGCCAACATCTGTATTATAGGGCTGCCAAAGAAAAGAGGGAGAGAAAGGGCCAGAGAAAATACTTGAAGAAATAATAGCTGAAAACCTCCCTAACATGTGAATCATTCACTCAAATCCAAGAAGTGCAATGAATAACATATAAAATAAACCAAAGAAGGAACGCCCTGAGACACTTATTAATCAAACTGAGCAAAATTAAAGACAGAGGAAATACTGAAAGCAGCTAGGGAAAAGAAACAACACACAAGGGAGCCCCGATAAGGTTATGGGCAGATTTTTCAGTAGAAATTCTGCAGGCCGGAAGGGAGTGGCATGATATACTTAAAGTGATAAAAGGAAAAAACCTCCAATCAAGATTACCCAGCAAGGCTCTCATTCAGATTTGAAGGAGAAATCAAAAGCTTTATAGACAAGCAAAAGATAAGAGAATTCAGCACCACTAAACCAGCTTTACAGCAAGTACTAAAGGAACTTCCCTAGGTGGAAAAGAAAAGGCCACAACTAGAAACAAAAATATTGCAAAGTACAAGGCTCATCAGTAAAGGCATACATATAATAAAGTTAGGAAATCATCTACACACAAATAAGCTATCAAAACCAGAAATTGTGAGAAGAGGAGGGTACGAATGCAGGATACTGGAGATGCACTTGCAATTAAGAGACCAACAACTTTAAAACAATCTTGTATATATATATAGACTCCTATATCAAAACTTCAGGATAACTGCAAACCAAAAATCTACAATAGATACACAAATAAGAAAAAGCAATCCAAATACAACACTAAAGGTAGTTATCAAACCAAAAGAGAAAAGAACAAAAGAAGGAAAGAAAAAAGACCAACAAAAACAAATACAAAACAGTAAAATGGCAGTAAGAACATACACATCAATAATTACCTTAAACGTAAATGGACTAAATGCCACAACCAAAAGACATAGACTGGCTGAGTGCATACAAAACCAAGACCCAAATATATTCTATCTTCAAGAGACACACTACAGTTCCAGGGACGCAAACAAATTAAAGGTGAGAGGATGGAAGAAAACATTCCATGCAAATGGAAATCAAAAGAAAGCTGGAGTAGTAACATTGTATCAGACAAAATAGACCTTAAAGAATATAAAAGAGAAAGAAGAATATTAAATAATGATCAAAGGATCAATTCAAGAAGGAGATGTAACAATTGTAAACATATATGCATCCAACATAGGATCAAATCGTGTGTAATGCTAACAACCCTAAAAGGAGAAATTTACAATAACACAATAATAGTGTGGGACTTTAACACCCCACTTACAACAATGGACAGATCATCCAGACAGAAAATTAACAGGGGAAATGTCAGGCCTTAAATGATGCATTAGACCAGATGGACCTAAGAGATATTTATAGAACATTCCATCCCAAAGCAGCTGAATATACATTCTCAAGTGCACATGAACATTCTCTAGGATAGATCACATTCTGGGCCACAAACCAAGCCTCGGCAAATTTAAGAAAACTGTAGTCATATCAAACAATTTTTCGAGCCAAAACACTATATGACTGGAAATCAACAAGAAAAAAACTGAAAAAATAAAATAACAAAAACACGTGAGTTCCCGTTGTGGCTTGGTGGTTAATGAATCTGACTAGGAACCATGAGTTTGCAGGTTCACTCCCTGGCCTTGCTCAGTGGGTTAAGGATCCAGTGTTGCTGTGAGCTGTGGTGTGGGTTGCAGATGCAGCTCAGATCCCGTGTTGCTAGGCTCTGCTTAGACCCCTAGCCTGGGAACCTCCATATGCCACAGGAGTGGCCCAAGAAATGGCAAAAAGACAAAAAAAATAAATGAATAAAATAAAAGTGGAAAAGGAGAAGTTACAATGGACATCACAATACAAAGGGATCATAAGAGACTACCACAAGTAACTATATGCCAGTAAAATGGAGATCCTAGAAGAAAGGGACAAATTCTTAGAAAAGTACGGTCTTCCAAGACTAAACCCAGATGAAATAGAAAAGATGAAAGGACCAATCACAAGCACTGAAATTAAAACTGTGATATAAAAACTTCCAACAAACACAGGTCCAGGCTTCACAGGCGAATTCTATCAAAAATTTAAAGAAGAGTTCATCTACCCTTCTGAAACTATTCCCAAAAATTGCAGGGGAAGGAACACTCCCAAACTTAGCCGATAAGGCCACCATTGCCCTGATACCAAAACTAGGCAAAGAGACCGCAAGAAAAGAAAATGATAGGCCAATATCACTGATGAACATAAACGCAAAAATCCTCAACAAAATACTGGCAAACTGAATTCAGCAACACATTAAAAGGATTGTACACCATGATCAAGTGGGATTTATCCCAGGCAAGCAAGGATGTTTCAGTATCAGCAAATCAGCGTGATACACCACATCAACACACTGAAGAAGAAAAAACCATATGATCCTCGCAGTAGAAAAAGGTTTTGACAAAATCCAACACCCATTTCTGATAAAAACTCTCCAGAAAGTGGGCATAGAGGGAAATTACCCCAGCGTAATACAGGCCATATGTGACAAACCCACAGAGAACACCATTCTCAATGGTGAAAAACTGAAAGAATTCACGCTAAGATGAGGACAAAGGCAAGGACGTCCACTCTCCCCATTAGTATTCAACATGGTTTTGGAAGTCCTAGCCACAGCAATCACAGAAGAAAAATAAATAAAAGGAATCCAAACTGGAAAGAAAGAAGTAAAACGATAACTGTCTGCAGATGACGTGAATACCTAGAAAGCCCCAAACAATCCCATTTACCATCACATCCAAAGAAGAAAATACCTAGGAATAAACCTGCCTAAAGAGACAAAAGACCTGTACTCTGAAAACCGGAAGACGCTAATGAAAGAAATCAAAAATGACACAAACGGGTGGCAAGATATACCGTGCTCTTGGGTTGGAAGCATCAGTGTTGTCAAAATGACTGTATTACCCAGTGACTTGTATTACAGATTCAATGCGATCTCTATAAAATTACCATTAGGTAATTTTTCACAGAACTAGAACAAAATATTTTAAAGTTTGTTTGGAAGCACAAAAGGTCCAGAACAGCCAAAGCCATCCTGAGAAAGGAAAATGGAGCTGGAGAAATCAGGCGTCCTGACCTCAGACTACCACAAAAAAAGAACACGACAGGCCAATATCACTGACTTCAGGCTATACTACAAAGCTAAAGACATCACAACAGTATGGTACTGGAACAAAAGCAAATATAGCCCAGGGGAACAGGATTGAGAGCCCAGAATTAAACCCACACACCTATGGTCAGCTAATCTATGACAAATGAAGCAAGAATATACAATGGAACGACAGTCCCTTCAATAAGTGGACAGCTGCATGTAAAAGAATGAGATTAGAACACCCCCAGCACTATACACAGAAATAAACTCAAAATGGATTACAGACCTAAACATAAGGCTGGACACTATAAACCTCTTAGAGGAAAACATGGGCCAAAGACTTTGATGTAAACCACAGTAATACCTTCTAAGATCCACCTCCTAGAGTAATGACACTAAAAATAAAACCATACAAACGGGACCTAATTAAACGTAAAAGCTTTTGTACAGCAAAGGTAGCCCTAAACAAAATAAAAAGACGACCCACAGAATGGGGGAAAATATTTGCAGATGAAGTGATGGACAAGGGATTAATTTCCAAAATACACAAACACCTTCTGTAGTTCAATGCCAAAAATCAAACAACCCCATGAGAAAACGGGCGGAAGATCTAAAGAGACGTTTCTCCAAAGAAGACCTACAGATCGTCGAAAAACAAAGGAAAAGATGTTCAACATCACTAGTTATTAGAGAAATGGAAATCAACAAAAGTACGATGGGTACCACCTCCCACCTGCCAGAATGGCCATCATCAAAAAAATCTGCAAATGATAAACCCTGGACAGGCTGTGGAGAGAAGGGAACCCTCTTACACTGTCGGGAATGTAAATGGGTGCAACCACTATGGAACAGTATGGAGGGTCCTCAAAAAACTAAAAATAGAATTACCATTTGATCCACCAGTGCTGCTCCTGGGCAGCTATCCAGAGAAAAGGAAGATACAGGTGCCCCAGTGTTCACTGCAGCACTACATACACTAGCCAAGCCATGGAAGCAGCCTCAGTGTCCACTGACAGAGGAGTGGCTAAAGATGTGGTACCTACACACAATGGAAAAGCCCTCAGCCACGAAAAGGAAGGAAATAATGGCATTTGCAGCAACCTAGAAATGATCAGGCTAAGTGAAGTTGGTCATACAGGGAGACACAAACATCATAAGCTACCCCTTAAGAAAGGATACAATGAACTTCTCTGCAGACCAGATACTGACTCACAGACGTTGAAAAACTTCCCCTTACCGAAGGAGACAGGTGGGGAGGGGGAGGGATGGGCTGGGGGTTTGGGATGCAAATGCTGCAAAACTGTGTTGTGATGATGGTTGTACAACAAGAAATATAATAAAATTCATTAAGCTGAAAACATTGGCAAAGGACTTGAGCAGACATTTATTCAGAGCAGGAGCCCAGTGGAATTCCTGTTGTGGCTCAGCAGTTAATGAACCCATGAACAGTATCCATGAGGATGTCGCTTCGATCCCTGGCCTCGCTCAGTGGGTTAAGGATCTGGTGTTGCCGTGAGCTGTGGTGAAGGCCACAGACACAGCTCAGATTTCCTATTGCTGTGGCTGTGGTGTAGGCCAGTGGCTACAGCTCTGATGCAACGCCTAGCCTGGGTACTTCCATATGCTGCCGGCACATGGAAGCCCTAAAAACACCACAACTTCAGAGCAGGAGCCCAGGGCGGGCTGGGGTACCAGAGCGGTGGTCCTGGCAGGCCAACCAGATCCCCAGGCGGGTTTCTCTCCCCTGGGACTGAGAACAAGCACAGGCTCTTCCAGAGCAGCCTCAGTTTCCGACAGCGCTCTGGCAGCCCCACGGGTTTTCCAGCCAGCTAAGGGGGCTCATCTTGGTCTTGGACCCCAGGGCTAGGCACCTAACCATGTAGCTTGAATCCCTCGCTCCCGATGGCAGAGCCCCTAAGTACGCCCTGTGATAACCCCTCTTCTGGGTCATCTGCTGAGGGTCCTGGTCTAGACCTAATCACTTTCCTACCAAACTCTGTGGTTCTTTCTTTCTTTTTTTTTCTTTTTTTTTTACAGCCTTGGTTGTAGAAGAGATACTGCTAGTCCTCCGACCCTTCTGGGCAAGAACTCTGTATGTAGTTGAAATTTGGATGTGTTTGTTGGGGATGTTGAGCTCAGGGCTCAGGGTCTTCCTATTTCACCATCTTTTTGTTTTACTGCACCTGCGGCATGCGGAAACTCCTGGGCCAGAGATCAAACCTGTAGTACAGCAGTGACATGCCTTAACCTACTGAGCCACCAGGGAACTCCCTTCACCATCTTGATCTCACCTTCCAGTTACTGTTTAATGTGTATAGAGTTTCAAAGATGAGAGTTATGGGGACAGATGGTGGTGATGTCTGCCCAACACCGTGAATGTATTTAATACCATGGAACCACATGTATACGTTGAAATGATATAGATAGTAATTATGTGTATTGTTTTTCTTTTTATTGCTGCACCTGCGGAATATGGCATTTCCTGGGCTAGGGGTCGAATTGGAGCTGCAGCTGCAGGCCTACACCACAGCCACAGCAACACCAGCTCTGAACTGCCTCTGACCTACACAACAGCTTGCGGCAATGCTGGACTCTTAACCCACTGAGCAAGGCCAGGGATCAAACCCACATCCTCATGGATACTAAGTCAGGTTCTTAACTCACTGAGCCCAAATGGGAACAACAATTATGTGTATTTTTATCAAAGTAAAAATAAAAACAAACCCCCCCAGTGTTCACATGGCTCAAACCATCATCGGGCACAAAAAGAAACACAAAGTTTAAAGATTAATGTAACTACAGAAAAATCTTGCTTGGCAAAAATGCTAATAACAAGGTTAAAGTTAACAGAATATTTATAATTTCTAGTCATAAAATTGAGTTTTCTAAATACTAGAGCTTTTAAGTTAGAAAAATAGAAGGCAAAGGACAATACAAATGGCTTAACAGATTAAAAATATACAACCTTGGGGAGTTCCCGTCGTGGCGCAGTGGTTAACGAATCCGACTAGGAACCATGAGGTTGCGGGTTCGGTCCCTGCCCTCGCTCAGTGGGTTAACGATCCGGCGTTGCCGTGAGCTGTGGTGTAGGTTGCAGACGCGGCTCGGATCCCGCGTTGCTGTGGCTCTGGCGTAGGCCGGTGGCTACAGCTCCGATTCAACCCCTAGCCTGGGAACCTCCATATGCCGAGGGAGCGGCCCAAGAAATAGCAACAACAATAACAACAACAAAAAGACAAAAGACAAAAAAAAAAAATATATATATATATATATACAACCTTGGAGTTCCCGGTGTGGCGCAGTGGTTAACGAATCCGACTAGGAACCAGGAGGTTGTGGGTTCAATCCCTGGCCTCACTCAGTGGGTCAAGGATCCAGCGTTGCTGTAAACTGTGGTGTAGGTTGCAGACGTGGCTCAGATCCCACATTGCTATGGCTCCGGCATAGGCCGGTGGCTACAGCTCCGATTCGACCCCTAGCCTGGGAACCTCCACATGCCTTGGGAGCAGCCCAAGAAAAGGCAGAAAGACCACAAAAAAAAAAAAACAAACCCCAAAAAAACCTTATTAATAAAATCAATGCACAATTAAACTATAAAGAAACATTTTTCAGAGTTCCCGTTGTGGCGCAGTGGAAACGAATCCGACTAGGAAGCATGAGGTTGCAGGTTCGATCCCTGGCCTTGCTCAGTGGGTTAAGGATCTGGCATTGCCATGAGCTGTGGTGTAGGTCGAAGACAAAGCTCAGATCCCGAGTTGCTGTGGCTGTGGGTGTCGGGCGGAGGCTACAGCTCCGATTAGACCCCTAGCCTGGGAACCTCCATATGCCACGGGTGCGGCCCTCAAAAAAAGAAGACAAAAAAAGGAAAGAAACATTTTTCCTCCGTTAGTTTGGCAAGGATCAAAAGTTTATTGGCATGGCAATAGGCACATGAAAAGATGCTAAACATCACTGATTATAAGAGAAATGCAAATCAAAACTACAATGAGGTATCACCTGATGCTGGTCAGAATGGCCATCATTAACAAGTCAACAGATAACAAATGCTGGAGAGGGTGTGGCGAAACGGGAACCCTCCTTCAACGGTTGGTGGGAATGTAAACTTACGCAGCCTGTATGGAAAGCAGTATAGAGAATCCTTTAAAATCTCTAAATAGAGCTGCCATATGATCCAGCAGTCTCACTCCTGGAAATTTATTGGGAGAAAACTAATTCAAAAAGTATATGCCCTCCCAGTGTTCACTGTAGCACTCTTTACAATCGCCGAGACATGGATGCAACCTAGATGTCCATCAAAAGGGGACTAGGTAAAGAAGATGTGGTATATATATATACACATACATACAACACACATACACACAATAGTGTGGTGGGGCGGGGGCCTCCCGAAACAAAGGGAAGGCAACCTGCACAACCAGCATCTGTGAGCCCAGGGGTAATGCCATGGCAGGATGACATGATCGGTATCCATGTGCGCAGGCGCAACTATGTAACATGAGTTATCCAATCAGAATTTACAGAAGGTATGTTACCTTATAAGGGGGACAAAGGGACCAAAACGTAGTGGGAAGACTAGTGGAGGTATATAAGGCCACAGCCCGCTGCGTTTGGAGCTCAGCCTTTGGATAGGAATCCACTGAGCCAGTGCCCGTGAGAATAAACACTGCTTCCTGGAAATAAGCCTTGGTGTTCCGTCTCTGTACGAGAATCCCGCAACAATAGGATATCAGCCATAAAGAAGAATGAAACAATACCATTTGCAGCAACATAGATGGACCTAGGAGTTCCTGTCGTGGCTCGGTGGTTAACAAATCCGACTAGGAACCATGAAGTTGCGGGTTCGATCCCTGCCCTTGCTCAGTGGGTGAAGGATCCGGCGTTGCCGTGAGCTGTGGTGTAGGTCACAGACGCGGCTCGGATCCCGCGTTGCTGTGGTTCTGGTGTAGGCCGGTGGCTGCAGCTCCAATTAGACCCCTAGCCTGGGAACCTCCACATGCCGAGGGGATGGGCCTAAAAAAGGCAAAAAGACAAAGAAAAACATAGATGGATCTAGAGATTATCCTACTAAGTGAAGTCAATCAGAAAGAGAAAGATAAAAACCATATCATAAATCACATACATGTGGACTCTATAAAATGATACAAAACAGAAACAGATCCACAGACATAGAAAACAAACTTATGGTTACCAATTGCAAAGGGAGTGGGAGAGGGATAAATTGGGAGTTCAGGATTAGCAGATACAAACTACAATATATAAAAACAGAGAAGATCCTACTGTATAGCAATAGAAGAATATATTCCATATCCTATAATAAACCTACTGTAAATAATTTATGTGATTCAGTAAAATTGGAAGGGATTACTCTTATTTAAAAACTTAGAGTGATATGTTCCTGTTGTGGCTCAGAGGTTAACAAACCACCATATGCCAAGGGTGCAGCCCTAAAAAGACAAAAAAAAAAAAAAAATTATGTATTTTCGGCTGTTCCACGTCATATGGAGTTCCTGGGCCAGGGGTCAGATCCAAGCCACAGGAGCAACCTATGCCACAGATGCAGAAAGGCTGGATCCTTAACCCACTGTTCTGGGCTGGGGACTGAACCTCTATCCCAGTGCTCTGCAAATGCTACAAATCCTGTGGCACCACAGTGGGAACTCCTAATTTATTATTTATTAAAATAGAGTTGATTTACAATGTTGAGCCAATTTCTGCTGTATAGCAGTGACCCATATACATATTATATATACATATTCCTTTTCTTTTGAGATGCTTTGGGAATCAACCAGTCAAATTCAGAACCAAGTTTGATTATTTCTAAAATAACGAAACTGTCATAGAACACATCCTTTTAAAAATGTTTTTTCATACAATAATCATAATGAACACATCCGCATGAGCAGCATCTGTGCTATTACACAGTCCCGAGGAATGGAAAAAAAGTCATTGTCGATTATTCTAGAGATATTTGTTGGAAGAAGAAAAGTGAATAGTTGGTAATAACACTGAAACAGCTTAAGCTTTAACAAGCTATGGATCCATGTGTTCATTTTCATAGGTAGCTTTATTTGGTGTTTAGAAAAATATATACAATAAATGGAACCTCCGTTCTCTTAAATAGTTTAAATTAAACATTTGCAAGTTGAGAGGATGACTACATATCCACAGACAGAACATCAACACTGTTGAAGTGGCAGGTAGGGGTTTCCGAAGCAAGTCACACACATCGACAGGCATGGGCAGGAGGGAGCAGGAGCAGCTGGCGGCCGCTGGGTTAGGCAGGCCAGACGACACACGAGAGGGAAGGATTCGTCTCGCCCCCTTCAGTGGGAGTTTAAGGCAAGAATGCCTAGCTAACTAACCACTGCAGCTTTGAGTCAAAACACTTGGATGCGGGGAGGAGGCCCCCTAAGGCTCTGCTAACAAGCCAAGTGGGCCAAGCAGAGCTCGCCCGTTCAGCTTGGCACTCAGGCCACTGAGATCCATGGAGTCACAGTTCACCTGGTAACACATGTGACAAACCCAAAGGCGTGGAGTATTTGTTAATGCCATTTACTTTGGATGAGACCCCTGCATTGTCCTGAACATTCTTCTTCATGAAGTCACAGTATCCAGCAGTGTCTGTGGAAGATATTTTCATTTGGCAACCGTCTGACTCCTGCATAGTTTTGAGAAGTTAGGCAAGGAGGCAGTGGGAATTGCCTTCGCTTTGTTTCAACTCTGCCCTTTCCCCTGTATAATATATAATATACAAACACACACACACACACGTACATACAGACTACACGCTGCAGGAACTCCAAGCCTGCTTCTCCAGGAGCACAGATTTGCCCTCTACTGGTTCTGGGACTTTCCAAGGAATTGCACCCTAATCATTGCACCCACCAGAGGCCAGTCTGTCACGGGATTTCCTGAGGAGCTTACAGGACTGCCACCAACAGCCACCTTCCTTCTTCGCTGTGCGCATTTGCTAAACAAGCCAAGCAAGGAGGCCAATGTCATGAGCAACACGAGGCTTTGGGATCTAGGGACACTCGTCTGAGTGGGAGAGAGAGGTGCTAAGAAACAGGCCCATCAGGAGCAGAGGTCCGCTTAGGAATGAGAAGAGAGAGATCGGTATTTTGTTCTCTGTTCGTCTATTTCCTGCTTAGTTTTCTTGATGCAACTGAAGATCTCCTTAAAAAGCGCTTTGTATTCTGGGGGCGTCGAGGCGGTGGGGGAAGCCATGGGCTCTGGGGTGACAGAGGCCGGTTCCCAGCCGCTGGTGCCGGGCTCGGGCTGGGCGCCGACAGCAGCCAGCTCCTTGGCCGGAGCCCTGGAGGTCTGCACGGCCTTGTGGGACAGGGAGTCCTCGTCCTGCTGGCACTTCTTCAGCAGCTCCTCGTACTTCACCTTCAGGGCGCTGTACTGCGTGTCCACCTCATGCAGCAGGGAGACGCCCCTCTGCTTTACCGCCTTGGCCCTCCGGATGCAGGTCTCCTCGTGGCCCTTCACGATGTCGCCGCCCGCCAGGCTGCTCAGCACCGTCTCGCTGCTGCTGCGCTTGAGGGGCTTCCTGGGCGCCTCGGGCGGGGTCAGCAGCATCTCCTCCAGCAGGCTCTGGCTGGGCTCCCTGAAAGGGGCAAAGAGCGAGTCCGGCACCAGCTTCTCCACCCCGTTCACGAAAGGATGCTCGGACTGCAGCATCTGCCGCATCTCGGCCACCTCGGCCTCCAGCTCCAGCGCCCGGGCTCGGTAGGTGTCCGTGGCCCCCAGCTGCCGCTCCAGGTCGCGGTTCTCCTTCAGCACCAGCCCGAACTCCTCCTCCATGGTCACTCGCTTCTGCCGCTCCAGGCTCAGCTGGGCCTGCAGCATTGTCACCGTTTTCTTCAAATGCTCGTTTTCTTCTTCATCGGGGCTTTGCCGACTTTGTAAGGAAGTGATCTGCTCGGCAAACACGTGATCGTACACAAAGTGCCTGGGGAAGATGTTTAAAGACTCTGTTAACGCAGGAATGCAAAGAGGGAGGCTGATGATTTTTTCCAACTATCTATTTTTGAGGAGCTGTGATGCAACTGATTTTTTTTTGCCTACTCCATGCTAGAGCAATGGTTACAAGGAATGTGTGAGGCTGGCAAATAAACACGTGAGAAAATATAGCTTTTGTGACCGATATTTTTTTAAACATTAAAAATACTACAGGAGGAATTCCCGTCGTGGCGCAGTGGTTAACAAACCTGACTAGGAACCATGAGGTTGCAGGTTCGATCCCTGGCCTTGCTCAGTGGGTTAAGGATCCTGCGTTGCTGTGGCTCTGGCATAGGCCGGTGGCTGCAGCTCCGATTAGAGCCCTAGCCTGGGAATCTCCATATGCCGCAGGAGCGGCCCTAGAAAAGGCAAAAAACAAGACAAACAAACAAAAAATACTACAGGAGTTCCCATTGTAACTCAGCAGGTGACGAATCCAGCTAGTATCCGTGAGGATGCAGGTTTGAGTCCTGGCCTGCTCAGTGGGTTAAGGATCTGGTGTTGCCGTGAGCTGTGGTATAGGCTGCAGAAGCAGCTTGGATACTTGTTGCTGTGGCTGTGGCACAGGCCAACAGCTGCAGCTCCAATATGAGCCCTAGCTTAGGAACTTCCATGCGCCTCGGATGCAGCCCAAAAAACAACAACAACAAAAAAACACTACAGAACATCCATTCCCAGAGAATAGCAGGATCACTGATACTGGTCAAGGAAATTAGCACGGCCCAGTGGTGCTCGGCCTTGGCCGCAGCCTAGAATCACCTGGGCAGTCAAGAGAAAACTACTGATGCCTGGCTCCCATCCCATAGATTCCGACCTAGCTGGTCTGCCTAGATGTGGGTCTCTCTCTCTTTTTTTTTTTTTTTTTTGCCATTTCTTGGGCTGCTCCCGAGGCATATGGAGCTTCCCAGGCTAGGGGTGTAACTGGAGCTGTAGCCACCGGCCTACACCACAGCCACAGCAACGCAGGATCCGAGCGAGCCGTGTCTGCAACCTACACCACAGCTCATGGCAATGCCAGATCCTTAACCCACTGAGCAAGGCCAAGGATAGAACCTGCAACCTCATAGTTCCTAGTCGAACTCGTTAACCACTGAGCCACGACAGGAACTCCAAGACGTGGGTCTTTCTTAAGCTCTTCATGTGATTCATAATATGCAGCTAAGTTTGAGAACCACTGCTGCAGTGATTTTTAACCAGGAACAGATGTCAGAATCACCTGGGGCAGCCTTTTATTCCCACTTAGAGATTCTGATTTAGGCCAGAGGGAGTCAAAATGATCTTGCAGTTTGAAAAACTCATGGGACCTAATCAAACTTACAAGCTTTTGCACAGCAAAGGAAACCATAAAAAAAAAAAAAAAAAAAAAAGACAAACTACAGAATGGGAGAAAATAGTTGCAAATGATGCAACTGACAAGGGCTTCACTTCCAAAATATACAAACAACTCATACAACAGCAAAAAACCAAACAACCCAATTGAAAAATGGGCAGAAGACCTGAATAGACATCTCTCCAAAGAACATATACAGATGGCCCACAGGCACGTGAAAAAAGCTCACTAAAACATCACTAATTATTAGAGAAATGCAAATCAAAACTACAGTGGGTGCCATTCACATCAGTCAGAGTGGCCATCATCAAATCAATAAGTCTACAAATAACAAATGCCGGAGAGGGTGTGAAGAAAAGGGAACCCTCCTACACTGTTGATGGGAACGTAAATTGGTACAACCACTACGGAGAACAGCATGGAGGTTCCTCAGAAAACTAAATGTAACACTAGCATATGACCCAGCAATCCCACTCCTGGGCATATATCCAGACAAAGCTTTCACTCAAAAAGACATATGCACCCGCAGGTTCACTGCAGCACTATTCACAATAGCCAGGACATGGAAACAACCTAAATGTCCATCGACAGATGAATGGATTAAGAAGGTGTGGTACATATACACAATGGAATACTACTCAGCTGTAAAAAAGAACAAAACCATGCCATTTGCAGCAACATGGATGGAACTAGAGATTCTCATACTAGGTGAAGTCAGTCAGAAAGCAAAAGACAAATACTGTATGACAGCACATACCTGGAATCTAATATGTGGCACAAATGAACCTATCTACCGATAAGAAACAAACTCATGGACATGGAGAACAGACTTGTGGTTGCCAAGGGGGAGAGGGAGGGAGTGGGATGGACTGAGAGTTTGGGGTTGGTAGAAGCAAACTATTACATTTGGAGTGGATAAGCCATGAGATCCTGCTGTAAAGCACAGAGGAACTGTATCTAGTCCCTTGTGATGGAACATGATGGAGGATAATGTGAGAAAAAGAATGTCTATTATAACTGAGTCACTCTGCTGTATAGTAGAAATTGACAGAACACTGTAAATCAACTATAATTTAAAAATTAAAAAAAAAAAGAAAAACTGCACAGGGTAATCTGATGAATAAGGCTGCGGACCACCAAATGCACGAGCTGGCCTCTCTCTGGTTCAGGGTCCTAGACAACTTGGAACTGTACTTTATGTGTGTGATTATCTGCTTCTCTGCTTCTCCACGGGACTGAACTGTCTGTCTTGCTCACCACTCCACATACCTGCCTTGTGACAGGGGCTCCAGAAATATCTATTAAATAAAGACTCAATCTCATAACTCTTAAGTTGTAAACACAACTCTGCAGGCCAAAAAAGAACCTCTTCTATGGGCCTGCATTTTTGTTTTACTGCAATTTCCATTTTTTTCTTCACTGACATGTGAAATACAACCTCCAAATCTGTAGTCTATCAGAAGCACTGCACCTTCTTGTAAATTAAAATTTAACAAGTTAAAAGCACTGAACTAAGGAGATCCTGTTGTGGCGCAGTGGTTAATGAATCCGACTAGGGACCATGAGGTTGCGGGTTCGGTCCCTGGCCTCGCTCAGTGGGTTAAGGATCCGGCGTTGCCGTGAGCTGTGGTGTAGGTTGCAGACGCAGCTGGGATCCGGCGTTGCTGTGGCTCTGGTGTAGGCCAGCGGCTACAGCTCCGATTCGACCCCTAGCCTGGGAACCTCCATATGCCATGGGAGTGGCCCCAAAAAGACAAAAAAAAAAAGCACTGAACTAAATACTCCCAAGTTTTTAAAAAATCAGTTTTCACAGAATTACTAATACCCAAGAACTCTATCATTTGTATGTTTGTTTTTAATTTTTGTCTTTCGTCTTTTTAGGGCCACACCCGCAGCACATGGAGGTTCCCAGGCTAGGGGTCAAATCAGAGCTGTAGCTGCTGGCTTACATCATAGTTCACGCCAACGCTGGATCCTCAACCCACGGAGCAAGGCCAGGGATCGAACCCGAAACCTCATGGTTCCTAGTCAGATTCGTTTCCTCTGCGCCACAGCAGGAACTCCCATAGGCTTTGTATGTTTAAATTCAGTGGTTTTGTTCAAAGCAGTGGTGATCTACTAGCCAAGTGGCACTTCCTAAAAGGGTCCTTTTAATGGACTGGAGACCAGAACGTGTCAGGACACAAGATGCTCCCCTGCTTGCAGTTGCCACGGGAAAGGGGGGCTCTTACTGGCGGAGGTCATACAGCTCTTTCAGACACGAGAAGCTGGGGGCCGATTTCTCCTGGTCGTGCTTCTCCTGGCTCCTCCTCCTCTGGCCCGAGGACTTCAGCTCCTCCACTTGGCTCTGGAGGTGATCGATGTTGGTTTGCAGGCATTCAATTGTTTCGGTCAGGCTGCAAGGAACAGAGGGGAGCCAGGGGCTGCTTGTCATATCACATCGAGGGCATAAGCCGCAGGGACAGCTGAGTTGCCAGCCACTCAAGCTGGCTTTTCTTAATTGGACAGGACTTCTCGTTCATCCCTATTCCCCACAGAGAATTCAGTGAAGTAACCTTACCCATATGGACCCGAACCCGCCACAGCCGTGTTCTATGCTAGTTTACACTGAATGACTTCTCCCTGGGGCTTCTTCGGTGGCGTCTAAAGTGTTTACCTCAGAATCTTCTGCTGTGAGGCCTTGCTGTCAGCAACGAGCTTGTGGTTTGTTTCCTCCAGTTCCCTCGCTGTGACATCTAACTGCTCATAAACCTTGGCGTGCTGCTCGTTCATCTGCCGGAGAAGCTCCACCTGCTTGGTCAGATACTGGGAGAGAGGGGGAGTGGGACCAGGTTACTCATTGAACAGCTAAGACACCTGCAGCATTCCAACACCAACTGGATCCTACAATTTGGTTCAATTTTTTTCTTTTTTTTTTGGTCTTTTTAGGGTCACGCCTGCAGCATATGGAGGGTCCCAAGTTAGGGGTCCAATCGGAACTACCGCTGCCGACCTACACCGCAGGCACCACAACATGGGACTGGAGCTATGTCTGCGACCTACCCCACAGCTCACGGCAACGCCTGATCCTTAACCCGCTGAGCGAGGCCAGGGATGCAGCTCACATCCTCATGGATGCTAGCAGGGTTGGTTAACTCCTGAGCCACAGCAGCAACTCCAAATTCGGTTCAGTTTTGACGCCGCTCAGTCCCACAAAACTGCCCCATTCAGGTGACAGTGGCAAGTCCCAGGGGCGCCAGTACTTTCCACCAACCAGCTATAAACTGGGGGGGGTCCCCATGACCTCCCCTCAGGCTCAATACTTCACTACAACAACTCGCAGAATGCAGGAAAGGCCCTGACTTACATTTACTGCTTTGTTATAAAGTGACCACAGCAAAGGAACAGCCACAGGGAAGGGATGTGTAGGGCGAGGGATCGGGGTGCAGAAGGGTAGGGGTGGGGGGGTCCCTCGCCCTCCCCAGGTGCTCCACCATGAGCACATCCATGTGGTCGGCAGCCTGGACACCCCCTTAGCCTTGCTTCAGAGTTTTACTGAGGTGCCTGCACAGGCACAGCTGATTACATCCCCAGCCCTGGGTCAATCAACTCAATCTCCAGCCTCTGTTCCTTCTGCTGAGGTTGGGGGACCTTCTAATCATATGGTTGGTTTCTCTGGCAACCAGTCCCTATCCCATCGCTGAGGAAATCCCAAGGGATCCTGGAGCACCTTACCAGGAACTGGGGACAAAGGTCGAACAGGCAGTTTTTCATCACACCACACCACCACAGGTTTAGTTAATGAAAAGAACTTTAAATCCCAAATTAAACTCCTTGTCCTCAAAGGAAATGAGGACTGGCCATCCTTTATATGCTGAGTTCCCCTAATGCTAACCAACATCTCATGTATTTCAAGGCTGGTCTACTCTACAAAGCACGTGACATGTATAAAATTAATATTCAACAGGAAAATCTAAGTGAGACACGATAATTCCACAAGAGAAAAAGCATGGAACACATGATCAATGTTTAAGCAAAAATATCACATTTTAACACAGATAAGAAAAGCCTAGGAGTTCCCGTTGTGGCTCAGTGGCAACAAACCTGACTAGCATCCCTGAGGATACAGGTTCGATCCCTGGCCTCGATCAGTGGGTTAAGGATCCCACGTTGCTGTGAACTGTGGTGTAGGCAGCAGCTGTAGCTCTGATTCCACCCCTAGGCTGGAAACTTCCCTATGCCTTGGGTGTGGCCCTAAAAAGCAAAAAAAAAGAAAAAAGAAAAAGAAAGAAAGAAAGAACAAGAAAGAAAAGCCTAAAGCGCAAGATTTTAGATGATTTTTGCTTGGAAAAAAAATCAATTTTTGGAGTTTCCATTGTGGTGCAACAGCAACGAACCGACTAGTATCCATGAGAAGGGGGGTCCGATCCCTGGCTATAGGATCCGGCGTTGCTGTGAGCTGTGGTGTTGGCTGCAGACATGGCTTGGATCCTGCATTATTATGGCTGTTGCTGTCACCGGCAGCTGCAGCTCCGATGGGACCCCTAGCCTGGGAACTTCTATATGTCGTGGGTGCAGCCCTAAAAAAAAAAAAGCAAAAAAAAAAAAAATTTTTTTTTCTTCTCTGAGACGTTTTGGACAAAAAATAGGGAAAAATATGGATTTAACCAGAAAAAGATGTGTGTGTGTGTGTGTGTGTGTGTGTGTTTATGTATGTGTGTGTATATACATATATATACACACTTTTTTTTGTTTGCTTTTTTTCAGGGCCACACCCGTGGCATACGGAGGTTCCCAGGCTAGGGGTCGAATCGGAGCTGCACCTGGCCGACACCACAGCCTCAGCCACAGCAACGCCAGATCCAAGCCTCGTCTGCGACCTACACCACAGCTCACAGCAACGCCAAATCTTTAACCTGCTGAACGGGGCCAGGGATCGATCCTGCAACCTCATGGTTCCTAGTTGTATTCGTTTCCGCTGCGCCACGACGGGAACTCCAGAAAAAGATATTTTAACTTAATATTATTCAAAGTTACTGTTAATTCCGTGAGAATGTTATCACCATAATTCTCCTCATGCATAAGAAATCTGCCAGATGATTTATCTGGGGACTGCTAAGCCTGTGTCTACACAGCCCAAGACAAAGGGGAATAGCTACAATCTGAATGCCTCAGTGCTAAGCTACCTTGATTCCCTCTCCTACTCAACTCCGCCTGAAGACGCATATGTTCTAAATGAAACAGCCCCAAGATTTCTCTGGGGCACAACCAGAAAGAGGAAAGAGATAGGTCTGAAACATAACCACTGGCCAAGTAGAAACAGACTAAAGACATGACTTGTCAAATGCTTTCCTTGAGGCTGCTTTCACATCTGTGCAAGTATTTGCAAAAAGCTAACAGGTCTTTCAAAGGTTGGGCGAAAGGACTTCTGATGGGCTCTTTAAATGGCAGTGTGGCAGAGCTGAAAAAAAGCCTACGAGGCCTTTTTTCAAATCCAGTTACACATCTTAGTGGCAATGTGTTGAGAAAACACTTACCTCTCCTATCTACTCATCTGAAATTCCTGACCGAGAGTATTTGGGAAATTCTTTAAAAGTGAGGAAACCCACGTGGCCTATCCAGCACCCACTTTATATAACATCCCCAGGGAGGGCTGGGCAGCGCCCTGTAATCAAGCAGTAATATTCTCATCAAAAAGTATGAATAAAGATTATAAAAAGCCTCCCCTGAGTTCAGGTCAGGGTTTGCTGCCATATGAATTTGTTGCACATTTAAGGAAAAAATATTATGTAATAGAGCCTTTCAGGTTGAGAATGGATAAATACACTTGTTTTCTTTTCTTTCCTTTTTTTTTTTTTTTGCTTTTTTTTAGGGCCACACTCGTGGCATATGGAGGTTCCCAGGCTAGGGGTTGAGGTGGAGCTGCAGCCACCACCCTACACCACAGTTCACAGCAATGCCGGATCTTTAACCCACCAATCGAGGCCAGGGATCGAACCCGCAACCTCATGGTTCCTAGTCAGATTCGTTTCCACTGCGCCATGACGGGAACTCTGAAAATTAAAAAATAAACGATGGATCCATTAGTACCCACCTTGTAGGACTGAGAGTATTCAATGAGATGGAGTGAGCACCCAGCATGGCCCCTGTAAAGGCCTGTGTTTATCCCTCACTCCCTCAGTTCCTATCATCTTCTCCTAGGAGTGTGTCCTCAACCTTACTGGCAATGTCCTGGTAGGTTCCTGTCACTAATGGGATTGGGGTTATTCTCTTAGGAATCTGGAGCAGAAAAAAAGGTTTGGGGAGTTCCCGTCATGGCTCAGTGGTCAATGAACCCGAATAGTATCCATAAGGATGCAGGTTCGATCCATGGCCTTACTCAGTGGGTTAAGGATCTGGTATTGCCATGAGCTATGGTGTAGGTCACAGATGCCGCTCAGATCCTGTGTTGCTGTGGCTATGGTGCAGGCCTGCAGCTTTGGCTCTGATTTGAGCCCTAGCCTGGGATCCTCCATATGCCATTAGTGTGCCCTAAAAAAGACGCACAAAAATGTTTATAGGAATATATATAACAGCTGCAGGAATTCTGCAAGCCACTTTATATCAAGTATCAGGTCTCAGGTATTCTATGGGACTGATTCCCAACACCTAAAAAAAGGCTGAAGAATGCATACACCAGACACTAAGCATTAATTGACACCAGGAGCTGTCCCTGCCCAGTGACGTGAATTTTCACATCCTCCAAAGGACACATCTGCCCAGTAGAGGGCAGGTGGGAGGCCAATTCCCACGGAAGTCTAGGTGGGCAGAGGATCAAAGGAGAGACGGCCTGAAGGGGGGTAGCAGTATAGCAGCAAAGAGCACAGGCTGTGGGGTCGGAATAGGGTCTGAAGTCCCACTCTGCCATTTCTAACTGGGTGACCTCTGGCAAGTAACTTAGGCTTGGATCCCATGATGCCGTGGCTGTGGTGTAGGCCAGCACTACAACTCCGATTCGAGCCCTAGCCTGGGAACCTCCATATGCAGCAGGTGTGGCCCTAAAAAGACAAAAACAAACAGACAAACAAAAAAAAAAACTTTACATGTGCTAAAATTCATCTGGGGGGGTTAATTAAAGTATAGGAACCTGGGGACATTTCCCCTAAAATTCTGAGTCAATGAGACTGGGGTAGAGCCAGGATTCTGCATTTTTAGTAAATCCCCAGGTGATCTCAGTCTAAGGGGTCCATGGATCGGATCCTGAATGTGGAAAACCCTGGAAGTGTCCCCTCCCGCAACCCTACATCTCTTTCTCTTGAGTCTAGAAGACATAGACACTCACTTGGATTGACAATGACTCTTAATATATACTACTTCTCCTCTCAGGACTTAGTTTAGTTGCAGTTATTCACTAAAATTAGGCTATATTTTAACTGTATCATAGCAGCATTTTTTTTTTCTTCTTTTTTTGGCCACTGGAGGTCTATGGAATTTGTGGGACAGGGATCAGAGCCCAGCTGCAGTTGTGACCTATGTTGCAGATGGGGCCACGCCAGGTCCTTTCAACCTGCTGTGCCTGGGGCGGGAACCGACAGAACCTGCTTCCAGGCGCAGCAAAGATGCTGCTGATCCCACTGCACCACAGCAGAAACTCCCAGAGCAGCATTTTTTGGTACCATGTTCCTATAATTCTAATCCGTTTAAATTATATACTACTTAACCATGAATGCTCCTTCCTAAATTCTCAGTTCACCTAAATACTGACTCTGCACAAATGGCTAATCTTGGCTACTACATTTAAGAAAACATTTTAGGAGTTCCTGATGCGGCAACATCTTGGGACTCAGGTTCAATTCCTGGCCCAGCCCAGTGGGTTAAGAATCCAGTGTTGCTGCAGCTGTGGCTTAGGTCTCAGCTGCAGCTCGGATCTGATCCCTGACCCAGGAACTCCATATGCCGTGGGGTGGCCAAAAAACCTCCAAAAAACAACAAAAAAATTTTTTTTTGTCCTTTTATGGCCACACCTGCAGCATATGGAGGTTCCCAGGCTAGGGGTTGAATCAGAGCTGTGGCTGCTGGCCTACACCACAGCCACAGCAACACCAGATCCAAGCCACATCTGGGACCTACACCATGGCTCACAGCAACGCTGGAACCTTAACCCACTGAGCGAGGCCAGGGATCGAACCTGCATCCTCATGGATGCCAGTCAGATTTGTTTCCGCTGAGCCAAGAAGGGAACTCCAAAAAAACATTTTAAATGGGTGATTTAAACATATACAAATGCAGAAAAAAATGGCTTAATGAACCCTCATGTATCCATCATCCAGTGTCAATAATTATCATTACAGAATCAATCTTGCTTTATTTCTACTCTTCCACTCTCCTTTCCCTAAGCATTTTAAAGCAAACCCAAGACATCTTTTTTTTTCTTCCTGTCCTTTGTCTTCTTAGGGCCGCAACCGAGGCATATGGAGGTTCCCAGGCTAGGGGTCGAAGCAGAGCTACAGCCACTGACCTACACCACAGCCACAGCAACGCCAGATCCCAGCCACTTCTGCAACCTACACCACAGGCAATGCCAAATCCTTAACCCACGCTCATGGCAACGCCGGATCCTTCACCCACTGAGCAAGGCCAGGGATCGAACCCGCATCCTCATGGCTGCAAGTTTGCCCTAGTCACGTTCGTTAACCACTGAGCCACGACTCGAACTCCCAAATCCAAGACATCTTAATTCAAGTGTACATATTTATATGTTTCTAAGCAATAAGACCTCATTTTAACCACAGTTCCAATCATACCATAACCTCCCCTGCAAATTTCTTAATATCATCTATTACATTTCAGTGTTAAAATTGTCCCATCTCTCATATAGTTCATCCAGCTTCATCTGTTGTCCTTATTTCCCACTCGAGGGGTACCTTTATCTTGAAATGGCAGAGTTGCCTCATTCCAAGCCATGATCCTCCTTCCTTTGGGGCCTTTATACCCAACCTCCCCTCTCCCAGAGGCTGGCTCCATCTAATCTTGCGGTCATGGACCTGAGAGGGTCCATGATCTTGGATGTGAGAAAAGCTACATCTTCCTTTTCATGAACTTCTGTCCTTTTTTTTTTTTTTTTTTAAAGGGCTGTACCTGTGGCATATGGAGGTTTCCGGACCAGGGGTAGAATTAGAGCTGTAGCCACCAGCCACAGCCACGTGGGATCCGAGCCGCACCTGCGACCTACACCACAGCTCACGGCAATGCTGGATCCTTAACCCACTGAGAGCGAGGCCAGGGATGGAACCTGTGTCTGCATGGATGCTGGTCAGATTCGTTTCCACTGAGCCGCAATGGGAATTCCCTTCGCTAACTTCTAATAGAAGTTCAGCACTTCAGTTATGAATGGAGGCAACAAGCCAGCAGTCTGAGTATGTGCCAAACGTAGGACTTCCTCACCACTACAGGCACAGATGCTCTCAGAGCACATGACAGTGGCTGCCTAGACTCACTGCTATTTGAAATTGCAGTTTTTAGACTGCCATTAGATCTTGGTATCTAATGAACCAATAAACACTTATATGAATATAGCACACATCAATCTTTTCACTGGCTTGATGGTCATTTCAATGTAACTGATTCCCTTTGTAATCTGATGTATTTTATGTATTTTAAGAGGATTGTCACAGACTCACGAGCCAGCCAAAGGAATCCACAGCACAAGAATGGCTAAAAACGCAAGATTATCCTTTAGATCTCCGTGCAAACATAAAGGCTTCAGAAACCTTTCTGGAGCACCCCGTCTAAAGCAGCACCACTCCCAGGCACTCTAGTAATGGCCCTCAAAAACTTCACACTTAGGGAGTTCCCGTCGTGGCTCAGCGGAAATGAATCTGACTAGCATCCATGAGGACACAGGTTTGATCTCTGGCCTCACTCAGTGGGTTGAGGATCGGCATTGCTATGAGCTGTGGTGTAGGTTGCACATGCAGCTTGGATCCGGCATTGCTGTGGCTGTGCTGTAGGCTGCAGCTGTAGCTCCGATGAGACCCCTGGCCTGGGAACCTCCATATGCTGTGGATGCAGCCCTGAAAAGACAAAGACAAAAAAACCCAAAAAACAAAAAACTTCACACTTATCTTTTTTTTTTTTTTGTCTTTTTGCCTTTTCTAGGGCTGCTTCCCGCGGCATATTAGAGGTTCCCAGGCTAAGGGTCTAATCGGAACTGTAGCCGATGGCCTACACCACATCCACAGCAACGCGGGATCCGAGCCGTGTCTGTGACCTACACCACAGCTCATGGCAACATCGGATCCTTAACCCACTGAGCAAGGCCAGGGAGCAACCTCACAGTTTCTAGTCGGATTTGTTAACCACTGCACCACGACAGGAACTCCAAAAAACTTCACACTTAGTAATAAACAACCAAATTGCTTACTTGTTAATGACTGTCTTTCTAACCCTCCTCAAAGGGAAGCCTAGACAGTATCTAGTCCATTTAGGAAAATTTTTGACACAAGGTAGGGACTAGATGGCAATTTCTAGGCTTCTGTTCACAACAGCTTATCATGCTCGGTATCGCGACTCAGACTGCTGGAATGTGGACAGACTTCACTGAAAGAGTCTGAGAAGGGCTTTGGTTATAGCCCTTTTGCAAAAAGGCCCTGTTAACCACTAATTCTTTCCCCTGTTGCTCCATTTACAGACTATTTCTCTGTGTTTATTCTCATGGCACAGGTATGCCCGGGGAATCTGAAAAAGACATTTTTTTTCCCGCCAGTGTCTTATGTGGGCCCCAAGATGTGGCTCCCTTTTAAAGAGGTAATACTCAAATTAGAGTTGAGCCCAATATAATGGAGACAAGTCAATATGCAAATGAGCACAAAGAAGCTGTTTAGAAAATGACAGTAGGTCCCCCTCATTTGACATATCAAACCCTGTGGGGGAAAAAACCCACAACAAAACCATGTAAGAACTTGTGATATTTTGGTCTGAGAGGGCTTGGCTTTAAGGGCAAGCTAAAGAATGGCAGGGAGCTTGTTTTCACGTGGTGGGAGTTTAATCCTATTATTATTAAGGCAAAACTAATCAGAAAAGCCCTTCCCTTCTCCAAGAACCTGTGAGAGGTTACCTAACAAAGGAAACGATTAAACTGGTCAGCAACTTTAAAGAAAAATGTTTAGCTTTCTCAGCCAAGTACGGACAGACGTGAGGCCAGAGAATCAGAATCCATGTAGTCAGATGCTGCTTTCAGGCTTGGCCTCCAAACCTTCCAATCAGCATTCATCAAATTTCTTCTGATTCCAGAAGGAAAGGGATTAGCAGGTTTCGACCCTTCATTCAAAAGTACAGCTTTGCTTCTCATCATCTGGTTTTCTCAGTTCAGACCTTTTGATACACAGCCTCGAATGTATCTGACTGGACTGCGAGATCCTAAAAATTCAAGTGCCAAAAAGAGCTCGAATATAAAAGTCTTTGCCGGGGAGTTCCTGTCGTGGCGCACTGGTTAATGAATCTGACTAGGAACCATGAGGCTGTGGGTTCAATTCCTGGCTTTGCTTAGTGGGTTAAGGATCCAGCGTTGCTGTGGCTCTGGCATAGGCCAGCGGCTACAGCTCCGATTGGACCCCTAGCCTGGGAACCTCGATATGCCACAGGAGCGGCCCTAGAAAAGGCAAAAAAAAAAGAAAAAGAAAAAGACGAAAGTCTTTGCCGAATTAAAGAGCAGTGGGTATTTAAGCAGCACAGTGGGGGCCGGGGAACACAGGCAAAGGGTCAACTTATAGGCCAGAGTTTCAGCGTGTAAGTTCCGTGTGTCATCTCACACGGCATGGAGTTTGTACAGAATGTCACCTCATCTAGGACAAGGTTCAGGTGATGGCGAAAAAGCTATAAATAGGCCACCTTTACAATTGAGGAAAACCTTTGAAGAAGGCCAGCGGGATTAACACCTATTTGCAGTGGGAGAACCCTGACCTGGAATGCTGGAACAGACAGACACAACCAGACTAAAAATGCATAAGGAATGGGGGAGTTCCTGCTGTGGTGCAATGGGTTCATGATCTGGCTTGTCTCTGTGGCAGTGCCAGTTCAATCCCCAGCTGGGCAAAGTGGGGTTAAGGATCTCGCATTACTGTAGCTGTCGGATTCAGTCCCTGACCCAAGAACTTCCATAAGCCGCGGGTGCAACCAGGGGGAAAAAAAAAAAAAAAAAAAGCATAAAGAATGGAAATTTGGCTTTTATTCAGCATTGGGATTACTCTTATATTAAGGATTACAGCCCAAATCCTCCGAATTTAGTATCAAAATGACCTTCCATAATACTGAAGAGATATTTTCCATTCCCTTTGAAAAACCTCTTTCCCCTGATTAAAATATTACATTTCTCCTGAAGGAAATTTAGGAATAAATAAAAAAGCGTGAATATGAAAATAAAAACCACCTATAATCTCACTATTAAGAACTTGGCTAGTTCTTAAGACCTATTTTCCAGTAATTGAAAAGGATTTTATTTTTTTCAGAATCACGATTCTTTCATTACTGAAACTCTTAAAATATGCATAAGTATACTGTACAATTTATACTGAGCAAAATACATGGGAGTTCCCTTTGTGGCCGAGTGGTAACAAACCCGACTAGTATTCATGAGCTTGCGGGTTCGATCCCTGGCCTTGCTCAGTGGGTTAAGGATCTGGCATTGCCGTGAGCTGTGGTGCAGGTCTCAGACGAGGCTGGGATCCCGCTTTGCTGTGGCTGTGGTGTTGGCCAGCAGCTGCAGCTCTGATTCAACCCCTAGCCTGGGAACCTCCATATGCAGCAGGCAAGGCCCTTTAAAAAAAAAAAAAAAAAAAAAAAAAAAGGCAAACCATATACACTCACATAATTTCATCACCTCAGAACAACCCTGTACCAATGTCATGCAAAGGCCCTCATCACCATTACACAGCAGAGCAAACAGTACCTGAAAGATAATTCACAGGCCTGAAGTCTAGCTATTTGCTACAGAATTGAGGGCTTAAATCTAAACCTTCTGATAAGCAAGCCAGGACTCCTACTTCCTTTCAAAATCTCCAGAGGTGGAGATCCATGGTGTAGGAATTATTGGCAGTGCTTGTAATCTGTATCTGTCCTCTCTTAAGGTACTAATTTTTTTTTTTCTTTTGTCTTTTTTGTCTTTTCTAGGGCCGCTCCTAGCCAAGTCTGCGACCCACACCACAGCTCACGGCAATGGCAGATCCGTAACCCACTGAGCAAGGCCAGGGATCGAACCCGCAACCTCATGGTTCCTAGTCGGATTGGTTAACCACTGCACCACAACGGGAATTCCTTAAGGTACTGATTTGACTAAGTATTTATTATCTACTATGTTTGAAAGACCAGGAATAAACACAGTAACAGCCTTCAGTGTTGCAAAGGGAAATGGGTGGTGGGGGGAAGAGAAGGAGAATCAAATAAATCAAGAAATAAGTATAACGTATAGTAGAATTTTGAGAAATGTATAGAGGGAGTGCAAAATGTTTCAAAATTTCCAAGGAGGACGTGAGCTCTTGAAAGACATAAGGTACACCTGTAAGGTCAGATGACTTTGATTCCTGCAGGGATAAAGCAGGTTTCCAAGCAGAGAAGCCACAGAAACCCAAGGCTGTAGGCTGCTCACACGGCTGCAGGAAACTCTAAGAGAATCTGATCGTGTGTGATGGTGTCAGATCTCATGACTTCTCAAAGCTTCCCTTCCTCCCCCTCATCCAGGACAGAAAATCTGGAGTCTTGAGGCTGAGTAAAAGCCACACAGGCTATAGGCATCTCTGAGACAATCATTACTTTTAATGTTTGTTTGTTTATTTTTCTTTTCCTGGGGCATATGGAGTTCCTGGGCCAGGGATCAGATCCGAACCGCAGTTGCAATCTACGCCACAGCTACAGGAACACCGGATCCTTTAACCAGCTGTGCTGGGCTGGGGATTGAACATGCACCCCAGAGTTCCAGAGACTCCACGGATCCTGCTGTGTCACAGTGGGACACAGCAGGATCCTCAATGTTTATTTAAACTCCTAAATGTTTATTTAAATTTTTTTTTTTTAACATTAAAAATGATACCTGGGAAACCACTGAGCAATTTTTCTAAGGACTGTTTGAAATTCACTAATGGCCTTTGAAAGCATACTTGTGTTCTCATCATGGCTCAGCAGAAGCAAATCCGACTAGGAACCATGAGGTTGCAGGTTTGATCCCTGGCCTTGCTCAGCTGGGTTAAGGATCTGGCATTGCTGTGGCTGTGGTGTAGGCGGGCAGCTGTAGCTCCGATTAGACCCCTGGCCTGGGAACCTCCATATGCCATGGGTGAGGCCCTGAAAAGCAAAAAAAAAAAAAAAAAAAAAGCAAGCAAGCAAGCAAGCATACTTGTACTTCTACTGGCAAAATATCCTCTGACAATTTCCTAGTTGTCTATTTCCATGATGAGTCATAGTTCAGAGGCGTTCGCCCCAGCATTTTCAGCAGTTCTGCACTATTCTTCATCTACTCTGAGTAGTTTGTTCCAGGACCATTTTCTGCCTGATTCAAACTTTCTCTGGGTGGGTAGGTTAAGAATTTATGTTTGGTTTTTAACTATATTTCGCTAAATTGAAAAAAAAAAAGATCATGTGTTACTTTTCGAAGCAGGAAAACTAATAAATATTCTAAAAAGTTAATTTAAAACTTGCACAGTGACTCGATGTATGTGAAGTTCAGGGGGGGCTAAACGAACCGAGGGTGCTGGTTAGTGGGGCAGCTGTCTGAGGAGCTATGATAATGGTCTCACGCCTTATCTGGCTGTTGGCTGCATGGGTGTGTTTATGAAAATTGTTTGAACTATATACTTAGCATTTGTGCCTTTTTCTTTTTTCTTTTCTCTGTCTTTTTGCCTTTTTGCTAGGGCCGCTCCCGCAGCATATGGAGGTTCCCAGGCTAGCAGTCTAATCGGAGCTGTAGCCGCCGGCCTACACCACAGCTCACGGCAACGCTGGATCCTTAACCCACTGAGCGAGGCCATGGATCAAACCCGAAACCTCATGGTTCCTAGTGGGATTCGTTAACCACTGAGCCATGACGGGAACTCCTGTGCCTTTTCCTGCATGTACTTTTTTAAAAAGTTTACTTAAAAGAGGGGGGAAAAAAAAGACAAGATTTGAGTAAGAAAAGACCTTATAAAGGTTAGGGGGCTTCTGAAGGATATTAGGGTATAAGAGGCACATATTGCAAAGGTACCCTTCATTTGTTTGTTTAATTTTTCTTTTTTGGCCACTCCAAGGCATATGGAGTTCCCGGGCCAGGGGTCAGATCCAAGCTGCAGTTACAGCCTATGCCAGCTGCAGCAATACCAGATCCTTTAACCCACTGTGCTGGGATAGGGATCAAAGCTGAGTTCTAGGGCTGCAGAGATGCAACCGATCACGTTGCAGCACAGTGGGAACTTTGAGTAGAGAATTAAACCCTTTGGCTGCCTGGTTATTTTTATTTATTTATTTTTGGTCTTTTTGCCATTTCTAGGGCTGTTCCTGCGGCATATGGAGGTTCCCAGGTTAGGGGTTGAATCGGAGCCGTAGCCACCGGCCTACGCCACAGCCACAGCAACACAGGATCCAAGCCGTGTCTGCAACCTACACCACAGCTCACGGCAACGCCGGATCCTTAACACACTGAGCAAGGCCAGGGATCGAACCTGCAACTGCATGGTTCCTAGTCGGATACGTTAACCACTGAGCCACAACGGGAACCCCTGCCTGGTTATTTTTACAAGAGCTTCAGGCCTTCCTTGTTTTAGTCTCAGAGAGAGACCTTGGAAGTCTGTTGGGACCTGCAAGTCAGCCTGGGCAGAGGTGGGAACCTGGTCTGTGGGAGTTCCCTGGCTAGTAAGTGGGCTTAGCTAGAACTGCCTCTTCATTTCCCATTTAACCCCATTCCCATTGACTTTTAGGAAGCAACTTATTAAAAAAAGAAAGAGGAAGTTCCCCTTGTGGTTCAGCAGGAACGAACCCGATTAGTATCCATGAGGTTGCAGGTTTGATTCCAGGCCCCGCTCAGTGGGTTAAGGATCCATTGCTGCTGTGAGCTATGGTGTAGGCTGCAGACTCAGCTCAGATATGGCGTTGCTGTGGCTGTCGTGCAGGCCAGCAGCTGCAGCTCTAATTCGACACAGCTCTGATTTGACCGCCTAGCCTGGGAATCTCCATATGCTACAGGTATGGCCCTAAAAAGAAAAAAGAGAGAGAAAGAAAGAAAGTAAGCCAACCATAATGGCAGAGAAGAAATCTAAGACAATGCTGTCCTTAGCCAAAAAACTGCTCTGGATAAAGAGTAAAATATTGAAGGCTACATTACATTAGATGGTGGAGTGTTATTTATAGATTTGGACGCTCTCAAAGATCTTTGGCTCTTTTTTCAGAATGGCAATGATCGGTTTTAACTGTTTAATCATCCTCAATACTTCAGAAAAGAAAACAAAGGTAGAAAGACAAGTAACTTAGATTATAAAGTAATTGTGGTAGTTCCCTTTGTAGCTTGGGGAAATGAATCTGACTAGCATCCATGAGGATGCAGGTTCAATCCCTGGCCTCACTCAGTGGGTTAAGGATCCGGCATTGCTGTGAGTTGTGGTGTAGGTCGCAGGTGAGATTCGGATCTGGCATTGCTGTGGCACTGGCTTAGGCTGGAAGCTACAGCTCTGATTGAACCCCTAGCCTGGGAACCTCCATATGCCATGGGTGTGGCCCTAAAAAGATAAATAAATAAATAAATAAGGCAATTGTGTTTGTAATCTCCCACACTAACAGGTATCAGTCCCTAATTAAAAAAATATTTGGACTTTTTTCATCTATACTTGGGAGATACACTAAAATAAATATCTGCTCTGTTATTCAGGCATAGGGATTTATAAGTGCCTTCATAGGAAACATTAATACAGTGTATTAAGGCAGCTCGATACCAAAAAAACCCCCAAAAACCCCATCAAAAATGGGCAGAAGATCTATGGAGCTCCTCGTGACTCAGTGGTGAACGAATCTGACTAGCATACATGAGGATGCAGGTTCGATCCCTGGCCTCGCTCAGTGGGTTAAGGATCCAGTGGTGCCATAAGCTGTGGTGTAGGTCCCAGACGTGGCTTGGACCCTGCGTTGCTGTGGCTGTGGTGTCGGTTGGCAGCTACAGCTCCAATTCAACTCCTAGCCTGGGAATCTCCATATGCCGCGGGGGAGGGCCTAAAAAAGAAAAAAAAAAAAAAAAAAAAAAAAAATTATTGGATTTCCCTTCATGGCTCGGTGGAAATGAACCCGACTAGGATCCATGAGGCCTCACTCAGTGGGTTAAGGATCCGGCGTTGCTGTGGCTGTGATGTAGGCCAGTAGCTACAGTCTGACTGGACCCCTAGCCTGGGAACCTCCATATGCTGTGGGTGTGGCCCTTAAAAGACAAAAAAAAAGGGGGGGAGGGCAGAAGATCTAAAGAGACAATTCTCCAAAGAAGACATACAAACGGCCAAAAAACACATGAAAAGATGTTCAACATCACTCATTATTAGAGAAAGGCAAATCAAAACCACTATGAGGTACCACCTTACACCAGCCAGAATGGCTGTCATCAAAAAGTCTACAAACAATAAATGCTGGGGAGCTCCTGTCCTGGCTCAGTGATTTAACAAATCCATCTAGGAACCATGAGGTTGCAGGATTGATCCCTGGCCTTGATCAGTGGGTTAAGGATCTGGTGTTGCCATGAGCTGTGGTGTGGGTCGCAGATGGGTCTCGGATCCCGAGTTGCTGTGGCTCTGGCATAGGCCGGCGGCTACAGCTCCGATTAGACCCCTAGCCTGGGAACCTCCATGTGCCGAGGGTGCAGCCCTAAAAAGACAAAACAACAACAACAAAAAAAACAATAAATGCTGGAGAGGGTGTGGAGAAAGCTTATTACACTGTTGGTGGGAATGTAAATTGGTGCAACCACTGTGGAAAATAATATGGAGATTCCTCAGAAAACTAAAAACACAATTACCATATAATCCAGCAATCCCAATTCTAGGTATACATCTAGGAAAGAACCATAAATCTAAAAGATACCTGCACCTCAGTGTTCACCGCAAGATTCTACAATAGCCAAGACATGTAAACAACCTAAATGTCCCTCGACAGAGGAGTGGATCAAGAAGATGTGGTACATATACACAATGGAATATTACTTGGCCATGAAAAGGAAAGAAATAATGGCATTTGCAGCAACATGGCTGGACCCAGAAATTATCATGGTACGTGAAGTCGGTCAGACAGTGAGATACAACATCATATGCTATCACTTACATGTGGAATCTAAAAAAAGGTAACATGAACTTCTTTGCAGATCAGATATTGACTTACAGACTTTGAAGAATTTATGATTTCCAAAGGAGACAGGATGGGGGGTAGGGGGGGATAGGCTGGGGGTTTGGGATGGAAATGCTATAAAATTGGGTTGTGATGATTGTTGTACAACTACAAATGTAGTAAAATTCACTAAAAGAATACAGTGTATCAAGGTGATGTTTCTACCCAATAGAAAGAAATGCACCTCACAGTATGTGAGAGTCTTCATGTATAAGCCCTAGGACGACTGAGATCTTCCAATGAGTTTAAGAACAAAGTCTATGAAACAAAATTGGAATGAGTTCCTTGACCACATATGACATTTGGCTAGTTTAATAGTTTAAAAATGTCTGGTTTTCCTGCTTGTTTAGGTTTCTGACAAATTCTAAAAGCAATAAATTCAGTTTTGGGTATGGCATGTTCTATGCTCTTTTGATAGAGAAATGTGCTAAAAACGATAGCTGGTCACTTCAATATCATCACAATTCTAGGAAAGATACACTTTGCTATAAAATTATAAAAGTATACCTCAGTCACATCATTGGCTGAATTTGTAAATCCTGAATCCTGATTGGGGGGGTGGATCTATTGTATGTACCTTTTTTTTTTTTTGGCCGCACCACAGCATGTGGAGGTTCCCAGGCCAGGGACTGAACCTGAGCCACAGCAGTGACAATGTAAAATCCTAAACCTGCTGCACCACAAGGGAACTCCTATTCTGTGTATCTTAATTACGGTGTAAAATTAAGGATACTGAAATGATACATGAAGTATCTTAGTTTTAATGACAGGTTTATTTGTATTCAAAAATTGAAATCTGTGTAATTTTGGATGGTGTTTTTCTACTTCTTTGCATTTCCAGAACCTGGTTCAGTATATAGTCAGAACTCAGTAAGTTCTTTTTTTTTTTTTCCGCCTTCCTTTTTAGGGACACACTGGTGGCATATGGAAGTTCCCAGGCTAGGTGTCGAATCGGACACCTTAGCCACAGTAACAAGGGATCCAAGCCGTGTCTGTGGCCTACACCACAGCTCACGGCAAGCGAGGCCAGGATTTGGACTCGCCTCCTCATGGATACTAGTCAGATTTGTTTCCACTGTGCTACAATGGGAACTCCCAGTACGTTCTGACCATGATGCATGGCTTCTACGTTCTAAGGCCTTTTATATTTTTTTTGGCACCAAGACACAAAAGTCTTGGTGCCACTGTACCAATTTGAGGGGAGAGAGTTGTACTTTAAGCGCAAGGCTCTTTTCGGGGTACACGGGGAGTCTGGTGCACGACATGTTCTAATGGGACAATTGTCTAGTTAATATCTATCGCGATCATCTTGTGTGTGTGGCCTACACATAACAGGGTTACTTTAATGCGACCTGAATCTAGCATCTTTCATTTTAGTTGGTCAGACTAGGGAAAAAGGAGTATTTTAATTTTTAAAATCTACTAAAAATGTCAATAAATCAAGATCACAGCAGGGAGAAAGAAACAGCTCTTTTATGATTACTTCTTTGAAAACAGGTACTACCATTTAAAATTTTTTCATCCCTCATGGACTTGGGAGAATAGACTTGGGGTTGCCAAGGGGGAGGGGGCAGGGGGCGGGAGGGGGAGGGACGGGGAGTTCGGGGTTAATAGATGCAAACGACTGCCTGTGGAGGGGATAAGCAGTGAGATCCTGCTGTATAGCACCGGGAACTATAGCTAGTCACTTGCGATGGAACATGATGGAGGATAATGTGAGAAAAAGCATATACATATGGCTGAGTCACTTTGCTGTACAGGAGAAATTGACAGAACAGTGTAAATCAACTATAATGAATAAAATAAAAGTCTTAAATAAAATAAAAATTTTGCATCAAATTTAGGACAGTGTTTGCTGAGGGGAGGGCATGTAACCGAGGAGGGGTTATAGGGGGAGCCTTCACAGTGCTTAAGTGGATCCTTTTTTCAAGCTGGGTGAGTGTTCACGGTATTATTCTCTTGTACCTCTTTGCATAGCTTCACTTTTGCACAATTCTTTTTTTTTTTTTTTTCCTGGGCAGCATACATACGGAGTTCCCAGGCCAGGGATCAGATCTAAGCCACAGGTGGGACCTAAGCTACAGATGCAGCAAAGCTGGGTCCTTCAACACCCAGTGCTGACCAGGGATCGAACCTGTGTCCTGGTGCTTCAGAGACACTGAGAATCCCATTGCACCTTGGCAGGAACGCCACGATTCATTTTTTTTTTTTAAGAAAAAAGTGAAAAATTATGTATACTATTCACAGCTTTCTTTTGTTTCACATACTGGACCACTTACATCCAGGACACTTCACCCAGGGTGAAGAGAGAGATTTCTCTCATCATAGCAGATTTTATGTGTTGAGAAAGCTTAGAGAAAGTAAAAATCAACTTCCACACCTTCCCAATGGTTTTTTTTTTTGCTTTTTAGGGCCACACCCACGGCATATTGGAAGTTCCCAGACTAGGGATGGAAACGGAGCTACAGCTGCTCGCCTACACCACAGCCACAGCAACACGTCTAACACCTACACCACAGCTCATGGCAATGCCCGATCCTGAACCCACTGAACGAGGCCAGGGACCGAACCTGCATCCTCATGGATACTAGTCGGGTTCATTAACCACTGAGCCATAAAGGGAACTCCTCCCAATGGTTCTTTATTCTCAAAAAAGTCTCTTATGCGATGTTAAACATTGCTCTTAATTGCAAATGTTATTTCAGTGGAACAGGATTGGTACAACGGCAGCGACATGCCACACCCCAAAGGCGACTCTCCCGGCTGAGTAAATACCTCGATTTCCTGTAACTGCTCCTGATTGGTTGTGTACATCTGCTGAAGAGAATCCTCCAACTCTGTGTTCCGATCCAGCAAGGTCTTCCCAAGCTCAGCCGCAAGCTGGAGATCTAGCACAACAGGTAAAGCTCAGAAAAGCACAAACGATTCCACTTCAACATCTTATATAACCCAGTTCTTAAAATAAGAATGAACCAAGACCCAACCTAACATATAAAGTTGAAGTCAGATCCCAGAGGAAGGTGGAAATGGCACAGAAGGAAACCTGGGTTCTACTCAAAATTCAGCTGAATTGGGGCCTTTTACCAGGTAACGTACTGGGTACCCTTACTTGTTAAGACGTGAAGGACAGAGATCTACTTTCTGGAGGTGCATTCATTAGTTTAGCAAGGATCGTTCAGCACTGCGATGCCTAAGATCATAATTATTTGCTTACGGACTGGACTTAATCATGTGATGGTTGTCTACTTTTTTGGATGGACGGTTAAGCCAAAGTAGTCTTTCCACACTCTCTAAAGTTCCCATGAATCTGACAGCTGTGAGAGCAACGCTCAAAGTAAAGTGTGTTCTGGAGTTCCTGTTGAGGCACAGTGGAAAAGAATCCAACTAGGAAGTAGGAGATTGCAGGTTCAATCCCTGGCCTCGTTCAGTGGGTGAAGGATCCAGCGTTGCTGTGGCTGTGGTGTAGGCCGGCGGCTACAGCTCTGATCGGACCCCTAGCCTGGGAACCTCCATGTGCTGTGGTGCGGCCCTAAAAGGCAAAAAACAAACAAACAAACAAACAAACAAAAAGCAAGCAAGCAAGAAAGCCAAGTGTGTTGTGTTGTGATAGGTCCTGGCCTCCTAAAGGGACTAAACGTTTAGTCAAGAAAAGGGAAAAAGCATCAGTGATGAGAACACTGCCTCTGATCTCTCTCATTTTTCTTCCCGTTTCTCTCCATGCCCTTCTCCAGGATGAACAAACCAGATGCATAGAGCAACAGTAGTTTGTGTGGTAACTCAGGTCGTAGCTTATACTTTCATTTAACACAGAACCATGTCTATTTAAACCTCATTTTTCAATGCTGTCTTCATAGGCATATATGCACCTAAGACAGGATTTGTATTATATACAATCCTAGAAATAAAAATTTAGTGATACAAAAAGGGACAACAGGAGTTCCCATCGTGGCTCAGCGGTTGAGGAACCCCACTAGTATCCATGAGGATGTAGGTTCGATCCCTGTCCTTGGTCAGTGGGTTAAGGATCCGGCGTTGCTGTGAGCTGTGGTGTAGCTCGAAGATGGGGCTCAGATCCCACGTTGCTGTGGCTGTGGTGTAGGCCGGCAGCTGTAGCTCTGACTGGATCCCTAGCCTGGGAACCTCCATATGCTGCAAGTGTGGCCCTTAAAAGACAAAAGACAAAAAAAAAAAAAAACCAAAACGTGGCAGGGGGGTGACAACAGTTCTAATATAGGTAACTAAGCACTTACCTGCATAGTAAATGTCACAGAGCCATCTTTTGATATAGTGGGAAATGCCCTGAATTGAATCTGGGGTCTTGTCTCGACTGCCATTTACCAGGTGAACCCTTTGAATATAATGACTTTATTTATTTTTGCTTTTTAGGGCTGTACCTGCCGCATATGAAAGTTCCTGGGCCAGGGGTCAAATTGGAGCTGCAGCTGAAGCCTACACCACAGCCACAGCCACACCGGATCCTTAACCCACTGAGTGAGGCCAGGGATCCTCCCAGAGATAATATCGGGTCCTGACCGAGAACTCCAAAAAGCCCTGCTTTCTTAACTCCCCCACATCAAGAGGAGACATCAGACAGCAAATAAGGAAACTTGCAAACTGTGAGAAACACTAGTCGTCCACACAGTCAGTGACATCAGACATGGTTCTGGGCACTGTGGACATAAGAATAAACTCAGCTAAAAAATCCTCTGCTCTCATGGTGCTTATTATCCTCTCCTGGAAGAAAGAGCAGGACAAAATACACACTAGGCAGCAACAAGTGCTCGAGAGAAAAAAAACAAAGCATGGAAGGCAGCAGGAAGAGTGTGGGTGTGGCAGGTTGAAATTTAAGAACAAGAGACAATGGTGGCTCAAGAAGTGAAGGAAGTGGATGAATGACCCAGGTAGATCTATTCAGGGGACCAGCCTTCTAGGCACAGGCGAAACAAGAGCAAAGACCTTGGGAGGACGTATGACCGGAGTTAATGAGGAGGTCAAGATGGCTCAAGCAGAGTGTGAGTGAGTGTGAGTGTGTGAGTGTGTGTGTTGGCCTGGGGCAGTAGGAGACAAAGAGGGGCTCCAAGGTTGGCCAGCTTGTCAGGGCCTAAGGTCAAGAATTGATTTTTAGAGCTCTCGTCATGGCTCAGTGGAAATGAATCTGACTAGCATCCATGAGGACGCAGGTTCGATCCCTAGCCTCGCTCTGTGGGTTAAGGACCCGGTGTTGCTGTGAGCTGTGGCGTAGGACATGGGTTTCAGCTCCAATTCGACCCCTAGCCCAGGAACCTCCATAGGCCGTGGGCGTGGCCCTAAAAAGACAAAAAGAAAAAAAAGAATTGGTTTTCAGGTTTTCACTCTGAGTGAAATGGAACCTAGTGAAGACTCTTGACAGGACGACCCCGGCGGTTGTGTAAACAGACTGAAAGGGAAGACAGTGGCATTGGGGTGACAGGATATTGCGGTCATCTGGGTGAGAGATGACGGTGGCTTAGCCTAGAGCGGCAGAGATGGAAAGAAGTGCGGGATTCTGACTATGTTTTGAAAGTGGAACTGGAAGGATGGTTATGATTAACACATATTGATATGGGATATGGTGTGTGAGAAAGAAAAGAAACCTCTGGGTTTGGGGAGAATACACAAATGATCTATTTTATTTTATTTTTTATTATAGTTGATTTACAATGTTCTGTCAATTTTGGCTGTAAAGTGAGCCAGTTTTGTGTGTGTGTGTGTGTGTGTGTGTGTGTGTGTGTGTGTGTGTATTCTTTTTCTCACATTATCCTCCAACAAAGGATCTATTTTATTTTATTTTATTTTTTGGTCTTTTTGCCTTTTGAGGGCTGCACCCACAGCACATAGAGGTTCCTCAGGCTAGGGGTCCAATCAGAGCTGCAGCTGCTGGCCTGTACCACAGCCACAGCAATGCAGGCTCCGAGCCTCCATCTGGGACCTATACCACAGCTCATGGCAACACTGGATCCTTCACCCACTGAGTGAGGCCAGGGATCGAACCTGCAACCTCATGGTTCCTAGTCAGATTTGTTAACCACTGAGCCATGACGGGAACTCCAAAGGATCTATTTTAGAAAGGGAGATCTCTGAGGAGACGTGACAGCTAGAGCTTGAAGGATGAGGACCTCACCATGAGAAAGGCAGGCAGAGGCCCAGAGGCAGGAGAGAACCTGGCACACTCTACAGCCTGACAGAGAGCCAGTGTGAGTGGCGTGAGGGAGGCTGGAGAAGCAGGCAGGGATCGAGTCATGCACAGTTTCACAGGCCATGGTAAAGAGAATGCACTCTTTTTTTTTTTTTGGCAGCCCTGCAGCATGTGGAGTTCCCAGGCCAGGGATCAGATCCGAGCCCCAGTTGTGACCTACAGATTCTTTAACCCACACTGCCAGGCCGAGGCTTGAACCTGCATCCTGGTGCTGCAGAAATGCCACTGATCCCTTTGAGCCACAGTGGGAACTCCAAGACAATCTGAATTTTATTTTACCTATGATGTAAAGTCATTTCACTTAGTGTGGAAAAATATACTTATTATGAAAACAGGGACACTCACCACATGTGAATTGTAAAAAATGTTTAGAGGTTAACAAATAAGGTTTAACCTGTATTCATTATGACCTAGATATTAAAACCTTACCTAGAGCATGACACTGTAAATCAACTATATGTTTTTTTTTTTCTTTTTACGGCCACACCTGAAGCATGTGGAGGTTCCCAGGCTAGGGGTCCAATCGGAACTGCAGCTGCCGGCCTACACCACAGCCACAGCAACCCGGGATCCGAGTTACATCTGCAGCCTACATCACAGTTCATGGCAACACCAGATCCTTACCTCACTGAGCAAGGCTAGGGTTGGAACCCACATCCTCGTGGATACTAGTCAGATTTGTTTCTGCTACGCCAATGGGAACTCCCTAAATCAACTATGTTTTAATTTAATTTTTTGGTCTTTTTTTTTTTGCCTTTTCTAGGGCCACTTCCCACGGCATATGGAGGTTCCCAGGCTAGGGGTCTAATTGGAGCTGTAGCCACCGGCCTCCACCAGAGCCACAGCAACGCAGGATCCGAGCCGAGTCTGCGACCTACACCACAGCTCCCGGCAACACCGGATCCTTAACCCACTGAGAAGGCCAGGGATCGAACCTACAATCTCATGGTTCCTAGTCGGATTTGTTAACCACTGCGCCACAACGGGAACTCCACTATATTTTAACTTAAAAAAAAACAAAAAAAAGATTGATAGGAAAAAAACCCCTTAACCTAGAATTAGTGGTAACGGGAAAGCAACAACTTTTGCTACCTGGCACTGTCCGTTTGAGAGTATAATTAGCATTGTACTTGGTTAGTTTCTCCTGAGAAAACAAAGCAGCAAAATCCACCACATACCACTCTAGCTCATTTCAAAACATTTTACACCCTTTTAAAATAAAACAGAATGCTGTTGGTAGAGAGCTGTTAAGATACATTCTTTTGTGATTTACATATTAACAATGTCTATTAATGTACCTAAGGTTTTGGATACCAAGGCTATGAAATAACAGCCTGTATTCACAAGACAGAGAACCCTTGCCAACTGCGCAAAGCATTTAAGAGACATTAATTTTTTTTTTCTTTCTTTTTTTTTTTTTTTTTTTTTTGGCAGAGCCCGTAGCATGTTCCCCAGGCAGGGATCAAGCCTGCAGCAACAAACAGCGGTGACAACGCTGAATCCTTAACCGCTGTGCCACAAGGGAACTCCAAGGGACATTCATTTTTATATCTTTTCAAGGTAGTTAGCCCACATTTTCCACCAAGAAGCACAAAGATGCTAAGCAGCCTGACAAAATCTAGGTGGTGAGTCACAAGCAAAAGAGAAAACACTGTCCACAGATGTCAACGTTCCCCCCTCACGATTCTCTATGACCCACGTGCCCACAGTTTTAAGTCTATGGGCTGCGATGTTCACACATTTCTTTGCTTAAGGTGGAGGTTTCACATTCTCCTAGTTGAGGTAGTTTATCTTTCATGTGTTTTTGCAGATGGCAAGGGGAAATTAGAGCTGAGCTCAGCTACTGCCTGAGCTGCCAGGGAAAACACATACAACCCCAGGCAAGTTAATATCTTGTTTTTACTAAGGGCAAAAGGAACTACGTGGGGCTGAGATGTTCCGGAAATAATTATTTTGTACTCACAGGCTGTGTAACATGTATACACAGCCCCGCGTAGGAGCCATCACGCTGAATTATTAAGGACAAAGCATGTAAACATCACCCAGACATCACTCAAGTCTCTCCTGGCCTCTGATAAAGTGGTGAGTAATCCCCCCCTGGGAAGGACCAGAGACTCACCAAAGATAATCTTTTTTTTTTTTTTTTGTATTTTTAGGGCTGTGCCCGCGGCATATGGAGGGACCCAGGCTAGGGGTCAAATCAGAGCTTTAGCTGCCGGCCTACACCAGAGCCACAGCAACACGGGATCCGAGCTGCATCTGCGACCTACACCCACAGCTCACGGCAACGCTGGATCCTTTAACCCACTGAGCGAGGCCAGGGATCGAACCTTCGTCCTCATGGGTGCGAGTCAGATTTGTTTCCACTGAGCCACGACAGGAACTCCCTCACCAAAGATATTCTTAACTAGCTGATCCCAGGAGTTCCTGCCATGGCTCAGCGGTAATGAACCTGACTCGGATCCATGAGGATGCAGGTTCAATCCCTGGCCCCACTCAGTGGGTTAAGGATCTGGTGTCGCCAGGAGCTATGGTGTACGCCAGCAGCTGTAGCTTCCATTCGACCCCTAGTGTGGGAACTTCTATAAGCCTCAGGTGCAGCCCTAAAAAGCAAAAACAAACAAAACAAAACACGCTGAGCCCCAGAAGCCAGACTAACTTGAGACTACCGTCAACTACTTTCATACACTTAGGAAACTACCTATGCTACTTAATACTTTCCTGCTCCTGCTGCTGCAAAAAGAGATGCCGAGTATAGCACTCTTCCGGCAAACAGCAAACAGAAGAATCTGAGACTTGTCCTGATCGCAATCCTTATTTCCAGTTAAACTAAGCCCCAGCCTGGCTCAGTAACCTGAAGTCTCAGCCTCCTACATATTTCATAGGATGTTTAAGGATAGAATTCGGGCAAAACAAGTCTCAACTACAAGAAAGCATCTGTGAAGTCACACTGTATAATAGGACATTACTTCATCTGTTAGTTTAAAGACAAGAGTCTTTTTTGGTCTTTAAAAAAAAAAAAAAACAAAAAAAAACCCAACGCTCACTTCCTGTTGTGTTAGCATCTGGCTTCCATAACCAAAAGGAGCCCAAACCTGGCAGTAAGCCCAAGAAGGTTTTTTAAATAACTAGGGGGGGAATGGGAGAATATTCAATGTCCTTTATTTATATTTTTAATTAATACACCAAAGAAAAGGAAACAATATAGTTTTGAAGCCTTATGCACCTGTTTAACTCACTTTGCAAAAAGGATTTTCATTAAGAGATTGTCTTTTCTAAATCCTAGTGAACCGGCATAGGCAGTCACTAAAAATACCACAGATTTACTGCAGACTTGAGAACTGCAACCTTTCAATACCTTCATGTTTCATATTCTTCTGCTAATCAGTCTTTGCAAGTGATGACAGTCTATTTTAACAGTGTGAACTGTTAACTTCAAACCGATACTCTACTCAGCCCTATGCCTTCGGCAAAAAATTAGCGCTAGCAGTCAAGAGATTTTTTTTTTTTTTAAAGATCTTCCTCCCAGAATTCTGAAATCTTTATATTCCACTGCTATTACCTTTCTCTTATTTTACTTTGGTGTTTTCAAAAACCCAAGGACATCGTATTCCCATGTTAGCTGGAGTGTCCAGCAGTAATCCAATAACGTTAAGGCTGAAAGCTTTTGCTGTTACAAAACCAAATGCGTCATTTGGTGAGGCTTCTGTGTAACTCCTGTTGCCAACGTTACTATAATTGGGAAAGCAAAAAACCCGGAATATAAACATCCAGAAAAATGATGGTGTCAGTTTTAATGACCCTCCAGACAGTGATTCAGCAAATTAGTTGCTCACATGGAACAAACGTACTCATCTTGAAAAGAAATAGCAGACTTAGGATGCATTTAAACTAAGACTTCATCTGCTGAACCACAGAGCAGAAACCCGAATCCTTATTTGAAGCTTGCACAGCTCACCAAAGGACAATTATAACAGCAGCTCTTCCAAAAGAAAACCCAGTCTCTGAAGTCTTTCCACCTTGTTCTCTGGGACACATTTCAAAGCAGGCACCATCATTACCTGCACAGGAGGCTCCTGCTGTCCCAGAAAGGATCTGACCCACAAGAGATCATTGTCAGTATTCTTACTGCGCCAACTTAGCCCTCTGACAAAAGGCGGTCTCATCATCAAAGCGTTTTGGAAAAGCAAAGGGTTTTCTCCTTCTGCCTGCACACAGCTTTGCAGGTTTCCAACAAGGTAATGGTAAACCAGAGCCTTCTGAGGTTAGAAGCTTTCAGTAATTTTACTTTATTATTATTATTATTTTTTTGTCTTTTTGCTATTTCTAGGGCCGTTCCCGCGGCATACGGAGGTTTCCAGGCTAGGGGTCGAATCGGAGCTGTAGCCACTGGCCTACACCAGAGCCACAGCAACGTGGGATCCAAGCCGAGTCTGCAACCCACACCACAGTTCATGGCAACGCTGGATCCTTAACCCACTGAGCAAGGCCAGGGATCGAACCCACAACTTCATGGTTCCCAGTCGGATTCGTTAACCACTGCGCCACGATGGGAACTCCAATCCAGTCTATTTAAATGATGCCTCCATGTGCGAAAGGGAAGAAAACACTGTAGTTCTATGACTTTGAGAACAGGATCTTAGAAAGCTGTTTCAGCAGCTCTTTCCAAACACGGCTCTCTCCGGAAAATTAACAGTGAAGATGTTAAAAAAGGGACAGATGTGTGCACTGCATAAAATCCCATTAGATCTGCTTCTCCAACTGTTGAAGACGTCAGACCTGCTCCCAAACTTTATTCAGCAGCAAGTATCTAGGGAGGGGTCACCCTGCCAGGCTGTGTGGTGGGCACACACCAGGAGGCAGCAGCATCTCTACTCAAGAGATTCCTAGATGGTCCACTTCATGAGTAGGATCCTGTCTACACTACTGTGTGGACAGACTCTGTGGCTCCACTGCCTAGATGACACAGAGCAGATAACAAAAAGCTTTGAGAAATTAACAAATTAAAAAAATCCGTGAGAGGGATGGACTGGGGGTTTGGGATTGGCATATGCACACAGAGGTATATGGACTGATTGGCCAGTGGGGACCTGCCGGATAGCACAGAGAACTCTGCCTGATATTCCGTACTAATCTATGTGGGAAAAGAATCTGAAAGAGAATGAAAACGTGTGTATATGTATAACTGAATCTCTTTTTTTGCAGCAGAAATGATCACAGCCTTGTAAATCGACTATACGGCAATAAAACTTAAACATGGGAAAAAAAACCAAAAAACAACAGTGGGGGAAAGAAATCAGCTGAAAGTTTAGGAGTTCTCTAACATATAACTTATTGAAATTGGAACAAAGATATCCTTCTGTTCACATGGCAGCCTTCATTCTTCTCCAGGCCGTATTCACAGTTGGGACTATTGGAATTTCATATCTATTCCTGCCCCACACACTTGGTTATGACATAGAGGGTTATGTCAAAGTCCACTGTGGTAACAGATGTAAACGTCCTTTGAAAAGCATCGAACAAATTCCAAACGCAAACTGGCACTGAGGAAGTTTGGACCTGTGCCCTTTAGGGTTTCACGGAACTTGAACATCTGATGACTTTGTTTTGATCAGAGGTTAAAGAGTGTTGCATCGCACCCTAAAATGTGGCATCTGCTTCTCAGCAGACTGAAGTATGACAATCAGCTGTTCCTAACGACCTCCCACAAGGCGAAAGGGCAGTGTGGGCTAAGGCACCTGAGAGAAGAGAGCCATGAAAACAGGGATCTTGTTTGAGTGTCGGGATGAGCTTCTACTACCTGCTAAGTATTATGCTAGATTCAAACCAACCAACCAACCAACCTACCAGCCTGTACAGATCTACGCCTTCTAAACACAGTAAAAAAATACTTAGCTTTGATTACAGGATGAACTGCGGAATGTATTATAGGGGAATGCTGCAAGTGCACAGTGGTTGCCTCATAAATCCTGGAGAAAGTATCAAACTAGGCCATCAACCCTTAGGGGGAATTCTGAAAACAGGTTAAAATGTAAGACAAATGTGCCTTGTGGACCTTGTGAATATGATGGCAAATACGGCATGCACTGCAGCCACTGAAGAGCTTCGACTATATAAGCATAACGGTGAACTCCTGCGACTGTCCACTCCATACTGATGTAAGAAATTATCTCCCCCCTCCCAAAGAGCTCCTTATGTTCCTTTTCTAAGTATGAGTCATTTAAGCCCATATTCCCCAGCCCCCAAGTTCAATGGTTAGCATGAACAAACAATCACGGTCATTTAATAGTCAACTACATGAGGTGTTAATTTTTTGTGCCAGTTTAGAGCTGAAAAAGCTGATGTGCACAGCATTGCTGAAACAGAAGAGGCCTGGAGAAAAAAACAAAAAAACAAAAAACAAAAAACCCACAACTCCTGAGGAGTATTCAGCATCCAGGATGAGGGCTGAGAAAGTTTGCTTTGGAGTTTGGAGTGGAACCCTAGCTCCCCCAACAGCAGTACTCAGTACTTCTTTGCCATAGCACTGCCCTATGAAATGAGCGAGCACCTGTGTGAAGGGGCCTGTTAGCGTCTGGCACACCAACAGCTTCCCCAGTTGCAAGTCCCTGCTATTAAGAGGCAAAAAACTGGCATTGGCTCCAAAGTGAAGGCCCCTCTAAGGTGTCTCTCTGGAGACAAGAAATCCAAGACAGGCTAGGGCCTGTTTTAAACGAACACCTGTTTTTAACTAGAAAGCAAGGGTGCAAATTGAAGGAAGGGGAATACCGCTGAAGTGCCCTCAAGTCATGTCCCTTGCATCTGGTGAACACAAGCAAAAATTTTCCCGCAACTGAAAAAGCCGTAAAACAGGTGGTGAAGAGATAAGGTTTGGGCAGAGGCTACGACGACTCCCCAGTCTGAGTGTGTGGCTTCATAAATACGTGCTCCCCCACTTAATCTGGAGGAAGGCACTTGGCAGCGTTAGTCTCCGCTTTGCCCATCTGGAAAATGGGGATAACACAAGTTACTCTCTCGCGGAGTTATGGTGCCCATCGAATGTGTGAAAAGGGCTAGACAAGGTTCCTGCCACCTGCAGCAGCTCACACTTGGCACCGACTGTGTTTTCTCCCGGAGGCGGAGAGGCAGCAGGGGCCCCTGAGCCCAGCAAGGGCTCCCCTCTCTGCTCCGAGTAATGCCATGGGGATTAAATCAGTTAATCTGGGGAAAGCGCGTCAAACGGTGCCTGGCGCCCAGCTAGCAGGAGGGGTGATGATGGTGATGCTGATATTGGTACCTGCGCAGAAGCCCGAGTCCCGCGCAGCGCAGTTCCCCGGGGCGGGATGGGCAGGCGCGACAGTCCCAACACCAGGTGAGCGCCAGACCTTCCCTGCACTTGGCATCTGTTGGCCCCGAGGAAAAGCAACTTTTTAAGTTTCGCGGCGGGAGAAGCCGTGAGCCGGCAGCGCCCCGGCCAGGCCCTGCCAGGCGACCGCGCCCTCACCTTGCTGGAGGTCCTGGTGGTCGTACCACGGCTCGTCCTCCTTCATCTCAAACTCCTCCACCAGGTTTTCCGCCAGCATCTCGGCCGGCTCTTCCGGGGGCAGCGGCCCCCGCCGCCGCCGGCCCGCCTCAGCCGCTGCCCCGGGCTTTCCGCCGGCCCCTCCGCCCTCGGCCAGAGCCGCCCTCGGGCGGGACGCGCCGCCGCCCTGGCTCTGCCGCGCAGTCCGACCACAGCTAGCCGCCGCTGCCGCCGCGGGGCGGCTCGCAGCGCAAGCCTCGGACCGGCTTTCCGACTCGCCTCGCGCAGCTCAAAGAGTCCCAACGGCCAGCGCCCAGGCGCTAGCGCCCCGGCCGGCGCCCAGAGCCGGCTCCTCACGCCGCAGCCCGGCCCAACGTGGCACTTTGGCAGAACCCTCCCCGATCTGGGCTGCGATTCAAACCCCCGGCGGCGCCTCAGCCAATCGCGAGAGGGATGTCGGCCGAGCGGCAGCGACATCGTCCAATCCCGTCTCACTGCAGTCCCGCGGTTCGGCGGGTTTCAAGGGCAAGCAGCCAATGGGAACTCCGGGGGAAACAAAGAAGGCGGGAAAAGGGGAAGGGGTGCGGCCGAAGGTCCCGCCCCTCTCTGCTTTGAGTAGCTACTGGGCGTATTCGCGTTACACAGGTGTGGATGTGGCGGCCTCAGCGGCCACTGTGGTGGGTGTCGGGCGCGCTGGCCAGTGGACTGGCTGCGTGGGCGTGAGGGGCGGGAGTCTGGCCTCGGAGCATAAGGCAGTTGCTGGCAGGCGGCGTGAAGGGTTCCGGGATCCTGAGATCCGCTGTCCCGCCGGCCTCTGCTGGTCTTTTCACGCCCAGATTTGGTCTCCTCTACGCAGAGAAATTGAGGGTCGGTCGAAAGTTTAGGGCTGTTAGCTATTTTCTCCTTGATATCTGAGTACAATCAGCTGAGGATTGTACTCACTCCCCCTGAAACGGTGAGCCTCAGACCCACTTGAGTATCTGGGGACAAACAGGAACCGGTGCAGTTGACGGTAACTTAGCCTTAAAAAAAAAAGAAAGAAAGAAATTGCAGGCATTTTTGCATACTTTTAAAAAGATTCACAGATCACAGGACTCTGGAGTCATAATGTTAACACCTGCAGAGAATGCAGTCGAGTGTTCACTGCCAGCAGAGCAGTGAACACTCGTCTCCAAAGACAATAGCAAAATAAATAACTGCCGGTAGGTTGTGGATTTCACCAGCATTGTGCAGACAAAACACAGACATTTTAAAATAGGGTTACAGACCAGAAGGTCAGTGTTCTCAGCCTTGATGTAACGGTAATGCACAGCTGACAGACAACGGTGCTGTCTCTTAAAGTAGAATGCCCACTAATAAACGTAGAAGGACTTAGGGTGTTAGAAGTAATAAAAGCAGAAATGGTAAACTGATAAATTCTTTTCTTCTGAAGCCAAATATGCTAAAAGGTAAAATGTTACTGATAAATTTTTTATTGCTAGGCTAAGACAGAAGCTAGGTTGTGCGTCTAGCTAGTCTAGCCTGTACTGCTCTAATTGTCAATATTCTGGTAGAGAAATTAGTCCTGAGCCGAAAGAAAATAATCACACCCAACTATCTTTTTTTTTTTTCTTTGCTTTCTAAAAAATTTATTTATTTATTTTGTCTTTTTAGGGCTGCACCCATGGCATATGGAGGTTCCCAGGCTGGGGGTCAAATCGGAGCTGTAGCTTCGATCTACACAGCTGATGGCAATGCTGGATACTTAACTCCCTGAGGGAGGCCAGGGATCAAACCTGTGTCCTCATGGTTGCTAATGAGATTCGTTAACAACTGAGCCACCGCAGGAACTCCAAACTCAACTATCTTAATTTAAAAGTCACTACGGATAGAGCTCTTTGGAAAGAGAGATGATTGGATTTAGGATTTGTGGATGGTGATTTGTGGAAGCTGAAGGGGCAGAAACATGTCTCTGATCGCTAAGAGACAGTTTTTTAGTCTCTAATCTGCAAGATTGAAAGTGCTGACTTTTTCCTCCATGGCAGAAGCTTGTTTTTGACTCCAAATCAAATGGGAAAGTGCATCGAAATGCTCTTTTAGAGTCTTCAAAAATCAACAAGAAACATAACAACAATGAAATTCAAGAATGATCCGGAGATAAAAGTTACTGATGATTTAAAATGGCACGGCAAGAAAACCCCAATACAATCCCCCCCCAAACCCAAATATAACAACAATAAACTCAGCCTTTTTGTATTAGTGGGTTGTTTCGTTTTTTCTTCTTGGCCACACCTCAGCACGTGGAGGTTCTGGGGCCTGGGATCCAACCTAACCACAGCTGTGACAAAACCGAGGCCACCAGGGAACCCTATAGGTTCTTTTTAAGGACACTATTTGGGGAAACTTCCCTCTCACCTGAAAAAGCTTGAACAAAAATTGCCTTGAACAAGAAAATTAGTTTTTAATGCTAAAAGCCTAGCTTTGGAGGGGTCTCCCTCATTCTTGTAGAGTCATAGCTGAAAAGCAATCATCAGTTGCCTCTTCAGCAATATTATTATTTGGTTTTGTAATTGGTTAGTGAATAACAACTGAAGTTGATTCTAAAAGGAGGCTTTGGGGTTTTCATTTAATAATTCATGCATATTTAGTGCATCTACCTGCTCAGCCTAATTGTTCCCCCGTTTTGCTACATTTATTTATTTATTTATTTATCTTTTTAGGGCCGTATCCTCGGCGTATGGATGTTCCCAGGCTAAGGGTCAAATTGGAGTTGTAGCTCCTGGCCTACACCACAGCCACAGCAACGCCAGATCCGAGCCGTATCTGTGACCTACACCACAGCTCACTGCAATGTTGATCCTTCACCCACTGAGGAAAGCCAGGGATCAAACCTGTGTCCTCATGGATACTAGTCAGATTCATTTCCGCTGAGCAGGGATGGGAGCTCCCATTTTGCTACTTTTAAACTCTTTTATATAAAACATTTTGTGTTGAAGAAGAACCATTTTCAGAAGTCTTTTATTCCTGATTGTAAGATGTTCTTTGGCGTTTTGTTGCTATAGTAAAAATAGGTAATGATAGTTTTTAGATAATAGTGGTGGCTTTAAAAAAAAACTCTAAGTGGGAATTCCTGTTGTGGCGCCTCGGAAACGAATCCGACTAGGAACCATGAGGTTGTGGGTTCGATTCCTGGCCTCGCTCAGTGGGTGAAGGATCTGACGTTGCCGTGAGCTGTGGTGTAGGTCGCAGACACTGCTTGGATCCCGAGTTGCTGTGGCTGGGGTGTAGGCTGGCAGCTGTAGCTCTGATTGGACCCCTAGCCTGGGAACCTCCATGTGGCCCTAAAAAGCAAAAAAAAAAAAAAAAAAAAGAAGAAGAAGAAGAAGAAGAGTGCCTGGATTTTGCTGGGCTAAATTTGTATCTTGGCTTTTGTTTCTACTGACTCTCTTGTTTTTGGCCCTCTTAGTAACCCAGCGGCCTCTACCTTCAATTTCCATTCTCACTTTTGCCAAAAGTAACTCTGAGTGAGGTCTTTCAACAGTAGCTTTTTCAAACCTGAGAATTACCTTTAAAGCCAAAAATGTTGGCTGACTTCCACATAATAGTATTTCTTTTTTTCAAGTGTTGGAGCCTGCGTAATGACGGACAAGTTCATGTATTATATTTTATCATTACAGCAAAATCTACAAATGTTTAAGCGAGTACACATATGGGCACAATATTCTTTATACTGTTTACAGACAATGCCTATGGGTTTAATAGCCCTTATGATAATTCTAGGGCCCTCCTTCCCATAGAATTAAAATCTTTTTTTTTTTTTTTTGTCTCTTTGCCTTTTCCAGGGCCGCTTCCTGCGGCACATGGAGGTTCCCAGGCTAGGCGTCAAATCGGAGCTGTAGCCGCCAGCCTATACCACAGCCACAGCAACGCAGGATCCGAGCCGTGTCTGTGGCCTACTCCACAGCTCACAGCAATGCCGGATCCTTAACTCACTGAGCAAGGCCAGGGATCGAACCCGAAACCCCATGGTTTTTGGTCGGATTCATTAACCACTGCACCACGACGGGAACTCCCAAAATCATTCTTATGTCTACCTAATACACAGCGAAGCTCGGGGACTTAGGCAATTTGGTCATTTGAGCCAAATGCTCACTTCCACCTCTCACTTGCTCTCCCCTTCCCTAAGAAATTGGGTAATATAGACTGAGGTGCCTGCTTAACTCCCAAAGATTATTTAACCAAGAAACATCTCTCAAATTATCTGACTATTTGTGTTTCTGCTATAGTAACATTTTGGAGACCCGTTCATTGTAAAAGAGGAAAGTCATGGTGTTGTCTTAAAACTATAGTCAACATTAAAAGCAAGATGAGTTTTGGAGTTCCCACTGCGGCATAGCGTGTTAAGGATCCAGCATTGTCTCTGTGGTGCTTCAGGTCACTGCTGAGGCTCAGGTTTGATCCTTGGCCCAGGGAATTTTTTATAAGCAGCGAGCATGGCCAAAAAAAACCCAACCAAACAAAACAACAACAACAAAAAAACAAAAACAAAAAAACCAAGCTGAGTCTATACCTCTCTCTTGCTTGGTTATCCTGTTCCTGTTTTCCAGCTGGATAAATCAGGTCCCTGAAAGGGTAGAAAAATAGGCAGGTTTAAGAGGAACATCTGCTTCAGAGCAAGGACCAAAATGTGTCTTTTTTTTTTTTTGGTTTTTAGGGCCGCACTAATGGCATATGGAGGTTCCCGGGCTAGAGGTCAAATCAGAGCTACAGCTTCCAGCCTACGCCATGGCCACAGCAACAACAGATCCTGAACCCACTGAGCAAGGCCAGGGATTGAACCCGAAACCTCATGGTTCCTAGTTGGATTTGTTTCCACTGTGCCACTATGGGAACTCCCAAAATGTGTTATTTCTTTATCCATCTTGGCTATATCCTTTGAGCCAAAGTTACCATAGTATGTCAGCAGATCAAGAATACATCTCCCGGAGCCTTAAGTGAAAGGACAACAAGGGCTCCATCTCACCTGGGCTTGATGAAAGGCCACGCCTGAAATCTTGTACAGATGTAAAAAAAGCTTTACATGGGAGTTCCCGTTGTGGCGCAGTGGTTAACGAATCCGACTAGGAACCCTGAGGTTGCGGGTTCGGTCCCTGCCCTTGCTCAGTGGGTTAACGATCCGGTGTTGCTGTGAGCTGTGGTGTAGGTCGCAGATGTGGATCGGATCCTGCGTTGCTGTGGCTTTGGCATAGGCTGGCAGCTACAGCTCCGATTCGACCCCTAGCCTGGGAACCTCCATATGCCGCGGAGCAGCCCAAGAAATGGCAAAAAAAAGACAAAAAAAAAAAAAAAAGCTTTACATAGTAGAAACTGAAGACAGAATTTGGCACTTCAGTCCCTAATGTGATCACAGAAAATGCCCGAGCAATGGGTTTCACATTAAAAATGGCATTTTCCGTGCAGAGGAATTCTTCTTCCTTTAAGAAGAAAAGCAAATGGTTAAAATTAAAATGCATTACTTGCATACAATAGCTGATGGGTAGCAAAATTCCACTGGCCACTGGTTAATTTTAAATACAAGTCCAAAACCACCAGCTGTGAAAGTACTTTCTTATCCACTTACGCAACAATTGAGATGTTGCCAGGAACGCTAATTTGCATAGAATGTGGCTCTACTTGAATATATTTTTAACATCTAACTTATAAAAGTAAAATATATCCAAGATTTGGACAAGTTTAACTAGTGGCCAGGAAGGTATGTTTAAGGATTATCCTCCCTACGTGGGACAGTGCAACAAAAAAAGAACGATGAGGAGACCACCTTTATCTCGTGTCAGAAGGAACAGAAGCAAGCCCATCATCTTAGTATAAAGTTGTGCCTTATGATTTTCCAAAGACCTGATTCTCCACAAGCTAAGAGAGTTACCAAGAAAAGGTGGTATGGCACAGCAGGTTAAGGATCTGGTGTTGTCTCTGTGGTGGCATGTATTCAATCCCTGGCCTGGTACAGTGGGTTAAGGATCCAGCATTGCCACAGCTGGCATGTAGGTCAAAGTTGCAGCTAGGATTCCATCCCTGTCCTGGGAACTTTCATATGCCGAAGGTGTGGCCAAAAATAAATAAATAAAAATAAAAATAACAGCTTTTTTTTTTTTTTTTTGGTCTTTTTAGGGCCACACCCATAGCATATGGAAGTTCCCAGGCTAGGGATCTAATCGGAGTTGTAGTTGCCAGTCTACACCAGAGCCACAGCCATGTGGGATCCAAGTTGCAGCTGTGATCTACACCGCAGGTCCCAGCAACGCCAGATCCTTAACCCACTGATTGAGGCCAGGGATAGAACTCTCGTCCTCATGGATACTAGTTGGATTCATTGCCGCTGGGCCACGGACAGGAACTCCAACAGCTTTAGAGTTTAAAGGGCAAGCTTTGGTTATCTGGAAAATGACTGTATGTGGGAAAATTAGAATTAAGATATTCTGTGTCTTGAACAGTTTCAAATGATGCAACTGACAAGGGCTTAATCTCTAGAATATATAAACAACTTATACAACCCAACAGCAAAAAAAAAACAATCAACAATGGAAAAATGGGCAAAAGACCTGAATAGACATTTCTCCAAGGAAGATATACAGATGGCCAACAAACACATGAAAAAATGCTCAACATCGCTGGTTATAAGAGAAATGCAAATCAAAACTACCATGAGATACCACCTCACACCAGTCAGAATGGCCATCATTAATAAATCCACAAATAACAAGTGCTGGAGGGGCTGTGGAGAAAAGGGAACCCTCCTGCACTGTTGGTGGGAATGTAAACTGGTACAGCCACTATGGAGAACAGTTTGGAGATACCTTAGAAATCTATACGTAGAACTTCCATATGACCCCGCAATCCCACTCTTAGGCATCTATCCGGACAAAACTCTACTTAAAAGAGACACATGCACCCTCATGTTCATTGCGGCACTACTCACAATAGCCAGGACATGGAAACAACCCAAATGTCCATCGACAGATGACTGGATTCGGAAGATGTGGTATATATACACAATGGAATACTACTCAGCCATAAAAAGAATGACATAATGCCATTTGCAGCAACATGGATGGAACTAGACAATCTCATACTGAGTGAAATGAGCCAGAAAGACAAAGACAAATACCAAATGATGTCACTTATAACTGGAATCTAATATCCAGCACAAATGAACATCTCAGAAAAGAAAATCATGGACTTGGAGAAGAGACTTGTGGCTGCCTGATGGGAGGGGGAGGGAGTGGGAGGGATCTAGAGCTTGGGGTTATCAGACACAACTTAGAATAGATTTACAAGGAGATCCTGCTGAATAGCATTGAGAACTATGTCTAGATACTCATGTTGCAACAGAAGAAAGGGTGGGGGGAAAAATGTAATTGTAATGTATGCATGTAAGGATAACCTGACCCCCTTGCTGTACAGTGGGAAAATAAAAAAAAAATTATTAAAAAAAAAGAGATATTCTGTGTCTTGAAATGGCCCATGGTACTCACAAATTGTATTATTACCTTTAGAGAGTCAGGATGGTCTTAAAAGAACATATATTTTGGAGTTCCCGTTGTGGCTCAGTGGAAACGGATCTGACTAGGAACCACGAGGTTGCGGGTTCGATTCCTGGCCCCGCTCAGTGGGTCAACAATCTGGTGTTGCTGTGAGCTGTGGTGTAGGTCACAGATGTGGCTTGGATCCGGCATTGCTGTGGTTGTGGCATAGGCTGGCAGCTGTAGGTCCGATTAGACCCCTAGCCTGGGAACCTCCATATGCCGAGGGTGTGGCCCTGAAAAGACCAAAGACAAACAAACCAAAAAATGTATATTTTATCATGTTACTTGTTTACTACCACTACCAATATCTTTGATCTAATAAGTGGTTTTGCCAGTTCGAGATGGCGAACGCTAGTATTTTAACCTTTCCTGATGGAATTGTGTAAAACTGTGCCACGGTCTGTAAACAGACCACTGCTCTCTGCAGAGGCACGGCCATGTGCCTCGTGGGGAGATAGTCTAGCATCATGATTGAAAGCACAGACCCTGGGGACAGCCATACTGGCTCAGACCCTGGCTCAGTCATTTATTATCCAGGCAAGTTGCTTAACTTCTCCAGCCCGCAGTTTTCTGATAAAGGGCTAATAATAGTACCTGCAGCGTGGGGTTATTCGAAGGTTTTAATGAAATAATTCATGTAAAAACTTGTTTATTGCATAGACACAGAGTGAATGCACACTGGTTTGGGGAGTAGTAGCTTTTTTTTTAAATTAAAGTACAGTTGATTTACAATGTGGTGCCAATTTCTGCTGTACAGCAAGCTGTTGTTATTATTCATTTTTCAGTATGTACACCCCCTGCTGAAAGCAATGGTCTTTTTTTTTTTTTTTTAACTGATCAACTTTGGTTACTGCACATTAATTAAAAATTCCAGGGTCCTTTTCATCAGTAATAAAATACAAGAAAATAATCCTGTTTTGTTTTTCTCCTAGATGATTTTAATGATCTGGAACGCTCTTAATGACCTGACTGGGTATTTTCACAACAACTCTAAGGCTGACTGCTGTTCTAATCGTCAGAGTTCTGTTCTGCACGGAGCCCCTCTATATGCAGTAGCCTTCCTGCTGCCTTGGTTTCCTGGGAAATACTATCACGAAGGTGACTGGCTGAGCAGGCTGCACCTTGTGGTATGGTATCATCATGTGCTTTCGACGGCACGCTTACCTTTGTTCAGCAAGCTCAATGTGTGCTCTTTGCTGAAATCTTCACCAGATACGAAAGTCGGCTTCAGTTTGTTAAAACCAACCAAGTGGCCTCACTGGTGGGATCCACCAGTCTCCTTTTCTGTGGCCTCGTCTCTGATAACGTGGAATTTGTGCTCAATTTTCAGGCCATCGCTGTTGTCATTGCCATGCTTGCTACCACCAGCCTTTAGCACATGAGCCGCTTAGAACCCAAGAGAAGCCCCGAGGAAAACCTCTTCTCTGAAAGCGAAGAGGGTCTCCCCGGACCTCCACTGTTTCATTGATGAGACAAATCTTGACCCAGAGAAACTTTTGCCTTTTTCTGATAATGAATTTCTTCCAAGTCTTCCATTTGACCTTCTTTAATAACTTCATGATGATCTTTGTTGATAACCTCATTCGCCAGGATGTCCCTCATTTTTCCAGAAGGAGCATCATGTATGGGGCAGGCTTTACCTGTCCACAGGTACGTGAGGATTCTTTCTTTTTTTTTTTTCCTTTTTAGGGCTGCACCTGTAGCATATAGGCGTTCCCAGGCTAGGGGTCGAATAGGAGTGGTACCTGCTGGCCTGTGCCACAGCCACAGCAACACTGGATCCAAGCCGAATCTGTGACCTACGCCGCAGCTTGCGGCAGTGCTGGATCCTTAACGTGCTGAGCCACAGTGAGAACGCCATGATTCTTCCTGTATCTTCCAACAGGGATTACAGATATAAGTCTGTCCTGCCTGAGGAATGAAAACCTGATTATATCAGTAGTTTGAAAAAAAAAAAAATGACTCACCTTTATTAAGAGACCCAAAGATTCAGAGTCTCAGACATTATAAAAGATTCAGTAGCAACATAATGGAAACAAGAGATGCAAGGGAAAACAAGGAGGGTGGACCCAATGAAAGTTGAGCAGTGTGATATTTTGAACCTTTTGGCTTTTGAATTTTATTCCCCTGAGCTTCCTCATTTAAACCTCCACAGAGCTACGGAAGAAAACACATGGCTTCGGAGTTCCCATTGTGGTGCAGTGGTTAACAAATCTGACTAGGAACCATGAGGTTGCGGGTTCGATCCCTGGCCTTGCTCAGTGGGTTGAGGATCTGGCGTTGCCGTGAGCTGTGGTGTAGGTCGCAGATGTGGCTCGGATCCCGCGTTCCTCTGGCTGTGGTGTAGGCCGGCAGCTGTAGCTCTGACTGGACCCCTAGCCTGGGAACCTCCATATGCTGCGGGTGTGGCTCAAGAAAAGGCAGAAAGACAAAAAAAAAAAAAAAAAGAAAAAAAAGAAAGAAAATGCATGGCTTCCTATAAGCATGTCATCTTCTTTATCCTGACATTTAAGGTTCCTGTGACTGTTACAGGGAAGAGGTACTTGCTCATGAATTCCTGAAGTCAGGTTTCAAAAACACCTGGAGAGAAGACTTAGTTCTAGAATTCCAGAGGGTTAGTGAAATTCCATGGCCATGACCATTATTGCAGAGGGCGTGTCCTCCTTCAAAAACTCTACCAAAATCTCTACCAAAACCTCTGACCCGATTTAGAGCGTTGATGAATAAAACTGCTTCCCTAACTTCAATGTATCCTCCAAAAACATGCCTTAACTTAGCCTGTGATATGGCTTTTTTCCAGTTTTCACAATTTAAATATGTTATCTGTACTCTTCAGAGATAGACTTTTTTTTTTTTTTTTTTTTTTTTTTTTTTTTTTTTTTTACTGTTTGCTAACTTTCAAAAGTATTTAAACCATGTGGGGTAGAAATAGGGAATGTTTTAAGTGTTGCCATACTTTCTTAAGCAAAGTGTATGGGATAGAATTTGTTTTTCTGCCATTAGCTCAGGGCCTTCTCCTAGTTTGGGACTGTATACACCATAACATTTAATATTCAATTAAAATTGGAGTATATCCGCTCCAAATGCAATGGTGGATAAGCAATGAGATCCTGCGGTAGAGCGCAGGGAACCGTATCTAGGCACTTGTGATGGAATGCGATGGAGGATAATGTGAGAAAAAAAATGTGCATATATGTGTGTGTGTGGCTGGGTCACTTTGCTGGACAGTAGAGAACTGACAGAACATTGTAAACCAATGCTAATGGGAAAAATAAACATCATTAAAAAAATAAAATTGAAGTATAGTTGATTTACAATATTGTGTTAATTTCAGCTCTATAGCAAAGTGACTCAGTTATACATACATATACACACACACATATACACACACATACACACACACTCTTTTTTAAAAATATTCCTTTCCATTGTGGTTTATCATAGGATGTTGACTCTGGTTCTCTGTGCGATACAGCAGGACCCTGATGTTTCTCCCCTCCATGGAACAGGATTTGGCATAAAAAGGAATGTGATATTACTACCCACAACAACGTGACTGAAGATCTACAGGGACTAAAAGCAGGTAGGTGGTGACCTGGGAGTGAGGGAGGGTAGGGAAGGGTTAGAGGGACGGGTGACAAAGTGCAAGAACACTTTGGAGAGTGATGAGTATGTTTACGCTTTTGATTGTAGTAATGGTTTCACGGTGCATGGATAGGTCAAAATGTACCAAATTGTACAGATTAAATATGTGTAGTTTATGGAGAGTCAGTCATACCTCAATAAAACCATAACCCAAATCTGCCTTTATTTTTACTCTCCCCCCCCCTTTTTTTTTTGGAGAGGATGAAAAGTTCTAAAATTGATTGTTGTAATGGCTCCACATATCTGCAAATATAGTATATTAAGATATACCAGCTTACATCTGCTAACCCCAGCTTCCCCCTCCCCACCCCCTCCCCCTTGCAAACCACAAGTCTGTTCTCCTTGTCTGTGAGATAACTCCCAGTTAGAGTGCTTACTGGGTGCCCTGGACTATGCCAAGCACCGGGTATACATTATCTCATGTAATCCTCGACTCTTATCCTTACAAATGAGAAAAGGGAGGCTCAGAGGCCTTTACAGTCCTGCAGTTTAAAAACAGACCTGTGTGTACATGGTTTGTTTAGCAGAGTTTACCAAATAGAGTTTCATTTTTGGCTTATCAGTATAGGCCCAGGTGCTGTGTGTGCATAATAAAGTGATGCTCTCCCTTTCTGACAATTTTGAGGTTTGTCAAGCTATTTGCTCCTGTGTTTAGTGACCCAGAAGTGGGAGCTGTTTGAGTTCTTGCCTTTATTTATTATTTAGGCTATATATACATTCCCACTTTTAATCATATACTTCCTACAGTATCTTCTCTTCTCTAAGTAAAAGTAAATTTGTTAAACTTTTCCATAAAATTTTTCTGGAGTTACCATCGTGGCTCAGCGGAAATGAATCTGATGGTATCCGTGAAGACGCAGGTTCAATCCCTGGCCTCGCTCAGTGGATTAAGGATCTGGCATTGCCATGAGCTGTGGTGTAGGTCACAGATGCAGCTCGGATACTGCATTGCTGTGGCATAGACCGGGGGGGGGGGCCTATAGTTCTGATTCGACCTCTAACCTGGGAACCTCCATATGCTGTAGGTTTAGCCGTAAAAATAGAGAAATAATAAAATATTTCTGTAAGAAAAGAGTAGATAAATATTTTTAAACGGCCTCATGGAGATGTAATTCATATACTATATAATTCATTCACCCAGTTAAAGTAAATAATTCAGTGGTTTTTAGTATATTCACAGGTATGTGTAACCATTACAACAATCAATTGTAGAACATTTCATCCTCTCAAAAAAAAAAAAAAAAAGAAGAGTAGAAATAAAGGCAGTTTTTTGGTAATGGTTTTATTGAGGTATGATTGACTTTCCATAAACTATACATATTTAAACTATACAATTTGGTACATTTTGACCTAGCAAAGTGTTCTTACGCTTTGTCACCCATCCCTCTAACCCTTCCCTACCCTCCCTCACTCCCAGGTCACCACCTACCTGCTTTTACTCACTACAGATCTTCAGTCATGTTGTTGTGGGTATTAATATTGCATTCCTTTTTATTGCCAAATAGTATTCCATTGTATGGGTATACCAGTGCGGTTTACCCTTTCACTCTTTAATGAGCATTTGGGTTGTTTTAAATTTTATTATTTTTTAATTTTTAAAGTCTTTTTAGGGCCACGCCTGTGGCATATGGAAGTTCCCAGGCCAGGGGTTGAATCAGAGCTGTAGCTGCCAGCCTACACCACAGCCACAGCAACGCCAGATCCAAGCCACATCTGCTGCCTACACAACAGCTCACGGTAACCCATGGAGATCCTTAACCCATGGAGTGAGGCCAGGGATTGAACCTGTGTCCTCATGGATGCTAGTCAGAATCATTTCCCCTGAGCCACAACGGGAACTCCCTTAAATTTTATTCCTAATGTCTAGGGAAGGGACAGATATACCTTATTAGGGAAAATAATGACAGCTCTTGGGAATTTGTTATTTATTGGCCAAGTCACATTAATACCCTGCCTGTTGGGGAGCTCTCCTGTGGTGCAGCAGGTTAAGTATCCAACGCTGTCACTGCAGGGGCTTGGGTCACTGCTGTGGTGTGAGTTCAGTCCCTGGTCTAGGAACTCGTGCATGCCGCAGGCGTGGCCAAAGCAAAAACAAAAACAGAATTAAAAAACATTCTACCTGTTGCATATAGTAACGCCGGCTCAGCACTGTATTTTCTTGTTCTCAGTGGCTTTCTCTTTGAGGAGGTGAATAAATGAAAGTAGAAAAGAATGAGCTCTCTCTCTCTAAAACTGTTTTAATAGCTCAGTGATTCTTCCACATGCTACTCTCCTTAGAGAGGCAGAGTAGTAAATGGTTAGGATCACGGAGTCTGCTGCGGAGGAGTGTGGCTCGCCACTTCTTAGCTGTGTGACCCTGGGGAGGTTACTAAAGCTCTCTGTGTCTCTGTTTCCTCATCTGTAAAATGAGACTAAAAATGGTCCCCACGTAATAGAGTTATTATGAGGATTAAATGAAGTAAGACATACAAAGGACTTAAACTGGTTCCTGGCACTCTAGAAATATTAGCTTTCATTATTAAGACTCAGGCAGCAAATATTTATGAAACGTTCACTGTAAACATAGCACTGCCTTTATCTCTGTTTTGATTTAGGCTTCTTTGGCATCTGTTTGCGAACACTTGTGCTGGAACACATTATTCACAAACTTCTACTCAGTAAACATATGAATGGAGAGCCCAAATCCTCAGTTTGTAGAAGGTGTTATTTTAGTAAAAGAAGCAGTCTCTTTCTTTTCTTTTTTGTCATATTACTTGTCATTGGCTCATATATTTTTACATATTGGACACAATGATAATAACAATGACTGGAGTTCCTATTGTAGCTCAGCGATAATGAACCTGATTAGTATCCATGAGCACGTGGGTTCTATTCCTGGCCTCGCTCAGTGGGTTAAGGAATCTTGGTGTTGCTGTGAGCTGTGGGGTAGATGGCAGATTTAACTCGGATTCTGAGTTGCTGTGGCTGTGGTGGAGACCAGCAGCTACAGCTCCAATGTGACCCCTAGCCTGGGAACTTCCATATGCTGCAAGTGCAGCCTTAAAAAGACAAAATAATAATAATAATAATAATAGAGTATTTTATATGATGAGAGAAACAGACAGGCAGACAGAGACAAAGAGACAGACAGGGAGGAAGTGCTAGCAGGAGGAAATGCCTCTTGGGTTAAGTAACTCGTCTCTGAACACACAGTTGGTAGAAGTGGCAAAGCTGGAATTCAGACCCAGAGACATCTGGTTTCAAAATCTTTCATTGTCCACTTTGCTCCACATTTCTCCATTATTACTTTCTTGTATTTCGTGTAGTATTTATGTATTGGAGTCGGAGAAAAAGAAGCTTCATGTCAGTATGTGAAACTGTGGAAATTTACATTATTATATACAGGAATATAAGAGGACTTGCTGGGGTGTTTTACATACTTCATCTTATAGAACTCTAAGAAATGCCATGGGTCACATCAATCACAGCCAGTATTACTTTTTTTTTTTTGCTTTTTAGGGCTGCACCCGAGGCATATGGAGGTTCCCAGGCTAGGGGTCGAATTGGAGCTGTAGCCACTGGCCTACACCACAGCCACAGCAACACCAGATCTGAGTCGTCTGCGACCTACACCACAGCTCATGGCAACGCCAGATCCTTAACCCACTGAGCAAGGTCAGGGATGGAACCCATGTCCTCATGGATACTATCAGATTCGTTTCTGCTGAGCCACCTCAAGAACTCCCAAAATTCTCTTCTAAATCTAGTGTGTGTGGACATTTGATTAGTGAAAATGTTTCAGGGTTAAACAAAGTACTGCCTTTTTTTTTTTTTTTTTTTTTAATTTACTGGCTGCACCTGTGGCATATGGAGGGTCCCAGGCTAGGGGTCGAATCGGAGCTGCAGCTGCCAGCCTACACCACAGCCATGGCAACACTGGATTTGAGCTGCATCTGCCACTTATACTGCAGCTTGTGGCAATGCTGGCTCCTTAATCCACTGAGGGGGCCAGGGATTGAACCTGCATCCTCATGGATACTAGTCAGGTTCTCAACCTGCTGAGTCACAGTGGGAACTCCAATAATGTACTTTTTTTTGAAAACAAAGAATACCTTCTAATCATTGTTAATATACATATGTATATTTAGCGCCAGCTTTTGAGTTTAGAACAATGAACTTTTTCATTGGTAGAAAGAAATGCAGAAAAAAAAAGTGACTGAGCTCTCCACATGAATCTCTCAGAATTATGGACGTAGATAAGATTAGGCAGGAAACAACCAGAAATGTAAATCAAATTCTAAACGACTGTTTATCTCTAGTGCTTGATTTTAGGAGTAAAAAGTACATTTCAGACTTATATTACAGTAAGAAAATTACTGAAATATTTATTTGATAAATATTTGTTTTACTTACTGTGCCCCAGGTGAATTCTGGGCTTTCATCCCAAATTTTAAAATCTGGATTTATCTAAGATTTGAGTTGGCCTCTTCACATTGCAATAAAGCAATGTCAGTTGTTTGGAAGTGATGGTTCTTTCATATAGCTGATGTTAGTAAAAACCTTTTCTTGTTAGTGAAAAAATTAAAACATAGGAAACCATTTCCAAGTTTGTTCATTTTATAGGAAGTAATAGCTGTATCTTTGATATTTATAGGATATGACTGCCCTTCGTCAATTTTTATGGATATAAATGTATAATAACATATCTAACCATGATAAATAGTATTCGTTGTATGTTTCATCCGCTATAATTTAGAATCAAATTTATTTTTTGCTGAGAACGTTTATATTGAGGTCAGGAAGAATAAGCATAATTCATGGGGTTCAACCTTAACACGGTACCGATCTGTTTCCATTTCAGTGCCTTGTACTTATCGGCCAGTCCTGGCTGAAGAAGTTTGGTGACTATAAAATTATCTTATTTTCATTCTACCTCGAAGGAACAGCCTCCATTGTCATGTTACTTCCTGGACAGCACCACTATTACTTTTTGGCTCTTTATCTCACTATTATCATGTAAGTAAATGCCAGTGCCAATCTCTAAATTACAGTAAAATTTTCCCCTTCCTCCTTTCTTGCTTTCCTTCCTTCCTTCCCTCCTTCCCTCCCTTCTGCTGGATTCTTCTTCTTCTTTTTTTTTTTTTTTGGCTCTTTGCCTTTTAGAGGCTGCACCTGCAGCACATGGAAGCTCCCAGGCTAGAGGTCGAATCAGAGCTGCAGCTGCCAGTCTACGGCCACAGCCACAGCAACATGGGATCCAAGCCTCATCTGCGACCTACACCACAGCTCACAACAATGCCAGATCCTTAACCCACTGACTGAAGCAAGGGATTGAACCTGCGTCCTCATGGATGCTAGTCAGATTCGTTTCCGCTGAGCCACAATGGGAACTCCTGCTTAACATTCTTAAGTGGCTTCTCACTGCTTTAAAGATATTATCCAAATGCTGATATATGAGATCCTGTGTTCTTCAGGCCCTGTTTGCCTCTCCATCCTCATTTCTGGTTACTCCTCACTAACAGGGAACTCCCTGCCATAGAAGAAACACTGCTGTGCCTGATTCAAGCACCTCTGTGTCCAACATGCATCATTCTGTGCCTGAAAAGCTTTTACTGTAATCTTTTTTTTTTTTTTTTAAAGGAAATCAGCTTTCTGATGAGGTCGCCAAGCAAGCAGCTTTATTTTTTCCCATTTTAAAAATTAAAGTATAGTTGATTTAAGGTGTTGTGCCTATTTCTGCTGTGTAGCAAATTGATCCAGTCATTCATACACACACACACACACACACACACACACATTCCCTTTCTTATATTATCTTCCATCATGTTTTATCCCAAGAGACTGGATGTAGTTCTCTGTGCTGTGCAGTAGGACCTCACTGCTTATCCATTCTAAATGGAATAGTTTGCATCTACTAACTCCAAACACCCCGTCCATCCCACTCTCTCCTCCCTCTTCCTTGGCAACCACAAGTCTGTTATCTATGTCTGAGTCTGTTTCTATTTTGTAGATAGGTTCATTTGTGCCTTATTTTATTTTATTTTTATTTTTTGTCTCTTTGCCTTTTCTAGAGCTGCTCCTGCAGCATATGGAGGTTCCCATGCTAGGGGTTGAATTGGAGCTGTAGCCACTGGCCTACACCACAGCCACAGCAACATGGGATCCGAGCCGCATCTGCAACCTGTACCACAGCTCATGGCAACGCCAGATCCTTAACCCACTGAGCAAGGCCAGGGATCGAACCCATAACCTCATGGTTCCTCGTCAGATTCGTTAACCACTGAGCCATGACAGGAACTCCATTTGTGCCATATTTTAGATTCCACATATAAGTAAGTGATATCATATGGTATTTGTCTTCCTCTTTCTGACTTACCTCACATAGTATGAGAATCTCTAGTTGCATCCATGTTGTTGCAAATGGCATTATTTTGTTCTTTTTATGGCTGAGTAGTATTCCATTGTGTATATATACCACATCTTCTTAATCCATTCATCTGTTGGTGGACATTTAGATTGTTTCCATGTCTTGGCTGTTTCACCATGATCTTACATGGCTCTCAGGAGTTCCCTTCATGGCTCATCTGTTAACAAACTGGACTAGGTTCCATGAGAATGCGGGTTCAATCCCTGGCCTCACTCAGTGGGTTAAGGATCCGGTGTTGCCATGAGCTGTAGTGTAGGTCACAGACGTGGCTCAGATCCTGTGTTGCTGAGGCTGTGGTGTAGGCTGGCAGCTGTAGCCCTGATTCAACCCCTGCCTGGAAACTTTCACGTGCCGCTGATGCTGCCCTTAAAAAAAATAATAACAATAATCTCACAGGGCTCTCTCCTAGTGTTTCTTTAGGCTGCAATTCAGGGATGTGCTTTCAGGAAAGTCTTCCTCGATTTCCTCATCTGGATTGGGTGTCCCTCCAACATGACCCCAGTGGCCTAGGCTTATCTCTGCTGTAGCATATATTCCCCAACTGTGACTGCCCGTGGCCTCCCACTGGACTGTGCTTATTATGAATAATGTCTACTTTCTTTCTTTCTTTTTGCTTTTTAGGGCCGCACCCATGGCATATGGAGGTTCCCAGGCTAGGGGTCGAATTGGAGCTGTAGCTGCTGGCCTACACCACAGCCACAACAATGCCAGATCCGGGCCGCGTCTGCGACCTACACCACAGCTCATGGCAACACCAGATCCTTAACCCCCTGAGTGAGGCCAGGGATCAAACCCGCAACCTCATGGTTCCTAGTCAGATTTGTTTCTGCTGCACCACGACGAGAACTCCAATGTCTACTTCTTAATACTGTGGCCCCATTATCTACTACAGTCCCTGCAATTAGTTGGTCCTTAGAAAAATGTGTCTTGAGTGAATGAATTAATAAATTCTACTCCAGGTCCCTGCCGAAACAGTTTGAAAATTTTTTCATGAAGACTTATTTGCATTTCGAGCAAATTCGTAGTTGAAAGCATAGTAAGTAGCCCAAAGGACTGAATCTCCATAAAACCTCAAGATATTAGAACCTTACATAGATAATTATTCTATAAATCTGCAGTGGTGGCCCTGGCTATATCATATTTAAAAGGACATTTTATAGTGATTTTCAGAAGGAAAAAAATGTTGCTTCACCTTTCCCCCCATTTTTATTCTTCTATCATACTTAAAGTGTTAGATGTCCCTTTATAGTTAACTTACCCTAACTTGATATCAAGAGATTTCTATATCAGCTGTGATGTTGAACTAGATAGAAGACTTCAAAAATGCTCCTCCAATTAAACTATATTGGAATTTGCAGTTCCTGTTGTGGCTTAGCAGTAATGAACCTGACTAGTATCCATGAGGATGTGGGTTTGGTCCCTGGCCTCACTCAGTGAGTCAAGGATCTGCGTTGCTGCAAACTGAGCTGTGAGGGAGGTTTCAGACCTAGCTCGGATCCCACACTGCTATGGCTGAGCATAGGCCGGCAGCTGCAGCTCCGATTTGACCCCTAGCCTGGGAACTTCCATGTACTGTGGGTGCAGCCCTAAATTTATATATATATGAATTTATAGATATATGAATTTACACTTACTACATATATAATACTTAGCTCATTTGTTTTTTTGCATGGGATAGAGATTGTGCAAAAGAAATCTAAGATGATAATCTATCTTCCCCTAGCTTATGATAAAGAACTAGCAAACATAAGCATTATATTATAAATTTAAATTGAAAAAAAGTGAAGGTGTTCCTTTTGCGGCTCAGCAGTAACAAAAACTTACTAGTCTCCACGAGGACGTGGGTTCAATCCCTGGCCTCGCTCAGTGGGTTAAGGATCTGGCATTTGTCATGAGTTGTGGTGTAGGCTGGCAGCTGTAGTTCCAATTCAACCTCTAGCTTGGGAACTTCCATATGCCATGGGTGTGGCCCTAAAAAGACCAAAAAAAAAAGGAAAGAAAGAAAACAGTTAAATCTGCTGTACTTGACTTCTCTTATCAAAGATAATTTTAAAATTTATATGTTTATGTGAAGAAGAGATAATGTATTCTCATTTCTTCTTCTTTTTTTTTTTTCTTTTTAGGGTCTACCTGTGGCTGGAGATCAAACTGGCACCTCCACAAGAGACAAGCTGGATCATTAACCCACTGCATCACAGTGGGAACTTCTTGATTCTTCTTTTGTCTTTTTGTTTTGTTTTGTTTTTTTTGATATATGGAAGTTCCCAGGCTAGGGGTCAAATCGGAGCTGTGGCTGCTGGCCTACACCACAGCCACAGCAATACCAGATTTGAGCTGTGTCTGCAACCTATACCACAACTCATGACAACGCCAGATCCTTAACCCAATGAGCGAGGCCAGGGATTGAACCCACATCCTCATGGATACTAGCCAGGTTCTTAACCCACTGAACCACAACAGGATTGCTGATTCTCATTTCTTCTGTTTGATTGTGGAGTTCACAACACACTAATTCTGTTTAAAATATAAACCAAAACCCCATGATGTGATTATCATGCTCATAAAGCTAGAAAATTCATTTTAATTAAGGCAGCGATCGACTATAGAAAAAAAGGGGAAAAATAAAGTGAAAAATGTCTGATGAATTTCCCTGGCATGTTTTGTTCTTTAGAATCTATGTATCTATAATTTAAGCAGATTTATTTATTTATTTAAGCAGATTTAATGAGCAGGTAGTCATTTGGGAATAAGAAAAACACATAAAAAATTTCAAAATGTAATTATTTTATCTTTAAAAGATAATTATATATTTTTACATATATTTTGGTAGGATAGACATGTGTGTTTAACATATCTTTACTTTTATGGTATATTATTTCATTTTTCCTTCTTGCAAGCCAAATGTTGACTTTTATTTGATGTTTGGTTTTTAAACAAAATCTGTGCCTCCGAGTTATAGAATTTCATATATGTATTTTAAAATTGTTTCTAGGGTGATTGCAAAAGCTTCCTTTTGCTTATTTAACCTGCCACTATCTAACATGGTTGATGCAGATTTACTGAAGTTCAATCGGCAGTAAGTATATCTTTTAAGATATTATCTATAAAAATATCACATGGAGGTGGGACCTATCAGAGTCTCCATGTGTCAGTTCTACTGCTGCTGCAAATCACGTAACTGAGAGATCATCTCAAAGAGGCATTACTGGGAATCAGAGAGCAGAACATAATATTTTTTTGTCTTTTGTTTTTTGTGTGTGTCTTTTTTAGGGCCGAACCCGCGGCATATGGAGGTTCCCATGCTAGGTAGGGGTCTAATCAGAGCTGTAGCCACCAGCCTACACCACAGCCACAGCAACTCAGGATCCCAGCCGCATCTGCGACCTACACCACAGCTCATGGCAACACAGGATCCTTAACCCACTGACCAAAGCCAGGGATCGAACCCGCAACCTCACGGTTCCTAGTCGGATTTGTTTCCACTGCACCATGATGGGAACTCCAAAACATAATAGAATATTCATAATGGTTGGCCCCGGGCAACTTTTCCCTGCTTTTGAAGGGACATCGTAATTTTTTATCCCTCAGCTTCATACAGCCAATGCTACAAGGTTAAACCTCAGAAATCAAAGTCAAGTCTCAGATAGCTTTATGTTCTGCATATTGCAATATGCGTTATTACACTGGATGATAAGGCGAAATGACCTTTGCTCTGCGACATCACAAAAATTAAAATTAAAAATCAAGGACCAGGAGTTCCCATCATGGCTCAGCAGAAATGAATCTGACTAGGAACCATGAGGACGCAGGTTCGATCCCTGGCCTCACTTAGTGGGTTAAGGATCCAGGGTTGCCGAGAGCTGTGGTGTAGGTTGGAGACCTAGTTTGGATATGATGTTGCAGGGGCTGTGGCATAGGCCAGCAGCTACTGCTCTGATTTGACCCTAGCCTAGGTGCGGCCCTAAAAAGATAAAATAAAACAAAACAAAACAAGGGCCATCTTATCCTCTTTTACTTGAAAATGTGTAAGCTAATGATGAAAGGTTTTGTTCTTTGGTATGGTTATTATGAGCAATTTAGATCAGCTGTAAAATTCACTTGATTGGTGAATATCTTCTGATGTGTACCCTATTTTATGGATTAGAGAGGAATGTTTTTTTGGTTTGTGGCTGCATCCGTGGCATGTGGAAATTCCCAGGCCAGGGATCAAACCTGCGCCACAGCAGTGACCAGAGCCACTGCAGTGACAACACTGGATCCTTAACCCACTGAGCCACACAGGAAGTTCCAAAACGCAAGCTCTTACCGTAAAATCAATCTTCCTCCAATTCTCTGGCCTCATCTTCTGTTTTATTTTCTTTCTTCCTTCCTTATTTTCACCTCCCCTTTTTCTTCTCCTCTTCTTCCTCCTCAGTTGCAAGATTTCCATCATTAGCTGAAATATGGCAAAATTTCAGTTTAGTCAATGCACTTAATTCATTTAATGTGACATAACTTAATTACTAAAATACAATATGGCAGGATTCTTACTGAGAACACATTAGGGTAATCCTTTATAAAATTTGGACAGAAAGGAGTTCCTGTTGTGGTGCAGCGGTAACAAACCTGACTGTTATCCATGAAGATGCCGGTTCAATCCCTGGCCTTGATCAGAGGGTTAAGGAGCCGGCACTGCCATGAGCTGTGGTGTAAGTTGCAGACATGGCTTAGATCTGGCATTGCTGTGGCTGTGGTGTAGGCCGAAGCTCCAATTTAACCCCTGGCCTGAGAACTTACATATGCCTCAGGGGAAGCCATAAAAAAGAAAACATATTGGACGCACTTAGGTATGAATCTCAGTTCTCCAAGTTGCCAGCTGTGTGACTGTGAACAAGTTAATCTGTCCTCTCAGCCCTAAAATAGGAGTGGTAGTATCTTCCTCATGGGATTGTTGTGGAGCTTAAATGAAATAATACATTTTGGTACTGGAAATATTGTGGGTTCAGTTCCAGATCACTGCAATAAAGCAAATATTGCAAGAAAAGTGAGTTGCACAAATTTCTTGGTTTTCCAGTGCATATAAAAATTATGTTTACATTATAGTGTAGTCTATGAAGTGTGCGATAACATTATGTCTAAAAAATGCACATACTGGAGTTCCCGTCGTGGCGCAGTGGTTAACGAATCCGATTAGGAACCAAGAGATTGTGGGTTCGATCCCTGCCCTTGCTCAGTGGGTTAACGATCCGGTGTTGCCGTGAGCTGTGGTGTAGGTTGCAGATGCGGCTCGGATCCCACATTGCTGTGGCTCTGGCGTTGGCTAGCAGCTACACCTCCGATTAGACCCCTAGCCTGGGAACCTCCATATGCCGTGGGAGCGGCCCAAGAAATGGCAAAAAGACCAAAAAAAAAAAGCACATACTTTAATTTAAAAATACTTTATTGCTAAAAAATGAAATGTCCAAACTATAATAGCAGCATCAAAGATCATTGATCACAGATCACTGTAACAAATATAATAATGATCAAGTTTGAAATATTGCAAGAATTACCAAAACATGATACAGAGACATATAGTGAGCAAACGCTATTGGAAAAGTGGCATCAATAGACTTCCTTATTGTAGGTTTGTGACAACCCTGCTTTATCAGATGATGGTTAGCATTTTTTAGCAATAAACTTTTTTTTGGGCTTTTTAGGGCTGCATTTGTGGCATATGGAAGTTCCCAGGCTAGGGGTCGAATCAGAGCTGCAGCTGCCAGCCTATGTCATAGCCACTAACTCAGGATCCAATCAGTGTCTTCGACCTACACCACTGCTCATGGCAACACCGGATCTTTAACCCACTGAGCAGGGCCAGGAATCTAACCCGCATCCTCATGGATCCTAGTTGGGTTCTTTAACCACTGAGCCACAAAGGGAACTCCCAACAATTTTTTAATTAAGGAGTGTACAATTATTTTTTTAAGACATTATGCTATTGCACACTTAACAGACTACAGTACAGTGAGAACATAATTTTTGCTTATAGTTTATTTTTAAAACTTTATTTGGCTGTAGCATGTAGTGGCTTGATGTGGGATTTCAGTTCCCAGACCAGGAATTGAACCTGAGCTGCAGTAGTGAAATCACTACATCCTACTCACCAGGCCACCAGGGAACTCCCTGAACATTTTTTTTTTTTTAATTTTACAGCTGCCCCCAAGGCATATGGAAGTTCCTGGTCCAGGGATTGAATCTAAGCCACAGCTGTAACTTATGCCACAGCTTCGACAATGCCGGACCCTTTAACACCTGTGCCAGTTAGGGATCAAGCCCTCTTTTCCACAGCGGCCCAAGCCACCGCAGTTGCAGTCTTACAAGCCACCGCAGTTGCAGTCTTAACCCACTGCACCATAGCAGGAACTCCCCTGAACATAATTTTTTTTTTTTTTTTTTTTTTTTGTCTTTTGTCTTTTCCAGAGCCACACCCGTGGCACATGGAGGTTCCCAGGCTAGGGGTCCAGTCGGAGTTACAGCTGTCAGCCTACACCGCAGCCACAGCAATGCAGGATCAGAGCCGTCTCTGCGACCTACACCACAGCTCATGGCAATGCCGGATACTTAACCCACTGAGCGAGGCCAGGGATCGAACCTGCAACCTCATGGTTCCTAGTCGGATTCATTAACCACTGAGCCACGATGGAAAATCCTGAACATAATTTTTACATGCACCAGGAAACCAAAAAAATCTCTGTGACTAGCTTTATTGCACTATTTGCTTTATTGAGATGCTTTGGAGCGGAACATCTGATATCTCCGAGGTATACCTGTACTATTTCTATTAATGTCTGTTTAGGCTCAAGGAGGCATGAAGAGACCAAAAGGTCCTTGTACGTGTGCATATATATGTATGTACACATACACACATGCACACATGTAATTTGTGTGTGCTGTAGATCCATGCTACTTTTTTTTTTCTGTTCCAGGTCACCCCTGTCTTCAATGGTCTTTGGCATCAATGCTCTGTTTACCAAACCTGCTCAGTCTTTAGCTCCCATGGTGATACTCTCTAGGCTAAACCAGTATGGCTGTGGAAATCCAAACAAAAGGTAAAAAAAAAAAACAAAAAAAAACAAAAAAACCCCTTTGAACTAATGTAATAGAAATGGGACAGCAATGTGGGCTTTTACATTGATTACTAGGCCATATCTTAGACTTTGGACATCATCAGTCATTAACTCACAGATCTTGAGTAAACTACACTAAAAAGTATTAATGTCAAAGGAATTTCAATAAGAATATCTCCTCTCTCTCTCTCTTTTTTTTTGTCTTTTTAGGGCCCCACCTGGGGCATATGGAGGTTCCCAGGCTAGGGGTCCAATCAGAGCTATAGCCACTGGCCTACACCACAGCTCACTGCAATGCTGGATCCTTAACCCACTGAGCAAGGCCAGGGATGGAACCCGCGTCCTCATGGATACTAGTCGGGTTCGTTAACCACTGAGCCACAACAGGAACTCCCAATAAAAATATCTTGAAGGGTATTCCTTATGTAGGCCACAAATGTCTATATAATTCACACATATTGATTGCTTTGTCTAAGTCATTTGTTGATTTATTATTTCATTCCACACATGTGCCTGAGGGCCTGCTCTTATCTGCCAGGTTCAAAGTGCTGGGGATACAAGATGAAGAAAGGAGCCCCACGGATGTTGAAACACTGTGATAAGGCCCCACCAGCCTGTGGTGATGATGGGGCACTGTGGTAATGCAGAGAAGAGATTCCTGCCCCAGTCTGCCTAAAGTCAGGGGGCCCTTTGCAAAAGAGAGTGTTCTTAGGCTGAATTTTGCAGGCCGAGTTGGATTTCCCTTCTTGACCACGGAGGAATGTCATTCCAGGCAGAGAAGACAGCATGACAACTGTCTAGAAGCCTGAGCGAACGCTCAGTAAGCTATTCATTTATGCACTCGGCAAATGCCAAGAGCCTGCCCCATCCTAGGCTCCGTGATAAGGTGATGAACAGCAATGAGCAAAACCACAGAGTTTACACTCTAGTGGGAGGGAGGCAGGCAAGAAATTAATGATACTATGTACGAAGTAAAATACATAGCATGTTAGTTGGTGAGAAGACCCTTGGTGCAAAATAAAACACGGAGGACAGGAAGGCTGCATTTTTTAAATAAGGTGATGGGAAGAAAGTTGGGAGGGAGCCAGGGTGCTCTCGGGGAAGAGGGTTCCTGGTAGAAAGGACAGTGAATGCAGAAGCACTGAGGTATGGCATGCCTGGCGCTAGATCTGACAAGGAGGCTGCCAGCGTGGCTGGAGCAGAGTAAGCAAGAGATCAAATCCCATAGGTCCTGTACCTGCCTTTGTCACTTTGGTTTCACTATGAAGTAAGTGGTGACGGTGAGACGATGGAGGATTTGTACATTTTGTTTTGTTTTGTTTGTTTAATGCAGCATATGGAGGTTTCCAGGCTGGGAGTTGAATCGGAGCTGCAGCTGCTGGCCTATACCACATCTGCGACCTACACCACAGCTCACAGCATTGCCAGATCCTTAACCCACTGAGTGAGGCCAGGGACCAAACCTGCATCCTCATGGATCCTAGTCGGGTTCATTACTGCTGAGCCACAACGGGAACTCCTGTTTGTTTTGTTTTGTTTTGGGCCGCCCAGAAGCATAGGGAATTCCCAGGCCAGGGATCAGATCTGAGCCACAGTTGTGGCAACGCCAGATCCCTAACCGACTGTGCTGGGCCAGGGATCCAAACCTGCATCCCAGTGCTTCCCAAGATGCTGCTGATCCCCTTGCACCACAGTGGGAATTCCTCATTTGTTTATTTGACTTTATTTTTTAGAGCAGTTATAGGGTGACAGCCAAATTGGGCAGAAAGTACACAGAGTTCCCATAAATTCTCTGCCCTCCCACACGAGCAGCTCCCTCCGTTATCAACATCCCCCACCAGAGTGATTACATATGTTATAATCCATGAACCTACATGCTTATCACCAAAGTCCATAGTTTACATTAGGGTTTGTGCTTGGTGTTATACATTCTATGAGTTTTTTTTTTTTTTTAAGGAAAAAAAGATAGATTTATTGCTTTGCCAGGGGCCACAGCAGGCTAATGCCTTAAAGACCGTACCCCTACATTCCATGAGTTTTGACAAATGTGTAATGGCCTGTGTTCACCATAGTATTACACAGAGTAGCTTCACTGCCCTGAACATCCTCTGTTCTGCCTGTCCACTCCTCTTTCCCCCCAACCTTGAAAACTACCAATCTTTTTTTTACTGTCTCCGTATTTTTTGCCTTTTCCAGAATGTTATATAGCAGGAATCATACCGTAGGTAGCCTTTTCAGATTGGCTTCTTTCAGTTAGGCATTTCGTGTTCCTTCATTTCTTTTCATGGCTTGCTAGCTCGTTTCTTTTTAGCACTGGGTACATCCAGACAAAGGAATGGTTTGCTGATATCCACGAAATAACCTTCTAGGATTTTGTCAGGACTTGTGTTGAATCTATAGATCAAGTTAGGAAGAACTTAATACTGAGTCTTGCTATCCATGAACATGGACTAGCTCTCCATTTATTTAGTTCATCTTTGGTTTCTTTATACTTTGTTAGCTTTTGTTTGTATTTCATCTTGGGGGTTGCTAATGTAAATAGGATTATGCTTTCAATTAATTAGTTTATTTTTTATTTTTTTGTCTTTTTGTCTTTTCTAGGTCCACACCTAGCATATGGAGTTTCCCAGGCTAGGGGTCCAATCAGGGTTGTAGCCACCGGCCTATGCCAAAGCCACAGCCACGTGAGATCCGAGCCGCGTCTGCAACCTACACCACAGCTCATGGCAACGCCGGATCCTTAACCCACTGAGCGAGGCCAGGGAGCGAACCTGCAACCTCATGGTTCCTAGTCAGATTTGTTAACCACTGAGCCACGGTGGGAATTCCCAGTGACTGACTTTTCTTTATTGATCTTGTATCCTGCAATTTTCCTGTAAATGCTTGTTAGTTCCAGGAGTTGTTTTTTGTTTGTTTGCTTTTGTTTTTCAATTGTTAGGTTTTTTTGATTTTCTACATAGACAAGAATTTATTTTTTAAACTTTTTTCTTACAACTCTCCCCCATATTTCTATTATAAATATTTTCAAATATACAAAAAATACAAAAAAGTTGAAAAAAGTAATACAGTGAAGACTCATATACTCACAACCTAGATTCAACTATTTATATCTTAGTATAGTGGCTTTAGTATATTTTGGTCACTGTGTCCATCCCTCTATCTATGCATCAAATCATTTTATTTTTCCTTACAACTTTTTACTCATGAAAAATCTTAAACACAAAGGAAATTAAAAGAAAAATAGAGAGGAAAATCCACACGCTCACTTAGATTCAATAGCTGTAACATTGTGCCATATTGGCTTTATCTGTATGTATGTAAATATATGTACTTTGTTCTCTGAACCATTTTAAGATTAAGTTGCTGATATAGTAGCATTTCATAATCTTATAATTTATGTACATCTTATAGTTTAGCTTACATGTCCTAGAAATAAAAGCTTTCTGACTGAAGAGTTTGGATCACAGTAATGACCCGATTTGACTTATCATTTAACAGCATCCCTCTGGCTGCTGAGAGATGATAGATGAATTAGGGAAATAAGACATGGGAAACCTTTAGTTTAGTTAACATATGATATGTTGTGCTTGATGACAGCGGGAGGCGGATGAGGCTAGAAAGGTCAGGGACTGATGCTGCATTTAAATTGTATTAATCTTATATACATCAGGGTGTCCCACATATGATGGCTTTTATACTTATGTTATATGAGTACTCTCTGTACTTTTATTGTATCTTTTTATGTTTTTAATGCTTTTTATTTTTTCCATTATAGTGGGTTGACAGTGTTCTGTCAGTTTCTACTGTACAGCAAAGTGACCCAGTCACACATATATATACATTCTTTTTCTCGCATTATCTTCCATCATGTTCCATCATAAGTGACTAGATATAATTCCCTGTACTGTACAGCAGGAAATATTTTTATTTTAATTCATTTTAAATCACACACTTTAAAAAAATCTTAGGTGTCATAAATGATTCAGTTTTACATATATTCATACATTATATATGTATACACATACATACATAAAATTTTATATATATGTACACACACAGATACACATATTCTTTTTTACATTCTTTTCCATTATGGTTTGTCTCAGGATATTGAATAGATACATCCCTGTGCTATTCTGTAGGAACTTGTTGTTTATGGAGTTCACTTTTTCTAACCCAATTAAAATACAGAACCATTAAAATAAAAAGAACTAGGAGTTCCCGTCATGGCTTGGTGGTTAACAAATCCGACTAGGAACCATGAGGTTGCGGGTTCGATCCCTGGCCTTGCTTAGTGGGTTAAGGATCCAGCGTTGCCATGAGCTGTGGTGTATGTTGCAGATGCAGCTCAGATCCTGCGTTGCTGTGGCTCTGGTGTAGGTCAGAGGCTACAGCTGAACCTCCATATGCCGTGGGTGCGGCCCTAGAAAAGGCAAAAAAAAAAAAAAAAAAAAAAAAAAAAGACAAAAAAAATAAAATAAAATAAAAAGAACTAATGTGTATCATCTGAAAATCATCACATGTATTACCAGGAATACAGATGTTGTAGGAAAGACTATTGTAGGTAAAGGAAGTCATTGAAGATTTTTAAACCTAGGAAAGACATAATCTGAATTTTGTTTTAGAATATTCTGGCATTGGTATAAAATGAAGATGAGGGGGTGGTGGTGGAAATTAAAGCCTAGTTAATAGTCACCTACTATAGAAAAAGTACCCAGAATACAAAGATAAATAAAATTGGCTGCTGCCAACTAAGGAGCCTATAGTCTGGTAAGGTGACAGACATGAAGACAGGTAGTTGCAGCACCAAGTGGTAGATGCTGTTATTAGAAGTATATGCAACCGATGGGGTTCCCATCGTGGCTCAGCGGTAACAAAGCCAACTAGTATCCATGAGGACGTGGTTTCAATCCCTGGCCTTGCTCAGTGGGTTAAGGAACCAGTGTTGCTGTGGCTGTGGTGCAGGCCAGCAGCAACAGCTCTGATTCAACCCCTAGCCTGGGAACTTCCATATGCCATGGATCTGACCTTAAACAAACAAACAAACAACCCCCCCCCAAAAAAAAATCCCCAAGGAGGTATATGCAAGCTTAACAGTGCCTAAAAGACGGCTGTGATAGACACTGCCACAGAAACTGAGTCCGGGAAGACTGTACATAGATAAAAGATGCTAGATAAAAGATGCTTCAGCCATTTCTGCGGAGGCAAAAATACGGTGAATGGAGATTGGAGGTACCCAGGGAAGATGACCAGTAGCACCAAGCATGGATGCGTGAAATAATGGGGCATTCATTCAATAAATAGTTACTGAACACTTAAGTATATACCAGCCCCTGTGCTGAGCCCAAAGAATAAGGAGAAAAAAGATGCGGCCCCCACTATAATAAGTCAATTACAGTAAAACATCACAATGCTGGTTGCAGGAAATGTAGGATGCTGTGGGGGTAGACATGGGCTGAGCATATAACTCTGACTGGGTAGTAAAGAAATGATCTCTCAGATGAACTGTGAAAATGTACTAGGCGTCTGTGCAAGTACAGAGAGGCCGGAGCCCATGTGACATCTTAGAGGAATTGCACGTGGTTTAGCAGAGTTTAAGAAGTTTGGATTTGAGCCTAAGAGAAATGGAGTATTATTGTTAAACCGAGGGTTAATAATATCATATTTGCCTTTGAATGCATCACCCTGAAGTGCAGAGAATGTTGAAGGGAAGTTAGCTGAATCAGAGAGAAAGAACAGTTTAAAGGCCAATGAGTTGGTTTTATAAGAGAAATGCTGGTGTGGGCCTGAGTTAAAGCCAATTCACGTGAACAGGCGAGGAGGAGACTGGCACGAGAGAGGTTAGAGCATTAGCACCAACAGAACTTGGCGATTCTTGGTTTTGGAGGCATTACTGACAATTAGGTAACTGTGTGTGAAGAAATGAGTACATGGAGTTCCTGTCGTGGCTCAGTGGTTAACGAACCCAACTGGGACCCATGAGGATGAGGGTTCGATCCCTGGCCTCGATCAGTGGGTTAAGGATCCGGCGTTGCCATGAGCTGTGGTGTAGATCACAGATGCGGCTCAGATCCCGAGTTGCTGTGACTGTGGTGTAGGCTGACAACTGCAGCTCTGATTCGACCCCTAGTCTGGGAACCTCCATATGCCGTGGGTGCAGCCCTAAAAAGCAAAAAAAAAAAAAAAAAAAAAAAAAAAAGAAAAAAGCAAAAGAAATTAGTATATGATATGTGATATCATTTACATGTGGCATCTAATAAAAATGATGCAAAAGAACTTATTTACAATACAGAAACAGACTCAAAGACTTTGAATCAAACTTATGGTTACCAAAGGGGAACCGTCGGGAGAAGGGATAAATTGGGATTAACATATACACACTACTATATATAAAATAGATAAGTAACAAGGACCTATTGTATAGCAGAGGCAAATCTACTCTATACTCTGTAATAACCCATATGGGAAAAGAATCTGAAAAAGAATGGATATAATGTATAACTGATTCTCCGGCTGTACACCTGAAACTCCAATAATTTTTTTTTTTTTTTTTTTTTTTTTTTTTTTGCTTTTAAGGGCCACACCTGTGGCATATGGAGATTCCCAGGCTAGGAGTCAAATCAGAGCTGTAGCCGCTGGCCTAAACCACAGCCACAGCAACACAGGATCCTTAACCCGCTGAGCGAGGTCAGGGATCGAACCCGCAATCTCATGGTTCCTGGTCAGATTCGTTTCTACTGCACCACGATGGGAATTCCTAGTAAATTTTTTTTTTTTTTAGAAAAAGAAATGAGTATATGAAAGAAAGGAATGTGAGCTCTTCTGGAAGACATTTTTCTGGAGAATTTGAAGGAACTCTTTCTCAGTCTTTGTCTACTAAATGATTGTTTTCCACCTGCAGCGGGGAAGTTGCTGAAAATCCAGGTAGCATTAAAAGCCTCAAGCGATGTTGTAGAAGAAGATCACGGTGGCTGAAAGGGGAGAGGATCAGAATCTGGGGTGGAAGGGACTCAAAGCTCATTTGCTGGCACATGTGAAAGCAATGCAGGAAGGAAGGATGCACTTATCTTATGCTCCTCCCAATTTTCTTTGAGAAACAGAAGCCCCAAAGTAACGGAATCACCTGATGCTTGAAAAAGTCCTGATACCCAGGCCACACCCTCAGCCAGTTAAATCGGAATCTCTGGGGGTGAGAGCCAGGCATCAATATATATATATATATATATATATATATATATATATATATATATATATATTTTGGTCTTTTTAAGAGCCATACCCGGGGCATTATGGAGGTTCCCAGGCTAGGGGTCAAACAGGAGTTGTGGCTGCTGGCTTACACCACAGTCACTATAACACACACAATCCAAGCTCTATGACCAACACCATAGCTCACGGCAATGCCAGATCCTTAACCTACTGAGCGAGGCCAGGGATCGAACCTGCATCCTCATGGATACTAGTCAGATTCATTTCTGCAGAGCCACGATGGAAACTCCCAGGCATCGGTATTTTGTTTAAAGCTCCTAGCTTATTTTAGTGTGTAGCCACTGTGGAGGACCTGGGGATTTGCTTCTCTGGAAACAGAGGCTTTGGAGACTCATTCTTGATGTTATTTTTATATTTTTATTTTTTGTTTTTCATATTTATTTGCTTATTTTATTTATTTATTTTTCAGAGGCATATGGAAGTTGCAGGCTAGGGGTCAAATCGGAGCTGCTGCTGCCGGCCTACACCACAGCTCACGGCAATGCCAGATCCTTAACCCACTGAGTGAGGCCAGGGATCAAACCCACATCCTCACGGATACTCATCAGGTTCGTTTCTGCTGAGCTACAACGGGAGCTCCATATTTTTAATTTTTTTTGGCTTCACTCGCAGCATGCAGGAGCTCCCAGGCCAGGGATAAAACTTATACCACAGCAGTGACAATGCTGGTTCCTTATCACTTGTGCCACCAGGGAACTCCAGACTAATTGCTGTTCCCTCTGGTATCGATATGCTGACAACCGGACACGTTGGAAGCCTAGTCTTGTGATCCTGTAAGCATTTTTAGAGTTGTTAATTAATTCAGGGCACTCAAGTATCATTTATCTTTGAATCTATCGTTTGGCATCCGGTGGCCTCACATAGCAAATGCTAATCTGAGAGTCTGGATGAAGTCCAGAGTCCAACTGTATCCTTATCAGTATATGGGTTGATGATCAGAGAGTGCTTTGAGAGTCACCCCATGACACATTTAGCAAAAATGTCACTTGAAATGAATTTTGTACTTGCAAGTAATTTTCTGTGACCTGATTAATATTTTACTGTTACAATATACAGAATTATAGTTCAAGGGGTATTCGTCTCTGCCTTGCCATTTTTGAAAGATGGCCTGCGACTCCTTAATATAGTTGTATGAGGTAGATTATTGTAGAAAGTTTAGTAGATCTATTCCGCACCCTGTAAATGCAGTGGTTAAACTCATTGTTACAGGGAGGTCCTTGGGCAAGAGAACCAACATCCAATCTCTTCTATTTATAGGAGATAAGGTATTTCATGTAGTAATATTAGGAATTGATTGCCTCGTTTATTCATGTAGCTCCTATTAAAAAACGGCAATGAAGTTCACACTTTCCATACAGAATAAACAATGACAATGAAATTTTAGTATATTATAGAGAAAGGATCACTCTGTCCATTTGATCAATGAAGCAGCTTGCACGCTTTTGTCAGCAAACATGCGTGGAGCACCTACTCGGTGTCAGCACTGAGTTGGGAGCTGAGATTTAAAAAAATGTCCTTAAGGGAGTTCCCATTGTGGCGCAGCAGAAATGAATCCGATTAGTAATCATGAGATTCCAGGTTTGATCCCTAGCCTTGCTTGGTGGGTTAAGGATCTGGTGTTGCCATGGGCTGTGGTGTAGGTCGCAGAGTCGGTTCAGATCTGGCGTTGCTGTGGCTGTGGTGTAGGCTGGCGGCTGTAGCTCCGATTGGACTCCTAGCCTGGAGACCTCCATATGCCATGACTACGGCCCTAAATAGCAGGAAAAAAAAAAAAAAAGACACGCTGTTTTTTTGCCTTTGAGAGGTCATGTGGTGTTAGTGGGTGAGACAAACGGGAAAGTCCAGTACAATAAGCCAAGTCCAGGGTTGATAAGAGCACGTAGTGCAAGAGGAGCACAGACTTGGCCCTCCGCAGCATGGCACTGCACTGACTCCAAGCGGTAGCACTGTTTTTTTAGCCCCATCCAAATTCCCGCTGCTTGCTACATACTCTGGATTAAAAAGATACATTTTCCCAATGATCAGATTCTGCCAATTTATTTACTGAACTACAGTGTCATCAGTGAATGCTTTATAGGAAACCTAAATAAATCCATCACTAAAAAAAGGTCTTCTACATCAATCTGCTATATATACAAGTGTGTTTTAAAATATTATATAGGCAAGCTTTTCTTTTTCTTGTCTTTTGTCTGGAAGCCTCACAATAGATACTTTCCAAATTATACTTGCAGCAAAAGTTTAGGAAGTGACTTTTCACAGAGTAAACAATACACTTTTAATTCCAGCAAAGAAGCAGATCCAAAATGAGCTGCTTCAGGATGAATAATTGACAAAAATAACCTCAAGCCTTTGCCTTTTAAATAACGAAAACATTCTTGGTATTTAATAATATGTAGTTAATCATTAAAATCAATTTTAAAACTTTTTTTTTTTTTTTGTCTTTTTAGGGCCGCGCCGCACCCATGGCATATGGAAATTCCTAGGCTAGGGGTCTAATTGGAGCTGTAGCCGCCGGCCTACGCCAGAGCCACAGCAACTCGGAATCTGAGCTGCATCTGTGACCTACACCCCAGCTCACGGCAATGCCGGATCCTGAACCCACTGAGCAAGGCCAGGGATCGAACCCACAACCTCATGGTTCCTAGTCGGATTCGTTAACCACTGTGCCACGACGGGAACTCCTAAAACTGTTTTTTAAAAACAATGATTTTCATAGAGATTTACTACAGCAACAGCCTGGAAATCCTTAGGCAAGAATCTCTCCTGCTTTTTTAATGACTTCTGCTTCATGTTAGGATGAAATCAGTGGTTTTATTCAGTGTTAAAGATTAAGTTACCTAGACTAGAAATGAGCTAGTCTTATGTATTATACTTGGTACTGGTGGATTTTGTTCTTTCAAAGTATCAGTTCTATAGGATCCTGCTGATTTTGCTGTGGTTATGAAATGCTCATTGTAAATTTCTTTATCAGTGTTTTACATGTTCTTGCTCTATCAGGCGATCCACGTAGCACAGAGGCTTGAAAAGGAAAAAAAACTACTACCCTCATCCTGAGTGGCTCATGTACCCTATAGCATACCAGAAAAGCTAGAAATAATTAGCAGTTAGAACACTCCATGTACTCAGAGCCTCAAATTTTGCACTTTGGTGATAAATGATTTACCCTTCTCCCAATCACTGTCTATTTGGGGACAAAGGATTAAAAATATATATAAAATATTACAGCTGTTATATGAACTGTGGACAACATATAAGTAGTTAGAATGAATATTGGAATAAGCAGTCTTTAACAAGATTCTTATTTATTTATTTATTTTTGGCCACACTTGTGGCATATGGAAGTTCCTGGGCAAGGGATCGAATCTGAGCTTCAGCTACTGACCTACACCACAGCTGCAGCAACCAGATCCTTAACCCACTATGCCACTAGGAACTCCAACAAGGTTCTTATAGTAAGTCCATTTGCGAGCTATAATGAACACAAGCACTTGTAGCATTCTAAATTATTAAGAGTTTTTGGGGAGTTCCCTTTGTGGCTCAGTGGTTAACAAACCTGATTAAGATCCATGAAGATACAGGTTTGATCCCTGGCCTCGATCAGTGGGTTAGGGATCTGGTGTTGCCATGAGCTGTGGTGTAGGTCACAGACTCAGCTCAGATCTGGCATTGCTGTGGTTGTGGTATAGGCTGGCAGCTGTAGCTCCGATTTGACCCCTAGCCTGGGAACCTCCATGTGCCTCAGGTGCAGCCCTAAAATAGACCAAAAAAAAAAAAAAAAGAGTTTTTTGGCCCCAAATATTATGATTGTAGCTAAATCAGTTTGTTTGTTTGTTTTTGGCTACACCCATGGCATACAGAAGTTTCCAGGCCAGGAAGCAAACCCACACTGCAGTTGTGGTCGGTGCCACAGTTTTGGCCAGCACCATGGTTGGGGCCACAGTGGATCCTTAAGCTGCTGCACCACAAGGGAACTTCCTAAATCACTTTATTAATAGTATGTCAGAAATGGCGCTATGATGTGAAATTTTGTGTAGGAATTCTATCTGGAATTTCATAGGATCACAATAATATATATCTGCTGTTTTGCCACAGAGTTATCAAAGATGTGTTGCTTTCTTCCCCATAGCTCATTTCTCTTCCTCTGTAAATAAGGCCATAATGTTTCATGGCAAAGGGACAGCCTGAGAACGAGATTATGTCCAAAGGAGGAGATAGTCAACATTAGGGTTTGGGGATTTTTTTTTTTTTTTGAGAAATATTACGCTTTTACTTTTTTCCATTTAGTCATTACAGTTCAAAACATTAACAATAGCCCCCAACCTCTGGCAAAAAAAAAAAAAAGGAATATTGGGAGATAAATCCTTACATTTCTGTGTCAACAATGTGATCTGTCAAGATTTTTTTTTTTTTTCTTTTTTAGGGCTGCACCCTCAGCACATGGCAGTTCCCAGGCTAGGCATTGAATTGGAGCTGCAGCTGCCGGCCTATGCCACAGCCACAGCAACACTGGCTCTTTAACCCACTGAACGAGGCCAGGGATCAAACCCGAATCCTCATGGATACTAGTTGAGTTCATTTCCTCTGAGCCACGACGGGAACTCCTGTCAAGCTATTTTTGTTCTTGAGATTTGTTATAGGCGATTGCCTTTCCTGGAGAGTTTCCGAATTCACTTCTACGAAGAGCATATGGCTTTCTTCTTTAAAAATGAGGGCTGGAGTTCCTTTCGCAGCTCAGTGGTTAACGAACCTGACTAGGATCCCTGAGGATGAGGGTTCGATCCCAGGCCTCACTCAGTGGGTTAAGGATCTGACATTGCTGTGGCTGTGGTGTGGGCCAGCAGCTACAACTCTGATTCAACCCCGAGCCTGGGAACCTCCACATGCCTTGGGTGCGGCCCTAAAATAACCAAAAAAAAAAGAGGGTTTCATTTTTTGTTTCTTTATTTTGGCTATGCCCATGGCATGCAGAAGTTCCGGGGCCGGAGACCAAACCCAAACCACAGCAGTGACCCAAGCCCCTGCAATGACAGTTCTGAATCCTTGACCTGCTGAGCTACCAGAGAATTCCAAATACAAGGGGCTTTTTTTTGTTTGGTTTTTTTTTTTTGGCTTTTGTCTTTTTAGGGCTGCACCCGGGGCATATGGAGGTTCCCAGGCAAGGGGTCTAATCAGAGCTGTTGCTGCCAGCCTACACCGCAGTTCACGGCAACCTTAACTTAACCCACTGAGCGAGGCCAGGGATCGAACACGCAACCTCATGGTTCTTAAATGGATTTGTTTCCACTGCACCACGACGGGAACTCCCCAAACATGAGGGTTTTTTTAATCTTCTGATAAATTTATATTATAAATACAATTTTTCTCTTGAGGAGGTTTTTAATTTAGATCTAGGTGAAAATCTCGGCTCCAAACTTATTAGCTGTGGAACGCTGGGCAATTTAATTAAACTGACTGAGCCTTCGTGTCTTCTTCAGGGTTACTGTGAAAATCAATGGCAATAACAGAAAAATGTCAAACAGGGCCAGGCACGTAGAAGGCCTGTTGTACGTGTTATGCCATCATTATTCTTACAAGGGGCTCATCAGGCTGACCCCAGAAAAGAGAAATTTCTTCCTGAGGTAGCAGCAGCTTATGTGCACTCAGATTTTCCAGGCCCTGATTCAAAGGAGATTCTATGGCCACTGAAACCATACTGCGGTATCTTTGGCATTTTCCATCCTGGGCTCTTCTTTCTCTGCACGTGTGCGCACCAAAACCGATTTTGGTGGCAACTTTGACCAGATCTGTCTATTTTTTTCCTTTTCTTTTTCGGCTGCCTCATGGAACATGGAGTTCCCAGGCCAGGGATCAGATCCGAGCTGCAGTTACAACCTATGCCACAGCTGCAGTGCTGCTGGATCCTTTAATCCACAGTGCTGGGCTGGGGACCGAACCTGCGTCCAGGCCTTACGGAGATGCCACCATTGCGTCACAGTGGGAACGCCAAGATTTGTCTATTTTTTACTAATGACCATAAACATATTTCGCCGATCTCATCATAGGGCCGCGCCCACAGCCTATGGAGGTTCCCAGGCTCGGGTTCAAATCAGAGCTACAGCTGCCGGCCTACACCACAGCCACAGCAACGCAGGATCCAAGCTGCATCTGCAACCTACACCACAGCTCCCGGCTATGCTGGATCCCCAACCCGCTGAGCGAGGTCAGGGATCAAACTCGCAGCCTCATGGTTCCTAGGCATATTTGTTTCCACTATGCCACAATGGGAACTCCAAAATGTACACGTTTTTGAGCTTAGATTGACAGCAGAAAAGGAAGACTGGAAAGGAGGCAGACTTTGCTTTAGTTTAGAGACGTGGAAAAGCCTCGAAGTGGCAGGATTGGAGGTGAGGGGTTGATGGTTTATGCGGCCCCCCGTACCTCATAGAGCTGAATTTACAAATGGTTCAGCAACTGTAAGCTGAGACAAGAAAATGAGGGAAAATACACTAGGCAGTAATATTTTAGAATATAATAACCTGCGGGTAGATATTTTTCTTCTGAAAGTAGAGCCGCACTGTGAGAGAAAACTGGATGCAAATTATTTTTTCCTTAAGCAGTGGTTCTTATTAGATGATAAAATTAAACATGTTTATTGTTTCTTTGCTCCTACTAGAATGTAAGCTTTTTTTTTTTTTTTTTTTTTTTGTCTTTTTGCCTTTTCTAGGGCCGCTCCCGCGGCATATGGAGGTTCCCAGGCTAGGGGTCCAATCAGAGCTGTAGCCACCGGCCTACACCAGAGCCAGAGCAACGCGGGATCCGAGCCACATCTGTGACCTACACCACAGCTCACGGCAATGCCGGATCCTTAACCCACTGAGCAAGGGCAGGGATCGAACCTGCAACTTTGTGGTTCCTAGTCAGATTCGTTAACCACTTCACCATGACGGGAACTCCTAGAATGTAAGCTTTATTGATGATAAGGATCATTGTTGGCTTATTTACATCATAAGCGCCTAAAACAGTAAGTGTACAATAAATATTTGAGTGCATGAAATTATAAGCAGAGCTTACATATATTTTTCTTCCACAGAGTCATTTAAAAATGTTGTGGAGTTTCCCTTGGGGTGCAAAGAAATGAATCCGACTAGTATCCATGAGGATGCGGGTTTGATCCCCAGCCTCGTTCCAGGGGGTTAAGGATCCAGCGTTGCCGTGAGCTGCGGTGTAGGTCGAAGATGCCGTTTGGATCCTGTGTTGTTGTGGCTGTGGTGTAGGCCGGCAGCTGTAGCTCTGATGTGAACCCTAGCCTGGGAACCTCCATATGCTGCGGGTGTGGCCCCGAAAAGCAAAAACAAAAACAAAAAGGTATGTCTGGAATTGACATTCTGAAAGCATAAAGTCCCAAATGGTCACTAGGTTCATCCATAGATCCCAGGAGAGGGACTGTGATGCAGGAGAGAAGAAATTCTCTAAACCACGGGCATCTCACCCGAAAATGAGAGGACACAGAGCAGAAAGACCAAGGAAGTTTTGAAGCGCATCAAGTGATTCAGTGAAGCAGCAGGGAAATGAAAATGGTCCCGGCTTCGGTAATAACATGGGAAGCCTGAAAACACTGGGGGTTAGACCACAACGTGGTAGTCAGCAAACTTTCTTAATCATTAAAAAGTTCATTCCCCCGCCTTCCCTTGAACTTCTGGCCCTAAGGCTTTCTCTCTGCAGCGTTGTCTGCCCTGCTCACATGAGGCTTTGCCTCTGCAGATTATCACAGGTGTTCCCCATGCCGCCTCTCACGACGGAAAAAAGAGAAAAAGACAGTTCTGTCTTAGAGAACGAAATCTCTCAGAGAGACCCCCTGGCAGCTGGAATCCAATTTCTTGATGTTTCTGGAGCTGGAATCTGTTATAACTAGAGAACGCCAAAGAATAACGGGCTCCTGCTGTTAAACAGGCAGATTAAAAAGCACACAGGTGCCTCAGCTGAGCAGAAACCAATCTTTTCATAAAAGATCGGGCTTTGGACACATATTGTAGTAATTCCTTAAATTAGCAGCTTATGGTCATGGCTCATAGGGTTTCTTTCCTCTAAAGTTCTGGATGAGGCCACTTCCTTTCTTTGTGTTTGAGAAGTATGTGATTCAGGCTGTTGTGAAATGGTATTTGGGTTTCCCTTTCCTTGTTGGCATCTCACACCCGTTTTTGGGCCAGTTCTCCCATCTGATCCGTCTTGTGCTTCCAATCAGTAAACAGTCAAAGGTGGTGAGAGAAGCATCATGCTTCTGCACACCTACAACAGCAATTTCAAAAGTACAGTCATGACCTTGTCTTCTCATTCTTGAAATCTGTGCTCAGCTGTTTCAAAGCCTCTGTGTCCTTGTGAGTTGTGGCCAATTAGAAATCACGGAATCCAGAGTGCCAGCTGTGGAGCAGTGGGTTCATGATCTGGCTTGTCTCCGTGGTGTTGCCGGTCCAATTCCCCACCCAGGGCAGTGGGTTACAGATCCAGGGCTGCTGTAGCTGTGGGCTGCAGATATAACTCAGATTTGATCCCTGGCCCAGGAGCTTCCATGTGCTGCAGGTGCAGCCCAGAAAGAAAGAAAGCAAGAGAGAAAGAGAGAAAGCGACAAAAAGCCAGCAAGCAAGCAGACAGGCAGGCAGGCAGGAAGAAATGAATCACTGAATCCTTTCCCTATAGTGATCAGAGGCAGCATATTTATGGTGATTTGGACATAAGTGCCAACAGCAAAAGTACACTATTTAGGCCACTTTGGCTGCAAGCAACAGAAAACCAGTACAGGCTAGCCCAGTAAACTGGAAAGTCAGGCAGAGCTGGATCTGGGTAAGCAGTCCTCATGTGAAGTCAGAACCCTGTCTCTCTGTCCCTGACTTTTCCTCTGTGTTGAGTGTAAATTTTACCAGCTGGCAGCAAGATCCTAACAGCTTAACATGCTAGAGGAAATGTGTACATTTGTCCCAGGAGCACAGTAAAAGTCCCCAGGTGGATCCTAAAAGGCTTTGTATGAGTCACACATCCGTTCCTGAGGCAGGGGTTGTAGCCCGAGGCTGGAGTACTCTGACCAGGTCTGACCTTGGGCACAGGAGCACTGGGGTCAGTCCGCACTGAGTCTTCAGGACTGTGACTGTGGAAGAGGGGAAAGGATTTTTCTTAAAGGATGAAATGCAAGGAAGCCAAAATACCATGTGCACCCAGACATGAGGTTTTCTGTAGCTAGTTGGGGTAGAGCAGAAGTGAAACCACATCCTGACAGCATTCTTGGTTCCTCTGTTACTTCAAGAGGCTATAGTCTATGTGTCGGGCAGTCCAGTTGATGACCCAGGGCTTTGTGGGTGACACAGAGCCCAGAAAGTAGCAGCAAAAGAGCGAAGAATGGGGAAGTCATAATTCGTCAATTCTTGGACTGAGTAGGACTCAAGGTGAGGGTTGGTTTTTGGTGCAGTAGCTGGACAAGGTAGTCATACCTAGCAAATGTGATCCAGTCCAGAGCACCAAGGACATTCCTAGCTATGGCCTTTAGAGGAGGAGGGAGAGATGCTTGGAGGTCTTGCCCATGATTCTCAGCAAAGGTCTTTTAGTTACCATCTACTTATCCTTCAGAATATTCCTGGGGGAGCCTTCTCCAGACTCCACCTCCCAAGAGTAGGCCAGGCAGCCTAGCCATGGCGCCTATCTAATGCTTTGTTTTTTCCATCTCAGCACTTTTTCTTCTTATGTGATCACATGTAAATCAATCTTATTTATGATGACTTGATTAAGATCAATCTCCAGGACTGGGAGGTAAGCCCCATGAAGTCAGAAACTCTATCAGTTTTGCTACCAATGGATAATCAGTCCTTTACTCAATGCCTAACACATTAATAACACGTGCCTATTTTTTTAAGATGAGTGAATTATATATAGGTTCTCGTAATAACAACTGTTTTAATATGAAAATGTAATAAACCATCTCCTTTTGGAGTTCCTGTTGTGGCTCAGCAGAAACAAATCTGACTAGCATCCATGAGGATGCAGGTTCAATCTGTGGCCTCACTCAGTGGGTTAAGGATTGGGTGTTTCCATGAGCTGTGGTGTAGGTTGCAAAGGTGGCTCAGATCCAGCATTGCTGTGGCTGTGGTGTAGGCCAGCAGCTACAGCTCCAATTCATCCCCTAGCCTGGGAACGTCCGCATGCCATGCATGCGGCCCCGACCCCCTCCAAAAAAAAAAAAAATTCTCTTCTTGTATCACATAGTTTGACCTTTCCACTTATCTCCTCAATTGGCTGAATTAACAATGTGCTGTTTGAGATAGCCCAAGTTACCAAAAAGAAGCTGCGGACAAAATAATCAGCCCTCAAATAATTAGGAGGCTCCTTTTACAGTGTATAATTTAGATCTACCAAATATAATGGAGAACCATAAGCATCTTTGGGCTTAATTGAAGTCCTTGGCAGGAAATGAGGCTGAGTCACTTCTGAATGTTTAACTCTGGTTTGATCTTTTAACCTCAAACTGCATTGAATGAAAGTAAATTTAGTAGTAAAAATGAATGTTCAACACCTACTACTTTGTTTGAAACCCATTGCAGAGTAATTTCAAGACTGAAGTGTTATAAGTATGTAGATACACAAGATACACATGCATATGCATCACACCCACCTCCAGCTCTGTCCTCCTGTGCCCTGCGTGTGGTCCTTCGTGGTGGCCATAGCACTTGTCCCCAGGCATTGTTATCAAGGGTTCACATGTCAGCCTCCTCTTGTATAACTAACTGGAAGGAAGGGATTAGTCACTTATTCAGTTATTTGAAAGAATAAAAATTATTTGACAAAATTTACTTTTGACATTTTAAAGGGGTTCAATAGATACCAACAACTTTTCTGAAACTTTTTGTTGTATAGCTTTGAATTAATAAGAAAAGAAGCCACTGGAGAAACTAACTGTGTTTTAAATCTTTTTTTTTTTCCTCCCAGTACAAGTTTAGATCTTCATGATGCTATGTTTGATTTGATTTGCCTGGTCCCACTGGGCATTGCAGGGATTCAGATTCTGGTTTGGAGCCCATTCTCCATCAGGGACAAGACATACTACACAGGGGCTCTCTAAGGGTGATGCCAGACATCGTGGGAGTTGAAAAAAAAAGCTCCAGTTGTTTGTTCTTATAGAGTTTACATTAAACCAGAGGGCCAAAAAAAAAAAAAAAGCTCTTTATAATCTTTAACTTGTTAATAAAACAAACAAACAAAAAATCCAGCACATTTTAGGGATTTTTTTTTTTTTTTTTTTTTTTTTTGTCTTTTGTTGTTGTTGTTGCTGCTATTTCTTGGGCCGCTCCCGCGGCATATGGAGGTTCCCAGGCTAGGGGTTGAATCGGAGCTGTAGTCACCAGCCTACACCAGAGCCACAGCAACGTGGGATCCGAGCCGCGTCTGCAACCTACACCACAGCTCACGGCAACGCCAGATCGTTAACCCACTGAGCAAGGGCAGGGATCGAACCCACAACCTCATGGTTCCTAGTCGGATTCGTTAACCGCTGCACCACGACGGGAACTCCACATTTTAGGGATTTTTGACTCCATAATAAGAAAGTTAAATATGAATTAAGTTGGCTGTTTCCAAGTGGTCTTATAGCCTGAACATATCCTGCCACTCTTCACCCTTGAATTGCTATGTGAGTTGCCTTGGGTTTCCCAGAGCCCCCCTGACTCTGTGCCTGCTACTCCCTTTTATTTCTTTGAAGCCTTATATTGCTTCTTTGACTGATTTTATTAAGTGAGCCATCGTTTTTTTTTTCTTTTCATTAAGTAATACTGCATCACTATCATCTGTAGATTCCCTGTGATTAATAGTGGGTCAGACTTGAGAAATTCAGGGACCAAGATAAGATTTCTGCTGCTCACTGTCTTAGTTGCAGAACTTTTGGTTGTGAAGACACAGGAATTCAACTTCAGCTATCTTAAAGAGAGGTTTCTTGTAAGGATGCAGTAGGCAAATTCATAGGCATGAGGGACAGGAAATAAAACAGGCCCAGAGTGGGAGAGGCAGAGTCAAAGGTGGTCTTTTCTGTGTCCATCATCTTTATTTGATTGCTCCCTCTCTCTCTCTCCTCCCCCCGCCCCACTCACTGAGCACTAGACCTTTCAGCTCAATCACTCACTTTTATCTGACTGACTTAGACTCTGTGTGCCTGTGCACATTCTCTTACCTAGGAGTAATAATTGATCCAGCAGTGAGACATTGGTACAAACTGGGATGATAGAAATGATTAATGGGAATAGAGGGACAAGATGGCAGAGCAGAAGGACCTTAAGCTCATCTCTTCTCAAGCAAACACCAAAATCACGACTGACTGCTGAATAACCATTGATTAAAAAGACACAACCCTCCCCAAAAAGATATTCTACACCCAAAGACACGAAGAAGTAATCACAAGACATTAGGAAGGGTGCTTTCATGATATAATCCAATCCCATACCCCTTAGGTGGGCAGACCACCAACTGGAGAATAAGTGTATCACAGAAGGTCTCCCACAGGAGTGAGAATTCTTAGCCCCACATTAGTCTCCCCAGCCTCAGGGCCTGGCAGTGGGAGGAGGAGGTCCCAGAGCATTTGGCTTTGAATGCCAGCGGGGCTTGACTGCAGGAGTTCCACAGGCCTGGGGGAAACAGAGACTCCACTCTTGGAGGGTACACACAAGGCATGCAAGGTTTCAAGGGCACTAAGATTGAAGGCAACACAGTGATTGCATAGGTGCCAGGCTAGGCCTACCTGTGGATCTTGGAAAGTCTCCTGGGGAGGCAAAGTGTAGCTGTAGGTCTCTAGGGACAAGGACACTGGTGGCAAAGGTACTAGGGAGCTTTACCAGCTTAAGCTCTCTGAGCTTGGAGGTCATTTTGGTACCAAGACCAGGCCCCACCCAACAGCCTGTAGGCTCCAGTAAAGGGACACCTCCAGCCAAACAGCCAACAGGGCGGGAACACAGCTCTGCTCATCAGCAGACAGGTTTCCTAAAGACTTCCTGGGCCCACAAGTGCCTCCAGACACACCACTTGACATGGCCAAGATTTAGTTCTACCCACCAGTGGGCAAGCACTGGCCCCTCCCTCCAGGAAGGCTGCACAAGCCTCTAGTTCATTCTCACCCACCAGGGGGCAGACACCAGAAGTAGAAAAAAAAACAAAAAAACAAAAAAAAACTATGATCCTGCAGCCTGCAGAACTGAGTCTGCAAACACAGTTTGGAACTTATCCTGGGACCAGCTGGTTCCTGGCCCTTGGGTGATGAGAGGGAAATGTCCTGTTGTGATACACAGAACATCCCATACAGAAGGCCACTTCTCCAAGATTGAGAAACATAACTACACACATATAAAAATACAAATAGAAATAGCAGAGAAATATGTTCCAGATGGAGGAACAAGATAAAACCCAGAAGAACTAAGTGAAGTGGAGATAGGCAATCTACCCGAGAAAGAGTTCAGGGTAGTGCTCTTAAGGATGATCCAAGAACTTGAGAAAGGAACAGATGCACCAAGTGGGAAGTTACACAAAGTTTTTAACAAAGAATTAAAAGATATAAAGAACAACCACACAGAGTTGAAGAATACAACAACTGAGATGAAAAAATACACTAGAAGGAATCAGTAGAATAAATGAGGCAGAAGAACAGATAAGTGAGCTGGAAGACAGAATGGTGGAATTCACTGCACAAAAAGAAAAAGAAAAAAGAATGAAAAAATGAGGACAATTTAAGAGACCTCTGGTATAACATCAAATGCACCAACATTTTCATTATAAGGGATCTCAGAAGGAGAAGAGAGAAGAGAAAGGGCCTGAGAAAATATTTGAAGAGATAACTGAAAACTTTACTAATGTGGGAAAGGAAACATTCACCCAAGTCCAGAAAATGCAGAGAATCCCTTGTGGGATTAACCCAAGGAGGAATACAGCAAGACACAGAGTAAAAGGACTGACAGGAATGAAAGACAAAGAGTAAATATTAAAATCAATAAGGGAAAAGTAAAAAAATAATATATGAGGTAATGCCCATAAAGATATCAGCTCATTTTTCAGCAGAAATTTGTAGGCTAGAAAGGAGGGGCATGATATATTTAAAATTATGAAAGGGAAAAACCTACAACCAAGAATACTTTACCCAGCAAAGCTCTCATTCAGATTTGAGGAAGAAATCAAAACCTTTACAGACGAGCAAAAGCTAAGGGAATTCAGCACCTCCAAACCGGCTCCGCAACAACTACTAAAGGAATTTCTCTAGGTAGAAAAGAAAAAGCCACAATTAGAAATAAGAAAATTGCAAATGAGAAAGCTGACTGGTAAAGGCAAAGATAATATAAAAGTAGGAAATCACTCATTGATAAATATGATATCAAAACTAGCAAGCATGAGAAGAGTAGAGGACAAATGCAGAACACTGAAAATACATTTGAAATTAAGAGACCAGCAAGCAGAAACAATTCTGTACACATATAGTTTGATATATCAAAATATAAGGGGAACCACAAATCAAATAACTATAATGGTCTCACACATAAAAAAGAAAAAGCAAGCCAAACATAACACTAAAGATGGTCAGCAAATCTAAATCCATCTATACTATACACAGAAAATCCTAAATGCATGACCAAAAAACTACTAAAACTCATTAATGATTTGACAAATCTGCAAGATACAAAATTAATATTCAGAAATATGTTGAGTTTCTATATACTAACAATGAACTATCAGAAAGAGAAACTAAGAAAACAACCTCATTTACCATTGCATCAAAAAGAGTAAAACACCTGGGGATAAATTTAACTAGAGAGGTAACACACCTATACTAGGAAAACTTAAGACACTGTTGAAACAAATTAAAGATAACATAAATAGATGGAAAGATATACTATGATCATAAATTAGAAGAATTAATATTGTTAAAATGACCGTACTGCCCAAGGCAATATACAGATTCACCGCAATCACTATCAAAATACAAATGGTACTTTTAACTGAATTAAAACAAATAATTGTAAAATGTGTATGGAAAGACAAAGACCCCTAATAATCAAAACAATCTTAAGAAAGAAGAACAAAGCTAAAGATATTATGCTTCCTGACTTCAGACTATACTACAAAGCTACAGTAATCAAACAATGTTACTAGCATAAGAATGTCTAGACACAAAGATCAATGAAACACAATAGAGATCCCAGAAATGAACCCACACTTATATGGGCAATTAATATTTGACAAAGGAGTCAAGCATATACAATGAGGAAAAGACAGCCTCTTCAGTAGATGGTGCTGGGAAAACTAGATGGCTATACGCAAAAAAATCAAACTGGAATACTTTTTTACACCACATGCAAAAATAAACCCAAAATGGAAGAAAGACTTAAATGTAAGACCCCAAACCATAAAAATTCTTAAAGAAAACAAGGGCAAAGCACTCTTTGACATCAGCCTTAGCAATATATATATATTTTCTGTCCCCCAAAACAAGGGAGCAAAAGCAAAAATAAATAAATTGAACTGCAACGAACTAAAATGCTTTTGCACAATGAAGGAAACTACTGATAAAGGAAAAGGCCAAGCACCAAAAATAGAGAAAATGGTTGCAAATGATACATCCAATAAAGGTCTAATATCTAAAATATACAAAGAACAAAGGGTGGGAAAAAAATGTAATTGTAGTGTATACATGTAAGGATAACTTGATCCCCTTGCTGTACAGTGGGAAAAAAAAATACAAAGAACTCATACAACTCAACATCAAAAAACAAACAACGTAGTTAAAAATAGGCAGAAGACCTGAATGGACTTTTTTTCAAAGAAGACATACCGCTGGCCAACAGGCACATGAAAAGATGATCAACATCATTAATCAACATCACAAATCACAACTCAAATGAGATATTACCTCACACTTGTTAAAATGGTTATTATCAAAAAGACAATAAATAGGGAGTTCCCTTTGTGGCTCAGTGGTTAATGAACCTGACTAGGATCCACGAGGATGCAGGTTTGATCCCTGGCCTCACTCAGTGAGTTAAGAATCTGGCATTGCTGTGAGCTGTGGTGTAGGTCTCAGATGCAGCTTGGATCTGGTATTGCTGTGGCTGTGCTGTAGGCTGGCAGCTGTAGCTGTGATTCGACCCCTAGCCTGGAAACTTCATATGCCACAGATGTGGCCCTAAAAAGCAAAATAAAACAAAACAAAAAACCACAACAAAAGACAACAAATAACAAGTGTTGACAAGGATGTGGATAAAAGGGAACCCTTGTGTGCTATTTGGTGGGAATGTGAATGGGTACAGCCACTATGGAAAATGTTATGGAGATTCCTCAAAAAGTTAAAAATAGACTCAACATGTGATCCAGCAAATTCACTCGTGTATTTATCCAAAGAAAATGAAAACACTAATTAGAAAAGATATATGCAGGAGGACGGGATTAAGATGGTGGAATTGAAGGACTGGAGCTCAACTTCTCTCCTAAAAACAACAAAATTCACAACTAAAGACTGAGCACTCTTCACCAAAATGGACCAGAAACCTTAAAAAAGATACCCTACTCCAGAAGAAAAAGAGGAGGCCACATCAAGAGGTAGGAGGGGCAATTTCGTGATATAAGCAACCCCATACCTCCTGGGTGGGAAGCTCCACAGACTAGAAACTAACTGGTTCACAGAGAATCACCTATAGGAGTGAGAGTTCTGAGCCCCACATCAAACTCTCATGTGTGGGGATCTGGCACAGGGAGAAAGAGCCCCGGAGCTTCTGGCATTGAAGGCCAGTGGGGCTTGTGCGCAGGAGCTCCATGGGACTGGGGGAAACAGAGACCCCACTCTTAAAAGGCGCACACAGACTTTCATGTGCACTGGGTCCCAGAGTAAAGCAAAGTCTCCAAGGGAATCTGGGTCAAACCTGACCGCAGTTCTTGGAAGACATCCTGGGAAAACAGGGGTGAATGTGGCTTGTTGTGAGGGAAGGACACTGAAAGCAAAGCTCTCGGGAATATTCAGCAGCTGCCTTTCTCCAGAGGTGGCCATTTTGGGAAAATCTGGCCCCACCCATCAGCCAGCTGCTGAGAAGCCCCACAACAATCCAGGTGGGATCACAGCCCCACCCCTCAGTAAACGGGCTACCTAAAGACCCCTCAGGCACACAGGTGCCTCTAATCCCATCCAGAGACTAAGCCCCACCCACCAGAGGGATTAGAATCAGCTCCTCCTACCAGGGGCAGGCATCTGCCCCTCCCATCAGGAAGCCTACACCAAGCCCCCATACTGACTTCAGCCACAGGGGGGCAGACATCAGAGAGAGGCTACAACTCTATTATCTGTAAGAAGGTCACCACACCAAAAACCTTTAAAAATGAAGACAGAGGGCTATAACTCAGATGAGGGATAAAGGAAAAACCCCAGAAAAACAGCTAAAACATGAGGAGATTCTCAGCCTTCAGGAAAAAGACTTTAGACTGTTGATGCTGAAGATGATGCAAGACATTGGAAATAAACTGGAGGCAAGGATGGATAACTTACAGGAAACACTGACCCAAGAGATACAAGATATCAAACTTAAACAAGAAGAGATGCAAAATATAATAACTGAAATAAAAAATTCACTAGAAGCAGCTAACAGCAGAATACAGGAGGCAGGAGAACGAATAAGCGAGGTGGAGGACAGATTAGTGGAAATTACGGATGCAGAACAGAAAAGAGAAAAAAGATTGAAAACAAATGAAGAGAGTCTCAGAGAACTCTGGGACAACGTGAAACGCACCGTATTATAGAGGTGCCAGAAGGAGAAGAGAGAGAGAAGGAGACAGAAAAAATATTCCAAGAGATAATAGCCGAAAACTTCCCTAACATGGGGAAGGAATCACTCACTCAAATCCAGGAAGCACGAGTACCATATAAAATAAACCCAAGGGGGAACACCCCGAGACACATACTAATCAAACTGACCAAAATTAAAGACAAAGAGAACATCTTGAAATCAGCTAGGGAAAAGAAACAAATAACATACAAGGGAACCCCGATAAGACTATCGGCAGATTTTTCAACAGAAACTCTGCAGGCCAGAAGGGAGTGGCATGATATACTCAACGTGATGAAAGGAAAAAACCTCCAACCAAGATTACTCTACCCAGTAAGGCTCTTGTTCAGATTTGAAGGAGAAATCAAAACCTTCACAGATAAGCAAAAGCTGAGAGAATTCAGCAACACTAAACCAGCCTTACAACAAATACTACAGGAACTTCTATAGGCAGAAAAGAACAAGAGAAGAAGGAAAGGAAAAAGAGCACAAAAACAAATCCAAAGTAATTAATAAAATGGCAATAAGAACATACATATCAATAATTACCTTAAATGTGAACGGACTAAACGCCCCAACCAAAAGACATAGACTGGCTGAATGGATACAACAACAAGACCCATATATATGCTGTCTTCAAGAGACCCACTTTACTTCTAGGGATATATACAAATTGAAAGTGAGAGGATGGAAGAAAATATTTCATGCAAATGGGGATCAAAAGAAAGCTGGAGTAGCAATACTCATATCAGACAAAATAGACTTTAAAATGAAGAATGGAATTCCCGTCGTGGCGCAGTGGTTAACGAATCCGACTAGGAACCATGAGGTTGCGGGTTCGGTCCCTGCCCTTGCTCAGTGGGTTAACGATCTGGCGTTGCTGTGAGCTGTGGTGTAGATCGCAGACGCAGCTCGGATCCCGCGTTGCTGTGGCTCTGGCGTAGGCCGGTGGCTGCAGCTCCGATTCGACCCCTAGCCTGGGAACCTCCATATGCCGCGGGAGCGGCCCAAAGAAATAGCAAAAAGACAAAAAAATAAAAATTAAAAAAAAATAAATAAAATTAATAAAATGAAGAATATTTTAAGGGACAAAGAAGGACATTACATAATGATCAAAGGGTCAATTCAAGAAGATGATATAACAATTTTAAATATCTCCACACCCAACACAGGTTCACCACCATATATAAGGCAACTGCTAACAACCTTTAAAGGAGAAATCAACAATAACACAATCATAGTGGGGGACTTTTAATTTAACACCCCACTTACAGCAATGGACAGATCAACCAGACAGCAAATCAATAAGGAAACACAGGCCCTGAATGAAGCATTAAACCAGAAGGACTTAATAGATATTTATAGGACATTTCATCCAAAAGCAACAGAATACACATTCTTCTCACGTGCACATGGAACATTCCTTAAGATTGATCATATCCTGGGCTACAAATCCAACCTCAGTAACTTTAAGAAAATTGAAATCATATTAAGCATCTTTTCCGACCACAACGCTATATGACTGGAAATCAACAACAAGGAAAAAACTGCAAAAAACACAAACACGTGGAGACTCAACAACATGCTACTAAACAACCAATGGATCACTGAAAAAATCAAAGAGGAAATTAAAAAATACCTAGCAGCAAATGACAACGAAGATACAACACTCCAAAACCTATGGGATGCAGCAAAAGCTGTTCTAAGAAGAAAGTTTATAGCAATACAAGCCCACCTCAGGAAACAAGAAAAAGCCCAAATAAATATCTAAAGCATGGAGTTCCCATCATGGCGCAGTTAACGAATCTGACTAGGAACCATGAGGTTGCAGGTTCGGTCCCTGCCCTTGCTCAGTGGGTTAATGATCCGGCATTGCCGTGAGCTGTGGTGTAGGTTGCAGACACGGCTCGGATCCCGCATTGCTATGGCTCTGGTGTAGGCCGGTGGCTACAGCTCCGATTCGACCCCTAGCCTGGGAACCTCCATATGCCACGGGAGCAGCCCAAGAAATAGCAATAAAGACAAAATAAATAAATAAATAAATAAAGCAGCTTTACATCTAAAGCAGCTCGAGAGAGAAGAACAGACAAGACTTAAAGTTAGTAGAAGGAAAGAAATCATAAAGATCAGAGCAGAAATCAATGAAATAGAAACAAAGAAAACCATAGAAAAGATCAATGAAATGAAAAGCTGGTTCTTTGAAAAGATCAACAAAATTGATAAACCCCTAGACAGACTTATCAAGAAAAAAAGAGAGAGGAAGATTATCAGCTGATTTCTCTACAGAAACACTACAGGCCAGGAGGGAATGGCAAGAGATATTTAAAGTGCTAAAAGGAAAAAAATATGCAACCTAGAATACTATATCCAGCAAGAATATCATTTAAAATCGAAGGGGAAATAAAAATGTTTTCCAACAAACAAAAACTAAAAGAGTACAGCAACACAAAACCCAAGCTAAAAGAAATACTGAAAGGGCTTCTCTAAACCAAAAAGAAAGGAAGGAAAGGGAAGAAAAAAGAAAAAAAAAAAAAAAAAAAAAGAAGAGGGAGAACTAGGACTGAGGAAACCGCAATCAGAGAGCAGTCACTCAAATAAGCCAGCATACAGATTTAATCATGAACATGCTTCAAACAAAATAAAATTAAAAAGAAAAAAAAAGAGTCATCAAAATCATAAAATGTGGGCAAGGGATGTTAGGAAATAAATAACCCTTTTTGTTTGTTTGTTTGTATGTTTCTCTTCTTAATTTTAATATAGTAATGAAGTGTTTGAACCTACAGGACCATCATGCTAAAACACACAGTTATAGGAAGGGGTTAGCATACTTAAAAAACAGGACAGCCACAAGCCAAAACCAAATATTGCATTCGCAAAAAATGAAAAAAAAAACAAAAAAAACCAAAATACTCAAGCAGATAATAACCAGAGACCAACCAACCAACCAAAAAAAAAAAGAAAGGAAGAATGGAGAACCATAGAATCAACTGGAACACGAGGTTCAAAATGGCAATAAATAATCACCTATCAATTATCACCTTAAATGCCAATGGACTGAATGCCCCAATCAAAAGACACAGAGTGGCTGAGTGGATAAAAAGGCAAAAACCTTCAATATGCTGCCTACAAGAAACTCACCTGAGGACAAAGGATACATATAGATTGCAAGTGAAAGGGTGGGGAAAAATATTTCAAGCCAATAGACATGACAGAAAAGCAGGAGTTGCAACACTCATATCAGACAAAATAGACTTTAAAACAAAAGACATAAAGAAAGACAAAGAAGGACACTACTTAATGATTAAAGGATCCATCCAAGGAGAGGATGTTACTATCGTCAATATATATGCCCCAAATACAGGAGCACCCAGATACATACAACAAATATTAACAGACATAAAGGGAGATATTGATGGGAATACAATCATAGTAGGAGAACTTAATACCCCCCTCACATCAATGGACAGATCCTCTAGACAGAAAACCAATAAAGCAACAGAGATCCTAAAGGAAACAATAGAAAAGTTAGACTTAATTGATATCTTCAGGATACTACATCCAAAAAAATCAGAATACACATTCTTCTCAAATGCTCATGGAACATTCTCAAGAATCAACCACATATTGGGACACAAAGCGAATCTCAATAAATTTAGGAGCATAGAAATTATCTCAAGTATCTTCTCTGACCACAATGCCATGAAATTAGAAATCAACCATGGGAAAAGGAAAGAGAAAAAACCTACTTCATGGAGACTAAACAACATGCTACTAAAAAACCAATGGGTCAATGAGGAAATCAAGAAGGAAATTAAAAAATACCTTGAAACAAATGATAATGAAGACCCAACCTCTCAAAATCTATGGGATGCTACAAAAGCAGTGCTCAGAGGGAAATTTATAGCAATACAGGCCTTTCTCAAAAAAGAAGAAAGATCCCAAATTGACAACTTAACCCTCCACCTAAACGAATTAGAAAAAGAAGAACAAAAAAGACCCAAAGTCAGCAGAAGGAAGGAAATTATAAAGATCAAAGAAGAAATCAATAAAATAGAGATTCAAAAAACAATAGAGAAAATTAATAAAACCAAGAGCTGGTTCTTTGAAAAGGTGAACAAAATTGACAAACCCCTGGCCAGACTCACTAAAAAGAGGAGAGAAAGAACCCAAATCACCAAAATTATAAATGAAAAAGGAGAAATCACAACGGATACAGCAGAAATACAAAAAAACATAAGAGAATACTATGAACAACTATATGGCAACAAGTTTGACGATCTGGAAGAAATGGACAATTTTCTAGAATCTTACAGCCTGCCAAAACTGAATCAAGAAGAAACAGACCAACTGAACAGACCGATCACTAGAAATGAAATTGAAGATGTCATAAAAACACTCCCTACAAATAAAAGTCCAGGACCAGATGGCTTCACAGGCAAATTCTATCAAACATATAAAGAGGAATTGGTGCCCATCCTCCTTAAACTCTTTCAAAAGGTTGAAGAAGAAGGAATACTCCCAAAGACATTCTATGAGGCCACCATCACCCTAATTCCAAAACCAGACAGAGATTCCACATAAAAGAAAACTATCGCCCAATATCATTGATGAATATAGATGCAAAAATTCTCAACAAAATCTTAGCCAACCGAATCCAACAACATATCAAAAAAATTATACACCATGACCATGTAGGGTTCATCCCAAGTTCACAAGGATGGTTCAACATACACAAATCAATCAACATCATATACCACATTAACAAAAAAAAAAAAAAAGTCAAAAATCATATGATCATCTCAATAGACAAAAAAAGCATTTAACAAAGTCCAACATCCATTCATGATCAAAACCCTCGCCAAAGTGGGTATAGAGGGAACATTCCTGAATATGATCAAAGCCATTTATGATAAACCCACAGCAAATATAATACTCAATGGGGAAAAACTGAAAGCCTTCTCACTCAAATCTGGAACAAGACAGGGATGCCCACTCTCACCACTGCTCTTCAACATAGTTTTGGAAGTCCTAGCCACAGCAATTAGACAAACAAAAGAAATAAAAGGCATCCATATAGGAAGAGAAGAGATAAAACTGTCACTGTATGCAGATGACATGATACTATACATAGAAAACCCTAAGGACTCAACCCCAAAACTACTTGAACTGATTAATAAATTCAGCAAAGTAACAGGATATAAGATTAACATTCAGAAGTCAGTTGCATTTCTGTATACCAGCAATGAAATATTAGAAAAGGAATACAAAAATACGGTACCTTTTAAAATTGCACCTCAGGGAGTTCCCGTCGTGGCGCAGTGGTTAACGAATCAGACTAGGAACCATGAGGTTGCGGGTTCGGTCCCTGCCCTTGCTCAGTGGGTTAACGATCCGGCGTTGCCGTGAGCTGTGGTGTAGGTTGCAGACACGGCTCGGATCCCATGTTGCTGTGGCTCTGGTGTAGGTCAGTGGCTGTGGCTCTGATTCGACCCCTAGCCTGGGAACCTCCATATGCCGTGGGAGCGGCCCAAAGAAATAGCAAAAAGACAAAAAAAAAAAAATTGCACCTCACAAAATCAAATACCTCGGAACACACCTGACCAAAGAGGTAAAGGACCTATATTCTGAGAACTATAAAACTTTAATCAAAGAAATCAAAGAAGATGTAAAGAAATGGAAAGATAGTCCATGTTCCTGGATTGGAAAAATCAATATTGTAAAAATGGCCATACTACCCAAAGCAATCTACAGATTCAATGCAATCCCTATCAAATTACCCATGACATTTTTCACAGAACTAGAACAAACAATCCAAACATTTATATGGAACAACAAAAGACCCAGAATCACCAAAGCAATCCTGAGAAACAAAAACCAAGCAGGAGGCATAACTCTTCCAGACTTCAAGAAATACTACAAAGCCACAGTCATCAAAACAGTGTGGTACTGGGATCAAAACAGACAGACAGACCAATGGAACAGAATAGAGAATCCGGAAATAAACCCTGACACCTATGGTCAATTCATCTTTGACAAGGGAGGCAAGAACATAAAATGGGAAAAAGAAAGTCTATTCAGCAAGCATTACTGGGAAACCTGGACAGCTGCATGCAAAGCAATGAAACTAGAACACACCCTCACACCATGCACAAAAATAAACTCAAAATGGCTGAAAGACTTAAATATATGACAGGACACCATTAAACTCCTAGAAGAAAACATAGGCAAAATACTCTCTGACATCAACATCATGAATATTTTCTCAGGTCAGTCTCCCAAAGCAATAGAAATTAGAGCAAAAATAAACCCATGGGACCTAATCAAACTGAAAAGCTTTTGCACAGCAAAGGAAACCAAAAAGAAAACAAAAAGACAACTTTCAGAATGGGAGAAAATAGTGTCAAATGTTGCAACGGACATGGGCTTAATCTGTAGAATATATAAGCAACTTATACAACTCAACAGCAAAAAAGCCAATCAATCAATGGAAAAATGGGCAAAAGACCTGAATAGACATTTATCCAAGGAAGATATACAGATGGCCAGCAAACACATGAAAAAATGCTCAACACTGTTGATTATAAGAGAAACGCAAACCAAAACTACCGTGAGATACCACCTCACACCAGTCAGAATGGCCATCATTAATAAATCCACAAATAACAAGTGCTGGAGGGGCTGTGGAGAAAAGGGAACCTTCCTGCACTGCTGGTGGGAATGTAAACTGGTACAGCCACTGTGGAGAACAGTTTGGAGATACCTTAGAAATCTATACGTAGAACTTCCATATGACCCCACAATCCCACTCTTGGGCATCTATCTGGACAAAACTCTACTTAAAAGAGACACATGCACCCGCATGTTCATTGCAGCACTATTCACAATAGCCAGGACATGGAAACAACCCAAATGTCCATCGACAGATGATTGGATTCGGAAGATGTGGTATATATATACACAATGGAATACTACTCAGCCATAAAAAAGAATGACATAATGCCATTTGCAGCTACATGGATGGAACTAGAGAATCTCATACTGAGTGAAATGAGCCAGAAAGACAAAGACAAGTACCAAATGATATCACTTATAACTGGAATCTAATATCCAGCACAAATGAACATCTCCTCAGAAAAGAAAATCATGGACTTGGAGAAGAGACTTGTGGCTGCCTGATGGGAGAGGGAGGGAGTGGGAGGGATCGAGAGCTTGGGGTTATCAGATACAATTTAGAATAGATTTACAAGGAGATCCTGCTGAGTAGCATTGAGAACTTTGTCTAGACACTCATGTTGCAACAGAACAAAGGGTGGGGGAAAAAATGTAATTGTAATGTACACATGTAAGGATAACTTGATCCCCTTGCTATACAGTGGGAAAATGAAATAAAAAAAAAAGAAAAAAAGAGAGAGGACTCAAATCAATAAAATTAGAAATTAAAAAGAAGTAACAACGGACATCACAGAAATACAAAGGATCATAAGAGGAGTTCCCGTCGTGGCACAGTGGTTAACGAATCAGACTAGGAACCATGAGGTTGCGGGTTCGGTCCCTGCCCTTGCTCAGTGGGTTAATGATCCGGCGTTGCCGTGAGCTGTGGTGTAGGTTGCAGATGCGGCTCGGATCCTGCATTGCTGTGGCTTTGGCGTAGGCTGGTGGCTACAGCTCCGATTCAACCCGTAGCCTGGGAACCTCCATATGCCGCGGGAGCGGCCCAAGAAATAGCAACAACAACAACAAAAGACAAAAAGCCAAAAAAAAAAAAAAAAAAAGGATCATAAGAGACTACTATATGCAACTATATGCCAATAAAATGGAAAACCTAGAAGAAATGGACAAATTCTTAGAAAAGTACAATCTTCCAAGACTAAACCAAGATGAAATAGGAAAGATGAATGGACCCATCACAAGAACTGAAATTGAAACTGTGATTAAAAAACTTACAACACACAAAAGTCCAGGACCAGATGGCTTCACAGGCGAATTCTATCAAACATTTAGAGAAGAGCTAACACCTCTCCTTCTGAAACTATTTCAAAAAATTGCAGAGGATGGGATACTCCCAAACTCATTCTATGAGGCCACCATCAACCTGGTAACAAAACCAGACAAAGACTCCACAAAAAAAGAAAACTACAGGCCAATTTCACTGATGAACATCGATGCAAAAATCCTCAACAAAATACTAGCAAACTGCATCCAACAATACATTAAAAGGATTGTACATCATGATCAAGTGGGATCTATCCCAGGGATGCAAGGGTTCTTCAATATCCACAAATCCATCAGTGTGATACACCACATTAACAAACTGAAGAATAAAAACCACATGATCCTCTCAATAGACGTGGAAAAAGCCTTTGACAAAATCCAACACCAATTTCTGATAAAAACCCTTCAGAAAGTGGGCATAACGGGAACCTACCTCAACATGATAAAGGCCATATATGACAAACCCACAGCAAACATCATTCTCAATGGTGAAAAGCTGAAAGAATTCCCACTGAGATCAGGAACAAGACAAGGATGTCTGCTCTCACCACTACTCTTCAACATAGTTCTGGAAGTCCTAGCCACAGCAATCAGAGAAGTAAAAGAAATAAAAGGAATCCAAATTGGAAAGGAAGAAGTAAAACTATCGCTATTTGCAGATGACATTATACTATACCTAGAGAATCCTAAAGACTCTACCAGAAAACTGTTAGAGCTCATCCATAAATTTGGCAAAGTCACAGGATACAAAATTAATACACAGAAATCGACAGCATTTCTATATACTAACAGTGAAAAAGCAGAAAAGGAAATTGGGGAAGCAATCCCATTTACCATCACATCCAAAAGAATAAAATACCTAGGAGTAAACCTACCTAAAGAGACAAAAGACCTATACTCTGAAAACTACAAGCCACTGATGAAAGAAATCAAAGATGACACAAACAGATGGAAAGATATACCATGCTCGTGGATTGGAAGAGTTAATATTATCAAAATGACTATACTGCATGAGGCAATCTACAGATTCAATGCAATCCCTATCAAATTACCAAGGACATTTTTCACAGAACTCGAACAAAATATTTTAAAGTTTGTTTGGAAGTACAAAAGACCCAGAATAGCCAAAGACATCCTGAAAAAGAAAAATGGAGCTGGAGGAGTCAGGCTCCCAGACTTCAGACTATAATACAAAGCAACAGTCGTCAAAACTGCATGGTACTGGCACAGAGACAGAAATATAGATCAGTGGAACAGGACAGAAAGCCCAGAATTAAACCCACACAACTACAGCCAACTCATCTATGACAAAGGAGGCAAGACTATACAATGGATAAAGGACAGCTTGTTCAATAAGTGGTGCTGGGAAAACTGGACAGCCACATGGAAAAGAATGAAATGAGAACACTCCCTAACACCATACACAAAAATAAACTCAAAATGGATTAAAGACCTAGAAATAAGACCAGACACTATCAAAATCCTAGAGGAAAACATAGGCCAAACACTCTCTGACATAAACGACAGCAACATCTTCTCAGATCCACCTATCAGAGTATTGACAATAAAAAGAAAAATAAACAAATGGGACCTACTCAAACTTCAAAGTTTCTGCACAGCAAAGGAAACTCTAAACAACACAAAAAGACAACCCACAGAATGGGAGAAAATCTTTGCAAGTGAATCGACTAACAAGGGATTAATCTCCAAAATTTATAAACAACTTCTGCAGCTCCATACCAAAAAAACAAACAAGCCTATCAAAAAATGGGCAGAAGATCTAAATAGACAATTCTCCAAAGAAGACATACAGATGGCCAAGAAACACATGAAAAGATGTTCAATGTCACTCGTTATTAGACAGATGCAAATCAAAACCACGATGAGGTACCACCTTACACCAGACAGAATGGCCATCATCCAAAAGTCTACAAACAATAAGTGCTGGAGAGGGTGTGGAGAAAAAGGAACCCTATGACACTGTTGGTGGGATTGTAAATTGGTGCAACCACTGTGGAAAGCAGTATGGAGATTCCTCAGAAAACTAAACATAGAACTACCATTTGATCCAGCAATCCCACTCCTGGGCATCTATCCAGAGAAAACCATGACTCGCAAAGACATATGTACTCCACTGCTCATTGCAGCACTATTTACAATAGCCGAGGCATGGAAACAACCTAAATGCCCATTGACAGAGGAGTGGATCCAGAAGATGTGGTACATATACACAGTGGAATATTACTCATCCATTAAAAAGAACGAAATACCAGCATTTTTTGCAACATGGATGGACCTAGAAACTATCATGCTAAGTGAAGTCAGCCATACAATGAAACACCAACATCCAATGCTTTCACTGACATGTGGAATCTGAAAAAAGGACAGACTGAACTTTGCAGAACAGATGCTGATTCACAGACATTGAAAAACTTATGGTCTCCGGAGGAGACAGTTTGGGGGGTGGGGGGATGTACCTCGGCTGTGGGATGGAAATCCTGTGAAATCAGATTGTTATAATCACCATACCACTACAGATGTGATAAATTCATTTGAGTAATTAAAAAAAAAGGGAAAAAAAAAAGATTTATGCACCCCTATGTTCATTGCAGCATTATTTATAATAACTGTGATATGGAAGCAACTTAAGTGTCCACCAGTAGATGATTAGATAAAGAAAATGTAGTATGCACGCACGTACACACACGTGCGCGCCTGCACACCGGAATATTACTCAGTCATGAAAAAGGAAAGAAATCTTGCCATTGTAACAATGATGGATCTAGAAGGTATTATGCTAAGTGAAATCAGAGAAAGACAAATACTATATGATTTAACCTAGATGTGGAATCTCAAAAACAAATGAACAAATATAACTGAACAGAAACAGAGTCAGAGCTATAGAGAATAAACTCGTGGTTGCCAGAGGGGAGGGGATGAGGGAGGAAAGAAACAGGTGAGCAGATTAAAAGGTATCAATTTCCAGTTATAAAATAAATGAGTCATGGGTATTAAATGCACAGTGTGGGGAATATAAGTCAATAGTTATGTAATAATTTTAAAAATTTTATTGAAGTAAAATTTACAAGACTATAATAATTTCCGCTGTACAACAAAGTGACCCAGTCATACCTATACACATACCCATTCTCTCTGATTCTTTTCCCACATAGATTATTATGGAATACTGGGTAGAGTTCTCTGTGCTATATAGCAGGTCCCCATTGGCCAATTATAATCCCAAACCCCCAGTCCACACCCCCGACCTGTCCCTTTTGGTAACCATAAGTTTTTCAAAGTCTATGAGTCTGTTTCTGTTCTGCAAATAAGTTCATTTGTATCCTTTTAAAAAAAAATTCCACAAATAAGTCATATCATATGATGTTTATCTTTCACTGTCTAGCTTAGTGTGATAATCATCAGGTCCATCCATGTTTTCTCTCTTTTTTTGTCTTTTTAGGGCCACACACATGGCATGTGGAAGTTCCTAGGCTAGGGGTCGAATCAGAGCTGCAGTTGCCAGCCTACACCACAGCTCAGAGCAATGCCACATCCTTAACCCACTAATTGAGACCAGGGATGGAACCCACATCGTCATGTGTACTAGTTGGGTTCATTACTGATGAGCCGCAATGAGAACTCCAGGTCCATCCATGTTGCTGCAAATGGCATTATTTCCTTCTTTTTTTTTATGGCTAATATTCCATTTTATATATATGTACCACATCTTCTTCCTCCATTCCTCTGTTGGACATTTAGGTTGCGTCCATGTCTTAGCGATTGTAAATAAAGATGCAATGAACATCGTGGTGCATTCATTTTTTCAAATTATGGTCTTCTCTGGATAGATGCCCAGGCGTGGGAATGCTGAATCATACGGTAGTTCTATTTTTTTTTTTTTAAGGAAACTTCATACTGTTTTCCATTGTGATTACACTAACATACATCCCCACCAACAGTGTAGGAGGGTTCCTTTTTTTTCCACACCCTCTCCAGCATTTATTATTTGTAGACCTTTTGGTGATGATCATTCTGGCTGGTGTAAGGTGGTACCTCATAGTAGTTTTGATTTGCATTTCTCTGATAATTAGTGATGCTGAGCCTCTTTTCATGTGTTTTTTGGCCATCTGTATGTCTTCTTTGGAGAAATGTCTCTTTAGATCTTCTGCCTATTTTTTGACTGGTTTGTTTTTTTGACATTGAGCTGCAGGAGGTGTTTGTATATTTTGGAGATTAATCCCTTGTCAGTCACTTCATTTGCAAATATTTTCTCCCATTCTGTGGGTTGTCTTTTCTTTTTGTTTATGGTTTCCTTTGCTGTGTAAAACCTTTTAAGTTTAATTAGGCCCTTTTTGTTTATTTTTGTTTTTATTGCCATTACTCTAGGAGGTGGATCTCAGAAGATATTGCTGTGGTTTATGTCAGAGAGTGTTCAGCCTATGTCTTCTAAGAGTTTTATAGCATCCTGTCATACATTCAGGTCTTTAATCCATTTTGAGTTTATTTTTGTGTATAGTGTTAGAGAGTGTTCTAATTTCATTGTAATATCTCTCCATGGTGACAGGTGGTAACTAGACTTATCATTATGATCACTTTAAAATGTGGAGTTTCCATTGTGTCTCAGCGGTAAACAAATCCGATTAGCATCCACAAGGTTGCGGGTTTGATCCCTGGCCTCGCTCAGTGGGTTAAGGATCTGGTGTTGCCGTGTGCTGTGGTGTAGGTCACAGACGCAGTTCAGATCCTGTGTTGCTGTGGCTGTGGGGTGGGCTGGCGGCTACAGCTCCAATTCAACCCCTAGTCTGGGAACCTCCATATACCACTGGTGTGGCCCTAAAAGACAAATAAATAAATAAATAAATAAAAAGATTCACTATGTTGTGTACCAGGAACTAACATAGTGTTGTATATCAACTATACTTCAGAGTTCCCCATGTGGCTCAGTGGGGTAAGGATCTGGCTTTGCCAGTGAAGTGGTGCCATTTTGATCCCTGGCCTGGGAACTTCTGCATGCCACGAGTGTGGCCAAAAAAAAAAAAAAAAAAAGATGTCAATGGCTTCTAAAAAATACACTTCAAAAACAACTAACAACCTCAAGAAAAAAGAGATCAGATTTGTGGTTATCAGACGTGGGGTGTGGGAGGCAGGGGAATTGGATGAAGGTAGTCAAAAGGTACATACTTTTAGTTGTAAGAGAAATAAATACTAGGGATGTGATGTATAACACAACACATGTAACTCTCCTGTACCTTATATATGCAAGTTAAGAGAGTAAATCCTAAGAGTTCTCATCATAGGGAAAATTTTTTTTCTATTTTTTGTTTTGTTTCTATATGAGAGGATGACTGTTCACTGAATGTATTGTGTTTGTATTTCATAATGCACATAGTCAAATCATTATACTGTTCATCTTAAACTTACACAATGCCCTATCCCATTTCTATCTCAATAAAACTGGAGAAATGGGAGTTGCCCTTGTGGCTCAGTGGTAATGAACTGAACTAGTATCCATGAGGATGCAGGTTTGATCCCCCGGCCTTGCTCAGTGGGTAAGGATCTGGCATGCCGTGAGCTGTGGTGTAGGTTGCAGATGAGGCTCCAATTTGACCCTGAGCCTGGGAACTTCCATATGCCATGAGTTCGGCCCTAAAAAGAAAAAAAAAAACAAAGTGATTTTACCTCCCCCCATATTATTTAGCCATAAAAAGAAGGAAATCCTGGCATTTGCAACGGCATGGATGAAGCCGAAGGACATTATGCTAAGTGAGGGAAGCCGTACACAGAAGACAGATACGAAATGATCTCAATTTTATGTGGAATCTGAAACAGCTGAACTCATAGAACCAGAGGTGAGAGCAGTGGTTTCCAGAGAAGGGTAACTTGATTATGGTAATTATTTCACAATGCAAGTGTGTGTTAAAGCATCTCATTGCACACCTTTGAACAATCATGTTGTACACTCCAAATATGTAAATTTTAATTTTTTTCATAATGCCTCAACAAATCTGGGGAAAAAGTGAAAACTTCTTATAATTGAAAGACACTGTTAAGAGAGTGAAAAGGGAAGACACAGACTGGGGAATAAAAAAATGTTTGCAAAATTCCTCTTTGATAAAGGACTTGAAAGTTCCCTCTGTGGTGCAACAGGATTGGTGGCATCTCTGAAGCACCAGGGTACAGGTTCCATCCCTGGCTGGGCACAGTGGGTTAAAGCATCTGGTGTTGCTGCAGCTGCTGTGTAGGTCTTGACTGTGGCTCAGATCTAATTCCTGGCCTGGTAACTCCATGTGCCATAGAGTGGCCAAAAAAGGAAGAAACAACAAAAAAAGAGGACTTGCAGGTACAATAATAAAGAACTCTCACAATTAATGAAAAAAATAACAGTCTAATTTTAAAAATGGGCAAATAGTTGAACAAACATTCCATCAAAGAAGAAATACACATGGAAAAAAGTACAGGAAAAAGTGTTTACGTTATTGGTCATTAGGAAAATCCAAATGCAAAACCACAATGAGATACCACTACACAACTATTAGAAGGGCTTAAATAAAATAAAATACTACAGGAGTTCCTGCTGTGGCGCAGTGGGATTGGCAGCGTCTTGGGAGCACTGGGACGCAGGTTCAATCCCCAGCCCAGCACAGTGGGTTAAGGATCTGCGTTGCCGCAGCTGAGGCTTAGGTCACAACGGCACCTCGGATCTGATCCCTGGCCCGGGAACTCCATATGCCATGGGACAGCCAAAAATAAAATAAAATAATAAAAAATAAAATCTACAAAGTCATGGAACACCCAGAACACGCATGCTTTCTTGGTAAGAATGAAAGTGGTACAGCTCCTTTGGAAAACAGTTTTGGCATTTTCTTATAAAGTTAAATATACCCTCGACATATAACACAGAATTCCCACTGCTAGCTGTTTGCCCAGGAGTAACAAAAACTATGTTTACCCCAAATATGTACACATTTATGGTTTTATTCATAATCACCCCAAAAGACAGAAATAACTCAAACATTCTTCAGTCCGTTCATTGGTAAATGAATTTTCCACACATCACCAAAAAAGACAGGAGTTCCCGTCGTGGCTCAGCAGAAAATGAATCTGACTAGCATCCATGAGGATGCAGGTTCGATCCCTGGCCTTGCTCAGTGGGTTAAGGATTAGGCATTGCAGGTGTAGGTCGCAGACACGGCCCGGGTCCCGAGTTATTGTGGCTGTGGCATAGGCTGGCAGTTACGGCTCCGATTTGACCCCTAGCTTGGGAACCTCCTTATGCCATGGCTGCGGCCCTAAAAAGCAAATAAATAAATAAATACAGACAGATACTACTGATACCCACAAGAGCATGAATGAATGCCAAATGCATTATGTTCAGTGCAAGAAGCCAGATTTAAAAAATTTATCTACTGTATGATTCCATTTATATGATATTCTGGAAAAGGCAGAACTACCAGTGTAGCAAACACACTAATGGTTGCCAGGGGCCTGAAGTGGGGGAGAGTAGTTGACCGCAAAGGGACACAGGGATTTTTTTCAGGTAAGGGAAATATTCTGTATTTTCATTGTGGCGGTCACTACCTAGGGTGAATTACCTGACTTGAAAAAACGTGCAGACCATAAGAATTTTTCATTTTATTTTTGGAAGATTGTCCTGAAGTGCTTACACAGATGTCATCTGCCTTGCTATTTAGAAATTTTCTTCTTGTAGGTTATCTGCACACATAAAAAATAATTACTTCAATTAAAAATAATTTCATGGGAGTTCCCATCGTGGCTCAGTGGTTAATGAATCTGACTAGCATCCATGAGGATGCAGGTTTGATCCCTGGCCTTGCTCAGTGGGTTAAGGATCCAGCATTGCTGTGAGCTGTGGTGTAGGTCACAGACGCAGCTGTGGCATTGCTGTGGCTGTGGCGTAGGCTGGCAGCTGTAGCTCTGATTAGACCCCTAGCTTGGGAACCTCTATATGTCTTGGGTGTGGCCCTAAAAAGCAAAATAATAATAACAATAGTAATTTCACGACTTTTGGACACTTTTAATTGAAGGACGGACATATTGCTTCTGTAAAGGACCTCGTCTCTGTCTTCTCCTTGGTAAACCAGGTTGAAAGCTCCCTGTTGACAGCAGAATTCTGAATCATGAGCCCTGGGATGGCCCAAGAAACTGCCTTTTAACCAGCATCACTGGGGATTCTGATTAATAACACCAGGAGGCAGTAGAGCTTTGTGTGAACAATGCAGGTTTTGAAATCAGACTGCTTTCAAGCCTTGCTTCAACCACTCATTGCTGTGCAATGGAAGCTTTCTGTGCCTTAGATACTTTTCCTGTTTAAGAGAGAGAGAGAGAGACAGAGAGAGAGAGAGAACTTGCCCCACTGATATTTCCCAGGGGACTAGGCAAGCCTTACAATGAAAGAGCAGATAGAGGTAAAGGAGAGGGTGATGAACATGGGGGAATAAGAAATACAAGAATTTTGGTTTCAGGTCACAAGGAGCTGCCAACTTGTCAAGCACGTACCTCTCAGAACCAAAAAAAATGCCTCCACTTGTAAACTTTGTTGCAGAGTATGTACTATTTGCAGTAAATTGTTTCCCATTGATTCTATGGAATGTTATGGAACACTGAATGTATGAGATTTGTTTTCACAGAAAATCATACCACTTTTCTTGGATACGATATAAATAAATACAGATATTTTGATATTAGCCTTTGGGGAGAATCCACAGAATTCATAATTCCCAAAAGAAAGTAAACAGGTAAAAGAACAGACCCCATAACTGGAAGGGACTTTTAATTAAGAGTTTCTGGTCCAGGTCCATGACTTTATGCACAGGATGACTTAATTTCTTTCTTTCTTTTTTTTTTTTTTTTACAGACAAAATGATGAAGGTTGTGTGGTTTTTCCAAGGTAGCATGGAAAATATCAGGATTGTAACTAGAATTTGAGTTTCCTGCCTCCTGGTGTAAAGGCGCACCCTGTTTGGGATGATAAAGGTGAGGGCTGGATAAAGTGATTTGGGGATCAGGGACTGGGGCTGTGTGGTGGGACAGAATAGACTTGAACAGGTACCACAGACATACTGGGAAAGCCTCACTTCCTATACATCTCGTATTGCAGGCGAGGGAGGTCTGATATCTGTTGGGTGAGGCAGGGCGGGCTAGTCATCATCAGTTCCCCCGGAAGGAATACGACATGGGTAAGTTCATCACTGTTTGAGGTTTTGCTGGTATAGAAACTTAGTATGTTGGTGCACTGAGAATGCAATAATCTCTTAGAGGCACATTAGCATGGGTTAAACTCACAGACCAAGGAGCAGCAGGGGCGGTGGGGGAGAAAAGCTCCAAATCTATTTAGCTCCTCTATATAAGGGATGTGGCGGGTGCGGAATGAGGCACATGGCAATTCCCGATGACATGAATGGATGATGTCATGGCTCTTGATAAAGTGGATGCACTCGGCTCCATCCACACAGAGGGACACCTGCGGGACTGAACAGAGTGGACCAGGCTTCGGTCTCCTGGGCTGGGGACAAGAACCGCTGCAGAATCAGCCTGACTTTCCATTTCCTGAGGCTGACACTTCTATTCCCACCCTCCACCCCCGGTGAGCTATTAATTCTAAAAATAGGTTATTACCTACCTTCAGTCAATTTGTAGTCAAGTCTTGGCTTAGGGACCTGACTTTTTTTAAAGGTGACTTTGTATCTCTTCATTCTAATCCATTATATGCATGTTTTTAAAAAGTGTGATTCCTAGCAATTTTATTTCCCTATTTCCAGAATTTTTGAGGACAATTTTATGATTGATTCCACGTAGCACCTACCATGTCAAAAAGACCTGACTTAGGAGTTGCCATGGTGGTACAGAGGAAACGAATCCCTCTAGTATCCATGAGGATGTGGGTTCGATCCCTGGCCTTGCTCAGTGGGTTGGGGATCCAGCATTGCCCTGAGCTGTGGTGTAGGTCACAGATGTGGCTTGGATCCCACATTGCTGTGGCTGTGGCCAGCAGCTGCAACTCTGATTCGACCCCTAGCCTGGGAACATCCATATTCTGTGATTGCGGCCCTAAAAAGAAAGAAAAAAACAAACAAAAAAAACCCTGACTTACAGTTGTTTTTCTTGAAACATCCTTAAACATACATATCAAAAATACAATGTATTCCTAGAGTGCCCTGGTGGCTCAACAGGTTAAGGACCTGGCATTGTCACTGCTGTGGCTTGGGTCACTGCTGTGGTGAGGGTTCCATCCCTGGCTCAGGAACTTCCGCATGCTGTGGGCTTGGCCAAAAACATTATATATATTTAATGTATTCTTGATGCTTGTGTCCAAACAGATATAAATTCTGTTTTGTTTTTTGGTCTTTTTGCCATTTCTAGGGCCGCTCCCTCGGCATATGGAGGTTCCCAGGCTAGGGGTTCAATTGGAGCTGTAGCCACCAGGCTACACCACAGCTCGAGGCAACGCCGGATCCTTAACCCACTGATTGAGGCCAGGGATCGAACCCGCAACCTCATGGTTCCTCATCAGATTCGTTTAACCACTGTGCCACAACGGGAACTCCAGATATAAGTTCTGAATTATGTAAAAGATCTAACAAATGTGGAGTTCCCGTCGCGGCGAAGTGGTTAAATGAATCTGATGAGGAACCATGAGGTTGCGGGTTCGATCCCTGGCCTCGATCAGTGGGTTAAGGATCCGGCGTTGCCGTGAGCTGTGTGGTGTAGGCTGCAGATGTGGCTCGGATCCCACGTTGCTGTGCCTCTAGTGTAGGCTGGTGGCTACGGGCTCCAATTAGACCCCTAGCCTGGGAATCTCCATATGCCGTGGAAGCGGCCCTAGAAAAGGCAAAAAAAAAGACAAAAACAAACAGACAAAAAAAATAAAAGATCTAACAAATGTTAGACATCTTCAAATACGGTGTGAGTTACCATGTGCCAAGATGAAATTATGCCCATGTATCGGCTATTTCTAGACAATAATGGAGAAATCCCAGTCCATGAATCAAACAGGGCGTTGGAGATTCTGAAAATGGATCCATCGTACTATCAAACCCTAGGAACAACTTTGATTTATTTTCCCGCAGACGTATTCCATTGAACAATCATGCCGAGCACTGTAGACGTGGTGATAATGATCTTAAGTATGTCTCCATGTGAAAGGAAACAAGTGCACATAATTAACCCAAGGCAATCTGTTTAAATTGTAAGATGTCTGGAAAGCCGCAAATGTGCCTCCTGCATCATTGATAGTGTTAGTTAGAAAGTGGACCTCTCCTGGAGGGAGAACAACATACTTTATACTCCCAAATACCAAAATTCACTTTGTAGAGATTCCTTAGCAAAGCTGGCTTTTTCCGCCTGCACCCTCAGGGCTAGGATGGGAGGCAAGAGAAGGTGGGGTCTGAGTTCTGTTGGCTAAGAACAAAAGTCTTTGTGGTGGAGGAAAGCCTTCTGGCCTCTGATGCCCACCCCATAAGGTCTAAAACTTTATTTAAAAGCCATGTGCACAGAAAGCTCATGATCTTGGAAATAAAGTTTCTGTTGTAGAAGAGCTTAATAGCTGCTTTCACTGCCTTTTGTTTTTTGTTTTTGCTTTTTAGGGCCGCAGCCTTGGCATATGGAGGTTCCCAGGCTACGTGTCCAGTTGGAGTTATTGCTCTGGCCTGCATCACAGCTACAGCAACATGGGATCTGAGCTGCATCTGTGACCTACACCACAGCTCACGGCAATGCTGGATCCTTCACCCACTGAGCGAGGCCAGAGATCGAACCCACAACCTCATGGTTCCTAGTCAGATTTGTTTCCGCTGCGCCACGACAGGAACTCCTGCCTTCACTGTTCACTGTCAATTTTAGGAGAACTATGTGGCAGGGTTCTATCTAAGGTTCTGGTTATCTCATAACCAAATGCCTTTCCTCTGGATTTAATGATTTGTGTATACAGTAAGTTTAAGGAAGGTTCCAGGCTAACTTGTAAAATAAACTCCCATCATTTGTGGCTATTGAAAGATCAATCACAGTTTTCAGAAGGGAGGTAGTTCTCTCTGATTTTCAGGTTGATTGATTGCTCAAGCATTCTCCTTCATAAACGTATTCTTCCTCGTTTTCAGACCAGTTTGTGGTTGGGCAAAAATAAAATAGAGGTCTTCTTTCAGGCCAGCAGAGCTGTGGTTCTGTGGTATGTTACACATACCAAGATCCCTTTTGTTTATATATATACGTACATACTTTCTCGACCATAAAATACTTAGATTTTAAGTTTAAAAGCTTTCTTATTGTACCGTGCACTTTTTAATGTATTTAACACAAATCATAAGTTTGAATGTTTTAGAGTTAAAAAATAAGAAGGCTTTATCGTTTCAAATTAAGTATATGAAAACAGAGTGGCATGAGGTTACATGGTGAGCTGGGTGGAGAGGAAGCAATGATTTGAGGACCAAAACCACTTATATGCAGGAGACAGCAATTAAGAGGCCAAGGATAGGGATGTTTTGAAAATATACTTAAAACAAGATGAAAGAAGATCTTTGGGGCTTTGAAAATGCCCTAGGAAGAGAATGAAAACAACGGCCTTCTCTTTTATCAGTGTTCTGACTCAGACCTGCTACTAGAAAGACCTTGCTAAGTTGAAACATACATTAAAAAATGTATTATATTTCAACTAATGTTCCTACATGTGCAAATTTCTTTTAAGGCCCCTAGAAGCAGTTGCATATATGCACAGCCCAAAAGACTCTGAGTGGCACCCCATTTTTTCTCCCACAATTACTGGTGCACCTCTGGCCCAGAGGAACTTGGGCAACTCGGAAGCTCTCAAGCTTAGCAAGGAGATGTCAAAACGAAGGCCACAAAGCCACACTTCCTCAAGGCAGCTTTCCCAGAACTTTCCTGCCCCCCTGTTAAGTCAGGTCTCTCTGCTGTAAGTTCTCCTAACACCGACACTTCTTTTCCAACACTCAGCAGCCTGTAATTATTCATTTTGTGATTACTCGGACACTTCTGCTTACTAAAGGGTAAGCTCTGTGGAGTTCCTGTTGTGGCTCAGCAGGTTAAGAACCTGACAGTGTCTGTGAGGAGGTAGGTTTGATCCCTGACCTCGCTCAGTGGGCTGAGGATCTGGTGTTGCCGAAAGGTACAGCATAGGTCACACATGGGACCTGGATCCGGTGTTGCCATGGCTGTGGCGCAGGCTGGCAGCTGCAGCTCCAATTTGACCCCTGGCTTGGGAGCTTCCATGTGCCACAGGTGGGGCTGTAAACAGAAAAAAAAAAAAAAAATTAAAAAAAAAAGAGAGGAAGCTTTATGAGGGCAAGTCATTGTGTTTATGTTGCTTGCCTCTCCGTTTAGGGCAGTGCCTGGTGTCGTGTATGTAGGCAGTAAATCTTTTACTGCCTGAGTGAAAGTAGCAGTTCTTTGCCTTTCCCACGTTCTTCCTGACATCAATTGAAACAGGTGTGAGAGCGCCACGGGAGGGAAGCTCAGGGGTTCAGAAGGTTCTAAGCAGTTGAAGTGCCAGGGCTGGCATAGAGATATGCAAATAAGCCCACTGGGAAGAGGTCTATACATCAGAGGGGAAAAGGCTTTTCTGTTAAGAGGGCAGGCATCCCTGACAAGGGCATACACTTGAGTTTCCTGCCTGATTTTGTGATTCTGGGTTTGAATATTGTACAGGTTTTTTGGTTTTTTTTTTTGTCTTTTTGCCATTTCTTGGGCCACTCTCATAGCATATGGAGGTTCCCAGGCTAGGGGTTCAATCGGAGCTGTAGCCACCGGCTTACGCCAGAGCCACAGCAACGCGGGATCCGAGTGACCTACACCACAGCTCACGACAACACCGGATCATTAACCCACTGAGCAAGGGCAGGGATCGAACCCGAAACCTCATGGTTCCTAGTCGGATTCGTTAACCACTGCGCCACGACGGGAACTCCTGCATAGGTTTGTATTTTAAATTCCTTTTCCTACCCACATCCTCACTGTCTTATTTCAAACTCCCAGGAAGGGTTGTGCAATAGACACATCATGAAGAGGAGCTATCACTGCAGGCTCTGAAGGATTATTTTATGGAGGGTGGCTTTGTCACATTAGGAATGAACATCTTTTTTCTCTTTAAATTTTATTCATGTGGAAGCTCCTGGGCCAGGGATCGAATCTGAGCCTCAGATACAGCAACACCAATCCTTTAACCCACTGAGCCAGGCCAGGGATCGAACCCAGGGCTCTGCAATGACCCAAGCTGCTGCAGTCGGATTCTTTTTTTTTTTTTTTTTTCAGGGCCACACCCATGGCATGTGGAAGTTCCCACACTAGGGGGCGAATCAGAGCTGTATTTGCCAGCATACACCACAGCCAGAGACACAGCAATACCATATCTGAGCCACACCTGAGACCTACACCATAGCTCATGGCAACGATAGATCCTTAACCCACTGAGCGAGGCCAGGGATCAAACCCATGTCCTCCTGGATACTAGTTGGATTCATTCCTGCTGAGTCACAACGGGAATTCACTGCAGTCGGATTTTTTTTTTTTTTTTTTTTGCTATTTCTTTGGGCCGCTCCCACGGCATATGGAGGTTCCCAGGCTAGGGGTCGAATTGGAGCTGTAGCCACCGGCCTACGCCAGAGCCACAGCAACACGGGATCCGAGCCGCGTCTGCAACCTACACCACAGCTCACGGCAACGCCGGATCGTTAACCCACCGAGCAAGGGCAGGGATCGAACCTGCAACCCCATAGTTCCTAGTCGGATTCGTCAACCACTGCGCCACGACGGGAACTCCTGCAGTCAGATTCTTAACCCACTGCACCACAGCAGGAATTCCTGAGCACCTTGGTTGAATTTTTTTTACAGTTTATGAAGCTTTCAGATCATCTGATTATCGTAAACGTATTGTGAAGTAAGCAGCTCAGAATTACGGCCCCCATATCAGAGATGTGGAAAGGGAGGCTCAGAAGAGGTTGAGTTACCCAAGCTATAGTGAAAACAAGAGCAAATTAACATTTTTGAAAACCTATTATGTGTTGAGGCACTACACTAAGCCCTCCATATTCAGAATATACAATTTGGAGTTTCTGCTGTGGCCAAGAGGATCAGCGCTATCTCTGCAGTACTGGGTGCAGGCTTGATTCCCAGCCTGGCACAGTGGGTTAAGGAGCCGGTGTTGCCCCAGCTGGAGCATAGGTCCCAACTGTGGCGCCAATCTGATCCCTGGCCCGGGAACTCCACATGCCCCAGGGCAGCCAAAAATAAAAAAATAGAAAGTACAATGTAATCCTCACCACATTCTTATGATAATCATAGGTAACCATGATCATTATTTCCACTTTACAGGTGAGAAAACCAAGTCCTAGAGAGGTCGAGTTATCTGCCTTGAATTGCAAGACATGTAGAACCAGGTTTCAAACCCAGGTTGTCTCTTGCAGAGGACAGAGCATAAAGCACTATGCTAATAGTAGCACTGGGAGATCTCCAGTAGAGTACGCGTGTTCTCTGTATTTATTACTATAGGTCTTCTGACTCCTGGCTCTTCTGCTGCTTTGACTTTTTTTTTTCCATCGGTTTGCACTTTCACCTTCCGGTAGAATTAATCAGAGACCACAGGGACGTCATTGCATATGACTGAGGTTGTATCAATCAAGTTCAGATAAAAAACCCCTCACAATGACTAATTTCATTAACAAAGAAAACATGGTTGAAAGTCCTTTTGTGGCAAGGTGGGTTACAGCTCCGGCAGGGCTGCGGCTGTGGTGTAGGCGGCAGCAGGGGCGCGGGTTCAATCTGTGGCCCCGGTGCTTCCGCGTGGCGCAGGTGTGCTCCCTCCCCCCAAACACTGTTGAAGACTTTTACTGATTTTATTGTTCAGAGGACCCATTGCTTAAGAACCACAGGGCACACCTATTGAGTACACAGGGGAAAACGTGTGAGGCAGGATAATAACTCAGGGAGTAAGTGTGGGAGCATGGGCTTCGGTGCATTCTTTGATATGGCCATGGATTAACATGTGTGGCTTAAAGGGCTCCGGGGAGCAACATCCCCTCAGGCCTTGTCTACTATAGGGAGCGGATCTGTGTTACATCCAGGTGGACATTAATCTCTAACCCGCTCCTCAACTGATAGAAAAGAATGAGAGGAACGGTGACTCTCAGTCTAAGGAAGAGAAGAGCAACCATACAACTTACAGGGCCTTTCCACCTCTAACACCCCTATGGGACAAGGACTGATACAGGTAACTGGACAAAGCCAATGGTTGAAAACCCTATCTTTCTGGACCCCATGTTGGTAGGACCCACCCCATCTTTAAGGGACCCCATGTTGGTACCCCCCCCGTCTTTAAGGGATAAACACCCCTAGAGGACAATGGAGAGGGGGACTCTTCTTCTCTCTCCCAGTCCTGTCCTGGGAGCTGTTTGCTTTCCTGTGAGAAAGACTTTGCTTGAGTGCTGCCTGTGTGTTTGCGAAGGTCATTCTTCGGCTCCGTGAACAAGAACCCGGATTCTGGTAACATGTTTCCAGCGTCACGTGGACCTTTCTTTGACACGCCACAAAATATTAAGAAGCATAAAGTCCATGCTTTATGCTTCCTAAGTCCATGAAAACATGTGCTTATGTGAGTTCTTCTTAGACCATTATCACTTCAAAGAGATGACAACGAGCCACATAGACACATTCGGTGTCCTCTACAGATCTAGCTCTCTCTTCCTACAGGTTCTCTTCGTCATTGAAAAGAGAACATAAAAAATGCCATCGCTGGTAGCCGATAAGAACAATTACAACAAAAAGCGCCCCACTCCGAGTTCTAGATAGGAAAGTGATCCAGTCAAGATTTGGGGCCTGGGCACAAAGCTGTGACCCAAGCTAGATACCTGAGCCCTTGTCAGGAGGGCAGTAAAGAGCCCAGCACAGAGGGTGTCATTTATGTGTCTTTTGAATATCATTGCATTTCAAAGCCACGTTAGAAAGAATACCGGCTCCTCTTTGGCCTTTCGTGTTATCTGCGCCTTTCCCCCTCTCCATGATGGATAACTGAAGTTTTAATATACAGTAGTGACATTCTAGCAGATGAAGGAAGGGGCAGTCCCTGAGGGCAATGTGAACTTCTGCTTAGTATATTTACTCTTGCTGTTTTCCTTCCTCCTCATTTGTAATTCAGGAGGCTCTCTGAGAAGAGACAGACAGCAAGGCTTCTTACATGGATCGAAGGACCGTGAGCTGGGATACCAGGTTCTATGAAAAGGTCTGCTATTGACTTTGCTTTGCTCCCTTTACGCAAATCATTTGATCACGCTGTGCTTTGGTTTCCTCCTGTGCTTGCTAAGGGTAAATGACTTCTTCTCGAGGATCTGGGGGTTATTATAAAGCATTTTAAATGTGTGTGATTTACTTTTCCAGACCAGCTGCTCAGGTCGAAAGTGAACACCTGCTCCTTTGAGATGCTAGGCTTAGTGGCAGTCAACTGACCCCCCCCCCCCCCCCAGTCCTGGAGAGGACAGCAGCCATCTAGTTGCTTCTTGTTCATCTGATACATTGTGCAGTCTCTGAGCTGCAGCTCATCAGGCTTACTGTACAGTTAGGGGGCTTATCTTTTGATCTCCTTTGTCCACAGAAATATGTTCTTTTATATAGGCATGCTGCTTTTACCTCCTCCCAGGGCCCTCCCTCTAAAAAGATGAAGGCTTTCTTTGGCACAGAGCTGCTTTGACTGTGACATTGATCCCAAGAGACAGTGGAGAGAGGTGACACGGTAAACAAACTGAACTATCTGGGCTTGCTCCTATAGTTCCTTTTTGATGATTTGGGCCAGGACCACTAGGGGTTTGAACTAGATTTAGTAAGGTGCAGGCTCTTGGGGTTTGGCAGGAAGCAGTCAGGGAGTATGCTGCAAAGAGAATACAAAGCACCCTCCCCCTTTCCCTGGCCTGCCCTTTTTTTTTTTTTTTTTTTTTTTGGTTTGCTTGTTAGGCAACAAGATGTCCCTTTTAGCCAAAGGTGCCAAGCTGAGTCTCAGAAGCCAATAAAAATGTCTGTGGGTAAGGGACAGTTTTTTCCCTCATCAGTGGATCACCACAGCCACTGTTAAAAGACAATCTCTGAAGTTCACTAATGGAGTTACCAGAAAGGTCTATTGCTTTTGTTTGAACGAAGATAAAGTGTATTTACATGATTTCTAGTGCAGTTAAATTAAAAGCATTTTCTAAACGAACCTAGAAAGGTGTTAAAGCGAGAGGGCCCATGAAATAGGTCACTCACTTGTAGCTTAGGTGGCAGCAGGAAGAACTTCAGACACAGGAACACAGTGTAACCCTTCAGTTTTGAAACGTTGCTAGGTCTTCCCGTGCTATAAATGATCAAAGAAACATCTGGGTAAATATTGCTCCTAAAGCTTAGCTGGCTTTAAGGAGTGTTGGGTCTGACTTCCGTTAGTTCAAGGAAACAAGCAGCCAGGGACTCTTAATTTGGGGTCTTCGTTCTTGGACAGAGTCATTAACACACCAAAATATTACGTGCAGGTGTCCCAGCTGCAGGAACTTCCAACAAAGGCAGAGCTTTCGCTGATGCCTCTTAGGAACAGTAGCCAGCAACTTGCCAGGCCTGGGGGACTGGGCGGGGAGGTGGTGAAGGGTTGGAGGTAGCCCTTCCCCTCTAGATGCCCATTCGCTTGGCAGGGTGGAGATCCTGGGGGTGGGGGCCTGGCTGGTCGGCTCTAAATGTAAATAGGAAGCCACGCAACTGAGCCAGAAATAGTTACGAACTGACAGTCTCCGTCTCTGGCGAATACTTGGTCCGAGTGTCTGAATATACGAAAGGGAGGAGGCTCGCCGCCTGGGTCAATCTGCACAACCAGGTGAAAGACCCGCAGGGGGCTGGATGAGGGGCCCAGAGCAAAGACTCAGGGGAGGAAAGGCCAGAAGAACTACGGACACTACCTTGGAGGGATGGGGAGGCCTCAATTACCGCCTTTGGAAACGATCTCCCCTGGCCTAAACATATTAAAACCGCTTCCGCCATTACAAGCCGAGACCAGACGGGAGGCGGGAGCGCGCTCCCTTTGTCCCGCCTCCCGGCCGGACAGCCCAAGGGGCGGAGGGAGCGTGCTCCGGAGGGGGCGCGCCGCAGCAGCGCGTACGTGGTCCGTGTGGAAACTGGCGCCCGCGGCGGCGGCGTTCCGCGGGCGGAGAGGAAGGGGGAGGCGAGAAGGCTGCGCACCGCCCGCTCTTCCCCACCCCCGCCCCCCGCCTCGGCCCTAAAAGGGGCTGGATGGGCAAGTTGGGCGCGATGGCTCGATCCCGGGCAGCGGCAGCTGCGGCTGGAGGCGGCGGCACGTCCTACTCGCCCCGGCGCCGGCGGTGATCGGAGCGAGCGGCCGCGGCCCCCGATGAGACTGTTCGTGGGCTGGCTGTGCCTGAGCCTGGCGTCCGTGTGGCTGGCGAGGAGGATGTGGACGCTGCGGAGCCCACTCACCCGCTCCCTGTACGTGAACATGACGAGCGGCCCGGGCGGGCCGGCGGCGGCCGCGGGTGGCAGGAAGGACAACCACCAGGTACGCGGCCGAACCCGGGCCCGGCGGGGCGGGGGCGTGGCGGCCGGCCTTCCCGCGCTCGGCCGGGCTATTGTGCCGGGCGTCGCGGCGAAGGGGCCCCCGGGCCTCGCCCCCTCGCCCCAGCGCCCCACAAAGTTTCCCCCGCGTCTTCCCCGCCGGACGCCGGGTCCAGGCCCAGCGGTGCCTTTTGTTCCGCGGCGCGGCGGACGACGGCCTCCCGGGTCCCTCCCCCGCCCAGGCATGGGCGCCCCGGAACCCCACATTGTTCCCGGGTCCCGGGCAGTGATTGCAGGCGCTCGGCCACCTCGGCGTCGGCTCCCCGGAGCGGGACCGAGGAACTTTCGGGCCAGCGCGTGGTGACGGGGACCCACCTGGCACCGGGGCCTGAGATCTAAATAACCGGATCAAACCCATTACCCCGGACGGCCTTCATTACCCCTGAGAATCCAACCGAAAAGCCGGTCCCTCTTTTTGTCTGGTTGAATCTCTGAACGTACAAAGAAAGGGTCATAAAGAAATGTAACCGTGCGTCGTGAGCCATTTAACTCTCTGGCTCCTTCGGGTGACATTTTCCCTCTGCCTTTAAAAAAATGCGTTTGACAGGTCGTCGTCACTCTTGTCCTATGGAACCTTCCCTAAGGGAGATCTCCTTTAAACTTGGGTGTTGGTGTCTGACTGGCGAGATGCGATAGGAACGAAGATGGTGCGAGCATTTACTAGAAGGGTTTTGTTAAAAGAGAACTGGGCAGGAGTGTTTTTGTTTTTTTTTTTTTTAATGAGTTATGGTTCTGGATCGTGGAATGATGCGATGTGGCCGGCTGGGTAGTCTTCATTAGCTTAGGTTTGTGCCACTGAAGCCTGTGGAGGTCCTATCTGACCATAATGTCGTTTGCGGTTAACATTTCATTCATTGAAAAGAGGCTTTTGAACTCTGCCAGAGTGTTGGCATATCATAGCCAACATTTATAGTACATGTTGGCTTCTCAGAGAGCAGTAGCTAATTATTCCATCTTGTGTCTCATCATTTTCATAGCTTTCTCGTTTTCCTGTGTTACTTTTCTTAATATACCAGGTGTTCAGAGAGCAACACCCAGGTTGTTTTGATGTGTTTTCATGAAACTAGAGAATGATCTTAGGAGACAGAGCAATTCATTCAGAAAAATAGTATCTAGTTTTTATTTATTAAATATTTATGGTGGCTCTTTTTCTATTTTTAAAGGAAAACATACTTTTTTTTTTCTTCTTTTGTAATCCCACAGCTCTTGTACTTTGTTAGGTAATCACTCCTATGATATTGTTCGGAGTGTCCTTAAAGTTAGTAGGTGATCTTAACTTGTAAAACCACATTCTTGGCTATAGAGTAATTAGTCATTTTTAGAGTTGGGCTATACTGACACTGTAGTTAACCAAAATGTCCCATATCCATAAGGAACATGGATAATGGTGTAAAATAATAAATAGAAATGTCATTTCCAACAGTCGATGGACCTAAGGTTCTGGGTAGGATGAAAAGAAGACCTTTCCATTGATATGGAATTACGGTCGAATCTTTTGGCTGTAGGCGTTTATTACAACACTTGTGATTATCTCTATTGCAGTACACCTGATACTTTCAGTGCTCAAAAAAGAAATGGACTAATTTAAAAACTGAGAAACTAAGGAACCTGATTTTTGTGGATCCTAGGTAGAATTATAGCTGTTGACATAGCCTCAGAATATCCTCTAACAGATGATACTTTTTTTGTTTGTTTTTAAAGTTTTACTGAAGTATAGTTGATTTACAAGGTAGTGATAATTTCTGCTATACAACAGAATGATTCAGTTATACATATACACACATCCATTCTGTTTCAGATTCTTTTTCCACATAGGTGATCACAGAATATTGGGTAGAGTTCCCTATGCTATACAGCAGGTCCCTGTCGGCCAATCATTCCGTGTACCTCAGTACATGGAATATGTATATGGCATTGGCATGTAATTGGCATATGCCAGTTCCCCACCCCCAGTCCATCCCTCCTTTCCCACTACTTGTCCCCTTTGGTAACCATTAGTTTTTCAAAGTCTGTGACTCTTTCGCAAATAAGTTCATTTGTATCTTTTTGTTTTGTTTTGTTTTGTTTTTTAGGTTCCGCATATAAGTGATATCATCTGATGTTTGTAGAGGATACTTTGTAATTGTGTATCTTTTTAAAGCGGAATCTGTCAGCTTCTAAGGAATACTAATACTGCATGCAGATACCTCATTTACTTCCTTATGCTTCTAAGATATTCAAATGTGTGTATGTTTTAACCAGTTGCACTTCATTATTTAGCAGCTAATTTCTCCAAAGTGAAAACTAATCTGGTGCTTTCTGAATATTGGGAGGTGGTGGGGGACATTGGCCTTTTTCCTTCGAATAATCAACCCAGACATTGTTTTGCGTTGATATGTTCACATTATGGCAGTGTTGTCCATGAATAAAGATGAGAATGAACAGAAGAAATGTGTATAGGAACCACAGTGAGAGACAATGGAATCGACAGTTCTGTCTGCATCATGGATGAGTTGATGGTTTGTTATCAGCTCTGTATTCCAGGATTCCGCTTTGCTTTATCAACTTTGTAGCTTGTGAAAAAACTTAACTCTAACGCTTTCCCCCTTCAAATTAGTAGTTTATACAAGGTCTGCTGGTGTTCATCTGGCTGTGTGGTTTCCATAGCTAGCCACATCTGGTTCTTTTGGAGCTGCATGAAAGTAGGGTTATGGTTTTGATTGAACCATACTTAGCATGAGGTTTTCTTATGGTTATTTGATTAAGAAATTATGGTGGTGGATTCTATGCTTAAAAAGAGAGCTCTCAGGCCATGTTTATTCATTAAAAATAGCTATTTAGTTACAATAGCCTGGAGAGGCAAGACTCCTTTGAGCTAAAGCAACTTTAAAACATAGTCTGCAGCACCATTTTAATAACTTGGTTTGGTGTGCCAGTTTCAAAGCTAGGATTATGTTTCACTTTGGGAAAGGGGGAAGCAAGGAAGGGCTTCTCTCAGAGCAGGGATATGGCTTGCATGTTGAATTGAGCTCACACGCTCTTTTTTGCACAGACTGTGAGATAAGAATAGTTTTATACTTTTATTCATTTACTTATTTTTTAGGGCCACTCTCGCGGCATATGGAAGTTCCCAGGCCAGGGGTCTAATTGGAGCTGTTGCTGCCGGCCTACACCACAGCTCACAGCAATGCCAGATCCTTAACCCACCGAGCAAGGCCAGGGATCGAACCCACAACCTCATGGTTCCTAGTTGGATTTGCTAACCACTGGGCCTCGGCGGGAACTCCAGTTTTATACTTTTAAATAGTTGCAAAAATATTTCGTACCATGTGAAAATTTCTCATATGAAATTCAAGTATTAGTATCCACAAATAAAGTTTTGTTGAAGAGCCACCAAATTTGTTTATTTATTATCTGTGAGGGCCTTCAGTTTCAATGGCAGAGTTGCAGAGTTGCTGCTTTATGACCTGCAAGCCTAGAATATTTACTGTCTGGCTCTTTACAGGAAAAAAAAAAAAAGAGTTTTCTCCAAAGAAAATTTCCAGCTTCTTTAATCAGCATCACATTCTTAATCACAGATTGCAAGGTGGGTAGTTTGACTTACTGGGCAGAAATAGAGCCAGGCAGTGAGAAACTAGATTTGTGGCTTTTCGGTATTGGCGGACCTGGAATTTACAAAGCAAAAGCTAACAACAAAAACTTTGCATCCAGTGTTTTTGAGGTGTCACACCTAGTACTTAAAGTTTAATGCAACTATTAAAGAGCTATTGAAACTTGAAAGGACTCTTAGGCCACACTAACTAGGTTTTTGCTATTGACAGTCTTTCAACACCTTCTCAGTTGATGGACTGAAAAAAAGAATTGTTTTGGGAACTCCCTGGAACCAGGCCAGGGCTATTTCTCCAGCAGACATACTGCACTTTTTTTTTTTTTTTTTTTTTTTTTTTTTTTTTTTTTTAAAGCACAGATAGCATTCAATATCTGGAATTAATAAGGTGTAACCTAAGCTTGTAGTTATGTGTCTATCTGACTTTTTTTTTTTTTTTTCCACCTTCCATTTAAACGCAGAACTGTGCTTTGCCACAAGCAATGATGGATTTAAGGTAGACGTGAACTGCTTTGGATTTTTTTCCCCCCAATGAAAAAATACTTGGACATCACAGCCCGAGGTCAAAGGTTGTACCAAAGGCGATTCTGTCTCCTGCCCCTTCCTCCCCTTTGCCCTTGAGCAGGTGTCCTCAAGTCAGGCATGAGTTAACAGTGCTCCGAGCCATCAGCCAGCTAGCCAGACAGACCCTGATGGGCAGGTTCATGTCCTCCTCTGAACTGCTGGGGAGAGTCTGGAGGCCTTTGCAGCTGAATACCAAAGAGATTTTGAGCAAGGCTTTCTTTCCTTCCTTAACAACCTGTGTTGAAACCCCACCCACGTGTTTATTTCAGTTTTACGGAACACGGGGATGCGCTCTTCTGGGTATACCAGAGGCTTTATGTTCCCTCCGAAGGTGTCCTAGGGGACCCTGGTACTTCCAGTACAAGACCATTGTTTAGATTCTCGGAAGCCCTGTGAAAATCTCAGAATTCTAAAACACTCACAATGAGTACTTGAAATGAAGATCGTCAGTAATTTATCCATTACCTCAGAGCCGAAGCAATTTAATCTAATCTGTATAAGCCGCTTCCCTGCATGGAGGTGAGGGTGCCTTGTTACCCTGCATGTTGAAGTCACACATGAAGAGGGTGTTGGTTTGGGTTTGTATCCTTTGTAGGAAAAGAATGCATGGTTTGTATATTTACTCCTCTGCTCTGCTTATTCAGAGGAAGGTGTCAGTGATTAAATGTCTGGACTGCAATGATAGCCTCGGAGAACTTAGAATGTGATTTTTGAATTCTTAGCTGTCAAGGTCAGTGTTGCCAGGCTTGGTCGCACCAGCCCCTGTAGTTGAAAAGATTCTGCTGGAGGCTGTCAGCAGAGCTGTTTTTGGTGGTTTTTAGTGGAATCGAAGGCCTCATTTGGTGACTCATTTCTTTTGAGAATGTCTGGCTGCCTAGATTGAGTGTGGTGGCCGGGGGGGTTGCCTTGAACTTCAGTTCTCGACTGGCTCTTGTGGACCTTGGACAGGAAGGGAAAGAAAATCAAATTATCATTGTTTCTATTATGTGTCAGGTGCTTTAAATCTCTTTTCCTCTCTAAACCTTATAACAACTCTTTGAGGTGGTACCTCTCCGTTTTGCAGACAAGATTGAGGCTAAGAGAGATGAAACTTGCTCAGGAGCACAGTCAATAGACGGCAGAGTTGGATTTTGAACGCCGCTCTGTCTGGTTTGAAGGCCCAGGCTTTTCCCACTGTTTCAGGGTATCTCTCCTAGGAATCCTCGGGTTGTCTGAGGGGTGGTGAAAGTAGATTGCCTTCTTAAGAGCAGACTGCCCCCGCTCTAGTGGAGCTCTGTCTAGACATGGAATGTATGTAGCCGTGTGCAGAAACACAAGTTGTTTTTGCAGTTTGTGAGTTAGATAAAGATGGGACAAGGGCTCCAAGTCCTGGCCTTCCTCCCGTTTGTGCATGCTTTGGTCCAGTTTCACCTTGTGGGGGGGGAAATCCTTACCTCTGGTTGTCGTTCTTGTGACATTGACCACTTCTCAGCCACCCGCTAGATGTCCTCCGATTCACTTCTGTTTGACACTACCCGGGGTTACTGTCAGCCTGGAGAGGTAAGGACTCCCTCCTACAAGACTGCCCTCACGTCACATGCCAGCTAGTGCAACTTGAGGGTTTCCAGTCCCCTCATGCTTCTGTCTCCCTTGGTTATAAATTTGGGGGTTCTCCCTCAGTCAGCTTAGGTAACGTGCTGGAACGACTCACAGAGCTTAGGAAAACACTTCACTTATGCTTATGGTTTATTTTTTTACTTTTATTTTTTTCTCTTGTTAGGGCTACACCTGCGGCATAAGGAAGTTCCCAGGCTAGGGGTTAAATTGGAGCTGTAGCCGAAGGCCTGAGCCACAGGCACCGCAACGCCAGATCCTTAACCCACTGAGCAGGGCTGGGGATCGGACCTGTGTCCTCGTGGATACTAGTCAGATTCATTTTTGCTGAGCCAGGATGGGAACTCTGCTTATGGTTTATTATAAAGGACACAACTCAGGAACAGCCGAATGGAAGAGAGGCATAGGGCAAGGTGTCCTGTGGGGGGAGAGGGTGGCACACAGCTCCCGTGCCCTGTCCAGGTCAGCCACCCTCCCAGCACATGAGTGTGATCAGCCACCTGGAGGCACTTGGAACACTGTCTTTTAGGGGTTTTTGGAGGTTTCATTACTGAGGTGTGAGTGATAAAATCTTTGGCCATTGGTGACTGACCTCAATCTTGAGCTTTGCTCTCCTCCCTGGATGTCAGAGGTGGGGCTGAAAGTTCCACCCTGCCCTCCTGGTCATCTCTTGAGCATCCAAAAGGCACTTGTATCACTCTGGAGTTTCCCCAAGGGTTTTAGGAGCTGTATCCTGGGAACTGGGGATAAAGACCAAATATTTATTTTTTATTATATACCACATTACCTAAAGTCAGGAAGTTGGGGTTTTGTTTTTTTTTTTTTTTTTTTTTCCTGTCTTTTTGCCATTTCTAGGGCTGCTCTCGAAGCATATGGAGGTTCCCAGGCCAGGGGTCTCATCCGAGCTGTAGCCACCGGCTTACGCCAGAGCCACCGCAACTCGGGATCCGAGCCTCATCTGCGACCTACACCACAGGTCACAGCAACGCTGGATCCTTAGCCCACTGAGTGAAGCCAGGGATCGAACCCACAACCTCATGGTTCCTAGTCGGATTCATTAACCACTGAGCCATGATGGGAACTCCAGAAAGTTGGTTTTTTAAAGTAACTTTCTAATGTGAACTCTACTGATGCGCTCAAGGCCTTTGTATTTTGGAAGAGAAGACTGTAACATTACTTACCACATGTTTGACAGTTGAGGAACTCACAAAAATAATTTCAGAAAAACTTTTTACCTGTATCTCTCAGTCTGATAAGCAAACATATAGGGGAAGTTGCATTTCTATTTTATTTATTTATTTATTTTTTCGTCTTTTTTAGGGCCACACCTGTGGCATATGGAAATTCCTAGGCTAGGGATTGAATAGGAGCTATAGCTGCCGGCCTCCTACAGCGCAGGCGCAGCAATGTGAGATCTGAGATCCGAGATCCGAGCTACCTCTGCAACCTACACCACAGCTCACAGCAATGCCGGATCCCCACACACTGCGCAAGGCCAGGGATCAAACCTGCATCCTCATGGATACTAGTCAGATTCATTTCTGCTGAACCATGATGGGAATTCCTGCATTTCTACTTTAAAGGAATGATTCTTCAAAGTTATGTAAAGATTAGGCGATTTCGTGGGCTTAATGAAAGCTTTAAGACATGACCTTATACTTGGTTGTTTTGATTAGCTAATACTGTCAAATACAGATTCCAAAACTCATGTCTTTCTGATTTGGCTGTTTATCACTTGGCTAATTATTAGTCTCTTTAGTCTTTTTGCAAGTAAGGAGAACATTGATTTTTTTTTACTGTGATATCTTTTAGGAGACGTTATGTTTAGTTATCACATCCTATTTCACACTTACCCTCAGCCGACGACGGCATGGCGTGACTCTGGCTTGATTAGACTTTGTTTTTTAAAGATTCCCTTACATAGATTGAACAAAATTCAAGCGAGCTTTCAAGGAAGATGCTAATGAGATGCTCTTTCAGACACCATGGTCCCCAGCTGAGGAGTCCAGCCCTGCCGTGGGGCTGGCACATAGCCCTTCCAGTGTGAACAGGCCTGATACCTTGTTCTTGCCTGCACATCTTTGTAGCCTGTGAGGAGTACAGGTTCAAAGAACTTGCTGCTTAAATGTTCTGGGGGAAGCCTGCCAATAGGCCGCTTAGTGGGAACTAGTTACAGCTTTGCATTTAAGCTGGTTGTCTAGAGAGAGGTACCTCCAGGCGGACTGCCAGATGGTTGCAGGGGCTCCGTCACTGATTTTCTGTTAATACCTTAAGGGCAAGGTGACTACTTTTTTCCTCTTTTTTTCTTTTTGGCTGTTCCTGTGGCATATGGAAGCCACTGCAGTGACACCATCAGGTCCTTAACTCACTACCCCATAAGAAAATTCCAGGTGACTGCTTGTTTAAGGCTCTGAAGGTCCTGGCCAATTTACGATGGCATTACTTCTTTCTCTTGGTTTCTGATTTTTTTTTTTTTTTTCCTCTTCTAGAATGTGAGTTCTCAGAGGCCAGTGGATCCATCTTTTTTTTTCTTCTTCTTTTTTTTTTTTTTTAGGGCCACACTCACGGCATATAGAGGTTCCCAGGCTAGGGGTCAAGTCAGAGCTATAGCTGTTGGCCTGTGCCACAGCCACACCAGATCCGAGCCATGTCTGTGACCTACACCACAGCTCATGGCAATGCTGGATCCTTAACCCACTGAGCAAGGCCAGGGAATGAACCTTCGTCCTCACGGATGCTAGTCAGATTCACTTCCACTGAGCCATGATGGCAACTCCCAGTGAGTCCATCTTTAATTTTCCCTAGACCATTGTTGAGCTGGGATGGTTAAGAAACGCTGATGAAATTTTCTGGGTAAGAGCACGTAGGGATTCTTAAGCAGTGGCAGTTTCGAACCCCTGGAGACATTTGGCGGAGTCTGAGATATTTTGGGTTGTCACAACTTGGGGTGGGGAAGTGCTATTGGCATCTGATGAGTTGTGACTTGGGATGCCGCTAAACATCTTAGAGTACATGGGGCAGCCCCAGTGGCAAGGATTATCTGGCTCCAAATGGTAGTAGCAGTGCTGAGGTTGAGAAACCTGGCCTACGGTAATTTAGTTACTATCTAGATCAGATTATCTTTAGACATATTTAGTCTAGTCTAATTGGGCAGAATAGTCCTGCTCTCTTTTCTAAAAGTGAATCTTAGAATAAAGCAGAGAGAAGCTTTTTTTTTTTTGGGCCGCATCTGTGGCACATGGAGGTTCCCAGGCTAGGGGTCAAATCGTAGCTGCACCTGCTGGCCTGCACCACAGCCTCAGCAACGCCAGATGCTAGCCACAACTGCAGCTTACCCCAAAGCTCACGGCAACGCCAGATCCTCAATCCACTGAGCAAGGCCAGGGGTCGAACCTGCAACCTCATGGTTCCTAGTCGGATTTGTTTCCACTGCACCACGATGGGAACTCCTGAGAGAAGATTTTTTGAAAGAAACTCTTATAAAACCATGTGCACCTAGAATAGGAGCTTGGATCAGCTGGGAGTACTCAGAAACCGCAGGCTTCCCACTTACTCAGAAGTTAAGGGGTGAGGAATGAAACATGAAGCTCTCAGCTAGGCGCCTGGTACAAGGTAGGCACTCAGCATCTTGCTTCGCTGCTTGCTGTGCGGGTGTGATTTTTATGGTGGGAAGGTAGCTCAACCACTGTTTGCAGAACGGGGTTTAAGCAAAACCCTTGGAGTTGAGAAATTGACAGAAGCCCATATCCCTATGGTTATCTTTGTATTCCCTCCAGGATTTTGCTAGAAACTCCAAATTCTCTTTGACTGCATGCGATTTTGACAATAATTCATTGTTAAACAGATGAACATTTACTTATTTATTTATTCATTTATTTTGTCTTTTGTCTTTATTATTATTGTTTTTTGCTTTTTAGGGCTGCACCCTCAGCACATGAAGGTTCCCAGGCTAGGGGTCCAGTCGGAGCTACAGCTGCCGACTTACACCACAGCCACAGCAACGCCAGATCCAAGCCTCGTCTTTGACCTATACCATAGCTCACGGCAACGCTGGATGCTTAACCCACTGAGCAAGGCCAGGGATCGAACCCGTGTCCTCATGGATACCAGTCGGGTTTGTTAACCACTGAGCCATGATGGGAACTCCAGATGAACATTTCTTGTGAACATTGTATTTGCACTGGTCAGCCATTGTCCCTAACCTTTTATGGAGCTTTCTGTCTGCCTGGGAAAATAGACACTGACCATGCAGTTATATACAGGTATGCAGCTCAGTGGTCATAACTCTTACCTCAGAGACTTGGGGGATGTGAGAGAGCATTAGATCAGGGGATCCGTCCTCGTCTGGAAGTTCAAGGGAAACATATCTGAAGACATACTGAGGCTTAGCTTGCATTAACCAGAGGGAGCAGGTTGGGGTGGTGGGAAATGCAGGGGATGAGCAAAGATCATGTGAAAACAGCCTCGGGAAAGAAGCCTTCCAGAAAAAGAAAGCAGGGTGCAGCTTTGGGACATAGTGAGTGGCTGGGTGTTAATGGGTTGGTAGGGGGTGTCATGAGCTGACAAGCCATGTAGGGCCTTATAAGCCATGTTAGGTATTTTGGATATTAATCTTCATAAGACTTCTGTGAAGCGAAGTAGTGACATGATTAGTTTTGCATTTAAAAATTTGCTTTTTTTTTTTTTTTTGTATTTTTAGGGTGTGAGATTCCCAGGCTAGGGGTCGAATTGGAGCTGTAGTCACTGGCCTACATCACAGCCACAGCAACGCCCGATCCGAGATCTGAGCCACGTCTGCGACCTACCCTACAGTTCACGGCAATGCCAGGATCCTCAACCCACTGAGTGAGGCCAGGGATCAAACCTGTGTCCCCAGTGGATACTAGTCAGATTCGTTTCCACTGAGCCATGAGGGGAACTTCCTAAAGATTTGAATTTTGACAGTGATTTGCCTGGTCACTTAAATTTTCAAACCATTTTAAATTTCTGAAAGACCAAAAATGCCCACCTGCATTAGATGTATATGCATGTCTTAAAAAAATAAGAGCTTTGTCAAGATATGCTTCGTGACCATGAAATTCCTCTTTTTAAAGTGTACAATTCAGTGGTTGTTAGTATATTCACGAAGTTGTACACCCATCACCACTCTCTAATTTTAGAACGGTTCCATCACTTGGTAAAGAAACCCCACATTCCGTTGTAGACCCTCCCCAGTGCCTCCTCTCCCTAAACCCTTGGCAACCACAATCTACCTTCTGTCTTTGGATCTGTCTCTTCTGGACAATTCGTGTGAATAAAATCATGTAATTTGTGGCCTTTCGCGACTGGCGTATTTCACTTCGTGTTATGTTCAGGGTTCCTTCATGTCCTCTCATGAATCAGTACCTCATTCCTTTCTGTGGTTGAATAGTGTTCTGTAGAATGGACCAGTCCCCTCTCGTTTATCCATTCATCACTCCCCCTCTCGTTTATCCATTCATCACTCGATGGACATTGGAGTTGCTTCTACTTTTCGGTAGTTATGAATCATGCTGCTATGGCATCGATGTTTGTATCCCACAAATGGGCAGGACGAACCTAAATTTCACCCTTTTATTTTTTTATTTTTTGTTTTTTTTGTCATTTCTTGGGCCGCTTCCGCAGCATATGGAGGTTCCCAGGCTAGGGGTCGAATCGGAGCTGTAGCCACTGGCCGACACCACAGCCACAGCGACTCGGGATCCGACTCGGGATCCCAGCTGCGTCCGCAATGCCAGAGCAAGGCCAGGGATCGAACCCGCAACCTCATGGTTCTTAGTCGGATTTGTTAACCACTGAGCCACAACGGGAACTCCTCACCCTTTTATCTTTAAAGAGAAGGGCTTGGCTCCTTTTTATTCTGTAGCACATTCTGTCCAGTAAGCATTTTCTTTTCTGCAAGATTTGTGTGGCATTTAGGTTCAACCGCATGTGTTAACGTTGATGAATTGAGAGAAATGCTGTTAAAAACTTGAGTTTTCCGTTTGGCCCTTGCAAGTATTATGTGCAGTTAATGGTGCCAGTTCTTGCTTAGTCCTGGAAGTCAGGGTCCGTTATTGTTCTCGTGGTCCATTTACAAGTGGATGCCAAGGAATTCTTAGCTCCTCTGTTCCACTTGAATGCCTTCTTGTCCACATTAATAGAATGTACCTGATTGCCTATTACCAAGGTAATGGCTTTCATCTTGATTAGTCATTTCAGAGGATTTGAAAAAAAAAAGGTAGAATGGTCTTAGTATTACAGAGTTCAGAATGTGAACCAGGAGGTCAGGACTGTAATAAAAAATGGTCTATGACCTGCACTGGGGCATAACTTCAGGCACAATGAGTATTAAGCGTTAGTTAATGATTAAATCCTGAACATTTTCAGACCAAGGAAAAAAGGTATAGGCCGTGCATGTACGAAGCTTTATAACTTGTCAAGTAGAGTGGGAAAAATAAAAATAGCGTCATGTTCAAGCAGTTTTGGTAACAGTGTTTGATGGCCAAATAACACAAATCAGTCAACAATTGGAAAGATTTGGTTTATCTACTTAGGGCACAGATTTGTAAAAAGCTTATTAGTTGGTCTTTGTCATTTTATTGTATTTATTTATTTATTTTTCTTTTTAGGGCTGCACCCACCCCCCCCCCCCCCCCCCGGCATATGGAGGTTCCCAGGCTACTTTGACCCCGACGCCCAGCCACAGCAACGCAGGATCTGAGCCACATTTGCAGCCTACACCATGGCTCGTGGCAACACCGGATCCTTATCCTTAAACCCTCCGAGCGAGGCCAGGGATCCGAACCTGCATCCTCATGAATGCTAGTCAGATTTGTTTACCACTGAGCCACACTGGGAACTCCAGTCTTTGAAATTTTAAAGCACTTGTTTGCTTCTTTGTATTAGATTATAACTGGTTCCTTTCAGTGTTAGTGTCAGGAATGTTGCTCAAGATTTCATTCAATATTAGGCAAGCTTAGGATGACTGTAAAATGGTGCAAGCAGTTACAGGACACCTCCTGCTGATGAATGGGCTTTTCTTTTTTTTTTTTTTTTTTTTTTTTTTTTTGGCTTTTTGCTATTTCTTGGGCCGCTCCCGCGGCATATGGAGGTTCCCAGGCTAGGGGTCTAATCGGAGCTGTAGCCACCGGCCTATGCCAGAGCCTCAGCAACGCGGGATCCGAGCCGAGTCTGCGACCCACACCACAGCTCACGGCAAGGCCAGATCGTTAACCCACTGAGCAAGGGCAGGGACCGAACCTGCAACCTCACGGTTCCTAGTCGGATTCATTAACCACTCTGCCACAATGGGAACTCTGAATGGACGTATTTTTCAGGGGAGGCAGATTACTTTTGGCTCCTTATTAGGAGAAATTGATTACTTCTTAGCAGATAATGGATTCATAGTAACTGGTCTACAGTTTTCATCGTGGTCCTTAACGGCTTTAGTTTACTTCATTAGGACATATTAGAGGACTTGATCTCATTGTTATTATTGTTATAGGAGTCTCTCTCTTTTTTTTTTTTTTTTTTTTGGTCCCTTTAGGGCCGCACCCCTGGTGTATGGAGGTTCCCAGGCTAGGGGTTGAATCAGAGCTGTAGCCACTGGCTGACACCACTGCCACAGCAAAGCCAGATCTGAGCTGCATCTGTGACCTACATCACAGCTCATGGCAACTTAACCCACTGCGCGAGGCCAGGGATTGAACCTGAGTCCTCATGGATGCTAGTCAGATTTGTTTCTGCTGAGCCATGACGGGAACTCCTGTGATAGGAGTCTCTTGTGTGTCTGGTCCCATATTGAGGATTTGCCTGCTTTATCTTGTTTAATCTTCTCCATAACCCATCAGGATGGATAGTGACATCTCTAGTGTACAGATGAATTTACAGAAGCTGAGAGATTATGTGAGCTTACATAACAGGAGTGGCTGATCCGGGACTTGGTGATGGGCTGACTTTAAAGCTGCTGTGCTCTGCAGTTGGCTCCCCCCTCTCTGGTGAACTCAGAATGAAAATGAGAATCATTTATTATGCAAGATTACATATACTTCATCCACAGTTGAGGTTCTTTTTTTTTTTTTTTTCCCTTCTTTATTGGGCTGAACTCGCAGCATATGGAGGTTCCCAGGCTAGGGCTCCAATTGGAGCTACGGCTGCCAGCCTCCACCACAGCCACATCAGTTCAGAGTCACATCTGCAACCTACACCACAGCTCACAGGAACGCCGGATCCTTAACCCGCTGTGCGAAGCCAGGGACTGAACCTACGTCCTCATGGATGCTAGTGGGATTCATTTCCGCTGAACCACGGTGGGAATTCCCACAGTTGAGCTTCTTGAATTTTGTTCTAAAAAGTACATGCTGGTTAGAGCCTGTTTCTGGAAATCTGCTTCATAGTGTGTTATTACTTTGTCTCTTCATTGATCGCCATGTAGCCTTAAATAACTTAATCTTTCCCAAGCTCATCTGGCCCCTGTCTGTTAGAATGTTGCAGGACCTGGTAGAGCACACCTCCGTATTTCTAAAGGTCTCTATGTAGCCTACAAGTAGGGCAGTGTAACAGGGCCACTGGCATGTTACATTCTGCTCCTTACTCTGCCTTTGATTGATTTGGTGGTTTCGAGTTAAATCATTGCTTTGTGTGACTGTTCTCTTATCTAAAAACAAGGTTAGGAGTTCCCGTGGTGGCTCAGTGGTTAACAAATCCGACAAGGAACCATGAGGTTGCGGGTTCAATCCCTGGTCTTGCTCAGTGGGTTAAGGATCCGTGAGCTGTGGTGTAGGTTGCAGACGCGGCTCGAATCCCGCGTTGCTGTGGCTCTGGCGTAGGCCAGTGGCTACAGCTCCGTTTGGATCCCTAGCCTGGGAACCTCCATATGCCTCGGGAGCGGCCCAAGAAATAGCTAAAAAGACAAAAAAATAAAAATAAAAAAATAAAAACAAGGTTCATATTGGTAGTTATTGCCTTCTCATGTTGAATCGCGGTGAAGGAGGGGCCCACAGAGCTTTCCCAAGCTGGGGTGCAGGGGCTGTAATGGCAGAAGTGGTGGACTAGGAGTCAGCTCTTGGCTCTGCTGCCTGCGGAGCTGCGTGACTCGCAAACCTCCCGCCCCCACTCTCTCTACTCCCTCGAGGGTTATGAGAATTAAATGGGAAATTTTGTAGAAGGAAGTGTTCCTGCTTTATAGGTCATATGAGTGGGAGATCCGAGGATTATCTTCAAAGTGCCATGAGATTGTAACATTTAGAAATCATAGATTTAATGTAGTCTTTTGTTCGTTTGTTTTTGGACTTCTTAGGTGAGACTTCCATTGGAGGTTTTCATTTTTCTTCATCTTCTTTTTTTTTTTTAGTGGTATGTGTGCAACAGAGAGAAATTATGTGAATCACTCCAGGCTGTCTTTGTTCAGAGTTACCTTGATCAAGGAACACAGATCTTCTTAAACAACAGCATTGAGAAATCGGGCTGGCTATTTATCCAATTATATCATTCTTTTGTGTCATCTGTTTTTAGCCTGTTTATGTCTAGAACATCTATCAATGGGTAAGTGAATCTTGTTTTTTTTTTTTTCTTTATCCTCAGGTCTAAAAAAAGAAAAAGAAAAGTTACCTTGTAGAGATGTTGAGGGCCTCTACAGCTGCACCACTTCTGTTCAAAATCCTTGTTTCAGTGTCTCAGCCCCTGCAGTTATACTGTTAAAACCATAACTTAGAGTTCCCGTCGTGGTGCAGTGGAAACGAATCTGACTGGGAACCATGAGGCTGTGGGTTCAATCCCCGGCCTCGCTCAGTGGGTTAGGGATCTGGCGTTGCTGTGAGCTGTGGTGTAGGTTGCGGCTCGGATCTGATGCGGCTGTGGCTGTGGTGTAGGCCGGCAGCTGTAAGCTCTAATTCGACCCCTAGCCTGGGTACCTCCATATGCTGTGGGTGTGGCCCTAAAAAGCAAAAAAATAAATAAAATAAAATTCACCATAACCTGATAAATAGCCTCATTGGTCTCTATTTCTGTGATGGGAATTGTGGTGTTTCCCAACTTTGATGTGTGCCGAGGGATTACCTGGGACTCTGGTTAAAATGCAGATTCTGTATCAGTAGGTCTGGTGTGAGACCCGAGATTCTGTATTTTTAGCAACTTCTCAGGTGATGTCTATTCTGCTGCTGATCTGTCAGAAAGAAGCAAGATACTTAACATAGACTGAAGAGTAAGATCTTTGCCTACTGCACACTTCCCAGAGGCAGGGTTTTTTTGGGGGGATGGATCCAGTTCCGCCTAGCAGTAGATGATGATGGCTTGTTGGAGTGAAGGGTCCTCCCTCTCTTCTTAAATCATGTCTAGGCTTACCAGGATTTTGTAAACTTAGTGGGAAATTCTCAATGAGACCCACATAGAGCGGTTCTCTTATGCACACTTGTGGAAAAAGCTTTAGGAATAGTTTTATCCTTTTTTGACCAAATGTTCAGACATCCCCAAAGCCCAAGAATCCAGAACACCAAAGAGAAAAAGCAGCAGGGCTCGGTGCTGGAGAAGCCTGTTGGACCACCTGCAGCCACGGGCTGGGCCCACGTTTTCTTGCCTTGAGGTTTGGAGCCAGCTTCTGCTGAACGCCTGCTCCTCTGGTCTATCATCTGGTCCTTAGATATGTTTTCAGGCACCGTGAGCCATTTCTCAGCATTTCTGCCTTGATTTTCTTCACCGTTGACATGAATTTGCCTTAAATTTGCTTCAGCAAACAGTTGCTATTTTGTGTTGCTAGTGGAGTTTATACAACTTGCTCTGACCTTGTGTTTCTAAAATTGGCTGCACTGCATTTCTGTTCTGTATGTATCATTAGCTTTTTGGTTGGGAAAGCAGACTAGTCACTGCAGCAATGATTTTTCAACCTTTTTGGGGCCCTGCACCTCTTTGAAAGTGAGAAAAGGAGAAATCCTCTCTTCAGACAGTCTTTACATTCAACATTTTGTATATAATTTGGGGAGATTTCAAGCTTTCTTTTATTGTATTATTATTATTATTAGTTTTTGCTTTTTAGAGCCGCATTGGCGGCATATGGAGGTTCCCAGACTAGGGGTCTAATCGGAGTTGTAGCTGCTGGCCCACATCACAGCCACAGCAACGCAGGATCCAAGCCATGTCTGCAACCTACCCCACAGCTCATGGCAGTGCCAGATCCTTAACCCACTGAGTGGGGCCAGGGTTCGAACCCTCAACCTCATGGTTCATAGTCGGATTCATTTCTGCTGCGCCACAACAGTAACTCTGAGATTTCAAACTTTAAACCACTTCCTCTACCTATACCCCAGGGGCCCCTGGTTAAAATTCTCTGCTCTGGGATTTTACAATTGGTCAGAGAGAGGCATTACAATTAACAGATTCCTTTTGGCTTCCCCTACCTATAGCTCTTCTGTTTTTGTTTTTCATTGTTTTTTTGTTTGTTTGTTTGTTTACCTCCCTTCCTCCCCTCCCCAAACAACATGTCTTATCCTGTGTCCTGTTCTCAGGCAAAAGCTTAATTTTGAGCCCATTGGTACTTTTTATTCTTGACAGTGGTAGTTTATTACCATGAGTAGCTGTCTCTTACAGAAATAATTACTGTGCTAACCTTCTTGAATTAAGAAGATGTTTCAAAAAAAAAAAAGAAGATAAGTTTCTTATCAGACTTCCTGAAGCCAAGTAAGGAGAGACTTGACAGCTGTTTTCAGAATTTTTTATTAAATTAAATTTTTTTTTTCTTTTTGGTAAGGGCCAGACCTGAGGCATATGGAAGTTCCCAGGCTAGGGGTTGAATTGGAGCTGTAGCTGCCAGCCTACACCACAGCTCACGGCATCGCCCGATCCTCAACCCACTGAGCGAGGCCAGGGATCAAACCCTCATCCTCATGGATACTAGTCTGGTTTGTTACCACTGAGCTTCAACAGGAACTCCCAGAATTTATTTTATAAGGAAGATATTTGTAAAGAGGGGTATCTCCTGTATAGACTCTAAATCTAAGAGAACTTAGCTTGTGACCAGAGAACCTAGGATGGTTATTACACACACACACACACACACACCAAAAAACACATGGACATCACTAACTTCAGGAGTTAAAGACAAATTAAAGAGCCATACCTCTCCATGCTGTATGTTTGCCAGACGCCTTGTGTTGAGCAAGGTCAGTGTGTCTGGGTCTCTTAAGTGGGATAATTCTTCAGTATGTGGGTCTGCCCCATACCTTGCAGAACAGTTTAACTTTTCTGACCTTTGCCCACTAAATGACAGTAGCACCCAAAACTCCCCACCTTCTCCCAGTGCCCCTTAGAGGACAAAGACCATCTGAGGCCAAGGAGTTTAGATTTTTTTTTTTTTTTTTTTTTGACAGTGTAAGTCTTTTTGCGTAGCCTTTGTTGTGCATGATCTTTGCAGATAGGACAGCGCTTCTCTCTCTGGTGCCTTTAGACCTGAGCTCTGACTTCAGATGACCTCTAGCTCTAGAATTCATGATGGGTCATGTCAAGGGTCCTTAGATTCCAAAGAGATGACTAGAGAAGCTTGTTATTTTGTACCTGGGAAAGTTTAAGCCATATAACTATTTTGCAACTTAACTTTTGGCCCTATGGAAAGCCAGCACCAACATTTAAAACATGCATTCCCCAGATCTGTAGCTTCTGTAACCTCTTCTTGCTCTGACTCTGGCTCCTGAGCTATAGCCTCCAGCCTGCGCCACAGCCACAACAACACCACATCTGAGCCGTGTCTTTGACCTACACTACAGCTCATGGCAACGCCAGATCCTTAACCCACTGAGCGAGGCCAGGGATCAAACCCTCAACCTCATGGTTCCTAGTCAGGTTCATTTCTGCTGCGCCACAACGGGAACTCCTGTATAGCTGTTTTAGTAGGTTCAGTTCCTTTTCTCAAATTTCTCTCTGTGGCTTGCTTTCCTATTAGAAGGTAGGAGCAATGGAGGATTAAAAACAACCTATCTTTTAGGAAATAATGACTTTCTTTGGGAGGCAGTCGTAGTGGGTCAAAGTCTCTGAGGATTCACCCTCTCCCATTTTTTAGCATTCCTGGGGCAGAAGATCCACCTCACATAGATCGTTAGATTTGGTTGACCTCTGCTCAGGGAACGGGGAGGGCAAGTTTGTCATGTGAACTCTGTAATTTTAATTTTTTCCCGAAACTGGTCTTACCAGGAGCACCCAGCCGCACACGCCCTTCCAGTCACTGTGTAACAGACAGGTTGTCCCTTGATGATTATTTCCAGAAAGGACAGTACAGGTGTCCCTGCCGTCTCCTAGACTAGTGCTTGTCACACTTGCCCAGGGTCTGAAGAGGAGGTGCCTCAGGAGCTGCTTCAGGCTGCAGGGAAAGACTCAGAAGTGGGCTGGCAGCAGTGCCAGGGCTCTCAACCTCCATTCAGCCGTTCTCCTGTGACATCTGACAGTTGTCTATGAGTCACGTCTGTTTCATCTAAAGAAAGGGTTCTGTTGGCGTGCCTGCTCTGGCGCAGGGGCTTAAGGATCCGATGATCCAACATCTCTTAACCATTAAAAACAACCAATTTTGTTGGTTATCTAGAGCAGTTTTTTTCTCACTCATTGTTCAGTTTCACAGTCTAAATGGCTTTTTTTCTCTCTCTGCTTTTTCTGCTCAGTTCGTAGGCAAGTGTTGTGGCCTGATTCTGTCAACCTGTCATTTTTTTAAACCAATGAACATGTTTTCTATTTACCCCTTCCCTCTTTCCATCTTGTTTTGACTTAAATTCTTCACATGCATCCTTTAATTTCTCATTTATGTCTTCTTCCCTTCTCACCTTTTATTCCTCTCTTTTTCCTTGCTTGTTTTGGGATACTGTATGCAACCTCCAAGACAGATGATGATATCTGGAGTTGTTTTCTTTTCTTTTTTTTTTTTTTTTGTCTTCTTAGGGCTGCACCTGCGGCACATGGAGGTTCCCAGGCGAGGGGTCGAATCAGAGCTGTAGCTGCCGGCCTACACCACAGCCACAGCAACACAGGATCCACATCCACGCCACAACTGCATATCTACACCACGGCTCACAGCAACGCCAGATCCTTAACCCACTGAGCAAGGCTGGGGTTTGAACCCTCAACCTCATCGTTCCTAGTCACATTCGTTTCCACTGCACCACTACAGGAACTCCTGTTTTATTTTAGCAACTTTGCTTTTTAATCATAAGTCATGTAAAAGATAGTGATTTTAATCATGTAATAAGCTTATAAAATAAACATTTCGTAAGTTCAGAAGGCTGTTGGTGCTGTCATACTTTGTGTGGATGTTGGGTGGGAGTGCTTGTTTTGTATAGTTATCCATTTCTGTCCTATTTTCTTTTCCAGGTTGCTAGGAAGAGGCTCAATGTTTGTGTTTTCACCAGATCAGTTTCAGAGACTGCTTAAAATTAATCCAGATTGGAAAACCCATAGACTCCTTGATTTAGGTGCTGGAGATGGCGAAGTCACAAAAATCATGAGCCCTCATTTTGAAGAAATTTATGCCACCGAGCTGTCAGAAACGATGATATGGCAGCTTCAGAAGAAGAAATACAGGTATAATTTCTAGACCTGGTTTGGAGTACACTTCTTGGTTTTAGATGTATTTCTTCTTGAGATTATATTATTTAAAGGATAGAAATCGGAAACAGTTTTCGATGCTGAGACATTTTAAAAAAATCTTCCATATTCCTGTTGACCCTCGAACAATGCAGCGGTTAATCCACGTGTAACCTGTAGCTCTCCCCATCCGTGGATTGAGCCAACCACGGACCATGTAGTGTTATAGTTTTTACCTTTGAAAAATACCAGCAACGGATAAGTGGACCCAGGAAGTTCAAACCCACGTTATATAAGGGTTAACTGTACAATTAAGTGGAAATTGAGCAGGAAATCATCTTTTCTTGGCAGTATTTTTTCCGAGGTGTTGCCACTGCAGGGAGGAAAAGAGCAGGTAAGAGACAGCTTGGAAAAGAGAGATCAGATGTAGGGACTTGTTCCCTAATTTGAACCTGGCATTCCCACATCTTGTTTTTGGTTTGTTTTAATTAAAAATTATTTTAAAAGGTGTGAAAATATGTAATATACAATTTACCATCTTAGCCATTGTTAGGTGTACAGTTCAGTGGAATTAAGTACGTTTGCCTTGTGGTTTCGCCCTCATCACCATTCATCTCCAGAAACTTTTCATCTTCCCCACCCAAAACTTTGGGGACCGATTCCCCAGCCCTCTGACCCACTGGTTCCTGGCAAGTACCATTCTACTTTCTGTCTATGAATTTGACCACTCTAAGAATCTCAAATAAGAAGAATTGTAGGAGTCCATGGCACAGTGGGTTAAGGATCTGGCATAGTCATTGCAGTGGCTCGGGTGGCTGCTGTGGCGTGGGTTCGATCCCTGGCCAGGGAACTTTTACACGCCGTGAGTGTGGCCAAAAAGGAAAAAAGGGGAGTTGTACAGTATTTGTTCTTTGGTGACTGGCTTATTTCACTTAGCATAAAGTCTTGAAGGGTCATCCATGTTGTAGCCTGTGTCAAAATCTTTCTTTTTCAGGCTGAGTAATATTCCATTGTCTGCATTTCCCACATTTTGTTGCTCCATCTGTTGGTGGACACTTGGGTTGCTTCCACCTTTTAGCTGTTGTGAAGAATGCTGCTCTGAACATGGGCATACAGATAGCTGTTTGAGTTGCTGCTTTCAGGTGTATACCCAGAAGTGGAGTTGCCTGGTCCTGTGGGAAATCCGTGTTCAATTTTTTGAATGAATTGCCATCTTTTTTCCATCCCAGCTGCACTCTTTTGACACCCCACCTGCAATTCACAAGAGTTCCAGCTTCTCTACATCTTCAGCAATACTTGTTTTCTGTTTTTGTGATTATATCCATCCAAATGGATGTGACGTGTCAAATCCTGGTTTTTAGACCATCTGCTGCTTGAGAGATGTAGGAAGGAGGTGATTTCCGCCCCCCCCCCCCGCCGCCCCTTTTTGGCAGTCCCATGGCAGATGAAGTTCCCAGGCAAGGGGTCAGATCTGAGCCGTCGTTGTGACCTAAGCCACAGCTTCGGCAACCTCAGATCCTTAACCCACTGTACCAGGCCGGGGTTTGAACCTGTGACCCAGCACTCCCAAGCCACCCCCGATCCCTTTGCACCACAGCAGGAACTCCAGAAAGAGGTTATTCTTCATTCAGTATGGATTGTATTGAATGGGAGAGGAAGGTGCTGAGTATAGAACGGGGGAGGTGGAGGTGAGGCCTGCCTCCTCCTCTGATATTTTGCAGTCTGGGTTTAGGCTTGGAAAGAAGGCAGGGAGAATCACATACTCCCTCGCTTTTCTACCCACTTAAGTTCCCACTTACACTTATTGACCCTAGAGGCGGAGTGTTCACAGGGCTCTTGGAGCAGGATCAGGTTTAAACATTGACATTTTTAGCCTGGGGAAGAGAAGACCAAGTAGGAAGGGAAGTGACTGTAGATGGGTATTGAAAGGAATTTGCCTGGAAGGGGAGGGAGTGGGCTTAGTCTGCTTTAATCAGGCACAGCCACTGCTGAGTTAGAGGTAAGGGAGATTGACCTTCCTAATAGCTTGAGCATCCAAGTCCTTGTCACTGTTTTTAATAGGTGTTAGGGCTGTTCGAGGAGATATAACCTGTGTGAGATTGAACACAGTGATGCCTAAGACCCAACAGTCTGTCTCAGATTAGAGCCTGCTGGGTCTGTGTGGTGACAATTGAAATGCATTTCTTCAATGAGAAAGAAATTCACCATTTCAAAATTTGCCCCGTGTTATTAGCAGTGACTTACATCATGCCCAATTCCAAATATGATGCTCTTCCCCACTTAAAATCCCAAAATCCATGTTTTGAAAGTGGTATGGGAGGAAGACGTTTGAAACGTGTCTTTGAAAAATTTTTTTAAATTTATTTTTATTTATTTTTTAGGGCCGCACCCACAGCATACGAAGGTTCCCAGGCTAGAGGTCCAATCAGAGCTACAGCTGCCGGCCTACACCACAGCCACAGCAACTTGGGATCCAAGCCGCATCTGCAACCTACACCACAGCTCACGGCAAGGCTGGATCCTCAACCCACTGAGCAAGGCCAGGGATCTGACCTGCAACCTCATGGTTCCTAGTCGGATTCGTTAACCACTGCACCACAACAGGAACTCCTGAGCAAGTAGTATCTTATTAAGTTTAGGGTTTGCCTAATCCATGGGACGTTTAGCTTAATTCCATGTTTTGTTTTGTTTTTGGCTTCTTTTTGGGGGGATAGTAGCTATTTTTTGTTTCTCCTCAATATCTAGGCCCATAAAAAATTGGCTTTTTCATAAATATTCTGAATGTCATTCTTTTCTCTTCTTTTTTTTGTTTGTTTTTGGCCATGCCCGCAGCATGTGGAAGTTCTTAGGCCAGGGACCAAACCCGTTCCACAGAGTGACCTGAGCTGCTACAGTGATGGTGCCACATCTTTAACCTGCTGCACCACAAGGGAACTCCCCGGATGTCATTTTTAAAATAAATCCATAAACAGAAAATGGCCAGATTTTCCCTCTGTATTGCCAAGATATCATTGTTTTTTGCCAGAAAACCTGATCATAAAATTTAAGGATGTGGCTTTGATTTTTAAAACAAAACAACAACTTTACATTGTTGGTGTTTTGTTTTTTATTTAGAATTTATGAAAATACTGACTGCTTTGTTATTTCTCTAAGGAAAATGTATTTTAATCCCCCCCAAAGATAAAACTATTACTTAACTCACTTTCTCAAAAATAATAACCCCCCTGAACAGACATCTTGCTTCGAGAATTAGAAATCCTGTTTCAGGGGAGTTCCCTAGTGGCCCAGAGGTTAGGACTTGGTGCTTTTACCACTGTAACTCCGAGTTCAATCCCTGGTCTGGGAACTGAGATCTCATAACAAGCTGCGGCATACTGTGACCATTTAAAAAAAAGAGAGAGAGAGAGAGAGAGAGAGAGGTGCTGTTTTGGAAGAGCTGCAGACATTTCGGAAAGGATTATACAATTGCTTTTTGGTTGTACTAACAAACAGTTCCACAATTCAAATGAAAATAAATAAAAACTGTTCTTGGCCAGGGAAAAAAATTTTGCAGCCTGTTTACCTTCCTCAGTCTGTTTTACCAAAAGTTAATGTGAACATTAGTTGACATGCTCTGAATGGTGGTGGCAGATGGTGGAGGAAACAAGCGTGTGGCCAGATGCTGAGTGGTAACGGGATGGGTATCCGCAAGGGCAGGTCACACGTGGGTGGTTCAGAAGGAGTTAGGTAAACGTTTGTGACACCAGAGAACAAAGACCTTTAGTGTGAATTTGAAGAGTGCTTGATCATAGGTTTGGGATCGTTCTTAAAAAGAAAAGCAAACATATATATATATTTGGTCTTTTTAGGGCTGTACCTGCAGCATATGGAAGCTCCCAGGCTAGGGGTCAGATGGGAGCTGCAGCTGCCGGCCTACATCACAGCCACAGCAACGCCAGATCTGAGCCGCGTCTGCCACCTCTACCGCAGCTCAATGCCGGATCCTTAACCCGCTGAGCGAGGTCAGGGATCAGTCTGTGTCCCCATGGATACTAGTCAGGTTCATTACTGCTGAGCCACAACGGGAACTCCTGAAGGAAATTTTGTCGTTAATTCTGTTTTTTTATATGTTCATATCCTCTTGCTTCTCTTTTTTCTTTTTTCTTTCTTTCTTTTTTTTTTTTTTTAACGAAAGATACTGGAGACTGAGGTGATGGACATTCACTCTCAGTGCACCACCCTGGAAGCATTAATTCAAACTCAGATGTCAGGTTCTTTCTCACCTTATGTGGAGAGAACAGGTTCATTGACCTGAACAACTTACTGGGAGAGTTTTCAAGTTGTAATTTCTACCCTGCCAGTGATTTACAGTGTGACCTTGGACAAGTTACCTCTTTTATTTTTCTCATAAGCGGAAAATTCTAACTTGCTAGGATTCTTGGGCTAATACGCAGTTTGGGGCCGATACATTTGTCTTCATCATGGAATTGTGTTTACAATTAGAAATCACAGAACAGAATAATGATGAAGCTGGACCTGTATGCTCTCCCAGTATTAAAGCTATAATTTTCTGTTTTGAGCCTGTGTTTCTGTCTTTCAAAATTACCAACATGGAGACTGCCTTTCCTCAAGTAATCTGAGATGGATTTAGTGAGATTATTCCAGATTAAAGCATGCTAATGAGGTTTGGCTTCTGTTTCCTTGTAATTAGGCGTAGTGTATTGTTTTAAATCAAGTATATAATTTGTGTTTTGCAAATTCATAAATTTAAATTGGTGTTTGGCTCAGGTATCAATATGCAAATAGTTTTTAAAGTGGGAATTGATGACGTTTTTATCCTAAAAGTAGAATCTTCTGTCTAGTTTGAATGAGCTAAACCCAGTTCCTACAATTGCCACTGCAGTCACAGTTGCAGTGCAACAAAGTGATTTTGGAGCTCTAATGCCCAACTCATTTCAACCCCCAAGAAATTGGGCTAGCTCCTTGAGGTTTGTCTTGGAGGAGGCTTTAGTTTTTTAAGAAATCTAGATTGAAAAGAAGATGCAGCCAAGTGGTTTGTCCCTTTCTATTTTTTTTCTTTTTGCCTTTTCTAGGGCTGCTTCCACGGCATATGGAGGTTCCCAGGCTAGGGGTCTCATTGAAGCTACAGCCACCGGCCTGCGCCAGAGCCACAGTGAGGGATCCGAGCCACGTCTGCGACCTACACCACAGCTCACGGCAACGCTGGATCCTGAACCCACTGAGTGAGGCCAGGGATCGAACCCGCAACTTCATGGCTCTTAGTCGGATTCGATAACCACTGCGCCACGACAGGAACTCCTGTCCCTTTCTATTCTGCTCTACAAAAATGCTCTAAATGCCCTTATGCTCATGAGTGTTCCTAAATAGCCCTCGCTATGCTTTTAGAATTTTCTAAGGTTTTCTCGTCTGTATCTGCTCAGTGTGATCAAAGGCTTGTTTACCAGAGGTCTCTTCCCCTGTTTCCTTTACCTCCTGTCTGTCTCATAACATGCCTCACCACATTCTGATTGCTGTAACCAGGCAGGAGTGAGTAATTTATAGAATTGCCTCAATGGCACTTGCTCACAAAGACTGTTGATGTAAGGACTTCTCCCCTTATAATTTGGTAAAGAACGAGAAATGTCCTGGGGAGGTGGGGAGAGGGAGGGAGGGAAGAGAGGGATTGCTTGTGTGGGAGTGAGACATTGGGGGCTGAGAGTGGTATGTTAACTAGAGCTCTTCACTTACTGGTTTGGTTTGGTTTGGTTTGGTTTTAGGGCTGCACCTGCAGCATATGGAGCTTCCTAGGCTAGGGGTCAAGTCAGGGCTATAGCCCCTGGCCTGCACCACAGCCACAGCAACACACGATCTGAGCCACGTCTGTGACCTACACCACGGCTCACACAATGCTGGATCCTGAGCGAGGCCAGGGATGGAACCTGCGTCCTCATGGGTGTTAGTCAGATTCGTGTCCACTGAGCCATCATGGGAACGCCTTCACTTACTGTTTTAATAGGCTGTGCTGCACTTTATCTTTTTCTAAATAGTATTTAGATATGAGAATTCTAGAGGACGAAATCGTATTTCTTTCCTGGGATCAGCGATAGGCTCAAAAGATCTCGGGTTGTAAATGGAAATTATCTGAGACTACTCCCAGCCATTCTTAAAAAAAGACAGGCCCCTAGGCATAGAAAACATGAATATATGATGTAGTCTATGGTTACCTTCCAGTGAATGTAGAAAGCAGGATTCTTTGTTCATTAACTGATGTTCGAGAATTGGATGCCCTAATTTTGTGATAATTTTTATCGCTTTATATTTTTATACTTATTAAACATACCAGTTCTTAGGAAATTTTGGATGTGTTGAGATTTGGAATTAGGTAAAATGCTAAATTTAACAAAAAATATGATTGTTTGCTTTTACATGGCCATTTTATTGCTGCAGATAGAAATTATAAATTAAGATTTTGAACTTACTTTGATTTAGAAGAAAAAAATTAGAGGTTTTATGGGCATCGAATTAAAGATGTTTTTAAGACGGTTTCTATCTTTCTGATTTTTCCAGAGTGCTGGGTATAAATGAGTGGCAGAATACAGGGTTCCAGTATGATGTCATCAGCTGCTTGAATTTGCTGGACCGCTGTGATCAGCCCCTGACTTTGCTGAAAGATATCAGAAGTGTCTTGGAGCCAACCCGAGGCAGGGTCATCCTTGCTCTGGTTTTACCCTTTCATCCGTATGTGGAAAACGGTAAGTGTAGTCTCCTATGCACTGGCCTGTGCTCCAGCAGTGGTGTTTATTGGTGTTTGTGATTCTGTGCTGTGCACAATTAGACGTGGTCTGGTATTTCTCAGACGGGCTCGCAATTGAGCAGAATACACTTAAACCTCTGTGAAATATCACCTTGGTTAATATTCATCTTAATGTGGCTTTTTATAGAACTCTAGGACGCCAACTGCAGTGGTAATAATTAATGCCCAGCAGGATCTGCCTGCTTGAGATTTTGAAAGCCTGAACTGTGTCATCCATATTTTCTGCTTTTAAATGGAGCCTGAATCCTTAATTTATGAGTTTGTGAGTTGAGTTAAGCAACCCGTGATGTCTTTTAATCCACCTTTATATGCCTGCCAAATGTCATAAATGTTTTTATTTTACATCTCTTGACCCAGAGCCTGAAAGCAATAAATCCTGTTGTGATCCATTTTTCTCCTTTTGAAGCCTTGTGTCCCAGCATGTATCGTTTCTTTGTGTGACGCTTGGTCTTTTGATTGCATAGTCTTACTCTTTGGTAATAAATACCGAATGAAAACTATCTCAGAAGAAATGGTTTGATTTCCTGTTGCTTCATATTTACGGTGACTTCTGGCCATAGTCACATTAATTAGTACTTGGTTTTAGCTTCTGTGGTTTGCATTTTAGGTCATGTTGAAAGTTTGTTTTTGTTTTTTTTTAAGATTTTAATTTTTTTCTCCTATAGTTGATTTCATGTTGAAAGTTTTGACGTCAAGCCGCTTTTGCATTTTCATAAGTTATCGTACAGTAAATTATACAAGTACTGCATGTTATGATTTTAACATCTGTACCTTTTTTCTTGTACTGCTTGTTCAGCTTTGGGTTGAAAAACTCGAAGCGCTTGCAGACATTTTTAAGACATGCATTAGGGAGTTCCCGTCGTGGCGCAGTGGTTAACGAATTCGACCAGGAACCATGAGGTTGCGGGTTCGATCCCTGCCCTTCTCAGTGGGTTAAGGATCCGGCGTTGCCATGAGCTGTGTGTAGGTCGCAGAAGCGTCTTGGATCCCGCCTTGCTGTGGCTGTGGTATAGGCTGGCGGCTACAGCTCCGATTGGACCCCTAGCCTGGGAACCTCCATATGCCGCGGGAGCGGCCCAAGAAATGGCAAAAAAGACCAAAAAAAAAAAAAAAAAAAAAAGATATGCATTCATGTTTTGAAAGCGTCATCGCTATCAAGTATCCGTGAAAATCTACGTGTTAAGGAGTGATGCCCATGTTTGCTTATAGCCATGGATTTGTGTGGTGACTCGTTTCTTCATTTCTTCTGGTCCCTATTTTTTTCCCCTCTGGTCTTAGTCCCTTCTGATGGGTCCCTTGGTCCCTTTAATGCTTGTCTTCACGTTTATCAAATGGTTTTAGATTTGTGTGGCTGGTGGGGAAAATGGAGAGTTCTTTCGACATAGGAGGGTGGGACGGAGCACAGATGGGTATTCTCCTGCCATCTGACTTGTCCCTTCTCACATTCCTATGTCGAATCATTTGTCATGGTAGAAAAAACTGCTTTCACGCGTGCATGCCCATAGAGCGCCTGTGTGTGCTGTACAATAAAGAAAACGTAGGCAACACGGTCCTTGATAATTCAGCGGCCTTGACCTCATTGCAGTGCTGTTCTCTGTGTAATTAAACTTCCGCTCCCTCTCGCTGCACATCAGGTTGGGAGGTAGGTCCAGGCTTCCTGTGTCCTGTGGGGCAACCACACGACGGAACTTGAATGCTGCTTCCTGGCATAGCAGGAGGTGGAAGAGCAAGAGAAGAAACATCAGTCTAATCAGGGATTTTATTTCCTCGTGTTTCTGACACCAAAACTTGAGAGGAAGTCAGACTAGACAAGCAGGCAGTCTCCAGTAAGGATTGAAAAACAAGCCCCTTGTTTGTGGCTACACCAAGTGGCCTGTTGAGTTCAAGACGTCTCATGTGTGACATGCAGCAACCAAACCTGAGACATGAAGTTTTGTTGCTGTGGGGGACCTTTAGTGACCTATACGTTTCGTAGACTGCTTGTGTCACTGGATCACTGCTTCCTTTCTCTAAGTCACTAGTTAGCTCCTGATGATAATCCACGTGATAACTTACCATGTGATGACCATGGGGTGCAAATGATCTTGCTGTGTGAGTCCATGAATCCTGGGCTCTTTTAAGGCTGTCTGAATATACTCTGCATACTTGGCTCAATTTCCTTTTTAACAAAAGCCATTGTAGATGAAGTAATTACTTATGGTTTCTCTTGTCTGGTTGGTTTTTTTGTTTTTGTTTTTGTTTTTGTTTTGATTTATCTTGAAGTCGAACCATAGTGATTTGTTGCCTAGGTTAATTTGGGGGGAAAAAATTACAAAATGTATCTTTCTGATTTCAGTTTGTTTGGTTTACTGACCCCGTCCTGATTAGGGGTTGTTAAATCTCGTGAGAATTGTTTAAAGCATCGAAAGGGAGGAAAATACGTAGTCAGGAAAAGGAGACTAGTATTGCAAAAGTGAAAACTTAGTGATGTTTGGTTTTTCAGAATTGTAATTTTTTTTTTTTTTTTTTTTTTTTTGTCTTTTAGTCTTTTGTTGTTGTTGTTGTTGCTATTTCTTGGGCTGCTCCTGCGGCATATGGAGGTTCCCAGGCTAGGGGTTGAATCAGAGCTGTAGCCACCGGCCTACGCCAGAGCCACAGCAACGCAGGATCCGAGCCGCATCTGCAACCTACACCACAGCTCACGGCAACGCCGGATCATTAACCCACTGAGCAAGGGCAGGGACCGAACTCGCAACCTCATGGTTCCTAGTCGGATTCGTTAACCACTGAGCCATGACGGGAACTCCAGAATTGTAATTTTTATAAAGAGGTAATGCATGGTCAAAAGAGTTCAAGTGGTTTGCCAGAAAGTCAGTATATAATGAGAAGTTCCAGTTGCTTCTCTTCCAGTTCCATGAACTTGTTCAGGTTTCTTGACTGTTCTTCTAAAGATAGTTTATGCAAATACATAAGTATGCGTTCACATAAAAAATTGATTCTGTAATTACAGCCCATTATAAATGCTTCCATTGCCCTTTTCCTCTTAAGTAAATCTGGTAAATTATCCCTTACCAGCACCTCAGTGTCTACATCCTTGTCTGCACGTAAGCGGTAGTGTGCTGGAGCTGGTTTTACTGGTTCAGGAGAGCTGATTATTAGTTGTATTGAGAGGGATTTTGTGAACTGGTTCTTAAACTTGGCCACCATGACATTGTCCGTGGTGAGAGGACTTACACCATGGAAATTGGCCAACACTGCAAATAGCTTCTCCCTTCTCCAAGCAGGTTGGTAAGCATTACCAGCACCCTGCTGTGGGTGTATGGTTACTTGAAGAGGCCCCTGTTGAAGCACTTTCAGATACTGGAAGTTTGCTTTATAAACACAAGTGAAATGGACGCTCTTAGGCCAATCTTTGCATACATGTGTAAGTAGGTATCAGGATGTTTTCTGCTTCAAGAAACAGAAGGAGCAACTAAAAATAGGTATAAGGATATTTTCTGCTTCAAAAAACAGAAGGAGCTTTTAAAAACTAAGAGTTTAGGAGTTCCTGTCATGGCTCATGGTTAATGAACCCGACTAGTATCCTTGAGGACACAGATTCCATTCGTGGCCTTGCTCCGGGGGCTAAGCATTTGGCGTTTCCGGGCACTGTGGTGTAGGTTGCAGATGTGGCTCAGATCCCAAGTTGCTGTGGTTGTGGCGTAGGCCTGTGGCTACAGCTCTGGTTCGACCCCTAGCCTGGGAACCTCCATATGCTGCAGGTGAGGTCCTAAAAAAGACAAAAAAAAAAAAAAAAGAAAGAAAGTTTATTTTAGAAAAGCGATTCCATGGCTGGTGGAATTCAGTGATGAAAACATCCACTGGCCTTCAGAGCTTGCTCTCATTTCTTCCTCTTCAGCATGTTGACATTCCCCCCAGGATTGCAGAATGGCTGATGCAGCGCCAAGCATCATGTGTGGTCATGACAACGTCTTGGAAAGAAAGGGGCATTTTCTCCTCTACGTTTTCTTTGTATGTGAGCGGAAACCTTTCCCATAGGTCCCCCTGGCACCGTGCACTTGGCCCCAGTGGTAAGGATGGGGGCCATTGCCCTGCCCACCAGCAGCTGGCAGGGGGGTTTAGGGTGATTGTGATGCAGGGCTGGGGAGGACATGTTTACACTGTGGGCCTGAGCTCTCTCGGTGGAGGTGGAAGGATACTCTTGTGCCACAGACCATCTTTAGCATTGAAAAAGCCTTTAGGGAGTGATGCTGGAGATAAGTGAGTGAAACCATAGGTATCCTTGTCCTCATGGAGTTTCTGTTCCATGAGGAAGACAGTGAACTACTGGCGGGTGGTTGGTGATCAGTGTTACAGAGAGAAACAAACAATAAAAGCAAGAAAGAGGTTTCTTGGAATTGGGGTTGGGCTGTAATTTTCAAGAGGGTGCTCAGGGAAGGGCCTCCTAGGGGTGACACCTTCCTAGGAGTGGAATTGCTTGTTAAAGAGTGACTTTTCCAAATAGCTGCCCTGTGATTCTAACACCATTTATTGAATACTCTTTTCATCAGTGCTTTGAAGTGCCACGTTTATCATAGACTAAGGTTCTGTACGTGTTTTGTTCTGTTCCATTCAGATTTCTCCTTCTGGAGTTCCCATCATGGCTCAGTGGTTAATGAATCCGACTAGGAACCATGAGGTTGCAGGTTTGATCCCTGGCCTCACTCAGTGGGTTAAGGATCTGGCGTTGCCGTGAGCTGTGGTGTAGGTCGCAGACGTGGCTCGGATCCGGTGTTGCTGTGGCTGTGGTGTAGGCCGGTGGCTACAGCTCCGATTGGACCCCTAGCCTGGGAACCTCCATATGCCATGGCTGCGGCCCTAGAAAACACAAAAAGACAAAAAAAAAAAAAAAAAAAAAAGTTTTCTCCTTCTATGTGTGTTGCCAGTACCACACAATTTTAATTACTGTGGCTTTATCATACATGTTAATATCATAGCACTAGTCCTCTTTTACCAAGTACTTTTAGATTTTTCTTGGCTTATTTATTCAACAGATCAACTTTAGCACTAGCTTGCCTAGTTCCCCTCTCTTAAATTTATGGGTTAATTTAGGGAGTCTTGAGTCTTCCTAGCTAATAATAGGATATGTCTTTTAATCTGTTCAGTTTTGTTCTTTAGTAACAAAGTTTTCTTCATAGAGGTGCTGCACGAGTCTCGTTAGATTTATTCTGTTTGTGGGATTATAAATAGGAATTTTTCTTCCATCATATTTAAAATAGAAATGTTCCCAGCTTTATATAATTGACAAGTAAAATTTGTTTGCTTTTAAGGTGTGCACCGTGAGGGTTTAGTACACATATGCATTGTGAAATGATTACTGCCATCAAGTTAATTAGCATCTCATTTCCTCATAGTTACCTTTTGGGCGAATGAAGAGAACACGGAAGAGCAATTGACCAATTTGTGTGCAGTTCAGCACTATAGTCTCCAGGCTGTATCCCCAGAACTTAGTCCTCTTAAAACTGAAAATTTGTATCCTTTGGTTTTTTTGTTTGTTTTGTTTTGTTTCGGCCATACCCACAGCATGCAGAAATTCCAGGGATTGAACCCAAGCCACAGCAGTAACCAGAACTAAGCAGGCACGATGCCGGACCTTTACTCCACTGAGCCACCAGGGAACTCCAAGTTTGTATCCTTTGACCAGTATCTTCTTATTTCCCCCACCCATCTGCTCCTGGCAGCCACCCTTCTATTCTCTGGTTCTACAAGTGTGACATGTTTCAGTTCAACATATGAGTGAATCATACAGTATTTGTCATTCAGGATCCAGCTGGTTTCACTCAGCATTGTGTCCTACAGGTTCGTCATGCTCTCTCAAACAGCTCTCCCATCATATTTTATTTTATTTTTATTTATTTATTTTTTTGTCTTCTTGTCCCTTCCAGGGCCATGCCTACGGCATATGGAGGTTCCCAGGCTAGGGGTCCAATCGGAGCTGTAACCGCTGGCCTACACCACAGCCACAGCCACAGCCATGCCAAATCCAAGCCGTGTCCCCCACCTACACCTCAGGGCAACACCGGATCCTCAACCCACTGAGCGAGGCCAGGGATCCCACCTGCAACCTCATGGTTCCTAGTCGGATTTGTTAACCGCTGAGCCATAATGGGAACTCTGCCCCCATCATATTTTAGAGTGGAACATATGCATACATATACAAGCAATTGTGTGTGTGTGTGTCTGTGTGTACGCACCAGTTTTGTTATCGTTTACCTTATTTGGTTATTTTAGTGTTTCCAGTGATTTCCATTATTTATTCTCTTGTTTTCGTTGTTTTGTTTTTTATTTAAATACTGTTAAAGCAACTGCAGATGGTTTTGCTACTTCCTTCTCATTTCTAGACTTTTCTTTTTTGGTCCAGGCGAATTTGTAGTTACTTCTAGAAAATGTTTAAAAAATGATGGAAATTTTTGTTTTGTTTTTGAGTGTAATGAAAAAAAATACTTTCAATATGATTTTGTCTTTTGACTTGAGATTGCTGTTTGGCTTGAGATACTTTTTTTTTTTTAAATCTTGTTTTGTTAAGAGCTTAAAAAATTGGGAATCGATGTTGAATATTGTTGCCTGTGTTTTCAATATCTATAGAAATAGTCATCCTGTTTTTTCTCCATTGGCTTATTAATTAAAGAGTACTTTTGTAATTTATATCCTCTCCCACATCTCTGGCCTTAGGCAGGATAGGCTTCTTGTAATGCATCACTCGATTGTGTTTACAAAAACCCTAAATAAAAATATTAGCTTTAATATTATTGACAAATGATAGTTTGATCTAATCTTTTATTTATTTGAAGGTTGTTATTTAGGGTTTTGTGTTTACAAAAACCCTAAATAAAAATATTAGCTTTAATATTATTGACAAATGGTAGTTTGATCTAATCTTTTATTTATTTGAAGGTCATGTTTTGGTATCAGTGTTCTGCTGGTTTTGTAAAAAAAAAAAATTAATAATTTTTAAGTTCTTTCTGGTGTTCTGGAACAGTTTAAATAGCATTGTGGTTATCTGGTTTTTGGAATTTTGGTAGAATTCTCCCGTGAAACCATGTGCATTTGGGGAGGTAGCCCTTGGCAACTTTGTCACTTTCTTATAGGGTCATTGTTTGGGTTAAGTTTGACGTGTTCAGTTTTAAAGCTCCCATCAGACTAAATAGAAATAAGCAAGACTCTGGCAGGACTACTTCGTGGAACGAACATGGGCTTTGAGAGCTGACCTGAGTTTGAAATAAGGGTCAGCCCTTATTACCTGAGCTCTGATTAAGCTTAGTGTTTCACCTGTAAAAATAGGGCTAATACCTACCTTGAGGTTTGTTCTGAGGCTTAAATAATGTAATTTATAGGCCAGTGCCCAGATACTTAGGGTCTGTCTAAGTATGGGTATTTGATATGTGGTAGATTGATTTCATCCCATCCTGTTCTGTTACTTTGTTTTCATCTGTGGCTTCCTTGATCATATTAGTTCACAATTCTCCACTTTGTTGTGTACATCAGTGCTTTTACCTTTTCATTTTGTCCTATGTGACTTGACTCCACAGACACCTAACTATATGCCTCTTAGCCCAGAGTTTCAAATTCTCAGGTCTTATACTGTAGAGAGAAAGAAATGACTTATTCTTAAAATCTTATTAACATCTTTTGGAATGTGGGTTAAGTGCTCTTGTCTAAAAGGGTAGGGTGTATGTACACGAGAGCCGTGTTTCTGTCCATTTTCCTCTTCAGGTTGTTTTAGTATTATTCTCTTTGCATTATCCAGGGAAATGCAAATCTAAAGAGAAGGCTGTAGTTTAATCCTTTCTAGTGAAAATTCTGGATGCTCAGATAGCAGGAAAATGCACATGTTAGGGATTCTGTGAAGAGCTCTTTTGAAGAGAAGTTAGGGTCAATGGCTAGGGAGTGAAGTGTGCTTTATATCTCAGTTGAAATGCTGCAAAAATATTTTTCTGTAGAAACATCGTTCATTTGCATTCATGTAAAGGCATTTAAGAGCCTATGTACCAGGCAGTGGTAGGCGGTGGAAATACAAAGATAAATGAGACATGTGCTTCTGGTTTTAAAATACTTAGAGAATAGTTCAGAAGATGGAAATAGACAATGGTAGGATAGTCTGCTAAGGAACCTGATAAAGTTCTCTGGGTTTAGAGAAGCAAAGATCCATTAACTGCAAGAGAGATTAGGGAAGTTTTCATGTAGGAAGTAGCATTTGAACTATGTTTGTATCTGTGGAGCACTTTTTTTTTTTGTTTTTTTTTTTTTTTTGCTTTTTAGGGCCACACCTGTGGTATATGGAAGTCCCTAGGCTAGGGGTCTACTCAGAGCTGCAGCTGCCAGCCTACACCACAGTCATAGCAACACAGGATCTGAGCTGCATCTGCGACCTACGCCACAGCTGACAGCAATGCCGGATCTTTATCCCACTGAGAGAGGCCAGGGATCAAACCCGCATCCTCATGAGTACCAGTTAGGTTCATTATTGCTGCGCCGCAATGGGAACTCCTCTGTGGAGGATATTATCTTGCAGTGGAAACAAGATAATAATGTGCCAAGCATGAAGGTCTGAACAAGGGGTTCCCAGAGAAGACTAAGTTCAGTGCAAAAGAGGCTTTTGATTGTGTAATAGTATAGAACTCAATAAATATTGCTGGCTAGATGGATGAATAAAATAGAGAATATTATATATACATCAAGCACACATGTATGACCCGAGGGAATATCACTCTTTGGGAAAGAATATTCTAAATTTCAGCTTGGTAATCAATCTTTGAAACACAGTCCAAGCTTGTCATGGAAGAGGTTTATTCTGAATCAAATATGAGTTTATCTCAGGGATTCTGTTTCCTCATTAGTTACGCCAAGAGCAGTAAATTTTCAGCCCTGAAAGTACCAAATGTCATGACTCCCAGAAATGAAAAGGAAGTGATGGTTCTTAGTGTTCCCTCTTTGCTGCCTGGTTGGAAGTTCATTTATTTCAACCAGCCAGTGGTCTCAAAGTAGAGGGAATATGCAAGACAGTTTTGGGGACTCGGGAAGAAAATGTTAGTATGTAAAAGTAAATAGTTTTTATTTACCTTACTTTTTATACTCATTGTTTAATTTCTATTGTTACGCAGGCATGCACTGTGCAAAACACACGTAAAGAGATGTGCACTCAGACACACATATAAGTGTGCCCTCAGTACACAGAGATAAAATGGGGTTGTGTGTTGCCTGCTCTCCCCTTTCCATTTTTCCTGGCACGTATGGTTATAAAGGCTAGAGATCACGGATTTAAAGCATCCGTACAGGATGCTTTCAGAGGGACCTTAAAAGACTTTAAAATTTGATCTGGGTTTTAAAAATAAGCATACACCTCATTTTATACCAGTTTAAGAGAAACACTTTAGTGAAATAAACATAATAGGTAGTAATGCATGTTTAATAATGAACATGTACTTGGTGCTTTAAATCGATTTTTTTTTTTAACACTGAAGTAACTTCAGAGAACAATCCATAATAACACGTTTACTCAGTGAGATGGCAATGAGGTCTCTAAACATCCTTACTGTACCCAGCCCCTCATCTATCATTTCCCTCTGTCTCGTTGGTGAAAAATCAGTCTCTTAAAGGCATTGTCAGGTGCAGCGCGTGGCCGGATCCTTCTCTGGCGCTGTCATCTGTCACAAGACTGACACCTAGGGTCGGTTGTGGCGTATTTGTCCTGAGGTTTTCTCTGTTGAACCTTCGGCTTTGGATTTTCCGTGTTTTAGTTTTTGTGTTCTTACTCTCTTCTCTCCCCACTCCTCGTCTCACTTTTTGCTGGTAGCATGATGTATACACCTTGGCAGGAAGATGTGCGTTGTACCATCGCTCCATTGCAATACCAGAGGACATGATTTTTGCTCCAAAATACTTTTCAAGATGATTTTGGCTCCTTCAAGTTCTGTCACGTTCCCCCCCTCCCTCCATTCCTCGTTCTCTCCCAACTTAGTCTAAGTGACCCCTCACTTCTACAAACTTTAAAAGCAATTCTTTCATTCCCGGGGTTTGCCCCCCCCCAAAAAAAAATCCTACACAAGACTGAGACACATGGTGTGACTAAATCTTCAGGGTAACAATCATGACGTGGTGCACCTTGTATGTTGAATGAGATAAATATAGGATATATGCTATAAATGGAAGGTTTTGAAGACGTTTGCTTAGAATTTTAGCAAATTAGGAAAGTTATTTTTCAGTTACAATTTTTTTAAAAGTATTTTCTTCATTACTTTTAGTAAGAGTTTCCTTATACCCCGGGATCCTTCTTGTAGCCAGTTGACTTTTCCATTTACCTTAAATATTTTTAAGGCCCTGATGGGTATATGTCCATACGTATGACTTCCATAACTTCTGGCGTTGGATCTTCCGTGACTTAATTGAAAATCAAAAAAAGATTTCTATGGTCTTTCATAGTTAGAAACTGCTCTTCTGTTTTCATAAGTGTTATCTTTCTCCTGCAATAGTAAATAACAAGCCATGTTTAAGATTGCACAGCCACGAATGCCACACTACCAGCAGCATATAAACTGTAGTGCCATCCTGCATCCTGGGTCCCAAGTCCCCTTCCGGTAATCTTAAAGTTCCACTTACCATTTTCCCTTTATTGGGCATAAGATGTGAGAACTGAACAATAATCTTCCTATTCAGATACCATTGTCAGAGCCCTAGCTTAGGTCTTTAAATTTCCTAGTTCCAGACCTATCTTCAGGCCATTTACCTTGGCCTCTTTGCTGGAGAAGACGCCCAGCTTCAGTAAGAAAACGAGTGTGAGCAGGCACTTGCAGTTATGCAGAGTGGCATCTTAGGTGATTAGACCACTTCTTGATGTATTTGTTTGTACATTGAAGGGTGAAGGGACTACTTAAGATGATATTCTTTCCTGGGTGAAAACCCATTTTAGGAATTGGATTTTTGAAAACACACCTCATGTCAAACACAATTCCATTTCATTTGCCCTCATGGCTGCTGTTTGAGAGGAAAATATCTTGACTAGTCTATAAGTTCTTTGTTTTGTATACATTTTAAGTCTGAGCAGTTTCAGCAGACATCGTGGAAACGATCTGCTCTGCTAGCTTTAAAATAGCATCTTGTCTGAAACACCTGTTTAAATAGGGCTTTAAAGAAACACTATCAGAACATATTGTAGTTGGTAGAGATGTATTCTTCCTGTTAATCCAACCCCAAAGATTGGAGAAATATCCTTATTTTTTATTTATTTATTTATTTTTAATGGCCTCACTTGCGGCATATGGAAATTCCTGGACTGGGGGTTGAATTGGAGCCGCGTGTACAGGTGTACACCACAACCACAGCAACGCAGGATCTGAGCCACAGCTGCAACCGATGCTGCAGCTTGTGCCAATGCTGGATCCTTGACCCACTGAGCAAGGCCAGGGATCGAACCTGAAGCCTCACAGGCACTATGTCGGGTTCTTAACCCGCTGAGCCACAACAGGAACTTCCCATTTTAAACTTTTAATAGCTGTATCTTCTAATGTGAACAAGTACTTTTTCTATGTAATTTGATCCACAAATGTTTGCAACATCTGTTAATGCTTAGGACTGCATACAAGATACTATACAAGGTAGCTTTCTATCCACAAATGCATCCTTGTCTATATTGAAACATTGCCTGTATCCAATGTGTTTTTGAAAGATTCTGTGTCACTAAGATGCCAGCCTGGGATCTGTTTAATATTGTATGAGATGTCCTTTGTCATGTATTTATCAAAACAAGTTCTATAAAAAATGCGTATTGTAGAGTTCCCTGGTGGCTCAGTGAGTTAAGGATCTGGTGTGGTCACCACTTGGTTCTGGTTGCAGCTGTGGTGCAGGTTTGATTCCTGGCCCAGAAACTTCTGCATACCTTGGGTGTGGCCAAAAAAAAAAAAAAAAAAAAAGCATATTGTGAAAGTCCTCTTTCAGACTCTTCTAAAGGGAAACTTGATTATTTTTATTTTTATTTTTATTTTTTTTGTCTTTTGTCTTTTGTTGTTGTTGTTGCTATTTCTTGGGCCGCTCCCGAGGCATATGGAGGTTCCCAGGCTAGGGGTTGAATCGGAGCTGTAGCCACCGGCCTACGCCAGAGCCACAGCAACGCGGGATCCGAGCCGCGTCTGCAACCTACACCACAGCTCACGGCAACGCCGGATCGTTAACCCACTGAGCAAGGGCAGGGACTGAACCCGCAACCTCATGGTTCCTAGTCGGATTCGTTAACCACTGCGCCACGACGGGAACTCCGAAACTTGATTATTGACAGCTTGTTGGCAGCTTCGTTTTTTTTTTAAACATGCTTTATGTATGTATTACATCTTTTTTATACTTACAGGTTGTTGGCATGTTTCCATGTTTCTCTTACTATATAGCTCTTGAGCAATTTCCTGAAAAATACGTCGAACACTCTTTTTCTACAAGTAAGAAAAAAACATCTCTCAGGACTAAAAGCAATGATACTGCACATCCTCTGAGCATTTTCTTTCTTTATTGCCACCAGTCTCAGAAATCACCCATGCTTCCCCCAATACATCTATACCTACAGTTAACGCTTTTATATTTCGAGTATGTTCAGTAGAATTTATGGTTAAGAACTATCAGTTTACCATGTCTTTCATCACTTGAGATTATCCTTTTTCTCAACAATAGGAAACAGTATCTGTGGTTGAAAGTTACCATAACATTCTGCGTTTCTTCAATTAGTTTGGATTTGAAATAGTTACACCACCACCATTCAAAAGACATTTTACAAACATTGGTCTGTACCTTTTGTGAATCTTCTGTTTCTTTTTTTCTCAGAGTTTTAGATTTTGACTGTCAAGAAGAAAAGGAAAGTCTTCTAAGACATTTTATGCATTTCAGAGCAATTGCGGCAGATATCTCATACCATAAGGAGGGTAAACTGACTTAATATTTAAATGATACGCACAAAGAGTTAATGATTTTCACGTCATTTCTGAGATGCTTTTATTAATAAAATAGCTCAAACTGCTTTTGATGTAGAATTTATAATATTCCTGACATAACATATACATACCTCCTCGTATAGCACGTAAACAACCAGATGATAGTCTTCCTCAAAAACTTTAAAGATATTTTAAAGGCAGTTTCTAATCTTTGTTAACCTTTTTCTGTTCTTAAAGACTGTATTTAGGCCCTTCATAGATAACAGTAACCCTCTTTCCTCCAGCAGAAAGAGAGTGTGTATGATGGCTATAAAAAAGGGTCTCTTGGAGTTCCCGTCATGGCTCAGTGGTTAACGAATCTGACTGGGAACCATGAGGTTGCGGGTTCGATCCTTGCCCTTGCTCAATGGGTTAACGATCCGGCGTTGCCGTGAGCTGTGGTGTAGGTTGCAGACGCGGCTTGGATCCGGCGTTGCTGTGGCTCTGGCGTAGGCTGGTGGCTACGGCTCCAATTGGACCCCTAGCCTGGGAACCTCCACATGCCGTGAGTGTGGCCCTAGAAAAGACAGAAAGACAAAAAAAAAAAAAAAAAAAATTAATAAATACATAAAAATAAAAAAGGGTCTCTTTCTCCCATATTGTTGGGTTTTTAAGAGAAAGCCCTGTAAATTGTGTATTCTGGTTGATAATTTCAGTGATGAAAATGTATACTTTCTTCCACAGATCTCATCTGCAGGTGGTATTTCCTGCAGATGCAAAGGAAGATGTTAATTAAACTAAGGCCCCCAGTGTGTGGGGAGATGGAAATTATTTCTTTGTAATATTCAAGGCCACAGGAATAGCTAATGCAAGAAATCTGACTTACTTTGGTGAGGATGACGAAGATCACGAGGACACCAATAATGTAGATAGAGAGCAGCGACAAGATCGCTGTCAGCAGACTCTGCAGTTCCTTGCTGAGAACCTTCATTGCTTTGTGAATTACAGATACAGAAAGAGCTACTGTCACTCTTGAAACATTTTACTTTAAATATATGTATAAGAGTTCCCATTGTGGAGCAGCGGAGACAAATCCGACAAGGAGCCATGAGGTTGCGGGTTCGATCCCTGGCCTTGCTCAGTGGGTTGAGGATCCGGCGTTGCCGTGAGCTGTGGTGTAGGTCGCAGACGCGGCTCGGATATGTGGCGCTGCTGTGCCTGTGGCTTAGGCCAGCAGCTATAGCTCCAATAAGACCCCTAGCCTGGGAATCTCCATATGCCGTGCCCTGGGTGCGGCCCTAAAAAGACAAAATAAATAAACAAATAAATGTATAAAGTATAATTGAAACTATGTTAGAGGTGACCCATGAACTTATTCCTCTGCTTGGCTAGTCATAAAAAAATTTATTGAGGGTCTTCTGATTCCAAAAACACTTAAGTGTATTAAAGCCATTAGTTCTTTAAATGTATTATGCTAAAAATATTCATTTTTAAACCTTAAAATTAAAAGCACTTACTTGTCATAATGCCAGGAGTCACTTTTCCTATGAAGTGTTGCTTCACGTTAGATAACCTTTAAAATTTATTGCAAGGGTGTTTAAAGTTTCTTTTAGTAGATATGATGTACAGGTGTCACTAAGAGTCTGTTTATGGAGTTAAGAGACTTCCCTGTGTGTGTTTATTTTTAACCTTGGGCTGTGTGGTGTGTGTAACAGAACAGTGCCGTCTGTAAAAGAACCCGAAAAGGGCAAACACTGAGATCGTTAAGCGCTCACCGCACGCTTAAAAGACCGGCATTGTTACACGGGCCCCTTCTTTCTAATAAAGTTCTAGAAGTAGAATCATTGAGTCCCTTTGCACATTCCGAAAGTCTCCCTTCTTGCAGGAAGTGCCCTGTGCTGTAGGTAGTGATGAGGCAACCTACCAATGTCTTCAAGTCCTGGGTTATTTGAAGCATAAAATCCATAAAATCCAGTTCGATTTGTAATATCTGAATAACTGGTACTGTTCCATCAGTATTCCATAGGCGCTTATCCTGTGAACTCTGTCTACTTACTAAATGTTTTTGATGTACAGTCAGTTTACACTGTTGTGTGAATTTCTGCTGTCCAGCAAAGTGATTCAGTTATACAGATGTGTATCTATTCTTTTTCGTATTCTTTCCTATTATGATTTATCACAGGGTATTGAATGTAGGTCCCTGTGCTTTACAGTAGGGCCTTGTTATTTCTGTGTGCTCGGTATACAACATACATTTTTGCTGTGAAACTAACAAATCAGCCATACCTATAAAACTTAAAAAAAAAAAAAATTTTGGAGTTCCCGCCTTGGTGCAGTGGGTTAAGAATCTTGACTGTAGTGACTCGGCTTGCTGGTTTGAGACCTGCATCTCTTTTCAAGGCATTTTTCCTTTTGGCTATTTATTTATTTATTTTGTCTTTTGTCTTTTTAGGGTCGCACCTGCGGCTTATGGAGGTTCCCAGCCTAGGGGTCGAATCAGAGCTACAGCTGCCAGCCTACGCCAGAGCCACAGTAACTCGGGATCCAAGCCACGTCTTTGACCTACACCACAGCTCACGGCAACACTGGGTCCTTAACCCACTGAGTGAGGCCAGGGATCGAACCTGCGTCCTCATAGATGCTAGTCAGATTTGTTTCCGCTGAGCCACAATGGGAACTCCTAAAATTTGTGTTTATTCTCCATGAGTCTTTTTTTTTTTTTTTCTTCTGAGTCCAGTTTATTGATCACTTACGCTTCTCTAGTGTTTTGTTCTAGATGGTACAGGAGCAGACCCGTGCCTGACTAGGCGGACAGTTAACCATCGCATTTCAGTCCATGTAACATACAGAAGGTGGTCCCCCCAGACTACCAAAGGGTCAGCATGGGAAGAATATAGCACCTGACATAACCCCGACTCTGTGTCTGTGGTGCTTGCATCTCCCAGGGGGGTCAAAGGAGTTCTTTAATTCAAACTGCATGTTGGCTTGTGTGCAGCTGACCCTCTTCACTGGCTCGGCAGTTAGCAAACGTATCTCATCCTCTCTGCATTTAAGTAATGCAATGCGTTTAAAGGCCTGAGCAGGACACAGCACAAGGGACCAAAGCCTTGACTGACCTCTTACCACCAGCACCGTCCCTCCTCCGGTTTGCTTAGCTTTTGGCTCCTTCGAACTGGGAAAGGCTATTCCACAGATGTAGATGGCACTGTCATTGAGGGCCACCCTGTTCACGGTGAGGGAAACTTGGTTTTGGGCCGAAGTCCCAACCGTGAATTTGTCTGTCTCACTTCTGCATCCATCCAAGCACAGGTTCTCGGGCTGGTGAGTGCCATAGCGAAACCACAGGCTCCTGGGCTGCTCCTCAGGGCACCCCACCGTGGAGAAGGAGCACTGGATGGTAACGGCCTTTTGCGTGTGGTCCACTTCCAGGAAAGGTGGTTGAAAGACCAAGACGGTACAGCCACCAGCAGCACCTGTGGGCGGAAGCGGATGAGCCTGTTTAGAGTTTCTCCTCGTCTCCCTTTGCCAGTGCTTCTGTTTTATCGGCATTTTTGGCTGGAGGAACCCATTGAAAGCCATTGCTTTCTTTTTCTTACCTCACTCCCAGCACAGACGGGGCTGTAGAAGTAGACACTGGTGCCAGGACTTTAGAATAACTATGAATGGAATATGGCCTTTAAAAATGGGGACTCTCCCTGTATTGCATCCCTGTAACTTCTGTAAAATCGTACATCAACATTAATTTTTAAAAATTGAGACAGAAAAAAAGGTAGATGCTGATGTTCCTCCCTTTTCCTACCACCCCAAGTCCCCTGACCTCAGCCTGCTGGTGCACAGTGATGCTTGGGACTTGGGACCGACCCACAGGGGTCCAGGAAATCCGCCTCATCATCAGCGGAGGTGGCAGCAGGTCCAGAGTCAGAAGTCCAGGGTCTGCGTGTACACTCTTGGTGTCCTTACAAGCTCTCCTTTGATCTCCCTGTGCAGATCACTTCGGCTCTCAGAGCCCGTTTCCTCATCTGTACCCCTGGCCTCACAGGAGTGTTGTCTTCAGGGCGGTAACAGGTGTCAAAGCGCCTCATGCCAATGTCACGGCCGATGGTTGAGCCCAGGAGCAGTCTGGAATTTTTTTTTTTTTTTTTCTTTTCACCTTGTGGGCATTGTGATTGCTAGGAATTCATGGCAATTCACAATTGTTCCTTTGTGAGCCCAGTCGTCCCAGTGGGAAATGTTATAAAAGGCAAGATGCACATCTGGGAAAATGCAGCCCTGGCTTAGCCTCCGGCGTCTTTGGTTACAGAGCAGAGGCCTCCTGAGCGGGCCGTGCTGTGGCCCAGCAAAGTGGATTTCTTCCCGGCTCTTGGCCACTGCTTTGTAGTCCGGTAGCTTTCATCGTATTTGACGAGGAGTATCGTGCTCATGGGCACACACCTGAGTTGGATCCCAGCTCTGCTAGTTGCTAGCTCTCCGGTCTGGCTCCTCATTAGCCACACGGGAAGAGTCTTGTGAGCTTATCCTGAGCTTAGCGGGACGTTGAAGCGAGGCTGTCACATAAGTATTTACTTACCTACGTCTTGGTAAGTATTTAATAAAAGGTAGCAATTTCTGCCGCCACCACGGCTCCTGTTCCCACAGTATCCTACGCCTGTTTTAGAATCGTGAACGTTTCAGCCAAGGTGTGGAGAGGGCCAGGTCCCCCGTCCAGCATTCCTTCCAGCACATCATGCTGCTTCTGTGTCACAGGTGGGGTCCCTGCCTGGGGGCCTCCTAATCCCAGGCCTGTGAAGCTCAGGGGTTTATAAATGGGAGGACCTGCCCTCAATCCTTTCTGGGGCAAGGGAGGCTGTATGGGAGATGGTACTGGTTGAGACCCATTGGGATTTTTGTAGGTTCTTAGTCTGACTCTGCCTGCTTGTACGTTTCCACGTGATCTTCTTTGTCTGGCTTGGTCCTTTGCTCCTGCAAACACAGCGGAAGAGTCATTCAGGTGGTCTGAGGCTTAAGTTTCCGCTGGATTTTTCTGATGGGTCTCTAGCCAGAACAGAAGAAATTAAAACTAGACTCCTGCCATTTGCGATGCCAATCTGTTCTCGCTGTGGTTTCATTTTAGTATTTGTACAATTTGGAGAAGAGCTGGGTGCTTTTGAGCGACCTGATCAATAGACACCAGATGAGAGGATAGTCACCTGGAGAAGACCAGGCTTTTCACATCTTCAGGAGCTTAGCTTAGCTGATAAATGCGACCGCACGGCTCCCTCGAAGACTCGGCTCCTTAGAAGTGGAGATAGACTTTCCAAGCAAGGTGTGGTGCTCAGTACCTACCGGGGAAATGGGAGAGGGCCTGCCAGGATGCGACCGACCTCGTTCCCCAGCAGTGTCCCCGCCTCAGATCCTCTGTCACAGAGTTTTTAAAGGGGAAGCTGCTGCCTTTCAACACTCTTCTCCGAGAATGTGTGCTCCAGGGTAAACGCAATATTTGCAACTTTGGAGTTTTCCTGTCTCTGCTCTTTTCTGACTGCTGCGCCTTAGAGCCCAGAGAAGACCCAGAGGCCATCCGTGGTTTTCCTGTGAGAGCACGGGAGTGGGGACACCTCCCCCACTCCAGTGAAGCAATGCCCCAGAGCAAAGGGGAAGCTCAGGGGACATGTCACCCCACAGCCGCTCCGGACAATTTCTCTTTAAGAACTCTCATGTTCTGCAGGAATTTTTTTTTTCTTCCCCTAAACACAATACCCTCTGAAAACGTTGTTTATCTCCTTGGTGGAGGGAATAAAAAAAGTTACTGTTTTTGAAGACCAAGCTAGAAAATATCTAGAAAACAAATGTTTGACACTTTCTAAAAGAAGCCTTTAAGGGAAATTTGGAACACAAGGCGGTGGTTGGCCAGCGCAGTGCCTTCTCTGCCATCCCCGACTGCACCCCAGGGTTTCAGCTCTTCTTCCTACTTGTTCCTTCACCTCGTGTCCTTTTAGGGAAAATTCCAGATATTTTATCTGCACATGGTTCAGAATATCATCTTTAAGAGCTAAGGATTCTTCCTTAAAATCATACTGACATAGTTTATAAATGTATTATCTTCTTACTAGGAAAAAAAGACTATTACTGAAAGTAGAAGCAAAAAAATCACCCATGGTCCCTTCACCTCTCCACCACTGTGAAGATTTCAATATATTTCTGTACAGATGAGAAAAAAAATAACTCGAAGGGATTTTTCTCCCTTTCCCTACCCTATGATCTAAACTTTGTGAGCAACTTTGAGCTTATTAGATTTATTAGACCTAAGATGAGATTATTAGCACCGTGACATAGGAAACACTTTCTTTATCAGGGAGAAAAAGCCAGGTACAGGCAGCCGTATATTTTGGGAAGATTTTTCTTCAAGTAAGGAGCCATTTTTTTTGTTTTTAAATGGCAAGTACTCTAATTTATAGAAATTCAGCTTTTCTGAAACACCAATCTTTAAAAATAATTCGGTAGCGTGTCGAGTGACTTTACCGGTACGGGAACTAAATTGTTGCTGACAAACGTGACTGTATGAATGTTTCAGCCCTTTGTCTGGAGAGAGATCTGCCTGCTCTAAAAGCAGCATCACAGCAAAGGGGATTTTGAATGTTAGCATGAACCGTTTTCTCAGCTCTTATTTTATGACCCATTTCTCTGGAAACAAGAAATTGATCACCTTAGACAATTTCCATAATGCCATACATTTAACAATTCATCCGTAGGGGCTTAAAATAAAAATGAATCTGGCTAACAACAGCAATGGATTTAAATGAAACGGAGGAGAAAGAAAGAGAACCTTACCGACACACAATAGAACCAGACTGATTTCCAGACCGAGAGTGATGGTGCCTCCGTTCACAGTGGCCATTTCTGTGTGTGTGCGTGTGTGTGTGTGTGTGTGTGTGTGTGAATGTGTGTGAGTGTGAGTGTGTGAGGTGGGGGAGTGTTTAAAGAGCCTTGGCTGCCACTGCTGCTGCTTTTTTTAGAAAGGAAGAAGGAGGAGAGAGGAACTGTTATTAAGGAACCATAATCAGGAACTTTTTGAAATTGTGTAACAATTGTTGGTAACCTAGTTTCACCATTTAAAATGGAGATTTTTTTTTTTAAGCCTCCAGCACATTTCTGAATGTTCATGGGGTCCCTTTTTCTTGGGTTTTGCAAATCCTCGAAAGTGTTCCATGTGGCGAGTGAGCTTTTGTTTTAGAGGTGGTGCCTATTCCCAGGAAGTAGTCTTCCACCGGTAATTTGTCCTGTCCATTTCCAGGCTAGTTCAGTTGTGGGCTGACTTGAAAAAGGGAATTTATTGCAAGGATTTGGGGGTAGCTTGGAGAGTCATTGGGAAGACTGGAGACACGTGTATGGGTCTACAGGCAAGAAAATTGCTCTTAGACATGCTGTAAAACCTATCTGGGGGGTTCCCGCTGTGGCTCAGGGGTAATGAATCTGACCAGTATCCCTGAGGATGCGGGTTCGATCCCTGACCTCCCTCAGTGGGTTAACGATCCAGTGTTGCCGTGAGCTGTGGTGTAGGTCACAGATGTGGTTTGGATCCCGTGTGGCTGTGGCTGTGGCATAGGCTGGCAGCTGTAGCTCCAGTTCGGCCCCTAGCCTGGGGACTTCTATGATGCCTTGGTTGCGGCCCTAAAAAGCAAAAAAACCCACCTGATCTGAAGAGCACACTGCTGCCCCCAAGCACTTGATGCTGCAGCATGGACCAAAGCCTGTCAGTACTGCTCAGCGCTGCCCCAGCCTCCTGGTCTAACACCACTGCTCCGCCTCCCTGGAGAACAAACCTCGAGTCCCCACTTGGGGTTGTTAGCTTTTCCTTCCAGGTCTCAGGCGATTGTGTGTGAACTTAGGTCATGTTCCAGTGCCTTAGCTGCAAGAAAGGCGGGGAAAGCTGCTTCCCCAGGCGGTGCCTCCCTCTAGGAAGAGGGGTGCTGGGCCACCGAAAAGCACGCAAAATCTTTCCACTGTAGTGTTTGTACTCTTGGCACCTGTTGATTATATATTTGTCTCATTTACTGAAAGCTATCCTCCTCAGTCTGAATTTAGTAACATTTTTTTTTGTCTTTAGCCTTTTCTAGGGCCGCTTCCTGTGGCATATGGAGGTTCCCAGGCTAGGGGTCGAATTGGAGCTGTAGCCACCGGCCTACGCCAGAGCCACAGCAACACGGGATCCGAGCCGCGTCTGCAACCTACACCACAGCTCACGGCAACACCGGATCGTTAACCCACTGAGCAAGGCCAGGGATCGAATCCGCAACCTCATGGTTCCTAGTCGGATTCGTTAACCACTGCGCCACAATGGGAACTCCTAGTAACACTTTTAATATTATTGTGTATTGTTTACATCATCAGAGCATCTGTAAGCACCTCCAGATTTATATATAACACAGTGTGTGTCCTAGTATTTCCAAGAAATACTAGGTTGATTCATCCACTATAGTGTGTTAACCCCTCTCTAGTTCTGGAGCTTCACATTTGTGAAATTGTTCGGAAAAGTTAGAAAGTGGGATTGAGCGCCTTTGAACAACACACTGAATGATGTTTTTATAAATTAAAATCCTTTGCTAGCCTGCTTTTATTTTCATCCTGATAAACCTCTCTAGTTAATTTGTTGCATAATTTAACATGAGTGGCATTTTCGTGGGTTTATCCAAAACCCGCTTTGAAATTTTGTTACTCTCTGCTTCAGGTTTGCAGTCTTTAATGAGCAGTTTTCCAACCACATTAACCCTTGCTCCCCAGTCAGTCTAAAGGAGGGTGATTCCTGAAACTGTCAGAGAAATTGTGGGCTTTGGATCCAGTTAAACCAGGGTTCGCATTTCTTTTTTTCTCTCTTTTTTTAGGGCCGCACTCGCGGCATATGGAGATTCCCAGGCTAGGGCTCCACTCGGAGCTACAGCTGCCGCCTACACGACAGCAACATCAGATCCGAGCCAAGTCTATGACCTACACCATAGCTCACGGCAACGCTGGATCCTTAACCTACTGAGCGAAGCCAGGGATTGAACCCACAACCTCATGGTTCCTAGTCGGATTCATTTCCGCTGCGCCACGACGGGAACTGTAGGGTTTGTATCTCTGCTTCCCCTTTATTAACCTTTCAGGTGTGGGTTCTTCATTCCTCCTAAGCGTGGACTTCCTCTCTCTGTCCTCCTCCTGCTGGGGTACCTGGGAGATAATCCGTCAAAGCACCCAGTTCTTGGCACACACCAAATCCTTGGGCCGATATTGCTCTTCCGCTCTGTGAGTAACTTGTTTGTTCAAGAATTTAACTTAATGTTTTCCTTTGTTTTAGTAGGTGGCAAGTGGGATAAACCATCCGAAATTTTGGAAATCAAGGGACAGAACTGGGAAGAGCAAGTGAACAGTCTGCCTGAGGTTTTCAGAAAAGCTGGGTTTGTCATCGAAGCGTTCACCAGACTGCCATACCTGTGTGAAGGCGACATGTACAATGACTACTACGTTTTGGACGACGCTGTCTTTGTCCTCAAACCAGTATAAGCGTGTGGCGATCGCAGTCTTCGGGGTCCCCCCCCAAGAACGTACGCTCCAGGAGAGGGTCTGTGTCCTCAATGACACGAAGGGAGGACCTTTGGGGGCTGCCGTTCCCGAGTATCACGTAGGAATTTCAAAAGCCAAAATACTAATTATCTCTTTGTAGTGCGTAAAAGGAATGTTTTTAAAACACAGCAGCCCAACTCTTTGAGGATTTTTATCACCTCTTGACTCAGTAATGCAGGTCACTCTCCAATGACGGAAGATATTTTTTATACTTAAGTGCAGTAGGGACTCCTTCGCAGTCAAAGCAATAGTCATGACTTCACATGGAACCAATAACTATGGATCGTTTTTAACACAGTGAAGACTGGCAGTAAAGCTGTCCAGCCAGTTGCAAGTATTGGTTCTAAGTTATAGCCACTGATGCTCTCTCCTGTTTAGAACTTCTATCATTATCCAAGAAAATGTTTTTAATCATGCTAATAAACTTTTTTGGAGATGACTTCGGCATCATGTTTGCGTTACTATCAGGCTCCCCTAGCATCTCTCATTGCTTTGGCTTCAGCGGGTCCCCAAGTCATGAGCCGTATGTGAAAGATGCAGTTGATTTGAATACGTGGTAAAGGAAGGCTTTCGACTGGGGTTGGGGGATTCATGCGTATTGCGGTGAACCCAGGCAATCGGGCTAATAACCCTCAGAACAGCCTCCTCATTCAGGTGCAGTATGTCAGGGACCACCCTCACTCCCCGGTTCATGTTGTTCTGGGAAGTGCAGAACCTCGGGCTCCGATTTTGTGGTAACTTGCGTCCTACACTCAGCATTTTGTTTTTCCAAGGCCATCTCATGTGCTCAGAATTGAACCATTCGGTTCTGTCTGCTGACAGAATGCACCCTAACAATGTTTGCATTCAACTTCTTCCCCTGCCCTTGTATATACCTCTTTCCCAGGACTCTGCGCTCCTCAGAATCCTTGACTGCGTTTCTAATTTGCCAAGATCCTGGTTTGAGGAAGCCATGGCCGACTCATGCCTTCTAGAACCCACCAGTGCCTCCAACCATATATCCAGAAATCTTGCCGTGGGGAGCTCTATCTATCATTGGCAAGATCAGTAATCTTTGTGGATGTTCTAAGAGCAAAGCGCCACACCCAGAATCTAAACTCTCAGTCATAACAGAGATGCCAGTGCGAGATTGGGGCTATTAACAGTATGTTATTTGCACAGCTTTCTTTTTTCGGCCAGGTGTTTCATTAAACACGCTCATTTATGTGCTCAGAGAAGTCATCAAATCCACACATTTACTGCAACACCTGGTATAAAAGAGAGTTAAAGTCTTGAGAGGAATGGCTTTATGATTCATTAAGAACGGCGTTCACACATCCTCACACCAGTATCTTCCACTGTTCTTGTGTAGTCATCCTAAGAGTTGGGTTATGCGATTTATGCGGGAGTGTTATCGGCGCTTTCGAATGCTTTTTTTTTTCTATTTCTAGGAATTCAAATAAGTGCAAATACTTAGCAACTTAGATTGTAAAAAATAGAGGAAATGCGTACACTTCATGTAGGTCTCATGCAGTTGCGTTTTGCTTCTTTATAAGCTGTCATCAGGGATGGCTGTTTAGCCCACCAGGCAAGAGAGCAAGAGTGATGGATGTTTAAAGAGGCAGGTTGCTCCAAGGTGTTTCATAACTTTGAAATTGAGAATTGATTTGATAGCCTGTTTAAAAAAAACCACACACACCTCGCCTGTTACCTAAAAAGTCGGAGGAAGCACATACAGTTATGCCTTTCAAAGATAAAAATAGTTTCTCAAAGTCTGAGGCTCTCTGAAAACCAGCTTCTCAAAAATGCCATTTTTTGGTGAAAATTTAAACAGGCAGATTGGCTCATCTTTCACGCCTGCTCTTGAAAGAAAGTCTTGGTAGTGTGTCACCATTCCACTAGATGGCAGTGTTGCTCAGTGTCAATGGCTTTTTTTTTTTTTCTTGCTTTTTTTTTTTCTTCCCCTAAATGGAATCGTGGGTTGTTTTCCCCCCCCCCCCCCCCCGTCCCCATCGTACAATAAACTGCCTTCTTGTCTGCACCATTCCTTGTGTAAGTGCTTCATATCAAGTTAGGGTTGTGCTGGAGGAATTACCAAAAGCTCTATTTGTGGTCAAAGCAACCTAACCAGTTGACCTTAAAGGTCACAGAGAAAGGAAATGCAAGCTGCACCTGTGCGTCGAAGCGCATTGCACCTGCACCTGGAAGCCCCTTGAGTGTTTAGACCACTGAGTTCAGGGAAGGGAAAGCAAGAAGACACAATAGCCTTAGTCATTTCTCCCTGGTGCAGCGTAGTGAAGGGAGGCTGTATTTTCTGTCCTTCTCAATGTCACATCAGTTTTTATGTAGTTGACCTTGAACAGAAAAGAAACTGGGCTGGAAAATAAAGTAAAACTTAGTTGTTTCAAGTGCTCTGTCTGAGGAAACCTTTGTTTTCACTTAATTCTGAGTCTGGTATGTACATAGACTCGTAATGAAGCAAGACACTTTCATCAATTGTGTCCCACTGCTTGGTTACTGATAAAGTGTTTCATGATCCTTTTCTCCAACAGCTATAGCACCTTCAATAAGGGCTTCTGGTGGCTAAAATGACCTACCACGTTTGGGCTGATGCCTTAGGACCCCTCAAATATGCTTATATCCGATGTATCCATGATGCAGCTAGAAGCAGGTACACTGGGCCAGGGCTGTGTGGGCTGAGCTGTGCTGCCCGGGAGTCTGCTGAGCATGACACTGGGCTCCTAACTGACTTGAACCAACCAGGATGCTTGAGAAGTCACAACTCATCAAAGATATAAAAATCTCTTGGGATAGACCATGATGGAAGATAATGTAAGATTATTAATGGAAGATATATATACACGTATGATTGGGTCACCTTGCTGTACAGCAGAAATTGACACCATTGTAAATCAACCAAACTCTAATAAAATGTTTAAAAAACACATTAAAAAAAAGATACAAAATCATGAATTGGTAGGAGGAGGTTCACACTGTCCATGCTAAGGTCTAAGTGAAAGAATGCACCCCGAGTCATTAAGGAAAGAAAGAATTGCAACATAAAATTCAACAGCCTACCCTTTAGCAATTAGCGGATGATGAGGTAATAGCTAGGCACAGTGAACAGTATGATAAAACAGTTTCACATTTACTGTAGCTATCGGTATAGATGTTTGTGTTTTGCTGCTTACTTTGTCAAGTCTGATGTATTTGTGGTGTCTGTCTTACGTAGGAGTTGATTTTTTTGTTGTCACTTTAAAAAAATTGATTTTAAAACAAACTTTTATTTTGGGATACTGTTGGATTTGGAGAAAACTTGCAAAGATCAGGCAGAGAGTTCCTGCACACCCTTTACCCCCCAGTGTGATCTTACATAGCTATGGCACTGTTTGTCTAAACTAAGAAATTAACATTGGTACATTACTGTTACGTCAATTAGAGATTACTGCCATTTTGCGCGTTTTTCCATTAATGACTTTTCTTCTATTCTAGGAGCCAGTTCAGCGATCATATCCCATTTAGTTGCTCACTTTTATTTATTTATTTACTAGTTACTAATTTTTTCTCTTTTTAGGGCCTAACCTGCAGCATATGGATGTTCCCAGGCCAGGGGTCGAATCAGAGTTGCAGCTACAGGCCTGCGCCACAGCCACGACCATGCTGGATCCTATGCTGAAACCTATGCTGCAGCTTCCGGCAACACTGAATCCTTATCCTACAGGGCAAGGCCAGGGATCAAACCGGTGTTCTCACAGGCACTAGTAGGGTTCTTAACCCACTAAGCCACAACAGGAACTCCCTAGTTGCTTACTTTTAAGATTGTTAGTGTTTGGTGACACAGTACCATTGTTTATCTTCCAAGTTTTTAAATTATAAAATCACATGAAATTTATCATGTTAACCATTTTTAGGAGTTCAGTTCAGTGGCTTTTAGTATATTCATATCATGCAATGATCACTACCATCCATTTTTACTCTTTTCATTTTGCTAAATTCCCCATTCCCTCTTCCCCCAGCCCCTGGCAATCACCATTCTACTTTCTCTGAATTTGGCTCTTCTAGGTACCTCATTTAAGTAGAATCATACAATAGTTGTCTTTCGGGGACTGGCTTGCTTCACCCAGCCTATTGATCTCAAGGTTTATCCATATCGTACCATGTGTCAGAATTTCTTTCCTTTTCAAGGTTGAGTAATATTCCATGGTGTGTATCTTGCTTATCCATTATCAATGGACACCTGGGTTCCTTCCACCTTTTTGTTATTGAGAATAATGCTGCTATGAACATGGGTGTACAGATAGCTGTTCGAGTTGTTGTTTTCACTTTTTTCGGGTGTATACCCAGAAGTGGAATTGCTGGATTATATGGTAGTTCTATATTTAAGTTTTTGAGTAATCGCAATCTTGTTTTTCACAGTGGCTGCACCATTTTACGTTCCCACCAACATGCACAAGGGTTCTAATTTCTCCACATCCTGGCTGACACTTATTATTTCATATTGAAAGTAGCCATCAATGGATGTGAGGTGGTGTTTAATGTGAAGTGGTATCAGTGGATGTGAGGTGGTACTTGATGGTTTTGATTTGCATTTCCCTGATGATTTGTGTTTAGAATACAACTTGCATGGCATTGGGTTTCATCTACTAGTAATTTGTACTTTGTTGCGTGCTATCTATATTGATACCAATGAATCGGAATGAGTGTTCACTGATTGCAAAGTATTTCTTTTTAGCTATAAAATTTTATACTTTGGGAGCCTTAGGAGAATATCATTACATAACTAGAACTTAAGATTTCCCTCTGGATTTCAGAGTCAATATGCTGTATTCACATGAATTAAATACTAGTGTATTTTTGATACAAGACCATTTAAAAATTACTTAAAATATGTGTAAAATGAAACGGAACATCCCCTTCCCCCACCGCCAAATAAATGACCATGTGAAATAGAATGTCTTATACACCTGCTCTTCTTAAGTTCTGGAAAATAATTAAGAACAGAATAGAAGGCCCAGATGCTGTTTTCTCATATCCTGTTCAGGAGCCAACACAGACTCTTGGTTTTAAAAGCCTTTGAACCCTGAGCACTTTTAAAATGGGAGAACTGAGGCGTTTGGAATACACTGGCAGTCCTTTTTATAGTCAGTTGAACAAAACAACGGTTTTTCCTGCACTTAATTTTGCCACTTTGTTTTTATTTTTTATTCTTTATAAGGGGGCATATACTGGTTTTTGCATTATAAGTAACATGTTTATTATAGAAAAAAGTAGAAAATACAGACAGCTGTAAAGACGAAAATGCAAAGACGGAGTTCTTTTCATGGCTCTTGAACCCGGCAAGTATCCATGAGGATGCGGGATTGATCCCTGGCCTCACTCTGTGTTAAGGAGCTGGTGTGGCCGTGGCTGTGGCATAGGCCGGCAGCTGCAGCTCCGATTAAACCCCTAGCCTGGGAACTTCTGTGTGCTTCGGGTGTGGTCCTGGAAAAAAAAAAAAAAAAGCAAAAGAAAATGCAAATAGACTTTACCTTCACTATAACCCTGAAAGCACCACTGTTAACATTTTGGAATATGCCCTTTCAGAGTTTTTTCTTTGCATGTATGTACCCAGACATACACATATACAAATTTTTAACATTCAAAAATTTGAAAATAGGAGTTCCCATCGTGGCGCAGTGGTTAACGAATCCGACTAGGAACCATGAGGTTGCGGGTTCGGTCCCTGCCCTTGCTCAGTGGGTTAACGATCCGGCATTGCTGTGAGTTGTGGTGTAGGTCGCAGACGTGGCTCAGATCCTGCGTTGCCGTGGCTCTGGCGTAGGCCGGGGGCTACAGCTCCGATTAGACCCCTAGCCTGGGAACCTCCATATGCCGCGGGAGCGGCCCAAGAAATAGCAACAACAACAAAAGACAAAAAAAAAAAAAAAAAAAATTTGAAAATAAAAGATACTTTTATTCTTCCAAGAAGAATCATGTGAAATGCATAGATACCTATTTTCTTTCTTTCTTTCTTTCTTTCTTTCTTTCTTTCTTTCTTTCTTTCTTTCTTTCTTTCTTTCCTTCCTTCCTTCCTTCCTTCCTTCCTTCCTTCCTTCCTTCCTTCCTCCTTTCTTTCGTCTTTTCAGGGCCGCATCCACGGCATATGGAGGTTCCGAGGCTAAGGGTCGATTTGGAGCTGTAGCCGCTGGCCTACACCACAGCCACAGCAACACGGGATCCGAGCCTTGTCTGTGACCTATGCACAGCTCAAGGCAACGCCAGATCCTTAACCCACTGATCAGGCCAGGGATTGAACCTATGTCCTCATGGATGCTAGTCAGATTCATTTCCTCTGAGCCACGACGGGAACTCCGACAACTATTTTCTAAATCAAAAATTGACAAAGGGTGGAAGACATTTCCCATTATTTAGTGCTTGAGAGTAAGCTCCTTTTTTAAAGGATTAAACCAAGAGCCTGGGGATAAAAGGATGTTTTTTTGAGGATGCTGCTAACTATTATAACTGCTAATAAATAACATAAATATGATGTTAATAACCATCCGATAAGCAACATCAGTACAGTTGGCCATTTCTGAAGAGAATGACTAATTTTGCCACTGACAAAATAATGTCGGCATTAGACTTTTCAGTTATTAAAAGTTTTTCTGGTATTGATGTGTTTCATTAAATATAAAGGATTGCATGGATAGCTCTAGAATTCACAGTGATATTTTCATTAGGAAAGACATAAAGCAGTTATGTATAATCCCACCATACAAACCTAACACTTCAATGTATTTCTGTTTTAATACAAGTATATATACATATATTACTTCATATGTGGCTCTTTTGGGTATCAAATTATTTCCTTGTGTTTCTACTATTATACAGTCTTTGTTAAGGCCCATTTAAATAGCTGTATATAACCCACAAAGTTGGAGTATAGTTGATGTAACCATTTTTTAATGGGGAACACCAGCTGGGTCTTTGCCTACCCTCCCCCCTCTTTTTTATTTTTTTTATTTTTTTTTGGTATTTATAGGTAATGCTGCTGAAGTAAATTTTTTTTTTTTTTTTGCTCTCTATTTTAGGGTCCACACCCGTGGCATATGGAGGTTCCCAGGCTAGGGGTCGAATCAGAGCCTTAGCTGCCAGCCTACACCACAGCTACAGCAACGTGGGATCCAAGCTACATCTGCATCCTGCACCACAGCTCACGGCAACGCCAGATCCTGAACCCGTTGAGCAAGGCCAGGGATCAAACCCGCAGCCTCCTGGTTCCTAGTTGGATTCGTTTCTGCTGTGCCACCATGGGAACTCCTGAAGTAAATATTTTGTTGCACAAACATTTACTTCTGAGGATTTATTTTTTCTTTTATATAAATTTGGTCACATTTACTGACTGAAGGGTCTGAATATCTTTACACTTCTTATTATTTTTTTATTTTTGTCTTATCCAGGGCCGCACCTACAGCATATGGAGGTTCCCAGGCTAGGGTTCCAACCGGATCTGTAGCCGCCGGCCTACACCACAGCCACAGCCACGCTGGATCCCAGCGGAGTCTGGGATCTACACCACAGCTCACAGCAACGCTGGATCCTTAACCCACTGAGCGATGGATTTGTTAACCACTGAGCCATGACGGGAACTCCGCTTCTTATTACTTTAAAAGACAAACATGTTTTATTATGGAAAATTCCAAGCACATGAAAAAGAAGAAAATAAATAATAATGACCCCTGCTCCGGCTGCAGCTAGTATCAATACATGACCAGTCTTGTTTTACCCAGACTCCTGCCACTCCTTGGTCCCCATTATTTCCAAACAAACCCCAGCCATCATATTTCAGGTTTGTAAATACATATCTGCCAAAGATAAGGACTCTTAAAAAAGAGCCACACTGCAATTACACACCTAAAACAAAAAAGCAACCCCTAACCACTCAGCATCCAGCGGCCACATTGCTCCAACTGTCCTATCATTTTTTAAATGGTTTGAATTTAGATCCAAATCAAGTCCCTACATGGCAATTGGTGGATGTGTTTGGAAAGCCCTTCAGGCTTTTTCTTTGCTGCAGTCTCGGAGAGAGGCGACGGAGAGCGCGTTTTTTTGTCCGCGTCTTGCATTCTTGGGGACTGTGACCAGCGCTGCGCTGGGGCTGGCATTTCCACGCCAGCCGCCGCAGGGAGGTGGGCGCGGTTCCCACCAACAGCCCGCTGGACGCAGAGTAGCCGAGCCGGGAGCGGCAGGTGAGGCTCGGGCTGCGGGGGAGGAGGGTCCCGCGGGGCCGGGCGCCAGGATCGCGGGGCCGGGGGGACAGACGCAGCTCAGGGCGCTGGGGTGGCGCGGAGGCCACAGGGTCTTCCCGCGGAGCTTCCTCAAGGAAGGGGCACAAGGTGTGCGTGAGGCAGCAGGTGACAGAGAGAGAAAGGCGAGGGGACAAGGGATAAATACAGCGACTTTAAGGGCTCATGGGGCTGGGGCACCCATGGGAGGGGAAGGGAGGAAATTTCCAAGAAAGGGATCCCATTCCACTTAACCATAGTAATAAGAACAGCAATGACGACAACTTCATAATTACAACAGCGGCAACAACGGTAACATCGTAATATAATAGCTGCTATTCATTGAGTATATGTGTCAGTGTTAGGCTCCTTTTTAACATTATTTTACATATAAGGAAAGTTCTTTGCTTTTTTTTTACATAGTTTATCTCATAGCTGTTCTGAGCAAGAAATGAGAATATCCAGGTAGACTCTGCATTGAATGGATACATTGATGAACTTTAAAAATGTTTAGGAGTTCCCGTGGTGGCGCAGTGGTTAACGAATCCGACTAGGAACCATGAGGTTGCGGGTTCGGTCCCTGCCCTTGCTCAGTGGGTTAACGATCCGGCGTTGCCGTGAGCTGTGGTGTAGGTTGCAGACGCGGCTGGGATCCCGCATTGCTGTGGCTCTGGCGTAGGCCAGTGGCTACAGCTCTGATTCAACCCCTAGCCTGGGAACCTCCATATGCTGCGGGAGCGGCCCAAGAAATAGCAAAAAGACAAAAAAAAAAAAGTTTACACAGTAGTAGGAGCTGTTGTGGCTCAGAGGGTCTGGACTAGTATCCACGAGGATATGGGTTCAATCCCTGGCCTCGCTCAGTGGGTTCAGGATCCGGCATTGCTGCAAGCTGCCCACGGATGGGGCTCGGACCCCGCGTTACTGTGGCTGTGGCACAGGCTGGCCCCTAGCTGGGAAACTTCATATGCCACGGGTGTGGCCCTTAAAAAGGGGGGAAAACAAATGTTTACAGAGTTTTTGGAAAGGAGGTACTATTCCCGTCTCCATGGTACAGAGGAGGGAATGCAAGCCCAGAGAGGTCAAGGAATTTGCTCAAGAGCACACAGCTAGTAATGGGTGGTTGAAAACTGGGGCGTCTATCCCTGAGGGAGCACCGGCCAGCTGGAGTTCCAGGTTCAGTCCTGGAGAGAAGAGGTAGTAGGTGTGTGGAGTCTTTAACTTGGGGGGTGGGATATGGTCCTGCCACCTACAGGCTGTGTGACCTTAGGCTCATCAATTGACTTTTAGGTCCTGTTCCTTCATCTGTGAGATAGAAATGATGGTGATATTTGCCTCAGAGATCCTCCAGGGACTAAGCACTCTGGAGGAGTGTAGAGAGTGCTTTGTTCTCATTCAATGGTTGCTACGACTATGATTGCTAGGGAGTCTGGCAGCCATGCGTTGCATCCCCTCTCTGTCATCTGTGTGCTCTGTGACGGCTGCGTGTCCACTGAACTCACCTGTGAGACTAAGCAAATCTTCAGGGCTGGTGGAGTGAGTAGATGATCCGGCAGATGGAAGATGCTCGGTGAGACCAGCGTCTCCCTGGCCGTCCTTTTATCACAGAATTGCAAGGCTTCCCTTTGGCTTTTCTGAGACTGAAATGACTGTCTCGAGTCTCACCATCAAGGGCAGAGGTGGGGCCGGCCCTCGGGCCTCCACACCTCTAGTCCAGGAAGCCCCTCCCCTTCCTTGACCCCTCCAACCCAGGTGAGCAGGGTCATTCCAACACCACGGTTTGAAATCCAGTCCAGGAGTTCCCGTTGTGGTTCAGCGGTTAAGGAACCCGACTAGGAACCATGAGGATGTGGGTTCGATCCCTGGCCTCGCTCAGTGGGTTAAGGATCCAGGGTTGCCGTGAGCTGTGATGTGGGCTGCAGACGCAGCTTGGATCCTGTGTGGCTGTGGCTGTGGTGCAGGCCAGCAGCTACAGCTCCAATCCAGCCCCTAGCCTGGGAACCTCCATATGTTGCAGGTATGGTCCTAAGAAAAAAGAAAAAAAAAAAAAAAAAAAGAAGAAAAGAAAAAAAGAAATCCAATCCAAATCCAGTTCGGATATGCTACAAACCAGACAAGTTTTCCCCACTTCGCATCATAACAATGAAAATGGTCTTGTGGTCTGGTTGGTTGGTTTGTGTTTGATTGAAAATTTCCAACTTACTCTCTGTAGACCCGTAAGTGTGTATGCGTGACACAGACCTTAAATGGTGCCATTTTGCAGACAGTGAAACTCCGTGTAATTGTGACGTGTGTCCGGGCTGGGCTGACCCAGCCTTGGGGGACCCTCCCAGCATCTTTGCAAGTTTTGTAGAAGATGAGATGGCTCTCCCCTCTTGGGTGACCAAGGCATCCTGGTTTGCCTACACCTTTCTGGGTTATGAAACTGAGCTGCTCCGTCCCAGGAAACCGGACGACTGGTCTCTGTCTTCATCCAACAGCTCGAAGTTTTTCAGGAAGCCATGTTCATTTCAGGCGTGTGGTCATTGTCGGTGTTTTCATTTTGCGTTCCTTCAAAGCAGTCCTTGCCTGCCTGGTTTTTGCCCATCTGCAGGGAGAGGAGGGGCTTTTGGGAGGAAGGGGGGGCCAGGCGCCTGGAGAAAGCTATCCACCCTCAAATCAACATCCTTTTAAACCTGTTGACCAAGCTACTGAAAGAGAGTGACCTGAAGGGCTTTTCATTAAAACCAAATCCCATCCTGGCGATGGGGCTGGGGTTTCATTGGAATGACGGTGGGATGTGCAGCAGAAAGCAGGCATCTGTTTCAGTAATTGTAAACCCCTTGTTGAGTTAATAGGGAGCTTGTTGCAATAAGCACAAGAAGCCGCATTGTCTGGGACACTGGAGAATTGTGAATGAGGCTAATACTCCGGGGCAGCGGACCAAATGGAAGGGAGGAAAAAGAGCCAAAGGTTTCCCAATGCCCTAAAGCCCATGAGAGTTACGGTGAGAGTTGAACTCACCAGCCTGTGGGGTGGGAGGGATGGGGCAGCTCAACACCTGTTAGAATGCTCTGCTCTTGGTGTCTGGAGGTTTCAGACGTTTGTATGTTTTTGCCCTGGGCAGTAAAATGAGTGTGACTGTTTCCCAAGCTGGTTGTGAGGCTCCCCTTGGGGAATAAAGAATCCACTTGGTATGACCAGCAAGACAATGGGAAATCTGAAGGAGAAGATACTGGGGTGCCTATAAAGTAATCTCAAGAAACCATGGCAGGCACGATGGCATTCCCTTCAAGTTCCTAAGAGGGTGGCATCCTGTGACTGGGTGGAAGCCTGCCTGGGAGTCAAGTGCACCAAGGTGCCGTGCCCAGTCTTCATCTGACTTGACCCAGGAGCAGCTCTTGAGTGGTCTCCCGTCTCTGCCCTTGGCCTTCAGGACCCCATCCTTTCTTGTTTTCCGACCAGCCCTCTGGCCACTCCTTTCAGCCTCCTTATCTCTCTACCTTTTTTATGAAAAACACATAGTCTCTTTTGTTTTTCCTTTCCTTTTTTTTTTTTTTTATAAATTTTTACAGCTGCACCTGCGGCATATGGAGGTCCCCAGGCTGGGGGTCAAATTGGAGCGGCACCTGTCAGCCTACGCCACAGCTACAGCAACACCAGATCCAAGCTGCCTCTGCAATCTGCACGGCAGGTTGTGACAATGCTGGATCCTTAACACACTGAGCGAGGCCAGGGATGGAACCCGCATCTGCACAGACACTGTGTTGGGTTCTTAACCTACTGAGCCACAATGGGAACACCAGGACGTAGCTCTGAAAAGTAGGCTTGGCAAACTTTTTCAGTAAAGGAACAGAGAGTAAATATTTTCGGCTTTGTGGGTCACACAGCCTTTGTCGCAACTTCCCGGCTCTGTCGTTGTAGGGTGAAAGCAGCCACAGTCGATGCTTAAATGAACGGAATGGCTGTTGTCCAATAAAACTATATTTATGGACACCAGCATTTCAATTTCATGCATGAAGTTTTCATGTGTCTAGAAGTATTGTTGTTTGATTTTTTTGAAACTGTTTAGAAATGTGAAAACCTTGTGAGCCATGCAAAATCAGGCAGACATTTGAATTTGGCCTGTGGGTTGTAGTTTATTAACCCCTTATAGGCGGTCATTGACAGGACGTGGCTGCCAGGTGAGCCTCAAGCTGGACTTGGGAATCAGAGCCTCTTCACCCCTCCCCTGTCCTTGGAATGTGTGTTCTGCCTGTTCCCAGAGTGGGAGCTGTTTTCAAGGACGCAGCCTTGAGAGAGTAAAGCGTGGTTAAGACATTTGGATTGAATATAAGATTGAACCCTAGTAAGGGCTCGACACAAACTTTTGAGATTCTGGCAGGTGGGTGTGGAGATCTGCTCATCTTGTGGCTGCTCAAGACAAGCCTTGTGGGAGTTCTCGTTGCACTGCAGCAGAAACAAATCTGACTGATATCCATGAGGACGCAGGTTTGATCCCTGGCCTCGCTCAGTGGGTTAAGGATTTGTTGTTGCTGTGAGCGGTGGTGTAAGTCATAGACACGGCTCAGATCTGGCATTGCTGTGGCTGTGGTGGAGGCTGGCAGCTGAAGCTTGGATTCGACCCCTAGCCTGGGAACCTCCATATGCCACCAATGCAGCCCAAAAAGCAGAAAAAAAAAAAAAAAGCCTGTAAGTAAGGCCCCTTGCTTTTTACACCTGCCACCTACCAATCTGGAGTGGTCTGCCTCTTCTGTCTCTCTTTACCCTCCCTATTTGGGGGCCAATTTGTGAACCAACATCCCTCCTTCTTTATTTGGTTGCGCCTGTAGTGTGTGGCAGTTCCTGGGCCAGAGGTGGCACCAGAGCCGCAGCAGTGATAACTCTAAATCCTTAACCGCTAGGCTGCCAGGGAACTCCCCAACATCTTTCCTTTAAAAGATAAATACTCCTTTAAAAGTATAAAATATAATCACATTTCTGTTATCGAACTTACAAATATTAACAGTAATTCTTTAAAATCTTCAGATGTCCAGTAAGGGTTCAGATTTCCCGAGTTGTCCCATAATTTTTTTTTTCTTGCACAAACCAGGGCCAGAATAGGAACCATAATTTTTTTTTTTTGTCTTTTTGCTATTTCTTGGGCCACTCCCGCGGCATATGGAGATTCCCGGGCTAGGGGTCTAACCAGAACTGTAGCCACCGGCCTACACCACAACTCACAGCAACGCCGGATCGTCAACCCACTGAGCAAGGGCAGGGACCGAACCTGCAACCTCATGGTTCCTAGTCGGATTCGTTAACCACTGCACCATGACGGGAACTCCGGAACCATAATTTTTTTAAAGATTTTTATTTTTTCTGTTATAGTTGACTTACAGTGTTCTCTCAATTTCTGCTATACAGCAAAGTCATGTATACATATATATATTCTTTTTCTCACATTATCTTTCATCATGCGCCATCACAAGTGACTATAGTTCCCTGTGCTGTATAGCAGAAGCTCATTGCTTATCCACTCCAAATACAATAGTTTACATCTATTAACCCCACAGTCCCAGTTCATCCCACTTCCTCCCCACCCCCTTGGCAATCACAAGTCTGTTCCCCAAGTCCAAGTTTCTTTTCTGTGGAAAGGTTCATTTGTGCCATATATTGGGTTCCAGGTGTAAGTGATATCATATGACATTGGTCTTTCTCCTTCTGACTTACTTCACTTAGGATGAGTCTCTAGTTGCATCCCTGTTGCCGCAAATGGCATTATTTTTCCTTTTTATGGCTGAGTAGTATTCCATTGTGTTTATTTACCACATCTTCTTAATCCATTCATCTGTCCATGGACATTTAGCTTGTTTCCATGTCTTGGCTATTGTGAATAGTGCTGCAACGAACATACATGTGCATATATCTTTTTCAGTGAGAGTTTTGTCCAGATATATGCCTAAGAGTGGGATTGCTGGGTCATTTGGTAGTTTTACATTTAGTTCTCTGAGGGACCTCCACACTGTTTTCCATAGTGGTTGAATCAACTTACATTCCCACCAACAGTGTAGGAGGGTTCCCTTTTTTTCCACACCCTCTCCAGCTTTTGTTATTTGTTGACGTGTTAATGACGGCCATTCTGACAGGTGTGAGGTGATACCTGAGAGTAGTTTTGATTTATATTTCTCTAATAATTTATGACATTGAACATTTTTTCATGTTGGCCGTCTGTATATCTTTGGAGAAATGTCTCTTCAGATCTTTTGCCCATTTTTCAGTTGGGTTGTTGGTTTTTTGCTGTTGAGTTGTGTAAGTTGTTTATATATTTTACAGGTTAAGCCCTTGTCAGTTGCATCATTTGAAACTTTGTCCCATTCTGTAGGTTGTCATTTTGTTTTTTTTGTTTTTTTTTTTGTTTTATGGTTTCCTTTGCTGTGCAAAAGTTTGTAAGTTTGATTAGTCCCATTGGTTTATTTTTGCTTTTATTTCTGTTGCTTTGGGAGACTGACCTGAGAAAACATTTGTAAGGTTGATGTCAGAGAATGTTTTGCCTGTGTTTCTCTTCTAGGAGTTTGATGGTGTCTTATCTTACATTTAAGTCTTTAAACCATTTTGAGTTTATTTTTGTGCATGGTGTGAGGGTGTGTTCTAGTTTCATTGATTTGTGTGCAGCTGTCCAGGTTTCCCAGCACCACTTGCTGAAGAGACTTTTTCCCATTTTATATTCTTGCCTCCTTTGTTGAAGATTAATTGACCAAAGGTGTCTGGGTTTTTTCCGGGTTCTCCATTCTGTTCCATTGGTCGGTAGTTCTGTTTTGATACCAGTACCACACTGTTTTGATGACTGTGACTTTGTAATATTGTCTAAAAGTCTGGGAGTGTTATGCCTCCTGCTTGGTTTTTGTTCCTCAGGTTTGCTTTGGCAATTCTGGATCTTTTATGGTTCCATATACATTTTTGGATTGTTTGTTCTAGTTCTGTGGAAAATGTCCTGGGTAATTTGATAGGGATTGCATTGAATCTGTAGACTGCTTTGGGTAGTACGTCCATTTTTATGATATTAATTCTTCCAACACAGAAGCATGGAATATCTTTCCATTTCTTTGCATCCACTTTAATTTCCTTGATTAATGTTTTATAGTTCTCAGCATATATGTCTTTCACTTCCTGGGTCAGGTTTATTCCCAGGTATTTAATTTTGGGGGGTGAGATTTTAAAAGGTATTATATTTTTCAAATTTGGAAGTTCCATCTGCATCTTTTAAAAATCTTCCATATCTCTGTTTAACATGTTTACATTTTTCTCTACCTTCTTAAACTTACAGAATATATTTATAGCTGTCATCCTGTCTACTAATTTGATCTCCTGGGTCATTTCTGGATCCACTTCTGTGAATTGGGCTTTTTCTGTGGTAAGTGCCCATATTTTCCTATCTCTTTGCCTGGCAATTTTTGATTGGATGCTGGACATTTTGTATTTTACATTGCATTTTACGCAATTAATTTACATCAATCTTACATTTGGTATTTTACATTGGATTTTATGATACGCCTCTGATATTGTTGGGTTTTGTTCTGATGCAGTCTAGGTATTTGGAATCAATTTGATTCTTTCAAGGCTGACTTTTAAGCCTTTTGAGGGTAGGGCCAGGGCAGACTTTAGTGGAGGGCTCTCCAGCCTATTGCCTAGGCAACACTTCTCCGAGAATGATCCTTGATGCCCTGTGTATTTGTTGGTTTTCCACTCCAGCTGGTGGGAGTTATTCTCACCCTGCGTGAACTCCAGGGGTTGCTCTGCTTACTTCTGGTGGTTCTTTCTCCAGCCTCTGGTGGTTGCTTACAGGTACAGGCATAGACAGACCAATACTCAGTCAAAGACTTAAGGGACCCTTCTTCAAATCCCCAGAACTCCTCTCTCTCTATGCAGCTTCCCCCTCTTCAAATTGTCTTCCCTGTGGATCCTAGTTGCCTCGATTTCCCTAAACTCCCACTCTGTCTCCGCAACGCAGTGAGACTCAGAGGCTCTGTGGGGATGCTGCCTCTTGTGCTGTGCTCTGGAGACTCCAGACCGAGAGCAGGAGCACTTAGAGAAAACCTTCAATTTTCCCTCCTAAGTGGGGCAAAACCCAGTTCTCCACCTCCCTCTTTGCTCTCTTCCCATGAACCTGTCACCTTTACTACTCACGGGAAACACGCAACACAAACATGGCCCTTCGGATGCTCCTGGTCACCAAATATGTGGAGGGTTTTCCTGACATCAGGTGATGCCGTGACAGCAGGTTAGTGTCCTGCAGTGTAACGCCATTCTGACACTGGCTACCCGGAGGTCCCGCAGGACCTCACGGTCTACCATCAGGTCCCGCAGGTCAAGGGCTCATCAGTCCCACAAGACCTTCCTCATCCCATTTCAGATACCAGTCTTGGAGTTCCCGTCGTGGCGCAGTGGTTCACGAATCCGACTAGGAACCATGAGGTTGCGGGTTCAATCCCTGGCCTTGCTCAGTGGGTGAAGGATCCAGTATTGCCGTGAGCTATGGTGTATGTCACAGACGTGGCTCGGATCCCACGTGGTGGCTGTGGTGTAGGCCGGCGGCTGAAGCTCTGATTCGACCTCTAGCCTGGGAACCTCCATATGCCACAGATGTGGCCCTGAAAAGACGAAACAAACAAAAAACTAAAAAAAAAAGAAAAAATCCCCAAACCCTTAAGGGATTCTGGGTCTATTTATTTCCCTTTTTATCTTCTGGATGCTCTTAAATATCTTTAAAGATATAGCCCGAATCAAACCCCAATCACTTCCATGCTTGAATTAATTCCAGGAGAATGTCTCGGGAATCTAAGACTTACCGACTGCTGCTGTTCCTTTTTCTGGGCCATGGAGTGGCAAGTCACAGAGCCTCAGAGTCCCGGCAGGGTAAGTCCCAAGGGAGGAACCATCTGTCCTGGTTTCCACACATCTTAGGGAATGGGGTAGGGTTAGATCAATTTAGGTACATGACTCCGTAAAGTGTTTTGGGGTATGTGGGTACCTGTGTGTGTGTACATATATACGTGTAGAATTTTCAGGATTATTCTAAAAGGGTTTTTCTTTTTTTTTTTTTTTTGTCTTTTTTGCAATTTATTGGGCTGCTCCCTTAGCATATGGAGGTTCCCAAGGTAGGGGTCTAATCGGAGCCGTAGCTGCTGGCCTATACCAGAGCCCCAGCCACGCGAGATCCGAGCCGTGTCTGCAACCTACACCACAGCTCACGTCAACACCGGATCCTTTACCCACTGAGCGAGGCCAGGGATCGAACCCACAACCTCATGGTTCCTAGTCGGATGTGCTAACCACTGAGCCACGACGGGAACTCCTAAAAGGGTTTTTCAAACCAAGGTTTTCTCCCACTGGCATATAGGGATGTACATATCATTAAAATTCACTAAAAATTTCCTTCATGAGTGACCTTTAGGGGGCCCTCTTTTCTTAATCTGTGTTTGTGGTTTTGAAGGTCATTTGATTCATTCAATCAATGGCTTTGTTGCAGATTTGCATCCATTGCTGCAAAAAGTGGCGGTGAGTGGGCCGTTTTCTTTTAAACAATGTCCCCTTTGTTGGAGCCTCCGACTTTGACTTTCGGATGTTATCCTTGATGTGATCGCTTTGCCTTTTAGGAAGAAATAATCGATGGAAGCTACCTGAATGGTAAAGTCCCCTCCATCCTCGCTTGTTGCTTCTAAGAATTTCAAACAGAATGGGCCTATAATCTCTCTGGAATGATTCCTTTTTAAGTTGTCTTTTCATTTTGTTTCCATTGTAGCACTGTTGGATCTCATACAGTTTCAAAGGTAACCTACCCTAATGGGGAGGGGAAGGGATGGAATAGATTTTTAATAAAAATTCTTGTTTTTCTGTTTTTTGTTTTTGTCTTTTAGGGCCTCACCTGCGGCATGTGGAGGTTCCCAGGCTAGGGGTCGAATGGGAGCCACAGCTGCCAGCCTACACCACAGCCACAGCAATGCCAGATCCAAGCCACGTCTGTGACCCACACCACAGCTCACGGTGACACCAGATCCTTATTAACCCACTGAGTGAGGCCAGGAATCGAACCTACATCCTCATGCATGCTAGTCATATTCATTTTTTCTGAGCCATGAGGGGAACTCCTTTAATAAAAATTCTTAATGGAAGTCTCTCTCTCTCTCTTTAAAAGATAAATGTTGTTTTATTTTATTTGAATTTTTTTTATGGCTGCACCTGCGGCATATGGACGTTCCCAGACTAGGGGTCAAATCAGAGCTGCAGCTACTGGCCTACACCACAGCCACAGCAATACAGGATCCGAGCTACATCTGCAACCTACACTGCGGTTTGTGGCCACTCCAGATCCTTAACCCACAGAGCGAAGCCAGGGATTGAACCCATATCCTCACGGACACTATATGGGGTTCTTAACCCGCTGAGCCACCATGGGATCCCTTTAATGGAAGTCTCTTAATTTTAAAGAGTCATATGTACTCATTATGGAAAATATCACCCAAGGCACAAGTCTTTTAAAATAAATACTTTTGTTCTACAAAATATTGGTCCCCTCTGCCCGAGCCCAACAGTTAACATTTACTGAGCTACGTTTACTTTGTAGCAGACACTGTTCTAACTTTTCTCTGCCTAGAAACACACGTAATTCTCACAAGCCTCCCTCCCCGACGCAGGTCGGTCCTATTATCCCATTGGACAGAATAATGAAACTGAGGCCCAAGGAGGTGAATTAAGGTCACAAAGCCAGGAAGTGGTAGAACTGGGGTGTGTACCCAACAGCCTGGTTCCAGGCTCACTGACATGATGCTTTCACTGTAATTTTATATACTGCATACAGGCTGGTGTTAGATACCAGGGATATGGGGCAGGGCGCTCGACAGTGTTGTGGAAAGACAAATATTAACAGATAATTCTCACATAACAGTGGAGGTCTCGTCGTAGCTCAGTGGTTAACGAACATGACTAGTATCCATGAGGACACGGGTTCGATCCCTGGCCTTGCTCAGTGGGTTAAGGATCCCGAGTTGCTGTGGCTGTGGTGTCGGCCTTCAGCTACAGCTCCGATTTGACCCCTAGCCTGGGAACGTCCATATGCCGTGGGTGTGCCCCTAAATAGACAAAGGCAAAAAAAAAAAATAATAACATAACAAGTATTGTGAAGGAGAAATAGGAGCCTTGGGGGCCCCATGACAGGAGCATTCAATTATATTAAAGTGAGAGATTCCCATAAACGTGCTTCTCCTTAGGTAACCAGTTGGTAGTTTGAATATGTTCTTTCCGGCTAAAATTTTTTTCTTTTTATAGCGGCGCCTGTAGCATATGGGAGTTCTTTGCCTAGGGGTCGAATTGGAGCTGCAGCTGCAGGTCTATAGCACAGCCACAGCAACAACACTGGATCTGAGCCACATCTACTAAGTACACCACAGCTTGTGGCAACACTGAGTACTTAACCCACTAAGCAAGGCTAGGGATTGAGCCTGCTTCCTCGTGGACCCTATGTTGGGTTCTTAACCCACTGAATTAATGGAAACTCCCCAGGCTAAAATTTTTATCTATCTGTCTGTCTGTCTATCTATCATAAAAATGGGATTATAAAAGGCCTTCTAATTTAAGGCAAGAAGATTTATCCACTGCCAATGACTCCATCACAGCTGGAAGGAAAAGTCCAACTTCTTCCTTTTTTTTTTTTTTTTTTTTTTTTGTCTTTTTAGGGCCCAACCTGCGGCATATGGAGGTTCCCAGGCTAGGGGTCAAATTGGAGCTGTAGCTGCCTGCCTATACCACAGTCACAGCGATGCCAGATCCATGATGTGTCTGTGACCTGCACCAGAGCTGACAGCAAAGTCAGATCCTTAACCCACAGATCAAGGCCAGGGATCGAACCTTCATCCTCAATGAGGATGCTAGTCAGATTCATTTGCACTGAGCCAAGATGGGAACTCCCTTCCTTTTCTTCTTGGTGAATGGTAATCCATTGAACAGATATACCAACTATTTAATCTTTCACCTGTTCTTGGACATTTGAGCTGTTTCCAATTTCCATTTTTCAGCTGCTATGAATGAAAATGTGCATTTTCTATGTGTTGGGTACTGTTCAAAGCACTTTACATGTGTGGACAAATTTAATTCTCACATTTGTTAGCTGCATTTCATAGAAAAGGGAAACAGAGGCACAGGACAATTCGATAAATGGACCCAGGGTTCAAATCCAGATTTTAAGCCTATATTCTTTACTGTGGAAGCCTTTCACAGTACATACAACATCTATTTTATTTTTATTATTTTATTTTTATTTTTATGGCCACACCTGTGGCATATGGAAGTTCCCAGGCTAAGGATTGAATCAGAGCTGCAGCTGAGGCCGATGGCATAGCCACAGCAACATCAGATACAGGCTGCAACTGCCACCTGCAGCTTATGGCAACACCAGATCCTTAACCCTCTGAGCAAGGCCAGGGATTGAACCTGCATCCTCACAGAGACAATGTCAGGTGCTTAACCTGTTGGGCCACAACAGGGGCTCCCTATTTTTTTTTGTTAAACTTAATATCATCAGGTTATCTTTCTAAGTCAGTCTGTTTGGATTTTTTTTTTTTTCTTATTGTCTTTCTAGGGTTGCACCTGCAGCATATGGAGGTTCCCAGGCTAGGGGTCCAATCGGAGCTGTAGCCGCTGGCTTACACCACAGCCACAGCAACACTGGATCCAAGCCGCATCTGCAACCACAGCTCACAGCAACGCCGGATCCTTAACCCACTGAGCAAGGCCAGGGATCGAACCTGCAACCTCACAGTTCCTAGTCGGATTCGTTTCCACTGGGCCGCAACGGGAACTCCTGGATTCTAGTTAATCTGAGTGGGTTGTTATGGGACTTAGAACATAGCACGCAGCTCTGAAATCCATCATTGTCTTTGAGAGATTGGTATCCAGAGGATTCTTAGAATTGGAAAGTCCCCCACACTGTCTCAAGGTAACACATCTCCTACCTCCAAGCACCCAGTTCCTAGCATCCTGGGCCCATTCCCACTATTTTCCCCAAACGGTGGTCCCCTGAGCCTTCAGCAGGTAGGGGAACTACTCATCCTGGGGAATCTGTCGTGCCAACCTCCTCTTGTCTGTCTCCGACTGAAGCTCCCACGTGTGGACGGCAGACCTGTCTCACAGAGTTCTGGATTATCTGAATTCGCGGAATGTTGCCTTCACCATCCCCAGCCTGCAGGTGTGTATCTGAGACCCATCCCTATGTTCCCCTCCCAGTGCTCAGGGATTGCAAACTCACGGCCCAGGTAAGCTGGAGAAGTGGGCAAGGGGAGAGCTGGTGAGAGACTCACACCAAGAGACCTGTTCTATCTAGCTGTTCTGGAAACAGGAAACAAGCTCTTTTGTCACACACACCCCTGCCTTTTTTGTCTTTTTAGTCTTTTTAGGGCTGCACCCATAGCAGATGGAGGTTCCCAGGCTAGGGGTTGAATCAGAGCTGTAGCCGCTGCCTACACCACAGCTACAGCCATCCCAGATCCGAGCCATGTCTGGAACCTACACCACAGCTCACGGCAACGCCAGATCCTTAACCCACTGAGCGAGGCCAGGGATTGATCCTGCATCCTCACGGATACTCATCAGATTTGCTTCTGCTGAGCCACAATGGGAACTCCTCATTTTTCCACTTTTGATGGAGACATGGTGTATCAGCGTACAGGCTGAGCTGCTGTAACAAAGAGACCTTAGATTGCCGAAGCTCAAACAATTTCATTTATTTCTAGCCCATGTCCAGAGCCAGATGGGGGCTCCAGAGAGGAGAGGTGGCTCTATTTACTTTAAAAGGCTAACAAGGGGACTGGGTTCCTTCTGCCTTGTTTCCTTTGTTGCCCATGTGGTTGAAATAGCACATCCATTCTCTAGCCCAGAGAGGGCGTTGTGGGAAAGAGGAAGTGAAGACTGAACAGCTTCTCTTTAAGGATGTGGCCAGAGCATGGCATTGGCTCGCAGTCCGCAGTCACATCTTATTGCAAAGGAGTAAGATGAGAGGGTTTCCTGAGAGGCCACGTACCTGGCTAAAACTTGTTGATTCTGTTCTCAAAAGGAATTAAAAGAGAGCGGCTCTTGGGGTATAATTATCAGTCTCTCAATCATGGCGCCAAGAAACGTTTTTCTTCCCCTTTATCCTACAGTAGCACAAGCATGTACGCAGACGGCAAATGCTTTAGGGGGCAATAGGGCATGGTGGGGACTGTGGCAAACTGGCTGGCACATGCCTCTTCAGCACGCTCAGTAGCCCAGGGTGCTATTTTGTGCCTTTGCCCATACACTGTGAATAGCATGGAAAATTGAGAGACTGTTCTTTCAGACCTCAACGACTATTATCTGATTCAGCAAAGTCGTCAGTGAAGTTAGGACATCGATGGGTGAGGACCTGACTGCTGTCTTGGCTGTTTCAGTTTTCACTTACTTTATTTTTATTTTGCTTTTTAGGGCGACACCTGCAGCATATGGAGGTTGCCAGGCTAGGGGTCCAACCCGAGCTATAGACGCCAGCCTACACCACAGCCACAGCAATGCGGGATCCAAGCTGCGTCTGTGACCTACACCACAGCTCTTGGCAACACCGGATCCTTAACCCACTGAGTGAGGCCAGGGATCAAACCCACAACCTCATGGTTGCTGGTCGGGTGTGCTAACCACTGAGCCATGACGGGAACTCCAGTTTTCACTTACTTTAGAATGAAGATGAAAGTGTCAACCAACCTTCGCATAAGAGTGACATTCAGAGGCCTGGTTATTAGCCATTTACCAAGATACCCCCTCGCCAGAGGTGGCTGGTGGCCTCGTGCCATCTATTGTCTTCATTTTGTTCAACAGTCTGTGTCATCTCTAGGGAAGGGTTACCTGCCCCCTTCTCTCTAGCCGTGGGGTTTTTCATGAAATGTGTCTGTTTTAAGCAGATTAGGAGATCTGCGGCCTCTCCTCCGTTTGTGTATTTGTTTATTCATTCAGTACCACTTATTCAGCCTCTCTTCTCTGCCAGGCACCCTTCGAGACAGTGGAGACTCAGGAGAACAGGGCAGTCGCATCATGACCCAGAGGGCCCTTCATTCTAGAGGGAGAGACATTGGGCAAACAGTTGTTCAACTCATTCAGGACAGAAATAACAGCCAGCCCTTATTCACCCCCTGCTGTGTGCCAGGCACCCCTGAGAACCCTTTTTATTCTCATTTACTCCTCATGATTTAGGATTAATCCTTCCTGACAGACTAAGCTTGACTATTGTCCCTCCCTTTTAGCTGAGAAAACTGAAGCCCAGAGATAGTGTTGCCCATTTATCAAAGAAAAATACAGGAGTCCCAGGGTTCCCGTTGTGGCTCCGTGGTTAATGAACCTGACTAATACCCATGAGGACCTGGGTTTGATCCCTGGCCCCGCTCAGGGGATTAAGGATCTGGATCTGGCATTGCTGTGAATTGTGGTGTAAGTCTCAGATATGGCTTGGATCCGGCGTGGCTGTGGCTGTGGTGTAGGCCAACAGCTGTAGCTCCAATTCTACTCCTAGCTTGGGAACCTTCCTATGCTGGGGGTATGGCCCTAAAAAGACAAAACCAACCAACCAACCAACAGGAATCTCAGTTAAAGTAGACTTGCGGATGAACAACGAATACATTTTTAGTATAAGTATATCCCCACAAAATTTGGGATATACTTATGCTAAAAAATTAATTCTTTGTTTATCTACAGTTTACATTTAACTGGGCATCCTGTATTTTATCTAGCAATCCTAGTTAAGAAACTTGCCTGAAGCTGCACAGCTAGTAAGTGGCAAGGTGGGGACTTGCACAGGGGTTGCCTGGTTCCAGATCTCGCCTTTGCCTATGCTATCCTGCCATGCTGCCTTTCTAGAGCACTTCTCTTTAAGGAAGATTTAGAAAAGAATTCCTCATATAGCAGAGGAAATCTCTATCAAGAGAGGCTATTGGCCTCTTCTCCCCACCTGGGAGGAAATGCCATCGAGAGTTCATGGTACCTGAATTTGGCTTCTGGTTTGGTCTTGGGCATTGAGAGAGGTTTGAGCAGTGCCCATCTGGGTGTAATAAGCTTTCTTTTCTTTCTTTCTTTCTTTCTTTCTTTCTTTCTTTCTTTCTTTCTTTTTTTGTCTTTTTGCCTTTTCTTGGGCCGCTCCCGCGGCATATGGAGGTTCCCAGGCTAGGGGTTGAATCGGAGCTGGAGTCACTGGCCTCCGCCAGAGCCACAGCAACGCAGGATCCTTAACCCACTGAGCAAGGCCAGGGATCGAACCTGCAACCTCATGGTTCCTAGTCGGATTCGTTAACCACTGCGCCACAATGGGAACTCCGTAATAAGCTTTCTGAGTAGAGGCCAGCTGCTCTGGACTTGAAACCTTGGTCACCTGCAGGGACCAGGCAGGCCTTGGGAAAATGAGCTTCCTGGAGAGGGGTAAGCAGGAAAGGTAATCACAGTGAAAGGCTGCCCCAGGCCTGGTGATTGTTGCGAAGAAGGGGATGTGTGCCCAGCATTGCCACATCTTTGTGTTTTCCAAGAGAAGTTGAAAATCTGGATTTTTGGAATCCCCTGAATTTTCAATGTTGGCAATTCATAGCAAATTTTATTTTTATTTTTATTTTTTTTTATTTTTAGGGCTGCACCTGCAGCATATGGAGGTTCCCAGGCTAGGGGTCAAATTGGAGCTGCAGGTGCTGGCCGCAGCCACAGTCACAGCAACTCAGCCGGTGACCTACACCACAGCTCACGGCAACGCAGGATCCTTAACCCACCAAATGAGGCCAGGGATCGAACCTGTGTCCTCATAGATACTAGTCGGGTTTGATACTGAGCCACAACAGGGAACTCCAGTTCATGACAAATTTTGGAGTAAACTTAGCAAGGATGGGTGCCGGCTTCCAGCCTGTGGTCTCTGTGGGGAGTTGGGTGGCTTGGCTGGGTTGCTGGCCGTGGTGCTGACCTTGTCCTTTTTTCACGGACTCTCCACACTCTTGCCTCCAGGCAGCCATGGAAAACCACCTGGAGCAGCGTCTGTACCAGCCCCAGAAGCTTCTGGAGGACCTGAGGGGAACAGATGCTCTGCAATTCCACACAGCCATGCGATGTCTCTTAGAGGACAAGAAGGAGCGCTTGGTGAGGTGTTCGTGGCACGCCTGGAGCAGGGGGGTCCAGGGCCAGTTGGTGTTTGTCCAGCTGAATGGAATTGAGCCACACTAAGGCCTGAGCCCTTCTGTATCTCTTCCTCCTCCCTCTGCAAACTCCCTGGGAGTTTTGGGACCTGGGTTTTCCCTCTTTCTCCAAAGTTCAAGTGAAAAGCCTTATGATTCATTGTCGTCGTCTCCTTCGTCTTCTTCTTCTTCGTCTCCTCCTCCTCCTTCTGTCTTTTTAGGGTTGCACCCTCGGCATATGGAAGTTCCCAGGCTAAGGGTGGATTTGGAGCTGCAGCTGCCAGCCAACGCCACAGCCACAGCAATGCCAGATCTGAGCTGTCTGTGACCTACACCACAGCTCAAGGCAATGCCAGATTCTTAACCCACTGATCAAGGCCAGGGATTGAACCCACAACCTAATGGTTACTAGTCGGGTTCATTACCATGATGCCACCACGGAAACTCCTGATTCACATTCTTATGGATACTAAGAAATGAGGGATACTGAGCAGCTCCAATAAGTTTTGCTCGATAAACATCCATGAATGATTACTATGCCCTGGGGGAACCGGATTCAGAGATAAAAGACTGTCTCTGGCCTCAAGGAGCTTATGATCTAGAGGACAAAAACCAGAAACGTGATTTCCAAGACATGAGATTGATCACATAAGAGCAAAGCAAGGCCTCTGAGACTTAGAGAATCCTTGGGAATCAGAAAGATGAAGTTTAGGAGTTCTTGTCCTGGTGCAGCAGAAATGAATCCGACTAGGAACCATGAGGTTGTGGGTTTGATCCCTGGCCTTGCTCAGTGGGTTGAGGACTCAGCATTGCCATGAGCTGTGGTGTAGGTCGCAGATGCGGCTGGGATCTGGCGTTGCTGTGGCTGTGGTGTGGGCTGGCAGCTGTGGCTCTGATTGGAGCCCTAGCCTGGGAACCTTCATATGCCTCAGGTGCAGCTCCAAAAAAAAAAAAAAAATGAAGTTTAGAGATAGGTTAGTGTGGAAGAGTGTTTTCCAAAGGGAAATGAACTATTTAAATATTTTAATAATCATAGATTAATTAATTAGTTAATTTTGTCTTTTTAGTGCTGCACCTATGGCATTTGAAGTTCCCAGGCTGGGGGCAAATTGGAGATACAGCTGCCGGCCTGCACCACAGCCACAGCAACTTGGCATCTAGGCTGTGTCTGCAACCTACACCACAGCTCACGGCAATGCCAGATCCTTCACCCGCTGAAGGAGGCCAGAGATCGAACCCACAACCTCACGGTTCCTAGTTGGATTCGTTAACCACTGCGTCACGACGGGAACCCCCCAGATTTATTTTAACATGATATTAAAATATACATCAACACTGTGAATTTGGTGGAGATGTAATGTTTTCTTTTGAAATGAATTCAACTTTTAAAGAGTCCGCTTAACGTAAAAATGTGAACCAAATGATAGGAAAGGCAGGGCAAAGATATGGCACAAATGCGGATGGTGGTTTATGGAAATGACATTGATTAATGTTTATTGAGGGCCTGCCATGCATCGGATATTATTCTGGGGGAATGACCCCAAAACCATTTCTGTACAGGGCCTGGCGGTAAATATTTCAGGCTTTGCGGGCCGTATAATCTTTGTCACAGCTACTCAACTGTCGCTTGTAGCATCAAAGCAGCTGGAGATGGCAGGTTAATGAATGGATGTGATGTGTTCCGATAAAACTTTACTGACTCACATGGACCGTGGCCCAGATTTACCAACACTGTTCTAAGGGTTTAACAACCCTGGACCTGTTGAATTGTCTCCCGGACCTTCTGAAATAAGGATAATTAGAATCTTACCATTTCAGAATTCAGATGAGGAAACAAATGGGCTTGGAGAGGCCAAGTCAGTCACCTCAGGTTATAAGCAAATCAAAGGTGGGAACCTGGGCTCTTGACTCCAGCTGTGAGCCCTCAGGGCATCTGGGGAAGCCCGGGGGCTCCTTCTCAGAGTATTGTGTTAAAATCTATAAAAGGAAACATGTAGGAAGCTGATTCTCTTGAAAGAAGTGTATCGAAACACATAAAGTTGGGGTCCGGTAAATGATGAGCTTTTTTAACACAGTAACAAGATTTAGTGGCAGGTCCAATAGCCTCTCTAAGGAAGTTTTGAGTGTCAGCCCATATTCTAGACATTTGCAACAATGGTAGCGTCTTAGGAAACTGTGTGTGATTTCTAGTGGTAGCACATCAAATATTCTGCCGCTTCCTCGCTGACTTGTTGCCTACATCCTTCCCCGAAAGAGATGCTGAGGGTCAGTTCCAGGGCAGTTAAAATGAGGATGTGGCTTCTAGTAGTCAGTCACAGATGGCCCAATACCATCTGCAAACCCCTGCCTAAGGACCCTAAGTTATGCTTTTAGCCACTGCACTCTTTGGCCCCTACCGTGAGTGACTGAAGTTAGGAAGCACATGGTCGTGGCTAGGGTGTGAGCTTGGACTCAGAGTATTTGTGTCGGATCCCAGCTCCAGGCAGGTTTGAGCAGGTTGCCTAATCTCTCTTTTGTTCCCAGCACCTGTGATATTGAGGAATTACAGCCTTTGTTTGCTGAGGGTTCCCTGGGTACCCAGTACTCTGCATTCATAACTTCATTCAATTTTTTTTTTTTTTTTTTTTTTTGCTTTTTAGGGTGGTCTGTACCTGTGGCATATGGAGCTTCCCAGGCTAGGTGTTGAATCAGAGCTGTAGCTGCCGGTCTACATCACAGCCATGGCAACTGGGGATCCGAGCCACATCTGTGACCTACACCGCAGCTCACGGAAGCACTGGATCCCTAACCCACTGAGCGAGGCCAGGGATCGAACCTGCAGCCTGATGGGTACTAGTTGGGCTTGTTACCACTGAGCTGCAAAGGGAACTCCTCATTACTTCATTCAGTTCTTATGTACATCTAAGAAGTAGGCACTGATTTTATCTTCATTCAAGAGGGAGAAACTGAGACGTAAAAAATTTAAATGATTTGCTCAAGAAGACACACATAGAAGCGGAGAGACTGGAGTTTGAACCTAGGAATGTCTGACCCTTAGACCCATGGGGCTTAACCTGTAGGAGGTGATGTGTGTTCTTGCCATGCCTGGCACAGTGGCTGTGCTACTGTATGGTCCATACTCAGTAAATTGTGACTGTTCTCTTTGGAGGAGGTGAAGGACAGAGTCATGTCCCATCAGATTGTGCCTAAACCCTGTCTGCATTCCTGGGGTTTGTGGTTCAAAGGATTCATTCATTCACTCATTCATTCTTCATCCCAACGGGCTCTTTCTCAATGTCTTCTAGGTACCAGACACCCCTCTAGACATAAGACTTGGGCCTCAGTACTTTCCTGGCTCATCCCCAGCCACACACTAGAGTCAGTTGCCAGGGCTCCGCCAGAGACCAGGAAAATCAGACTCTATATGGTGGGGCTGGGAATCACCCCCTCCCCCCAGTGATTTTAATGTGCAGCCAAGGTTGAGATCCATTGGCTTGGAGGAAAGACAGCATCTCTAAGGCATCATGAAGTTTGGTTCAGGATGCTTTTGAGGGAGTTCCCATTGTGGCTTAGCTGGTTGAGAACCCAACTAGTATCCATGAGGACACATGTTCAATTCCTGACCTCTCTCAGTGGGCTGAGGATACAGTGTTGCCGTGAGCTATGGTGTAAGTGACAGACATGGCTCAGATCTGGTGTTGCTGTGGCTGTGGTGTAGCTCTGATTTGATTCGACCCCTAGCCTGGGGACTTCCGTGTAACACTGCAGGTGTGCCCTCCACCCCACAAAGATGCTTCTGGGAGCCCAGAGTGGAGGGAGATTTGATTTGACCAAAGTAGAAGGACATCAGAGAAGATTTCGCCACTTAAATGACAGCTGAGTGTGGCTTCAAAGGATGAGCTGGATTTCGCTGGGAGAAGGAGAGGAGGCGATTCCAGCTAGAGAGGGCAAGGGCCTAGAGTGTGACAGTCATGGAAAGTGACAAGGTGCTCATGTGGATGGAGCCGGTGAAGGTCTTGACTTTGTTCTGTGGGTAATGGGAAGTTCTCGAAGGTTTGACGTAGCAGCATGGTATTTCATAGTGGTCCTGAATTTCACCATTGCTGCAAAGTGTGGTCCCTCCCGGGGCTTCCACATGGAGAGGCAACGCTCAAGGCAACCCTACGTTCTATCATTCGTTTAGGAGCTGGACGACGTCATTATTGACTTGAGAGAGATTCGGAAGCAAGCCTTGCAGAGTCCGGGCGTGAATCGCAGCCTGTTTCTCATCACGCTGGAGAGGTGTTTCCAGGTGTTGAATCCCCTGGAGTGTGTGGAGATCCTTGGCAGGGTGCTGAGAGGGTCCTCAGGCCACTTTCTGCAGCCGGACATCACAGAGAAGCTCCCCCGGGACCTGCGTGAAGATGCCTTCAAGAACCTGTGAGTGGAAAAAAAAGAAAAAGCGAGTTCCTGCTGTGGTGCGGCAGAAATGAATCCATCTAGTATCCACGAGGATGCAGGTTCAATCCCTGCCCTCACTCAGTGGGTTAAGGATCTGGCGTTGCTGTGAGCTGTGGTGTGGGTTGCAGATGCAGTTAGGATCCTGCGTGGCTGTGGCTATGGCTGTGGCTGTGGTATAGGCCGGCAGCTGTAGCTCTGATTGGACCCCTAGCCTGGGAACCTCCATATGCCATGGATGTGGCCCTAAAAAGCAAAAAAAAAAAAAAAAAAAAAAGAAAGAAAGAAAGGAAAGAACCTGTGAGTGCCTGGTCCAGAGGACTTTCCCAACAGTTGCAACCAGAGTCCTAGACCTGATTCTCATTGGTCCAGACTGGGTCATGTGCCCATTCTTGAGCCAATTACTGTAGCCAATGGGAATCTGGTATGCATATCGGCTTAGATGTGGGTCCCAGTCCTGCCCAAACACGACCAGTCAAGAGTGGGAGAAATGCAACTCTCCTCACTGTTGGTGGGAAGGTAAATTGCTATAATCACTAGGAAAACAGTATGGAGGTTCCTCAGAAAACTAAAAATAGAACTACTATATGATCCAGCAATCCCACTCCTGGCCATATATCCAGACAAAACATTTATTTATTTATTTATTCTATTTCTAAAGAACTCACCTTATGAGGTTCCCACAGTAGGGGTGGAATTGGAGCTGTAGCTGCCAGCCTACACCACAGTCACAGGAACACCAGATCTGAGCCGCATCAGTAACCTACTCCATAGCTTGTGGCAATGCAGGATCCTTAACCCACTGCGCAGAGGCCAGGGTTCGAACCCCCATCCTCATGGATACTAGCCCGGTTCTTAACCCACTCAGCCACAACAAGAAATCAAAAAACCTATAATTTTAAAAGATACATGCACCCTTATGTTCACAGCAGCACTCTTCACAATAGCCAAGACATGGCAACACCCTACATGTCCATCAGTGGTTGAATGGATAGAGAAGATGTGGTACATATACACAATGGAATACGACTCAGCCATAGGATAGAACGAAATAATGCCATTTATAGCAACATGAATGCAACTATAGATTCTCATACTAAGTGAAATAAGAAAGAGAGAGACAAATGCCATATGATATCACTTATAGGTGGAATCTAAAATATGGCACAAATGAACCTGTCTATAAAACAGAAACAGACTCACAGACATAGAGAACAGACTTGTGGTTGCCAAGGCGGTGCAGGAAGGAGTGGGATAGACTGGGAGTTTGGGGTTAGTCGATGCAAACTATTACACTTTGAATGAATAAGCAATGAGGTCATCCTGTACAGCACAGGGAACTATACCCAGTCTCCTGGGACAGAACATGATGGAAAAGAGTATAAGAAAAGAAGGTGTATATATAGATACAGAACTGAGTCACTTTGCCGTATAGCAGAAATTGGCACCACACTGTAAATCAACTGTGCTTCAATAAAATAAAGCCTGAGAGATGTAATTTCCCCAAGAAAAACTGAATTTCGATTATGGCAGAGGGAAGATGGATGCGTGACCATCAACACTCATACCTGTCCAGGACAAAAACTTTATATCGACCCTGCATAAGAACTGGGATAAAGGTTATGAACCTCAAGGAGCAAAAGACAACAGAACAATAAAGATATAACAATGCCTGACTCCGGATTCTCAGTTCACGAGTGGGGCGTCTGGAGTGTGCCCCCATCTTCTGTTTCCTCATGGCCATTGTTAAATCTAACCTCTTCTTTTGCAGATAAAAAAAACTGAGGCCCCAAGAGGGGATGGCATCTCTGAGGTGAACCCCTGGGACTTGACGTCATCTGAACTCCATCCAGGTCTCCTGAGCCCCAGTTTTGCCCTTTTCCTGCCCTACCCTGCCATCCCCTTCTCCTCGTGGGACGATGCCATGAATACCATCCCCATTTTTCAGATGAGGCAATGGAGGCACAGAGAGATCGAATAACACAGCGCAGGGAATGATAGAGCCTGCATTTTTACAAATGGGCAAGCTTTCCCTTAAAAAAAATATGTACCTAGAGTTCCCTAGTGGCCTAGGGATTAAGGATTCAACATCACTGTTGTAGCTTAGCCTGGCCAAAAAAAAAAAAAAAAAAGACATGTACCGTTTTTTCAGAATTATATCTTTCTCCTGTCCTTCTCACTGACTCTGCTGTTATGAAAAAATCAACAACCCCAAAAAAGAAATAAGAGATGGAGAGAGACAGAAGAGAGAGAGAAGGAGAAAGAGGAAGAAAAAGGAGAAGGAGGCGGGAGAGGATAAAAAAGATACAGAAAAAAGATGTTCAGACGGATACAAGGGCAAGTTTGCCTAGTCACATGTGAAATGACTAAGAGAGGGGCAAGGATCAACTTTAAGCTTAGAAAAGGTTGGCAAGCTGGTTCTTTGGTGAATTGATTTTCAGTGGTGGTGGGTGGAGGTGAGGAAATTCTTCCAGAATAGCAAGGATGAACCAGAGGCGTGCTCAGTGTCAAGTGCCTTGAAAGGTCAAGTGATATTTGAATCCAGTGGGACTCATGGGTATGGGGACAAGGAGGTCGTTCAAGACTTGGGCCACGGGAGTGGTGTGGCCATGGGGAAACCAGTGGCAGTAGCTTAAAAAATGACCAGTGTAGGAGTTCCCATTGTGGCGCAGTGGTTAACAAATCTGAGTAGGAACCATGAGGTTGCGGGTTCAATCCCTGCCCTTGCTCAGTGGGTTAAGGATCCAGCGTTGCCATGAGCTATGGTGTAGGTCGAAGACACGGCTCGGGTCCTGCATGGCTGTGGCTGTGGTGTAGGCCGGTGGCTACAGCTCTGATTCGACCCCTACTCTGGGAACCTCCATATGCTGAGGGAGTGGCCCTAGAAAAGGCAAAAAGACCAAAAAAAGTGACCAGTGTACTTCTCACCCAGCAGAATGTCTATAATCCAAACGTCAGGCAATCGTGTTACCAAAGATGTGGAGGAATCAAACCCTCAGACACCACTGGTGAGCGTGGAAAACATTGCAGCTGCCTTGGAAATTGGTCCGGCCATTCCTCAAAGGCTAAGAATTGCCATATAACCTAGCCGTTCCACTCCTGGGTCTCTACCTAAGAGAAATGAAACATATGTCACTACATGAATGTTTATGGCAGGATTATTCGAAAAGACAAAACATAGAAAGTGTCCATCTGGGGTTCCTAGTTGCAAACTATTGCCTTTGGAATGGATTAGCAATGAGATCCTGCTGTGTAGCTCTGGGAACTATGTCTCGTCACTTATGATGGAGCAGGATAATGCGTGAAAAAAGAGTGTGTACATGCATGTGTAACTGGGTCACCATGCTGTACAGGAGAAAAAAAATTGCATGGGGGAAATCACAATTAAAAAAATAAATTACAAAAAAGAAAGTGTCCATCAACTATTGAATAAACAAAACGTGGTATATTCGTACAATGGAATAGAATTGGGTCATTAAAAAGGCAGATGCAGGAGTTCTCATCATGGCTCAGTGGCTAACAAACCCGGCTAGGAACCATGAAGTGGTGGGTTCGATCCTTGGCCTCGCTCAGTGGGTTAAGGATCCGGCGTTGCCCTGAGCTGTGGTGTAGGTCACAGAGGCGGCTCAGATCCTGAATTGCTGTGGCTGTGGGGTAGGCCAGTGGCTACAGCTCTGATTATACTCCTAGCCTGGGGACCTCCATATGCCACAGGCGTGGCCCTGAAAAGACAAAAAAAACAAAAACAAAAACAAAAAGGCACCTGCACACTGAGGTATGTGGAATGATTGGCCAACGGGGACCTGCTGTATAGCACAGAGAACTCTACTAAATGTTCTGTGATCATCTATGTGGGAAAAGAATCTGAAAGAGAATGGTTTGTTTATGTATAACTGAATCGCTTTGCTGTACAGCAGAAATTATTGCTACCTTGTAAATCATCTATAATAAAACTTAAAAAAAGGAAAAAAGAAGTGAAGTACTGGAGTTACCGTAGTGGTGCAGTGGAAACAAATCTGACTAGGAACCATGAGGTTGCGGGTTCGATCCCTGGCCTTGCTCAGTGGGTGAAGGATCTGGCATGGCTGTGAGCTGTGGTGTAGGTCGCAGATGCGGCTTAGATCTGGCGTTGCTGTGACTGTGGTGTAGACTGGTGGCTACAGCTCCGATTCGACCCCTAGCCTGGGAACCTCCATATGCTTCAGGTGTGGCCCTAAAAAAAAAAAGACCAAAAAAAAAAAAAAAAGTGAAGTACTGATACATGTTTCAACATGCATGAGCCTTGAAAATATGCCAAGCAAAAGAGGCCAGACACAAAGGTGACATGCTGTATGATTACATCTATTTGAAAGAACCAGAAGAAGCAAATCTAGAGACAGAAAGTAGATTAGTAGTTTCTAGGAGTTGGGGTGATTAGAAGTTCAGGGTGACAGTTGAAGGGTATGGGGTCTCTTTCTCTCTCTTTTTTTTTGGTTTTCTTTTTAGGGCCACACCTGTGGCATATATATGGAAGTTCCCAGGCTAAGGGTTGAATCAGAGCCGCATCTGCAATCTACGCCACTGCCACAGCAGTGCATCTGTGACCTACACCTCAGATCATGGCAATGCCAGATCCTTAACCACTGAGCAAGGCCGGGGATGGAACCCACATTCTCATGGATACTAGTCGGGTTCGTAACCCACGACCACATCGGGAACTCCTGGGGTTTCCTTTTGAAGTATTTAAATGCCTCTAAAATTGTAATGGTTGCACAATTCTGAATATACTGAAAATTTCTGAATTGTACACTTTAAATGGGTGAATTGTATGGTATATGAATTATATCTGAATAAAACTGTTTAAAAAAAAAGTGACCAAGTGGTGAGCAAGTGGAGACCACTCTTCGGAAGGTATTTCACTGTGATAAGATGAGAAGAAAGGGGTAACGAGCTACAGAGAGCAAAGAAGTGGGAAGGGTTTTTATTTTAATTTTATTATTTTTTTGTCTTTTTAAGGCTGCACCTGAAGTACATGGAAGTTCCCACGCTAGGTGTCGAATCGGAGCTCTAGCTGCTGGCTATGCCACAGCCACAGCAATGCCGGAACCGAGCCGAGTCTGCAACCTATACTGCAGCTCACAGCAATGCCAGATCCTTAACCCACGGAGGGAGGCCAGGGATAGAACCCATGTCCTCGTGGATCCTAATCGGGTTCGTTACCGCTGAGTGCTGATGGGAGCTCCCAAGGGTTTTTAACCAAAGACGGCTTCCTGTCGATTTGCTCTTTCGACCCTGTCTCCAGGCAGCCTTCCTCTGTCTGTTCCTGCATTGACACCCATGTTTGTGTCATTTAGATCCGCGGTGTTCAGAGAGCTCTACGACCAGACCTCGGCCCAATCCCAGAGGGCACTCTACTCCTGGATGACGGGGATTTTGCAGACGTCCTCCAATGTCACTGGTGAGCCCAGGCTTTGCGGTGGGAACACTTTTTGGGGGGAGTCCAGCCTTGATCGCTGTAGATAGGAATTTGATCGCATTGTCACCGAGGGTTTTCACTTCCCTCAAACTTCCAAAAAGGATTCGATGTGGCTTATAGAAAACACACATACCCCATTTCATCAATGTATTTCTCCCGTGGTAAAGTCTCTGAAGCTTTAAGGATTACCTGTGTCTTACAATCAACGGTGTGTCCTGGTTTCTTAGCAGAACATAAATAATGATGGCATCTTAGATGCGGTGAAAACTTTCGGAATAAGCTTACGAGTTCAACATCTGTGTCAAAGAAAATCTGTGCAATAAAGCACAGAAATCTAGTGCTAAGCTTCCTGGCAACCAAAGGAGAAATAGGCCAGGACTCATTCATTTGATAGATGTTTCGAAAAACCTACTATTTTCTAGAGTAGTCAAATTCATAAAGACAGAAAGTAGAGAGGTTGTTACCAGGAGGTGGCTGAAGGGCGGAAGGAATGGGGAGGTATCATTTCAGTACAGAGTTTCAGTTTATTTTATTTTATCTTTTTATCATTTTTTTCCATTCTTTATTTTTGGCTTTTATTTTTATTTTTTTATTTTTTTGCTTTTTAGGGCTGAACCTGTGGCATGTGGAGGTTCCCAGGCTAGGGGTGGAATCGGAGCTGTAGCCGCCGGCCTACACCACAGCCACAGCAACACAGGATCCAAACTTCGACTGCGACCTACACCTCAGCTCATGGCAACGGCGGCTCCTTAACCCACTGAGCAAGGCCAGGGATCGAACCTCATGGATGCTAGTCAGATTCGTTTCCACTGCGCCACAATGGGAACTATTCTTTTTTTTTTTTTTTTTCGGCTTTTGAGGACTGCACCCACAGCATATGGAGGTTCCCAGGCTAGGGGTCACATCAGAGCTACAGCTGCTGGTCTACACCGCAGCCACAGCAACTCAGTATCTGAGCCATGTCTTCGACCTACAGCACAGCTCATGGCAACGCCAGATCCTTAGCCCACTGAGCGAGGCCAGGGATTGAACCCACAACCTCATGGTTCCTAGTTGGATTCGTTTCCACTGCACCATGACGGGAACTCCGTGAACTCCTATTCTTTGTTTGATTTTTCCCTCAACCATTAAAAAAATGTAAAAACCAAGCTCGAAGTCTGTCCAAAAACAGGTGGTGGGCTGGGTTTGGCCCACAGGCTGTAGTTGTCTGACCCTGGATGAAGGAGTCAGAGAAGAATTCTCTGGGCAAGTGACGGTTGGAACGGAGACCAGAATGAGAAATGGAATGAGACAAGCAAGGCTTGGAGGAAGAGGGTTCCAGGCAGGGGAACCAGCAAACACAGAGGCCCTGAGGTCCAAATGAGCTTGGATGTAGTGGTGGTGGCGGGTGTGGCAAGCCGGAGGGGTTGGAGGGTAGGGAGTGCCAAGCCTTTTGTTTCCTGAAATTGAGCTCTGAGCTCAGAGTGTTAAACAATGGACGATTCAGTGTCTTCCATGCTCAGAATTCCCTCTGCTGGATGCGTAACTATGGCCTCCAGGAATCCAAATCTCACACTATGTAACCCTGAGAAAGCGGTTCAGCTCACCCTCTGGACTTCCCTTCAGTTCTTATCACGAAAATTTAATTAGAGACAGACTGTCCTAAAATCCCTATGTGATAGGTTCATGATTAAACTAAAGTGAATTAAAAGGAATTCTATTTGGACTTTTAAAAAATTATTTATTTATTTATTTTTTCTTTTTGGGGCTGCACCTGCGGCATATGACAGTTCCTGGGCTATGGGTTGAATGGGAGCTGTAGCTGCCAGTCTACACCACAGCCACAGCAACACCCGATCCAAGCTGCATTTGCAACCTATGCTGCAGCTCACAGCAACGCCAGATCCTTAACCCACTGAGCAAGGCCAGGAATAGAACCTGCATCCTCGTGGATACTAGTCGTGTTCTTAACCCACTCAGCCACAACGGGAATTCCTGGACTTTTGTTTGGTTTTCCATATGCACCTATGGCACATGGAGGTTCCCAGGGTAGGGGTCGCATCAGAGCTGCAGTTGCCAGCCTATACCACAACCATGGCAACACATGATCCCAGATGCTTCTGCAACCTATGCCGCAGTTTATGATAACGCCGTATTCTTAAGCCACTGAGCGAGGCCAGGGATCGAACCCATGTCCTCACAGACACTATGTCGGGTTCTTAACCAGCTGAGCCACAACGGGAGCTCTCTATTGGGACTTTAAACTTTTTTTTCATGAAGTTCCTTGAGGTAACTGGACATACTTTGGGTATCAAAAATATCCCAAGCTTGGGGATCTTTTTGCAGAAAAGAAATACAGTTCACATTTAATAATTCACTGAAAATGAACAACGCAGCTTGATTCTTGGTGAATTTTGTGGTTTTCCTTCAGAATTCTCTAGCCTTCTGAGGCCACCCCTTTCTAATAACCGAGGCAAGTGTTTAGAATCCCCAACTAGGAGTTCCCGTTGTGGTTCGGTGGTCAACGAATCCGACTAGGAACCATGAGGTTGCGGGTTCGATCCCTGGCCTTGCTCAGTGGGTGAAGGATCCGGCGTTGCCGTGAGCTGTGGTGTAGGTCGCAGACGTGGCTCGGGTCCCGCGTTGCTGTGGCTCTGGCGTAGGCTGGCAGCTACAGCTCCGATTAGACTCCTAGCCTGGGAATCTCCATATGCCGCAGGAGCGGCCCAAGAAATAGCAAAAAGACAAAAAAAAAAAAAAAAGAATCCCCATCTAGAGTATCACAGGGTGTTCACCTGAGCTCACCTGACAGCTCTGAGCCCCAGATGAGGGGAGGCACCTTCTTGTTCTTGTGACTTAGCTCAGGCATCAGCTGACTTCACCATCTCACCTGGGCTTCGGCCACAGCCCAGGGCTTCTGGCAACAGCTCTTGGTGACTGGTTCATGACATCCCATCAATGCGTCCCTGCTGATTTCATTTCCCCAAAATGCCACCAGTGCAATGTGGTGTGTACGTCTTTGACTGGAGGGTTGGGGGCCGTGAAGCCAATGGGAGTTCATTGAATCCTGGCCGTTCTTGTTCTTAAAGCCCCACTGACATTTGCCGATGGGGAATTTCAAATGCCTGCACAGAGGAATAGAGAGTCCTCTGGGAATTCAGAGACGGGAGAAATTACTGTTGGCTGAGCTGAGGGAAGGCTTTAAGGGAGAGGACACTGTGAGCTCAATTTTTTTTTTTTTTTTTGTCTTTTTGCCATTTCTTGGGCCGCTCCTGCAGCATATGGAGGTTCCCAGGCTAGGGGTCAAATCGGAGCTGTAGCCACTGGCCTACGCCAGAGCCACAGCAACATGGGAGCCACGTCTGCGACCTACACCACAGCTCATGGCAATGCCGGATCCTTCACCCACTGAGCAAGGCCAGGGATCGAACCCGCAACCTCATGGTTCCTAGTCGGATTTGCTAACCACTGAGCCACGACGGGAACTCCAGTGAGCTCAATTTTTAAGGTAGGGTTTGGAAGCAGAAGGGTTAGGGGGAAGGCATTCTAGCTAAAAGGAGAAGGGCCCAAGAGAGCAAAAGATTTGGAGACCCTTTGGGGCACATATGAGGAAGGATCAATGGTCTGGTTTGGCTCATGTATGTGGTCTAATCCACAAGGAAGATAATGATCGTTATTCGTAGTAATAAAGAAGTCAGATATATTTCAAGTTAGTAACTAAGTAAACTAAAACGAAATGGGCATTTTGGGTGTTCCTGTCGTGGCGCAGTGGAAATGAATCTGACTAGGAACGATGAGGTTGCGTGTTTGATCCCTGGCCTCGCTCAGTGGGTTAAGGATCCAGTGTTGCTGTGAGCTGTGGTGTAGGTCACAGATGTGGATGGGATCCTGCATGGCTGTGGCTGTGGTGTAGGCTGGCGGCTGTAGCTCCGATTCGACCCCTAGCCCGGGAACCTCCATATACTGCAGGTGCGGCCCTAAAAAGCAAAAAAAAAAAAAAAAAAAAAAAAAAAAAAAAAAAAAAAAAGTGTATTTTTTGGTCTTAAGCATTAAAAAATAATCTGTATTTCTTCTAACAAGTTTCCAGGTGATGCTGAAGCTGCTGGTCCAAGAGCCACACTACTAAGTAACAAACTAGAGAGCATCTGGCATTGTCTCTGTGTAGCATAGCCTCTCAGGAAATGGTTGTTGAATGAATTAATGAATGCAAAAAGGAGGTCCTGATGCAAAGATGCTTTTGACCATCACATACCAGTGCCTAGGCTTTTATTTCATTATTTGCTTATTTATCCATGTATTTGTGTGTTTGCAGATGACTCTGTTTCCTGGGTCAGTGCAGAAAGCTTATGGATTTTGGGCAGATATATGGTTCACCTACCACTGGAAGAAATTACAAACATTAGTCCTATAGAAGTAAGTTGGAAAAGTACATCTACGTGTCCCCATCACTAATATATCCGGCGTAAGGTGTATTCTAAACCTCCCATGTTCAGCCAGCCAGTCAAGATGCCCTGGAAATTGGACACCCACCTCAGCTCCATATAACTTGAGCATCTAAAGAAAACTCTTTGAGGCGTTCCTGTGGTGGCTCAGTGGAAACAAATCTGACTAGTATCCATGAGGACGCAGGTTTGATCCCTGGCCTCACTCAGTGGGTTAAGGATCCAGCATTGCGGTGAGCTGTAGTGTAGGTCGCAGATGAGGCTCGGATCTGGCCTTGCTGTGGCTGTGGTGTAGGCCAGCAGCTGTGGCTCCGATTCGACCCCTAGCCTGGGAACCTCCATGTGCCGCAAGTGCGGTCCCAAAAAAAAAAAAAAGAAAGAAAGAAAGAAAAGAAAACAAATCAAGAAATAAATGTACAAATAGTAGCTTTAAAACATTTCAACTGCTCAGATATTAAAACTTTCCTAAATATCAGTTGGCTTGAAGAAGAAACTAAAGCAGCAATTATAGACTCTTAAGAAATCAATGGAGTTCCCATCATGGTGCAGCGGAAATAAATCTGACTAGGAACCATGAGGTTGTGGGCTCGATCCCTGGCCTTGCTCAGTGGGTTAAGGATCCGGCGTTGCCGTGAGCTGTGGTGCAGTTTGCAGATGCGGCTCAGATCCTGCGTTGCTGTGGCTGTGGTGTAGGCCAGCAGCTACAGCTCTGATGAGACCCCTCACCTGGGAAACTCCATATGCAACAGGTGTGGCCCTAAAAAGACAGAAAAAAAAAAGAAAAGAAAAGAAATCGATGACACAGTTACCAAAGGGGAAGGATGGGGGAGGGATAAATTAGGCGTTTGAGATCAGCCGATACAAAGTCTCTATATACAAGAGACAAATAAGATCGTTATACAACTACAGATGTGAGAAGTTCATTTGAGTAATTTAAAAAATAAATAAAAATTAAAAAAAAATTAGAAATAAAAAAAGAGACAAATAAAAAGTCCTATTGTACAGCACAGGGAACTGTATTCAGTATCTTGTAATAAACTATTATGGAAAATAATGACAAGAGCAATGGGCGTCTCAGATGTCTGGGGTCGGGCGCAGCACAGACCACCTAGGGGGCGCTGCAAGGGGCCCCTGCAGCCCTCCTCACTGGTCTTCCTGTCCTTGTCCACCAGGTCGGGCTGTTCATCAGCTATGACAACGCCACCAAGCAGCTGGACACGGTTTATGACATTACGCCCGCACTGGCCCAGGCGTTTCTGGAGAGGATCCGCGCCTCCAGTTTTGACACGAGGAATACGTCCACCGTCCACAGGCAAGGGGCGTGGGCGCTGGGCCCCCGGAGCCCTTTCCCAAGAGGCTACCTAAGCCACCAGCTTCCTCTGAGCAGCAAAAGACCTGGGGAGGGAAGGGTGGTGGCTGCTCCATCTCTTGGGATAATCCCACGGCTCCGTGCATGTGAGGGAGGTGTTTCCCCAAAGAGACCCCTTTTGAAGAGTTGATGAGTGGGGAGAGGACAAACTTTTTTTTTTTTTTTTAAGTTATTGAGGAGTTCCCATTGTGGCTCAGGGGTAACAAACCCGACGAGTATCCATGAGGATGCAGGTTCGATCTCTGGCCTCGCTCAGTGGGTTAGGGATCTGGGGTTGCCGTGAGCTGTGGTGTAGGTTGCAGACGCGGCTTGGATCTGGCGTTGCTGTGGCTGTGGTGTAGGCTGGCAGCTACAGATCCACTGTGACCCCTAGCCTGGGAACCTCCATATGCTGCAGGTGTGGCCCTAAAAAGACAAAAAAAAAGAAGTTATTTACTTATTTTTATTTTATGGCCACACCCGAGGCACATGGAAGTTCCTGGGCCAGGGATTGAATCCGAGCTGCAGCTGCAACCTACGCCCCCAACGCAGGCAACACTGCATCCTTTAACCCACGGCTCTGGGCAGGGATTGAACCTGCACCTCTGCAGTGACCTGAGCGGCTGCAGTCAGATTCTTAAGCTATTGCGCCACAGAGGGAACTCTGAAAACATATGCTTTTTAAAAAGCATCTCCTATGAGCTCCCGACATTTAGTACAACCTTCTCAAGTGCTAAGATTCCAACCCTGAGCACGGAAACATTTTAAATACTCAGTTCTCCATCCATTCCAAGGTAAATGTGTAATTTCCATTAGGTTGGGTGGCGGATTGGAAATAGCTCGTAGGTCCCTGTATTTGTGAACCCCCTTGACATCTAGATTCTCAGGTGGGGAGCCAGGATGAGATCAGCTTTAGAATTTAGTGACTGTCACATGATCCCTGGATACTGTTTCCAGAGGAGGAACCAGGAACTGTGCACCTGGTGACCCCAGAAAGGGTTTGAATGTGGGGGGTGGGGGAGGATAGAGTGAGGGGGGTTGGTGGTGGGCACGGTTCACCCATCCTCTCTCCATCTCCCAGGGCCTTCCTGTCACTGTGCTTCCTCTGACGTCACCATATTACTTTACATTGTTCAAAGTCACTCGCAGAGAATGTTTTCAGGGTTTTTTTTGAGGGGGGAGCGCACCTACAACATATGGAATTTCCCAGGCTAGGGATCGAATCAGAGCTGGAGCTGATGGCCTACACCACAGCCACAGCCATGCGGGATCCAAGCTGCATCTATGGCCACAGCTCATGGCAACACCAGATCCTTAACCCACTGATCGAGGCCAGGGATTGAATCCATGTCCTCATGGATTCTAGTCGGGTTCTTAATCTGAGCCACCATGGAAACCCCTGTTTTCATATTCTTTTTTTTTTTTTTTGGTCTTTTTGCCTTTTCTAGGGCTGCTCCCGTGACATATGGAGGTTCCCAGGCCAGGGGTTGAATTGGAGCTCTAGCTGCTGGCCGACACCACAGCCACAGCAACGCGTGATCCAAGCCGCTTCTGCTACCTATACCACAGCTCACGGCAACACTGGATCCTTAACCCACTGAGCCGGGCCAGGGATCGAACCCGCAACCTTGTGGTTCCCAGTCGGATTCATTAACCACTGTGCCACAACGGGAACTCCTGTTTTCATATTCTTAGACCTTCTTTGTCTCTCCTTAGTAACTTTCACCCATGGACATAGGTCCCATTTTTTTTTTTTAATGGTTACACACACAAAAAATAGCTTAGTGGTTAAGAACATGGGACCTGGAGTCTGGGTTTAATCCTGACACTGCCACTTAAAGTTATGTGGTCCTGGCCGTGTTATGGCACCTCTCTCTCTGAGCCTCCATTTCCGCATCTGTAAAATGGGAGATAATAAGCTGCCTGCCTCATTAAGCCCCCTGTAAAGATCCAGCACATCTACACATAGTAAGTGCTTAAGAAATACTAGTAATTCTTAACATGGTTCTTGATATTCAAACTTCGCTTCCTCTGAGTCTTCTTTTCTTTTCTATTTTTTTTATTGCTTAACGAATTTTATTACAGTTACAGGTGTACAACAATCATCACAACCAATTTTTACAGCATTTCCATCCCAAACCCTCAGTGCATCCCCTCAACCCCCCAACCTGTCTCCTTTGGAAACCATAAGCTTTTCAACGTCTGGGAGTCAGCATCTGTTCTGCAAAGAAGTTCATTCCGTCCTTTTTTCTGATTCCACATGTCAGTGAAAGCATTTGATGTTGGCCTCTCATTGTCTGATGGACTTCAGGTAGCATGATAATCTCTAGGTCCATCCATGTTGCTACAAATGCCAGTATTTTGTTCCTTTTAACGGCTGAGTAATATTCCATTGTGTATATGTACCACATCTTCTTGATCCACTCCTCTGTTGATGGACATTTAGGTTATTTCCCTGTCTTGGCTATTGCCAATAGTGCTGCAATGAACATCGGAGTACCTGTGTCTTTTTTGAGTCATGGTTTTCTCCGAGTAGATGCCCAGGAGTGGGAGTCTTCTTTTCTCATCAGACTCACTTTCGAATCCTTTGCCTGACCTGGTTGCTCTGCTGTGGGCATGTCTGAGTGTGTCAGTGTCTGATCATGGTCAACCAGGTGGTCCAGCCATGCTAAGATTTCATACTAATGTTAAGAGCATCCTTGAATAAATAAGAGCTTTGGATTCACTAGGACGCATACTAATCAATTGGTATGCCTTTTCTCATTTACCTCTTTCTGTTCGCCTCTTTCCTTCATCCATCATATTTATTAGGATGTGCTATGATAAGCAAAGAAAACCTCCCCACGAAAAGCTTGGAGCGGAGAAGTTCCCATTGTGGCTAAGTGGAAACGAACCCGACTAGTATCCATGAGGATGCAGGTTTGATCCCTGGCCCCGCTCAGTGGGTTAAGGATCCGGTACTGCGGTGAGCTTGGGGTAGGCTGCAGACAGCTCAGATCCTGTGTTGCTGTGGCTGTGGTGTTGGCCGGTAGCTGCAGCTCAGATTGGACCCCTCGCCTGGGAACTTCCATGTGCCACAGCTGTGGCCCTAAAAAGAAAAAGACTGAATTAGAGGCAACCAGGAAGAGAGGAGGGTTTGAAGCTGCGAAGTGGAAAAAAAAAAAAGCTCAGAGAGGGAGAGCTGCTGTGTACAGTAGTGCAGGGTGTGCACTGCACAACTGTGTGCAGCAGCCTTGCAAGAGAAGTTCAGTAACTTGCTGGAGGTCAGACATTTCATAGAGCTGGCCATCAAACTCCAGTTGGCCTGAAGCTAATGTACTTAACCACTAGCTGTGGAGCTTCCAGCTTGGCCAGGTTTCAAATCCCATCCCTTCTCCTGCACTGTTCTGCCTCCTGCCTTCCCCCCCACTTTTGAAGTCATCATCTGGAGATATTGGTTATAAAGCATCCTGGAAATAAATCTCCATCTCAGATCATCCAATAGGGCACACAAACCCCTTATCTCTGTGTGGAAATCGGGATTTTTCTGTAGCTAATTGAGCACCACGCATTCCTTGTATCCCTTAATGACCTGAGAGGGAAGATGACATAGTTGGATGGATCTAGATTTAACGCCCAGGACCACTGCTTGCCTTGGGTAAGCCACTTGATCGCTCTGAGTCTCAGTTTGCCCTTCTGTGAAATGGGGCTGACGAGAGTACTTCCCCTGCAGGGTTGTTGTGATGAGATAATCCAGGTAAAGTGCTCAGCACAGTACCTGGGATGTGGCAGCTGCTGTGATCATGACCCTCTTGGTTCTAACTGGGGTGGGGCTTCAGTGGTGGCCCCCCAACACTGGCCCTTTACCAGCTTCCCTTATCTTCTCACACAGGCTGGGGCTGCTGGTTTGTTTCTATGATGACCTGGAGTTGCTGGATGCTGCCGTGGCCCAAGTCCTCCTTCACCAGATGATCAAGTGCAGCCACCTAAGGGGCTTCCAGGCTGAGGTTCAGAAGGTGCTGAAGAGCTACGGGGCCCCGGAGCCCTGGCCTCAGTTTCCCTAGCCGGAGAAATGGGGGAGAATAGTCTTGCCTGCCCTTCGAGAGAACACATGCAGGATTAATCAGGATCTAAGTCCAGCCACAGCAGATGGTATCTCAGACCCTAGGATGAGCTTAAACTGGGAAGTCACAGCGAAAAGAAACAAACAAACAAACAAAAAAGCTGGACTAGATCCAAATTCAGAGTGGCCACCTCAAACTTAAATATGCCTGGGGGAGTTCCCGTCGTGGCGCAGTGGTTAACGGATCCGACTAGGAACCACGAGGTTGCGGGTTCGGTCCCTGGCCTTGCTCAGTGGGTTAAGGATCCGGCGTTGCCGTGAGCTGTGGTGTAGGTCGCAGACGTGGCTCGGATCCCGCGTTGCTGTGGCTCTAGCGTAGGCCAGCGGCTACAGCTCCTATTTGACCCCTAGCCTGGGAACCTCCATATGCCGCGGGAGCGGCCCAAAGAAATGGCAAAAAGACAAAAAAAAAAAAAAAAAAGAAAAATAAATGTGCCTAGGATTGTTTGGGAATCTTAAATGCAGCTTTGAGGGCTGGATGAGGCCTGAGAGGCGGCATTTCTAATAAGCTTCCAGGTGATGCTGAAGCTGCTGGTCTGGTGACTATGCTTCTCAAACCCGGTTCTACCTTAATGACACACCCCTCCCGCAGGCTCCGCCCCCCAGAGATGCTCATTATTGGTCTGGGGTGTGGCCTGGGTGTGGGAGGTTCTTCAGATGATTCCAGTGCAGCCAGAATGGAAAGCACCGAATTAGAGTAAATTTATTGAGTTCCTAGGCCAGAGGTTTGGACACATTGGCTCATCAAGACTTTCTCATTTCCTTCCTCCCTCCATCTCTCTTTCCTGTCTTCCCTTAAAGTCTTTTTTTTTTTTTGTCTTTTCTAGGGCTGCTCCCACGGCATATGGAGATTCCCAGGCTAGGGGTCGAATCGGAGCTGTAGCCACCGGCCTACGCCAGAGCCACAGCAACGCGGGATCCGAGCCGCGTCTGCAACCTACACCACAGCTCACGGCAACACCGGATCCTTAACCCACTGAGCAAGGCCAGGGACCAACCCTGCAACCTCATGGTTCCTAGTTGGATTCATTAACCACTGAGCCATGACGGGAACTCAATTCCCTCAAAGCCTCAATTCTGCTCGGTTTCTTCCACTTCTTTTTGAATTTCTTAAATTTTTTTTTTTTCTTTTTGCTGCCACACCTGGGACATATAGACGTTTCCGGGCTAGGGGTCGAGTTGGAGCTGCAGCTGCCAGCTTACACTGCAGCCACCACAGAACTGAGCCATATCTGCCACCTACACTGCAGTTCGTGGCAACCCTGGATACTTAACCCACTGAATGAGGCCAGGGATTGAATCTGTTTCCTCACCGAGACAATGTTGGGTCCTTAAGCTGCTGAACCACAATGGGAACTCCCACATTTTTTTTTTAATTGAAAAGATGACATGAGAGCAATCTTCAAGAAAAATTTGATAATATCGTCAATAATTTTTCACACATCATAAAATCCTCCACCCCATTTGGTATTTGACACAGAGCCATTGTCTTGGTCGGCGCCTAGTTTTGTTTTTCAGGAAAAGAATCCTTCTAAGCAAGCGCAAGCAAAAATAAGAAACTAAATGCCTTTGAAGGACGCTGTGACCAAGAAGAAAGTCAGATACAATTAGATATGAGAGACCCCTTTGGGTCATTTAGATCAGTTCTCAAACCTGAGGGTGCATCAGAATCATCTGGAAGGCTTGTTAAAAACACCTAAAATACCCACAACCAGAGCCTCTGACTGGGGAGGGCTGGGGTGGAGCCTGAGAACCTGCATTTCTAAGAGCTTCCCCGGTGATGCTGATACTACTGGTCAAGGACCTCACTTTGGGGACCCCTGCTCTGGGCCTTTGGAAGAGATGGAAACGGAGTTCCAGGGACGAGACACGGTTGAATTTGAAGAAAACCAGGGGCGATGCCCGCTGTTTCTTTCGCTTTACTCTGCTGCCTCCCAGTGGCCATTTCAGTATCATCAGGAACACTTGTGCACGTGTCAGTCAAGGCTAGGTTTATTGTGCTTACAAATTCAGGTGTTAAAACAAGAACCCTTCTCGTTTTTTGGTGCAGAGGTCCTGCTACAATAGATGAGTTGATCACCTTCTTTAATGGAAGCAGCTGGGAAACACACTTGATTATAACTAGACAGGCGTGTTCTAAAAAATAATTCAGGGGATCGCAGGAACATGAAAACCGTGTGAGAGAGAATTTTAAATGAAAAATATAGAGCAGAAAATGGCACTTCTGTTCGTCTTACAGCTACGTTAAGACTGCACACCATGGTTTATTTATAAAGGCAAAAGAAGTCCTGGAAACATATACACCCAATTACTAAGCATAGTAATTTTTTTGAGGTGAGGTTTGTTTTTGTGTTTTTTTAGGAGACTTTCACCTTCCTGTTACTGTTGAGAATTATCTTTACCCAAATTATATATATTTACGTTTGCTTTTTTAGGGCTGCACCTGCAGCATATGGAGGTTCTCAGGCTAGGGGTTGAATTGGAGCTACAGCTGCCAGCCTATGTCACAGACACAGCATCTTGGTTCCGAGCTGTGTCTGCAACCTACACCACAACTCATGGCAACGCCGGATCCCAAACCCACTGACCAAAGCCAGGGATCAAACCCGAAACCTCATGGTTACTAGTCAGATTTGTTTCTGCTGCGCCACAACGGGAACTCCCAGATTATATATTGTTATGAAAGCCCCCTCCCCCGCCTATCTCATGAAGGAAAAACAGCCCTATAGACAGGATATAGAATTCAAGGTCACAAAAAGAAAATAGATGCTATAGGACTGTGGTGGAATTACAAGTGAAATGAATAGAATTTCCTTCTGCCATGCTTTAAGGTTGATTTAATAAATTCATATTGAAATGAAGCCCAAGGTGCTTTTGTGGCATATGAAGGTCATGGCCAGAGGAGGTGGCATTCTCTGTGGAGTGACCCATGATCTGGGCTAGGCAGGAGTCCCTCTCCTTTTGACTGGGGACGGTGGGGCCAGGGTGCACCCTGGGGGTCAGAAGGAACCCCTGTCCTGCTTGCTCATTGCAGCTTGTCCTCCTTCTAGCTCAAAGCTGACCTCCTGGAAATTGCCACTGAAAACCAGACCCTCAACGAGACTCTGGGCTCTTTGTCGGATGCAGTTGTGGGCTTGACCCACAGTCAGCTGGAATCCCTCTCCCCCGAGGCTGTGCATGGCGCCATCTCAACCCTCAACCAGGTCTCAGGCTGGGCCAAGAGCCAAGTCATCCTCTTGTCTGCCAAATACCTGGCCCACGAGAAGGTCAGTTGGAGCTTTGAACTCTATTTTAATGCCCTGAGGCCCAAGGACTGGTTATACTCACTCAGCAGGGGCAGCCAATCGGTAAGAAGATAGCATGGGAGTACCAGCTCAATGAGTGTTGGCTATGGCTCAGTTAATCATTTCATCTTCCCAACAACCCTATGAGGTCCGTGGTGTTATAACATTCATGTCCCACCTCATTTATGTGAGGTGCAGAGCATAGAAGGGAATTGCCACGGCCACACAAAAGAAAAGAGCTGAGATCGAGCCCAGGCATCTGGCTTCAGAGCCTGCTTGCTTCACATCCAAGGTAACTACCTCCATCATGGCGCCATGACCATGGCTCACCCATTCTTACATCCTGGTGGCTCAGCCGGTTAAGAATCCAACTAGCATCCAGGAGGATTCGAGTTGGATCCCTGGCCTTGCTCAGTGGGTTAAGGAACCAGGGTGGCCACAAGCTGTGGCAGAGGTTGCAGATGCAGTGCAGATCCTGTGTTGCTGTGGCTGTGGTGTAGGCCTCAGCTGAAGGTCTGATTCAGTCCTTAGCCTAGGAAATTCCACCTGCTGCAGGTGTGGCCCTAAAAAGGAAAAAAATAAAAAAGATGGCAGCCAACATTCTCAATCATCGGTTGACATGCATGCGTAAGGTTTATCCTCCAAATCCAACAAACAGGCAGCTATTGGCCAGACTTCAGGTCAAGTTTGGCTGCTACATTTGAGCCCCTGGTATTAGCACACCTGATCCCAGGAATGTAAGCGATATAAGAAATCCGACTTAGGAGTTCCCGTCGTGGTGCAGTGGTTAACGAATCCGACTAGGAACCATGAGGTTGCGGGTTCGGTCCCTGCCCTTGCTCAGTGGGTTAAGGATCCGGCGTTGCCGTGAGCTGTGGTGTAGGTTGCAGATCTAGATTTTTATGGGATTTATAATGATTTTTTTGAGGGGGCCACGCCCAAGGCATGTGGAAGTTCCAGGGCCAGGGATCGAACTCGCGTTGCAGTTGTACCTGTGCCATTGCTGTGGCAACGCTGGATCCTTAACCCACGGCATAGCAAGGGAACTTCTGGGATTCCTTCAATTTTTTTAATCTATCAGCTAGTTCAAATTAAACAGTAAAAGTCCATTGCGGAGTCAGTGGTGGCGCCTGGGTCAATTTATGATCGTTCTATGCGGCCTTGGATAAGCACAGTAACTTGCCCAGCGGCACCCAGGGCATGCAGAAGGTCCTGGGCCAGGGATCAAACCCGAGCCACAGGAGTGACCTGAGCCACAGCAGTGACCACATTAAATTCTTAAGCACTTGGCCACCAGGGAACTCCTTAACTCTCTTGCTTGATGGCAGGAAGGAGAGTCTGGGAGGGTGGCTTGTGTCTTGGTCACTATGGTGCCCAGCTCCCATCCCGATACCCAGCCTGCAGGGAGTCTTAACAAATGCCCACAAGGCGGGGAGCAGGAGCTGGGCATCACCTTCCTCTTGGCTGGTGCCCCCAGGTGCTGTCCTTCCACAATGCCAGCCAGATGGGAGTGCTGCTGGCCGGGGTCAGCACCCAGGCCCTCCACGCTATGGACCGCAGGGACCTCTCGCAGGTCCTGAGAAGCACCATCGCCCTGCACATGTCTGACTTGTCGCCTGCCCAGCAGCACGGTGTCCTGAGCAAGGTGAGAGGAAGAAGTCTGGTCCCCAGCCACGGGGACCACGGAGGGTGGGGTTTGGGGGCTTTGCGTGTGGCCTGTGTCTTTGTCTTTGGATGGGGTTGTTCTGAGCCTGAAGAATGCCTTCCGATGTCCACCTACCCTCCTTTCCAGAAGGAGCCTCCGGGGTGGTGCCGAATTCTTTCTAGACTCTGCTACTCTTTCCAGCCATTCAAATCTGGAAGACGTTTCTTCAGTTAGACCTCTTGCTGTAATAAGAAGTTTTTCTTTTCTTTCTTTTTTAATTAATTAATTAATTAATTAATTAATTTATGGCTACACCCATGGCGTATGGAAGTTCCTGGGGTCAGGGATTGAATCCGAGTGGCAGCTGTGACCTACACCACAGCTTCAGCAATGCCTGATCCTTTAACCCACTGCGCTGGGCTGGGGATGGAACCTAGGCCTCCACAATGACCTGAGCTGCTGCAGTCAGATTCTTAACCCACAGCACCACAGCGGAAACTCCCAGAAGTTTGTTTTTCAAGTGTAAAAGTGAATCCTGAGCTTCTCCTAGTGCTTCTGAAAGCCCCCCCTCCATGCTCTGAATCCACATCCGTGTCTTCTATCTCACTTGCAGTGGGCTTCTGGGCATCGATCAGACTTGCTGTGTCCAACTGTTAAGAAGCCAAACTGCAGAGTTCCTGTCCTAGCTCAGTAGAAACAAATCTGACTGATATCCATGAGGATGCAAGTTCGATTCGTGGCCTCGCTCAGTGGGTTAAGGATCTGGTGTTGCCATGAGCCGTGGTGTAGGTTGCAGACGCGGATCAGATCCATTGCTGTGGCTGCGATGTGGGCTGGCAGCTCCAGCTCCAGTTCGACCCCTAGCCTGGGAACTTCCATATGCCGTGGGTGCGGCTCTAAAAACACCAAAAAAAAAAAAAAAAAAAAAAAAAGAAAGAAAGAAAGAAAAAAAAAAAAGAAACCAAACCCAAGGGTTTGGCTTAAAATACCAACTTGCAGACAGCTGGAGCATCTATAGTTAAGTTAAAGACTGTGGATTTCTTGAATCGCACGTGCCAAATCTCAGTCAATTACTCATTTAACCCCTTTTTGTTTGTGTTTTTAAGCCTGTAAAGTGGGGATAGGGATTGGCCTCACCTCACTGGATTGCCGAGCAGACCTGGTGGATTTTCTTGCCACAGCGTCTGTCGCTCACCCAACGCTTGATACGCCTTCTGCAAGGTCGTTATTACGTTTCTCTTCACTTTTGGCAGGTGATGGAAGCAGGAGGCACAGATTCCAGCATTGCGGACATACAAGGGGCTTTCTTTAAGGAAGTGTCTCTCTTCGATTTACGGAGGGAACCTGGATTCAACGCCTCGGTCCTGAAGGAGAAGGAGCTTCGGCGGAGTCAGGTACGACCACGAAGCCCAGAGGCCGTGCCTGGGTTTCTGACTGTCTTGTGAGACGAGACCTCAGCGTGCATTCGGGTGCTGCCGTTTGTTCACTTTGGGGTCACTTTTCCTCCTGTTACCAAGGGCAAGTTCACATGCCCCATGCTTAGTGAGGTCAATTTGGAGTTTGAAGCCGAGAAAGGTTTAGTGTGCAGCCATGCAAGGGGACAGAGGCCTCGTGCCCCCCAAACCCCAAGCTCCTGGAAAGTTTTCAGCAAATCATGTTTGAAGGCAAGGTGAGGGAGGGGGCATGGTTGGTTGTTGCAAACTTTTCAGTGTGAGAATCCTTTGTTCTTGCAGCTGTCTACACAGGTCAGGTCACAGGGTTTCTGTAAACCTCCCCAAATACAAATGTTATTCTCTGTTCGGCAACTTTTTATTGCTATGTGAAAGGAAAAGTGTTACACTCTTAAAGGTCAGAGCCTTGAGAATGGGCTCTCCTATATATTTCAGGCTGCAGGCAACATTACAAAAGGTTTTTTTGGTCTGTATAGGGCCGTACCCATGGCATGTGGAGGTTCCCAGAGTAGGGGTCAAATCGGAGCCGGAGCCGTTGGCCTACGCCACAGCCACAGTGACACCAGATCCGAGTCGTGTCTGCAACATACACCACAGCTCATGACAATGCCAGATCCTTAACCCACTGAGCGAGGCCAGGGATGGAACCTGCTTCCTCATGGATACTAGTTAGATGCGTTTCTGGTGAGCCATGATGGGAGTGCCCCCGCAATTTTTTTAATTGAAGTATTGTTGATTTATAATGTGGTGTTAATTTCTGCTATACAGCAAAGTGACTCATATATATATATATATATATATATATATATATATATACACACAATCTGAAAAAGTATATGCACATATACTTTTGATATATACTTTTCCAGATTTTTTTCCATTATGGTTTATTACAAGATATTGAATATAATTCCCTGTGTTATGCAGTAGGACCTTGTGTTTATCCATCCTATATATATAATAGCATGGAGTTTGCTGGTGGCTCAGCGGGTTAAGGGTCTAGTGTTATCACTACTGTGGCGTGGGTTTGATCCCTGGCCTGGGAACTTCCACATGCTGCAGGCACGGCCAAAACAAAAAACAAAAACAAACCCCCCAAATCCCAAAAGCTTGCTTCTGCTAGTCCCCAACTTTTAATCTTCTTCCACTTCTTCCCTTCTCCTCTGGCAACCACAGGTCTGTTCTCTTTGTTTCATAGATATGTTGATTTGTGCTGTATTTTAGATTTCATGTGTAAGTGATATAATACGGTATTTGTTTTTCTCTTTCTTTCTTTCTTTCTTTCTTTTTTTTTTTGTCTTCTGTCTTTTTAGGGCTGCACCCACGGCATATGGAGGTTCCCAGACTAGGGGTCCAATCAGAGCTACAGCTGCTGGCCTACCCTCCAGCCACAGCCATGCCAGATCCGAGTCACGTTGTGACCTACACCACAGCTCACGGCAACGCTGGATCCTTAACCCACTGACTGAGGCCAGGGATCGAACCTGGGTCCTCATGGATAGGATTTGTTACCTCTGAACCATGATGGGAACTCCACACCACATCTTCTTTATTCATCTGTGTTTTTTTAATTACTCAAATGAATTTATCACATCTGTAGTTGTATAATGACTTTTTTTTTTATACTTATTTCCCCAATTCAGTTTTTTTCCTACTGTACAGCTATTCATCTGTTGATGGACATTTAGGTTGTTTCCATGCCTTGGCTATTGTAAATCGTGCTTCTGTGAACATGGTGCATATGTCTCTTCAAATTAGACTTTTATGTAGGTATATGTATAGGCAACATTCTGTTTTTTTTTTTTTTTTTTTTTTTTTCTTTTTGCCTTTTCTAGGGCCACACCCATGGCACATGGAGATTCCCAGGCTAGGGGTCGAATGGAGCTGTAGCCTCGGGCCTCCGCCAGCCAGAGCCTCAGCAACTCAGGATCCAAGCTGCGTCTGCAACCTACACCACTGCTCAAGGCAACGCCAGATCCTTCACCCACTGAGCAGGGCCAGGGATGGAACCCGCAACCTCATGGTTCCTAGTCAGATTCGTTAACCCCTGAGCCACAACGGGAACTGCTAGGCAACATTCTTAACGCAGAGCAAATTGATGGAATACAAAGATTAAAGAAATGGGTCTTTTTTCATGAAGTCTGATTTGATCTTTCCTATTACACTCCCACAGCCTCCGTTTTCTTCTGTGCAAAATGGGGGTTATTTCTCCTAAGAATAATGCTGGGCAGCGTGCTGTACATAAAAGCCAGTATTACCTGTGTTACAAAATGCTGCCAGCACAGGGGCTGCCTGGGGAAGGTTGTGCTGCGGTGACCGATTTGCTCCTTGGAACTTTCCCGGCCTTGATTGCATTCCTTCCTTCCTCCACGTTCATGGAGCCCCTGCCCACCAGGTGTCAGGCGCTGTACATGGTGCTGGGGACACAGAAGTGACCCAAACAAAGGGAAATCCAGGCGTTCCCATTGTGGTGCGGCGGAAACGAATCCGACTAGGAACCATGAGGTTGTGGGTTCGATCCCTGGCCTCGATCAAGGCATTAAGGATCTAGCGTGGCCACGAGCTGTGGTGTAGGTCGGAGATGTGGCTCAGATCCTGAGTGCCTTTGCTGGAGGCCGGCAGATGTAGCTCCGATTGGACCTCTAGCCTGGGAACCTCCATATGCTGCGGGTGAGGCCCTAAAAAGAAAAGAAAAAAAAAAAAAGAAAAAGAAAAGGAAATCCATGTCCTCATGGAGCTTCCAGCCTCAAGAGGGAGACAGAAAACGGAAGATTAGCCATTAAATATGTGCTCTGTTAGATGCCGGATGATGATGAGAGCTGAGAATATAAACCAGGGGAGCAAGCAGGTGTTTTAGGGGGTGGGACATGAGCTAATGTAGGCAGGTGACCTCGCAGAGCTCAGAGGGGTTGTGGAGGGGCCTCTATGAGGACTGTCTTCCACTCCTGGGCAAGAAGGGGAGCTTAGGGGAGGGGGGGCCCGAGAAGGGACACCATCTGACGTTTGCTTTCAAAGAATCACTTGGCTGCTGCTTGGGATCGGAACTAAGGAGAATAGGGCGGAAACAAAGGCCCAGTTAGGAGGCTACTGCATAATCCAGGCAAGAGGCAACAGTGGCTCAGGGTGGGTGGTGGCAATGCAGGTGGTGACCTATGGTCAGATTGTGGTCAGATTCTAAAAGAAAAAAGTTTTTTTTTTTTTTTTAAGATTATTATTTTTTTTGTATTTTAGGGCTGCATCTGAAGCATATGGAGTTCCCAGGCTAGGGGTCCTATCGGAGCTACAGCCTACACCAGAGCCACAGCGATGCCAGATCCAAGCCACGTTTGCAATCTACACCCCAGCTCACGGCAATGCCGGAACCTTAACCCACTGAGTGAGGCCAGGGATCGAACCCGCAACCTCATGGTTCCTAGTCGGATTTGCTTCCCCTGCGCCATGATGGGAGCTCCTAGATTTTTAAAAAATTTTCTTTTTTTTATGGCTGCACCCACAGCATATGGAAGTTCCTGGACCAGGGATCGAATCTGAGCTGCAGCTGTGACCTGTATTGCAGCTGCGGCAATGGCAGATCCTTTAACCCACTGCACCAGCTGGGGACTGAACACGCATTCTCATAGAGACAGCATCGGGTCCTTAACCCACTGAGCCACAAGGGGAACTCTCTGCAGTTGGATTCTTAGCTCAGTGTACCACGGGCAGAAACTCCCAAAGGTCGGATTTTGGAAGTTAGCAGTGATAGAACTGGCTGTCAGGTTGGAGGTGGCTGTGAAAGAAAGAGACATCCAGGCTGATGTTCCAATGAGTTATTGCTGGTTACACACCACCTCCAGATTCACGGGGGCGGGGTAACAATTATTTTATGATTTCCTTGCATGGTTCCCCAGGCTCCTGCTTAGGGTGGTTCATGGAGTTGGTGTCAGGTGGTGGCTGGGACTGGAGTCACCTAAAGGCTCCCTCATGTGTCTGACACCTGAGCTGGGGAGAGACGAACGACGGGCAGTGTGTCTGTTTGTATGTAGATGGGTGAATGGTGGCCCCCAAAGGATATGTCTACCCATTACCTCTGAGTGGTGATGAGACCTTACCTGGAAAAAAAGATCTTGGCAGATTTAATTCAGTAAAGGATATCAAGACATGATTATCTTGCTTATCTGAGTGGGTCCTAAAGCCTGGGATGAGTGTCTTTAAAAGAGGAAAAGACCAGGAGTTCCCATCGTGGTGCATCACAAACAAATCCAACTAGGAACCATGAGGTTGCAGGTTCCACCCCTGACCTCGCTCAGTGGGTTAAGGATCCGGCGTTGCTATGAGCTGTGGTGTAGGTCAAAGACACAGCTCGGATTTGGTGTTGCTGTGCTGTGGTGTAGGCTGGTGGCTGTAACTTCAATTAGATCCCTAGCCTGGGAGCCTCCAGGTGCAGCCCTAAAAAGACAAAAGACCCCCCCCCCAAAAGAGGAAAGAACAGAGTTCCCACTGTGACTCAGTAGGTTAAGGACCTGACATAGTGTCCATGGAGATATGTGTTCGATCCCTACCTTAGCTCAGTGGGTTAAGGATCTGGTGTTGCCGTGAGCTGCAACATAGGTAGAACCTGTGGCTTGGGTCTGGTGTTGCGTGGCTGTGGCATAGCTTGAAGCTGCAGCTCTGATTCAACCCCTAGCCTGGGAACTTCCATATGCCATAAGTGTAGCCATTAAAAGAAAAAAAAAAAAAAAAAAAAAAAAAAGGAAAAGGAAAGACAGAAAGAAAAAAAAAAAAGAAGAAAAAGAGAGAAGACCTGGAGAGCAGAAGAGAAGGCTGATTTGAAACACACCAAGGAGCAGAGCATGTGAAGATGGAGGCAGAGCCTGGAATGAGGCAGTCAACAAGCCAAGGAGAAGCCACCAAAAGCTGGAAGAGCTGGGGAAGGATTCTCCCTTCGAGCCTTTGGAGAGAATGAATTTCCATTGTTTTAAGTCACCAGGTTTGTGGTAGTTTGGCACAGCTCTTCTAAGAATCCAATACGCTCCAGAATGGTGGCTTTGGGTGGCTGGCCTTGTATGGCTAGTTAGGGCTCTCAAGACGTGTATTCTGAGAAAGAGCCACGAGGAGCTGTGTCGCCTTTGGTGATCTTGCCTTAGATGTCACATAGCATCACTCCTGCTGCACTCTGTTGAGGCAGTCACAAATGCCCCCCTCCTGCTTTAAGCAGATACCACCTCTTGAGGGGAGTGGTTCTGGAAGGTTCTAGAAGAGCACATTGGACGGAAAATACGTGGCCGAGTTGGAAACCATGTCCTGCCACAGATGCCTTCAAAGTAGCTTTGTCTCAGCAGCTGAGTTGATGGAGTTGCCATTTCCTGAGATGACGGGAGGGCCCTGGAACTTGATCTGAGACAGGCTGGGACCTGGGACCTCGGACCCTTTACTGCCATGCTTACACCTGGACACATTGTGAACAATAAGATACAAGAAGGCCAACACCCAGCTGCCACTTCTGAGGTGCCTGGAGCAAAAGCGGGGTACGGCACACGATCCCTGCACACAGCACCCCCAAAGGGTGGGCAGACCACCCAAAACATTCCTTCTGCCCAACCCTTGCTCCCCCCGACCCCCGCCCCAGGAAAGTGAGCAAAGGAAACTGACTTGATTTTTTTTTGCTCCCTCAGGCGGCAGCTCGAGTCTCCATAAATCCTTGTCTGAACTTCTTGTCTGGCCTCTTATCAATTTCTATTGATCAAAGAGACAGAGAACCCGGGGTGGTAAACTCATTTGCTCCAACGGTGCCTGTGTGAGGTTATTTTTAGTCTCTTACAATTTCTTTGTATTCTGTTGCTCGTGGAGATGTTGGTCTAGGAGCAAGCACTGCCATAAAGGGTCCCAGGTCCCAGTCCCAACCTGTCTCTGATCCTATGCCTGAGGGAATCTCCGGGGTCGCACACAGAGCATCTGCAGCTTACCTTCCCTGCTGCTCCTTTCTCCAGGGTTCAGCTGCCACCTCACAGATGCCTCCGCCTAACGCCAGCTCGTAATTTATTTAGGGAATTATGTTGACATTTCTGTGGCTATAAAATAGATGAATGTCATATATATATTTGTCTTTTTAGAGTCATGCACCCACGGCATATGGAAGTTCCCAGGCTAGGGGTTGCATCAGAGGTGTATCTGCAGAGCTGCGTCACGGCCACAGCAACTCAGGATCCGAGCTGCATCTGTGAGCTACGTCACAGCTCATGGCAACGCCAGATCCTTAACCCACTGAGCGAGGCCAGGGATCAAACCCGTGTCCTCATGGATACTAGTTGGGTTTGTTACCGCTGAGTCATGATGGGAACTCCACTCCAGTGAATGTCATATTTGATCATGTTTGCAAGTTAGGTGTTCTGTTAAATTGTGTTTCTTGAAACCCCCCCCCCAGCACCCCTACCCCTGCTGCCTACTAGGTTTTGTTTGCCTAGAGTCCCCCCAGGGACAGTTTCGGGGGTGGTGCTCCTGTGAGCAAGAGTTACTTTGTTGATGGAATGTTCTAGCTCCTCCTGGGCTATTCATCCATCTAGTTCACTTCCTGGGATGCAAGTGTGTTCAGGACAGCAGGTGACACAGGAGTTAGAAGGGATCCTCTCCTGGGCATCGGCTTCTTGGAGCACAGGCAGTAAACCTCCAGCCTTGCTGCCCTGGCTTTGCTCCTCATTCACCTCCTGGACACCTGGGACCCCCTGGGGAGGTGGGAGGCATGGGCTCTACGGTTCTCTGACACGGGTTCCAATCCCAGCTCTGCTGCTTAGCCATGGTGTCGTCCGTCCTGGTAACTAACAAAGCCTCCATCTTTCCATCTGTCAAACGGGATTGGAGGACCTCGCGGCGCTGGGCGCACACATAGCGCTTGCTCCATCAGCGAGGCCATCCTTCTCTTCCCTCAGGCTTTGTTCCTGTTGGAGCTTCTGTCCAAGACAACCGGGAGGCTGGAGGAGCTCCTGAGGTGAGCCTGGGGCTGACGAGCCCTTCCGTGGAGCCGCTTTTCCCCGGAGGGAGAGCTGCCAGTCCTGCCCGCAGCTTGGGTCAGATTCGATCTGTCTTCTTGGCTCCCTCTTTCCTCTCTCTCCCCCACCCGTGTCTTCCCCTGAATCCCCTGTTTTGTTTTCTAGTGCAGGGCAGCTGATCAAAGGTGTCATGTGTTCCCACGTGGATGCCATGAGCGCAGACTCCTTTCTGGCTCATTTCCAGTATTTTGAGAAAAACTTCGCTTTGCTGTCACCATATCAGGTACTGTCGAAGCACTGCCCGGCTTCTAATTCTCTCTCCTGATTCCGGTCGCTGGGTCGATTAGCTGCGGCGTCTTAAGATACTTGTGCCGGGATTATGATGCCAACGATGACATGGGCCACATATTGAGCCAGCGTTTCTCCAAGTTCTTTTTTTAAAAGCTCCCCATACCGAGTTCCCATTGTGGCTCCGTGGGTTAAGACCCTGACTCGTATCCGTGAGGATGAAGGTTCGATCCCTGGCCTCGCGTTGGTGACTGAAGGATCCGGTGTTGTGGCACGCTGTGGCATTGGTCACAGATGTGGCTCGGATCCATACCGGTGTCCCTACAGCAGAGTTTCAGCAGATTGGCTATTCTCTACTCAGTTTTGAACCTTAAAATACAGTTGGAAGGGCTACCATTTTTCATGTTCACAATTGTATTCTCCTGGGACTGCAGGTCACACCCTCATCTAACCTTCCTGTCTTTTCCATCAAATGGAATGGAAACAATACTCTAGGAGCCTTTGCTTTTCCATTTAGAACTTCACGTCCCAAACCATTAAGGAGACTCTTTAACCCTTTGGGGGGACCAGAGGCAGTAACTGACTTCTCACTCTAATTTGTTTTTTTTTTTTGTCCTTTTAGGGCTGCACCTGTAGCACATGGAGGTTCCCAGGCTAGGGGTCGAATTGGAGCAGGACTGCCGGCCTACACCACAGCCACAGCAATGCGAGATCTGAGGCATGTCTGCAACCTACACCACAACTCATGGCAATGCCAGATCCTTTAACCCACGGAGCAAGGCCAGGGATCGAACCTGTGTCCTCATGGATGCTAGTCAGATTTGTTTCCGCTGAGCCATGATGGGAACTCCTCACCCTATTTAATTAAGTAAAGCAGGCCTTGGGAGCAGCGTTTGGAGTACAGACTGTGGGCTGTGCAGAGCCTTGAGAGGGTGAGCAGGTGTCAGATTAGACTCTGGCCTTGTGCATTTCTAGAGCAGAATGAAAAATTTCCAAACAATGCATTTTCTTCCTGAGGGCCAGGCTGGGTAAAACTGAGTATAAATAATCCTTTGTGATCATTAAAGGAATATGCACATTTTTTTTTTTTTCCTATTTGGCTGCCCTGCGGCATATGGAGTTCCCAGGCTAGGGATTAGATCTGAGCTGCCATCACCACCTAAGCTGCAGCTGCTGCACTGCGGGAGCCCTAACCAGGCCAGGGATCAAACCTGTGTCCCAGTGCTCCCAAGAGGCTGCAGATCCGGTTGGTTGCACCACAGTGGAAACTCAGAAATATGCCTTTTTTTTTTTTTTTTTTTTTTTTTTTTTTTTGCTTTTTAGGGCCGCATCCATGGCATATAGAAGTTCCCAGGCTAGGGGTTGCATCGGACCTACAGCCACCCGCCTACATCACAGCCACAGCAATGTGGGATCCGAGCCGAGTCTGTGACCTACACCACAGCTCACGATGACACCGGATCCTTTGACCCACTGAGCGAGGCCAGGGATCAAACCCAAATCCTCATGGATACTAGTCGGATTCATTTCTGCTGAGCCACAACAGGAACTCCAAAACATGCACCTTTTTAACGAAGCCCTGTCCTTCCCTCGGGTTGTTCATTCTATCAGTGCTTCTCAAACTCAAGCTCGCATCAGCATTGCCTGGAAGCCTTGTCCACTGAGTGTAACATTTTGGCTTTGCTGGATGAATAAGTTGCGGAGCTGTGCTCTATCGCCTAGTGCCTGCAGTTAGCAATGTGGTATCCAGAGGTTGTTCAGAGGGTTGCTCTCAAGTTATGTGCTCTTTCCACAAACACAAAAGCAAAGGGACAGAAGGAAACCTTGGGAGGTGTTGGACATGTCTTTTTTTTTTTTTTTTTTGTCTTTTTGCCATTTCTTGGGCCGCTCCCACGGCACATGGAGGTTCCCAGGCTAGGGGTCGAAACAGAGCTACAGCCGCCGGCCTATGCCACAGCCACAGCAATGCGGGATCCGAGCTGCATCTGCAACCTACACCACAGCTCACAGCAACATCAGATCCTTAACCCACTAAGCAAGGCCAGGGATCGAACCCGCAACCTCGTGGTTCCTAGTTGGATTCGTTAACCACTGCACCACGACGGGAACTCCTGGACATGTCTATTATTTTGATTGTGGTGGTGATATCGTGGATGTTGGTATATGTCCAGCTCATCAAAGTGTATGCATCAAATATGCACCGTTCTTTTTTTTTTTGTTTTGTTTTTTTGGTTTTTAGGGCTGCACTAGTGGCATGTGGAGGTTCCCAGGCTAGGGGTCCAATTGGAGCTATAGCTGCTGGGCTACACCACAGCTACAGCAACACTGGATCCGAGCCATGTCTGTGACCCACACCACAGCTCACGGCAATACGAGATCCTTAACCCACTGAACGAGGCCAGGGATTGAACTGAAACCTCATGGTTCCTAGTCGGATTCATTTCTGCTGCGCCACAATGGGAACGTTCCCCCTCTCCTTTTTTTGCTGTTTTTTAGGGCCACACCCGCAGCATATGGAAACTCCCAGGCTAAGGTTGAATTGGAGCTATAGCTGCTGGCCTATGCCACAGCCACAGCAACACCAGATCCGAGCTGCATCTGCGACCTACACCACAGCTCACGGCAACGCTGGATCCTTTAACCCACTGAGCGAGGCCAGGGATCGAACCTGCGTCCTCATGGGTGCGAGTCAGATTTGTTTCCACTGAGCCACGATGGGAACTCCTATGTGCAATTCTTTGCATATCAATTTTACCTCAATAAAAGGTCCCGTTGTGGCTCAGTGGTTAACGAATCTGACTAGGAACCATGAGGTTGCAGGTTCCATCCCTGGCCTTGCTCAGTGCGTGAAGGATCCAGCATTGCTGTGAGCTGTGGTGTAGGTTGCAGACACGGCTTGGATCCCACGTTGCTGTGGCTCTGGTGTAGGCCAGTGGCTACAGCTCCAATTTGACCCCTAGCCTGGGAACCTCCATGTGCCAAGGGTGCAGCCCTAGAAATGGCAAAAAGACAAGACAAAACAAAAAACAAAACACAGTTTGTACACAGTTCCTGCTGTGGCAAGGTGGGATCAGGGGTGTCTCTAAGTGCCAGGATGCCAGTTTGATCCCTGGTCTGGAGCAGTGGGTTGAGGATCGGGTGTTGCCACAGCTTCGGTGTAGATTGCAGTTGGGGCTCCGCATCTGATCCCCAGCCTGGGAACTCCATAGGCATACTCTGGTGTCTGGGGCGGCCAAAAAAGGACAACCAAAACAAAACAACCCCCCAGCCACCCTCCAAGAAATCCACAGATTGCAGACTTGCAGAGTTTCCCTGGGGTTTCTAGGGTGAAACCTGATGCTTCATATTGTGAACAGTTCTCTGGTGAGAACCACTGAGCTATATTAAAAGCCTTGCCCAGTAGGGAAGGAAGCAGGTTATTTCTCTAACCTGGACCTTGGCATGGCTCTCTCATCAAACTGGCCCAATGGATGGAGTTCAGACTCGTTTTGAGGAAGACCTACATGTTCAAACAGGAAGAGCCACCTCAATAAAGCTCCTTTTTGGAGTTCCTGTCGTGGCACAGTGGAAATGAATCCGACTAGGAACCATGAGGTTGCAGGTTCAATCCCTGGCCTTGCTCAGTGGGTTAAGGATCCGGTGTTGCCTTGAGCTGTGGTGTAGGTCGCAGATGTGGCTCAGATCTGGCATTGCTGTGCCTGTGGTGTAGGCCGGCAGCTGTAGCTCTGATTCGACCCCTAGCCTGGGAACCTCCAAATGCCACGGGTGTTGTCCTGAAAAGACAAAAGACAAAAATATAAAATAAAATAAAGCTCCTTCTCTGGCCTCTCCCCAGTTTCAGAACCTTCAATTTACCCGTGAATTAGAAAACTTGCCTTTATGGTTTATATTTTTGCTGAAAACATGTCATTGTTATAAAACAAAATAATAGAAACTAAACTTTTCCCTGGAGCGTGGATCTTTAGTTCCCTAGAGGGGACTCTTGGGCCATATCTGGAGATTCTTTTGGGTGTCACTCTTGGGGGTGATGCTACTGGTACCTAGCAGGGAGAGGCCAGGGAGTCTCCTGAACATCCCATAATGTTACAGGGATGCTCCTGTAACACGGGTTATCCTGCCCCAAAGGTCAGAAGTTTGCTGAGGCTGAGAACCCCCACTCCAGACGTAACTACCGAGAAAGTTTGGTATATGTAAAACCTATCTACGTGTAATTTAAAAAATACAAATATGCTCATGCAAAACACAATATTCTATTTATGTTTATAACACGCCTATGTGTGTTATGCAATGTGTTTATATATACATGTATATGTATGTAATGCAAATCTGCTGTTATATATATAGTGTAAATCTGCTATAATATATAATGTAAATCTATTATATGTATAATGTAAATCTGCTATAATATATAACATAAATCTGCTATTATATATAGTGTAAATCTGCTATAATATATAACATAAATCTGCTATTATATGTATAATGTAAATCTGCTATAATATATAACGTAAATCTGCTATTATATATAGTGTAAATCTGCTATAATATGTAATGTAAATCTGCTACTATATATATAGTGTAAATCTGCTACAATATATAACGTAAATCTGCTATTATATATATAATGTAAATCTGCTATCTCATACACACACATACACACACACACACACACACACACATATACATAAAACATAAATGCGCTATACGGAGACCAAAGAGCTGCATGATATTCTATCACATGACTATACCATAATTACTTGACCAGTCCCCACTGATGTATATTAAGGTTACAGCTCACTTGTTTGCAGTTATAAGCAAAACTGTGGTGAGCATTCTCAGACTTCAATTTTTGTGTGTGTCTTGTTGTTGCCTCAGTTTCCACATCCACCAACTGGGTGCAATCATGGTACCTACCTTGTGGGCTGTTCTATTTAATACGTGAACCTGTGTAAAGCAGGTAGAACAGTACCTGCCACAGCGAGAGCACAATCTGTGTTTGCTCTTAAGATGATTGGACTAAATTCCTAGAACTGCTTTGATCTTTCAGATCAATTGTTTGGCGTGGAAATACTGGGAAGTTTCCAGGTCCTCAATGCCGCCCTTCCTGTTGGCTGCACTCCCGTAAGTGAACACGGGTCCCCCTTTGCTGGCTCAGCAATAAGATTGGCCGGTGTCACCAAAACCAAAGTGTGGTTCTTTCGCCCAGGGTTTTGGTCAGGAACCAGAAGGACATGGAGAGTTAAGTCCTTGAGAACCAGCATTTAAATTCTGACCCCATGTTGATATTTCAGACAAACTCCTTTGCTCTTTCTTGTTATTTAAAAACCAAACCCAAAGCAACTGGAGCCTGAATGAGTGCCGGTGAAGCAGGTCTCATCTGAGCTTGCCTCACAGCTGTGCCCGGGCTTCAGGGGAATCAGGGCTGATGGGAGCAGTGAGAATTTCTCCTGGGAGGTGTGGGTGTGGAAGCCTGGCGGGCAGCCCTGATTTTTAAATATGGTCTGGACACTGTTTCTGTCTTTTTTCTTTCTTTATTTCCTGTTCCCTTTTCTTGCTGTCATTGTCTTCATTCAATTAAAAAGATTTATTGAATGTACTATACTATGTCCTGCATTTTCAGACATAACTAAATTTCCCCTTAAAAAAGCTTACCATCTCATAGAGGGAAAATATACAAGAATGAGGCCAATTATAATGTCAAGTTAATATTTGATTGACAGTGACAAAATGTTAACTGAAACTGGCTTGAGCAAGAAAGGGCCATTATGGATTTCAATAACTGAAAAGTCTAGGGGTGGACTTTAGGCATGGCTGGATCCAGGAGCTCCAATGAGAAGGCCAGAGAGGTAAGGGACATTTAGGTCAGGGTGGGCTTGTGTGTGCCCTGTGGTGGTTTCCCTGCATTAGGGGCATAGCTCTCAGATGTAACGTTTCAGAGAGATCATCATCACTGCCCCTATGAGGATGGAATGTAAGGGGCCTGGCTGGAAGGAGAGAGACAGTGAAAGCTTCTTTCTGTAAATATGACATGAGCATAGCTGTCTTCTTCTGCATCTTAGCTCAGATAGTAATAGTACTGCCTTAGAAGAGGCTCCCCAGGATATCCACACATCATTCTCCATCACAGAGCCATTTAATTTTCTTCCTAACATTCATCAGTAGTTGGAATGACCTGTTTTATTCACTGGTTTCTGAGTTTCTTCCCCTAGAGCATCCTGGGAGCAGGGACCTACCCCTTGTTCCTGGGGGTAGCTGGTATAGCGCCTCGCATGCAGGAGATGTTCTTTGTATGTTTAGTGAATGAATGAATGAAGAAATAAATAAGAGTGGTACTAGGAATGGAGCGGCAAGAACAGATTAGAGTAATACAGAGGTAGCAATGACTGACTTGGGGGTAAGAGATAAAGGCATCTAGGATGGCATAGAGGAGGCAGAGTATGTTTGGGGGAGGAAACTGAATTTGGTGCTGGGACAGTAAGGTCGCAATGATGTAGAAGCCACCTGGGGCTCGAGCACTCTTTCTCAACCTTTATTTCATCATTGCCTTCCAAAGGAGAAAAATTATTTCTCCCTAATGAGAGAAATTACAAGTAATAAGATTTTTTTTTTTTTTTTTTTTTTTTTGCTTTTTAGGGCCAAACCTGCAGCATATGGAAGTTCCCAGGCTAGGAGCTGAATCGGAGCTACAGCCGCTGGCCTACACAGCAATTCAGGATCCAAGCCACCTCTGTGACCTACACCACAGCTCAAGGCAATGCCGATGCTTAACCCACTAACCGAGGCCAGGGATTGAACCTACATCCTCATGGATCCTAGTGGGGTTTGTTAACTGCTGAGCCATGACGGGAACTCCAGGGATAAGATTTTGTTGAGCTTTGGGAGATCACTAATCATCGTTAACTAAGATTCCCCGCCCCCACCCTTCCCTCTCCCAGACCAGTTTCTCCCCCTTGGAGGCGACGCCACCCCTGTTCCGCATATACAGTCAAGAGCTTAGAGGAAGGTTCTAGACAGGGGTCGATGGAATTAGGAGTCGTTCCTCTTATTCTCTCCTCATCTCCTCCACTCCTTTCTATTTTATTCCCTCTCCTCTTTATCTCTTTCTTCTTCTATTTTTTCATTTCCTTTCCCCTCATCTCCCCTCAACCAGTTCATCAGTCAGCATCTGTTTATGGAGACTCTGCTCATTGATAAAGTGCTGCTGGGTCATGGGAGAGGTGCATGATGGGAAGTTTGTTTCCCACTGGTAGGAGAAGAGCCTTGTGGGAAATTTGTTTCCCACCTGTAGGAGAAGAGCCTTATGGGAAATTTGTTTCCCACCTGTAGGAGAAGAGCATTGTGGGAAATTTGTTTCCCACCTGTAGGAGAAGAGCATTGTGGGAAATTTGTTTCCCACCTGTAAGAGAAGAGCCTTGTGGGAAATTTGTTTCCCACCTGTAAGAGAAGAGCCTTGTGGGAAATTCGTTTCCCACCTGTAGGAGAAGAGCCTTGTGGGAAATTTGTTTCCCACCTGTAGGAGAAGAGCATTGTGGGAAATTTGTTTCCTACCTGCAGGAGAAGAGCCTTATGAAGTTTGTTTCCCACCTGTAGGAGAAGAGCATTGTGGGAAATTTGTTTCCTACCTGCAGGAGAAGAGCCTTATGAAGTTTGTTTCCCACCTGTAGGAGAAGAGCATTGTGGGAAACTTGTTTCCTACCTGCAGGAGAAGAGCCTTATGGGAGGTTTGTTTCCCACCCATAGAATAGGAAAATGATGGGCAGGAGGCTTGCTACCTGCCTAAAGGAGCCACGACATCCCTGGGAAGAACAGACATTTAAGGAAAACCCTTGTGATAAGCTTGTGGGCAGGGAGACCCTGATTTCAGGGGCAAATACAGAGTCAGCCCTGTTTTCCTTCCCTCGTTCTCCCCATCTCTCTCCAGGGCTCGCTACCTGGCTTCTGTCCCAGCCTCCCAGTGTGTGCCCTTTCTGATCAGCCTGGGGAAGCGTCAGTTGGACTCCTTGGTATTAGATTCCCACAAAAGGAATTCGGTCCTCAGGAAAGTGCGGCAGTGCCTGGTAAGGAAGCTGTTCCTGGATGATGCTTTCACTGGGGTCCCTTCCCCTCCAAGTAGCTGTGCCCATCCTCAGGAGTCCTCAGGGAGCTAGCTGTGTTCTCAAGCCTGCGGTGATGGCCAGAACTCTGCCTTGTGGGTCTCAAAGCCGGCTCTGGGGCCCCTGAATGTAACCTTCTTGGCCATTGGTCCTGGAGGCAGCCCTTCTGGAGCCTGAATGTGGAGAGTCTGCTCTGGAGGACTGGAAGGAGCCCAGCACACAGAGTCTGGGTTCTAGACTGCCCGTCACGTCTCAGCCAGTGACTGGTTATAGGGGCAGGTCACATCCTCTCTCCTAGCCTCAGTCTCCTCATCTGTAAGATGGGTGCAATAGCATTTCCTTCTTAGAGTTATTGAGGACCCGAGATAGGTAGTATGTTATTTAGTGCAAAAGCCCAAAGGGCGGAGCTGACAGTTTCTTTCTCTTGAGAACGTGGATGAGGCTAGAACTTAGGTCTTACAGTTACTTAGGATGTGCAGGGATCAAGATCTGGAATCACTTAGAATGATGCCTGGCACGTCGTGAGCGCTCTATAAATGTTAGCTATTTTTGTCCTTTTGAGAGAGAGCTTTGGAGGCTTTCAAGGCCCATACACACTTGGAAGTGCTCTTTTTACTATTGCTGTACTATTATTATAATGGTTATTCCACTCTGATGTATTAGGAGTCGTTCCTCTTACTCTCTCCTCATCTCCTCCACTCCTTTCTATTTTATTCCCTCTCCTCTTTATCTCTTTCTTCTTCTATTTTTTCATTTCCTTTCCCCTCATCTCCCCTCAACCAGTTCATCAGTCAGCGTCTGTTTATGGAGACCCTGCTCATTGATAAAGTGCTGCTGGGTCATGGGAGAGGTGCATGATGGGAAATTTGTTTCCCACCTGTAGGAGAAGAGCATTGTGGGAAATTTGTTTCCCACCTGTAGGAGAAGAGCCTTGTGGGAAATTCGTTTCCCACCTGTAGGAGAAGAGCCTTGTGGGAAATTTGTTTCCCACCTGTAGGAGAAGAGCCTTATGGGAAGTTTGCATTCATTGCAGCCTCATTGACTGAATGTACCAAGTCCTCTGTCCACACCTGCCCCCATGGGGTCTCTCAGATTCCCTCCAGGCCTGCACCCCTGGGGCAAAATCAGGCCTCATGCCATCTCTAGGAGTTCAAGGCAGGGTGAGTGATTCAGATCCTGGAACCAAGTCTACCAAGGTTCAAGGTCAGGAAGTGTTTTAAGGGGTAGCCATCTTGACCCTCCTGGATCTTTCCATCAGCTCTACTTGTTGGTTTCAGAACGACTCTGTTGCTGATGAGTACACCGTGGACATCCTGGGAAACTTGCTCTGCCACCTACCAGCAGCTGTCATCCACCATGGCATGTCCCCCAGGGCCTGGGCCACCGCCCTGTACAGCCTCAGAGACTGCCCAGACCTCAGCCCCCAGCAGAAGGCAGCAGTGAAACTCAGGCTCCTGGAACAGCACGGGTGCGGAGGGTTGGCTTCAGGGGGTGGCTGACGGGGTGGGGGGGAGGTGTCCTGGCAAAGGGGTCCCCCATCCTGGCTTTCCTATCCTCAAAGCAGAAAGAATCTCCCACTCATGACGAAGTTGGACACTTATTCTGGAAATACAACCTTTCTTCTCAGATTCCCTGTAAAGTAAGAACCATTGCTTCTCGGAGTTCCCATCGTGGCACAGCAGAAACAAATCTGACTAGGAACCATGAGGTTGCGGGTTCGATACCTGGCCTCGCTCACTGGGTTAAGGATCTGGTATTGCTGTGGCTGTGGTGTAGGCTGGTGGCTACAGCTCCTATTAGATCCCTAGCCTGGGAACCTCCATATGCTGTAGGTGTGGCCCTAAAAAGACAAAAAAGAAAAAGAAAGAAAAAAGAATAATTGCTTCTCTGGCGGCCTCAGGTGGTGTGTCACTCTTATATCTTGGCATGTGGGAAGGGAAGGAGTTTTATTTATTTTTTTATTTTTATTTTTTCCACCTACACCACACTCACGGCAATGCCAGATCCTTAACCCACCAAGTGAGGCCAGGGATTGAACCTGTATCCTCATGGATGCCACAACGGGAACTCCAAGGGAAGGAGTGTTCAAAAGACGGCACTTGACAAATGCAAGGAGGGGTTATGATTATTTTTCGCTGTGAAACAACACCAGTAATAATAATGCAACTTATCAAGGCGCTGTCAGCTCTGGGTTGTGTGAGAACTCGCTGGGGGCAAAACAGAACTGTTCTTTCCCCTGCAGAGTTTTCTGAAGTTGGGTCAGATATGTGTGTAGGGCCTAGCCATCAGTTAGTCATTCGACAACACATGTTTTTGTGGTAATCACTGTGTCCCATACACTTTCTAGTATATAACGTTTAAGAACTGGGACTTGGGAGCCTGACTCCATGGCTTAAAATTTTGTTTCAATCATCTGCCACCTGTGTGATTTGTGAAAAGTGCCTCTGTCTTTCTGCACGTTAGTTTTGCATCTGTCGTGAGAGTCCCTGGGCTAGGGATGATTAGCTGAGTTAATACAGGCAAAGGACTTAACCACAGTGCTTGGCACATAGTACTGAGTATGTGTCACCTGCTTTACCACTAGGAATGAAGATAAGGCAGTTATTTATTAAGGGTGGCTCCTGCCCTCCTGGAAAGTACAGTCTGGTGGGGGTAGCTGTTAATCAAGGAGATAAGGGGAGGGTCTTTGGCCAGGAGTGGTTTGCCTTGCTTCTAGGAGAAGTGTCACCACTGCTAGTTGGGCACACCTCCCTGAACGATAATCACCAAATGTAGTGTGAGGCACTTCCCTGTGGACATGCGTGGTCTCCATGAGAACAACAGTGGATCCTGAGTTAGTGCTGTTACTCTCCTGCCAAGGTCAGGAGGAAATCGCCTCTTGCTACCAGAGAAGGCTGCTAGGGTAACTGAAAAGGGACAAATGTATCATACTGTTCTATTGAGGAAAGCCAGGATGGAAATGTTGATACAAATAACAGAAATTCAGTAGCTCAATTCACACTAAAAAAAAAAAAAAAAGGAAGTTTATTGTGTTTAGAAATCGATGGGACTTCAGGCATGGCTTGATCCAGGGGCTCAAATGATGTCATCAAGAATATGTTCCACAGTTCCCGTCATGGTGCAGAGGAAACAAATCCAACTAGGAACCATGAGGTTGCAGGTTCAATCCCTGGCCTCGCTCAGTGGGTTGAGGATCTGGTGTTGCCGTGAGCTGTGGTGTAGGTCGCAGATGAGGCTTGGATCTGGCATTGCTATGGCTGTGGCGTAGGCTGGTAGCTACAGCTCCAATTAGACCCCTTGCCTGGGAACCTCCATATGCCACTGGTGCAGCCCTAAAAAGACCAAAAAAAAAAAAAAAAAAAAAAAAAGAGAGAGAGAGAGAATATGTTCCTTCTATCCCTCAGCTCTTCGTTCTTGGGTGTGGCCTTTACTTTTTCCACTTGGTGATAGAAATGGCCTCTGATATCGTATTTACTGCTAGGGATGCCAGAAGACAGACAGAGCTTCTCTAGGAGTTCCATTGAAATTCCCAGGGATGACTCTGATTGGTCAGCCTGCATCACGTGCCTGTTTTCTTGGTTAGGGAAACGGGATCACATGATTGACAGTTTCTTCAGGTAGCAAGACAGTCTTTTCCTAAAAGAAAAAGATGCTGGGGGACAAGGCCAACAACATGATGTTTCAATTTACTGCTTATTGTCTCCCCTTAGACACCCCCAGAACTGGACAGCGGAGACAACGAGGGATTTGGGATCCTTCCTGGTGCTTTTCTCAGGAGATGAATTAAGCTCTGTAGCCACAAAGGTACCTCTGTGTTCCGTCTTTAGAAGGCTGAGGAGTCTGAAGGGGAGGGAACGTGTGGTTAGTTATATCCCCCTGGGCTTGCCGCCAGTTTGCTTTTCTGGAAGCTTCCTGCCTTAGAGAGCCTAGATGTTTCCAGCCCCACTCCAGGATGGTTCAGGATAAGGGAGTGAGGCAGCAGCTAAAGGACCTCTGGGTCTTTCCCGTGGCCGTCCAGCTGGACGTGCACAGCGTGGGAGCTGTCATTTAGCCACCAGCTGGCTGTCGTGTGCTCCCCACATGCATGTCTGTTCCAGACTTTACACGCACCAGTGTCACGTGCACACCCACACAGGTGTCCAGTGTGTGCTGTCATGTGGGGAAGTGTATTTAACCCCAAGGCAGATCTTTATTGCACGTTGCCTTTGGATGTAACGTTCTATTTGGAATAAATCTCCAAGAAGCATGCCGGATGACCACGCTGTAGTCATTTGTTGCTGTATAACAGACCCATGCCAGCGTGCCGGAGCAAGTGCTTATTTTGTGCTGATTGGTCTCTGGGTTAAGGGGACAGTGTGTCTGCCTCTGGGGCCAGGCCATCTAAAGCCTGTTCTTTTTTTTTTTTTTTTTTTTTCCTGTCTTTTTTTGCTTCCTTGAGCCGCTCCCGTGGCATATGGAGGTTCCCAGGCTAGGGGTCGAATCGGAGCTGTAGCCACCGGCCTACGCCAGAGCCACAGCAACGCGGGATCTGAGCCGCATCTGCAACCTATACCACAGCTTACGGCAACGCCAGATCCTTAACCCACTGAGCAAGGCCAGGGATCGAACCCGCAACCTAGTCGGATTCGTTTACCCCTGTGCCACAACGGGAACTCCCTGAAGCCTGGTCTTCGTACTGCAAGTCTTGAAATGCCAGAAAAGAGAGTGTAAAGTGTAATTCTTCCTAAAGCTCAGGCCGGAAAATGGCTGGCCGTCACTTTCCAGCCACCAAAGCAAGTCACGTGACCAAGGCCACTTCTGCCCTCCTCGGGGCAGGGGCTCTCCAAGCAGATGAAGGGTGGGGTGGGAGGGGGGTGTTAGCTGAACAAGTCGGATTGCCCACAAAGCACACCCACATGCTCTCAGCCCTGTAGTCACAGAGGCAGGATGGATGTTGTCACCCATGCTCAGAGGACCTGAATACATGGCATGTCCCTCATATTCACACATGGGGGGCAACATTCCAGTGTCCATTCGAGACAAAATCCTCTCCTGGGGTGTCCAAACCTATCAGCAGCCATGCATATATATATATATTATATATTATATAATATATAATATATATATACTATATACTGATCTAATCTTTGAAAAAAAATCAACTTTTGAAACTGAGGAAGTTTTGTATCAACTTGGTTAAATCTCAGAAACACAGTGTAAAAAATTTTTTTTAAAAATTCTAGGTCATTTATTTATCTCTTTGCTTTTTTAGGGCCATACCCAATGCAGATGGAAGTTCCCAGGCTAGGGGTTGAATTGGAGCTGCAGCTGCCAGCCTATGCCACAGCCACAGCAACGTGGGATTAGAGCCGCATCTGTGATGTACACCACAGCTCATGGCAATGCCAAATCCCCGACTGACTGAGTGAGGCCAGGGATCGAACCCGCATCCTCATGGATACTAGTCAGGTTTGTAACTTGCTGAGCTGCAATGGGAACTCCAAAACTTTTAAAAAGTGACTTGAGGAGTTCCCGTCGTGGCGCAGTGGTTAACGAATCCGACTAGGAACCACGAGGTTGCGGGTTCGGTCCCTGCCCTTGCTCAGTGGGTTAAGGATCCGGTGTTGCCATGAGCTGTGGTGTAGGTTGCAGACTCGGCTCGGATCCCGTGTTGCTGTGGCTCTGGAGTAGGCCAGTGGCTACAGCTCCGATTCGACCCCTAGCCTGGGAACCTCCATATGCCACAGGAGCGGCCCAAGAAATAGCAACAACAACAACAACAAAAAAAAAAATTAAAAAAAAAAAAGTGACTTGAAAAACAAAATAAAACAATACTGTACAGTAGGATACTAAATAAAAAACATACTAGTTTAATTTAAGCACACGCAAAACAATTCTATACGTAAAAGAAGTTTAAAAGTACATGGGAATGATTAATTATCAAATATTAAATTCAGGGCGACACTTCTGGGGAAGAAAGTAAGCCTAGGATGACAGGGAGCTCTCCATTGCATTTGTATGTTTTATGTCTTTTTCTTTTTTCTTTTTTCTTTTTTTGTCTTTTTGTCTTTTGAGGGCCACACCCAGGGCATATGGAGATTCCTAGGATAGGGATCTAATCAGAATTACATCTGCCAACCTATGCCACAGCTACAGCAACGTGGGATCCGAGCCACATCTGAGACCTACACCACAGCTCATGGCAACACCGGTTCCTTAACCCACTGAGCGAGGCCAAGGATGGAACCTGCAACCTCATGGTTCCTAGTCGGATTCGTTTCCACTGTGCCATGACAGGAATTCCTGTTTTATTTCTTAAGCTGGGTGGTGGGCACATGGGTATTTTGTTGCATCATTCTCTCTACCTGCTTTTTTTTTTTTTTTTTTTGGCCGTGCACATGGCATGGGCAAGTCCCTGGGCCAGGGATCGGACCTGTGCCACAGTAGCTACCTGAGCCACTGCAATGATAATGCCTGATCCTTTACTGGCTGAACCACAAGAGAACTCTCATTCTCTCTACTTGTTTTAATGCCTTAAATGTTTATTATTATTATTATTATTATTTTGGTCTTTTTGTCTTTTTAGGGCTGCACCTGTGGCATATGGAGGTTCCCAGGCTAGGGGTCCAATTGGAACTACGGCCTATGCCACAGCCACAGCAACTGGGGATCTGAGCCATGTCTGTGACATACACCACAACACTGGGCAACACCGGATCCTTAACACACTGAGCGAGGCCAGGGATTGAACCCGCATCCTCATGGATGCTAGTTGGGTCAGCTAACTGCTGAGCCATGACGGGACCTCCCATTGCCTTAAATGTTTAATGGAACAAGTAATACATGCTCCTGGTTAGAAAATCCCAACTATACTGAAGACTATAATAAACAAAGAAGTTTTACCCACCCTTTTAGGTCCCCAGGTCCCCCTAAGTCTCTCTTCAGTGGCAACTGCTGTTCCCAGATTCTTCTGTATCCTTTCTGAAAAATCTTCCTCCTGCCTTTATGTGTCCTCCCTTTGAAAATACAAGATGGAAAATACTCTGCTGTGCAATTTGCTCTTTCAAAGCTAACTATTTATCTTAGAGCAGTTGCTTCTGACCTTAGCTGCACGGGAGAATCCCTGGGGAGGTTCTAAAATGGACAGATAGGAGTTCCTGCTATGGTGCAGTGGGTTAATGATCCAGCTTGTCTTTGCAAAGGTGGCAGTTCTGATCCCTGGCCCAGTGCAGTGGGTTAAGGATCTGGTGTTGCTGCAGCTGTGGCATAGGTCGCAGCTCCAGCTGGACTGGAAAAGAAAAGGAACGGGAAGGGAAGGGGAGAGGAGGGAAGGGGTGGGAGGGATGGGAGGGGTGGGAGGGGAGGGGAGGGGAGGGGACAGTGGACAGATACTTGGTCCCCACTGGAGATCGGAGTTCTCAGAATCTCTAGGGCGGGGCCCTGGGTATCTGTGGATCTCCTGGGTGCTTCTTATCTGCAGTCTGGGCTGGGAACTACTGGCTTAGACTGTGACTCTGATTCTGAAAATTCGAGTAGAAAGAGGAGCTATATAACCTGGGCAACTTTGGGGACATACTCTTTGGGCGACTGGGACACAGAGACGCATGGCTAGAGGGCAGAGTTTGATGAATTCTTTGATCCATGGACAGATCTGCCAGCAATATCCCAAGTCGTGACAAAGTCCATGAGTTCTAGAAGAGAAATGGCACCTTCTCCAGGGCTACCAGAATCCTCTTCATCAACAGTCTTCATCCAGAATCCAGAGATGACTCTCTCTCCCTCCTTTTTAGAATACATATAAATGAAACAAACAAACAAACAAAAACAGGAGTTCCCATTGTGGCTCAGCAGAAATGAATATGACTAATGTCCATGAGGATGCAGGTTCGATCCCTGGCCTCGCTCAGTGGGTTAAGGATCTGGCGTTGCCATGAGCTGTGGTGTAGGTCGCAGATGAGGCTTGGCTCTGGCATTGCTGTAGATGTGGCGTAGGCTGTAGCTGTAGCTCCGATTAGACCCCCTAGCCTGGGAACCTCCATATGCCATGGGTGTGGCCCTAAAAAGACTAAAGACAAATAAATAAATAAATAAATAAATAAATAAATAAATAAATAAAATGTTATCAGATTGCCTGGTAATGATACACCATCTAACAGTCCAACAGAGAAATAAATACATGTATTTCCTACATCTTAGCTAGCATTAGGTATTTATTTTTTGCCAATCTGATGGGTAAAAAACAATATGTACTTGTGTTATTGAACATGTATTGGATTTTTATTGAGGTTAGGTATAATTTTTTTTTTTTTTTGTCTTTTAACCCTTTCTAGGGCTGCTCGCTCCCATGGCACATGGAGGTTCCCAGGCTAGGGGTCCAATTGGAGCTACAGCTGCCGGCCTACACCACAGCTACAATAACTCGGGATCCAAGCTGTGTCTGTGATCTACACCACAGCTCACGGCAAAGCCAGATCCTTAACCCATTGAGCGAGGCCAGGGATCAAACCTGCAACCTCATGGTTCTTAGTTGGATTCATTTCCTCTGAACCACGACGGGAACTCCGGAACATATTCTTGATGACATCATTTGAGCCCTGGATCAAGCCATGCCTGAAGTCCCATCAATTTCTAAACACAATAAACTGAGGCGCCACAATGGGAACTCCCAAAGTTACTCAAAATACTTTATTCTTAACAAATTGCTAACCAGCATCTGAGCTTCCAGTGAATCCTAATCTTTTATTGGTGGAGGGTCTTGCCTTGATATTTATGGTGGTTGCTGAAGGTTGGGGTGACTGTGTCAATTTCTTAAAATAAGACAATAATGAAGCTTGGTGCATTAATTGACTCCTCCTTTCAAAAATGACTTTATAGCTTGCAATGCTCTTTGATAGCATTTTACTCATTGTAGACTCATTCTTTCCAAATTGGAGTCAGTCCTCTCAAATCCTATTGCTGCTTTATCACCTTAATTTAGGTAATATTCTAAGTCCTTTGTTGTCATTTCAACAATCTTCAGGAGTTCCTGTTGTGGTGCACTGGAAACAAATCCGACTAGTATCCATGAGATGCAGGCTCAGTCCCTGGTTTCGCTCAGTGGGTTGGGGATCCTGTGCTGCCGTGAGCTGTGGTGTAGGTCTCGGACCATGTTTGGATCTGGTGTTGCTGTGGCTGTGGTGCAGGCCGGCAGTTACATCGCTGATGTACCCCTAGCTTGGGAACTTCCTTATGCCACAGATGCGGTCCTAAAAAGCAAAAAAAAAAAAAAAAAAAAAAAAAAAAAAGCAAACCAACAAAATCTTCACGACATCTTTATCTAGAGAAGATTCCATTCCAAGAAAACCACTTTCTTTGCTCATCCACAAGAAGCAACTCCTCATCCATGAAAATTTTATCCTAAGAGGGTAGCAATTCAGTCACAACCTGAGGCTCCACTTCTCATTCTAGTTCTCCGGCTATTTGCAGTGCATCTGCAGGTCCTTTCTCCACTGAAGTCTTGAACCGCTCAGAGTCATCCATGAGGGTTGGAATCAACTTCTTCCAAACTCCGGTTAACGCTGATGTTTTGACCGCTTTCCATGAAGCACGAATGTCCTTAATGACATCTGGTTTGGTGAATCCTTTCCAGAAGGTTTTCTATGTATTTCCTCAGGTCCATCAGAGGTATTGCTGTCTATGGCAGCTATGGACATATGAAGTGTGGTTTTTTTTGTTTTTTGGTTTTTTTTACTTTTTAGGGCCATACCAGTGGCATATGGAAGTTGCCAGGCCAGGGGTCCAGTCGGAGCTGCAGCTTCTAGGCTACACCACAGCCAAGGCAATGCCAGATCCTTAACCCACTGAGCGAGGCCAGGGATCGAACCTGCATCCTCATGGACCCTGTGTTGGGTTCTTAACCTGCTGATCCACAACGGAAACTCCCAGGCCTGATTTCGATATTGTTGTGTCTGAAGAAATAGGGAGGCCCAAGGAGAGGGAGAGAGATGGGAACAGCTGGTTGGTAGAGCAGTTGGCAGACACATGGATCAAGTGAGTTTGCCAGCTCCTATGGGCTCGGCTTACGGGATCCCCAGATTACAACTGTGACATCAAAGACCGCTGATCCCAGATCACCATAGCAAATATAACAGTAGTGAAAAAGTCTTGAGAATTACCAAAATGTGACACAGAGACATGAAGTGAGCAAATGCTGTTGGAAAGATAGTGCCCATAGACTTGCTTGTCCGCGTTGCCACAAACCTTCAATGTGTAAAAATCACAGTATCTGCAAAGCACAGTAAAATGCAGTAAAGGCAGGTATAATGAAACAATGTATGCCTGTGTAAAGCAAAATAAAACAGTGGAGGCAGTGAGGCAGTATTCTAGTTTAAACTCTGATTTAAGTCTCTTGAATGTGCTTTAGTTTTTTTTTTTTTTTTTTTTTGCTTTTGTCTTTTTAAGGCTGCACCTTCGGCATATGGAGGTTCCCAGGCTAGGGGTCGAATCAGAGCTATAGCCACTGGCTTACACCACAGCCACAGCCACGCCAAATCTGAGCTGTGTCTGCAACCTACACCACAGCTCATAGCAACGCCGGATCCTGAACCCACTGAGCGAGGCCAGGGATCGAACCTGCAACCTCGGAGTTCCTAGTCGGATTCGTTTCCGCTGTGCCAAGACAGGAACTCCATGCTTTAGTTATTATTTCTATTTTGGCCGCCCCGAGGTATATGGAGTTGCCCGACTGGGAATCCGATCTGAAGCAGCAACACCAGATCCTTTAACCCACTGTGCTGGGCCAGGGATTGAACCTGTGTCCCAGTGCTGCAGACGCCACCAATCCTGTTGTGCCCCAGCAGAACACGTGGTTATTATTTATTGCTCCTCTTTCATCTTCTCTGTCCACACAGTTTCCTCATATCCTTCAACAAACAGCTTCCAAGATGGCTGGGATCTTGCTCCCCCAAGAATTCCTCTGGGCTGTCTTTGAATCTGTCCGGAACAGCAGCCAGGAGAGCCCCAGCTCTGGCCCCAGCTCTGGCCCAAGCCCTGGTGAGTGTTTCTGGGGTATCTGGACCCATGCCATGGCAACAATGTTTTGGCAGAGCCTCTGGCATCGAGACGATTCCTGATCTGGGGGCTTGGATGCAGTGTTTGCAAAGCTAGAGAGGGGAGAAAATCCACAGGCTATAGTGTTACATCTTTGTAAACGCATTCGGAATCACACATTCCCCACGTTTTACCCAGGCCAGTGGGTTAAATGGGCAAACATGTGCCACAGACATTTCAAAATGATTGATTTAAGGGCCCGAATGGCTGAGTGGCTATGAATTGCAGTGCTGGGGCCAGGCCGTCCGGATTTAGATCCTGGGGCTGCCGCCTACGGGCTGTGTGACTTCGGCTAAGTTCTTTAACCTCTCTGTGCGTCAGGTTTCATCCTCTGTGAAATGGGGATAATGAAAGTCCCTGCCTCATTAGATTATTGTGGAGGTTAATGAGTTTATCTAGAAACATGTCCACAACTGTTTGAGCATGTTTGGTATATAGGCAATGCTCAGTAAGTATTAGATATTATGGAGTGCCCGTCGTGGTGCAGGGGAAACGAATCTGACTAGAAATCATGAGGTTGCGGGTTCGATCCCTGGCCTTGATCAGTGGATTAAGGATCCAGTGTTGCTGTGAGCAGTGGTGTAGATCACAGACACAACTTGGATCTCGAGTTACTGTAGCTGTGGTGTAGGCCGCCAGCCGTAGCTCCGATTGGACCCCTAGCCTGGGAACCTCCATATGCCTCGGGTGCGGCCCTAAAAATACAAAAAGACAAACAAAAAAAGTATTAGATATTATTACAGTTTTTCTTTTTCCTTTTTACAACTGCACCTGTGGCATAGAGAATCCGACTGCAGCAGCTTGGGTTGCTGTGGAGGTGTGGGTTCGAATCCTCTGCCTGGTGCAGTGGGATAGAGGATCTGGTGTTGCTGCAGCTGTGGTGTAGGTCACAGTCCCTGGCCTGGGAACTGACATATGCTGTGGGTGTGGCCATAAAAAAGGAAGAAAGGAAGGCAGGAATTAGCAAAATTACTACTTGGTTTCATTTTAGTTAATGTGTGTGTGTATTGATTCATTCAACAAATATTTTCTGAATACATACTATGTGCCAGGTCCTATTGTATACCCTGGGATAGTGATAGGACCAAGTGCCCATTGTACTTTTATTAAATTTTTTTTTTTTGTCTTTTTAGGGCCACACCCACAGTAGATGGAGGTTCCCAGGCTAGAGGTCGAATTGTAGCTGTAGCTACTAACCTATGCCAGAGCCACAGCAATGTAGGATCCCAGCCACATCTGTGACCTACACCACAGCTCATGACAACACTGGATCCTTAACCCACTGAGTGAGGCCAGGGATTGAACCTGTGTCCTCGTGGATACCAGTCAGATATGTTTCCGTGGAGCCACGATGGGAACTCCTATTTTTTAAAATTTTAAAACAATTTTTTATGGCTGCACCTGCAGCATATGGAAGTTCCCAGGCTAGGGGTCGAATCAGAGCCACAGTGAGGCCTGTGCCATGGAAACACGGGATCCCAGAGGCACCTGTGACCTACGCTGCAGCTCAGGACAGCGCTGGATTCTTGACCTACTGAGTATGGCCACGGATCAAACCCACACCCTCACGGAGACGATATCAGGTTCCTAACTCACTGAACCACAATGGAAACTCCCTTGCTGTACTTTTAAACCCGTCTGTTCTCTCATTCTGTACTTTCACTGGATCCTGCTCTCACTGGATGGTAGGCAAAGCGGGTCTAGGAGAGATGGATTTTTTTTTTGGTCTCCTCCAAGTGGGTTGTGACAAAGATGTCTGAGGACCACACACACAGGTATCTCTGACCGGGTCCACTTTTACCTCTTGATTGGCGTCCAGTGAATTTCCATGGAAGATGCAGTGAGGGGGTGGGGCCACAGAGCTTGGGAAATGCCTGGCCTCTGATGTGTTTCTGCTGCTGTTGCCACGGAGAATGTCAGAGGCCCATTTTTCCTCTCCGCTGGACAGGAAGGCCACACACAGCCTCTACCAAGATGTTTATGGAGGGCAAATCATCCTTTCCACACTGAGACAGGAGCACCCCTTCTGGAAGCTTTAAGTCTGGGTTGCAGACTCAAAGGCGTGGAGTGGTGGCGGCGGCAGGTAGCATAAATAATAAAAATGGCTAATGGGTATCGAGTGCTTATTGTTCTAAGGGCTTTATATATAGTAACACATTTAGTCCTCAGTAAAAATCCAATGAAGTAAATTTACCCTTTTCGTTTTGCATTTTAGGTTCCCAGGCTAGGAGTCCACTCGGAGCCGCGTCTGCCAGTCTACACCACAGCCACAGGATCCAATGCAGGATCGTTAACCCATTGAGCAAGGCCAGGAATCAGACCCGCAACCTCATGGTTCCTAGTCAGATTCCTTAACCACTGAGCCACGACGGGAACTCCCTACCCTCAATTTTTTTTTTTTTGGTCTTTTTGCCATTTCTGGGGCTGCTCCTGTGGCATATGGAGGTTCCCAGGCTAGGGGTCGAATCGGAGCTGTATCTGCCGGCCTATGCCAGAGCCACAGCAATGCGGGATCCGAGCCGCGTCTGCAACCTACACCACAGCTCACGGCAACGCCGGATTGTTAACCCACTGAGCAAGGCCAAGGATCGAACCCACAACCTCATGGTTCCTAGTCGGATTCCTTAACCACTGAGCCACGACGGGAACTCCCTACCCTCAATTTTATAGCCTGGGAATCTGAGGCACAGAGGGTTCAATCGCTTTGGTTTTGAGTCTAAAGCCCCAACTGTTCACCACCAGCTCCTGCTGCCCTCAAGGCAATTTGCTGTCTGGTCCCAGGGATGCGAAGCTCCTACTGTGTGCTTGTGGCTGTGCAGAAAGTTGGCATTTCCATGGTTTTGTGAGCCAGGGGTGGGACTGGGATTCAAATTGGTCCCTGAATCCTTGGTCTCGAGGTCTCCCCTACACTGCTTCTCATGGGTAGATCCCTCTGGGAAAGAAGATTACTCATTTCAATAAAGGAACAGGAGACCCCGTTGTGGCGCAGCGGAAACGAATCCCGACTAGGAACCATGAGGTTGAGGGTTCGATCCCTGGCCTTGCTCAATGGGTTAAGGATCCTGCATTGCTGTGAGCTGTGGTGTAGGCTGCAGATGCAGCTCGGATCTGGTGTTGCTGTGGCTGCGGTGTAGGCCAGTGACAACAGCTCTGATTAGACCCCTAGCCTGGGAACCTCCATATGCTGCGGGTGCAGACCCCAAAAGACAATAAAAAATAAATAAATAAAGGAACAGACTTGCAGGTATGACATTCTTTTTCCTCTGTTCCTCCCCTTGGCTCCCAGGCTCCCATTCTTCTGGTTGCCATGGAGTCGTGGCTCCCTCTTCTGAGCACATCGTCCGGCTGGCAGAGGCCAACACCTGCTGGGCCCCTGAGGGCCTGCTCTGCCTGGAGGAGGCCACCTTCTGCAGGACTGTGGAGCTGCTGGGGGCCGTCAGGGGCTTCAGCCTGGCTCAGCTGAGGACCCTCAAGGAGAAGGCAGTCCAGGTGATGCCCACCTCGGGGGAGGAAGCCCTCAGAAGACCAGAAAACCCAACCCAGCCGTCCCAGCCCTGCTGGGCACGGACCACAGACCCTGGCCCCGACCCCTTCCGCCCCCTCCCGCCCGCAGGAAGGTTTCACTTGTGTTATCTTGTTGAAATCTCATTGCATCAGTTCACAGCCACAGTTGTCCTCTCTGCACCGGAGAGATTTCTAGCGCCTCCCTCTTAGGGCTGTGGCCAGGGATGGAGGGAGACGTGTCTTGGCATCTAAGGGGGCACTCAATACATCAAACTCTGTGGATGTTCTGCTGCCTCCGACTGAAGTGGTTTCCAGGAACCATGCCTTTTCTTTCTCCACTCAGAGACCCCTGCTGCTGCTTGCGGGAGGTTTTCTCAGAATCTGTTGCAACGTCCCCTGAAAATAGAGCAGAAAGGAATAGAAAGAGGATGGGAAATAATTTACTGTCTTTAGAAAGATCCCTGTGAGTGGCTTGTTTCAGTTAGTAGGATGCTTGTGGATAGTTTTGTACCTTTGTGGGGTTAAGAGGTTCGATTCCTTAAGATTGTCCGTATTTTCATATGGATATATTTTTATATGGGATAATCCAAAGGTTTTTTTGCAGAAAATTCAGAACATAAGAAAGAAAATTGGTCATATAATCTTTTACCCAGAGATAAGCATTGTTAATATTTTGGGTATGTTTGCCTGATGCTTCCCAGACTTATGATTATATGTGTAAACTATACTTTTATATCCCATATATATATTTCTTGTATACTCACGTATATAGGCCACAAAAATAGTATCACACTCACCTACTATGCACAAGCTTGCTGTCCCCACCAACAGTGTCTAGTGCATATTTTTACATATTAAAAATATAAATCTATATCAGTTTTTTCTTTCTTTTTTTAGGGCCTCGCCCAGGGCATCTGGAGGTTCTCAGGCTAGGGGGTGAAACAGAGCTGTAGCTGCTGGTCTACGCCACAGCGTGGGATCTGAGCCACATACAGGCTGAATTCTCAGAGGTGGAATTTTTGAGTCAAAGAGCATAAATATTTTTAAAAGCTTTTGATACATATCGTCAAAGTCCCCTTTCAAAAGCATGTGCCAGTTCTCCACATCAGCAAATGAAGGTATCCTTTGACCTGTACCTTTGCAGCACTGGAAGTGATCATTTTTTTTCCTCCTTGTCAGTTATGATTCCACCAACTTAGTCTTCTTTGATTGTTGTAGACCAAACTTTCCCTGTATGTTTATTTCTTCTTTTGTGAATTTTCCATTTGTCTTTTGTCTATTTTTTTTTCTTTTTTGCTTTTTTAGCACCGCTTTCGTGGCCTTTGGAAGTTCCCAGGCTAGGCGTCGCATCAGAGCTGCAGCTGCCACCCTACACCACAGCCACCACAACGTGGGATCCAAGCCACATCTGTGGACCTACACCACAGCTCACAGCAACACCGGATCCTTAACTCACTGAGTGAGGCCAGGAATTGAACCTGCATCCTCATAGATACTAGTCAGGTTTGTTACCACTGAGCCACAACAGGAACTCCCTTTTGTCTATTTTTTTTTTTTAATGTAGTCCTCTTTTTCTAATTGAGTCAGAAAAGTGCTTTTATATGTTCAAGGCATTCACCCTCTGTTTCAAATCCTGTTCGTCACTGGCTTTATTTTTCACCTGAAGGTTTGGGACACGCCCTCGTACTGGAGAGAGCATCAGATTGTCTCCCTGGGGCGCATCGCTCTGGCTCTTAACGAGAGCGAACTGGAGCAGCTCGATCTCAGCTCCATCGACACTGTGGCGTCCCTCAGCCAGCAGACAGAATGGACCCCAGCGCAGGTAAGTAGATGCTACTGAATCTTTCTGTTTTTCTTTTTACGGCTGCGCCTGTGGCATATGGACGTTCCCAGGCTAGGGGTCAAATCTGAGACCTATGACACAGCTTGTGGCAATGCCTGATCCTTAACCCGCTGAGCGAGGCCAGGGACTGAACCAGCATCCTCACAGAGACAATGTCAGGTCCTTAACCCACTGAGCCACAACGGGAACTCCATGAATCTTTTACATACTCTATTTCTGTCTTAATTTTGTATGTTTTCCTTTATATCCTAGAATATACTGATAGGATTTATAACAGCAGCTCTAAAAAATCTTTGCTGCTAATTCCATCGTCACGGTCCCTTTTGATTCTGTTTCTGTTAGCTAATTTCCGCCCCTAATGATGGGGCATGTTTTCTTATCTGCAAGCCAGTAATTCTGGCTGGCCGATGGCTTTATGAACTTGACATCTTTGAGCGCCTGACTTGGTTGGACGCCTTTGAGGGGTGCTGGGCTTTGTTCTGGCATACACTCGAATTACTTTCAGATCAGCTGGATCCTTTTGAGGCTTCCCTTGGAGTCTTATAGGGATGAATCTAGAGCGAGCTTTAGTCTGTGGTTAATTTATCCCCAGTACTGAGCTCTGATTCTTCTACGGACTCTGTCTAATGCTCTGTGTATCTCAAGACCTCTCGTCTCTCGCTGGTAGGAATGTCAACTCTTTGCAGCTTTGTGTGAACTCTAGAAATTGTTCAGCCTACTGCGTTCTGATGCTTTCTTATATTTATGTGGCGTTTCATTCTTTGCATGTGGAGATTGGTATACTCAGAAGCTGTCTCTGCAGATTTCTGGATCTCCCTGTGCAGTTCCTTCCTCTCTAGTGTTGCAGGACGTGCATACCGAGAAATGGGACAGCAAGACTTTTCTTCCAGGAAGCAGCGTTTATTCGTGCCAGCACTGGCTCAGCGGATTAACATCCAAAGGCTGAGCCCCAAACGCAGCGGGGCACTGCCTTATATACCCCGTTAGTTTTCCCACTACATCTAAATTCCTTTGTCCCCCTTATAAAGTGTACTATAATTTTTGAGCAGATAGTTATAGATATGCCTGAGCTCACGGATACAGGTTATGCTACATTGTTGCAGAACTGCGCATGCGTGCTCAGATGCTGGGGTTGCATGTCATCTTCCCTTTGCTCTGGGAGGGCCCTTCCCCACCCCGCTTCACTAGGACATTGCCCCACGAATGACAGGATCCCTCACCTCTCTGAACTTGCATCTCTGTATTTTCAACCCAGCCTGACTACTGGACTTGGTTGGGTGCCCTTTCCTGCTTCCCAGCCTGGAAACTGTCTCTGGGCTGTGAGTGAGGGCCCTTGGGGGCTCACCTTATTTGTTTCCCTTCTTCCAGGATTATAGTTCTGAGCTTCCTGTTTGATGTCAGAATACAGTTGTTTCATACACATTGTTCATGGTATATGGTGAGAGGGTGATTCCTGGGTCAGTGAATCTTTGATGGGCTAAAGAAGTTCTCTCCACGAGTTCCCACCGTGGCTCAGTGGTAATGCATCTGACTATATCTATGAGGACATGGCTTGGATCCCTGGCCTCGCTCAGTGGGTTAAGGATCCAGTGTTGCCATGAGCGGTGGTGTAAGTGGTAGATGTGGCTCAGATCTGGCGTTGCTGTGGCTGTGGTATAGGCGGGCAGCTATAGCTCTGATGCCACCCCTAGCCTGGGAACCTCCATATACTGTGGGTACCGCCCTAAAAAGCTAAAAATAGAGATGTTCTCTATTTTTATATAATTGTTTCAATTGGGAGGGATGTTAATTCATTGTATTGCTATAAAGGGGAGTTTTTGCTCTGTGTTAACTGCATTCTCAGAGGGCCTTCCCTCCGCAGTTATTTTCAGCACTAGGCTTAGGTATTATGTAATTAGCAATGCCCCCAAAAAAGTGCTCCTTTATCACTAATTTTGGAAATAGTCCTAGCATTGACTCCAATCATGTAATTGCCCAATGCTAAAGAATTGGGTCAGGGGTAGGACATGTGGGTTGACCAGGGAGTGGCGTCGTCTCACTAGAACCATACGAACAGAGAATGGGAAATGCATGTGACCTCAAAGATGTCTATATCCTGATGTCTGCGACCTATGAATATGTCACTTTCTGTGCAAAAGGGACTCTGCAGATGTGATTAAGATTTTTTTTTTCTTTTTTGCTTTTTAGGGCTGCACTTGCAGCTTTTGGAAGTTCCCAGGCTAGGGGTCAAATTGGCAGGTATAGCTTCTGGCCTACACTATAGCCACAGCAACACAAGCTCTGAGCCACATCTGTGACCTACACCACAGCTCACGGCAACGCTGGATCCTTAACCCACTGAGCGAGGCCAGGGATCGAACCCACATCCTCATGGATCCCAGTCAGGTTCATTAACCACTGAGCCACAAAGGAAACTCCTAGCTCTCATTATTTTGGATGCACATTGCATTTCAGTCAAATACATGTATATCTAAATTTGGCATTACCAAAATTCTCTTGTAGTACCTGTGAGCTTTATAATCCTTGAGCGAGGCCAGGGATCGAACCCACAATCTCATGGCTCCTAGTCGGATTTGTTTCCTCTGGGCCATGACGGGAACTCCATGGTGACCCATTTTAGGACTTAAGATCTCCAGAACTGTAAGAAAGAACAAATCTGCAGTGTTTTTTTTGTTTGTTTTGTTTTTGTCTTTTTGCCATTTCTTGGGCCGCTCCTGCAGCACATGGAGGTTCCCAGGCAAGGGGTCGAATTGGCAGCTATAGCTTCTGGCCTACACTATAGCCACAGCAACACAGGATCCGAGCCGCATCTGCAACCTACACCACAGCTCATGGCAATGCCGGATCCTTAACCCACTGAGCAAGGCCAGGGATCGAACCCTCAAGGTCATGGTTCCTAGTCGGATTCGTTAACCACTGAGCCACGACGGGAACTCCAAATCTGCAGTGTGGTAAGCCACTGCATCTGTGGTAATTTGTTACAGAGGCCAGAGGGAATGAATCGAGGAGGCGCATCAAAGGAAAAGCAGGGTGTTATCAAAGGGAGCAGGGAGGCAGGGCAGGCAGAACCAAGGCGTGTCCCCTACTCTCACGAGCTTTTAAAATCAGGCTTGCCAGGTCACGTGACTCTGGGCAGCACCATTCAAACAGAACACGGTGTGAAGTGTGCCCCCTGGAGTTGGGCAATGGAGAGGTCGTGGCCATAAGGATTGATTTTGAACAATGCCTGGGACATAGCAGTCAATAAAAATGAGTTGTTTTCATTGCTGCTACATTAGCATATTCTCATCATCACACACACACACACACACACACACACACACACACTCTTTCTCTCTCTGGCAATTTAATACCTTCCTCATTTGCAAGGTGAGAGGGTTAGACCCCTCCCCGAAACCTGAAGCCCCTTCCACTCTGACATTCTATAATCCTGGGGTTCCGTGACCCTAACACTAGTTTTGACTGGTGGGAGAAGTGGCCCATCACACTTCCAATATTCACAGCATTTTAGTCGCAGTCTGGGAGAAAACAGAAAAATACATTCCAGGTAGAAACCGGAGTTTCTCTTTCCCCTTGTGCCAATGTCAATTCCCATGGGTGGCGGTGAGATTTATCAATATGTTTGAAGAGGATATGCAAACCTAACATTTGCATATATCATTTGCAGTCAGCGCCTCAACTTGAGCTCCCAACCCCACCCTTAAATGCATGTTTCTAGATTAATAGTCAGACCTGGCGGAACTACATTACTAGATAGTTCAGCTTAAAAACCAATATAAAGGGAAAAAAAAAACTATTATAGAAGCCAGAGGGATGAACAGAGAGATTGAAATCTTACAGCCATTCACTTTTCAGCGGTTCATATTGCCTGCAAGTGTTGGTATTAATTGTCTGGGAATCATTACAGATACCCTGGTCTCGTTATTCAAGGAAATTTATTTTGGCTGATCACCTTGCAGGCTGAGCTTGCATTTTCCAGGTTCCAGTGGCAAGGACAATTTAATACCGCATCTTCAAAGTCGTTTTCTTTGAATTGTATTTTTGCACTTTCATTTTAAAGTGGCCATGCCTGATGGTTGGGGAGCAGAGATTGCTGTGTGCGAACGAGTGAAACCTGATGATGAAGACTAAATAAGAGAAGTTCAACAGCTGACTCGACTCTCCATCTTTCCTTCATCCCCACCCATCTTCACTGGCTAAGTGTAGAGGCTCTGGCATCAGACTGCCTGGGTTTTAATCCGAGAACCACTGTCTACTTGCTGTGTAACCTTGGCATAGTTACTTAACCTCTCTGTGCTTCAGTTTCCTTATCTGTGACATAGGTGATATAGAATATTACTAGAGATAATATTCATATTTAATTCCAAGGATTATGGTGAAGATTAGATGAGATAGTATATGTAAATGGTCAAAATGGTATTGGCATATCATAAGCATTCAGTAGATACTAGTTATTATTCTTTTTGCTTTTTGCTTTTTAGGGTCGCAGCCACAGCACATGGAGGTTGCCAGGCTAGGGGTTGAATCAGAGCTGTAGCTGCTGGCCTACACCATAGCTCACAGCAACCCACTGAGCGAGGCCAGGGATTTGAACCTGCAACCTCAAGGATCCCAGTCAGGTTCATTCACCGCGGAGCCATGAAGGGAATGCCTAGCTAATCATTATTTTGGATGCACATTGCCATTCAGCCAAATACATTTAAATCTAAACTTGACGTCACCGAAATCCCCTGATAGTCCCTGTGAGCTTTATATCCTTGAGGGCATCGTCACGAAGACAGTGACCAGTCTGATTGGCAGAAATGTGAGAAATCTTTCTGGAGCCAACCCATCACGCGAAGGCAGTAATCTGCTGCCATTTCAAAGAAGTATCTTTTGCCTACAACGTCTGGAGCTCACTCACTCCGATGCTTAGTCCTTCATTCATTCAAAAAGTACTTCCTATTCAAAAAGTATGGTACTGTGGGCCAAGTATCATGCCAAGGACTGGAGATTTAAGAGTGAATTAGCCGGATATGGTCTTTGACTTTGGAGATTCCACTTGGAGATACAGACAAAACAGTTGAGTGATGAAGGTGAAACATTTGAAAAATTGGGGGGAGTTCCTGCTGTGGCTCAGAAGTAACAAATCCAACTAGTATCCATGAAGATGCGACTGCAATCCCTGGCCTCGCTCAGTGGGTTCAGGGTCCAGAATTGCTGCGAGCTGTGGTGTAGGTCTCAGCCTCAGCTTGGATCTGGCCTTGCTGCAGCTGTGAGTTAGGCGGGCAGCTGCAGCTCCGAGTCAACCCTTAGCCTGGGAATTTCCAAATGCCACATGTACAGCCCTAGAAAGACCCCCCCAAATTTTTGTTTGTAAGTGAAAAGCAAAAAATGGACAAGGTGCTCATGGTAGTAGTGGGGAGGGCAGCTATTTGGGATGGGGAAATCCAGGATGTCCTCTATGAGGAGGTGGCATTTAAACAGACCTGAGGGCTAGAAAGATACCAGCCATGTGAAAAGTGGAATCCCACTGCAGTGTTTCACAACCTTTGCCGACACTTTGTCTCAACATCGGAGTGCCCCATATTGTGTAATGGGATGGACTGGCATTAAACGGGGATGGGGGAGTTCCCGTGGTGGCTCAGTGGTTAACGAATCTGACTAGGAACCATGAGGTTGCAGGTTCGATCCCTGGCCTCGCTCAGTGGGTTAAGGATCTGGTGTTGCCGTGAGCTGTGGTGTATGTCGCAGATGCGGCTCGGATCCCATGTTGCTGTGGCTCTGGCGTAGGCCGGCGGCTATGGCTCTGATTCAACCCCTAGCCTGGGAACCTCCATATGTCGCAGGAGCAGCCTAAGAAATGGCAAAAAAAAAAAAAAAAAAAAAAAAAAAAAACCAAAAAAACAAACAAACAAAAAAACCCAAAAAAACCAAACGGGAGTGGGAAGATTCACTGTATCCTTTCGACCTTCACTGCCATTCAGCAGCTGCTTCTCCTTGGATGTTTCCTCCCCATCTTTGCCTTGTGAGCTCTGGTCCTTTTGTAATCTTTTGCCTCTTCCCCCCATGACCATTGAAGCTCCAGGCTGTTCTACAGCTCCAGTCCCAGGGCTTGACATGGGTTATTCCTCAAGTTCAACCCAGGTAGATCAAATTAATCAGGATTCATTCCATTGCAAGTGACCGAACTCAAAGCAGCTCAAACCCCAACTCAAAGTGGCTTGAGCAAGAATGGAAATTCTTGACTCCCAGAACTGAGAGGGTCACGAGTGGAATTAAGGTATGGCTGGATCCAGGGGCTTCAACACTATTGTCAGGACTCCGTCTCTCACCATTTTTTGACCACGCTTTCCTTCGTGTTGACTTTGTTCAGAGGTAGTTCCGTCCACGTGGTAAGTTCTAAGAGACTCAGGGGTTTATCCTTCCAAGGTCCAGTCCAGCATAAAGAAAGCTCTTCTATTCTAATGGTTCTGGACAAAGTCCAGGTTGGTTTTGAGTGGATCGCATGCCCAATCTAGAACCAGCCACTGTAGCCGGGCTAAGAGATCCTGACTGGCCAGGCCCGGGCCATAGCATCACCCCTGAAACTCAGAATGCAGTTAGCTCCAGCAGAACCACATGGAGTAAGAATATGGGGAGGCTAGCTCTCTCTCCAGGGAAAGTCATAAACCATGAATGGCCACTATGTGAGAATGACAGGGACCCTATGCTACATCACCCCTTAAATCAAAGCTCATTGAAGAGATTCCTGTGTGGCTTTTAATACCAAAACATTTAATGTGCTACTCTCTCGAATTGAAGAGTAAAGGGGCAATCCTATTTCAGAGAGGACTTCAGGAAGATCGCATTTGACTTGACCCCCTCACCCCCCATAAAAGGATGATTGGGTTTCACCAGTTGGAAATGCAGGAAGGGCCTTTCCAATGGAGGCACTGATTTGGGCAAAGGTGCAAAGGCAGACATTTACAGGGTTTTGTCAGAAAGTTGGGAAATCAGATGCTGGAAAAGTTTGGATCCTGAGGCAGAACTTCATTGACCCATCACCTGAAGGTCATGAGTGATGGAAGGAAATACACCTGCAGAGCCAGACCCAGGGTACAGATATCGCTAGTGGTGGTGAAGGCTACAAGACCCCTCTAGAGGTGAGGGGACATACTTGGTAGAAGCAGCACCTTGAACCTGGATGAGGGGCTAGGACGGTCTGGAATGGGAAGTCCACCCCGAGGAGTAGGATGCGTGATCATTTGGAAGCTCCATTGTAGCTCCATTGTCCCCTTGGACCTTGAGGTCTTGGTCATCCCCGGATAGTTCATGTCCTTTCCCTCCACATTTCTATAGGCTAAATCCATTCTGCAAGGGTTCCTGGAAGATTCAGGCTATAGTATCCAGGATCTGAAGAGCTTCCACTTGGTAGGACTTGGTGCAACCCTGTGTGCCATGAACGTCACTGAAATCTCACTTATAAAGATCTCAGAATTCAGGTAACCAAAACGCTAGTGTGCCATATGGTGAATAACTGATTGATTGATTGCTTCATTCATTCATTCGGCAAGATGCTCTCTGCTTCCTGATGCTTTGCTACCTTTCTGGGCTGAACAGGGAGTGAGATTAGTTGGATCCTTTCTTGATGCTGAGCCTACCTACCTTCTGCATGTCTTTTTTTTTTTTTCCTCTGGCTGGAGAGTCTCTCAGGCTAACACTGTATCCCTCCCTCATAATCAGGGTGGTGGTGGCCAGAATTGGAACCCTGCTCTGCAGTACCCACGTCTTGGCAGAGTTTAAGAGGAAGGCAGAAGTTGTGTTCGGGGAGCCCACCAAATGGTCCAGCTCTGTCTTGCAGGAGCTTGGGACCATTGCAGGTAGGAGGCACCTTGAGCATGGCTTTCTCTTCTTTTCCCACCTTAAATCTGGGGACAACAAAAAGAAAAGAATCCCTGGCCACATAAACATCTATAGCGTTGCAGTAGAACCTAGATTTCACGCCTTGGAGGGCAGAGGGTGGGGTCTGCAAGTCTGCTTTTTAAAGAAGCTCTCTTGGTGATCTTGTGGCACTAACTGGTTTAGAATGTCATTTAATTGGCTCCAAAATAGATTGATACACAATTTGAAGTTTGTGTAAAGCAAAATTCCTTGGGGGCATTCTCTTCCTTGTAGGAGACCAATCAGGGCTAATATGACCTACATTTTTTCCCCCCCTGAGTTGATTAAGGAGCCTGATTCCCCAGTGTGAATTTCTGGGCCTTTTGTAAAGGCATGATGCTTGCCTAGAATGCACAGATCTGTACATTATGCAGCCCCATTAATAAAACAAGCAAAGTTTTGATGGCTTGAGCTAAACCCTTGTGATTCCTTTATCTCCGCAGCTGGATTAACGAAGGAAGAGCTCCGAATGCTTGACAAGGAGTTGATGCCACATTTCCAGCCATCAGCCATCACGTGCCTTCCTGATGAGATATTCAAAGTAGGTACTCAGTTCCTCAAGGAGGAATGGGAGCTTGACCCCATTGCAAATCACGCAGGGAAGCAGATGGTAGGCTTTGGAGTCCCGGAACTTGCAACGAGGCATCTGTGGATAGGGCCAGAGGACGGCTGCGTGCCAGCCATGGATGGATCACAAGATAATTTTAGGTGTTTGTGTTTTTTTTTTAAGTTTTCTCTTCCATTTTAAATTTATCTTTTAATTGTATCTATTTTTATGGTTTGCTTCTCTTCATAGCAAGTGGTACGGATTTCTATTTATGATAGTATGACAGGTGTACCTTTCTTTATCCCAAATCCTTGGGGGCCGATATATTTCAGAATTTGGAATTTTCCAGATTTTAGAAAGATCACTCTGTGCCGCTACAGTTTTGTAACTTATCGTCTTTAGCAGTGTCTAGGGAAGTACCTTGTAAGCACATGCATTCATATTTCTGTGAAGTAATCTGTGACAAATCACACTAATTGGAATAAATAGAGACTATAAATGGTCTCGCATCAATTCAGGTCCGATTTTGCGGGCAGATAAGTTTGTCTTAAACTTTGGGCAAAGACTTCCAGTTTTCAGAGTGTTTTTTTTGGACTTCAGAATTGCTGAGGCAGGATAGCATTTCTGGAATAACACTTCCTTTTAAAATACGTTTAAGTAAAAAAATATATTTGAATTGATTTAGAGACAAGTATTAAGAAAGCCACACAAGGACATGCGACATACAGCTATGGAAGAAATTGAGGGCATTGCATTGGATCCCTGAGGTCCGGGAAGCAGGGTATCCAGTGAGAGGTCCTTGTCCATATCCAAGAGGAGGAGAGGGTTTGGTGGGGACAGTCTGCTCTGATGAGGAGTGACCCTGCTGTCCTCGCTTTCTGGGCAAGGTGGGAACACAACCGGATCAGGCATATACAACCAGGCTAGACAAACTCCCATGATGCCACATCAGTTGTTCATTGGAAGACAGAGCGTCAACCTTGGACCACTTCAGCACCCAGGACAGTTCCTCATGCGGGACAGGAGCCATAGCTGTTTAGGGGAAATAGTTCTTAAGGCCATGGAGCTTCCCCTCGGGGACTCTGCATGGGGTAGGCAGCTTGGTCCTGGATGATGGCATAGGGCTGAGCACTTCCTCCTGATCTGGTTTTGAATCCACTTGGTAACAAACCTATTCCAGAAATTCCTAGTGACCACTTAACATTGCGAGTAGGCTCTAGCCTAGGTGCTAGGTTGTAGGCTCCAGGCTAGGTCCGCCTCTTAGGCACTAGTGAAAGGGATTGACACAGTGCCTTTGGGGGCTTGGAAGGTAACAGAGAGGAGTGCAGTGGCCTGGGTAGGGACCGAGGTGACCTGGAGAGCCTTGTCTGGCACATGGATGCAGTGTGACAATGTTGGCCCAGTATCACTGGATCTTCCTTAAAAAAAAAAAAAAAGAATCCAGAAGTTTCATTTTCATATGAAATCTTTTGATAAATGTTGGCAACCACTTTGAATTTACTTTTTTGTTTTTGCTTTTTAGAGTCGCTCCCATGGTATATGGAAGTTCCCAGGCTAGGGGTCCAACAATTGGAGCTACAGCTGCCAGTCTACACCACAGCCACAGCAATGTGGGATCCAAGCCATGTCTGCGACCTACACCACAGCTCATGGCAACTCGGGATCCTTAACCTGCTGAGCGAGGCCAGGGATCGAATCTGCATCCTCATGGATCCTAGTCAGATTTGTTAACCGCTGAGCCATGACAGGAACTCCCCTGAATTTACTTTTTTTCTTTTTTTGTATTTTTTTTGGTATTTCTTGGGCCACTCCCGCAGCATATGGAGGTTCCCAGGCTAGGGATCGAATCGGAGCTGTAGTCACCGGCGTACACCAGAGCCACGGCAATGCCGGATCCCTAACCCACTGAGCAAGGACAGGGATCGAACCCGAAACCTCATGGTTCCTAGTCGAATTCGTTAACCACTGCACCACGACGGAAACTCCCTCTGTAAATCTTTTATTCCCACTACCTTCCCTTTGTTGGAAACCTCATATATCCCAGCTCCCCGCCTCCCCTCCTCGGAGTGGTTTCTCAGGGCTACCCGAGACGCTGTTTTCAGGGTTTACATCCTAATTTCATCCTAAATAAAACTTAACTCTCACCTTTCAGTTTGGGCATTTTTTTTTAAGTCTACACTCTCTACCTAGCGAACCTGTCCTTTGAAATGCAGCATCATCTCCTTCCTCTCACCACACTCTCTCACACACACACACACACACACACACACACACACACACACACCCAGCAGACCTGCTCTTCTGGCTTTTACTCCTTTAATCGACCATTAACACAGAGTTTGCATTATGAAAATTATCTATTTTTCCAATGTTGCTGACTCCAGCCCACAGGCCAGGTTGAAATCTTTAGACCTATTGCACTGTGCTTTAAAAAGTAAATTCAGGAGTTCCATCATGGCGCAGTGGGTAACGAATCTGTGGTGTGGGTCGCAGACACGGTTAGGATCCCAAGTTGCTGAAGCTGGTGGTGTAGGCCAGCAGCTACAGCTCCGATTTGACCCCTAGCCTGGGAACCTCTATATGCTGCGGGAGCGGTCCTAGAAAAGGCAAAAAGACCAAAAAAAAAAAAAAAAAAGGTTTACAGAGAACCAGGTTTCTAGAAGAGGTAAAGGTCTGGGCTTCCTGCAATCACGCCTTTGATAGGCGCCTCGGCTGGGGGCCGTTCTCTGTTTCTCTCCTGAGTTCCCTGAGGACTCACTGGCCCCCGCATTCCCATGGCTGTTCTTACGATGACCTTGACATCTTTGTTTTGCTCACTAACCACAGCCCAGGAGGCCGTGTTTCAGACAGCTCTGAATTACTGCCCCCAAAGAGGAAGTGGGAAATAGCAAGATCCAAGTCTGAAAGCTGGAGGCGGAGGTGTCTGCACCCAGGCACACGCTTTTTTTTTTTTTAACTTTATTTTTTTTTATTACTCAAATGAATTTATCACGTCTGTAGTTGTATAATGAGCATCACAATCCAATCAGGCACACGCTTTACAGAAGTTTATGGAAGGGTTGCTACTAGGCACGGTCGTCAGTCATCATGGAAGGATTTTAGTGTTTTTCTAGAGGAGGAGATGCCAGAACTGGGCTCATAACATCTTCCAAAAATATCGAACTCTCAGAAGACCTGTTCTTCCAGTTTCCCCAGAACACAGAGGGCCTCCCTCCTGGTCCCCACCCTGAGCTCTGCTCAGCGGTGCTGCTCGTCCGCAGCTGCAGTGGCCCTTGTTTGATGCCAGGTAGAGGCTGATGGCAGGTGCCCGACTTCCAGGCAGGAGGAAGTGCTGCCCCCTGGAGGCGGCAGATGTGAACATCCATTCCTCAGGAGGGAAGGGTGTCAGTGGGGAGGACTCAGGCGGGTCAGGCGGGACCCAGGGCGTGCAGGTCACTGTACCACGGTCAGGAGCTTGAGCTGTGTCCTGGGGTGGGGGTGGCAGGGAAGGATTCTAAGACCGGGAATGACATGATTCCGGGGCAGCATCTACCTTGTCAGGAAAGACGAAGGAGGGAAGAAGGAGGGGGTGAGGGAGCAGAACCCCCTTTCTCAGAATCCTGGGGCCCTTAGAAAATGAGCAGGATGACGTTAGAGGTCCCTGCCATCTCATCCATCCCATTCCAGACACACTGCTCTTAAGTGGCAAGTGACTTTAGACAACATCTTGTTCAGCGCCCTCAAAGGACTTCCGCTTGAGGCACAGCTTCCCACTTCCGGTGTCCGTGGAAGACATCACTAATCGATTACCACACTTTCCTTTCTTCGAGCCCTCACAGGACTCAGCCACATGGTATCAGGCCACACCAAAGGTTGAGAATCTGCACTGGAGATGAGTTCTCAGCACCATCCTACATCTGGTCCAAAAGCCCAGGGAGGTTACTTAGCTTGCCCAAGGTCACACAGCTAGTATGTGGCAGAGTTAGGACACAGATTCAGGTATTTTTTTTTTCTTTTGTCTTTTTGCCCTTTTTAGGGCCGCACCTGCAGCATATGGAGGTTCCCAGGCTAGGGGTCGAATTGGAGCTGTAGCTGCTGGCCTACACCACAGCCACAGCCACACCAGATCCTAGCCACATCTGCGACCTACACACCTACACCACAGCTCATGGCAACACCGGATCCTTAACCCACTGAGCAAGGCCAGGGATGGAACCGGCAACCTCATGGTTCCTAGTTGTATTGTTTTCCTCTGCGCCACGACGGGAACCCCCAGATTCAGGTCTTTAAGTGTGTGTTTTCTCTAACATATTAGCGTTTCTCAGGTGGGAGACTTGAAGGATTGGGGGGGGGGTGGTCCTTGCACTGCATTAAACAACATTGAGTCACCTTTTCAACTCTCCTTTACTACTGATTAATTCAAGGAGGAAGTCTCAATTTGGAGCTAAAATGTCTTTCAACACCTTGTAACACTCAAAATCCCCCCTCCCCTCCTTTTTTAGAGGCCCCAGGTTCAGACATTGGCCAACAGACCTAGCTAGAATTCCATAATGTTGTTTTATTTCTCTTGGCATATTTTAAATGAGTACTTATTGCAAGTCATTCGGATTTTCCATTACGGTTTTTTTTTTTTTTTCTTTTTTAGGACCGCACTCAGGGCACATGGAGGTTCCCAGGCTAGGGGTCCAATCGGACCTACAGCTGCCGGCCTACGCCACAGCCACAGCAATGCAGCATCCAAGCTGCATCTGCGACCTACACCACAAAGGCACCGCAACGCTGGTTCCTTAACCCACTGAGCGAGGCCAGGGATCGAACCTGCGTCCTCGTGGATGTTAGATTCCTTAACCACTGAGCCACGTTGGGAAGTCCCCATTACAATTTTTTTTTAATGCAAAAATAAATTAATTTTAGTAGCGAAAGAGGATTTGAAGGAAAGATTCTAAAGAGCACAGATGGCACATGGGTGTGGCAAAGTTGTGTGGGCCCTGGACGGATGACCAGTTTGGGAAAGCCGAGGAAGGGCGCCTATGACGGTGCTGCCCCCGGTACCCCCTGCAGGAGCTGTCCGTGGAGCAGATCGCCTCCCTCGGCCCAGAGAACGCCGCAGCGGTGACCCCGGCTCAGCGCCGGCAGCTCAGTATGTTGCAGCTGCATAGCCTCCAGCGGGCGCTAGATGGCGCCAAGATCCGCTCCTGGCTGGACGCTCCTCTGAACGCCAGCCCCACCCGGACCCCCTCTTCTCCTTCTCCTCCAGGTGAGCAGGACAGCCCCCATCCCTGTCCCCCAGCCCTGTCCCCCACCCCTAATCCCCTTCCTCGTCTCTTGGTCCGCCCTACCTTACCTGGGAGGGAATGTTTCTAAGATTCAGGGTGGGGTCTCTGACCATCTCTGGAGATTCTGCATTCAGAGAAAAATCCAAAGTCCCTACCAAGCATCTACAAATGATTCTCAACTCCTGAGCAGTTTAGTCACCGGGGGAGCTTTTCCTCCGCCAGTTACTCGGATCCCACCCAGAACTCATAGAGTCAGAATTTCTCAGGACTTAAGTCTTTTCAGGGTTCCTTTGCTCCCCTCCCTCCTCACCGTCCAGTATTAATTCATAAATTCAATCCCTATATATTGGGCACCTGCAGCAGGATCTGGGGATACAGAGGTGAGTTGGGCGGGAAGGGTCTCCTGTAAATGAACCAGAAGATTTCAGGTCTGATAAACCAGGGAAGGATCTCCGCAGAGGGAGCTAATGGTGATTAAGGGCTGAGTGGAGATAGAGGAGTTGGGGTGTGGCTTTTCTTCCCTTTCCCCTAGCCGCCTGTCTCACTCTCTCCTCCCCCTCACTCTCCCACTTCTTCGTGACGCCTTCTGTCTTTAGGGAGTAACATCTTTGGACTAAGCATGGTGCTAGGCTCTGGGGAGGCTGCTGTGAACAAGCCAGACGTGTCTTGTGTCCCTGCTGAGCTCCCAGTAGAGCATGGGGGTGAGGGGAGTCTATGCACCCAGGTGACCATGAGGCGGTATGAAGGGTGTTGTAAAGGGGGACACAGGCACCCAGGGAACACTTGGAAGAGGTGGTGCCTAGGCTTTGGGTGGGGGGGATGGGAACCTCCCGAAGACAGTGATTTCTTTTTTCTTTCTTTCTTTCTTTTTTTTTTGGCTTTTCAGGGCCACACCTGTGGCATATGGAAGTTCCCAGGCTAGGGGTCAAATCGGAGCTGTAGCTGCCGGCCTACACCACAGCCACACAGTTGGGATCCGTGCCGTGTCTGCGACCTACACCACAGCTCATGGCAGCGCCGGATCCTTAACCCACTGAGCGAGGCCAGGGATTGAACCTGCAACCTCATGGTTCCTAGTTGGATTCGTTTCTGGTGTGCCATAATGGGAACTTCCCCAAAGACTGTGATTTCTAATCTGCAGACCCATCTGGGGGAGAATCGGGCTCCATCCAGGTGGAGAGTGTCCTGGGAAGAGGGGCCAGCAGGTGCAAATCCCCAGGGAGCAAAGAGGGCTTGGTGCTTGACTCACACGGGAGAACTTTCTCCGACTCGAATGTCTCCAAGTCTGCCCCAGCCTCCCTTGGGGATGGCCAATTGGGGGAGTCCCAGTTTCTGCAGCCACAGTGGCCAGAGGTGTCACTTGTGGCTGCAGACATTTTCAAACGGGAGCCATGCCCCTTGATGTATTATTATTACTTTTTTTTGGTCTTTTCTGTGGCCAAACGTGTGGCATATGGAGATTCCCAGGCTAGGGGTCTAATCGGAGCTACAGCTGCCGGCTTGCACCAGAGCCACAACAAAGCAGGATCGGAGCCGCATCTGCGACCTACACCACAGCTCAAGGCAACACCGGATCCTTAACCCACTGAGCAAGGCCAGGGGTCGAACCTGCAACCTCATGGTTCCGAGTCGGATTTGTTAGCCACTGAGTCATGACGGAAACTCCTATTATTAATTTTAAACCTTTTTTATTGGACTGTGATATGCATACATTTAAAAGTTATTTTAAAATGTTATAATGTTTTCGATAATGCACACAGGAGACTGTGCACGTGATTTAAAACTCAAAAGGTCTGAAAATGCAGTGAAATATCTCCCCCATCCCTGTTCCCTGGTCACTCAGGTCCCTTCCCCAGAGGCAGCCAATGTTACAGCTTGTGTATCAGTCCAGGGGTATTCTGTGCATCTCCATAGATTATCGCTGCATTTTTCCAGAAGCTTATTCTGTACACTTGGTCCCACGCCTTGCATTTTTCACCTGACAATGTACTTTGGAGACCGTTCCATATCTCTATGTAGGAGCCATGGGATTATTGGTTTTCTGCCTACTCCACGACTGCTTATCTAGATCTCTGGAGCCAGTTCAGTTGTTTCTGTGTTTATACTGTTTACAAACAATGCTGCACGCAGCACATTACCTTGTCTCTTTTGCATCTGTTCAAGTATAACTTTCAGGGTCAAGGTTTCCAAGTGTGATGGCTGGGTCAGAGAGTCTGAGCATTTGTCATTTTGATGGATACGCAGCCAGCGGGAGAAGCCTCTGAAACTGACAGCACTAAGGGCCTGAACCCAGCCGGAGCATAGATGGGGACTTGAACCCACGGTTTTATATTCGAGTGACCCTGTGTCCTGACTCACCAAGGTTCAGGTTCTTTATGCCTCTGTGTAGACGGAATGCAGCGGGAGACAAAGTGATAGGCAAGAAACAGATTTATTAGGATAAGATGCTTGTCAGAGATGCAAGCCGGCAGGCACGGAAGCTCTCAGTCTGAGGATCCCAGGGGGCCACAGTTTTATCATCCTTGGATGTGGGGGTTGGAAAGGCCTGCCTCTTCCTTTCTGGATGAGTAGCTCTTCCTTTGTGTCCGGTAAGGTGTGTATTCAAATCAGCAGAAGAGCGGTCCTCCGTCCTTGAACTCCTGCCCCAGGTCTGAATCTGAATGCAGGCCCCACCCCATCCCCCACCCAATGACCTCCACTAGTTAAGCAAGCCTGCCTTGCGCTGAGGGTTTTCTTGAACTCACAGGGATCTCCCAACATCCCCCAGGTTTCCCCCTTTATCTGTGATCCCCTATCTGGACGTCTACAGCCACCTGTGCCTGCTCCATCCCTATCACCTAGATCCCCCCTCCTTCCAGTCACCCCACAGGCCTGAGCTGGTGCTGGCAGTTGGGTGACTCCCTCCTGTGGGCCAGGCTCCTAATCTCTTGTTGCCTAAATTTGCTTTGTTATCGGAATTGCCTGGGAGTGATGCTTAAAATCTGGCTTCCTGGAGCTCCCATCTTTGTGGCTCAGTGGTTAAGGAAACTGACTCACATCCATGAGGATGATGGGTTCAGTCCCGGGCCTCGCTCAGTGGGTGAAGGATCCAGTGTTGCCGTGAAATGTGGTGTAGGTTACAGATGTGGCTTGGATCCCGTGTTGCTGTGGCTCTGGCATAGGCTGGTGGCAGCGGCGGTGTCTACAGCGCACATTGAACCCCTGGCAACCTCCATATGCTGCAGCCCTAAGACAGGAAAAAAAAAAAAAAAAAAAAAACAAATCTGGATGCCGGGGCCTGGTCTCAGACTTGCAGAACCAGAATTTGCAGGAGTGGCTCCCAGAATTGGTCTTGTTAACCGTCTCCCCAAGTTATGATTAAGGCAGCGCTGGTTGGTACTTGCTGATTCACACAATCTCATTTCCTTTGCTCTCCAGCCCCTTGCAATTTGGGGTTATTTCTCCCATTTAAGGGAAGAGCAAACCGAGGTTCAATGAGATCTAGTAAGTGGTTCGGACGGAGACCCAGGGAGCTGGCACCCTCGGGGGCAGCTGAGACCTGGGCACAACGGTCTTTATCTTGTTTCCTTTTAGGAGCCGGTGTCTCCTGGGGTCTTGGGCTGGGCTGCCCCCTACTGGTCCTGATACCCAAGCTCCTGTGGTGAGTCGCGTTTGCACATCGCCCTGAGGCCCGGGCAGTTGGCTGGGGTGCGTGGAGACCGAGGGAGCTGCGAATGGTGGGAGTCCCTTACCGTGACTCAGAGCCTCAACAGGGGCAGGGAGCCCCGGGGGCCTTGGAATTGAAGAGGCACCAAAAGGAAGACAATAATCCATACACATGATCTTGCAAGTTCTTTTTTGTTTTTTGTTTTTTTGTCTTTTAGGGCCGCACCTGCGGCATATGGAGGTTCCCAGGCTAGGGGTCAAATCGGAGCTGTAGCTGCCGGCCTACATCACAGCCACAGCAACCGGGGATCTGAGCCGCGTCTGCCACCTACACCACAGCTCACAGCAACACTGGATCCTTCACCCACGGAGTGAGGCCAGGGATCGAACCTGCGTCCTCATGGATGCTAGTCGGGTTCCTTTTCGCCGTGCCATGACAGGAACTCTTTTGCAAGTTCTTAAGCCAGCTTGTGTCCTCAGCAGGGGGCCTGCTTGTTTTCCAGCTTTGAGTCAGAGAAGCCAAAGCTGGGAGGGAGGGGTTTTTCTGGCCAACAGCGTGAAGTGTGAAGATTTTAGTACCAGTTCCTGCCCTTCCTCCAGAGGGAGATGCCAGAGTGATGGGTGCGGGCAATGGCACCTTTTTTTGTTTTTTATTTTTTGTTTTCTTTTTTGCCAGGGCCTGATCTGGCTTCTATTTTGGCCTCATTTCCCTTCTTTGGAGATACAGGCCTCATTGGACTTTTCCTTCTTAGATATTTAGCAGAACTGAAATAAATGAATCTCACAACAGAAGCCAATATTCCTGCCTGATTGCTGGGACTAATTGATGTTTTGGTGGGTGTTGCATTGCTCTGAAATTAAAATATTTAACATGTCTCAATGTTAAATCAATTCTTTTTTTTTTTTTTTTTTTGGCTGCACCCAAGGCATGTGGAAGCTCCTGGGACAGGGATCAGACCCATACCACAGGAGCCACCTGAGCTGCAGTGACAATGCTGGATCCTTAATCCACTGCACCACAAAGGAACTCCTAATCAATTTTTAAATACTTTTCCCAGATGCCTTCTCTTTCCTTGGGAGTCAGCTGAATGAATGGCTGTGGAATTACCAGCTAAACTTGCAAAATATTCCTTTTTTTTGGTGGCAGTTGTGGTTGCTCAGGGCTTGAAATAAAATAACAGGAGTTCCCGTTGAGGATCAGAGGGTTAAGGATCCAATATAGTGTCCGTGAGGATGTGGGTTTGAACCCTGACCTCGCTCAGTAGGTGAAAGATCCAGCCATAAGCTGAGGCGCAGTTCTCAGATGTGGCTCGGATCTGGTGTGACTGTGGCTGTGGTGTAGGCTGGCAGCAGCAGCTCTGATTTGACTCCTAACCTGGGAACTTCTATATGCCATAGATGTGGCCATAAAAAGAAAAAAAAATTTTTTTAAGTACATAATATGATTATAATAAAGCAGAGTGAACTGGCCCCCTGGCCCAATCCTTTTGGAGGCACAGATGGAAATATCTCTGGAAATTTCCAGGATGCTCTTGGCCTTTGGTTCAGGAAGGCAGAGCTCAGGAAGGGGTGCTTTGCCGCCTCCTAGGTATTGCACCTTCTCAAATTCGCCGTCAAAGTTGTTTCCCGAACATCTGTTAAGCATCCTGAGTACCTCTGTGTCGCCCCCAGCACATCCCGTGTCCTCTTCCTGGTCCTGCATCCCCAGTAGACATCTCACCTGGATACAAGAAGAGCCTGCTTGAGTTTCCCAAAATCTCTGGTATCTCATCAGAGGCAGGTGGATCTTAAACAGCATCCTGGGTAGACATTGTGGAGGCTGGTGTGTTTTCAGATGTCGCCTGTGGTTATTACAGAAATTTCCGCCAGATCCTTAACCCACTGAGCAAAGCCAAGGATTGAACCTGCAACCTCATGGTTCCTAGTCAGATTCGTTAACCACTGCGCCATGATGGGAAGACTGGGCTGTGGAGGGAATGGCCCCAAGAGTGTTGTTTGGGGTCTGACCTGGTTTCCTTTCATCCCGGGGTGGGGTGGCAGCTATGCTGCGTCTTGAGCACAAATCATTTATTTGGTTACGAACCGCAGCCCCAGTTTCGCCGGGCTGGCCGGCTGCTTGGAGGGGGCCGGTGGATGAGAACATGTCTGTGCAGATTCCCTTCAGTGAGACTTTGTCTTTCTTTTTGTTTTTTTGCCATTTCTAGGGCCACTCCTGCAGCATATGGAGGTTCCCAGGCTAGGGGTCTAATTGGAGCTGTAGCCACTGGCCTACACCACAGCCACAGCAACGCAGGATCCTTAACCTGCTGAGCAAGACCAGGGATCAAACCCGCAAACTCATGGTTCCTAGTCAGATTCGATAACCACTGAGCCACTACGGGAACTCCCCATCAGTGAGACTTTGGACCTAACTCAATATTTGCACTTTTTTCCAGCCCTGGACTATCCTGGGCAAAAACAACAACAATCTCCCTTGAGTCAGACTGGGCGCTGCCAACGTCATATAGTTTTGTGTCTCATTTTCCCCCCTCCTCCCATCCTGCTCCTCTCCCTTCTCCCCCTCCTATTCTTCCTCCTCTCCTTCCTCCCCTCTTCCTCCCCCACCACTTGCTTTTTAGGGCCACACCCATGGCATATGGGGGTTCCCAGGCTAGGGGTCAAATCAGAGCTGCAGCTGCCAGCCTTCGCCACAGCCACAGCAACGAGGGATCTGAGCTTTTTCTTCGACCTACACCACAGCTCACAGCAGCGCTGGATCCCAGACCCAGACTGAGCGAGGCCAGGGATTGAACCCGCATCCTCATGGATACTAGTCGGATTCATTACCTCTGAGCCACAGCATTACCTCCCTCACTTTCCCTCTGATCATCTGTTTCTGGTTTCATTCTGGATGGTTTGTCCTGTCATACAGGGCAACACTGGCCCCCGACTTTGGAGGCCACCTTTGCCTCCGGTGTTGCTCTGAGGGCTCTACCTGTGTCCTTGGCACACGTCCTCAACACCATGGTCCTGCCAGGTGGATGCTGTTGGTTCCCATTTGCCAGGTGAGGGGACTGAGCCCGAGAGAGGTTAAGGGACCCGTGTCCAAGGCCGGTCAGGGAGTGAGGATCTGAATCCTGACTTTTTATCTCACCCTGTGCTGCCTCCTGGATGGGTGCTCTTTATCTTCTCTAATAAGTTAGATCAGAGAGAGGTTCCGTGGATCCTGCCACCGCTGCCACCTCTGGAGGGAGGCCAGCTTGCCTCACAGCACATATAATTGGTGATTGCCTCAGGCAGGAAGACAAATCCAGCTTATGCCCTGCAGGACCCCCGGGGTCTCAGGTTGAAATGCGCAGTCTTTTGCACGCAGGGAAGCAGCAGGTCACACCCCAGATGCTGCTCCGTTCACCTTTCAATGTCAGTTGGACCAATGGATCCCCAGCCTCCCTCTTCTGCAGCTTCTCCCAGCTGTTTGCAGAGATCAGGGCCAAGGCATGCGGGTCACAGGGTGCTGGCCATGGTTCTGATGGGTCGGGACCTGTGCCATACCGGTTATTAAAGTTTTTGAATATTGCTCAGCTGGATCCTTTTACAGAATCTTGACGGGGACTGGGCGTCTTTCAGCAACTTCAGGCTAACCATTCGGTGGGACCTAGAATTGAGCTCTTCTCTCGAGTCCGGGTACCCAGGGGTTCAGGCATAGCTGCTGGGAATGGGCTGCACTGCCAAGGAGAGATAACTCTGTGTGTGTGTGTGTGTGTTACTAAAAGTGGGATCTGGCTGCTCACTGCTCCAGAGCCAACACTGGAGAGGCAAGGTTGGTGGAAATGAAATTTGCTTGCTTCTGGGGGCCCCCAACCAGAGATGGGGGTGGGAGCAGGGTGGGCTCAAGTCCGAAGGCTCACTCCTCCCACCAACAACCAGTAGGCAAGAGCTTTTAAAGGGAGTTTTGGGAGTTCCCTGGGGGCCTGGTGAGTTAAGGGTCTGGTGTTGTCACTGCTGTGTGTGGGTTTGATCCCTGGCCCAGGAACGTTTGTGTGCTATGGGCATAGCAAGGAAAAAAAAAAAAAAAAAAAAAGAAAGAGTTTCAGGGGTGTACAGGCAGAAGGAGGGGGCTGCATGAAGAAATAGCTCAGTCATCTTGAAATTGGTCATGTGGTAGATTATCAGGGTCATCTTGGTTTATTTATTTATTTATTTTTATTTTGCAAGCAAGTGAAGTCTTTTTTTTTTTTTTGTCTTTTTGCCTTTTCGAGAGCCGCTTCCCGCAGCATATGGAGGTTCCCAGGTGAGGGGTCTAATCGGAGCTGCAGCCGCCGGCCTACGTCAGAGCCACAACAGCAGAATCTGAGCTGTGTCTGCAACCACAGCTCACGGCAATGCTGGATCCTTAACCCACTGAGCAAGGCCAGGGATTGAACCCACAACCTCATGATTCCTAGTCAGATTCCGTTAACCACTGCGCCTCGACGGGAACTCCGAAGCAAAGTCTTTATTACAGGAAAGCAAACAGCTCCCAGGACAGCTGGGAGGGGGAAGAAGATCCCTCCCCCCAAGAAATCATCCCGTTTTGAGTATAGTTAATCTTTAATTCCAGGGTCTGTTTCTTCCCATTTCTTTGAGGCCAGTTGTTGGAATTGTGGCAGCTTAGGTCCCGGCTACAGTCTGGTCGTCATATAGTTAACTTCCTCTTCCTGGATGGGCGTTTCAGTATCTACCAAACAGCTCAAAGGATATGGTTTAAAATGTTACCCAGGAGTTCCTGTTGTGGTTCAGTGGTTAATGAATCCGACTGGGAACCATGAGGTTGTGGGTTCGATCCCTGGCCTTGCTCAGTGGGTTCAGGATCCGGCGTTGTCATGAGCTGTGGTGTAGGTTGCAGATGCGGCTCGGATCCCGTGTTGCTGTGGCTCTGGCATAGGCCAGTGGCTGCAGCTCCGATTGGACCCCTAGCCTGGGAACCTCCATGTGCCACGGGAGCGGCCCAAAGAAATAGCAAAAAGACAAAAAAAAGAAAAATTAAAATAACATAAAATAAAATCTCATCTATAGCCTTTGAGTAGGAACGAAAGGTCCTTGACTTTATTTCATGACAAAACTACTATTATTTTATTTTGCTTGGCTATTTCTTTTTCTTTCTGCATTTTCTTGCTTTCTGATTACGTTTATTCTTTGACTAAAGTTTTCTACACAGCAAAGGCAGGCAGAGGACCTGGTGAGGAAGGTGTAGAGAGTCCTGCTGTGTTTCATGTTTTCCTGGCTTTACTGAAGAGATGCTGTAGTGGAAGAGACAGTCAACAACTCAGTGTTAAATGATAGGTATTTCTTTGTTCCTAAAAGTTCTTTGCACATCCTTGCCTCCTGAGAGCCTTCAAAAACATCTCTGTGGCCTCCCTAAAAAACATATATGTAGCCCCAAGTATATTTTTTTTTTTCTTTTCTAGGGCCCCGCCAACTGCCTATGGAGGTTCCCAGGCTAGGGATCTAATCGGATCTGTAGCCACCAGCCTACACCACAGCCACAGCAACGCAGGATCAAAGCCACATCTGCAACCTACACCACAGCTTAGGCAACGCCGGATCCTTAACCCACTGAGCGAGGCCAGGGATCGAACCCATGTCCTCATGGATGCTAGTCGGGTTCGTTAACCACTGAGCCACGAGGGGCACTCCCCCAAGTAGATTTTTAGAAGCTAAAGAACTGAGTTAGAAATGAATTCTCATAACTTACTTCGTAGGTAGTAATATATGCTGAAAAGTATTTTATTTATACTCAAATATCATCAAAAATAATTTTATTTGATCCAAAATCTTTAACTGCCAAAGAAATTCTTAAGTTGGCTCTCTCTCTTTGGCCAAAAAAAAAAAAAAAAAAAGGTTAAGAATATACCTATTTTGAAGTTCTCTTCATGGTTTAGCAAAAGTTAAGGAACCTGACTAGGATCCATGAGGATTTGGGTTCAATCCCTGGCCTCACTCAGTGGGTTAAGGATCCAGCGTTGCAGTGAGCTGTGGCTTGGATCTGGCGTTGCTGTGAGCTGTGGTGTAGGTCGAAGATCCCGAATTGCTGTGGCTGTGGTGTGGGCCGTCGGCTGTAGCTCCGATTAGACCCCTAGCCTGGGGACCTCCATATGCCACGGGAGTGGCCCTAGAAAAGACAAAAAAAAAAAAAAAAAAAAAAAAGGCTTAACTTGGGATTTTGTTTCTGGTTCCCTCTCAGCATCCTAGACGTAGGGGGAGACTGTATTCTCACCTCCATGCTGCCGATTCCCGATTCCCGCCAGCAGCACATCGCCTCCTCCCGACACAGCTAGGTGAGCAGTCAGTCTAGCAGGAGCCTCTCCGCACCACCCATAGGTGGCGTATCAAGACCCTCAGACCTGTATCCCTGCCGAGAGTGAGGAAAGGTCCTGGATTCAGGCCTTGTTGGATCCTGGGGATCTGACCACATCCCCAGGAGTTGATTTCCCTCTTTCTATTTCTTTTTTTTTTAATAATTTTTTGGGGGGTCTTGTTAGGGCCGCATATGAAGGTACCCAGGCTAGGGGGTTCCTCTGGAGCTTGTAGCTGCCGGCCTACACCACAGCCACAACAATGCAGAATCTGAGCCACATCTGTGAGCTTCACCACAGCTCACGGCAATGCCGGATCCTTAACCCACTGAGCAAGGCCAGGGATTGAACCCACAACCTCATGGATGCTAACTAGTCAGGTTTGTTGCCGCTGAGCCACACACAATAGAGAACTCCCTGTTTTTTCTTTTCTTTTTGTGGCCATACCTGTGACATATAGAAGTTCCTGGGCTAGGGGGTCGAATCAGGGCTGCAGCTGTGGCTTGTGCCACAGCCATGGCAATACCAGATCTGAGCTGCATTTGTGAGTTATGCTGCAGCTGGCAGTAATGCCAGATCCTTAACCCACTAAGCGAGGTCAGGGATCGAACCCACAACCTCACAGAGATAACATTGTGTCCTTAACCCACAGAGCCACAATGGGTAGTCCACATTTTAGCATTATTGAGAAAGGGAGAAATGGGACTTTCCTAGTCCTGTCAGTACTAGATTTGCTTTGACTGGGCCTACTTTGGGCAGGTGGCATCTCTGAGCTGACCACTGTGGCCAGGATGGTGGAGTATAGCAGTTGGCCAAGGCTGGGTCAGGCGATTACCCCAAAGCCTAACCCAAATCACACCGATTGAATGGGAACTGGCTGATTCCGGAGGGTTTCCATTACCAAAATGCGGTAGGCAGAATTCTAAGCTGGCCCCAAACTCTCTGGTGTTTACGCCTTGTGTAACGTCCTTCCCCTGAGTACAGGCTGAACATGTGAGTATGAGGCAATGTCACTGTCCATGATGAAGTTAGTAAGCCGGTGCCTTCGGTGCCTTCGAGTTAATCAGAGAGGAGTGTGTCTGGGTGGGCCAGACCTAATCAGGTGCCGCCTTGAAAGGAGTCAGGCCCTTTGCGATTAAAGAGCTTTTCAGAATGTGATAGGGTCTGTGGGGGTGGGGGTGGGAGTGGGAGTGGGGCTGGGGGTGGGGGCGGACTACATGGCAAAGGCCCCAGGGTGGACTTTAGGAGGCAAGAGTGGTCCCTGGCTGATGGCCCGTAAGAAAACAGAGACCTCAGTTATGCAATCAGAGGGAACTGACGTCTGCCAACGACTCGTCTTGGAGGAGAACCCTGGTCCAGGTGAGACCTCAGCCAACACCATGATTTCAGCCCAGTGAGATTTAAAACATTTATTTTATTGAAATATTGTTGGTTGACATGTGCTAATTTCTAGTCTATAAAAAAATGATTTAGTTGTACATATATACATTCTTTTTCATCTTCTTTTCTGTTACGGTTTATCACAGGTATTGAATCTAGTTCTCTGTGCTCTATAGCAGCGCCTTGTTTATCCATTCTCTGTATAATAGTTTGCATCTCCTCGCCCCAAATTCCTGGTCCATCCCTCTCCTTCCCCCCACCCCCGCCAGGCAACTGCAGGTCTGTTCTCTATGTCTGTGAGTCTGTTTCTGTTTTGTAGATAAGTTCATTTGTGCTATATTTTGTTTTGTTTTTGTCTTTTTAGGGCCTCAGCTGTGGCCTATGGAGGTTCCCAGGCGAGGGGTCTAATCAGAGCTGTAGCTGCCAGCCTACACCACAGCCACAACAACACAGGATCTGAGCTGAGTCTGCAACCTACACCACAGCTCACGGCAACACTGGATCCTTAACCTACTAAGCGAGGCCAGGGATCGAACCGCATCCTCATGGATCCTAGTTGGGTTCATTAACTGCTGAGCCACAACAGGAACTCCCATGTGTCATATTTTAGATCCCACATAGAAGGGATATCATATGGTATTTGTCTTTCTTTTCCTGCCAGGGAGAATCTGAGCAGGGAATCGGGTTGAGCTCTGCTCAGCCTTCTGACCTATACGTCTGTGAGATAATAAATGTGTGTTATTTAAGCTGCTACATTTCTGTCCATTTGTTATGCAGCAATAGAAAACGAATACACAGAACAATGGGAGACGAATGCAGGGGAGGCAAAGTGACAGATGTGTAGGAATTGTTGACAGCAGGGCAGCCATCTTTGGTTGAAATCAACTAGCTCTGGAATTTAAGCTTAGCCTGGAAACGTGTCCCTGAGTGTGAATTCCACCCTGGGAAGAGGTGCCCTTGGATGGGCATCCCACTCCTTTCCCATCTCTCCCTCTAGGATCGTTCGCTTCTTGGCTGGAGGGGGGTCTGGGATGTTTAGTTTTTCTTTTGCATTTGTCATTCCTCCTGACTTTGCATCAGCTCCTCCCCACCCCTACAACACTGTAAATTTCCCTGGGGAAACAGCCCTCTGGGACTTTCACTCAGGTGAATTAGGTGGGACCAAGTCTACCTTGAACTCCAATGCTGGGCTCTGATTCACTGAAACCAATCAGCACCTCTCATTCCCCAGGCCACAGTGATTGATTCAGGGATGGGCCAATGAGAGTAAAGCATGGGGTTTTTATTCAACTCTTGGGGCGGGGCGGGGCGGGGCGGAGAGGGAGAGAGGCAAACTCTCCTTCTGGACTTGAACTGTTCAGCTCTCTTTAAATTGTGAGAAGGGAAGGTATATGAAGAAATGGCATTAAGAAGCGGAATAAGAGGAATAGAGTTAAGAGACAGTGTGAGAAAAACTAGGTTCTGGTAAAGGTTTCTGGAGCCTGGATCAAACCATACCTGCAGAGATGCCCCTGGAGCATTCAGTTATGAGAAAAGATTGGGTTGGATTTTCTGATACTTAACATTGATTAGAATGGCTTCTCTTTCCTTCCTTTTTCTTAATTTTTGGCTTTCTGCAATTTTTCTTTATCATGGGTGCAGCTGATCATAAGGTGTCATTTTCTCAATAACAAATAGGTTATGGATATCCTGGCTTCACAGGGCCCCTAACAGGTGTGGCCCTAAAAAGAAAAAAGCATTAAGCATTAAGTGTCACCCTGAATCTGGCTCAGGTGCTCCTAGGTCTCTGAGTGATTACAGGGACCGTGTTTTTGAAAACTGTCATTGCATAGATGATAAAATAGCAAAATAATATTCAAGGTTTTGGCCTTGAGCCTTGGGCTTGTTCTGGAGATGACACTCTTAGGAGATTTGCTCCTCTCACCCTCCGGGGCCTTCCTTATTGGGAATTTGGCCTCAGGTGGCTGAGTCATATCCAGCTGACTCCAAGGACCCGAGTCTGGATCTGCTTGTCCAATGGGGCAGTGCCTCCTGTCCCCCCAGGGCAGCCACTACCATCTTGAGTTTTATTCCTCCTGACTTAGCATCATGCAGGGCACAGATTCTGGGTACTGGGGTGGGGTCTTTCGTTCTCTTGTAGCGCCTGGGTTTGATTGCACAGCAGCCTACTCTTAGCACATCCGATTCCTTTTCTTTTTTTGTTTGTGCCTGTCCCACACTAAAGTTCCCAGGCCAGGGATCGAACTTACACACCACAGCAGGGATAATGCTGGATCCTTAACTGCTAGGCCATCAGGAACTCCAGGTCTGATTTTCTAAGTGGGATCCGGCAGCGTCTTGTCATATGACTTCTGTTATCTTCTTCTTTTTTCTTTTTTTTCTTTTTTTTTTTTTTTGTCTTTTTGCTATTTCTTTGGGCCGCTCCCGCGGCATATGGAGGTTCCCAGGCTAGGGGTCCAATCGGAGCTGTAGCCACTGGCCCACACCAGAGCCACAGCAATGTGGGATCCGAGCCACGTCTGCAACCTACACCACAGCTCACGGCAACGCCGGATCGTTAACCCACTGAGCAAGGGCAGGGACCGAACCCGCAACCTCATGGTTCCTAGTCGGATTCGTTAACCACTGCGCCACGACGGGAACTCCTTTTTTTCTTTTTTTGAATTTATTTTTCATTTTTTAATTTTAATTTTTAAACTTTATTTATTTATTTATTTGTCTTTTTGTATTTTCTTGAGCTGCTCCCGAGGCATATGGAGATTCCCAGGCTAGGCGTCTCATCGGAGCTGTGGCCACCAGCCTACACCAGAGTCATAGCAACGCGGGATCCAAGCCGCGTCTGCAACCTACACCACAGCTCATGGCAACGCCGGATCCTTCACCCACTGAGCAAGGTCAGGGATCGAACTCGCAACCTCTTGGTTCCTAGTCGGATTCATTAACCACTGTGCCATGACGGGAACCCCATCCATGTCCTATATTTTAAATTGAACCTATCACAAACATGCCTCTCCCCGGTTTTTTTTATAGTTGGAAAATTTCAAAAAACATTTGAAAATTAAGGTTGATTTCCATATTCTATTTCTCCTGTACAGCAAAGTGACCCAGGCATATATATTCTATATATATATTCTTTTTCTTGTACAATCTTCCCTCATGTTTGATCACAAGCAAGTGGAGAGAGTCCCCCGTGCTATACAGCAGGACCCCATTGCTTATCTACTCCATGTCCCCCTAACTTTGCTGGTGTTCTGTCCAGCCATTTTCACATGATCCTATAAGACAGAAAATGTTAAATTTCCTGATACTGAGATTCTTTGGTGTCCATCTGGGCACCAGACTCCTTTGTGCATTCATCTGTAATGCAGCGTTTTCTTTATCTCTGAAATTGTATTATGCACTTTCCTGTGTCTGTTTATGTCAAGGGCTGAGTATTCCAGGAAACATCTGTACTTGAATTTCTAGGTAAAATAAGAATCAGAAAGAATGGGTCTTGTCCTATATGGAACTGGAAGTCCAAAGTTTAAAATAAGGGTGAAGGCTGGGAGACAAGAGCAGGGAAGGGCTGGGTCTGGGGAGGGCTGCTGACAAAAGCTCCATCACCTGAGGGAGGTGCATCACCTGAGGGAGGCAGGCTACACAGGTGGCTGAAGTCCAGAGCTGCAACCTGCACCTACAGTTCCTAATGTGAATTACAAAGAGGGGCCACTTCTAAGTAGAGTGGATAAATTACCTTTTTTTTTTTTTTTTTTTTTTTTTTGTGTTTTTGCCATTTCTTGGGCCGCTCCCGCGGCATATGGAGATTCCCAGGCTAGGGGTCTAATCAGAGCTGCAGCTGCAGGCTTATGCCAGAGCCACAGCAATGCAGGATCCGAGCCGCATCTGCAACCTATACCCCAGCTCATGGCAATGCTGGATCCTTAACCCACTGAGTGAGGCCAGGGATCGAACCCACAACCTCGTGGTTCCTAGTCGGATTCGTTAACCACTGCGCCACTGGGATCTCTGAGTAGACCAGTTACTGAAAGGCATCCCTTCCTTTGACTGAAGCCCTTGCGACCAGGCCAGATGGCTTCTCAAGTCATCAGAAGGAGGACTGGATTTCTATCCCCATTCATCACTTTGGCCAGGTACCTTCGTGAAGTGCACACACAGCCCACCTGTGCTTGGAGGTCCTGGGGGTACCTGTGTTTCCTCCTCATTGCAAAACTCCATGACACACACAGCGGAGAGAAGTATTTTAAAATTTAAATGAAGTTATGGTAAATTTGTGTATGTTATAAGGAATGCCATCTTGGTGAAAGTGGTTAGATGGGACCCCATTCAGAGTCTAGAAGCTTTTATTTGAGGTTTCCTTCCTTAGAGGAAGTATTCAGTTGTTTACCTGATTGGAACTAGGGCTTGTGTGACATTGCAGCCGATTTGAATGTACATATGCATATTGTAAATGTGATTTGGAAATTAACACTTGAATATTCTGTATGTAAGAGGGCTCGACTTCATTTGAAATCGTCTTTTTTATTCTTTGTGGTAACTATGAGTTGATTTATCTTTAAATAGTTCAAAGCCTTTTCCGTTTTCGCTCTGGGAATCGTGGTTTTTCTTCTTTTCAAAGATGTAATATTTCTGCTAACAGTACAGAAAGATAGCCGAGATAAGAACCTTCAGGGGGGCTCTTTGAAGACAAAAGGGTCTTCTGAATTGGACCTTCATTAGAGTAAGGGGATACATCTCTCAATCCGTGTTGTATGATTTTTTGGTGTGTTTGTTTAATGGTCTTCTTTGCTTAAACTTCAGGTGCATGCAAGATAATTTTAGAGAGCAGGGAGATGGACAAAATGCTATTTGATGTATACATTTCTTCAAAGGCATTAAAAAATTTATCTCAAGTTCGGTTTAGTTTATTTTTCAGATTCTTAGTGATCATTCCCCCATAGCCCCCATGTCTCAAAAGGAGGTTTTTTTTTTTTTTTTTTTTTTTTTTGCAAGGGGGAATCAATTTAGTTTATTGAGGGGCTTTGGGGGGCTTTGGAAGAGGGTTGAAGGGCTGGGAGAACAATGAGATCCGACGTCCCCCCCCTCCCCTCCCCCCACCGGATGTCACAGCTTCACGGTGGTTGCTGTTTACTTATACACATTCTTTGACTTCCAAGGAGGGGCAGAGGTTTCCAGAAGGGTTCAGAGCAAAGGTGGGGGTGAGGAGACAAGCCCTAACGACCGTGGGAGCAGGAAACCACGGTGGAAGAGTCCGTGGTTTAGGATTGCTGGTGTAATTGTGGGTTATTTGATCTAATTCTTGGTTGTGTTATGGGAATTAAGTTCCTGGATGTGCCCCATGTTAGCTACTATTGGTCTTCTCAGTATCACATGTGAGTTTCGCTGGCATATTTGAGGACCTTTGTACCAAGGCCTATGGGAGAACGAATGAGTGGTTGACTTTGGGCCCAGAGAGCTTTTGAGGATCTAGGCTGAGGAAGGTGGGGAGGGCTGTGGGGCTGGTTGGTTTGGTGGAGGCTCTTGCTTTGGGGTCCGGAGTGTCCCAGGACAGGAGATAACCTTTGCCACAAGACCCGAGGCCACGGCTACCACTTAGGCTTCTGTGATAACTGGCTGGAGACTCAGACTCTGCCAATGAGGTGTTTTCTTTGTAGCCTTGGGTCTACCTGGCTTTTCAGGTGACTTCTGTCCTGCTTTTGCAGCTCTGATGACCAGTGAAGACTTTGGTTCCTCCTCAGAGCATGTGGAATTGCAATGGCAGAGTGTTTCACAACTGGATTGCTATGATGAATTTCTTTCTTTCTTTTTTTTTTTTTGAGGCATTTTTTTAAAATTAAAATCTAGTTGATTTACAATGTTGTGCCAATTTCTGCTGTACAGCAAAGTGACCCAGGCATACACACACACACACACACACATATATATATTCTTTTTTTTCCATATTATTTTCCATCATGTTCTATCCCAAGAGTTTGGGTATAGTTCCCTGTGCTATACAGTAGAACCTCATTGCTTATACATTCTAAATGGAATAGTTCGCATCTAACTCACCCCAAATTCCAAGTTTATCCCACTCCATCCCCGCTCCCCCTTGGCAACCACAAGTCTGTTTTCTATGTGAATCTGTTACTATTTTGCGAATAGGTTAATTTGTGTCATATTTTACATTCCATATATAAGTGATATCATGCGTCATATTTTACATTCCACATATAAGTGATATCCATATATAAGTGATATCATCATTAATTTTTAAAGTGGTATTTGGTCTTAAAAATCATAGCCTCTTATTTTAAAATAGTATAAGATGCACAAGAGCGAACCATTGTTCTGTATATCACCCAGCGTCCCCCAAGTGATATTTATAGAATCCTATTACATTGTCAAGAACAGGAAGTGGATGTTGGCATATGTTATTCCAATTGATTTTAAGCCTTATTCATTTATTAATTACGAAGTTGATTTCACCGGGGCATGATCCAGAAGCAGCCACCACACACGTAGAATTACTGGCCTGAGAAGATACGGTTAAGCTTGATAAGAACAGCCAACAGCTTATATGTTAGAAAGATCCGTGATAACATTGTCATCGGGGGGTCAATGGGATTTTGCTCATCCTGTTGACTTTCCCTTGAGAACCTTGTGTGGGCCACCAGCATAGTCAGAATACTTTGTTGGAGGCTATTTTATTCTTCATTTGTTTGCGTAAATGCCCTAGCAACCATGATGGGGATAAGGAAACCCAAGTCTCCCTGACCATCAAAGCGAAGAAAAGATGAGGCATAGTCCCTAAAGGGCCTGCTGACAATAGAAGCATGCTTTGCAAGCATGCTTTGCTCAGCCTCCCAGAAGAAGCTGTCTTGGACTTGAAAATTGATGGTGGGGGCGCTTATGGACCGAGAAGGGGTAACCTCAGCATTGCGAGAAAGGAATAGAGGGAGGAAATTTGCGTGGAGGCGAATGGGTGGGGTGCAAAAAGAGGACAAAAATCTAGCCCCCTTGAAGAATAACAATGTAACAAAGGGCAAAGTTGAAAATGCGGGGCAAAAAAGGGATAATCCTAAGAGGGCCACGTGTGAGCAATGCCCAGTGATGCTCTCCATGCATCATCCTCTTCAATCAGTACAACCGCCTGAGGAGGTAGGTGTCAGAGAGGAGGATGCTGAGGCTTGGATATGGTGTTGGAGATGGTCAGGAAAGACAGGTTTCTACAAGGGGATGTGTCAGCTGCTCTACCACCATTCTCAGCCCTCTGCCTCTCTCATTCCTCTGCCTCTGGACAGCCACTGTCTTCCCAAGTATTGTCTCTTTGACCTGCCCTAGCTTTAGGAGTTCCCCTCGTGGCATAGTGGAAACAGATCCAACTAGGAACCATGAGGTTGCGGGTTCGATGCCTGGCCTCCCTCAGTGGGTTAGGGATCCGCTGTTGCCGTGAGCTGTAGTGTAGGTCGAAGATGCGGCTTGGATCCAGCATTGCTGTGGCTGTGGCTGTGGCTCTGCTTTGACCCCTAGCCTGGAAACTTCCATATGCCACGGGTGCAGCCCTAAAAAGACAAAAGACAACAACAACAATAACAACCCCCCCAAAAAAACTATACCTTTATTTCACCTAATTCTTTCTGTCTCTGCAGTCATCACTCTAGACACTGCCATATCTCAGCTGTACATGGCAACAGCCTGATCCCTCTATTTTCTCTTTAGCCTCTTGCCTAGTCTGTTCTTTCAATAAAAGCCAGAGAAACGTCAGACCAATGCATAGCTGCTAAAGTAGTTCCCTTCATTTTAACCTTCAAAAGCTTTAAAAGTTTCTGCAAAATCCCAGATTCTTTTTTTTGGGGGGGAGGGGGCCATACCCATGGCACATGGAAGTTCCCAGACTAAGGGTCGAATCGGATATACAGATGCCAGCCTGAGCCACAGCCACAGCAACGCCAGATCCAAGCCGAATCTGCGACCCATACCACAGCCCATGGCAAGGCCGGATCGCTGACCCACTGAGCAAGGCCAGGGATTGAACCTGCAGCCTCATGGGTACTAGTCGGATTCATTTCTGCTGCTCCACGATGGGAACTCCCTCCAAACTCTTGATAGACCATGATAGAAGATAATATAGGAAAGGGAATCTATACCTATATATATATATATATATATACTGTATATATATGTAGATATATGACTGGGTCACTTTGTCGTACAGCAGAAATTGGCACAACAGTGTAAATCAACCATACTCTAATTTTAAATAAGCAAAATAAATAAATAAGTAAATAAATAAATAAATAAAAGCAACCAAAAAAAAAAAAAAAAAAGAAAGAAAAAGAAAAGAAAAACCCAAACCCACAAAACCCAACCTCTTATCATGGCTTACAAAGTCCCTCATGGTCTGCTTCTTGTCAACCTCTTAGCATCCTCAGTGACTGCATCCCAGCCATGCTGAGCTTCCTGTCCCCTTGGCTACATCTTCTCCTTCCCCATAGTCTTCACTTGTGCTGTTCCTTCTGCTGAAAACACGTTTCCTTGCATGTTGCACCAGTGAAAGGGTTTCTCTTTCATGTCTGTTATGGATTGAATGTCTGCCCCCCACATTCAAATTAGACCTTACCCTCCAATGTGATGCTATTTGGAGGTGGGGCTTTTGGGAGGGAATGAGAATGAGAGGCATTTGTGAGGGTGGAGCCCCTGTGAGCACCGTTCGTGCCCTGGAAGGAATCACAAGACAGCTTGCTCTCTCTCCCTGCTCTCTGCCAGGCGAGAACGCAAGGAGAAGCCAGCCGTCTACACCCTGGAAGGAGATCCTCCCCAGAACACCACCATCCCGGCATCCGGATCTTGCACTTCCAGCCTTGAGAACAATGAGAGATAAATTTCTGTTGTTTCTAAGCCAAGGTCTGGTGTTCGATCAGCTCCAACAGTCTAAGACATGGTTTCACCTAAAATACCACTTCTCTAACTTTCTAAATGAAAGTAGGCCTCCTGTACTCATTCAGAGTGGTATATTTTTCTCAGAACACTCTTCATAATATATAATTACATCCTTGTGTGATGCTTTATTTAACATCTCTGTCTCCCTATGAGATCATGAGATGACAGGTCCATGTGGTCGGGGCCTTGTTTTATTGTTGGCCGTCATATCTTCAGAGCCCCAGGCAGTGCTTGGTACGTAGATGCTCAATAAATATTTGTTGAATAAATGAACGAATGAATGAATAAACAAAGGATATGTAGGATTTCTGATACTTCTGACTTTTGGGATTTCAGTAGCATTTTTCATTTGTTTTCTTTTGTCTTTTTTTTTTTTTTTTTTAGGGCTGCATCCGCAGCATGTGGAGGTTCCCAGGCTAGGGGACAATCAGAGCTGTAGCCACTTGCCTATGCCAGAGCCACAGCAACGCAGGGTCCAAGCCTCGTCTGCGACCTACACCACAGCTCAAGGCAATGCCAGATCCTTAACCCACTGAGCGAGGCCAGGAATAGAACCCGTGCCCTCATGGATGCTGGTTGGGTTCCTTAACTGCAGAGCCACCATGGGAACTCCTCATTTATTTTCTTCAAGAGCAGTAAGTTTAAAGTTCTGCTTTCACCTAGAAAGTATAAGAGTTTGAGGCAAAATCTCAAAATCAGTGACAGGTGTCGTGGAATGATCGGTGTCCAAACAACCCAAAGTCTCTGATCTGGGATATGGCAGTGCTTCTGAGTTCGCCAGTGAACTTGACCACAAAGACGCGGAGGGCACAGCCAGCCACAATCAGCAATCGAGTAGTGAGCAGTGGTGTCAATCTTAAAAGCATAAGATATTCTTAGATGCTTATTTTTATAATGGGTTTTATTATGGAGTTGCTAAAAGGAGCCCAAACCATATGTCTCCATCGAGAAAAGTCTGAGGCCTGATTGCATGAAACAAAACACTTGCCGAGACATTGAAAAACCACTTGTGTGACTTTGGAGGCAAAGCACTAGGGTTTTTGCATCTCAAAAGAAAAGTTGGCTTGGAACAGTACAATCAAACAGACAGACCAAAAATTGTTTGTCGCTTCGCTCAAGGTCAGTTTAGAATTGCTGTGAAAGGTACATGAAATAATAGAAACTCTGGTGGAGCCTGGAGCTGTAGAACTGGTTGAAATTATTTGGGGTCAGAAAGAGGCAGCCTCGTTGAAAAAGGTGCCTTTCTTGAGTGACACCGTCAAGTGGGTTCAAAAGACTCACTCGGGCAATTGGTGGAGAGACCCAGGGGCAGTCATTCCTTTACCTTGTGATGAAAGGGGACACGTCAGGAGCTTGGCTGTTTTACCATCTTGAAAATAATGAAGGCCATGACAGCATGCTAATTTGCTCAGGGCTCCGTGGGATAGCAGCTGGTGAACAATTTTCAGCAAGATACAATTTTTCTCTTTTTCTAGGCCGTATCGACCCTTGCCACATGGTTCTAGAAATGTCTCTTGTTCCGGAAGTCCTCTGACCTTGAGAGAAAGGACAGCCCTGGACCCCAGCCATTCTACACTGACAGCGCTGATGCGTGATGTCCTTACACCTTGACAGAGGCTGACTTTTCTGAAGCCGAAGGATCACTATAAGGGTGTCTTTTATTTATTTTTTTGTCTTTTTGCCATTTCTTGGGTGGCTCCCGCGGCATATGGAGGTTCCCAGGCCAGGGGTCCAATCGGAGCTGTAGCCACCGGTCTACACCAGAGCCTCAGCACTGATGGATCCGAGCCGCGTCTGCGATCCGCACCACAGTTCATGGCAACGCCGGATCCTTCACCCACGGAACAAGGCCAGGGATTGAACCCGCAACCTCATGGTTCCTCGTCGGATGCGTTAACCCCTGAACCACGACAGGAACTCCAAGGGTGTCTTGTTAATCACCATCTTTTGGGGAATTTTTCATTGGCAAGTCATGTATTCATGCATCAGAACAATTAAACAACTTTAATGGTTCTCTTTTTAGAGGGGGGATAATGATAGGCCAGGGCAAACATTTAAGCAGCACCAAGTGTGTTCAGGGAAAATGAAGACTCTTTTCTCAGCACCAGTGATGGGTGGCTCCTTTCAGAGACTGTCCACGCCTATCTATCCCTGCCTGTGTGCACGTACATGCATTTCCTTTTTTGTTAACACAATCGTAGCATACTGTGTCCTGTCTCTCCCTTTAAAAAAACAAATCGAGGTGAAATTCACATAAAATTAACCCTTTTAAAATATACAATTCAGTGGCATTGAGTGTTGTGCCATCACCATCTCTGTCTAGTTCCAAATCATGAGGTTCTCTTCCCTCCCCTCCTTTTTTTTTTGCTTTTTAGAGCCACACCTGCAGCATATGGAGGTTCCCAGGCTAGGGGTCCAACTGGAGCTGCAGCTGCCAGCCTACCCCACAGCCACAGCAACATAGGATCTGAGCCGAGTCTGCGACCTACCCCACAGCTCATGGCAGCTCTAGATCCTTAGCCCACTGAGCAAGGGCAGGGATCGAACCTGCATCCTCATGGATACCTGTTGGGTTTGCTACTGCTGAGCTGCAACGAGAAATCCATCTTTCACTCTTCGTGACTATTATTTTTCACTTAATGGTATATCCTGGAGGTTGTTCCATACTAGGACATGTAGGTTTATCTCTTTCTTCTTTATGCTGTGAGTGACCTCTGTGCCCGACCTGGGATGAGCAGCTCGGATCCACCTTTGAGAAAGGGCTGGCTGCTCTGCTCTGAGAAGGCGGAGCTGATAGCCTTAAAGTGAGGCTTTTCCAGGGTCCCCCTTAGCTGTCTAGTTGGGGTCGCCCTCTTCTTGGGACAGCCTCCCACCCAGGACTGAGCGGGGTGGTGGTACAGGGGCCTGGCTGTTTTTCTAATGGACAATCCTGGCTTCCCCTATGCTGGTATGGACCTTGTTAGCTCTAAATTGGGCTCTCCTGGCACCTTTCCTCTACCCCACCCACTCCATCCTATTTCATTTCCTTTTTGTTCATAACTGTTACTCCCCAATAAACCTTTTATACTCTGTCTGGCAGCTGCTTCTCCGAGAACCCACCAAGAACCCATCAACACCCACCCACACGCTGCATCTCCTGTATTCCGTCTTCCATGGACTGACAGTGAGGCTGCTTCCGTTCTTCTGCTACTACAGCTAGTGCTGAATGGCCATCCTTGCATCTTTTCTTGCCCGCGTGTCCAAGATGAGCTAGGGAACTGATTCCCAGAGGTACAATTTAATTTTTGCATTTAACTTATTTTTTTAATTATAGTTGATTTACAATGCCGTGCCAATTTCTGCTGTACAGAAAAGTGACCCCATCATACAGATATACACACATTCTTTTTCTCATATTGTCTTCCCTTATGTTCTACCCCAAGAGATCGGATGGAGTTCTCTGTGCTGTATAGTAGGAGCTCATTGCTTGCGTTTAAAATTTCAGTACATATCGTCTCTCCACCCTCTCCTTCCATCCCTGAAGCTGTACCAGCTTACAGTCCCACCAGGCAGGGAGAAAAAAATTGTTTCTTCACACCTTTGTCCACAGAGTGTATGATCATGTTTAAAGATGTTCCCAATTTTATAGGTGAAAAGTAGTACGTCATCATAGTTTTAATTTGCTTTTCTTCTTCTTATGAGCGAGGTTGAACATGGTTTCAACTGTTTAAAAATGATTGCAGATGAGAACATTATTTCATATGGAAACAAGCAGAGCATGTAAACAATTTGCCTTGGAATTTTATTTTATTTTTATGGATTGATTGATTGTCCTTTTTTTAAGGGCCACACCTGCAGCATATGGAAGTTAGGGGCAAGGGGTTGAACACTGGCGCTGTAACTGCCAGCCCACACCACAGCCACAGCAACGTGGGATCTGAGCCACAACTGCGACTTACACCACAACTCATGGCAGCTCCTTAACCCACTGAGTGAGGCCAGGGATCGAACCTGTGTCCTCATGGATACCAGCTGGGTTTGTTACCACTGAGCCATGATAGGAACTCCTCCCCTGGAATTTTGAAGGTCAAATATAACACTTTCAAGAAACCCCCTGCTTGTGGAAATCCACTTTGTGCTCAAATTCTCTTTCAAATTGTCAGTCAAGGAAACTGATAGAAAAGTTTGAGAAGTCCTGCACATTGGTGTAAGGGAGATTTTCTTAAAGTTCCAGAGAGCAGCCATCCATCTGGGTAGGGAATTTCCTGCGTACAAAATCAGTTTGGGTTAAGGCATTAAGTATGTTTTAATTTAAAATGTATAATGAGTTAAATATTTTTTGGTGTGAGCTGTCACGAGTTGGTGATTAGAATGTTCTAATTCCTACCATTGCTAAACTCTTAGCAGCCTCAGCACGATAAAGGGTTATATCAGAAATGATTCTATGTCCTCCTTTCCTGAGTGAGTCTTAGAAGGACCCAGAGCAATGAAGGCTAAGCTCTCATTCTAAAGTAAAAGCGTTGGGGTTCCCATTGTGGCTCAGTGGTTAACGAAGCCGACTAGGAGCCATGAGGTTGCCGGTTTGATCCCTGGCCCCGATCATCAGGTTAAAGATCCAGCATTGCCGTGAGCTGCAGTGTAGGTTGCAGACTTGGCTCAGATCCTGCATTGCTGGGGCTTTGGTGTAGGCTGGCGGCTACAGCTCCAATTGGACCCCTAGCCTGGGAACCTCCCTATGGCACAGGTGCAACCCTGAAAAGACCAAAAAAAAAAAAAAAAGTAAAAGCTGTGAGGGAGAAGAACCAGTGGGAACTGGTCCTGTCTGATGATGAGAACTAGGTGGTGGGATGTGGAGAAGGGATTCTCATGTAAGATTCTGAGCTCTGGTCAAAGACCAAGGCTGGTGGAGGTGATATTCCCTGTCCATTTTCCTTTTCTGACTCCTCCAGCAACAGGAAACTCGGACGAGGCGTCTTAGACCACAAACTGAGCTGCTGTACCAAAGAAACCCTATGGTGTCTCCAAAACATGATTAAAGCTTATTTCCTTTCCATGTTCAAATCCAGGGTTGGCTAGGCAGCTTAAGTCCAGGAACTCATCCAGAGTCTTGGGTCCCTTCTCTCTTATTGCTCTGTTACCCCCTGGAGTTTTACCTTTATTCATGTGATTAAAGTTGACCCACCATCATCGCATCCTTGTTTCAGCTCCTAGGAAAGGTGAAAGAAAGGGAATTGAGGACGAGTCATTTCCTTTTAAGGAAAGTGATGAAGATGCTGCTACATCATTTGCTCTCACAGTTCCTTGGTGAGAATTTAGTCATGTGGTCCTATCTGATTGCTGAGAAGTGAGATTCCAATGGGGTGACCAGGCACCTTGTTAAAACCCCATGGGGGAGTATAAAGGAAGGAGGGGGAGATGCTTGTGGACAGTTAGCTATCTCTGCTACATGGGTTAGGAGCCTGGCAGAATTGAGGTCCAGGAAAGGCAATGATTCTGCCTCTGTCATCAGTCACATCCATTCCAAGCATCCTGAACTAGTGCCAGGAATGGATAAAATAGTGAGGAAGAAGAGGAGCCATCGTTTTCTTCTTGGATTCTTCAAATAGGCTTCTTTTCTTTCCTTAGGAATCTGATAGGAGTTCCCCTTGTAGCTAAGCAGTAACCAGCCCTACTTGTATCCATGAGGATGCAGATTCAGTATCCGGCTTCAGGCGTTGGGTTAAGAATCCGGTGTTGTCGTGAGGTGCAGTGTAGTTGGCAAATGTGGGTTGGATCCCAAGTTCTGTGGCTGTGGTGTAGGCTATCAGCTATAGCTCCAATTCGACCCCAAGCCTGGGAAGTTCCATACGCTGTGGGTACAGCCATAAAAAGACAAAAAAAAAAAAAAAAAAAAAAAAACCAAAAACTGATGTGAAAGATGCCCAGTTGTCTAACTTGGGAGCCATCAGTCACTCATCAGAGAATGAATGGGGCACCTGCTGTGCGCCGGGCATTGCCCAGGTGCTGGGTACAGAGAGGTCCTCATGGAGGTTCTGGGAGATTGGAGGATGTAGACTTTAAACAAAGGATCCCACAGCTAGATATATAATTACAAATCATGATGCATTTTTTTTTTTTTTGTCTTTTTGCCTTTTCTACGGCTGCTCCTATGGCATATGGAGGTTCCCAGGCTAGGGGTCCAATTGGAGCTGTAGCCGCTGACCTACACCACAATGCGGAATCCAAGCCACATCTGCAACCTACACCACAGCTCATGGAAACGCCGGATCCTTAACCCCCTGAGCAAGGCCAGGGATCGAACTCGCAACCTCATGGTTTCTAGTCAGATTCGTTAACCACTGAGTCACGATGGGAACTCCTATGATGCCTTTTTGATGCAAAAGGTAGAATATTCTGTGCAAGAGTGTGAGATATGGATCTAATTAATATTAGAGATTGAGAGAGGTCTTGGAGGAAGGAATATTTTTCAGCTGGGATCTTAAAAAGAGATGTGCTGGAGTTGGGTGGAGGATAAGGGCAGGGAAGTCGTGATCCAAGTAGGGGAATTAGAAGAGTGAATGAGGGAGAGAGATGAAATATATGGCTGGAGAGGGAGGCAGGGAAATGATGCTATAGCCTTGTTGGCCCTGTGTAGCAGTGAGCTATGGCTGCGTGTCAAACTACTCTAAAATGTAGTGGCTTGAAATGGCAGTAATTTATTAGTTCTTGATTCGGTAGATTGGCCTTTTAGGCTGGACTCAGCTGGGTGGTTATGATCTAGACTAAGGTCCCTTTTGCATCTGTGGGCAGCTATGGATCAGCAGGTGCCTGTGCTTCTGGGGATAAGTTGGCTGTTGGCTGGGGCACCTGGGCTCTCCTCCATCTGGTCTTTTATCTTCCACTGGGCTAGCTTGGGCAGGCTTGTTCACAGGTGACAGCTTCTAAGAGAAAGTGGAAGCATACATTTCTGCCACCTTCTATTGGCCAAAGCCAATCATACAACCAGCCCAACAGAGGCCCGAGGAAATGAACTCCAATTCTTTTTTTATTTTTATTTTATTTTTTGGTCTTTTTAGGGCTGCATCTGCAGCATATGGAGGTTCCCCAGGCTAGGGGTCGAATTGGAGCTGTAGCTGCCGACCTACGCCACAGCCACCGCAACATGGGATCCAAGTCTTGTCTGCCACCTACACCACAGCTCACAGCAACGCCAGATCCTTAAACACTGAGCAAGACCAGGGATCGAACCCGTGTCCTCATGGATGCTAGCCAGATTCGTTTTCCGCTGAGCCACCAGGAGAACTCTGAACTCCAGCTCTTGATGGGAGGAGCTGCAAAGTCACGTTGCCAAGGGTGGGATAGAGGGAGGGGTGCCCAATTAAGGGCATTTTTGCAACCAAATAAGGAATTTGTGTGTGTTGAATGCAAGGCACAGGAGATTTGAAAGCCGGAACAAGCCATAGCTGAGCAGGTGGCCCAGGTGATTTGTGCTGCCCTGTGGTAGAAACTTTTGAGAGTTTGTCTTCCCCTGCCATCTTGGTGGCGGGCACTTTGGATGCAGGGTCCGTGGCATCCTTTCCCAGGCTTGGACACAATAACCATCTGCCAGCTCAACTCCTGTGTCTGGAAACAGGAATCGCAAGCTTTATGTTTTCAGCACCTCCAGGCTTTGCAGGGAGGGGCTGCCGGGAGGTTTCCGTACAGACAGCTTAGCTTGTTCAGAGCTGCGAAGCTAATACCCTCACCACAAGCTGAGCTGCGAAGAATCCCAGACTTGTCTAAATTATAATTTGTTTGTTGGGGCCTTGAGAGGGTCTGCAAAGCCCATTCTCACGTCTCTCTCTCACAACACACGAGCCTATTTGCCCAAACAGGCATTTCTCTTCTTATTTTTTATTTATTTTTTATTTTTTAATTTTTTAAATTAAAAAAAATTTTTTTTTGTCTTTTTAGCTATTTCTTGGGCCGCTGTCACAGCATATGGAGGTTCCCAGGCTAGGGGTTGAATTGGAGCTGTAGCCACCGGCCTACGCCAGAGCCACAGCAACATGGGATCCGAGCCGCATCTGCAACCTACACCACAGCTCACGGCAACGCCGGATCCTTAACCCACTGAGCAAGGGCAGGGACCGAACCCGCAACCTCATGGTTCCTAGTCGAATTCACTAACCACTGCGCCACGACGGGAACTCCCGGCATTTCTCTTCTGAGCATCCTTTACAGAAGTATTTTGCCAAGTGTGTTGTGCTGGTGGTTAAGCTATTGTCTCTCAATGAACCCACCCTGCGATGCTGTGGCTGGGGATCTGGGAAGCTCATTTCTCCTTTGCCAGCTGGATACTCTGTGAATAGGGAGGCTACAAAGAAGGAAAAAGGGGAAGGAATGCCTTCCTTCTTATTTGTTTTCTTTTCTGGCCAGTATCACTTGGGTGATGATTCTATACCCTGACAGCGGCCGTCGGTTATGCTAGCAGATGTCCTCGTACCCCCAGAACCCGCTTCTGGAGCCCCTTCCCAGACACCAGCACTGTCCAGGCATCAGCTTTGTCTCAGGAGTCTGGGAGTCCCAGCTGTGAGGGGCTTTGCTTCCAAGCTTCTAGGTCCTCATGATCCCAAACGCTCCCTTCTGTTCCTTCAGGACGGATGGTAACTACTTTGTACAGTTACTGGTTTCTGTGTTAACTCAAGGGTTCCCCTTTTTGCGTTTTAAATTTTCTGTTTAAAAAATTCTGCTAAATAGGAGTTCCCTCTGTGGTGCCATGAGTTAAGAATCCAATGGCAGCAGCTCTTGCTATAGAGGCGTGGGTTCGATCTCTGGCCTGGTGCAGTGGCTCAAGGGATCTGGCTTTGCTGCCGCTGTGGCTCAAATTCAGTCCCTGACCCGGGAACTTCCATATGCCGTGGGTGCATCCATAAAAAAAAAAAATTCCAGGGCGTTCCCGTTGTGGCTCAGTGGTTAACAAATCCGACAAGGAACAATGAGGTTGTGGGTTCGATCCCTGGCCTCACTCAGGGGGTTAAGGATCCGGCGTTGCCGTGAGCTGTGGTGTAGGTCGCAGACTCGGCTCGGATCTGGCGTTGCTGTGGCTCTGGCATAGGCCAGCAGCCGTAGCTCTGATTCGACCCCTAGCCTGGGAACCTCCATATGCCGCGGAGTGGCCCTAGAAAAGGCCAAAAGACAAAAAAAAAAAAAAAAAAAAAAAAAAAAAAAAAAATTCTGGTAAAGATAAATGGGCAGTTTTTCTTGTCCTGCCTAAATCTTGACGATTACATTTGGCATATAAGATTATCTTAAATGGTACTAAGTTGAACATTTAAAAAATATTTGTAGGGTTATTTAGTATACTGTGTGTTAGGAAAAGAAATTTATAACACACCAAACTCATTAGCTCCTAGATATTATGGCTTAAGATGAAAAAAGAAATTATGAATGACTTAAGGAACAATGTTAAGCGAGTAAGAGATTAAATGGTGCATGGCCAGAATAGTGAGGGTGGTATATCATGAAAGTTTTACAGCCCTGAGTTAAGGCAGGTGCTTCTTGCCCATTGCCCTAATATGATAGCTGTCTAAGTGGGGACATTACCTTTCTTCCAAAGAAGAATCAAGAGAGAGGGGAGATTAGAGAAGGCATTAAGTCAGATTTCTTTCTTTCTTTCTTTTTTTTTTTTTTTGCTATTTCTTGGGCCACTCCCATGGCATATGGAGGTTCCCAGGCTAGGAGTTGAATCGGAGCTGCAGCCACCAGCCTACGCCAGAGCCACAGCAACATGGGATCCGAGCCGCATCTGCAACCTACACCACAGCTCACGGCAACGCCGGATCCTTAACCCACTGAGCAAGGGCAGGGACCGAACCCGCAACCTCATGGTTCCTAGTCGGATTCATTAACCACTGCACTACGACGGGAACTCCTAAGTCAGATTTCTTATATCGCTTACATTCCTGGGATCAGGTGTGCTAATACCAGGGGCTCAAATGTAGCAGCCAAACTTGACCTGAAGTCTGGCCAATAGCTGCCTGTTTGTTGGATTTGGAGGATAAACCTTACGCATGCATGTCAACCGATGATTGAGAATGTTGGCAGCCATCTTTTTTATTTTTTTCCTTTTTAGGGCCACACCTGCAGCAGGTGGAATTTCCTGGGCTAAGGACTGAATCAGACCTTCAGCTGAGGCCTACACCACAGCCACAGCAACACAGGATCTGAACTGCATCTGCAACCTCTGCCACAGCTTGTGGCCACCCTGGTTCCTTAACCCACTGAGCAAGGCCAGGGATCCAACTTGAATCCTCCTGGATGCTAGTTGGGTTCTTAACCGGCTGAGCCACCAGGGAAGCTCCCTTGGCTACCATTTTGAAAAGGCTTCCCTTGGTTATGTGGAAGCAGAGCCACACAAAAGAAACCAGTGAAATCACTGAAGCTGGGGGGCCCAGGTTCCTGTGTTCTGTCATCATGCAGTTGCTGGACTCAGAGTCCCTTTTTCTGGGGGCACTCTGGAGGTCAAAGGCCAGAGGTAGGAAGACCATGGCAAGGTCAGCAGAGAGAAGGCCCCATGCCAAGACCTTACCTGTAGCTCACAAGTGGACTGGCACCCGGTTCTGAGAAATCGGATGCTGTTTCTTCTCACTTTCGTGACAAGGAGTTGAGGTGGTTATTTTTGTTCCAGGCAACCAGATGGGGAGAAACTCAACCCACACAGTCTGGGGGAGGGGGGGGACAAACCTTCAGATGAGAAACTTCTTCAAGAGTCACAGAGGTGGCCAGGCCTAAGGAGGTTACCCCAGGGAGAACTGTGTGTCAGCAAGGCGACTTCTGGATTCTGTGAAAATGAGTAGAAAAGAAACGCAGTGGAGATTTGGTGCGAGACAGGTGTCCCTGGAAACACTTCGGCACCAGTGAACTTGGACCCGTGTCCCTTCATGACTGACACTCAGTGTCACGGACGTTCATTTTATTTCACTTCTGAGAGAAAAGGTGACATCGGTGAACTCCAGGCAGAAAGGAAGCGGGTATCGAGAAGTATTTCACTCACACCGGACTGTGACAGCGCAAACTTTTCCATTGAGACATTCAGTCCTTCTCAGAGACTTCAACTTTGGAGAGATTTGGATGAGCTGACATTTTCTGGTTGAATGTTTCCCTTTAGGATACAATCCTTTGGAAACCGAGGGCCAGAGTTAGAGGCGAAAGCAATTCAGAACCACAACTTTTCTAAGCTAGACAACAGCTCCACTTGGAATGATCGATGCGATATAGAAAAAAAAAAAGGATTCCGCGGTGTCTGCACAGATTTTCATTTTGGGGGGAATTATTTCCATACCGTGTCTTTATTTATTTATTTGTTTTTTGTCTTTTTGCCATTTCTTGGGCCGCTCCCTTGGCATATGGAGGTTCCCAGGCTAGGGGTCCAATCAGAGCTGTAGCCACCAACCTCCGCCAGAGCCACAGCCACGCCAGATCCGAGCTGCGTCTGCGACCTACACCACAGCTCACTGCAACGCTGGATCCTTAATCCCCTGAGCGAGGCCAGGGATCAAACCCACATCCTCATGGTTCTTAGTCGGATTCGTTAACCACTGTGCCACGACGGGAATGCCTCCATGCTGTGTCTTTAAAAGGACCAGGCTGGCTATTGATTGATAGATTTTCCTGAGTGTCTCCCCACCAAAACTTTTTTAGAAAAAGCATTGTTTTCTTAATCACTAAAGTTTGCCAAGTGCCAGGACAAAGCACATCAGGGCAAGGTTCTCATTCTTGATTTCTGAACTATTTTTGCTTGGTGCCTTGTCTCTGCCTTGTATCCAATCAGTTCTCAAATCCCATCCACTCACTCAACAAACATTTATTGAACCCCCAGGAGGTGCAACTGTTTCCCTCAATGTAGAGATAGGCATCCTCTCAGTTCTCATTCAGCGCTTTTTATTGGGGGGGTCTCAGCCTCCTGCGACATGAAGCATCTGCCGTTGGCACAGGAAGTCTCTGGCATCTGTGGCATCCAGGGTAACACTTAGATTAATACACTGCCTCTCTTGTCTCCGAGCATAAATGTGATAGTTATCAGGTTTAGAGCGCTCCACCGATTTAAATGTGGAAATAAGCATAACAGTCACTTCCATTTACTAAACACATAAGTGCCAGGTACCATATTGGTCACCCTGGGATGACAGCAGGGACTCAAAGAGCCACACCCCACCCCAATTTAGCTCAGATGTCCAGACTGATGATGCCACACGTGTACAAAGAGGGTGAGAAAAAGGTTTATTGCTCACCCATAATGAAGCGATCCTGGGAGAGCAGGGCAGACTCCCAAGCAGGTCCAAAAATGGCTTGAAGCAGGGCAAGGAGACAGACAGCATTTGTGGTAGTTTGGATGTGAGGCTGGAGTGAGGGATGCTCTGTGAGGATGAAGCCTGTGACCTTCATCCTTTTCTCCTTTGGCGCCAAAGAAGAGAATGTCTAGGCTTTCTGACCAGTTGGCTCAGATCGGGGGGTGTGGGGGGGTCAGAAGGGCAGAGGGAGGCGTGGGTTTGGAAGATGTCAGCAATCAAAGATCAAAAAATGAAGGCAGGCTCTTTATTACAAGTCATCCTGGTGTTTGTCTCATGCCTGAAATGTGTTACCTTTCATTTAATTGAGTTTGAACTTGTTTGCGTAAGGTTGTCTGTGAGCCTGTAGCTTGAGATCAGTGAAAATTCCACTGAATGACTCATTTAAGAGCCCAAGTATTGTGTATGTTGAAAAGCGATTCAGTCAAAATACCGAGAGAGATAAGAAGCGTCTTGGTGAGACCTCGGTACACTGGCTTCCTGTGACTGATGTTTATATTTTAAGGATCTGTGAGGCGAGATTCATGGAGGTTTTTTTTTTACTCCCAAGGGGGCAAACTTGGAGAAGGAATTCTTTCTGCCATCGGCAAGACCAGATGGCCAGACCATTGGCAGTGGTCCATGAGTCTGTAAAATTGTGCAGATGGAGCTGATTGTTAGCCCAGGTGGCCAAGGCTGAGATGATGTCCTGAAGTTCAGCCCATTTGCGTGGACCTGTGGGTCCCCTCCCTTTTCCAGGGATATCCTGCTTAGGGAGAGAGACCAGCAGCTTTCTAGCATGCTCCATTGCACTGGGCATAACTGTGATCTTGCCTGCGAAGGCGGTGCACAATGGCAGGCCTTCCAGATACCCCATGTGTGGCCAGGTTAGGGTTTGTCTGGGGGTGGTGACAAACTGTGACAGAGAGGCTATTAAAGTAGGCATGGAAGAGAAGAGTTTCAGCCAAATCTATGGTGCAAAGTATTTACCAGCTGCTGATGGGATGAAGTTAGTAATTTAAATAATCCTGGGTGTGGGGGCCCCAGTGGATGGAGAGTCAGTATCCACGGACGAGGTGCCATTCATTCCTTTCCAGGTTAAGACAAGGCCAAATCGGGCTATTAAATGGAGCCGTAGTGGGAAAATCACCCTCTTCTCTACATAGGTCTTGCCCGATGGGTTGTTTTGATTTATGTTGGGTCGTATTAAATAGTTTAACCAGAAGCAGAGAGGTCTCCAGGGTACCATTTTTGTTAAACTGATGGTGTATGCTGAAGACTTGATTTAACTTGATCCCATATTGAGTCAGAGGGTCCAGGTCCACTCTGGGATATTCTAGGGCCATGGCACTTTGACTCTTGGGAACTTAGACAAGGCAGTATTTCTGGTGGCGAAGGACAGGCAACCTTTTTGTCTTCTATGTTCAGCAGCGACCCTAAGATTCGAGGGAGTACCTTGTTTCAATTAAGTGGGAGTCCCAAGTATAACTATAATTTGAGGAGTTCCCGTGGTGGCCCAGTGATTAACGAATCCTACTAGGAACCATGAGGTTGTGGGTTCGATCCTTGGTCTTGCTCAGGGGGTTAAGGATCCGGTGTAGCCATGAGCTGTGGTGTAGGTTGTAGACGAGGCTCAGATCCTGCGTTGCAGTGGCTGTGGTGTAGGCCGGTGGCTGCAGCTCCGATTGGACTCCTAGCCTGGGAACCTCCATATGCCACGGGAGCGGCCCTAGAAAAGGCAAAAAGACAAAATAATAATAATAATAATAAAATAAAATAAAATAACTATAATTTGAGTCTCAGTATTGAAAGCCACGAAGTCTTGCCTACTGGTGCATCACAGCAGATGTTAACATGAATTCAGAACCTCTGCTGTAGGGCTGCAAAATCCAATCGACATCCTTTTATCTTTTCATGGCATAAATTCTTCAAGTAAATTCTGGATTTCCAAAGGAGACAAATTGTAGATCTCAGTTTTAGTTTCTTTGTTTCCTGCTCTCCAGGCATCGTTGTTGTCGTCGTCGTTATTTGGTGGGTCGAGTCCTCACTACCCTGCTCAGATTGAGAAATCTGGGGACTTCCCATTGTGGCTCAGGGGTTTAAAAACCTGACATTGTCTCCGCGAGGGTGTGGGTTCCAGCCCTGGCCCCGCTCAGTGGGTTAAGGAGTCAGCATTGCTGTGAGCTGTGGTGTAGCTCACAGACGTGGCTCAGATCCCGCGTGGCTGTGGCTATGGTGCAGACTGGCAGCTGCAGCTCTGATTCGGCCCCCAGCCTGGGAACCTCCCTATGCCACAGGTGTGGCCCTAAAAAGAGAAAAAGAAAAAGGAAAAAAGGTATTTCTTCTTTCAGAGAACCTCAAATTCATATGCTCAGGATTAGGGGCCTCCCCCAAGGAAATGGTTGCTTTGTTGGGTTTTGGCGTCCATGGCTTCATTAACCAGGTTTGGGTTAACCCTTTGGCTGTGCCATGGAGGACCAGCAGTGTTTTCTCCTATAACCCTGAGGATAAAAAATTGTGGCTGTGATGGAGGTAGAAGAGGTATTTGGGGAGTCCTAGCGAGCCATCTACTTCTGGGCTTAAGGACCGTAGCAGCTGCTTCTACATGAGTGATCACCCAAAGGCACGCACATTGAATGGCATATAGTCTTTGCCCCAAGTCCCTATATATATATATATATTTTTTTTTTGTCTTTTTACCTTTTCTAGGGCCACTCCTGCGGCATATGGAGGTTTCCAGGCTAGGGGTCGAATTGGAGCTGTAGCTGCCAAGCCTACGCCAGAGCCACAGCAACACAGGATCCAAGCCGAGTCTGCAACCTACACCACAGCTCCCGGCAACGCTGGATCCTTAACCCCCTGAGCAAGGCCAGGGATTGAACTCACAACCTCATGGTTCCTAGTTGGATCCGTTAACCACTGAGCCTCGAGGGGAACTCCCGTGTCCCGAGCCCCTATGAAATGGGGGCTAATGCCTGGTTGAGACACACTTCATAGTCACAGGGTAAGAGGCATGCCACACAACCTAGTGGCAGTCAAGGCTTATGCTGGGATTGAGACACACAATTCAATCTGAGACACGCAGAGGGATCCAGGCCAAGACTCGTGACCCAGGGCTACTTTCAGGGGGGCCCGGGTCTCCTACTCCTGTTCCTAAATGGCTCTTACTGAAATTTCTGACTAAGGTTGGCTCAAGAGAACAGAGACTTGAAAAAACTTGGCAAAGGCAGCATGAAGCTGCTCAGCTCCAAGTATGAGTCAGCCCACAGGCAGCAGCACAGCTCAGGAGCATGCTAGCTGGGAGCAGCTTGCAAAGCACGCCCTTCTGCAGGCCGCCGAGCTGGTGAGCAAGCCAGAGCAGGCGAAGACAGACCGTCAGTGGTGGTAGTCCTTGCCTGGACATCCTGCTCATGGTGCCAGGTTTTGTGCCAACCTAAAGAAGTGGGATGAGGAGTTCCCATCGTGGTGCAGTGGTTAACAAATCCGACAAGGAACCATGAGGTTGCAGGTTCGATCCCTGGCCTCGCTCAGTGGGTGAAGGATCCGGCGTTGCCGTGAGCTGTGGTGTAGGTCGCAGACGCGGCTCGGAGCCCGTGTTGCTGTGGCTCTGGTGTAGGCTGGCAGCTGCAGCTCCGATTCAATCCCTAGCCTGGGAACCTCCACATGCTGCAGATGCAGCCCTAGAAAAGGCAAAAAGACAAAAAAAAAAAAAAAAAAAAGTGGGATGAGCTCCATCACCCCCAGTTGGGTTCATATGCCACACATGCACCAAGAGGATCTGACAAGTTTTATTGTTCACATACTGAGGCTTTCTGGGAAGCGGGGCAGCCTTCCCAATGCAAGAGAAAGATGCTGGCGTGGCTTGCTTTGTTTTGTTTTTAGGGCCACACCCCTGGCATATGGAAGTTCCCAGGCTAGGGGGCAAATCAGAGCTTCAGCTGCCAGCCTGCACCACAGCCACAGCAACACAGGATCCAAGCCACATCTGTGACCTACACCACAACTCACTGGCAATGCTGGATCCTTAACCCACTGAGAAAGCCCAGGGTTTGAATCCATGTCCTCATGGATACTAGTCGGGTTTGTTACCACGGCGCCACCATGGGAACTCCTTGGCTTGGCTTTAAAAAATTTTTTTTAAATTTTTGTTATTTTTATTTTTAATGGCCACACCCATGGCATATGGAAGGTCCAATGTCTCATGCTAGGTGAAGTAAGTCAGAAAGAGAAAGACAAATACCATATGATATCACATATGTGGAATCTAAAATATGGCACAAATTTCCTTGCTCTTGATTGAACAATGGACAAAATTTTCACCTTTATAAGAGAAGGACAGCCTCCTTGCAAAATAATTTGGCAGCAAAGTCTTTCACTCCTGGACTTACTCGGAGGAACTTATTCGCCATCTAAATGAAACAGATGTTTCCATTTAAGGTTCTGCAGTTACCATGATGGATGTTGCAGAAAAACTGCCCCCACTTGGTCACTTCAGATGCCAGTGGCAAGTCAAGGTTGTCACTTGGCTTTTGATCAACCGGCTATAAATCAGGGGTTCCCAAGACCCCCCCTCCTTGGGTTCAATTAATTTGCTAGAGTGGCTCACAAAACTCAGAGAAACATATAGGCCTGGTCATCTTTTCTTTTCCTCTGCATTTTTGGGGTTCAGAATTTTTGACCCTTCCGATGCCTTTGAAATGAAACTTCGAAATTGATTTGGTATTGATACCAAAGACCACGCCACTATTCCAACTTTTTACTCAAGCCAAGAAATCACAGCGTTCTCGTTAAAATGATTTGGAGACGAATTGAACATTTTTGTTTTATGTGCAATTTTAGATCGATTCCCTCTACCACGCACATAGACCTTGAATCTGAAAATAAGTTATATAAAAAAAAATGAGACCAAGACTTAAAAAAAAGATTGCTTTTAACTTCTCTTCATGTGCAGAAAATACATTTCCAATGTAGAAACAATTTAAATGCAAAAGTTTTGGTGTATGTATTTCTGGGCATTTTTCTGGGAAGGAGGGGTATAACTTTCTTCAGCTTGGCCAAGAGGCGTTGTGATGCTTGGAAAAGAAAGGATTGGAGAGTATGGCCAGGCTGGGTGCTCCTACCTCTGTTCCACCTGGTTCCAGTGACTCCCAATCATTGGTCAGGCTGTTGAGTTCTCGGCATCTGTTTGCACCCCAGCCAAACAACCCTGTCAAGACAAACCAGGAAGGTTAATCTGTCCCATCCAGGTCTTTAAGTCAATCAGTACATTACTGATGTTATGCATGAATGTCCCAAAGGTAAACAGATTTCTATTTAAATGTTATTGCTCTCATTAGCATCAGCTATTTTCATTCTAAAAGTATGGAGCTTTTTTTTCTAATCTAGTTTATAAATTATGCTTATTACTTTGAGATGTTGAAAAGAATTTTTTTTTTTTTTTTTTTTTAGTCCCCAGGATCGTTTTTCCTTTTCTCCTTTATTTATTTATTTATTTATTTTGTCTTTTTGCCATTTCTTGGGCTGCTCCCGCATCATATGGAGGTTCCCAGGCTAGAGGTCAAATCCGAGCTATAGCCACCGGCTTACGCCAGAGCCACAGCAACGCGGGATCCGAGCTGTGTCTGTGACCTACACCACATCTCACGGCAATGCTGGATACTTAACCCACTGAGCAAGGCCAGGGATCGAACCCACCACCTCATGGTTTCTAGTCAGATTCGTTAACCCCTGAGCCACGACGGGAACTCCCTTTTCTCCCTTATTTACTCTGTTCATTTGTAAGGAGCCATCCCTCCCTTGCTCAGCGGACCCTTTGCCTCTGCTTCTCTGCTCGTCTAAATCCTGGCTCTCCTTCTGCCCAGACTCAGTTACTGGGCTTTCTTCTTTGGCTCTTCCACCAGCGTTTTCTTCTTCCTTCCACCTGATCCCATGGTGTCCTTCAGGATTCAGTAGTAACCTTTTTGCTTTTCTCTCTCTGTGTTTGGTCCTGTACTGAAGTCAGCTCCCAAGTTGTTATCATCTGTCACCTTCAGCCAGATCTGGTCTTTTGTTCTCTTCACTACAACCTGGCTTCCTGAGCCGTGGTAGGTACTTTACAGTATGTGGCTTATTTTAATAGTTACATATTTATTTGATGGTTGCCATCCCTCTATGGCGAGGAATCCTGGTTTCCAGTTACAACAGTTATATGAAGTTTCCTATTTAAAAAGGTATTTAGGGAGTTCCTGTCATGGCTCAGTAGTCATGAACCCAACTAGTATCCATGAGGATTTGGTTTGATCCCTGGCTTTGCTCAGTGGGTTAATGTTCTGGCATTGCTGTGAGCTGCTAAGAATCCTAGGATCCATGAGGATTCAGGTTCGATCCCTGGCTTTGCTTACTGGGTTAAGGATCCGGCATTGCTGTGAGCTGTGGTGTAGGTCACAGATGTGGCTTGGGTCCCAAGTTCCTGTGGCTGTGGTGTAGGCTGGCAGCTGAAGCTCTGATTTGACCCCTGGCCTGGGAACTTCCATATGCTATGGGTGCGGCCCTAAAAAGACAAAAAGTAAAAATGTATTTAGGAATTCCCATTGTGGCTCAGGGGGTTAAGAACCCAACTGGTATCTATGAAGATTCAGGTTTGATTACTGGCCCTGCTCAGTGGGTTAAGGATCCGGCATTGCCATAATCTTCAGTGTAGGTTGAAGACGTGGCTCAGATCTGGCATTGCTGGGGCTGTGGTGTAGGCTGGCAGCTGCAGTTCTGATTCAACCCCTAGCCTGGGAACTTCCATATGCCACACTTTCGGCTGTAAAAAGAAAAGAAAAAAAAAAAAGTTTTTAAATGAAAAATGAGTTGATTGAAAGCAGTGTTTGACATGCTTTTTCTGTAAAGGGCCAAGTAGTAAATATTCTCATTTTGTGGCCAGATAGCTCCATCGCACCTCCGCATATCTGCTGTTATAGCTTGAATGTAGCCACCAACAGTATGTCACAAACAGGCCGGATCTGGCCTGAAGGCTTTGTTTGCTGACCCCCAATTGAAAGAAAGTTTTTTTATGAAAAAAAAAAAAAGAATTCGGGCAGTAAGTGGATATAGTAGAAATCATAAATCTGGACTATAAATGCCTTGAGACCAAGGGACCTTGGTTTAAGCTATCATTTTGTTCAATATGTGTTCTTTTTCACAATGACTCTGTCCGTTCAGAATGCTGGGAACATACATCCCCTCTCTTTAAACAGTCTTGTCTAGAAGTTCCCATCGTGGGCCAGTGGTTAATGAATCCCACTAGTATCCATGAGGATGGGGGTTCGAACCCTGGCCTTGCTCAGTGGGTTGCCTTGCTCAGTGGGTTAAGGATCTGGCATTGCTGTGGCTGTGGGGTAGGCTGGCAGCTACAGCTCCGATTGGACCCCTAGCCTGGGAGTCTCCATATGCCGTGGGTGCAGCCCTAAGAAGACCGGAAAAAAAAAAAAGAAAAGAAAAAAGAAAAAAATAAAGAGCCTTGTCTACATAGAGAGAGAGAGACAGGACAACAGGCTGTGGAGTGACCTCAGAAATGCCACTAGATGTGTGTATGTGTATGTGTGTATGTGTGTGTGTGTGTGTGTGTGTGTGTGTTTAGGAGGAAGAAGAGGGGCTGTGTTGATCTTGAAAAAACTGCCCTTTCTCACTTCCCCAGACCATGCACATATTATATCCTTTATGTCAGCCTCTGCCCATTTTACAGATGAGGACACTGAGGTCCAGAGAGGTTAAAGAATTGCTGAAGGCCACCGAGCTGGTTAGGGGAAGGAATGGGATTGAATCAGACAGTCTGACGCTAAGGTCCACATATTCAACCACCAGTCTCCTCCTTGTGAGGGGAGAATGAGTTTATCCCTTCACGATGATTCAGGGTAACAGAAACCAGCCCCAGTTTTTGCAGAGTTGTCAACCTACACAAACGCCCTGGATGTCCTCTTCCTCACGACACCCCCTGCAAAGGTGACGCAGGCAACGTGGACGAGAGAACTGGGTCTCTTCCCCTGCACCAGAGGTGGACGTGGGACTTAGCAATCAGAAGCCCCTGATGCCTGGGAAGATGGGAGGCCTCCAGGCTGTCATTCATCTGCTGCTACTCAATATGGTGAGGGAGGCTTGCCTGCTTGCAGGACAAAGCCGTGATAATAATAGCGATAATAATAATAATTCCTAATGACACTGACGCTACCCTTCTGTACGACTTGCTAGACATTAGACATTCTAAGTGCTTGGCATGCCTTGCATATATAATTAATTAATCCTCATGACATCGCTTTGAGGGGGTGTGTTAGCTTCCTGTAGCTGCCATAACAAATTGCTGCCAACTGAGTGACTTAAAACAACAGAAATTTGTTCTCTGAGAGTTCCGGAGGCTAGAAGTTTAAAATCAAGGTGTCAGCTGGGCCATGGTCCCCCTCAAAACCTCGAGAGAAGAATCCTCTGTTGCGTCTGCCTTTTTTTCAGTAGTTGCTTTGGCTTCCAGCTCCATCACTCTAGTTTCTGCTTCTCTCGACACAGGACATTCTTTCTCAAAAGTCTGTGTCCCTGGCTCCTAATTCCCCCCGCCCCCGTCATAAGGCCAGCTGTCATTGCATTTCCCAGCCACCCCAATCCAGGAGGACCTCATCTTAATCACATCTGCAAAGACCCTGTTTCCAAAAAAGCTCACATTCACGGGGACCGGTGGGGAGGGGGGGAGGTCCTTAGGACTTCAACGCTGGGGGGCTGCAATTCAACCCACAACAGGTAGGTCCTATTATTATTTCCATTTCACAATCTGAGGCTCCAAGGTACTGAGAGGTTAAGAATCTTTCCAAGGTCACACAGCGTTCGGAGCGGGGTCAGGACTGGAGCTCAGACATTCCAGGAGGCTGTGCCCAGAACGACGGTGATAACAACTGCTTTGCCTGCAGAGCCGCCCAGCCTGGCGCTTCAGTGGCTCCGCCCACCCCCCCCCACCCCGCCCCCCGCAGCATCTGGTGCTAATAAACACACACGGAATTAGCCGAATTGTGTGTGTAAAGCCCCTCGGCTGTGTCGGGGTGGCTCTCAGGACAGGTGAGGGGTCCGGGCTGCGGGTGGGGATCCTTGTTTATCTCAACAGGGAATCGGGCTCTAGCCTGGTTGCGTGGGCACATGACCAGTGCCTGCTGCCACTTGGGTAATTGGTTTTCTGTGTTCATTTCAATAAGGAACAATATGAAAGGAGGCTGGAGATGCTGCGGAGATACAAGCATTGTGGAAGGAACAAAGAGATTTTATTGTGTGGCGTCTGGGTTCTGGGAAGATGAGGGACATGATAATCGAGTATTAAAACAGAGGCGATGATGCGGGGGGCTCCTCACACCATCCGTCATCGCTCCGGGCCGCGGCTGGTGGCAGGACCGGGAGTCTGCGGAGATCCGGGCATCATCTCCGCCGTTTATTTACATCTCAAATCCGGTTGCACTGACAGGAGGGAAAGGAATTCCAGGGAAGAAATGTAACTACATGATATATTTCCTACGGAAAGTGCAAACACAATACAGACTGTCTGGTTAAATATATCATCCCAGAAACGATCCAACTGCTGAAAGCTCAAGTTTGCACTTTATAGTTCCTGCTGTGAGACCTCGGTGGTGCCACTGGCACCTGTTCCAAAACCCCGCCCCTCCCGTGGATACTGGAACCTGTGGTTAGGACCCAACCCTGTATATGCTATGTTATTTCCTATACATACTTATATAGGTATTACGATAAAGTTTAATTTATATATCAGGCACAGTAGGAGATGAACAACAATTAATAATAAATAATAAAGCAATAAATAAAACAATAATAAATAATAAAACAATTCCATATACTGTAATAAAGTTTTGTGAATATAGTCTCTCTCAAAATAGCTTATTGTAGGGAGTTCCCCATCATGGCGCAGCGGAAACAAATTCGACTGGGAACCACGAGGTTGTGGGTTCGATCCCTGGCCTCGCTCAGTGAGGATCCGATGTTGCCTGTGAGCTGTGGTGTAGGTTGCAGACCCGGCTGGGATCCCTCGTTGCTGTGGCTGTGGTGTAGGCCGGCAGCTACAACTCCGATTCCACCCCTAGCCTGGGAACTTCCATATGCCTCGGGAGTGGCCCTAAAAGGACAAAAAAGACACACACACACAAATCTTATTGTATTAATGTAACGCCCCTTCCGTCTTAACTAAGCATGCACCGTTTGCTGTGGCTGTAACTTTCTCACTTTGAGGTGTGATGGCAAAAGTAGTGTGGATTTCTTTCTTTTTTTTTTTTTTTTGTCTTTTTGCCATTTCTTGGGCTGCTCCCGTGGCATATGCAGTTTCCTGGGCTAGGGGTTGAATTGGAGCTGTAGCCACTGGCCTATACCAGAGCCACTGCAATGCAGGATCCGAGCCGCGTCTGCAACCTACACCACAGCTCACGGCAATGCCGGATCCTTCACCCACTGAGCAAGGGCAGGGATCAAACCCGCAACCTCATGGTTCCTAGTCGGATTCGTTAACCGCTGCGCCACGACGGGAACTCCAGTCTTTTTCTTTTTCACAGTGTCTCGGATAGAAGATCTACTCTTACTGTAGATCTTAGCAAACTTAGCATATGATTTTTTTCCCCCTTATTAAGTCAAGACTTTTCACCTTATCACTTCACAGGGAGCACTTTACAGCTTCTCTTTGGCATATCTGAATTGCCTGCATCACTACTCTTGTGCTTTGGGGCCATTATTAAGTCAAATCCGGGTTGCTAGAACACAGCACGGTCAATATGATAACAAAGAGGGTGACCAAGTGTTTAACGGGCTGGGGTGTTTCTGGGATGGAGCAGAAAGGCGTGAGATTTCATCATGCAACTTGCAATTTAAAATGTAGGCCTTGTTTATTTCTGGATGTTTCATATATATGTATGCGTATATATATATATTTATTTATTTTTTTAGGGCTGCACCCACAGCATATGGAGGTTTCCAGGCTGGGAATCAATCGGAGCTGTAGCTGCTGGCCTATGCCAGGGCCACAGCAGCTCGGGTCCGAGCCGTGTCTGCAACCTACACCACAGCTCACGGCAATGCCAGATCCTTAAGCCACTGAGCAAGGCCACGGATCGAACCCGCAACCTCATGGTTCCTAGTAGGATTCGTTAACCACTGAGTCATGACGGGAACTCCATGAAACCACTGTGATATTGAGGTATGTCTCTTGGATTCTAGGAAGAGGAGCCTGCGCCTATGGTTATCATAGGGTACAAGTCTTAACCCACTGTTACCGACTGAATTGTGTCCCCTTAAAATTTGTACACTGAATGGTATTGCATGCGGAGGTCGGGCCTTTGGGGAGGGGGATAAGATTAAATGAAATCGCAAGGATGGATCCTTGCTCAGATAGAACCGATGTCTTTATCAGAAGAGGAAGAGATAGGGCTGAACTCTCTCTCCCTCCACACAGGCAGAGGAAGGGCCATGGGAGGACATGCAAGAGGAAGAGAGTCCTCATCAGAAACCAACCTCGGGGAGTTCCCGTCGTGGCTCAGTGGTTAACGAATCTGACTAGGAACCGTGAGGTTGCAGGTTCGATCCCTGGCCTTGCTCAGTGAGTTAAATGATCCGGTGTTGCCGTGAGCTGTGGTGTAGATCACAGCTGTGGCTCGGATCTGGCATTGCTGTGGCTCTGGTGTTGGCTGGCAGCTGTGGCTCCAATACCACCCCTTGTCTGGGAACTTCCATATGCTGCAGGTGCAGCTGTAAAAAGAAAAATAAAGGGGATCTTTAACCAACATCTTCCATCTTGGTTCTCTAGACCAGGAGTTGACAAACTATGGCCCACAGGCCCAATCTGACTCTCTATCTATTTTTGAAATAAAGTTTTATTGGAATACAGTTCATTCATTTATATATTGTCTGTGGCTACAGTTGTATTCCACTGGAAGAGCTAATTAGTCCCAACAGAGATGGGAAGACCTGATAAGCCTAAAATATTAACTATCTGGCCCTTTAAAGGAATATTGCTGACCACTGCTCTAGACCATGTCCAGAAATAAGTATTGTTACCAGTTGGTATGAATTCCTTCAGTTTATATAACACTATATTATTTGGTGTGCTCTGTGTGTGTGTGTATGTGTGTGTGTGTGTTACAGCAATGGTATCATCTCTTCCTGTACTTTTTTTTTTTTTTTGTCCTTTTGTCTTTTCTTGGGCCGCTTCCGCAGCATATGGAGGTTCCCAGGCTAGGGGTCTAATCGGAGCTCTGGCTGCCGGCCTACGCCAGAGCCACAGCAACATGGGATCCGAGCCGCATCTGTGACCTACACCACAGCTCACGACAACGCCGGATCCTTAACCCACTGAGTGAGGCCAGGGATCGAACCCGCAACCTCATGGTTCCTAGTTGGATTCGTTAACCACTGCACCATGACGGGAACTCCCTCTTCCTATACTTTTTTTTCCCTCCAGACAACAATAAGCCTTGGAGATCTGTCCATCTTGGTAGATGGAGATCTACTTCATTGTTTTAACTGCTGCATGATATTCCAAAGTATGAACATTCTGCAGTTTGTTCCATGGTTTGATTAATGGACATTCTGGTGGCTTCCCATTTTTCCGAAATAAACAATGCCACAACAAATACCTTATGTACTCCTTGTACACGGCAACAAATACCTTATGTACTCCTGTACACGTTTGAGTGATTCTCTCTGATTGAGTCCAAGACTGGGGTTGCTGGGCTATGAGGCAGATACATTTTAAAATTTAGTCCTACTTTTTTTTTTTTTTTTTTTTTTTTTTTGCTGTTTAGGGCCACAACAGTGGTATGTGGAAGTTCCCAGGCGAGGGGGTTAGATAGGAACTATGACTGCTAGCCTACACCACAGCCACAGCAATGTGGGTCTGAGCTGTGCCTGTGACCTACACCAGCTCACAGCAACACCGGACCCTTAACCTATTGAGTGAGGCTAGGGATCGAACCCACATTCTCATGGATATGAGCTGGATTTGTTTCTGCTGTGCTACAATGGGAACTCCCAAGCATTTTGTTTTTTTAAGGGCCACACCTGAGGCATATGAAAGTTTTCAGGCGAGGGCTCCAATTGGAGCTGCAGTTGCTGGCCTATACCACAGCCACAGCTGTGCCAGATCTGAGCTGTGTCTGCGACCTACACCACAGCTCACAGCAACACTGGATCCTTAACCCACCAAGCAAGGCCAGGGATCAAACCTGCATCCTCATGGATATTACTTTGGGTCCGTTACCGCTGAGCCACAAGGAGAACCCCAGTCCTACTTTTGGAATAGGCTGTGCGTTTAGATGATTCCAAAATAAAAAAATGACATACTGGCTATACATTGCAAAGCCTCACCTCTCCCTCTTTTCAGATCGATTTCCGCATCTCTCATTCCTACAGGTATTAGTTTCTTATACACCCTTTTAGGATTCCCTTATGAAAACAAAGCAAAGCAGGATATGCATTCCTCTTCTCTTTCTTACCCAAAAGGTAGCCTACTCTATGTAGTCTCTCTATATTCTATTTTTGGTAGCGCCCCCCATGGCACGTGGAAATTCCCGGGCCAGGAATAGAACCTGTGCCCCAGGAATGACCAGTGAAGCTGCAATGACAATGCCAGATCCTTAACCTGCTGTGCCACAAAGGAACGCCTATGTATTCTTTATTTTACTATTTTTACTCTTGACAATACATTCTGGAGATCTTCTCATAACTGTAACTCTTCGATAAGTGTGTACTCATGCCTTTTTTACGTGGTATTTGGTCTGTGTAATATTTCTTTTCATTGATATACCCTAGTTTATTTAACTAGTCTCTTATGGAGGATCACCTTTTCCCCTTTCTTGTGACTCTAACAAGACATGCACATTTTATTTATTTATTTTTTGTCTTTTTGCCTTTTCTAGGGCCGCTTCCCGAAGCATATGGTGGTTCCCAGGCTAGGGGTCTAATCAGAGCTGCAGCCGCCGGCCTACGCCACAGCCACAGCCACAGCAACTCTGGATCTGAGCTGCATCTGCGACCTACAGCAAAGCTCACGGCAACGCCAGATCCTTAATCCACTGAGCAAGGCCAGGGATCGAACCCACAACCTCATGGTTCCTGGTCAGATTTGTTAACCACTGCGCCACGACAGGAACTCCAAGACATGCACATTTTAGATGTCAAGAGGTATAGCCCTGTTGCCCTTTAAAGGAGCTGTGTGCTTTGCATGCCCCCCTTGGGTGCATTTTTAAGGAGCCCAAACAGAGCAGATGTCTGTTTGTATCTTGAGCTTCAAAGGTTCCTAGAACACACCATGTTTTGTCCTATGTCCTTCGGAACACTCTTTTCTACACTTTGTCTGTCTAGTTGACTCTAAACTCATCCTCTTAGTTTTGCGGTGAAACTCTGTGAAGCCATCAGCCCCTGGAGTAAAGCTGATTATTCCCTCTCTTGGGCGTTTGCTCACATCTCTGTTTTTGCACTTCTCATATTGCTCATTGTCTTCCTTTCTTTTTTTTTTTTTTTTCTCCATCTTTTGTCCTTTTAGGGCGGCACCCACAGCATATGGAGGCTCCCAGGCTAGGGGTCTAATCAGAGCTGTAGCTACCAGCCTACACTACAGCCACAGCAACACCAGATCCTTAACCCACTAAGTGAGCCCAGGGATGGAACCTGAAACCTCATGGTTCCTAGTCGGATTCGTTTCCACTGTACCACAATCGGGACGCCCATTCATTGTCTTTCCTCCCCAGTGTTGTCTCCCTTCCTTCATGGTGGGCTTCTTGAAAGATGAGACCCTGTCTTCATTCCTCTTTTCTTCCTAAAGCCAAAGACAATACCTGTTGTGGCATAACAACCATAAACATTGGCTGAACGAGTAATTAACACATATGTGATCACTGAAAACAGAGATGAACCAACCACATTGAATTCAGACAATGAATTCATGGGCGTGTTTATCCGCTAGTTTGCCAATCATGCAGATGAGCTTATCTGCATCTGCCTATGGAATTTCGGTGCAATTTGCATGCTGGAGGGGGAGGCTGCCCATTCCGAGAGGATTCTTCTAGGCATTTGTCATTCATTATGGAACAGAAGCGTGCGTTGGAGTTTCTGCCGCTCAGCGTCAGCCAATTAGAGGAGATTGTAGCTTTGGAAACAAACATCTGCTTGGGGCTGAGTAAATAGTCATTAGAGTCTGGTGTTTCACAACTCTGTGATTAATGCGAATCTCATAGAATTTAGTATTTGACCACATGGGACTCACAGAGATCATGCCCCCAACCCAGGTTACAGCTGCCAAAATCCTGTTTCTGGGATTTCCTACCCCTGGCCTCAGGGCATAGGAAATGATTTCGGGGTTGGGGTGAGACCTGGGACGAAGAGTAAGCGTCTGAGTCCATCCGTGGTCGTCTCCTCCTATAAACGACACCAGGGAGGGAGACTCGTCTCCACATTCCATCCTGGGTATCCTTCTATGATTCTATCTGGGGTAGCCCCCCTGCAGACCGCTGATGGAGTCTGGGGAAATTTGAGTGTATTCTGTTGGCCTTTGATAACTGGGTCTCCCTTTTTCAGAGAGAGGGTAAAAAGCAACAGGGTGAGGCAAATACTTTCAATCGAGCGCCTTTTCCAAGGCAGGTTCTTTTCCACGCGCTTTTCCCTCCTTCTCCCCGTTTGCATCTCATGACCCTAGGGAGTCAGGATGATCAACTCCTATTTTATAAACAAACAGAGTTAGAAGGACTTGTCCTGGGCTCCCAGCTGGCAGGTGGCTGTGCTGAGAGTTAAAGCTGGTCTGCCAAAGCTTGGGCTTCTCCCAGGATACCACTCCGCCTTCCCAGAGGATGTGGCCCATGGTATTTCATGGAGCCCTTGACTTCGACAAAGCTCTAATTCTCTGCAGACAGGGCTGGGTGGATGGGCTGTGATCGCTGCCTGCTTTCCTTCCAAGTAAATGAATCAGATGCCCTGGCATCTTTGCCTATGTGGTTCCCAAGGACATCATCCAAATGCTTTTGTCTGGAAAGAGGAGGAACCCGTGAAAAGCCGGCTGCTGGTGGGACTTGAACATGTAGCAAATGATAGCCAAGTGGCCAAGGCTGCAGAATTCGGGCTAAGCTAAGAGTACCGCCAGCTCCATAACTACCACGCAATTGAAAAAAAACAACTAGGCCACTGGGTTTCAACAGAATCATCTACGGAGCTTTGAAAAATAAGCATGTCTGGTCACCACCCACAAATATTCTGATTTCATGGGTATTTTAAACAAGCCTTCCAAGCTATTCTGATGCACGGTCAGATCTTTGGCATCTACCATCTAATCATTGTTTCATTTGAGTCATCAGACCTTGAATAAGGATGGCTTTCTTTGGATACATTTTTCTTTATCACATCAAGTCAATCTCTCTCTCTGTGTCTCTCTCATATACATTTTCTTTCCTAGCAGTCAGAAATTCTTAAAAGCTTTTTGCCACGCAACCATCTGCTGGCGAAATCTCCCGCTAGGTCTCAAATGCCAAACAGTTCCCAGTAGCAATTTTCTATATTATTGTGGGGAGAAGAATGAATTGCCTTTCCTTCCTCTGAATGAAAATGCTTGAAAAATAAAAATATTCATTATGGTCCAGGAGCGGTGGCTTACATTTTTAAAAAACATAGCTTTATTAGACACACGTTCTGTGAGTTTATTCTGGGCTTCTCTCACAGGCTCGATTCTTGCCTCGAGAATAGGAACTGTGGATGATGCCAGCGCCAGGATGCTCTGGTGGGCAGTGGTTATATAGAGAATGGAGACTAATTTGGTTCGGAGAATTCCAGGATGTGTTATTCAGTTCCCGAGGCTTTCAAGCTTTATGGAAGTAAGCCATACCATGTTGCAAGCCTACTTGGAGGGTTTATGTGGATTGTACCCTTGTCACATCGTGTGATCTTCTCCCAGTTCAACGTCTTTCCCCACTACTGTAACAACCCACATCCTGTGTCAAGTAGCAGGAGCGTTATTAAAAGCCTTGAGAGGGAGTTCCCGCCGTGGTTTGGTGGTTAATGAACTCGACTAGCATCCATGAGGATGCATGTTCCATCCCTGGCCTCACTCGGGGTTATGGATCCGGCGTTGCCGTGAGCTGTGGTGTGGGTTGCAGACGTGGCTCGGATCTTGCATTGCTGTGGCTGTGGTGTAGTCTGGCAGCTGTAGCTCTGATTCGACTCCTAGTCTGGGAAGCTCTGTATGCTGTGAGTGAGGCCCTAAAAAGACAAAAGACCAAAAGAAAAAAGAAAAAAAAGCCTTAGGAAAAATAAACCTGAAAGTGCTTCCTTTGTTTCTATTTGGAGATGGTTTTCCTTAAGAGTCTCATTAGATGATCTTTGAAATTTGTTTGATATGGCACATCTGGCCAGTTATCCACCCAAACCTCATGACTCCCTTTCCATAACATGAAGTTTTACTGGGCAGCAACTTTCTTTCTTTCTTTTTCTTTTTCTTTTTTTTGGTCTTTTTGACTTTTCTAGGGCTGCTTCCCGTGGCCTATGGAGGTTCCCAGGCTTGGGGTCCAATCGGAGCTGTAGCTGCCAGCCTACGCCAGAGCCACAGCAACGTGGGTTCTGAGCCACATCTGTGACCTACACCACAGCTCACAGCAATGCGGGATCCTTAACCCTCTGAGCAAGGCCAGGGATTGAGCCCGCAACCTCATGGTTCCTAGTCGGATGCGTTAACCACTGCACCACGACGGGAACTCCAGGAAGCAACTTTCTATCCAGGGAACACATGACTTAGTTTCTTTTGTATCACTATGTGGTCATCTGCTTAGTCATGACCAATGGAATGTGAGCAAAAGTGATGTATGCAGTTCTGTTAAAAAAAAAAAGTGAGTGACTTTTCCACTTCTCTCTCTTTTCCAACTGAGTACAGGTATTTTCAAAGTCTTGGAGGTTCCACCTTTAAGAATATCATATTGTATTTGTCTTTCTCTTTCTCTCTCTCTTTTTTTTTTTTTTTTTTTTTTGCTTTTTAGGGTTGTACCTGTGGCATATGGAGGTTCCCAGGCAAGGGGTCTAATCGGAGCTACAGCTGCTGGTCTATACCACAGCCACAGCAATGCCAGATCTGAGCCACATCTGTGACCTACAGCACAGCTCATGGCAACACCGGATCCTCAGCCCACTGAGAAAGGCCGGGGATCGAACCCGAAACCTCATGGTTCCTGGTTGGATTCATTTCTGCTGTGCCAGAATAGGAACTCCTGTCTTCCTCTTTCTGACTTACCTCACTTAGTATGAGAATCTTTAGCTGCATCCATGTTGCTGCAAATGGCATTATTTTGTCCTTTTTTATGGTCAGTAGTATTCCCTTGTGCATATGTACCAGATCTTCTTAATCCATTCATCTGTCAATGGACATTTCGATAGTTTCCATATCTTGGCTATTGTGAATAGTACAGTACAGGCAACTGTATCTAACCTCTTGGGGGTAGAACATGATAGAAGATAATATGAGAAAAAGAATGTATGTATGTATGACTGGGTCACCACGCTGTACAGTGGAAATTAACACAACACTATAAATCAACTATACCCTAATTAAAAAAAAAAAGTCTTTGCGGGGTCAGATTCATAATATGGAAAGAGGCTGGAGTCCTGAATCACTGCCTTGAAGAACGTCACCTGCTGACCAGAAAAATGCTCCCTAGGTTTTCATGTGAATGAGAAATAAATTCTCCTTATGCTGAGCAATTGGAGTTGGAGGTTGGCTCATTAACCACACACTGGCTGATCAGTGAGGTGCTGAGACCTTCATCTGGTTTAAGGCACTTTGACCTTCTGACACAGGGATGCTAAGAGCCATGACTCCTTCTAATGTTCAGCATGGAACCTCTGGGATCAGTAAAGCATTTTTAGCCTATAACCACCGTTCTAAGAAAAAAGAGAATGGAATTTGTTACCAGATAATGGCATGAATAGAAAAAGATATTAAGAATGAGAGAAGCCTGTAGAAGTGATACCCACTGGGACAGGTGGGCAGATGAATGATTTCTACCCCTGAACGTGGAGGAATAGCGCCCCCCCCATCCTGTTTAAGCCCCTGTTAATGGGCTTTGCATCTTCCACTGCACTAACCCTGCAGAGACAGTTCTGGCAGTGACCAGGGAAAGAAGATCACTTTGCAAATAACACGTTTCAGTACCAATAGCAATAAATATCCTTGAACCTCTTCACAAGCTAGGCAGTAGGCTAGGTGGAGTGAAGATAAAAAAAAAATCCCCCAAATGATATGTCTTCAGAGTGCTTACAAAGCAGTCAGGCTGACAGAACCTAATAATAAGAAATATTAAGGAACAGAGGCCAAGTATAAAATTGGTGGTAAGAAGGGAGCTGACACAGGCCTGCAGGTGGAAGTGATGGCTCTCGGGCATGTGACACTGCATCAGGCAGAGAGGCCTGGGCAGGAATCTCATTTAGGCAGCTTACATCCAGGTGAAATGCAAATGAGAGGAGACAAGTCCCTGCAATACCGTTTGCTTTAAACATTTTTAATAATTTTTAGAATTTGGGTAAGCCCGTAAATGTGGGTCCTTTTATGTAAATGTCATTTGACATGTGAGCAGCGACCACAACGAAGACTGCAAACCAGTGTCGTAAAATTCTTCCAGCACAATAGTCACTGTGCAGTTCTTTTTTTTTTTTGGCTTTTTAGGGCCGAACCTGTGCCATTTGGAAGTTCAAAGACTAGGGGTCAAATCAGAGCCACAGCGGCTGGCCTACCCCTCAGCCACAGCAACGCAGAATCCAAGCCTCATCTTCGACCTACAGCACAGCTCATGGCAACACACTGTGCCAGGCCAGGGATCAAACCCACATCCTCCTGGATACTAGTTAAGTTCTTAATCCACTGAGCCACACTAGGAACTCCCTGACCCTGCAATTCTGATTGGAGCCAAAGCCATGCTTTTTCAGAAAAAGACTATACCTTTTTGGGGGGACAAACTAGACAATTAAAAAATTAACAATTTGCACACCGACCAGTCAGAGTGGACCCTGGCCTTAGAATGGACCAGAAAACTACCAAGTGTATGCGGTGTTAACCCTTCCTCTGTTGGATCATAGGCAGATGGAGGAAAATTCTTGGGGTATGTTTGTTTGTTTATTTATTTATTTATGTCTTTTTAGAGCAAATCTCATATGGAGATTCCCAGGCTAGGGGTGGAATTGGAGCTGTCCACAGCCACAGCAATGCCAGATTCGAGCCGCGTCTGAGACCTACACCACAGCTCATGGCAATGCTGGATCCTTAACCCACTGAGTGAGGCCAGGGATTGAATATGCATCCTCAGGGTTACTAGTCAGATTTGTTTCTGCTGAGCCACGATGGGAACTCCCGTTAATTTTTTAAATATACCACTTATTTTGTCGGAATTGTCAAAGACCATATTTAGATCTCATAATGCTTTTGTTAAATGTTTACAATGGTGAACAGTTTGAATTCAAAAAATGTCATTAGTCTTTGTGTACTGACCCATGCATGTTACCCATTCAACCATTTTATAGGTTACCAATTTCTTTTTCTTTTTTCTTTTTTGGCCACACCCACTGGCATATGGAAGTTCCTAGGCCAGGGATCGAATTCGAGCTGCAGCTGCAACCTATGCCACTTAACACCCTGTGCCAGACTGGGGATCGAACCTGCACCTCAGCAGCCATCCGAGCCACAGCAGAGACAAAGGCTGGATCCTTAACCTGCTTTGTCACAGCAGGAATTCCACCAATTTCTTTTATATGTTTAAAAAAATCCCCTAGGAGTTCCTGTTGTGGCACAGCGGAAACAAATCCGACTAGTATCCATGAGGATGTGGGTTTGATCCCTGGCCTTGCTCATTGGGTTGGGGATCCAGCATTTCGGTGAGCTTGCAGAGGTGGCTCAGATCCTGCGTTGCTGTGGCTGTGGTATGGGTCAGCAGCCGTAGCTCTGTTTTGACCCCTAGTCTGGGAACTTCCATATGCCTTGGGTGTGACCCTAAAAAGGAAAAAAAAAAAAAAAAAGAAAAAGAAAAAAGAAAAAAAACCCTAGGATGCTTTTGTCAATAGTATTCATGTATTAATTCCAGGCTGATTTTCTAAAGTATGCAAACAACCTCACTAGCCACTTAATGGCCAATCATCTTTGACCTTCTGGCTACTTGTTGTATCTGCTGCAGATTTAGTTTGATTGTATAGTGTTATTTGCTTCCGTTTGTGATTTTTTGTGAAGTATTCACATGCATTGAGTTAAAATAAAACCAAGGAATATCTTGGGGAAAAAAAAAAAGTTGGAGAGTGGCTTTTTCCAGCCAACCCAGAAGGATTTCATTATTTCAACAATCCTTACAGCAGTACCTGTGCATTCTGGCCAAACATCAACCCAGTCTAGCATCATTATGAAAAATGCTACGGCTGAAAAAGTAGAATCTTTTTCTCCTCCCACCCCTCAGAGATGGCTACAACTGACAATTTAGGGTATTATCCTTCCAGACCTAAAAAGTTTTCTGTGCAGGAGTTCCCGTCATGGCACAGTGGAAATGAATCCGACTAGGAATCATGAGGTTGTGGGTTTGATCCCTGCCCTCGCTCAGTGGGTTAAGGATCCAGCGTTGCCATGAGCTGTGGTGTGGGTTGCAGATGTGGCTTGGATCTGGCATTGCTGTGGCTGTGGTGTAGGCTGGAGGCTGCAGCTCCGATTAAACCCCTAGCCTGGGAATTTCCATATGCTGCAGGTTCGGCCCTAAAAAGTCAAAAAAAAAAAAAAGTTTTCTGTGCAAATGTCAACAAGATCCTACTATGCATTCTGTACCAGAAGCTGTTCTATTCTCCCCTCTCAAAAAGGAGCATATCGTGAACCTTACGCTATGGGAGCACACAAAGAATTACCGATGCTCCTGATTTTTTCTTTTATCTCCTAATGAGAAGTTGCGGGCCTCAATCAATACCATTATTGAAGTGTTTCTAGGCGCTCCCAAGCTGCAGCCTCACACTCATGCAGCATTTTAAGCATATATTGTTCTTTGGTGTTGCTGGAAGCTATAGCAAGGGTCGTCTCTCGTAGCAACTTTCTCATTTTCTTGCCTGGTTGTCATTCTAGTTTCTCTTATTCCATGCTCTGCAGGGCTCCCTCTGGTCTTGATCTCCTAAGTGAACTTGAATCTTTAGAAAGATCCTTTGTGCCTTGTTAATTTCGCAGTTGGTTTCTTGTGCCTTTCTCTGCCTGCTTTCTTGGTCCCAGTGTTCTTTCCTTTACACCCTGTTAGATGCTGAAAAGACTCTCAAGGACCACCTGCCCCTCGTTCTTCATAAGCCAATCTCATGGCCTTTCACTTGGGAGTCAGGTGATGGAGGACTTTAAATTCCTGATTGTGCTGTTTCAGTTCCAAGCTGTAAGTCAGGGAAGCAGGTCTACTTATTCTGTGCTCTTGATTTACTCTGTACACCTTCCCGAGGGAACATATTCAACGTTGGTTTCCCTTGTAGATTTTGTTTCATGAGGGAAGAACCTGCATCTTTCGAAGAACCTGCATCTTTCTTGTTCACCATGGTAGCATCTGTAACTATGCCCTGTAAGCAGCCTTTGGCAGGAAAGAACTCTTTTCAGGAAGGAGTTCCCTGCAGGAGGCACCTCTTTGTCCTGTCACTAACTTTAGTCTTTTTTTTTTTTTTTTGTCTTTTCAGGGCTGCAACTTTGGCATATGGAGGTTCCCAGGCTAGGGGTCTAATCGGAGCTGTAGCTGCCAGCCTACGCCAGAGCCACAGCGATGCCAGATCCGAGCCACGCCTGTGACCTACACCACAGCTCAGGCAATGCCGGATCCTTAACCCACTGATCGAGGCCAGGGATCAAACCTGCAACCTCATGGTTCCTAGTCGGATTCGTTAACCACTGAGCCACGACAGGAACTCTGACTTTTGTTCTTTATATGGCCACACCTGCAGCATATGGGAGGTCCCAGGCAAGGGATCTAATTGAAGCTGCAGCTGCGACCTATGACGCAGCCACAACAATACCGGCTCCAAGCCACATCTGTGACCTAAGCCCCAGTTTGCTGCCATGCTGGATGCTTAATTCACTGAGTGAGTCCAGGGATAGAACCTGCATCCTCATGGACATTATGTTGGGTCCTTAACCCACTGAGACACAACAGGAACTCCAAAAGTATTGATTTTTTTGAGCGACACACCTGGACCTAAGTTCAGTTAACAGCTTGGCCTATGGCAGGTGCTTCGTAAACATTCGAATAAACAACCAGGAGAAAAAGGACCCAGACTGGATGAGATCCGAACTGAATGCCCTAGGACCCAGGTTCCTGCTGGTCCACTGGCTGAAATGACCTGAGAGGTGAGAGTGACAAGTTTACCCTACCTGCCTATTGCACAGGAATGGCCAGCAGATGTTCTGACTGCTTTGAGATGTTGCTGGTAGGCTTGTGTCAGATGGGGCTGCCACGCCAGGGGACCTTGGGGGAAGGAGCAGATCTCAAGCTACAGCAGATGGCGAGTGCTGTGTTTAGTCTTTAACATTTAAGGAAAAGAACTGGGAATAGACACTCAGCTCAGTGGCAGTTATGATGCATTTAAATAAGCCTTGCAAATCATTTACAGAAATGCAGGTGCCTCCCCAATTCTCAATTGCCCACGGATTTTATAGGCGCTTCCTCTCGTCCGTCTTTCTATCCTCCGTGTCTAGAAGGGTGTGGTGTGGCGCGAGCCCCGTGCACACGGGGTGGGCTGCCTCAGGAAGGATGCTCACTCAGGCTGACACCTGACTGTGGGTACCTGATCCTCTTTCCAGGGGAGCCACCCCCTACATGCAAAAACTGTGACTTCGGCTTTTTTATATCCTCTCAATTTCCTCTGTTTCTTGTTCTAACCACGCCTGGGTTGGAGGGGGGCAAGATGGATATCATATTTTCCTGGAGAACAAAGATTTCTGAAAAAGAGAAGCAGGGCTTGGAAAGGTATTTCAGCGTGCTTCCCTTCACAGATGGGAGCAGGAATGCCTACTCCGTAAGGTTGTTGTCAAGATTAAGTACAATCACCTACGTAGGTGCCGCAGCCCGTGCCTGACTCTTGGGCAGTAGTAGTTATAACATTATAGATGTGAAGTCACACGTCGTAGGGGTTATGGTCATGGACCTGGCACTCACAGAGCCCAGGGCTTCCATCATCACTCTGTCACTTACGAGCTTGGGGAATGTGACAGCGTCTTTAACTTTTCTGAACTTTTCTTAACATTTCTGAAAATGGCACTCAATAACCATGTCTACATCACACCGTGGATGTAGGATTAAATGCAACCATGTGTTGAACACGTCTGGCCATGTCGTCAGTGCTCAGTAAAAAAAGAATTCTCATTAACACCATTCTTATTATTGGACAGGGGAGGATGAACTGGGTATCCTGGCTGTTGGAACTTATCTGGGAAAATTTGGGATGGAGCAGGTGGAGAGATACGTCCCATCCTTCCCGTCGTTCAAGCTAAAAAGCTTGGAATTATTCTTGAAGGTTTTGGTTTTCTTACTCCCCACAACTGGTCCATCAGGTATTGCTGTTGGCGCTGCCTTTAAAATGGAACTAGAATTTAGCTGCTTCTTGCCACGGCCCTTGCTACCACTCTTGGCTGAGGCGCCATCAACTTGCTCCCGGAGGTCACCACCGCCTTGGAACTGGTCTCCCCGTTTGATCCTTACTCCCGTGCAATCTTTGCTCAACACAGCAGCCAGAGGGGTCCTGGTGAAAACACAATTTGGTTCAGGCCTCCTCTCTGCTTTTTCAAAACCCTCTTGTGGCCCCCCAGCTCCGGAGGTCATGCCAACGGCCCAGGAGGCCCCATAGATCCTTCCCCATGTGAACTGCTTCCTCCCTCTCTGTCCCCATCTCTGCAAAAGCCCCACACCTCAGTGCCCCCCAGTGCCCACTCGGTCCATTCCAGTCACATCGTTTTATTTTATTTTATTTCATTATATTTTTGCCTTTTCTAGGGCCGATTCCCGGGGCATATGGAGGTTCCCAGGCCAGGGGTCTAATTGGAGCTGCAGCCGCTGGGCTACACCACAGCCACAGCAATGCAGGATCCGAGCCACATCTTCGACCTACACCACAGCTCACCGCAATGCCGGATCCTTCACCCACCGAGCAAGGCCAGGAATCAAACCCGAAACCTCATGGTTCCTCGTCAGATTCGTTAACCACTGTGCCACGAAGGGAACTCCCCCAGTCACATTATTTTATTTGCTGTTTCTCGAACACACCAGGCCCATTTCTATTTGGGGCACTTTGTGTGGGCTGTGCCTCCTTCCTGGATGGCTCTTTTCCGGGATGTTTGCACGGCTCACACTCTCCCGTCCTTGGAGTCTCTGATGTCACCTTCTCCTTGAGGCTTTCCTTAACCACCTGCCTAACGATCAACAGGCAGCTCCTCTGCCACTTCCAATTCCCCTTGACCTGCTGGGCTTTTTCTGTCTTTTCTTTTCTTTCTTTCTTTCTTTCTTTTTTTTTTTTTTTTGTCTTTTTAGGGCTGCACTAGCAGCATAGGGAAGTTCCCAGGCCAGGGGTCGAATCAGAGCTACAGCCGCCGGCCGATGCCACAGTCACAGCAACGCCAGATCTGAGCTGTATCTGCGACCTACACCACAGCTCACGGCAATGCCAGATCCTTAACCCACTGAGCGAGGCCAGGGATCGAACCTGCAACCTCATGGTTCCTAGTCAGATTTGTTTCTGCTGCGCTATGACGGGAACTCCTGTCTTTCCTTAACTTGTTGCTCACCTACCATAACATACACGTCCTTAAGTGTTAACATTTATTGCTTATTGTCGGTCTCCTCCTGCTAGAATGTGAGTGTCATAAGGACAAAGATCTTTGTTTTGTTTGTGGGTCTATCTCTAGTGCCTAGAATAGCACTGGGTTCAGAACAGTAGGAGGTCAACAAACACACAAAGGCTTGTGGGTTTGTTTGTGTGTCCAACAAACACACAAATGTTTGTTGAAGCAAAGAAAGAACCAGAGAGTAGGAACAAGTTTAAAGATTGGCACACAACTTATCAGTGAGAAAGCAAGTGCAAGCCCTGAGAGGTATTTAAATATTAGGTACCAATTTAAAAATCTGATACTCTGTGAAATTGGATTGTTATGATCACTATACAACTACAGATGTGATAAATTCATTCGAGTAATTAAAAAAATAGAAAATAAAAATCTGATACTATTTTGCAGGTTACAATCCAAATTAAATTTTTTGTCTATTTTATCTATAGTAGTGCGTGTGTGTCAATTCCAGACTCCTAATTTCTCTCTCCCCACCCATCCGCCTCTCTTCCCTTTGGTAACCATAAGTTTGTTTTCTTTGTTTGTGAGTCTCTTTCTATTCTATAAATTAGATCATTTAGACCATTTTTTAAGATTCCACATATAAGTAATATCACGTGATATTTGTCTCTGTCTGACCGACTTCTCGTAGTATGATCATCTTCGGGTCCCTCTGTGTTGTTGCAAATGGCATTATTTCGTTTTTAAATAATGGCTGCGTAGGATTCCATTGTATATCTGTACCACACCTTCTTTTTCCATTCCTCTGTTAAATGGACACTTAGGTTGCTTCCATGTCTTGAGTTTTGTACATAGTTCTGCAATGAACATTGGGGTGCACGTATCTTATTCAATTGGCATTTTCTCTGTATATACACCCAGGAGTGGGCTTGCAGGATCACATGGTAACTCTAGTTTTAGTTTTTTAAGGAAACTCCATACGGTTTTCCATTGTGGCTGCACCAATTTACATTCCCACCAACAATGTAGGAGGGTTCCTCTTTCGCCACACTTTCAGCATTTATTATTTGTAGATATTTTCATGAAGCCCATTTTGAGTGGTGTGAAGGATACCTCATTGTAGTTTCGATTTTTGTTTCTCCAATAATTAGCATCTTTTCATGTGTTTGTTGGCCATCTGTATGTCTTCTTGGGAGAAAGGTCTGTTTAGATTTTCTGCTCATTTTTTTTTGATTGGGTTGTTTTGTTTTTGATATTAATATGTATGAGCTGTTTCTGTATTTTGGAAATTAATCCCTTGTCAGTAGCATCATTTGCAAATATTTTCTCCCAGTCTATAAGTAGTCTTTTCATTTTATTTTTGGTTTTCTTTGCTGTGCAAAAGCTTCTAAGTGTAATTAGGTCCCATTTGTTTATTTTTGTTTTTATTCCTGTTACTCTAGGAGACAGATCCAAGAAAATATTGCTGCAATTTATGTCAAAAAGTGTTCTGCCTATTTTTCTCTAGGAGTTTTATGGTATCCAGTTTTACATTTTTGTCTTTAATCCATTTTGAGTTCATTTTTGTATATGATATTAGAGAATGTTCTAATTTCGTTCTTTTACATGTAGCTGTCCAGTTTTACCAGCACCACTTGTGTAAGAGACCGTTTTTTCTCCATTGTATGTTCTTTGGCATAGGTTAATTGACTTTAAGTGCATGGATTTATTTCTGGGCTTTCTGTCCTGTTCTGTTGATCTATTTGTCTGTATTTTTTGCCAGTACAATAATGTTTTGAGTACCATAGCTTTGTAGTATAGTCTTAAAAGTTAGGAAGCATGAATCTTCCAGCTCTGTTCTTTTTTTTTCCCACAAGAAGGTGATGTTTTATTTTTATCAAAAATTTTTTTTATTATAGTTGATTTACAATGTTCTGTCAATTTCTGCTGTACAGCAGAGTAACCCAGTTATACATATATATGTATACATATATACACATATATACATACACAAACACACATTTTTTCTCATATTATCTTCTATCATGTTCTATTGCAAGTGATTGGCCATAGGTCCCTGTGTTATACAGCAGGACCTCATTGCTTATCCACTCTAAATGTAATAGCTACTGTTCTTCTTTCTCAACATTGTTTTGGCTATTTGGAGTCTTTTGTATGTCCATACAAATTAAAAAACTTCTTGTTCTAGGTCTGTAAAAAATGCCATTGGTTAATTTGGTAGGGATTGCATTGAATTTGTAAATTGCCTTGGGTAGTATGGTCATTTTAACAATACTGATTCTTCCAAACCAAGGACATGGTCTATTTTTCCATCTGTTTGTCATCTTCAGTTTTTTTTCATCAGCATCTTATAGTTTTCAAAGTGCAGGTCATTTGCTTCCTTAGATAGGTTTATTCCTGGGTATGTTATTCTCTGATGTGATGGTAAATGGGATCGTTTCCTTGATTTAGCTTTCTAATCTTTTGTTGTTAGTGTATAAAAATGAAACAGATTTCTGTACATTAATTTTGTATCCAGGAACTTGACTGAATTCATTGATGAGCTCTAATAATTTTCTGGTAGCATTTTTAGGATTTTCTATGTATAGCATCATGTCACTTGCAAAACAGTGTCAATTTTACTTCCTCTTTTCCAGTTCAGATTTCTTTTATTTCTTTTTCTTCTCAAATTGCTGTGGCTAGAACTTCCAAAACTGTGTTGAATAAAAATGGTGAGAATGGACATCCTTGTCTTGTTCCTGATATTAGAGGATATGATTTCAGCTTTTCACCATTGAGTATGATGTTAGCTGTGGGTTTGTTATATATGGCCTTTAATATGTTGAGGTGTTTCCCTTCTATCCCCACTTTCTGAAGAGTTTTTTTTTATTATAAGTGGATATTGAATTTTATCAGAAGCTTTTTCTGTGTCTATGGAGAAGACCATATAATTTTTATTCTTCAGTTGTGAATGTGGTGTATTACATTGGTTGACTGATTTGTAATTGTTGAAAAATCCTTGCAACCGTAAGATTTATCATGGTGTATAAGCCTTTAAGTGTATTGTTGGATTCAGTTTGCTAGTATTTTGTCGAGAATTTTTACATCTATGTTCATCAGTGGTATTGGCCTGTAATATTCTTGTTTTGGGATCTCTTTATCTGGTTTTGGTATTGGGGGATGGTGGCCTCACCATCAGAGAATGAGTTTGGAAGTACTTCTTCCTCTGCAACTTTTTGGAATAGTTTCAGAAGGATAGGTGTTAACCCTCCTCTAAATACTGTGGAATTCACCTTGAAGCCATCTGGTTCGGGACTTTTGTTTTTAGGAGTTTTAAAATTACTGATTCAGGAGTTCCCACTGTGGCTCGGTGGTTAACGAATCCAAATAGGAACCATGAGGTTGCGGGTTCGATCCCTGGCCTCATTCAGTGGGTGTTGGATTCGGTGTTGACCTGAGCTGTGGTGTAGGTTGCAGATACGGCTTGGATCCTGCATTGCTGTGGCTGTGGCATAGGCCGATGGCTACAGCTCTGATTAGACCCCTAGCATAGGAACCTCCATATTGTGCTGGTACAGCCCTAGGAAAGACAAAAAAAAAAAAAAAAAAAAAAAAAAGAGATTACTGATTCAATCTCCGTACTGGTAATTGGTCGGTTCATATTTTCTTTTCCTTCCTGGTTCAGTCTTGGTAAGTTGTACCTTTCTAAGAATCTGTCCATTTCTTACGGATTGTCCATTTGATTGGCATATAGTTGATTGTAGTAGTCTCCTATGATCCTTCATATGTCTGTGATGTGGGTTGTAACTTCTTTTTTTTCTTTTTTCTTTTTAGGGCAGAACTTGTGGCATATGGAAGTTCCCAGACTGGGGTCAAAATCAGAGCTACAGCTGCTGGCCTATGCCACGGCCACAGCAGTGTGGGATCTGAGCCATGTCTGCGACCTACACCACAGCTCATAGCAGTGCTGGGTCCCCAACCCACTGATCAAGGCCAGGGATTGAACCCACATCCTCATGGATACTAGTCAGACCTGTTTCCACTGTACCACAACAAGAATTCTCTCTTTTTCATTTCTGATTATATTAATTTGGACCTTCTCCCTTTTTTCTTGATGAGTCTGGCTAAAGTTTTATCAACTTTGTTCATATTTTCAAAGAACCATCTTTTAGTTTCATTTATCTTTTCTGTTGTTTTCTTCATTTCTATTTCATTTATTTCTTATCTGATCTTTATGATTTCTTTCCTTCTCCCAACTTTGGGTTTTGTTTTCTTCTTCTTCTAGTTGCTTTAGGTGTAAGATTAAGTTGATTATTGTGGATTTGTCTTGTTTCTTGAAGTAAGCTTCTATCACTGTAAATTTCCCTCTTAGAACTGATTTTGCTGCATCCCATAGGTTTTGGATTGTCATATTTTCATTTTCATTTGTCTCTGGGTTTTTTAAAAAATTTTCTTTTTCATGTCTTCAGTGATTTATGGGTTGTTGGGTAGCATATTAATGAGCCTCTATATATTTGTATTTTTTGCAGTTTTTTTCTTTGTAGTTGATTTCTGGCCTCATCGTGTTGGGGTCGGAAAAAAATTCTTGATACGATTTCTCTTTTCTTAAATTTACCAAGGCTTGCTTCATGGCCCAGCATGTGATCTATTCTGGAGAATGTTCCAGGTACACTTGAAAAGAATGTGTATTCTGCTGCTTTTGGATGGAAGTAGACCAGAGGGACTTAATTGATATTCACACAGCATTCCATCCAAAAGCAGCAGAACTATGAATATCAATTAAGTCCCTCTGGTCTATTGTGTTCCTTAAGGCCCGTGTTTCCTTATTGATTTTCTGTCTGGATGATCTGTCCATTGATATAAGCAGGGTGTTAAAGTCACTCACTATTATTATGTTACTGTCAATTTCTCCTTTTATATCTGTTAACATTTGCCTTATCTATGGAGGTGCTCCTATGTTGGGTATATATATTTACAATTGTTATATCTTTTTATTGGATTGATCCTTTGATCCTTATGTGGGGTCCTTCTTTGTCTCTGGTAATCATCTTTATTTGAAAGTCTATTTCATCCAATATTAGTATTGCTATTCTGGTTTTATTTTGATTTCCATTTGCCTGGAATACCTTTTCCCATTCCCCCACTTGCAGTCTGTATGTGTCTCTAGATCCGAAGTGGATCTCTTGTAGACTGCATGTATACAGGTCCTGTTTTTGTAACCATTCAGCCAGTCTATGTCTTTTGGTTGGAGCGTTTAGTCCAAATTAAAAATTTAATAAAGAATAAAATGATCTGGTAACAATGGAGCCACATTCTCTAATGGACACTACAGGCTGAGTGGAGAAATTGTCGCCCTCTTTAGATCAGGCAGACCCTCCCCAGTTTGTCATGGGACCAACACCACCCAATTTCTTCACTTAGGTTAACATCCTGGACCCTAGAGGCCTCTGGATTTCCTTTGATGAATGATGCTCACAACAGAAATGTCTCTGTTCCCATCTCTAAGGCAGGAGTTGTGTAGGCAGGGCCTCCCCTCTGCCTGGGCTTTCTATTCATGTTTTAAGTAATTAGATACTGAGGCGATTGACCACAGAAGATCTGGTCTCAGTCACTCCTGAACACATAAGATACATGTGAATGCAAGAAATGAAAATGTTTCTGTGCTGGGAACATCCATCAGGAGGAGCGTGTTTCTATACCACTGTTAATTGGATTTCTGCAATGAGAGATTTTGTCAGCTGGTGTCTAGCTGATGAAATGTGGGCTGCGGCCACCACTCCTGGGAATGACTCAGGAGGTTCCTTGGTCAGAGGACTGAGCAGCCCTCTGACCAACAGGCTGGAGAGAAGAGGGAGGGTTGAAGAGGTTGCTGGGAGCTCTCGCGGTCCAAACTTCTTATCGGTGAGCGTGTGGCGTACTCCATCTCTCAGATTTATCAACAGTTTTAATGACTGTCGTGTTGGAGATAATGACCTGTATCTGGACTGGCGCAAAGCCCTGAAAATGCTTGGAGGAGCTGGGTTTTTATCTCAAGGACGGCAGCACGTGGCATCCAACATTACCGTTGATATCATCTATTGAGAACTCCTTCCCACGTTCTTTATTAAGGTTTAATTAAATTTTATGTGTTATCAATGAGGATGAATCTACATTTAGTCTGAATGAGAGGGAGCCAATTATAAATAACACCACTTCTCATTTATTCCTGAATACAAAATGAAGGTTTTTAAACTTTCCTTGGGAAAAAAGACAAAACAAAACAAAACACAACCCCGCTGAATCAAATGTGTACATCAAAGAGTTTTATGCCCAAGATGCTAAGGAGTCTATTCAAATAAAGGGAAGATGAGAATTCCTGTAGAGCGGTGCTATAGACAGAAAAGGGGAGTAATGAGGGGAAGGAGAAGGAGCCCAAGTTGGGAACAAAGCTGACATCTGGGAGGCGTTTCAAGAAACTTGCATTTTCTATTTTCCCACTTTGAGAAAATACTTGGCCACATGGCCACATGTGTGGCAATATTTTGCTACTAACAGACATTCGGCTGTAGCTCCAGGTGTCCTCAAGACAGCAGGCCATCTAACGGAGAATCCGTTTTCCCACCTCTAACCATGAGCTCTGCAAAACCTATCCCCCAAGAGGTGGAGAGGACCTGCACTGGCAACATGGGTATACTTGTTGGGAACACATCCAAAGCTTTTCTTTCCGAAGCTCTGATTAGCGTAGGTTTATCTAAGTGCCGTTAGCTATGAGGACATAGATAGCAATGGCGATGCCGTCAGGCTGTGGGTGGTTGAGGCCAAGAGGCTTGGAGCTTTAAAGGGTTAATCTGGATCAGTTGCAGCGAGAGAAATGGAGAATGCACCCCAGGTAATGAGCCATCTCTGCTTCCGAAAGAGGGCAGACCAGCCGTGCCCTGCGGTTGTGTTGGATGAGACCAGTCCAGAGCAGCTCAAATATTTCCAGGTCTCTCTTCTTTCCAGACACAAGTAGGATGACACTCCATCTGTCCCTCCACCTTGGGTAAGGGTGTGAGGCTTGTCTGGTCAATGAAATGCAAGAAGTGATGGGTATCGGTTCCATGTAAGGCTATGTTTTCTGCCTCCAGCTGCAATAATCATGGAAACACGGTTCAGACAGAACATCCACCAGCTGAAGATGGCAGAGGTCTCCCCTGCCAACCTCCCCTGGTCATGCAGCAGGAGCAAGAAGTAACATTTTGTTGTGTTAAACCAGTGAGGGAGTTTCCATCATGGTGCAGCGGAAGCAAATCCGACTGGGAACCACGAAGTTGCAGGTTCCATCTCTGGCCTTGCTCAGTGGGTGAAGGATCCGGTGTTGCCATGAGCTGTGGTGTAGGTCGCAGATGCAGCTTGGATCTGGCCATTGCTGTGGCTGTGGGGTGGGCCGGCAGCTGTAGCTCCGATTGGACCCCTAGCCTGGGAACCTCCATATGCCACAGGTGCGGTCCTAAAAAGCAAAAAAAGAAAAAACAACAAAGGAACAAAAACCAAAAAACATTGAGATGTTGAGGGTTTTGCTACTTCAGCCTAACATAGCTTATCCTGACTGATAGACCCTCTCTAAGCTTTGGTACCTACCTCACTGGGTTTTATATGAGGGAGAAGTAAATTCACAAAGCGTTTCACTCAATGCCTGGCACACAGCAGGTACTTAATACATGTTATTTCTTGCTGTTATTGTTATTGTAGTTAGGGGGCTTATATAGTATGCCTAAATGACGCCCTTTGGGATACTATAATAGTATCTTCAAAGTTTATTTAAACTCTTGGCATTTTGGGATTTTCCCTTCCCACCTCATCAGAAATCCCACAATAGGCACCCTTGATTCCCCTCTGTTAAAACAGTTTCCAGAGTAGACAAAGCCTGATAGTGCATCTTCCTATTTATTTCCTCTTCTTTACAACACTCTCTAGTAATCCCATACTATAGAGTTTAGGAAAGTACAAAAATCCACCTTATGATGGCACCGTGTTTTCAGTGAGCAGCCTTCTGACCTATCTGGGGATTCAAGGACTCCTTGTCCACAAAGATCCAGCAGTTGGTAAGAGTAACTTGTAATTTGTCTGACTTGGGCTTCTGTACATTTTCTGGCCTGCATCTCCTTTAAGTGTGTCAGTTTACACCTGCCTCTGTACAGGTGTAAATCGACTGACTTGCAGAGACATGAATTCCATTGGGAAAAACAGATGTGCTCTGTGAACTCCCTCCCATAGGAAACCTGAGGGACACCCAGGCACAATGATGAGATTGGTTCAAATATTATCTGGACCCAGGATGTAGAATGTCTGATTCTTTTGGATGATAAGTTCTTGTTCCAAAATCAGAGTGTGGTCGCAGTGTGTGCAAACTCCCTACAGTCAGGAATGTCTTGGTTGCAAGCAACAGAAACGCAGAAAAAACCCAAAAGGAAAGTTATTGGCTGTCTTCACTGTGAAATCTCAATGGCCAAATCCTTCCAGCTTCAAGTGTGGCTGTATCTGGGCATTCAAATGATGTTCTTAGCTGGTTCTCATGCTCCACTCTGACTTAGTTTCTCTGTGCTGACTTTCTTTTCAATCACTCTTTCATATGGTGGCAAAGATGGTATCAGCACGTCTAGACTTCCTTTTCTCTATGCCAATGATCCCAGCAAAAAGGCTGTACCTCTTTTTGGATAGTTCCAGGAAAAGTCCTAGGGAGGGCTCTGTGGTTATTTTTTATAATCAACAAAGAGCTTCTACAAACTGAAAAGATTTTAAAAATCCAAAGAAAGAGGCAAAGGGTAGGAGTAGGCAGTTTTCAGAAGAGGAAAGGCAAATAGCCTATAAGCAAAATAAATTATGCTCATTCTTATGAGGGAAGGAAAATGTAAATAAAAATGGGAAAATAAGATCACGAGAAAAAATATGATCAAGTCAGAAATTCATCAGTTTGGCCCAAACTGAGAGTGACTGATGTATGAACATTTGCATGAGCCCAGGAAAAATATGGAAAGACACATACCAAAGAGTTGACATTAGTACTTTGGATGCCATTGTAGTTTGAAAAAAATCATTAAAGCATATATAAAAAAGGACGAAGTGTCCCCATGCCCCTGAAACACATTTCATCAAAGGACATGTACAGAGTGGCATCTTAAGTCTAAGGGTAGGAATATGAGGGGAGGGTCCAGGGTCTTCTCATGGAAAGTTGGTAAGAACTCCTATTGGCCAGTCTTGGCTGTGTTGTCTGTGCTACCAGGCTCTGCCACAAGGGGGCGGGCATCCATTAATTTTGGTCATTCTGGACCTTCCATATGATGAATGGACACACTGGGTGCCTGAAGAGCCTGAGGCTTACATTTCAGCAGATGTGATCTAGTCTGTGACTGTAATTCATAGGTTCTCTTGCAGAGGCAGCGAGGATGAGGTCGGGCTCTGGTTGCCGAAAGGTCTTTGTTGTTCATCAGCTCATGAGGCCTTGTGGTTTCATGTGGTTGTGGAAAGGCTCCTACTGTTGGTTCATGTTTTTATACATGATATGTAGAGGCCTAATATTCAAATGTGTAATGGACTAAAGGACAGAGGGCTTTTGACTCTGCCTATTTTCCTTTTCGCGTCATCATTAGTATTATTGAAATAATGCACAATACAATGTGTGTCATAATACATACATACAATAATGCCTAACATTTTGAGACATAACTAGGGAGGTGACGTTATTCTTTGAGACTTATGTTTGTGTCATGGTCAGTCAGCACATGCATCTGGCAAATATTCCTGGTGTGTGGAGCCCTGAGCTAGGCATGGCATTGGCCTTGTGTTCTGTGTTTTTCACTTTAATATGGAACAGCTATTACTCTATGAAAATGCGGGACAAAAGAACAATCTCCTAAAGTAATTACTGAGTCAAAGGAAAAATAAAATATACAATCAAAGACCAGTTAGAGAATAATGAGGATGTGAATAATTCATATGAAAACTTATAGGATATAGCCAAAGCCCTTAATTTGCTTTTTATTGTTGAAAATGAAAATGAATAAAGTTAGGAATTCCCATTGCGGCTTAGCAGTAATGAACCTGACTAGCCCCATGAGGATGAGGGTTCGATCCCTGGCCTCGCTCAGGGGGTTAAGGATCCGGCGTTGCTGTGAGCTGTGGTGTAGGTCACAGATGTGGCTCAGAGCCCATGTGGCTGTGGCTGTGGTGTAGTCTGGCAGCTGCAGCTCCAGTTCGACCCCTAGCCTGGGAACCTCCATATGCAGCAAGTGCAGCCCTAGAAAGACAAAAAAAAAAAAAAGAATAAAATTAGTTTTAAAAGCAAGAAGTATGAAGATTTGCAAAAAATTTTAAGGACGTAAGGAAAAACAAATCTTTTCAAGAACAAAGCAGAGGTCCATGAATTTGAAAACACAAGTTAAGATAACATAAATACATCCAAGAGGTGACTCTTAGGCAAAAACCAATAATATGGATAAACCTCTAGCAAATTGACTGAAGAGGGGAAAAAAAAAAACCAAATAAAATTAAAAATGGTGATGAACTCTGGAAGGCACATGAGAGATTTAAAAATCCAGATATTATACAACTCTTTGTAAAGAAATAAAACAATCTCACTGATGCAGATCCTTTTGTGAAATATGAATTACAAAAATCAACTCATGAAAAAGTTATGTCTAAAGAGAAAAATAACCATATAAAAATAAAAAAGTTAAAGTGTTACGAAAAGAACCTCCTTGAACAGAAATTTTTCTAATGCACTTTTCTCACATTTTCCAGTCACAGATTATTCCTATACTTGATGAACGGTTCCAGATTGTAAAAAAGCATGGAAAACTCTCTAATCCATTTTCTGAGGCTAGAACAACCCTGAAATCCAACCTTGAAGAATATAGTGGGGAAAAAACTGGAGCCAATAGAAGATCAAGGAACGAGATGAAAAACTATAAATAAAATAATAGCAAACAGAATTCAATAATACATTAATAGAATCATTCACCATGACCCAGTCAGATTTAGCCCCAGAACGCAGAAGGCTTTTGTTTTTCAGATAATTTTATAAGAAAAGAAACAAAACCATAAGGATTCGTTGAGGTGCCTTTTTGGGTTGAGGTCCTTCTGGGCCTCTATTTCCTCCCTCCCTTCCTCTCTCCATGCTTCCATCCCCCACCCCTGGTAAACAGCAGTGGTAACAGTGATTTTGAACTTGATATGTATCCTCCTAATTGGTACTTCTACAACTTTTATAAGTGCCTGTAAATATTTAGCTACATAGAGTTTGGTGTGTGCTCACAATTTCATACCTAGCTTTATTCTTAAAGCCTTCTGGAACTTGCTTTTGTTCTCTTGGCATTACTTTCTTGAGATTTATCCATCTGGATACAAAGAGATCTAGCTCATTGTCTAGATGCACCATATTTTATTTATCTATTTTTTTTTACACGTGGGCATTTATATTATTTATATAATTTACCTTTTTTTGGTGGCTGTTTGAAGCAATGCTATTGGCCCCTGTCAATGGGGTTGTAACCGTTTCCTCTCCTATCAGCAGGGTGTGAGAGCTTTGTCTTCCACATCCTTCCTCATCCTTGCGTGGGATGGAACTTTTAATGTGCATCTCCCCGGTTACTAGCGAGGTGGAGATTTTTCCAATGTTCATCGATCAGGAGTATATTCCTTCATCTGAATGGTCTGCGTTTCTCTTTTGTCTAATTGATACTAGATTTAAAAAATCCCGGAGTTCCCTTGCGGCACAGAAGGTTAAGGATCTAGCACTGTCACTGCTGTGGCTCAGGTTGCTGCTGTGGCTCAAGTCTGATCCCTGGCCCAGGAACTTCTGAATCTTTGGGAGTGGTCAAACAGAGAAATAAGCAAACAAAATCCTTTTCCTATTGATTTGTAGGATTTCTTTATATAATCTGAATGCTGATCCAGATGTATTGAATAACAGGAAATCAGTTAACACATTACATCGCAGAAATGGGTCCAAAAATACCCTCTATGAGAGCTCAGTAGATACCGAAAAGGCATTCTCAATAGAACTTGAGAGGCATTCCTGATGAAAAAGCTCTTAGAAAATTTAGGCATCAAAGCATGAGAAAAGCATCTCTTTTAAACAAGGTACACATCAGACTTGCAGAGGTAACATCCCCCATTAGAGATAAGGACGCTCCCTGTTATGGGCAGAATTGTGTCTCCCCCCCACCCACCCACCCCTGCTATTCATATGTTGACATTCTAGTAGCTCGTACCTCAAAATGGGACTGTATTTGCACATATAGTCTTTAAAGAGGTAATTACATGAGGCCATGAGGATGAGCCCGAATCTAATGACAGATGCTCCTATAAGACGGGGACGCGAAGGGAGAGGACCATGAGAAGACACAGGGAGAAAACAGGCATCCACAAGCCGAAGGAAGGGGGCTTGGAGCAGCTCCTTCCTTCACGACCCTCAGAAGAAACCAGCCTTGTTGCACCTTGATCTTGGACGTGTCGCCTCCAGAATGATGAGAAAATAAATTCTGTCCTTTAAGGGGAGCCTGTCTGTGGTACCCTGTAATGGCAGCCCGAGAAAATGAATACCCGGACCTTTGCCAATGTTATGAGGAGGCTGTGAAATATGTGACCAAGGACCATCTGGCATAACAGAGAAATAGGAGAAAGTGTATCATGTATTATAAGTGATAGATGATACGAACTATAACAAACTTAACAGGACCATTTGAGAATGCCGTTGATATCAGATAAACACCTAAACCTCAAAAACCAGGAAGAAAAGCATTATTAACTGTCTCGTTTGCAATAGCAACAAAAAATAAACTAACAGGACTATTTGCGATAGGAGATGTGTGTGAAGAAAACTATAAAATTTACTGAGCAATACAGATGGTTGAAATAAAGGAAGAAATATATTAATTGCTTGAATGGGAACCGAAAGCGTTTAGAGATTTAAATTCTTCCCAAATTAGCTTACAGACTTAACCCGTGGAATTTACATTTTTTAGTAGCTTAATAAAATAATTCTATGGTTCAATTAGGACCGTGTGAGAAAGGAGTCATAACGGGGGACTTGAAACACCAGATAGAATAACTTGTGACGAAGCCCTTGTAATGAAACAGGATGGCACGGCTCAAGAATTCGGAACCGAGTAAGTGGAACAGATACTTAACCATGTGTATCCATGAGGACGCAGGTTCCATCCCTGGCCTCGCTCAGTGGGTTAAGGATTGGCGTTGCTGTGAGCTGTGGTGTTGGTCACAGACGTGGCTCCGATCTGGCGTGGCTGTGGCTGTGGTGTAGACCAGCAGCTCCAGCTCTGATTCGACCCCTAGCCTGGGACCCTCCATATGCTGCAGGTGTGGCCCTAAAAAGACCAAAAAAACCAAGCAAAAAAATTAGCAGCCAAAGAAGTGGAAAACAAACGAGGCAAAGATAATCTTTTAAAAATCACAGCGGAGGCGAAGCCGGAGGTAAGGAAAAATAGAGAGGAAGTATGGCCCCAGGAGCTTGTGGGTACAGTTTCTAAGAGGCATTGGCAGCATCTGGCTCTGACCCCCTTCTTCCCTTTGCATCTCTTCCTGTTGGCCTTGGGGCAGGGCTGGAAGATGGTCCGAATCCCCTAGACATCCATGGTTCCCTCCCTCTGGCTGTGTGGAGTGTCTATGAGGGCTCCCCTGCAATGCAAAGCCTTCATTGAATGGGAATCATGCTTGCAGTGAGTGTCTCATTCCACTCACACGAGTCAGGTCTTCACGGTTGGCTAGAAGAGTGAATCCCGCCTGGGGTGGGTGGTCCCCAAGGGAGTCTCTGGCTCCTTCTCGCAGGTGAAGCAGAACTGGACTTGGAGGCGCAGGGCACTCACCTCCCTTCTCTCAACCACAGAGCAGGTGGAGGAGGAGGGATGGCAGGGGTCTTACTAGGCTGACTCTGAGCGTGGGAGGCATCTGGGAAGTCGGAGGATGCTGGTTGTCCCTCAGGCTCTAGCTTGTGAGTGGGGTGGATGGTGTGGGAGTGGCATGAAGGAAGAAGAGGGTGAGTCATGAAGCAAAGCTCCCAGGGTCATGCATCATCTAGGATAGCAATGGTGGGAGTTCCTGCTGTGGCGCAGTGGAGAAGAGCCCAACTAGTATCCCTGAGGATGTAGGTTCGATCCCCGGCCTTGCTCACTGGGTGGGGGACCAGGCATTGCTGAGAGCTGTGGCGTAGATTGCAGATGTGGCTCGGATCCTGCGTGATGTGGCTGTGATTTGGGCCAGCAGCTGCAGCTCCGATTCAACCCCTAGCCTGAAAACTTCCATATGCCGTGGGTGCAGCCCTAAAAAGCAAAAATAAAATAGAATAGCAATGGCAGCACTGGCAACTTTTCTGTCAAGGGCCAGGTAGTAAACAGTTTAGGCTCATATTTTAGGCCATGTGGTTGCAATGTGGATCCGCTCTGCCCTTGGAGTACGAAAGCGGCCACAGGAGGTAGGGGAACAAATGGATGTGGGTGTGGGCCGATAAAACTTTATTTGCAAAAACAAGTGGTAGGTGAGGTGTTCCTTTTAGGCCCTAATTTGCCCATCCCGGGCTTAGAACCTGATTTTGCAGTTAAACCCATCTCTGCAGCTTCCTTGTATGACATTGGCAAATTAGGTTACCTTTTGAGATTGCTTCCTCAAGTCTAACACGGGGGGTAATAGCATATCTATAGAGTTGTCCTACAGAGTATGTGCTCAAGCAATGGGTGCTTTCTTGGTGCTGTGTTGTTAGGGTCATCATGATACATATTGTTTCTTTCTTACTTTTTTTTGTCTTTTCGCCTTTTCAAGGGCTGCTCCAGAGGCATGTGGAGGTTCCCAGACTAGGGGTCCAATCGGAGCTGTAGCCACCGGCCCACACCAGAGCCACAGCAATGCGGGCTCTGAGCCGCGTCTACAGCAGGTTTACACCACTGCTCATGGCAATGCCAGATCCTTAACCCACTGAGCAAGGGCAGGGATCGAACCCGCAACCTCATGGTTCCTAGTCGGATTCGTTAACCCCTGCGCCATGCCGGGAACCCCGATACATATTGTTTCTTGTGAGGAGGAGAAGGCACTCAGGAAGGTCACCCCAGGACAAACACCCTCTCCCTCCTGGCTTAAAAATAAAAATCAGAACACTGATTCTGCTTAACACTTCTGTCAGTAGGCATGAGTTTTGAACACTTGCAAAACTCGGCAACATCTGTTGGCAGGTCCTTAGATATACTTCACATCAAATCTGAATCCCTGAGGGATCCATGCTCATTTCTGCAACTTGAAATCGGAGGCTGAATGGGAGACTTTCATGGAACTCAGACAGGATGGGAATTTTCAGTTGTTTGGGAAATGCGTCATTGACCCCATACATGACATTCTGACCTTGCAAGGGTCCATAATGTGTTCAGACCCTCTTTCTGCCCTCTGGCTCCATTTCTTTCTCGCGAGGCCATCATTTGTGGCTCTGAGCATTTAGGAAGACACACAATTTCCTTCCACCCTTCTCTGCTGTATCAGAGCCTCCCGAGTCCCTGCTCTGGGGACCCCTTCGGTGGCGACCTTGTTTTGTCACTGGCAGGAGCCCACATGTGGTCTCTGAAAAGCTGGCTCTAATTTGATCATAGAGCCTCTGGCATTAAGATGTCCACATTATTTTATCGGATTTTTTCAGAGCCAATAAATCAGGGTCTGAAATATACCTTGCAGCCATCTCCTATCCGAAGCCCCCCCGCCTTGGCGGAGGCCATCACCACTTCACCCCTGGATTACGGGACCTGCTTCCTGACTGGCCATGTGTCACTTTGCTTCTGCTCTTCCCTCACTGGGGCCCCCCATCTATTTCTCCATAGAGCAGCCAGAGCGATACTGGAAAAATACAGATTAGATTATGATAAAACTTTGAGCCTATCATTCTTAGAATAAAATCCAAACTTCTTAAGGTGGTCTAGAGACCCCACAGGATCTGGGCTCCACCTGCCTCTCCCACCCCACTCCGGGGCCTACCTCACTAGGTTAGGTACCAGCCACTCTGGTCACCTTCATAGTTCTCAGATATACTAAAATCCCTCCTGCCTCGGGACTTTGCACATTTGTTTCCTCTGTGACAACGCTTATATTACTTTCCTCTTGCTGCTGTAACAAATTATCACAAACTGAGTGGTTTAAAACAACACTGTTGGAGTTCCTATTGTGGCTCAGCGGAAACAAATCTGACTAGTATCCATGAAGACACAGGTTCGATCCCTGGCCTCACTCAGTGGGTTAAGGATCCAGCATTGCCATGAGCTGTGGTGTAGGTCATGGACACAGCTTGGATCCCGCGTTGCTGTGGCTGTGGTGTAGGCCGGTAGCTGCAGCTCCGATTGGACCCCTAGCCTGGGAACCTCCATATGCTGCTGGTGCAGCCCCCCTCCCCACAAAAGACAAAAGAAAAACAAAAACAAAAACACAAGACTGTCTTACCTAACAGTTTTGGAGGTCATGCATCTAAAATAGGGGTCACTGTGTCTCCAGAATAAGTCCCCCAGGAGAAACTGAGGTGTATTTCTTCCAGAGGCTCTGAGAGGAGAATCTGTTTCCTTGCCTTTTCTAGAAGTAACGGCTGCCTGCCTTCCTTGGCTCACGGCAGGACCACCCTGACCTGTGCTTCCATTGTCATGTCTCCTCCGGTTCTCCTGTCTCCTGCTTCCCTTATAAGGACTGTGATTGCAGTGGGCCCAGCCGAATATATGGGATAATCTCCCCATCTCCCTGTCCTGGACTTAATCACATCTGCTAAATGCCTTCCACCCGTAAGAGAGTCATAGTGTTGGGAATTAGGATCTGGGCACCTTTGTTACATTCTGCCGGCCCAGAGTCTTCCTGATGGAGCTGATCCCTTTCCATCTCTGGTCTTCTTTTTTTTTTGAATGGCTGCACCTGTTACAAATGGAAGTTCCCAGGCCAGGGATTGAATCTGAGCTGCAGCTGCAACCTACGCAGCAGCTGCAGCAACGCCAGATCCTTTAACCTGCTGTGCCGGGCTGGGGATTGAACCCGCACCTCCACAGTGATCTGAACCACCTCAGTTGGATTCTTTTCTTTTTCTGTCTTTTTAGGGCTGCACTCATGGCATATAGAAGTTCCCAGGCTAGGGGTTGAATCGGAGCTACAGCTGCCGGCCTACACCTCAGCCAGAGCCACAGCAACGTGGGATCCAAGCCATGTCTGCAACCTACACCACAGCTCATGGCAACGCTGGATCCTTAACCCACTGAGGGAGGCCAGGGATCCAACCCGCATCCTCGTGGATACTAGTCGGGTTCACTACCACTAAGCCACAATGGGAACTCCGACGGTTCAGTTGGACTCTTAACCCACGGTGCCACAGAGGGAGCTCCCCACGTCTGGTCTTGAATTGAATGTACCTTTCTGCGTACCCCGTCCATGCAGGTTTCCTCAAATTTTCTCTCTCATAACACCCTGTTATTTCTCTTTGTATCAAATTCCTCAATAATGATGCTCCTATTATTTAAGCCTCTTTTAACTGGGAACTCGGTTCCTTAAAGCTGAAGGCATCTTCCTGCACAGACCTTAACAGCCTGCACCTGTGGCTCCCTGAGGTCCTCTAGCCAGAGGCTCCCCACTACTCACTCATGAGCCTGGTGTCGCCCTACTCTGGCCTCAGCTGCAATCCTGGGGAAGGAGCAGGTGGAGATGGCCTTGGCTTCCCCCAAAGGTGGTCTTGCCACCAGGCTCCCATGTCCAGGTTGGATAGAAGGCCAGGGACCCAGCCTTCCAACCCCTTTCCCTGACCCACACTGGGTCATGGAGGTAATGATTCTGCTGTGGAGGGGCTTAGCTCTCCCCTCTCTATATGCCCACACTCATCAGCGAGAGAGCTGCTGACAGGAGTGATCCTCCCGTGAACCAGCCAATGGTCTGTCGGGTTCAAGCGCTTCCATGCACAAATATTTATGATACGAATCACAGCTCAGCAAGAGCATTTTCCAGCAGACGGCTTTCTGTGTTAGGGTGGGAGTCCCCAAAGCAGACCTTGAGATGAGGTTGTGTGTAAAGATGATTTATTAGGAGGTGTTTTCAGGGACCCCTGGGAGGATGGAGGCCGTGGGGGGTAGGGTGAGGGAGGCCAGGAAAGTGTGGTGTCATCAGGACCTCTGGAGGGTCCGCGTGGCTCAGCCCATGGGGAAGCTCTAGAGGCAGCAAGGGTTCGCTTCCTAGTTGAACAGACAGCTTTATTCGCCTGTAGCCATCACTAACTGGTTGCATCCTTTCCCCTAAAGGGAACGGACATTCCCAGGTATTGCAGGCTCTTGGCACACGCGGGCAAAGTGCAAGCAGTCCTTGACAGTTTGATGCAGGTCCTAGCTGAGTGGGAAATCCCTCCCCCCGCCCCACCCCTGCCCCGTTTGCACGTGAGTGCTGCCGCTTACCAGCTGTGTGACTTCAAGCAAGTCACAGTTCTGTCCTTGTGTGCAGAAATGGTGAAGGGATCCGAGGGCACATGGGCAGGGCACTGAGAGTCCTGCTGTATTCTCTCTCTCCAGTTGGACCCATTAGTTCACTCAACATGTATATGGCTACCTTCCAGGCTGTTCATCTTCTCCCCATGGAAGCTTAGAGCTGAAAGTCTGGGCCAGGCTCTGGAGATGCAACTGATGAAGACATGACGTTTCTAGTTGAGTACGGGAGACAGGTATTCATTAAGTCTGGGGAATGGGTAGGCATGGAAGGCTTCTTTGAACAGGTTATGCCAAGCTAAGGGCGGAAGGATAAGACTGAATTAGGCAAAGTTCTGTGGTTAATGAATCCGACTAGGAACCATGAGGTGGCGGGGTTCGATCCCTGGCCTTGCTCAGTGGGTTAAAGATCCGGTGTTGCCGTGAGCTGTGGTGTATGTTACAGACTCGGCTTGGATCCTGCATTGCTGTGGCTCTGGCGTAGGCCAGCAGCTATAGCTCCGATTCGACGCCTAGCCTGGGAACCTCCGGCCCTAAAAATGGCATAAAGACAAAAATAAATAAATAAAAAAGACTGAATCAGGCAAAAAATGACAGGAAAGAACATTATAAGCCAAGGGAGCATGTGCAAAGGTCCTGAGGCAGAAACCAGCAGGAGGAACTGAAAACAGCTAATGTGGTGGGCGTTCCAGGAGCAAGGGGCTGAGTGGAAAGGGATGAGCCTGTGGCCTGTGGATGAGTCTTTCCTGTCTGATTTCTTTCCCGCTCTGTCCAGCATCTTTCAGACTCGGATCTGTGGCCCATTCTACAGCAATGTTCCCTGGAAGCCAAAGGGAAATCAGGACATCAAGAGGATGTCAGGGGGGAGAGTCTATTTTCAACTGTTCATCTTTTCCCCACTGAAGCTTATAGCTGAAATTAATACATAAATTTACAGCCGCAAGTCAGTTGTGATAAATAATCCCAGAAGTGTTCCGATTATTTACATTTTTATGGAATCTTGCCTGAGCAAACCCAGGGAGCTCACCAGGCACTTGAAGAATTATGTCTTGTTCAAAACCAATTTAATAGCAATGGAAAATAAAGCCATCTGTGGGAACTTGTAGAGCAGCGTAGTAATTCTCTGCCAGATGAGCAATATACAAAAAGCACCAAATCAACCCGAGCACGCCAAGCGCGTGGAAAAGTAACAACCACAACTTAAATGAACTGTCCGCCGACATCAGACCTTGGAGCGTCTCTTGCTTCCCCGCTCTTGGGATGAGCATTCTGGTCACGTACCCACGTGAGCAGCCGCTGACAGGTGAGGGTTGCAAGACGGGAAGAAAGGTGGCTTAGAGAAGGGGTCAGGAGCACGGCTTGGGATCAGAGAGTTGCGGTTTGCATGTGAGTTCTGCCCCTCATCAGACATGTGACCTCGAGCAAGTCCCTGGTCCTGATTTTCCCAAGGGGATGATATGTGTGTCTATTTCTCCCTTCCAGCCCACTGTCCTTTTCCCCATCACGTTGGTGTTATCTTCTTTCTTTCTTTTTTTTTTCAGAGTGTATCATGAATTCTTTAGAAAGGTTGGATTGAGGTATGATTTACATGCATCAAAATTCACCCATTTAAAAGGTACCATTTGAAGAGTTTTTTAGCAAATTCATGTAAATGCACTGTTATCTCTGCAATCCGGTTTTAGAGTACTTCCAACACTCCCCCCAATTTCCTCATTCCCATCTATAGTCAGTCCCCGCTCCCACCTCTAGCTCTAGGTAACCGCTGACGTGTTTTCTGTCTCTATGGTTTGCTTTTTCTAGAAATTGCAGGTAAATAAAATCCTATTAATATGTAGTCAGTGGGTCTGAGTTCTTCCACTTTTTGAGGCAAACTCTTTTTGAGACCCCTCTCTGTTGTTGCCTTTAAGGGCTGCAATGGAAAGATTACATTTTGTTTACGCATTCGTAAGTAATGGATATTTGGATTGTCCACTTTGGGGCTGTTACGAATTGCTATGAGCAATTGCATAGATGCCTTTGCGTGGACACACATATTCATTTCTCTTCAGTGGAACTGCTGGGTTGTACGGTAAGCCACTTTTTAAGAAACTGCCAAACCGGGAATTCCCACTGTGGCTCAGTGGTTAAGGAACCTGACTGGCATCCATAAGGACGCGGGTTTGATCCCTGGCCTCCCTCAGTGGGTTAAGGATCTGGCGTTGCCGGGAGCTGTGGTGCAGGTTGCAGACGTGGCTCGGTTATGGGGTTGCTGAGACTCTGGCATAGGCTGGTGGCTACAGCTCCAATTGGACCCCTAGCCTGAGAACCTCCATATGGCGCAGACGCAGTCCTAAAAAGACAAAAAAGAAACTGCCAAATCGTTTTCCAAAGCGGCGGTAGCATTTTCTCTCTCCCTATGAGAACTGCAGTTGCTTCAGAGTCTCGCTCACCCTTGATGTGTCCGTCTTTTTGATGGAACCATTCTAAAGTGTGCGTCATGGTTGAAATTTGCATCTCTGCACAGCGAATGGTGTAGAGTAACTTTTCCTGCACTGATTATCCCAAGTGTATGGTATATCTTTTTCTGGATGAAATGTTTATTCAGATCTTTTTCCCATTTAAAAAACTGGATTGTCTTCTTCCTATTGAGTTGTAAGCATTCATTACTCTGGATAAAGTTCTTCATCGGATACGTGTTTTGCAAATATTTTATTCCCGGTTGGGCTAACCTTTACATTTTTCGTAGCGGTGCCTTTTAAAAAGATAAAATTTAAAATGTTGATTGGAGTTCCCGTCATGGCTCAGCAGAAAGAATCTGACTAGCATCCATGAGGACACAGGTTCAATTCCTGGCTTTGCTCAGTGGGTTAAGGATCAGGCGTTGCCATGAGGTGTGGTGCAGGTCGTAGTTGTGGCTCATATCTGGCGTTGCTGTGGCTGTGGTACAGGCTGGCTCCAATTCGACCCCTAGCCTCAAAACCTCCATATACTACAGGCGTAGCCCTGAAAAGACAAAAAATAAAATAAAATTAAATTAAATTAAAAAAACAAAAATAAAAGAAATAAAATGTTGATGTCAATTTTTTCTTTTATGAACTGTGCTTTTAATGTCATATCTAAGAAATGTCTGCCTAGCCCAAGGTCACAAAAGTTATCTCTTGTGTTTTCTTCTAGAAAGTTTAGCTCATATTTAGATTAGGACCCATTCTGAGTTAATGTTCATGTGTGGTGTGAGGGAAAGATATAAGGTTTTTGTTTTTTTTGTTTTTTGTTCTTTTTTTTTTTTAAGGCCACATTTGTGGCATATGGAAGCTCTCAGGCTAGGGGCTGAATCAGAGCTGCAGCTGCCAGCCTACGTCACAGCCACAGCAAAAGTGGCTGTGGGCCACACCTGTGACCTATGCTGCAGTGCCAGATCCTTAACCCACTGACTGAGGCCAGGGATGGAACCCACATCGTCATGGCTATTAGTTAGGGAACTCCTCTAAGTTCAATTTTTAACATAAGGATATCCAGTTTTTCTTATACCTCTTGTTGGAAAATTATCCTTTCCTCATTGAATTGCTTTGGCTCTTTGCTGAAAATCACTTGACCATTTATATATGGGTTTGTGTCTAGACTCTCTTGGTTTTCTTTTGCAGCATAACCTTTTTCCATGTGATGCAGGTTCATGGGACAGTAACGGAGTGGACAGAGGGACCAAGCTGGAATATTTAAGACAAAGTGACTGATATTGGATGGAGTTAGATTTAGTTCTAATATAGTTGATTTCCTACACAGACTCATTCCACAAGACTCGCAATGATAAGAACTAACACACATGTAGCACTTAAGCCCCTATGCTAGACACTAATTATATAAACTCATGTAATACTTACAACAAAGCCATCAGACACCTAATATGATTATCTCCATTTTATGTGTGGGAAAACCAAAGCATGCCGAATCTAAGTAACTTGCTCAACCTCAAAACCACTGAGCAGCAGAGTTGTGGTTTGAACCCGGGGAGTTCGATTCTGGAGACCACACTGTCAAACATCAGACTATACTCTCTTGGTGGTGCTTCTTCTCTCTCAGCCTTAGAGGTGCCTTGGTCCCTGCCTACTTCTAGGCCTGGCTGTAGCCTAGAGGCTACCTTAGAGGGTGAGAGCCCCATTTCCTCCAGGATATTCCCTATGGATTAAGTTACCTACAGTCAGTTTTTGTTTCTCGCGACCAAAGGACTCTGACAAATCCAATTCACAAAGCCATGGTGGGATTTAAGAAATAGGATGTGGGTTAATTCATGAATGACAGTACCTAGCACAGAGCACATCCATGGGTCTCAGAGATGATGGTGATGAAGATGGAGAAAATGACATTAATATAAAATCTGTGTCTTATCAAGCCCTAAGTCTAGGGATCCAAATTCAGGGATGAAAAGCAAGCGAATGTCTTATTTGTACTTGCCCTTGTGAGAATGTCCATTTGATGGCTGTATTCATTATCTATTGATGTACAACAAATTATCCTCCAAAGTGTATCAACTTAACATTTATCTCATAGCATCTGTGGGTCAGGAATCCATGCGCAGGTGAGATGGTTGCCTCTGGCTCAGAGTCTCTCATGGGCCTCCAATCAAGCTGTTGGCTGAGGCTCTGGTCTCATCTGATGGCTAGACTGGGAGGAAAAGTGCATCTGCTTCCAAACCCAATTACGTGGTTGTTGGCAAGCCTCAGGCTCTTGGCACATGGGATTTCCCACAGAATACTGTGTGATATGAAAGTCAGCTTTCCCCAGGGTGAGTAATCTGAAAGGGAACAAGAGGGAGTGCCCCAAATCAAAGCCCTTTATAACTTAATTTCAGAAGTGACATCACATCACTTCTGCGATTCTGTTTGTGAGGAGGGAATCAGTAAATTCAGCCCACACTCAAAGGCAAGGGATTAAATGAGGGCATGAATATTGGGAAGGGGGAAGATTGGGGCTCTCTTACAGGCTGAGTATGATGCTCAGTGACAGTCTTGTGGGAACCAGAGTTATATGAGGATGCACCACACAGAAGCCAGAAGAAAGAGCTTGAGAATGAGTCTGAGTAAAAGTCCTTAGCAAGGTATCTACTCTCTTTAATCATGCAGAATTTCTTAGAGCCTTCTCAGCAGTAATCTCATTTGAGATGGATCAAGATAGAGGCTTCAGAGGTTTTCATGGGAGGGAGAATAAACTAACCCGAATTCAGGTGCTCTTTCATTTATTGCATCATTACATATCTATTGAACATCTACTCTGTATCAGGCATTATGCTAGGGACCCCTACGTAAATTAGGTACCTAGTCTGACCTCAAGGAGTTCAAAATTCTAATGAGAAAGAGACATGAGGTCAAACAATTGTAAAGTAATATAACAGAACTATGTACAAGAGATGGTAGCGGCAGAGGGCAGGAAGTATCCAACTCTGTCTGGGGAGTTCAATGAAAGCTTCAGAGGAAATACCGAGTTTGGGTCTTGTGGCATGCATAGGAGTTCACCAGAGATGTGGCATGGATGAAAGCACAAGAGAAAGGGGACAGAATAGGTAGCAAGATATTGCGAGACATGTTTTTATAATATTTTCTTAGCCTCTTTGCTGAAAACTCCATCTTGTCCTTCCTTATTTCATCCTGTCTTCCTGCTTGAGAAACAGTCACGGTGATGGGAAATGACTTAAGCTTAAGAACAAAGACCTAAAGGCTTGGAAGCACAGTGAGGATTCTCTGAAATGCTATGCATAGATAGCTAACTCAAATGCTAATGATTCTTAAATGCCTAAAGTTTAGAGTAAAAGTTTAACCATCTACCAGCTAAGTGACTTTTAAAATAATAAAAGAACTTATAAAATAATAATAAAAAACCCCCTATATCCTGCACCTACAACCCCCTTTTCACTTGACCGTAATCCTCAGGAGCATAATAAAAGCAGTGTGGTTTCTTGAGGCAGGGCTCTTGGTCCCTGAGACCTTGGGTCCCCTGGTTCCCACCTTTACTTAAGATAAATGTCTCTGTGTCTTGTTTTATGTTAACTTTTTTCCTTAAATTCCATAGCACCCGTTCTTCGGCCCCATCCTGCTGAGCTGGTCTCGGCAGCAAGAGTCTGGGGTGTTTAGGGGAATGTGTAGTTTGTTATGGTTGAACTGAGGATGAGAGTGGATGAGGTGACAGAAGACGAATTTGGAATCTGGAGTGCTCTTTCAGAGGGCCCTATACATCTTGAAAAGGATGCTTGACTCTATCCTGAGTGGGTCAGGGAATATCCAAAAGGGACTACATCCTGGGGTGATGCTGTCAGATGAGATGAGCATTGAAAAAGCAGCTGCGATTTCCACCACAAGGCGGGGCCCTCTGTAGGGCTGTATAAGTCAACTAGCGCTCCTATAACAAATAGCACAGGCGAGGTGGCTTGAGCAACAGAAATTTACTTCTTCTTTTTTTTTTTTTTTTTGTCTTTTTGTTGTTGTTGTTGTTGCTATTTCTTGGGCCGCTCCCGCGGCATATGGAGGTTCCCAGGCTAGGGGTTGAATCGGAGCTGTAGCCACCGGCCTACGCCAGAGCCACAGCAATGTGGGATCCAAGCCGCGTCTGCAACCTACACCACAGCTCATGGCAACGCCGGATCCTTAACCCACTGAGCAAGGGCAGGGGCCGAACCCGAAACCTCATGGTTCCTAGTCGGATTCGTTAACCACTGCGCCACGACGGGAACTCCAGAAATTTACTTCTTACAGTTCTGAAGACTGGAAATCCAAGAGCAAGGTGTCAACAGCTTTGGTCTGTCCCCAGGCCTTTCTCTGGGTTGCAGATGGTCACCTTCCTGTGCCCTCACATGAACTTGTCTCGAATATGTGCACCCCTGGTGTCTTTTTCCCTATCGGGACACCAGCTGGATCGGATTGGGATCCCACCCTCCCTTATGACTTCATTTAAACCTAGGTATCCTTTTTTTTTTCTGTTTTGGCTGCCCTGTGGCATGTGGAGTTTCTGGGTCAGGGATCAGAGCCGAGCTACAGCTGCAACCTTGCACAGTGGCAGCAACACTGAGCTGGGGATTGAACCTTCTGTGTTGGGTTGGGGAATGAACCTACGTCCTAGCGCTGCAGAGACCCAGCCAATCCCACTTGTGTCACATGGGGACTCCCTTAGCTACACTTTTAAAGGCTGTCTCTCCAAGTACCATCACATTAGGGATGAAGGCTTCAACGTATGAATTTGGGGGCAGGGGATGGTACACAATTCAGGCCATAGCAAATAGCTACCATTTTATGAAATATGTCTTATCTCCTAGGCCCAAAGTTAAGTAATTCCCATGTAATCTTTAATTTTATCCCCATACCACTTTGACCTTGGGTGATGAACTTAACATCTCTGTCCCCTAGTTTCCTCATCTGCAAAATGGGAATAATAATAGTACTTGCTTTATCCTGTTGGTATGAGCATTAAATGAATTCCTGCCTGTAAAGCATTTAGAACAGTGTCTGTTACAGAGTATTTGTTAACTATACAAACAAACCCTCCTTCGGATGTAAGTGGAATTCATAGCCTCATTTTACAGAGGAGAAAACCAAGACTTCAGAGGGATAGAGGTCCCCTGGCCAAACACTTGAATTCAGTGCTGTCATAACCACAGCTCTGTCAGCTTAGATTTTTTTTAAAAAATCTTTTTAGGGCTGCAGCCATAGCATACATAAGTACCCAGGCTAGGGGTCTGATCAGAGCAGCTGCTGGGGACCTACACCATAGCCATACCAGATCCAAGCTGCATTGGCAACCTACTCTGCAGCTCATGGAAATGCAAGATCCTTAACCCACTGAGCAAGGCCAGAGATGAACCTGCCTGGGCCCTCAGAGTCCTCAGTGCTCCCCTCTGTTTCCCTGCACAGGTCTGAGGTTTCCAGCCCTGGGAATGAACACCCTCTTTTCTTTTCTTTCTTTCTTTCTTTCTTCCTTTCTTTCTTTCTTTCTTTCTTTCTTTCTTTCTTTCTTTCTTTCTTTCTTTCTTTCTTTCTTTCTTTCTTTCTTTCTTTCTTTCTCCCTTTCTTTCTTTTTTCTTTTTCTTCCCCTCCCCCTCTTCCTCCCTCTCCCTCTCCTTCTGCTTCCCTCCTTGTCTTTTTAGGGACATACCTGTGGCATATGGACGTTCCCAGGCTAGGACTCCAATTAGAGCTGCAGCTGTCAGCCTATGCCACAGCCACAGCAACACCAGATCCAAGCTGTGTCTGTGACCTACACCACAGCTCATGGCAATGCCTGATCCCTAACCAACTAAGCGAGTCCAGGGATCGAACCCACGTCCTCATGGATACCAATTGGGTTCATTACCATTGAGTCATGATGGGAACACCTGAACACTCTGTTTCAAAGGAATACTCCAGCTCACCGGGACTGCAACATCCTGAGGGTCAGTCTAGTTTTTACATTCCTCCAGCTTACAGCCAGAAGGGCCGATCCTGTTGGCCATTTGTTTTTGTCAATAAAGTTTTATTGGGACACAGCCACATCCATGTGATACCTATTGCCTGTGGCTGCTTTTGCTTTTTAACAGCCGAGTTGAGCAACAGAGGTTGAATGGCTTTCAAAGCTGCACGTGTTTTCTAACTGGCTCTTTGCAGAAGACTTTGAACAGCCCCGCTGTAGGAATGGAGAGGGTGTGGTCAGGGAACCCCAAATTCTTCCCCCCACCCAACCCCCATGAGGAGGGCATCACTTTAGAGAAGCAGTGGCTCGGTCAGAAAGTCCGGGGGTCGTCCTTGTCCCTCACCTTCTCCTCCCCCTCCCCACATTCGGTTCATGCCCATTGATTTTTTTTCCTCCCAAATATTCCTCTATTCTGTCCACTCTCTCCATCTCCAGCAGCATCATTGCTTTGCCTCTTGCGTGGACCACCCTCCTAAACCTTCCTCTTCTTCCTCCTTTTGCTCCAAGTCTGTTTCCACCTGTTCTTCGCAGAGCAGCCACAGTGATCTTTGCCAAGTGCAGATCTGGTCAGGTCACCCTCCTGTTTAAAAGCCTGCAATAGCTTCCTGTTGCCTTTAGGATAATGACCCAAATCCATGGTCTGGACTCTGCCTGCCAATCCCTCCTGGAGCCACACCTCCCACCTCTTCCGGCTCTGTGGCCACACAGGTAGAGCCGTGCTCCCTCCAAAATAAGGTTTTGGCAGACACTGCTTCTCTGCCTGAATGCTCCCTAGGCTCCCTGCTTTTCCAGAGAACGCCTCATCCTCCAGATGTTACCTTTGACCATCACATCCTCAGAGAAGCTCTCTCGACTGCTCTCATTAGGTAAATCTCCCCATTACAGGCTCCCACATCCCTGTTCCCACCCCTATGCCCCTGTCACAGCTGCAGTTCCACATTTATTTGTGTGGGGTTTTTCTGAGGGTGGGATCTGCCTTTTCCGCGAGAGGAGAAACCCATATCTGACTTTGCTGACCACAGGGTCCCCACTGCCTAGCACGGTGCTGGCCACAGAGCAGACCCTCAGCACATAGTTATCACATAGATCACGCCGCATCATAATCCATCCCAGCCACCTCTGGGTGATGGAGAAGATTCTTCTGCAGCCTGTTGAGGCTGTAGGCACCAAAGTCTCAACTTCATCCTTCGAGAAGCATATGTAACAGAGCTGGCTTAGGCTGGTGCTGACTGAATGCCATTCCGAGGCAGCAGCTGCTGAATTCCTTCCAGTTGCTGTCTCCAGCCGCAGACAGGCGGTTAACAGCATCTTCTTCTCCAGACTGTGTCCCAGAGATCAGTCACATTGGAGGGCTGCTTGTCACATTGGCTCCCCGCACCTCCGTGCCTGGTCTCCCCCGAACCCAGGAAGCGATGATGCTTAATGAGGAAAGAAAGGCAGGTGAGACTCCTTTCCCTCTCTGTTAAGTATTCCACGGGATCCAGACACAGAATTTTATTTGTTTTTCTGCACCTAAGCTGCCCCTTGACACAGCCAGTGATTGCTTTTTTAAAACCACGAAGGGAAACGAAGTCCTTTCATCTACTGATAAGGTGCCAGGTGACACAGAGATCAGCATCCCAACACATAAATCTGCAACTAATCCTCGGGAATCAATATTTTTCATTAAGAACCTGTGAGAGTTGGGCCATTATGGGGAAAATCTGTTTAGGTTGACACCTCGATGAAGTTATTCAGTTCAGGGGCTTAAGTCATTGAAAAGTAATAAAGAGCACAGAGCAATCTCGGGGCTGGTTAGGGGAGAAAACGATGGGAGGATTGAGCTTCAGTTCAGTGAAAAATGACCTGCTGATTTATTGGGGGATGATGGGGTGCTGGCCTCCCGAGCAGGCTGGGCCAGACACACAATCCACACGGCGGCCCCTCACTCTCACTGCCGCTCACCGTCTATAGTCGCTGCCGTTTATAATCTAGCTGGCAGCAAAAACGTAGTGGGGACCTATTTTAGGGGTCTTGCTCTCTTTCCAACATCTTCTGCATCCCCACCTTCACGACACTCTTTCCCATTTTGGACTTTCTCCTAGAAGTTATGGGACACAGGGGCATGGAGGTATTCTAAGTAGTCACCAGCCCCCTTGACCCACCATCCGGCTTGTCTATCTTTGGGGTTTTCCATCCCTGGTTCCACATCCTGGTTCCACACTTGGGCAACTCATTCGGACCTGTGGTTGAGCTCCCTTCGTCATGCAAACCCTCCCCTTGGCTGCGCATTCTCTCCTTGCCACTCTCAGCTCGGTGTGCCATCTTGGTTTTTATGCAGGGGCAGTTGCATGGCCTCGGGCTCACCAGGGACCTCAGAGCAACTGGTCCATCTCTTTGGTTTTGTCCACGGCGGAGAGGGATGGAGAAGAGACATAAAGGTTGGGAACTACAGATGTAGAGGTTTGCTGGTGGAGTGGTAGAAACTTTACGCTCTTCCTACTGCTGGCCACGGTTTTCTAGGAAGAAGACGTGACTTCTTAGGCACTGGTCTGGAAGAGTGAGCTGACCCGGGAGCCTTTAAAAGGATAGCCTAGCAGGGTGAGAGCCCTGCAGAGGTCGGAGGGTTTGCACGTGGCGTCTCACCAGTCCCCACCGTGGTACGATTTCTTCCACCTGCTCTCAGCCTGCTCTGGGGTGGGAAGGAGGAGGCATGGTTGCGGGGATACTTGTTTATATCCATCCCTGTGTTATTCTCCATGTATTACAGTTATTTACTTGTCTCTCTACCTCATTAGTCTGTTGGGGACATTAGAATTCACGTATTTTTTCCCTTTCTTTTTATGGCCACACCCACAGCATATGGACGTTCCCAGGCAAGGGGTTGAACTGGAGCTGAAGCTGCTGGCCTACGCCACAGCCACAGCCACACCGGATCCAAGCCACATCTGCCTCCACGCTGCAGCTTGTGGCCACACCAGATCCTTAACCCACTGAGCGAGGCCAGGGATCAGACCTGTACCCTCACAGACACTCTGACGGGGTCTTAACCCCCTGAGCCACAAGGAAAACTCCAAAATTCACATCTTATTGATGCTTGTGTCTCCAGAGCCAGGCACAGAGCCCAGCATCTGGGAAGGTGTTTAACGAACCTGAGTGTTTGATGACTCTTTCCTTTCAGCTCTAAACTCTGATGCTTTTATCTTTATCTGGTGGATCTCAACCTTTTAAATTCTGGGTACCCTTTTCCTGATTCACCTCTATGTCCCCTCTCCCCGCAATCCACCCTGAAAAGATTTAGTTTTTTAGAAAAACTATTTATTAATAGCCATGAATTCAGTTAGCCATTTAAAAATTAATCAGGCATTCAATACCATAATAAATCACAAGATGAAAGAGCAGTAACATAAAAAAGAACCCCAGCATTTACCTCCTGACTCAACCAGTCGATTGGTTTTTGTCAGCCTGTTATATATAGCGTTATTGTAGCTAAACATCCAAGTTTCATTAGGGATTCGTGATCCACAGGAAATAGCGTGTGGGTTCCCTTCCCTTCCTCCAGGTGGCAGCATAGAGTAGTGGTTGAATCCATGTATCGGATTTTCTGGGCTCCGATCCTGGCTCTGCCACCTGGTAGCTGCATGACCTTGGGTGAGTTGCGTGGCCTCATTTCCCCCTCTGTAAAAAGGGGGGGGGGGTCATAAGTACCCATCTCAAGGATTTTTTACAAGGCCTTTTAGAAGATGACTGGTCCTTCCTAAAGTCTGGGTGGTGGAAAAATGACCCAGAGGACAATCCAGTGACCTCCCCGTAGACAGTCAGAAGCCCCCAGCCATCCAACCCCTCCGCGGGGAGGAAAAAGTATTCCTTTTTAGTGTTGCTCGCCGTGATTTCGGAAGGCAGCAGCCGCATTTGAGTGAAAACGAAAGCTTGCCTGCTGCTCGCTGGTTCTGTAGGTATTGATTAGCGTCGCGGGGGTGGGAATGGGGGTACTGTTCTAGAAACACTCACTTTGATTCCTCAAATAAATCCCCCCCGGGGTCCTGCTAGGAAACTAATTGGGAGTTGATTCTGATGAATAAATGTGGTGCCGCCGCCGCCGGAGGAATTGACCACGCGGGCAGATGGCTGGAGCAGGAGAAACACTCGGTCGCGGCCTTCTAAGGGGCCCATCAATAATAGATCGGCTCCAGCCCTCCGAGAGGGAAGCATTTCTGCTGCAGGTATGAATTATGGATGCCGTTTAGGGTAATGCAGATCTATCTCAAAGGTTCCGCTCAGTTTATGTGCTAGTAAAAGCCGGCAATTTGCTTGTGTTCCAGCTATAATTTGCGCTACATTAAGGGACCCTCCTTTCCATAATGGATGTGCGGTTGAACGCAGGCGCAGTCGGGCCTCAAGGGCAAGGCCCCACCCGGCTGGACGCTGGGAACAGCCCGGTGTGGTCCTGGGCACAGCCCGGTGTGGTCCTGTGCAGCTGCTGGGACCGTTCACCCCGGAGGCAGGTGGAGGCTTTAGCTCTTTCCCAAGGTCCTGGGAAGAAGTTGCCCTGCCACCGGAAGCCCATCTGTGAGTCACTTATCAAAGGCCCTGGATGTTTGTCCTGAGAGAAGCAGAAAAGAAAACCCACGCGCTGATGCCCTAGACTGAAAGAGGCGTGGTTTTGCAAGAGAAGGAGTAAGTGAGACGGCGAAGAGCCCAGATTCTGGAGCCAGGCTGCCTGGGTTTGATTTCTGGCTTTGCCATTCCCAAGCTGTGTGTCCTTCTGCAACTTACCCAGCCTTTCTGTGCCTTGTCCCCACCACATGGCGGTTAATAGGGCCGACCACTTACTTGCATGCTGAAGCCAGAGCAAGCTCATGAAAGCCAACTGTTTCATTATTAGGAATGTTGTGAGCTGGTTGTTCCAAACACAGCCACTATTAAATATTAAATTTTATTAACTTGTGGTTAAATAAGTTATATTAAAACCCAAATAAGAAGTACTCAAAACTCATCCATTTTTAATCATTTGACTCCCTTCTATGGTTATCTAGACTCCCGAGGCTCTCTGTGTTGCATCTCGGTGGTGGCAGTGATATGATGATGTGTTACTGGGCATCTCTCCCCAATACCCAGATCCATGACATGGTACTAGAACTGGCCATGGTGGGAGGGCTCACTCCAGGGACATGAACGAACATTCCCCCCCGGGAGCTTGTTGTGAAACTTTTCAGATCACATCATTAGTATTGACCTTATATAGTTTTGGGGGGATTAAATAGTTCATGTATTTGTGTTACCTACTGAACCGAACTTGGGTGCGCTGCCCTGAGTGCAGTAAAGCCGATCTTCTGACACGGGTTGTGGTGAAGGAACGTGCAGCGTTTCTTGCAGGACGCCAAGCAAGGAGTCCAGGTAGCTTGTGCTGAAAAGATCTGAACTCCCTGAAACCTTTCAGGGAAGGGTTTTTTGTTGTTGTTGTTTTGTCTTGTCTTTTTAGGGCACGTGGAGGGTCCCAGGCTAGGGGTCAAATAGGAGTGCTAGCTTCCAGCCTATGCCACAGCCACAGCCGTGTGGGATCAGAGTTGTGTCTGGGACCTACACCATAGTTCATGGTCGTACTGGATCCTTCACCCCCTGAGCAAGGCCAGGGATCGAACTCGCATCCTCATGAATACTAGTCAGGTTCATTACCACTGAGCCACAACGGGAACTCCTAGGGAAAGGTTTTTTAAAGATAGGATGAAGGAAGAGGTTGTGGGATGTGTGATCAGCTCATGGACAATCTTCTGATTGGTTGGTGGCGAGGTAATTGGGAGTCAATTGGTTCCAAGGGGTCTGGGGTCTCCGTGCTTGGGGGCAGCGTGCAGCTCATTTCTTCCGTTTAGTGGGGGTTTCAGTATCTGCAGAACAGCTGAAGGATATGGCTGAGAATATTATCTATAGCCCTTGAGGAGGAACTAAATGTCCTTGTCTTTGTTTAAGTGGCCAAACTACTATTATTTGGGCTTGTTTGAATGTTTTCCTTTCTTTCTGCGTTTTCGCATGTCCTTGATTAAATTTACTCTTTGGAACTTGGAAAGGCCTAGGAGGCTCAATTTTTTCTACAGACAAGGTGCAGGTGGAGGACATGGGGGAGTCTGGGGTCGGGGGGTGGGGTCTGTTCTGTTCAGAGAATCCTGCTTAGTTATGTTTGTAATTTTTTGGAACAGGGCCTGGCACATAATAAGCATCATATAAAAATTTGCTAGTATTTTTTTCCCTAGATTTTTACCAAATTTTCTAGCACGGAGCAAAAGGTGTATGAGCAGAACCCTCTGAGGCCCCACAAGCCTGTCTTCCTTTCCAGATCCTGTGATATAACAGCCTAAAGAAAGACTTATTAACTCTCCCCTAAGGGCGAGGATAAACTCAAATTTTGGAGAAAAAATTAAGTTTAGGTTTGCATGTCTGCCTTAGCTTTTCAAGTGCATTCCTTCAGTATGGCCAGAGATTCTAGCAAGCTGACTTTGGTGAGGGGTGGGATTCTGGTTCGGTTACCTACTAATTGGAAGACATAATTTCACCTATTCAGTTCTTTGCTTGCTCAGTTATAGAAAGAGGGTAATAACAGCTGCCTCGTGGATTTCGTTGTAAAGGTGCTGTGAGAGCCAGTCCAATCTATGGAACCTGCCTGGGTTCAAATCCTACCTCTTGCACTGGCTGGCGCTCATCTTTTGTGGGAAAAAATGCTTAATTTCTACTAGCTTTAGTGTTCTTTCTTTTCCTTTAAAGTTTTTTAAAAATTAAATTTAGGAGTTCCCGTCGTGGCGCAGTGGTTAACGAATCCGACTAGGAACCATGAGGTTGCGGGTTCGGTCCCTGCCCTTGCTCAGTGGGTTAACGATCCGGCGTTGCCGTGAGCTGTGGTGTAGGTTGCAGACGCGGCTCGGATCCTGCGTTGCTGTGGCTCTGGCGTAGGCTGGTGGCTACAGCTCCGATTGGACCCCTAGCCTGGGAACCTCCATATGCCGCGGGAGCGGCCCAAGAAATAGCAAAAAAAAGACCAAAAAAAAAAAAAAAGAAATTAAATTTAATGTTTTATTAAAGTACAGTTGATTTATAGTGTCAGTTTCTGCCATACAACAAAATGACCCAGCCTATATATATATATATATATTCTTTTTCTCATATTATCTTCTATCATGTTCTATCCCAAGAGACAGGATATAGTTCCCTGTGCTATATAATAGGACCACGTTGCTTATGCATTCTAAATGTAATAGTTTGCATCTACTAACCCCAAACCCCCAATCCATCCCACTCCCTCCCCAACCCTGGCAACCACAAGTCTGTTCTCTATGTCTGTGCATCTGTTTCTGCTTTACAAACAGGTTCATTTGTACTGTATTTTAGATTCTACGTATACGTGATATCATACAATATTTGTCTTTCTCTTTCTGACTTACTTTGCTTAGTATGAAAATCTCTGGTTGCATCCATGTTGCTGCAAATGGCATTATTTCCTTCTTTTTTATGGCTGGGTACTATTCCACTGTAAAACAGTATGGAGGTTCCTCAGAAAACTAAATATAGAACTACCACATGATCCAGCAATCTCATTCCTAGGCATATCTCTGGACAAAACTGTAATTCAAAAAGATACGTGCATTCCTATGTTCATTGCAGCCGTATTCACAATAGCCAAGACATGGAAACATCCTAAATATCCATTGACAGGTGAATGGATTAAGACGATGTGGTACATATAGCTTTAGTTTTCTTATCTGCAAAACTGGGATAACAACACTTCTATTTTATTGATTGTTGCAAGATGGAATGGAATATAATAGGTTCTTAATAAATAAACAATGACCGTAGCTACTACCCGGAAGTGATGCCTCTCACCACGTCTGGTAATGGTGCATCTGGATGGTGCTGGGAAAGCCTCCCTTTCCTTTTTCTCTCTTGTATGCATTTTCCTCTTAAAACTGTTTCTGCCCTTAGCTGAAGACTTTCCCACACTGATCATCCCACCCTGAGGATGAGCCCTCTTGACAGAGTGTGGCAAAGTGGTGCGCCCCTGCTCAAAACTCCAAATAAGCCTCCGCAGAACTGCTGTGAGGATGAAATGAGATAGTAAAGGTGAGGTGGAGCATTCATTAGGAATTTCACCTGGTGGAAGAGCCTGTTCAAGAATGAATCTTGTTGGAGTTCCCATTGTGGCTCAGTGGTTAATGAATCTGATTAGGAACCATGAGGTCGAAGGTTCGATCCCTGGCCTTGCTCGGTGGGTTGAGGATCTGGTGTTGCCGTGAGCTGTGGTGTAGGTTGCAGATGAGGTTTGGATTTCGCGTTGCTGTGGCTGTGGCGTAGGCTGGCAGCTGTAGCTCTGATTTGACCCCTAGCCTGGGAACCTCCATACGCCACAGGTGCAGCCCTAGAAAGACAAAAAGACCAAAAAAAAAAAAAAATAATGAATCGTGTCCTGTTTTCTTGCCTAGGGGTTCATCAGAAAAGGATGAGATATTCTTTTTCTTCTCTTGCTCTGGAGGATAAGTGCATCTCTGTCTTTAAATTTTAAATTTATACAGGCAAACCTCTTTTTATTGCTCTTTGCTTTATTTATTTATTTATTTGGCCATGCCCATGGCATGCAGGAAGTTCTTACACCAGGGATTAAACCTGAGCCACAGCAGTGACAATGCTGGATCCTTAACTGCCAGGCCACCAGGGAACTCACCTTCTGTGCTTTATTGCACTTTGCAGATATCCTTTTTTTTTTTCCCACACAAACTGAAGGTTTGTGGCAACCCCACATGTTGATGCCATTTCCCCAACAGCATTTGCTCCCTTCATGTCTCTGTATCACATTTTTGTGATTCTCCCAATAATTTAAACTTTTTCATTATTCTTATGTTTGTCTTATGTGATCTGTAATCAGTGACCATGACTCGTTGAAGGCTCAGATGATGGTGAACATTTTTAATCCTAAAGCATTTTTTAAGTGGAACCAGTAAAGTAGTTTTACTTAATTTTTTTTTTTTCCTTTTTGCCTTTTTTAGGGCTGTGCCTGTGGCATATGAAGGTCCCAGGCTGGGGGTCTAATCAGAGTTGTAGCCACTGGCTTACACCACAGCCACAGCAACTCTGGATCAGAGCTGCATCTGCGACCTACACCACAGTCCATGGCAACGCTGGATCCTTAACCCACTGAACAAGGCCAGAGATTGACCCCGCAACCTCATGGTTCCTTGTCGGGTTCGTTGACCACTGCACTACGACAGGAACTCCAGTTTTACTTAATTTTAAAAGAGGTATTGAAATGAAAATTTCCCAAAGCTTGGAGTAACGGTCTAGAGCCACTAAAGCATTGTAAAATTAGATCTGTACATTGTTGCTTTAAATATACTACTGTCGCCCACTTAATAGACCTCAGTATTGTGTAAGCATAATTTTCATATGCACTGGGAAACCAAAGTATTGTGTGACTCACTTTGTCGAGATATCTGTTCTATTGTGGCCGTCTGGAACCGAACCCACGGAATCTCCGAAGTATGGCTGTAGTTGCTCCTTAGACGGTAGGATCTCAGCTGTCTGGGAAGGAAAAATGTCCATCTTCAGAGGGCTTTTCTCAAAAGCAGTGCCTGGAGGTTGTCTCTGAAGAATAGGCACTTTGGTGGGGCCCGGGAGTCATGGGGAGGACACCAGGGGCCAGGATCCAGGGGGTGCAGTGGGGAAGGGGGTGGCCAGTGCCAGTCCCCTGTCTCTCCCACCACCACCACAGCAGTGCAGATGGAACCGCTGGACACTCAGTGCGAGGCCAACCACTGCTGTGTCTTAGGGCTTTCCAGGGGCCCCAGAAAGAAGACGGGCTGGAAAAGTGATGGAGGGGAGAGTTTAACTGTGACTGCTAAATCAACTTTTTTTTGTTTCTTTTTTTCTTTTTTCTTTTTCTCTTTTTACAGCCACACCTGCTGCCTATCGAAGTTCCCAGGCTAGAAATTGACACAACACTCTGAATCAACTATACTATTAATAACCATTAAAAGAAATAGGAGTTCCTGTTGTGGCTCAGCGGTTAACGAACCCGACTAGCATCCTTGAGGATGCAGGTTCAATCCCCGGCCTCGCTCCGCGGGGTTAATAAGAATCCAGCATTGCCGTGAGCTGTAGACGCAGCTCGGATCGTGTGTTGCTGTGGCTGTGGCGTAGGTCAGCAGCAACAGCTCGTATTAGACTCCTAGCCTGGGAACCTCCATATGCTGAGGGTGTGGCCCTAAAGAGACAAAAAGACAACCCCCCCCCCAAAAAAAGAAAATCATAGTGCAGTTTGTGAAAATGAAATGACTTTTCATCCCGTGCCCCAAGCCTGGTTAAGTACTAAGTCAATGGTGGTGGTTATTATTGTGTCCTCTCTGGTCAAGTAGGACAAAATAAATTTCACTAAACCAAGGAAGACACAGCCACAGAGAGGCCCAGTGTCTCCTCTGAGGTCAGGAAGGACCCAGAAACCCAAGGCTCAGCTCTCCGAGGGAACCCTTTGTTCCCAGTACCTCTCAGAGCCAGGAAGCCTCCAAGCTTTCCAAAGCTCTAAATATGTCTTTCTGAGCAATTTGCTAGATCAGGGCTTTTGTCTGAGCAGACCGCTTTGGTTGATCTTGGCTCCTTTCCTGATCTCCCTGTTCCATGAATTCACTGGTGCAGTTCATTCTGTGGTTTCTCCCGGCATCTTCCGGAACCACTTTAAGCTGAAAGAGGAGAGGAGGGTGGGCAGCCAGTCCCAGCATGGCAGTGAAAGGACCAGGCTGATGTGGCTATAGAGTCGCCAATGAATCTGATGGGGTGGTTGTTTTTAAAATCTAAGGGGTAGGGTATTTTTATTTCCAGGGTTCCGATGATCAAAGCACTATGGTGGCAATGACGGAAAATTTGAAAATCAAAATTCCTATGTGTTTTCCCTTCTTTCGGAGGGTAAGCAGTCGAGTAAAAACGCAGGGCCCCAAACCCAATTGGAGTTTGAAAACAACGAACACCTTATTGAGTTTATAGCTTTTCTGATTAATTAATCAGTACATCAATTAACCAGAAAATCGTTATTGAGTGCCTTTTTTTGTGTGTGGGCTTAAGCCAGTCCTGGGATTGTGGTGAGATAAGGGAATGAGAGCTCTGAGCTAATGAAGCTTGTACCGTCCCAGAGGGGAGACTAATCTAATGACCATGCGATTAGTGTTGAAGGGTTGGGTCCCAACGGTGGTGAGAAGTGGGACGTGCAATGTGGTGTGAACAGAGACAGATGAGCCTCCAGTGATTTGTGGGAGAAAATTCAGTGGGGACATGTCCTCTTTCTTAGGCTACAAGTGAAGGAAATATGACCCCATCCATCATCCATCCATCCACCCATCCATCCATCCATCCATCCATCCATCCACCCATCCATCCCACTCATTCACCCATCCAGGTATACATCCAGTGAAAACATTTCTTCATACTTAGCCTTTTGAGGTATAATGGACGTAGAACAAACTGCACATACGTAAAGTGTGGGATTGGATACATTTTTGACTGGGGATTACACCAGGGAAACCATCACAGTTGAGCTAATGGAAGTGACCATCGCCCTCAAAAGTTTCCCGGGCCTCCTTGTAGGCCTTTCCTCTCACCTTCCCAGACAACCACGCATCTTCCTTCTGTCAGTTGTATATTAGTCTGCATTTCCTATGATCTGGTAAAAATGGAATACTATAGTATTCGTTTTTTGGGGAGTCTGGTTTCTTTTGCTCAGTATAATTATTTTGAGATTTATACATGTGGTAGCATGCATCAATATTTTAGTCTTTATTTGCTTTATATTTTATTTTATTTTATTTGCTTCTTAGGGCTGCACCTGCAGCATAGGCAAGTTCCCAGGCTAGGGGTCAAATCGGAACTGCAGCTGCTGGCCTACATCACAGGCACAGCAACACAGGATCTGAGCCACATCGGCGATTACACCTCAGCTCACGGCAACACTGGATCTTTAACCCACTGAGCGAGGTCAGGGATCGAACCTGCATCCTCATGAATACCAGTCGGGGTCATAACCTGCTGAATTAAAACAGGAACTCTTATATTCTTTCTTATTGCTGAGTAGTATTCCATTGTATGGATATACCACCATTAGCTTAATTTATCTGTTGATGGATATTTGGGCTGTTTACAGTTTTGGGATATTAAAAATTAAGCTGCTATGAACATTCACATACATATTTTTGTATAGACACATAATTTTATCTCTTTGGGCGTAAATCCCTAGAAGTGGAATGGTAGATTTATATGGTAGGTACACTGTAAACTTTTTAAGAAACTGACAAAGCAAAGTGATGGTGCAATTTCGCATTACGAAGAGTCCTCTTTTCACCCTATCCTCACCAACACGCGGTATGGTCAGTCTTTTAAATTTTAATCGTTCTAATAGGTATTGTAGTGATATGTGATTTTAATTTACATTTCTCTAAGGACTAATTGACTGAGTGTTCATGTGCTTATTTGCCAGTTGTATGAATGTCTTATTCTATCAAATATTTTAATCATTTTATTGGATTTTTTTATTATTAAGTTTTGAGAGTTCTTAATATAATCAGGATAATAATATCAATGATATGATTTATCAGTTATATGATTCTCAGTCTGTAGTCTATCTTTCATCCTCTTACCGATATCTTTTGAAGAGCAAGAGTGTTGAATTTGATGAAGTCCAGTTTATCAGTTTGTTCTTTTATGGCATGCTTTTTTTTTTTTTTTCCATTTCTTGGGCCACTTCCGTGGCATATGGAGGTTCCCAGGCTAGGGGTCTAATCGGAGCTGTAGCCACCAGCCTACGCCAGAGCCACAGCAACGGCAGATCTGAGCCGCGTCTGCAACCTACACCACAGCTCACGGCAATGCCAGATCCTTAACCCACTGAGCAAGGGCAGGGACCAAACCTGCAACCTCATGGTTCCTAGTCAGATTCGTTAACCACTGCGCCACGACGGGAACTCCTGGATCATGCTTTTGATGAGAAACCTAAAATCTTTGTCTAGATCAGATTATGAAGGTTTTTTCCCTATGTTCTAAATGCTTTATAGTATGAGTTTTATATTTAGATCTATGATACATATTTTTTATGGCTGCACCCATGGCATATGGAGTTCCGGGGCCAGGGATTGAATCTGAGCCACAGTTGTCATTTACCCCACAGCTGTGGCAACGCTGGATCCTTTAACCCACTGTGCTGGGCTTGGGGTTCAAACGCAAACTTCTGCAGTGACCCGAGCTGCTACAGTCAGATTCTTAACCCAGTGCACCAGAGTGGGAATGCCTATGATTCATTTTTAGTTAATTTTTTTTCTGTATTTTTGTGTTTTTCTAATGCTGCACCCGCGGCATATAGAGGCTCCTAGCTAGGGGTCTAATCAGAGCTGTAGCCGCCGGCCTATGCCAGAGCCACAGCAATGCCAGATCCAAGCCACGTCTTCGACCTACACCACAGCTCACGGCAACGCTGGATCCTCAACCCACTGAGTGAGGCCAGGGATCAAACCTTCGACCTCATGGTTCCTAGTCAGATTCATTTATGCTGTGCCATGATGGGAACTCTAACGAGGGTCTGATCTTTTTCTGAGCTCCTTCTGCTCGTGACCTTGGCTCCTCATCATTAAGGAAGCTGGAATGGACCTCCCAGGCTCCAGCTCTGAAAGCCTGGTAGCCCATGATCTTCCATTCCCAACTTTCTTTTTCAAATTGAAGTGTAATGGATTAGCAATATTATATTAGCTTCAGGTGGACAGCATGGGGAGTCTGTATTTTTACAGATCACACCCTATTATGACCAGAAAATGGCTATAATTCCCTTTGCTATACAGTATACCCTTGTTGCTTATCTATTATATGCAGAGTAGTTTGTATCTCTTATCCCGTCCTCCTGATTCGCCCCTTCCCCTTCCCTCTGGTAACCACTAGTTTGTTTTCTATACCTGTGAGTCTGTTTCTGTTTTGTGGATCCATTCGTTTGTATTATGTTTTAGATTCCATATATAAGGAATATCATATGGTATTTATCTTTCTCTGCTTGACTTCTAAGCATAATATTCTCAAGGTCCATCCCTGGCAGAATTTTATTCTTTTTCATGGCTAACATTCCATTATACATGTGTACACACACACCAAATCTTTATCCATTCCTCAATCCAAGCACTTGGGTTGCTTCCCTATCTTGGCTATTGTAAATAACGCTGCTATGAACAGTGGCCACATCCTCAACTTTCCATACTGTCAAATGGAGCCATGACATCAGTACTAGGGGCCAGGCTGAGAACATGTTATCTTTGGGGACAGCAGTTTGTCCTTAGAGGGCAGGGATTTGACATCCTGAGGACATTTCAAGTCTAGTCAGGCCAAAGGAAGAAGGCTTGGGGGCAGGATCAACACTGGGGTAACGTCTGTAAGAGTCTTAAGCATCTTAGCGGCATTCTGTTCCTAAAATGTCATATTATTACTCTAAGTTCGGGCATGGGTAAATGAATCAAGTTGTTCTTACCTTGATTATTTGTTCCCTAAAAAATGACGGAGTATCTATTATGTGCCATGCATGCAAAAGGTGTCAGAAATACAGCGGTGAACAGAACACCAATAAAGACATAAACAATAGGGAATTTAATGGAAAATCAGATAAAGATGGGCAGGTGCCCTCAAGCCAGTGCTCAGGGAGGCCTCTCTGAGAAGGTGGCATCTGAGATGAGACACGCAGGATAAGGAGAGGCAGGCACAACGTTAGGGGAAGAGAGTTCCAGGCAGAGGGAACAGCAGGTGCAAAAGCCTCAAGGTGGGATGACCTGGGAGCCCATCAGATGAGACAGGAGTGCGTAGGAGGCAGAGCCTGTAGAGTGTGCTCTTCCTCCAGGTGCACGGATGCTATTGGACCGGATGCTGCTGGACCACTCGCAGCAAGGGAGGAATAGTCCCAGATTGAGACTTCATTTACATTTCAAGAGTGCTCCGAAATCTTTGGAAGCAATTTTCTCTGCTGACTTAGGAGAATTAATTAGTTAATATCTGCATGACACTCAAAAATCTTGGAGGCACAGGAACATAGTATTATTATTTCCCCATTGAGGCTTTCTAAATGGAGGTCTAAGTCCCTGGGATTCCTGCCCAAAGGAGGCTGAATGAGAAATGGCCCTTGGTCCCCTGTTAAAGAAACGTTTCTTTCTCCTGCCCTGCTGGGAAATCTGACTTCCATTTTTATAAGGCCAAAGAGGGACTTGGAAACAGGGCCAGTTCTGACTCTGTAATTAATTTCAAAGAAAGTCTTTTACCTGCACTGCCTATACAAAGATTAAAAAATAACTTTTGTTTAGCCATACCTTTCTCTAGAGAGCTCGCTCAACTCGACAGCAAAGAGTTTGATCTCTCTCCTTACTCCGAAGTAGACAGGAAACCCACTCCCTTTTCATTTTTTTTTTTAAGATGCAAAAAATTACACTGAGGCTTTCCTGGCAACCTTGGGGAATCCAGCTGTCGGAAGCGGCACCTGTCACTCTCTCCCACATCCCTAACCTTGCCTCCACTGCCTTCCTTTTGAGCATCTGGATGCTTGCTGAGGATTTTCATCCAGTTCATCTCTTTCCTTCTGCCTTTTCCTACTAACAGCCAGACCCTCTGCACACATCATCTCATTTAACTGAAGATGTACAGAGGGGGAGTTCCCGTTGTGGTGCATCGGAAACGAATCCGACTGGGAACCATGAGGTGGCAGGTTCGATCCCTGGCCTCACTCGGTGGGTGAAGGATCCGGCGTTGCCGTGAGCGGTGGTGTAGGTGGCAGATGCGGCTTGGATCTGGTGTTGCTGTGGCTGTGGTGTAGGGTGGCGGCTACAGCTCTGATTAGACCCCTAAGGCTGGGAACCTTCATAAGCTGCGGGTGTGGCCCTAAAAGGACAAAAGACAAAAAAAAAAAAAAGAAAAGGTACAGAGGTAGGTACTGTTGATGCCATGAGTGTCATAGATAAGGAAACAGGCTCACAGGAGCCGAGTAACTTCCTGAGATGGTGTTGCTCATAAGAGGAAGGGCTGGGACTTGGATGCAGGCAATTTGCCACCCCACTGCACACACTGAAACATCACCATCTAGACCCTAAGAATCACTTGGCTGTCTCTGCAGATTCTTGGTGCAGCACCACATTCAGGGCACTGAAGGCACACTTTTTCTTTATTTTGGGGGTGGCAATACTGTTTTTCTTTTTTGTGTGTGTGAAGCGGTGGGGGCGGGTGGTGGGCGGGTGCAAAAGGGAGCGAAATGCCTTTTATGGATTGTCTGCTAAACCTTGCGAAGCTGTCGCTGTGTCTTGGTGCCAGACAACTGCGCCTGCTGACTTAATGGCTCTGAAGGATGACAAGGCTTAAAAAATCGACTGTCACTGCAGAACTTGGAACAGATTGAAATAGAGCGCTTGAGTCATCTGTTAAAGATGCCACTCTGGGCCCCTGTCATGCCATGCCCAGTTAGAGCCAAGAACACCTTAAAAAAATAATAACTTCTTTAGTCGTGATGCCTAAGGGCGCCTGTCCCGTGGAAGGGGACTGCGGATGGCCACTGCTGTTTGGCGGACACCCTGCTTTGGGTGGCCGCCTGTCACCAAAGGGGGCAGCTAAGTTACAGGCAGGGCCTCCAGTACGGAGATTCGTAAACAGTGAGGTTCCCAGCAGAGCTTATGGCAAGGGCAAGAAGGTACATCCTGTCTTGCTTGCAAGGTCTCTGTCGACTCTGATTCAGTGAGCCCACAAGCCACAGGGTGCCAGGTAGCCAGGTGCGGCCATATGCGTTCCCAGTGCAGGTGCACCTGCATCCACAGCACCACGCATCCTCAGCGTCCTGCCAAGAGCTCCGGGTCCAGTATTGGAGGAACCCTCAATAGAAAGTCTCCATTATTCCGTATGTGTGTTAGACAAGCCCAGGTACCCTGGGGGAGCCACGTACGCTGTGACCATCAGGATGCCAGAGGAAGAGCTCAGACGGCAGAGTCGGGTTCCTTAAGCAGTGTCATGTCAGGGGTGCGATGTGCATTTTGCATTGGAAGGTGTTGGAGGGCCTTTTGAAAAGCAGAGATGGGTTTACAGATCCGATGGCGGGGAGGGTAGAGGATGAGGATACGGATATTGAAGATGGAGCAAGTCCACTAACTGGCTCTGAATCCTGGCTCCCCTGGTTACCACTGTGTGGACCTTGGACAAGGTACTTGATCCTTCGGTGCCTTAGTTTTGCCACCTTGAAAATGGGGATTGATAACGGCATCTAGTTTGGGGTTGTCTTGAAGATTAAGCCATTAGAAGTTCAAGTGTCTGGCAATGGGTGCGTGCGCAATGAACTTCGGTTTTAAAAGAAAGCCAAGAAAAAGGGAGCCAGGATCTCCCCTTCGCCGTGGGAGGAGGAAGAGAGGTGGAGGGAGCAGAGGCTGCTGGATGGTGATGGAGCAGGAAATCCTGTGAGGTTCTGGAGCCCGGGGCACGATGACTGTTTTGTAGGAAGTATCATGACTGCCCTATGGGTAGTATTGATCAGAAGGAAAATCTATAATATTGCAATAGGGAAATCTATTAGGGAAAATCATACATATGTAAAAAGTATTTAGCTTATACAGGTGGGGCATAAGGAATATATTTGGTCTTTGTCTCCGGCAACTGTCAAAGAGCTCCTAAAACCTTTGGAATTTTGTGAGTGACAGGAGTGGCTTTTCTTGTTCCTAAGGGCCCCCTTTAGATCATCTCTGAGATTTTGCTAATGAGGCGGTGTGGGGCAGGGCTGGTCACCCACAAGCCTGACTGATTAGAAGTTTGGCACTTTCAGTTCCATTTACCGACCCCAAGAGGAGGGGGTGTGTGTATGATGGATCAAAACTCTTTTTTTTTTTGGTCTTTTTAGGGCCACACCTGTGGCATATGGAGGTTCCCAGGCTAGGGGTCCAATCGGAGCTGTAGCCACTGGCCTATGCCACAGCCATAGCAACGCCAGATCCAAGCTGTGTCTGCGACCTACACCACAGCTCACGGCAACGCCAGATCCTTAACCTACTGAGTGGAACCAGGGATCGAACCTGCATCCTCATGGATGCTAGTCAGGTTCATTAACAGCTGAGCCATGACGGGAACTCCTAAACACTCTTGAACAATGAGATTTGACATGCTTTCAGATTGGTGAATGCATCCACCTGCTGAAAGAGTCACGTATTATCCTAACTCTATGGTGACCAAGACTCTTCTCCTCGGGACCCTTCTGGATGTTGTCCTATGTACCTCTTCATCTAGCTTTTCATTTGTATCCTTTGTGATATTCTTATAATAAATAGTAAGTAGAGTGTTTCCTGGAGTTTTATGAACCAGTATATCCAGTTATGGAATCCAAGGAGAGAGCCATGGGAACCTCTGATTTCCAAGTCGAACAAGCATATGGGTGACCTGGGGACCCATGACTTGTGATTGGCATCTCAAATGGGGCAAGTCTGGTGCCACTAAGACCTTGACCTCTGGGGTCTGCCCTAACTGAGTCGTAGTGTCGGAGTTGACTTCCAGTGGGGGAAATTCACTGTCTGCCCAGATTTCACTGAGAAGTGTCTCATCCAACACAGATCTGGGAACATTGCATCTGTGTAGCAAAAGAATTGACCAGAACATGTAACCTCCAAGCTGCAGAGTGGTGTCGGAAGCTGTAACCTGGTGAAGTCATTTGCACATGAAAGGATAAGGCAGGCAGTAGCATTCTGTAAACATCTTGGAGATTAGTCTTCCTGGTGTCAGGGGTTGAACCCAACAGTCCAGTACTTGGGGGAAAATTAATAGAAAACACTATACACACACACACACACACATGCAAAAACGTAATTAGCTATTTGGATCAACACATTTTAGAATCAAATATGTTTAGTATTCTGTTGAACCTTTCTGAGATCCTTTTTGGAGGGAGGATCCCATGTCACTATGACATCATTAATAATCTCCATCCTTTATCAGACCTTTAAGCAAGTGCATGGACAAGAAAAAAAAAAAAATGGTGGCGAACAGCAATGAAGCCTGAGTTAAGCGGCAAAGTTGAGGATGAAAAAAAACTTGGACAATGCAACAAACAGAATTTCTTTTTTCTCTTTTTTTTCATATTAAACAATTTATTGGCATATAGTTGATATACAATGTTGTATTGGTTTTAGGGGCACAGCAAAGTGAATCAGTTAGACATATACACATATCCATTCTTTTTTCCCCGTATAGATTATTAAAGAACATTGAGCAGACGTCTGTGCAAGTGCTACATAGTAGTTCTTTGTTAGCCATCTATTTGATAAGCAGTAGTGTGTGTCACACAGAATTTAGATTGGACCTTGATTATAACAGCAGGTAATGTTGAGAATCATGTGCCATGTAAGCCTTTAGTATACGAGCCTTATGAGCCTTAGAGCAAAAAACCCAATGACACAGGTATAACGTTGTCCCCATGGTATCAGTGAGGAAACCAAGACACAGGTGGCCGAGCCAGAACTGAAATAAGCCTGAAGACCGAGCATCGCTGTGGCCCTCGCTGTTTCCTTTCTAGAAACTAAAATCAGAGTTGCGGGTATAAATCATTCATACTTTGTTGATTCTGGTTATGCCTCCGTTTGGAGTGAAATGTGTATAGTTCCCATTCCTTGGTGGGGGCTATATAATTCTAAATAAATCTTTTTGTGGTCTTCATAAAGCCTCGAGCTGAAAAAATCCCTCTAGGTATAGTAAGTGGAGAAATGCTTGGCAGAGTGGACTGAGTTAATCCTGCCACTGCCGTGAAAATTCTGTTGCCTAGGCCATATATCCAAACAGCCTACCTCATAGATCTGCTGAGAGGTCTCAGGCACATCAGATTAATATGACCAAAGGCAGGCAGATGACGTTTTCCGAGTCTTTTTTTTTTCTTTTCTTTTTTCCTTTTTCTTTTCTTTTTTTTCTTCTTTAGGGGCCACACCTGCTGCATATGGAAGTTCCCAGGCTAGGGGTCTAACCAGAGCTGCAGATGCCAGCCTATACCACAGCCACAGCCACACAAGATCCGAGTTGTGGCTGTGACCTCCACCACAGCTCACGGCAACACTGGATCCTTAACTAACGGAATGAGGCTCATGGCAACGCTGGATCCTTAACTCATGGATCGAGGCCAGGGATTGAACCTGTGTCCTCATGGATATGAGTTGGGATCATTATCAGCATTGTTGCTGAGCCACAGCCTGAATCCCCCTGAGGCTTCTTTTTCAATTCACCACCACCATCTTTCTGGTCACCCAGACTGGGACCCTGGAAGCTTCCATTTCCTCCTGCTCTTTTAGTTCCCACCCTCATGTCCCACTGGCCATCAAGCCAACAGATGCTATTTCTTAGAGTCCTTCAACATGGCTCTGCCCCCCTCCCTGCTGCTGCCACCCCAGTGAGGTCCCCAGATGATTCTGTGACTATTGCACTTTCCAATGGCTGATCCTGTTTGAATTTTTCTCCTCTTGCTTTTGTTTCCTTTCTTGTTCCTTTTTTTTTGTCTTTTTGCCATTTCCCTCGGCATATGGAGGTTCCCAGGCTAGGGGTCCAATCAGAGCTGTAGCTGCTGACCTACGCCAGAGCCACAGCAATGCAGGATCCGAGCTGCGTCTGCAACTTACACCACAGTTCACAGCAACACTGGCTCCTTAACCCACTGAGCAAGGGCAGGGATCGAACCCGCCACCTTATGGTTCCTAGTCGGATTTGTTAACCACTGAGCCGTGATGGGAACTCCTCTCTTTCCTTTTAATTGTACGTTTTCTTCCACAGTTTCTTTCTTTCTTTCTTTCTTTTTATGACCACACCTGCAGCATATGGAAGTTCCCAGGCTAGGTGTCGAATCGAAGCTACAGCTGCCAGCCTATGTCACAGCCATGGCAACACTGGATCTGAGCAGCATCTGCGACCATTTGACATTGCAGCAACACCAGACCCTTAACCCACTGAGCCACAATGGGAACTCTTACACTTTTGATTTCTGTCATCTTTTGTGAAAACTTGGAAGGCATCACTTAGATTTAAATTTTATTAGTAGCTACCTTAAAAATGTTAAAGGAAATTAGGAAATTCTTTTTTTTTTTTTTTGGCTTTTTTTTAGGGCTGCATCGGTGCACAGCATATGGAGGTTCCTAGAGTAGGGGTCTAATTGGAGCTATAGCCACTGGCCTATGCCAGAGCCACAGCAACTCGGGATCTGAGCCACGTCTGCAACCTACACCACAGCTCACGGCATCGCCGGATCCTTAACCCACTGAGCAAGGCCAGGGATCGAACCTGCAACTTCATGGATACCAGTGGGATTCGTTAACCACTGTGCCACAACGGGAACTCCTAAAGCCATATTTTAGCATTACTGTCTCTACTCCTGTTAACTGGCCCCAGTAAACAAACGTATTTGCTGGTCACTGTTTCCTCATTCTTGAATGCTGACCTCTGACTGCTGTGGCATTTCTCTGGCACAGGTCTTCAAGGATTTTATCTAGGATGGGTCTTTGCATGTTTGAGAAAGTCTTTTTGGTGATTTCTCTCCAGATGACCATTTGGCTGGCTGTAGACTCTTGGTGCTTTGTAAATGATGTCCCATTATTTGCCACCTTTTAGGGTTTTCAAGAGCAAGTCTGAAGCCAACGTGCTATTCCCCCAGACACTTATAGGCATTAAAAAAAAGTTTGCTCTGGAGTTCCCATCCTCGCGCAGTGGTTAACAAATCCGACCAGGAACCACTGGGTTGTGGGTTCGATCCCTGGCCTTGCTCAGTGGGTTAAGGATCCATCATTGCCGTAAGCTGTGGTGTAGGTCGCAGACGTGACTTGGATATGGTGTTGCTGTGGCTCTGGTGTAGACTAGCGGCTACAGCTCCGATTGGACCCCTAGCTTGGGAACCTCCATATGCCGCAGGAGTGGCCCTAGAAAAGGCAAAAAGACAAAAAAAAAAAAAAAATAGACAGAGAGAGAATTATGAACAGAAAACATCTCTTGAAACACACCCCTAAACAGCCTTTCCTAAAAGGTAAACCCATTTAGGAGTTCTTGTTGTGGCTCAGCAGTAATGAACCTGATTAGTATTCAGGAGGATGCAAGTTTGATCCCTGGCCTCACTCAGGGGCTTAAGAAGCCGGTGTTGCAGTGAGCTGTGGTGTAGATCCAAGACTAGGCTGGGATCCTGCCTTGCTGTGGCTGTGGTGTAGGCTGGCAGCTGCAGCTCGAGCCCTAGCCTGGGAACTTTTATAATGCCCTGGGCGCCGCCCTTAAAAAAAGAAAGAAACCCATTTATATTGTTCAAAAGAGGAAACGAGCGTGCCTGCTGTGTTCCCTCACTAGGTATATATATATTTTTTTTAAACATCTGCTACTTGTTTTTGGAAGCAGATACCGTGTGGATATTTGCTCTTTCATGAGGTCATTTGTGAATTGTATTGCCTCTTTCATGGATGTCTGTTCGGGGCACAAAGGGTTAATTTAAAAATGGCCTGATTCCCTCCTCCACCCCACCCCCACCTCCCGCAGGGGCGCCCCGTCTTGGAGATGCAACTCATTATAATGGCTCTGGGAGATCTCTGAGCTCATTTCAAGGTAGATCAGAGATGATGTCTGAACACGTTGCTGCGTGGCTTTTGTGGGAGACGTGCAGGAGGGGACAGTGCTTCCCAGGCCTAAGTGGCTGCTCGCGTGCAATGAGAAAAAGAATTCTTGCCATCTCTTCTAGGTTTTTCCTTTTCATTCTATAGCCGAGATGTGTCATCACTAGAAAATTCCAGAAATGAATGTACTCTGTCCATCGGTAAACGGACTGGTCGGTCCTTTCCTGATGAAAAGGATTTTTGAAATTGGAGTTAATATGACTGATGGCAGGGGTCAGGCAGGTGGCAGAGGGAGGCTGGCCAGGGCATCAGGGGGGAATAGGCAGGGCTGGGGCAGAGGAGAATTGGAAAACCAGGTCCCCATCTCAGGAGGCTCCTGCTGCCCATCTCTGGCTGACTTCTGCCGGGCAGCGGGAATGCCCGCTCAGGGTTTCCCATCTTCCGGTTTTTTCAAAAGACGTTGAACATCTGGATTTTTATGTGGAATTAGCTGGCAGCTAAATTCACAATACCTTTGCAGACCACACAGGATGTAAATGCTGGATTCCCCCCTGGCTTGCCGTCTTGGGTCTCGAATGTGAAGTGAAGAAATTCCTTTTTTTTTCTTTTTTTCTTTTCTTTTTTTTTTTTTAACCCTTTTTTGTCAGGGCCTCACCCATGGCATATGGAGGTTCCCAGGCTAGGGGTCCAAGCAGAGCTACAGCTGCCCGTCTCCACCAGAGCCACAGCAACATCAGATCCGAGCCTTGTCTGCAACCTACACCACAGCTCACAGCAAAGAGGGGATCCTTAACCCACTGAGCAAGGCCAGGGATCGAACCGGAAACCTCATGGTTCCTAGTCGGATTTGTTAAAAATAATGAGAGAGGCTTGGTCAGTTCCACCCTCAATACAATGAAAACCTGTTCAATTTATTGACATAAACAAGGTCAGGTGTCCAAAGGGGCTTCTAGCACCACACAGAAGTCCTTATCAAATGTGGGGACATTTCACGATCTATTGTTAAGAGAATATCAGACCAGAGAAGGTTATGGACAGGGCTTATTTATAAGAACCATGTGTGTTTTTCTTTCCCCTCCTAAAAAACCTGAGGTTGGAGTTCCCGTCGTGGCTCAGTGGTTAACGAATCCGACTAGGAACCATGAGGTTGCGGGTTCGATCCCTGGCCTTGCTCCGTGGGCTAAAGATCTGGAGTTGCGCTGCACCGTGGTGTAGGTTGCAGATGAGGCTTGGATACTGTGTTGCTGTGGCTGTGGTGTAGGCTGGTGGCTACAGCTCTGATTTGACCCCTAGCCTGGGAACCTCCATGTGCTGCGGGAGCAGCCCTAGAAAAGGCAAAAAGAAAAGGACAATAAATAGATAAATAAATAAATAATAACTAAAATTTTAAAAATGGAGGTTTTTCTTAGACATAAACATATGTCTAGAAAATAAAAGATGGCAGGAGTGTTCACTCAACTGTTTACCTGGTGACAATGGACTTTTCGCGTGTGGCGTTTTTCCTTTTTTTTTTTTTTCCGGGGTGAAATGCATTAAGAATTATGACTTGGCAAATTTAAAAAACCCATGTAATTCGGGATGAACGTTCTCCATGTGAAGTTTGGAATAACATGCTTCGTAACACGGAAAACGATGACAATATTGGTGGAGTGGAACAAGGAGATGGTAAAATTTGTTGCATGTGGAATGATGCCATGTTTATAGCAGTTTATGGGTCTGTACATCTGTGCACGGGGAAAAAAAAATACGAGTGGTTATCTCTAGTTGGTGAGCCAAGGGATAATTTTTACATTCTTTTTTTTTCTGTATTTTCTGTTGTAACGACGATAATTAATGTTGTAGAAATTTTTTTGACTAATAAAATCTCTGTTGTTGTATCTACCTTGTGTTTGTTATATTTACATGACACGTGCTTGGGGTCAGTCCAGTCGGAGCTGGAGCTGAGGTCTGTGCCACAGCTTGTGGCAATGCTGGATCCTTAAACCACTGAGTGAGCCCACATCCTCACAGAGAAAACGTCAGGTCCTTAACCTGCTAAGCTACAACGGGAACTCCAACAATTCATTCTTGAGCCAGCCTCAGTACCCAAAATATTGTAAATTATTTCAGTGTTTTTGTTTGGGTTATCCAGTAACACAGGACTTCTGATTCACACAGAGGTTTGCTTTTTTTTTTTTTTTTTTTACCTAACCTGCCTTGCAATTTCAGAATACTCTTTAATTAAACTGATCTGAAGACTGAAAAAAAAAATTTTACATGGCGCGTTTAGTACATTTTGTTATTACATTACATTGTATTATTGGGTTTTTTGGTTTGTTTTTTGTTTTGTCTTTTTAGGGCCACATCTGTGGCATATGGAGGTGTCCAGGCTAGGGGTCCAATTGGAGCGATAGTCACCCATCTACACTACAGACAGAGCAATGTGGCATCCTACACCACAGCTCCTGGCAACGCCAGATCCTTAACCCACTTGAGCAAGGCCAGGGATCCTACCTTCGTCCTCATGGATGCTAGTCGCATTCGTTAGTCGCCGAGTCACGATGGGACCGCCTACATTGTATTGTTATATCTACATGATGTTTTATCTGTGTTTTACTTTGTCATTAAAGCTAGTTAGCAGTTCCTGCTGTGGTGCAATGGGGACTGGTGGCATCTCTGCAGCACCAGGATCCAGATGTGATGAGTGGGTTAAGGACCCAGCATTGCTGCAGCTGCAGCGTTGATCACACTTGCACCAGGGATCTAATCTCTGGCCTGGAAACTCCCTGTGCCATGGGGTGGCCAAAAAATTTTTATTGAAGTATAAATACACACAAGGATGTCAGAAAAAGGGTACAGGTCAGAAAACATCTCTGGAAACATTTTGTAAGATTTTACAACTTTGAACTCTTTATATGTGTTAGCTTTTTTTGTGGCCTGAATATTTTCGTGGGGCAATTATAGTAAAGCCCTAAAAATGGTAATAATGAGACAGCATGACTTTGATCATGTCATTCCTCTGCTTAGAATCCTCCCATAGCTCCCTATTGCTTTAGATATATATATATATATATATTTTTTTTTTTTGTCTTTTTGCCTTTTCTAGGGCCGCACCCGCGGCATATGGAGGTTCCCAGGCTAGGGGTCGAATCGGAGCTGCAGCCGCCAACCTATACCACAGCCACAGCAACATGGGATCCAAACCGCATCTGCAACCTACACCACAGCTTGTGGCAACTTGGGATCCTTAACCCACTGAGTGGGGCCAGGAATCAAACCCGCAACCTCATGGATCCTAGTTGGGTTACCACTGAGCCACAATGTGCATCTGCTACTCAGGCACTCTTGATGGTGTTGTCATGTCTCGTTTCATTGTCAACACCTCCCGTGTGACAGTGTCTCAGGCGTCTTGCTCACTGTGGATTCCTAATGCTTAGCCCAGTGCCTGCAAAACCCTTTAGAGTGGAGAAGCGAATGATGTCCTACTGTACAGCACAAGGAAATATATCCAGTCTCTTGGAACAGATCATGATGGAAGGGGGTATGAGAAAAAGAACGTATATATACGTGTGTGTGTGACTGGGTCACTATGCTGTAAGGCAGACATGGACACAACACTGTAAATCAACTATACTCTAATAAAAATAAAATTTGTAAGTTCACATTGTGGCGCAGCAGAAACATATCTGACTAGTATCCATGAGGACGCAGGTTCGATCCCTGGCCTCGCTCAGTGGGTGAAGGATCCGGCGTTGCTGTGAGCTGTGGTGTAGGTCGCAGACATGGCTTGGATCTGGTGTGGCTGTGGCTGTGGCGTAGGCTGGCAGCTACAGGTCCGATTTGACCCCTGGCCTGGGAACTTCCCTATGCCGCAGGTGCGTCCTAAAAAGCAAAAAAAATAATAAAAAAATAAATAAAAATTTTAAAAAGATTTGCAGAATGAATGAATGAAAGAGTGGATGCTTACCTTTGGGGCAGTGCAAAAAGGGAGCGTTCCAAGGTCCCCGCTCTTCAGGCAGCCTTTAGGGAGCGGACAGGTGGGTGACAGTTAATGCAGGTTCCAAATATTTAAAGCTCCATAGAAGAAATGCTCGGTGAACCAGCCTGGGCTGGGGACAGTGGCGTTTGGCTTAGCAATAGACCAGGTGAGAGTTTACTTAGTCCTTGAAGAACAGATCACCAGGCAGAGGAGTCTGCAGGGGCAAAAGCACATAGGCTGGAAAGTGCTTGCAGGGTGCAGAGTGAGCAGCCGTGGAGGAGGAGGGCGCAGCGTGGAGACTGGGGCTGGTAGCAAGTGACACAGGAAAGATTTGGGTCCATGGCAAAAGCCATGGGGTCACTCTGAACTTGAGGCAACACAGAGCTGGCCAAGATGGCTTTTGTTTTGCATAGATATTTAACAAGTGGACTCATCACTGGAAACAATGGTGATTAGCTCTCAGTTTAGCCTCCAAGGACTAGTGATACATTCCACACCCACAGAAATGCCACGCTCCAGGTCAAAGAAAATACGGACATGCAAACGGCTCATTTGCTCTGAAATACTCAGGTATTTCATTGAAAATCTGTTACAGGAAATGAGAACATAAATGGTGTTTACAGGCAGTGTCATTTGGGAGCTAAAGCATTTCTGTTTTGCTGAAGCTCTTTAAAAAATTTATAGCAAGATAAACATTATAATGCCAATAAAGGGAATTTTAAAAAACCCAAAGAAAGAAAGACATGTAACCACCAATTGAACATAGGAGAATGTTAATAAGTCTTGTGCAAGAGATTTACTAGCCTGAAAGAAGACCCTCCTAACTTTTTTTTTTTTTGATGAAAATAATATAGGCTCATTATTTTATTTCATTTTTATTTTATTTTTTTCTTCTTCGGCTGTACCTGAACGGACGTTCCCAGGCCAGGGGTGGCATCTGAGCCAGAGCTGCAACTGATGCCACAGCTGCAGCTGAGCTGTCTTCTTCATCCACTGTGCTGGTTCAGGGATCAAACCCATGCCTCCACAGAGACAAGCTGGATCATTAACCCGCTACACCACAGTGGGAACTCCTCGTGATTTTTTTTTTTTTTCTTTTCTCTTTTGTCTTTTTAGGGCCACATCCACGGCATATGGAGGTTCCTAGGCTAGGGGTTTAATCGGAGCTGTAGCTGCCAGCCTGCACCACAGCCACAGCAACGCGGTATCTGAGCCGCATCTGCGATCTACACCACAGCTCATGGCAATGCCAGATCCTTAACCCACTGAGCGAGGCCAGGGATCGAACCCGCAACCTCATGGTTCCTAGTCGGATTCGTTAACCGCTGAGCCATGATGGGAACGCCGCCTCATGATTTTAACATGAAAAAAAGAAAGGAACAATGAAGGAAAACTGAGAGTACAGAAGAGCTTTTAATAAAAAACAATATTCTGGCCCTTCACCTTCCCACTCTCAACCTTGTTTCTCAGACACCACAAATTTTAACCTTTAACTACTTCTTCTAATGGCCAACTCCACAGCTGTAAATAACATGAAAAGCATTTCTTTCTTGGAGCCTGTCGTGGCACTCAGTGGATAACGAATTCGTTATCCCACTAGGAACCGTGAGGTTATGGGGTTCGATCCCTGCCCTTGCTCAGTGGGTTAAGGATCTGGCACTGCCGTGACCTGTGGTGTAGGTTGCAGACGTGGCTCGGATCCGGCATTGCTGTGGCTGTGGTGTAGGCCGGCGGCTACAGCTCCGATTGGACCCCTAGCCTGGGAACTTCCATATGCCACGGGTGCGGCCCTAGAAAAGGCAAAAAGACAAAAAAAAAAAAGAAAGAAAAAAAAAGAAAGAAAGAAAGAAAAGCAGTTCTTTCTTGGTTTAGCCACCATAGACTGTCTACTTACTGAGTGCCAGCACTGATGGACAGGAGTTAACCCATTTTTCACCACCTCCCTCCTCTCTCACATTTTCCTGCTGTAATTATCTTATTATATGTGCTTACTTTTGCAATTTTAGGAATACATTTAGGCCACAGCTTTACATATGTATGTATGTATTTTGGCCACACCACAGCCAGATGTGGGTGGGAAGTTCCCAGGCCACCGATCAAACCCCTGCCACAGCAGCAGCCTGAGCCACAGCAGTGACCACCCTTGTCCTTAACCAGCTGTACCACCAGGGAACTCCCCAGCCCACAATTTTAAATTTGAGCCCCTTGTAACATGTGAAGCCTCTGACAACCCTGGAAGGAGGTCAGGCGGCCATAGGAGGAGTGAATAGACAAGGCTCTAGGGGCATCTGTCATGCTGCTTTTTTCTCTTACAGTTTACATCTGAAGCTCCAGCACATTCTCCAGGCTCTGCCTTCAAGACATAGCCAGAGGAAATAATTATTTTAACTTGAAAAAAAGACACAGCCAGAGGGCTTTTGTTCGCTTGTTTTATTCACACATACACACAGACCAATATACATATATACACACATATATGAAAATATATATGAATTGTACATGTTGATTAAAAATACTATATGTTTTCATGTGTATAGCATTGTATTTCTACTTCTGTATACACTACAGCTCAGAAAAATTAAGAATAGAACTATCAGGGGAGTTCTCATCCTGGCTCAGTGATTAACGAACCCGACTAATACCCAAGAGGACGTGGGTTCGATCCTTAGACTCGCTCCATGGATTGAGGATCTGGCATTGCCATGAGCTGTGGTGTAGGTCAGAGACTCAGCTCGGATTCTGGCGTTGCTGTGGCTGTGGCATAGGGTGATGGCTACAGATTGGACCCCTAGCCTGGGAACCTCCATATGCTGAGGGTGCAGCCCCCCCCAAAAAAAATAATAATAGAACTATCATATGATCCAGCTGCCCTACTTCTGGGTATTACTCCAAAGAACACAAAGCTGATCCAGAGCTGGAGGGCATCTCTCGCTGTCCCTGTGCTTCCAGTCTGGTGCAGCCCTGTCATCCTCTTCCTGGATGACAGTAATCACCTTCTGATGGGTGTCCTTTCTGCTCTTGCTTCTCTGCCAACGTTGCCTTTTCAAATGGAAGTCGAAGTACGCCAGGTCTCTGCTCAAAAGCCTTTGATGGCTCCCTACTTCTCCCAGAGTCAAAGCCAGGTCCTCACCACACCTGGACCACAGCTTCTGCCCTGGTTTCGCCCTGACCACTCACCCCTCTGCTCACTCGCTAGCTCAGTGGCCTCGATGTCCCTTGGCCAACCCCAGCCCCGTCCCAGCTCAGGGTCTGTGGACTCGAATCCTCTGCTGGACTCCTCTTCCCCCAGCAATCTGCACTGGCTCATTCCCTTTCCTGGGCAGCCTTGGAGGGAGTGGTAATGAGCGGGTGAGAGGCGAGGGGCAGACATCGCTGGAGGACGTCAGGAAGGGGTGGAGGGAGGACAACCAATGCTCGGATGCTCAGAAGAGGCAGGACGGAGGGAAGCTTTTAACAATAAAATGGCCCCGGGCATGATTTTTGGTTAAAGAAGGAGCTGCGGGAAAGGGAGAGGCTGTGAATCCAAGAAAGAGAGAAAAGTTAATGTGGAGAGAAGGTCCCCAAGGAAGGAGAGGGCACAGATCAAAAGCACGAGTAGATGAAACGAAATTATTTTAATATTAATTATTAATTATTGCTTTAACAAGTGGATGCCTGAAAGCCATCATTTTCTGTCTGAAATAGAAGGCAGGGGCTAATCTAAGGGGACGGGGCTAATTTGAGGGTAAGAGGAGGTGGTCACGTGGGTTTGAACCATCTCGGCTGCTGAGGGGAGCAGGAGAGGGGGCGGCTCAGGGCCATATGAAAGCATTGCCCTGGGTCCCGAGGGCCGAGCAAGGCTGGAGACCTGAGTGTGAAGTGCCCCCCCACACATGCTTGCATGGCTTATTTCCGTCCCCTGGTAATGCTCGGCAGTCCTTGTGTTGTAATGATTAAGAAACAGTGGTAACTTGGAGTTCCGTCATGGCGCAGGCGAAATGAACCTGACTAGGAACCATGAGGTTGTGGGTTCGATCCCCGGCCTTGCTCAGTGGGTTAAAGATCTGGCGTTGCCGTGAGCTGTGGTGTAGGTCACAGATGTGGCTCAGATCTGGCGTTGTTGTGGCAGTGGTGTAGGCTGGCAGCTGTAGCTCCTATGAGACCCCTAGCCTGGGAACCTCCACATGCTGCAGGTGCGGCCCTAGAAAAAGACACATAACAACAACAACAAGTAGAGGTCAGCCTTATCCAGAAACACCCTTGCAGACACACCCACGTAATACTTGACCAAATATCTGAGCAACCCAAGGCCCGGTCAAGTTGATACATAATCTTTGCCCTCCCATTTGTGGAGCCCTAGTTCCAACCCAGGCAATCTCTACCCACCGAAGGTCAAAGTTGAAAATTTGCTACCATGGTGAAGAACAGGCGGAGATGCTGAAGGGTGGTTGATATAAAGCCCCAAGGAAAATGTAAACTGAGACATCCTAGTACCGATAGTGTTATTAATATAATTAATGTTTTTAGAAGTGAAACCAGAACTGAAAAGCGATAGAAGCTTCTGGTAGGTGTAATAGTTAGGGTATTTTCTGAGTTGGGAGGTGTGTTAATTAGGGTATGCGTTGCGCTGGGGTGTGCATTAGAGTATTTGCTGACCTGAGGGTTATATTAGTTAGGGTATGGGTTGAGCTGGAGGTCCATTAATTAGGGTATTTACTGAGCCAGGAAGTGTATTAGTTAGGGTATAGGCTAAGCTGCTGCAATAAACAGACCTGAAAATACAATGGCTTTGATCGAATGAAAGTTTCTCTCTTTCTCACGTGACAGTCTGAAGGTGGGTGAGGTGGTTTTACCAATCCCAACACATGGCTCCACCTCTGGGTCCAATGCTTCCTGTCGTTACCACCTCCCAGCCAGAGGGAAGAGGGGAACCACTGGGTGGGGTGGGCCTATCCTTTTTAGGATCTGCAAGTGGGCTCCCCAAATGGGCTATGGATACTGAGGGAGTAACTTGTATATTTAATTTAATCCTTTTTTTTTTTTTTGGTTGCACCTGCAGCATGCAGAAATTCCTGGGCCAGGGATTGAACCCATGCCACCGCAGTGACTTGAGCCACAGTTGTAACAACACTGAGTCCCTAATTGTGAGGCCACCCGGGAACTCCTAATTTAATTTTAAATAGTTTAAATTTAAATAAAAAACTGACACTCTTACTTCGTTCCTGGGAAACTTTTTAGTATGTTTGGGACAATGTGGATATACGAATATACTTTCTCAACTGCGAATGTCATGAAATCTAAATAACAGATCAACTATTTCCAGTGAAAAGCTGACATTGTTATAGAGATATGCTATAAATATAAACTATGCAGTAGATTTTTAAAAAATTTTTTCAAAGGATTTTTATTTTTTTCCATTATAGTTGGTTTACTGTGTTCTGTCCCACTAGATTTTGAGGACTGAGCATGGAAGAAAGAAAGTCAAATATCTCATCAATAATGTAAAACTAGTGATTACATGTTGTGCTGATAATATTTTGGATAAATAAACTATGTTCTGAAAGTTAATATCACTTGTTTCTCCCTACTTTAAAAATATGCCTACTAGAAAATTCGAAAGTATATATACGGACTAGACTCCTGGAAAATATACATGTCACTGAAGCTCACATCCCACTAAACAGATATCAGTCTTGAGGTCATTTCTAATAATGGTATAGACGCTATTGCTAAGTTGCACTTCATTTTTTATTCAACTATAGCTGATTTCTAGAGTTGTGTCAATTTCTGCTGTACAGCGTAGTGACCCAGTCGTGTATATATATTCTTTTTCTCATACTATCTTCCATTATGTTCTATCCCACACTAAGTTACCCTTTAAATTTTGATAGCACCTTAGAAATTTCATACCCATCATCATATGATGCTTACAAAACCAGCTCTCAGCACGAGGCCTGGTTTATTGCAGGTCCTCAACAAACATTTGTTGAAGAAATAGGGAAATAAATTAGGCCAGTTGGATGAAGATAAAAGAAGAGGTAGAATACATCATTCATTCATTCAACAAATATTTCAGCACTTTCTCTTTTGAGCCCTGCGAATAGAGCAATGAACCAAACAGACGAGAATTCCTGTCCTCTGGAGGAGCGAGGCTTCACATGAACATATAAGCCCACAATAAATAATATGATGTCAGTTGACTAAAAACACAAGAGAATGGGGGCATTGAGAGTGATGGGGAAGGGGGAATACATTGTAGACTGAGTGACCAGAGACGCTTCTTGGAGGAGGTGAATCTGTCCAGAGACCTGAGTGAAGCAGACAAGCTAGACTTGGGGCTGTCTGGCATAAGAGCATGAGGGGCAGGAGAAATAGCAAGTGCAAAGGCCCTGAGGCCAGAACGTGCTAGTGTGAATGGAGTCACCGCAAGCAGGCAACGTGACTGGAGAAGCGGGGCAGGGGAAGAGGAAAAGACACAGGATAGGATCAGAGCAGCTGGCAGAGGTCAGATGATGTAGATTTCTATTAGGTTTCATCCTCCAGAGGGAGGCGCCACTGGAAGCATGTTCTTCCCTGAAGCTGCTTATAATTGTTATTGCACCTTTTTTGAGCTCTTCCTGCTGCAAGAGGCATGGAGGTATGCACAGCCTCGTGGATCTGGGCCCAGGAGGGGCTACAGCCAGGCTTTCTCTGACTTATACCAAAGGGCTTTCAAAAATTGATTTACTTAGCTGTGTTTAATACCCCCACACTTTCTCTTTAGCGCACTGAAGAGGGAGCAGAGAGCTGTTTCGGGCTTCCTTCCAGTCTTGGAATCAGTTTGTTTTCGATCTTTTATCACGAATATCCGGCTGTCCTCTGCCAGTATTCCTGGTCATGGAACCTTTTTGTTTTGTTATATTTTAATCTGCTTAGTGCATGTGGCTTGTCTATCTGGCCCCACAAATCACTGGTTATCATCACAGTCAATGGTCTGTGTCCAGCCAATTTCACAGACAAACACCTCTCTCCTGGCCACAGTCCCTGACGTGGGGAAGTCTGATTTACAAAGTCAATAAAAATGCATTCAGGGAATTACTGGGCCTGCTGGCTTAATAGATGAGATTAAAATCACCCAAGTTTAGGACAATAAGAAGTCATTTAACATGCGTAGGGTGGCAAGTGGGTTATGGAAATGTCAGCTGGTCAGGGACAGGCACCCCTGGAAGGGGATTTATTGAAAGACAAAAGGACTAATTGATTAATTGTCTTCAGTGCCTTCCCAGCATGACCTGGGGGACAGATATCATAGTATATTTCACTGGTCATTTTGGAGAGTAGGCAATTTTTCCTAGTGGAAGATCATCCAGGACCAAAAAAAAAAAAGGGGGGGGGGAAGGCCTTTTTTTAAGGATTTTTTTTCTAAATTAAAGGTTTCCTCATCACCAAATGGATGTGTTCATTTTAGATGCTGTAGGATGGCTCACCTGGAAAGCAGGTGTCAGCAGAAGGAGAAACTGAGCCATGCTGCAGCTACAACAAGAGCCTCAGCCACGCCTATGGGAGATTTGGAGCTGGGATGAGGGCAAGGGGCCCGGCCTTTGTGGGCCAACATGGACCAGTTACTGGATGCAGATGTCCCCAGGGTGTGCATGTGTGACCCTGGGTGAGGACAATACCTGGAAAGTGTCTCAGAAGCTGAGGACAGGGATGCCTCAGTCCTGGAGCAGGGACCTGAGTCACAGCATCCACTACAGCAGACCTTTTAGATAAGAGAAGCAAAAAGAAGAAAACAGATCCCACCAACCTGAGAAAAAGATTAGCTTTTTGGTCTATATCGTCTCCATCTTTTAAATCATACAGATACACATATGTATATGAACTGTGTATTTTGTGTATATGCACATACACACATGTACCCACATACACCTGTACGGAAATGAATTGTACTGTTTCATATTTTGCTTTTTCCTGAATATAGCATAAACACTTTCTCTCTGCTAATACATATTAAAACAGACACACCTGTAGTCCTCATTGTGGTTCAGTGGATTACAAATCCGTGAGGATGGGGGTTTGGTCCCTGGCCTCACTCAGTGGGTTAAGGATCCCGCATTGCTCTGGCTACGGTGTAGACTGGCAGCTACAGCTCTGATTCAACCCCTAGCCTGGAACTTCCATATGCTGCAAGTGTGGCCCTAAGAAAAAGCAAAAAAAAAAAAAAAAAAAAAAAAAAAAAGACACACCTAGGCTTTCACTCAGAAATTTCATATCAAATAATTTTCATTGAAGGAACTATCTGAGATGTAGGTACAATATATTTATTGCAGTTTTATTTTTCCCTTTTTAATATTTTAATTCTATGTAAAGTAGATTCAGAGTTGCAACAGCAAAGGTAAATAATAAGTAAACTCAGAAAAATATAACAATTTCCATCCCTGTCCTGAGACCTACCACAACGCAGAGAATTCAGCTTTTAAGCCAAATCCAAAGGAAGTACCTTACATCGTTCTTAGAAACAGTTGTAATGGGGCTATTATGGCATCCGTTTATACTGGTTAGAAAAATCCAGAAAACCTAACATCCAACAATAAAGGTTTGATTAAATACATAAAGGGATCTATCTCTACCACGGCCACTGTAATCAGAAGTCTATTTTCATGATATGAGAAACTGTGCCCAATATATGGTTAAGTATTGAAAAAAATAGTCCAGGGTAAAAAACACTAGCAATTGGTGGGAAAAAAGTGAATATATATATATATATATATATATATATAGGATAAAAATAGTAGAATATCCACCAAAATGTTACCAATGGTTATATCTGAATGGTGGAATCATAGGTGCTTTTCTTTTTTTCTCACTTTTTTCTTATTTTTTTAAAATGTACTTTATTGAAGTACAGTTGATTTACAATGTTGTGTTCGTTTTTGGTGTACATCAAAGGGATTCAGGTGTGTGTGTGTCTGTTGCTGTTTTGCAGATAAGTTCATTTGTGTCATGTTTTAGATCCCACCTAGAACTGATACTATATGGTATTTATCTTTCTCTTTCTGACTTGCTTCACTTAGCATGATGATCTTTAGATTCACCCATGTTGCTGCAAATGGCATTATTTCATTCGTTTTTATGGCTGAGTAATATTCCATTGTATATATTTACCACATACCTCTGCCAATGGACACTTAGGTTGCTTCCATGTTTTGCCTATTGCGAATAGTGCTGCTATGAACAAAGGGGTGCCTGTATCTTTTCAAATTATAGTTTTGTCTGGATATATGCTCAGGCATGGGATTGCTGGATCATATGGCAATTCTATTTTTAGTTTTTTTAGGAACCTGCATGTTGTTTTCAATTGTGGCTGCACCAATTTATATTCCCACCAACAGTGTAGGAAGATTCCCTTTTCTCTACACCCTCTCCAGTATTTATTTTCTTTTTAAATTTTTTTTTCATTTTTTTCTCCAGAATGTATTATTTTACAATTAGAAAAACCTTAAAAATAGGAGTTCCCATCGTGACGCAGTGGTTAACGAATCTGACTAGGAGGCTGCGGGTTCGATCCCTGCCCTTGATCAGAGGGTTAACAATCCGGCGTTGCCGTGAGCTGTGGTGTAGGTTGCAGACGTGGCTCAGATCCCGTATTGCTGTGGCTCTGGCGTAGGCTGGCAGCTACAGCTCCGATTCGACCCCTAGCCTGGGAACCTCCATATGCCGCGGGAGCGGCCCAAGAAATAGCAAAAAGACAAAAAAAAAAAAAAAAAAAAAAAATTTGGTCAGTCCCCCAAGATTTTTAACACTACTCTAAAAATTAAAATGGTAATTCATCTGTATGGCAAAATAATCGATGAAACGGTATACAATGAAAACTGTCTCTCCCACTCCAGAAACCTCCCTCTTCCCCAATTCGCTCCTTAAGAGGGAATCTCTGTGAGTAGTTTTTTTTTTTTTTTTTTTTTTTTTTTTTTTTTTTTGTCTTTGGTCTTTTTAGGGCTGCACCAGTGGCCTATGGAGGTCCCCAGGCTAGGCGCCTAATCGGAGCTGTTGCTGCCAGCCACAGCCACAGCCACAGCAACGCTGGATCCTTAACCCACTAATCGAGGACAGGGATTGAACCTACAACCACATGGTTCCTAGTCGGATTCGTTTCTGCTGCGCCATGACGGGAACTCCATGAGTAGTTTCTTTTACATTCTTGCAGGGATGTCCTACTTAATACAGACACACACATACACAAACAACACATGCGCATGCTTGTGTTTGTAAGAGAGGGCATATTCTATCCACTATACAACATCCCCCCCAACTTAATATATCTTGGAGAACATTCTAAATCCCAACAGGGAGTTCCCACCGTGGCTCAGTGGTTAAGAAACCCAACTAGTACCCATGAGGATGCAGGTTCAATCCCTGGCCTTGCTCAGTGGGTCGAGGATCTGGCATTGCCGTGAGGTGTGGTGTCGGTCACAGACACGGCTCAGATCTGACATGGCTGTGGCTGTGGCATAGGCTGGCAGCTACAGCTCTGACTTGACCCCTAGCCTGGGAACCTCCATATGCCCTGGGTGCTGCCCTAAAAAGAAAAAAAGCAAAAATAAATAAATAGCAACAGAGAGATCAGCTTCATTCTTTTAGCACCTAAGCAGTGTTTTACATGCCCCCTCCCCGCATAGAGGGAGGTGGGTGAGAGTGAATGGTAACGCCTGACCTCAAAGTAGACGTATAGGAATATTAGCTGGATTAATGAGCTGACTTTAGAGTCTATTTCTCCCTCCTCCCACATTATCTGGAACATGCTTCTCTTCATTTCCTTTTTTTTTTTTGAATGGTCGCACCTGCAGCACATGGAGGTTCCCAGGCTAAGGGTCCAATCAGAGCTGCAGCTGCTGGCCTTCGCAGAAGCCACAGCAACACTGGATCCAAGCCGCATGTGCGACCTATGCTGCAGCTTGTGGCAACACCAGAGCCTTAACCCACTGAGCGAGGCCAGGGATGGAACCTGTATCCTCACGGAGACCATGTCAGGTCATGTCAGCCACAACGGGAACTCTTCTTCATTGTGTTCCATCCCTTTTTTTTCTCAGCCCTTTCCCCCCAGCCTCAAAACACACCCTCCTCATACCCTCAAAGGCTGGGAAGGAGAAAAGGAGGGGAGAGGAGAGGAGAAGGGAGGGAGAGGAAGGATCATTAAAATACAAATCTCTCGACCTGACTTCATTGCCTTTCCCAGGTAACTGACACATACACCTGCTCTGTGCCAGAGGTTCTTCTAAGATATTCCAGTAAACAAAAACCTAAGAGTGTCGGCCTTCGCTGAGTTACATTCTAGTGACATTCAAGAGAGATGCTAATTAAATATGTCAGATGTTGGTAAGTCCCATAGGGGGCCACCTCTCTACGCACCATGCCCAGTGTCCAAGCCTCCTTGAGCAAGTCTCAGCTAACCTCCGAGGGTGCCAGCTGGCCATTCTGCTCTGGCCTGCAGGCTGGGGACAATAGGCTGCTGTATCTTGCTCACCTTCCACCAGACCCTCCTCTTCCTGTCTGCCCTGCTGTCCTGTGAGTGTCTCCCTGGTGACATAGGGCAAGGGCTGGCATGAACCATATCTACCATTAACTGAGCCACCTGGTTCTATATGCCTGGTGCTGAAATAAGTACTTTACGTGTCTGAACTTGCATGAACCTTTTAGGGTAGGTATGATTATCATCTCCATTTTACAGATGAGAAAACTGAGAACCACGGAGACAAGGAGGAATCAGAAAATGTGAACCGTGGCAGACTCTCAGATGTCCTTAATAGCTTAGCTGTGATGTGCTAAATAGGTGTCAACAGACAGGGGATCCTATTCTTTCTTTTAAAAAGTTGGGAATCTTGCCGTTGGTATAAATATTCCCAGGATTATTGATTTTTCGCTGGCCAGCTCTTAGTTTTTGCAACCGTTAAACTGATCATCCCTTAAATTATTTGGCCGATAGTCCTGGCACCTATTCTGTTCCAAGAATTTTCTAGGCTTTGGGAATTTTCTAGGCGTTTGGGAAGCAGAATTTTCTAGGCTTTTGGGACGTAGGGTGGGCTGATCCTCTGGTAGATCTAGAGGTGACAATGTAAACAAATGCCTATAAAAGAATGCGGATTGGATTATATAAAATGTAATGTAATAGCAGTCACTCAGCCAATCACATTTATTGATCTGACAATGTGATTGAACTAGACAATGCGTTAAGCACCGCCCCCCGGCACTGTCTGACCTAAGCCTTCTAAGAATCGGGAGACCTTGCAGGTGAAGAAACAGAGGCTTGGAGAAGGTCAGTCCATTGGCAGGGAAGTCTTGCCAGATAGAATGTAGGACGCCCAGTTAAATTTAAATTTCAGAGAAGCTCGTTCCATACTTAGACCAAAAAATTATTCATTGTTTATCTGAAATTCAAATTTAACTGTGTGTTCTGTATTTTTATTTGCTAAATCTGACAACCCAAGCTCAAGGTCATCCAACAGGCTTGGACCCAAATCTGTCTCACTTTAGGGTGGAAGCTCCAGGACCACTATCACGGAACATAAGGTCAAGAACCCCACGCCCTCAACCCCCCACCCCCGGCCCCCCAGAGTCTGAGATTCTTTAGACGGTGGTGGTCTTCTGGAGAATATACCAAAACGGTGCAGGCTCTCAGAGAGGTTACTGGTATCTGTGCGTGTGTGTGCGCGCGTGCGCGCGTGTGTCCAGGGATGAAGAAGGGAGCGAACGGGGAGTCTCGCCACCTTTGCCCTCCGGGTGCAAGAAGACAGCAGCTAAGCAGCAGAGTCAGTGGCTCATATCTGCGCTGCTCCTTCCGGAGGGAAATCAATGATTTAGTTAAAGACTCACATACCCCGTGCTGCGGATTGGGGCCATCCCAGCGGAGCTGCTTTGCAGAGCCTTTTTATAAACCAGCCACAATTTACACTCCAAATGAAGTCCTAATAAACTACCGCGCAGCCCTGCCGGAGGAGGCCGGGTAAACACTTCCTTTTAATAAAACACATGCGCGCTGGTCTCAGCAGGGCTGAAGCCGTCGTGCATCCAGCTTCCTGGCCGTGCAGCTTGGAGCCAGCGGGGGAGGGAGCCCCTCCCCCTCCTCCACCTGCACAGCCCGGCTGTATAGAGCTTACCTGCTCTTACTCACCCAGGTCAGGGCTTCTTGATCTTTTGATTCCCAGGGTGGGAGGAGCCTTAGATTTCAGCCAGAACAGTCCCACACTGAGTGCTGGAATTCTAGTGTTTCCCAGCCGTGAGTCTGCGGTTCCTTACTGCTATTCCAGGAGGACAGTGGCAGCATGATTGGTGAAACTCCCCTCTGAGGTGGGCTGCTGGATTCAGGTACCTCTTCCTTGCTGTGTGACCTTGGGCACGGTTTGAGCCCTCTGTGCCTTACTTTATCATATACAAATGGAGCTAAATATAGCACCTCTTATTTAAAATTGTGGCACAGTGCCTGGCATCAGTGCCCAAGAACAACTTTTACGCTGATTTTGCTATTAAAATGGCATAATATGTAGTGACCGTGAAGTTGTCAGCACATAATAAATGCTTAGTAAATGGTCTGATCTTTATACTATCACATTTAGTTATGACTATAAGTATTAATAAGCTATATTGGAAAGACCTTTATAACTTTGAGAAAAAAGGTGCATTGCTGCCCATTGCCCTAACTCCATCCTTAAGAAGAGCTAAATAGAATACATTTAAATAAATTTAATTCTGACCACCCTTAAATATCTGACCCATTCCCAAATGTACCCAGTGGTGTTGTGGATGAAAGCGCATCCGTTCCTTCAGCAGCGCCTACAGACATTCTAGTTCTTTTCCTATCAACCCTCAAGTTTCAAATGAGGACGAATATACTTATCTTCCCGGAAGGAGTAAGGCAATGAATAATAAAGCACCGAGCATGTTTGTAGCACACAGTAGGCGCTCTTCCCTCCTGTCCCCCACATGAGAGCAGAGCGCCCTTGTCCCACTTCCTAAGAGCCAGCCTAGCCAGTGGCCATGAACACAGACTCTGGAGTCACATCGCCTGTGTCCATAACTGACTCCGTCAAAGCTGGGTGACCTTGGGCATGTTACGTAACCCCCCCTTACCTCACCCACCTCCCCTGCACAGTGGGACTAATAACCCTGTGTGCTTGTATTGATTAACTGAGATGAGCCTGGTGAAGCCCAGTGCCTGATGTGCAGTGGGCACCCCATCAATTGTCTTGGGCTCTTCATATCCCAAGCAAGTCACCCTGGACTGGAGGCGGTACTTAGGAAGGGGTACTATTCCCTAACCCTCTCCTTAGCCCGGCATCAGAGCATCATCCTTGGCCATCTCCTTCCACAATTGGCTCATCCTGAGCTTATGGACTTTTCCAGAAGAGCTACGATTGAAGCGTCAACACTCTTATCTTGTCCTCCACCAGCTGTTATTTCCTTTGGACTCAAGTATAGGCCTTCACTTTAATCCCTGTTTAATTTCATCCTGCTAGCTTTGTGCTGTGATTCCAATTGTTTAAGAATCTTTTGGATGCTCAGCCTGTCATCCAGCATTGGCCAGTGCTACTGCTCTTCTGGCTTGTGGACAAAGCAGGTGTTATAAAACCAAGAGGAAGAGCCAGAGCCTGCAGTGGACTTATGTTGCTCTTACCTGCACAGAATTCATGTCCCTTTTAAATTTTTATTCTTTTTTTTTTTGGCAATTGCCCTTCCATAGTTCTTTAGGGCATCACCCCTCCCCCTGGCATGCCCTTTTGGTGGGGCTGTCTGTCAACTTCTGGGAGGTGCCAGAGAAGGATTCAGATCCCAACCTAGGCCAATCAGATCCTTTCTCTGGCACCTAAGAGTTGAGAAGAATGATACTAGGAACACTCCCCACCTAAGAGAAAGGAAAAAAAGTCAGAGCTGGTTCATCTTGAGAGCAGTTACTTGAAGAGATTGTGGTTCACTAGATCCTATCCAGTGGATCCTTGGTGCTGCCCTTTTCCTGTCCTGTCAAGGTCTGGTTCTTCAGCTTTGCCTTTGAAGGCATGTATCAGGCATTTCTGGCCACAAGAATGCTGTGTAACAAACAAACTATCATGGGCTGAGTTTCATCCTCCCCCCAATTTTTTTTAATTTTTATTTTTATGGCCACACCGGTGGCAAATGGAGGTTCCCAGGCTAGGAATAGAATCGGAGCTACAGTCGATGGCCTACACCACAGCCACAGCAACATGGGATTCGAGCTCCGTCTTTGACCTACACCACAGCTCACGGCAATGCTGAATCCTTAACCCACTGAGCAAGGTCAGGGATCGAACCTGCATCCTCATGGATCCTAGTTGGGTTGGTTAACCGCTGAGCCACAAGGGGAGCTCCCTTCCCCAAAATTTTTAAGTTAACATCCTAACCCTCAGGACCCAAAATGTGGCTGTATTTGGCAAGAGAGCCTTTATAGAGGTGATTAAGTTAAAATGGGGTCATTAGGTTAGACTTGAATCCATCTGAATGGTATCCTCACAAGCAGAGGAAATTCAGACAACACAGAGACTCAACAGACATGTTAATGTGCAGAGGAAAGACTGTGTGAGGACACAGCCAGAGGGCAGCCACCTGCAAGCCAAGGAGAGAACCCTCAGAAGATGCTCAACCTGCTTGACACCTTGATCTTGGACTTCTAGCCTCCAGACTGTGAGAAAATAAAATTCTGTTATTTAAGCCACCTGGTCTTGTGGAACTTTGTTATTGAAGACCTAACAAACTAACAGAAAGCCATCTCCAAATTTAGCAACTTCCAACACTGAGAATTTAGTCAGACTGGGATCACCCGTGGATCACGTAGGTGGGTCTTCTGGTCTTGGTTATGTTCACTCATGAATCTGTCTTTAGCTGAAGGGTGACTAAACTACTCCACTGGTCTTGGCTGGACCCTCTCACATGTCCAAGGGGTCAGATGGGAATTGAGTGAATTCTAGAATGATATCAGCTGGGACAAATGGAGTGACTCAGCCGTGTTCAACCTGTCTCCTCCTCTAGCAAGTTCAAAGGATAAGGGCAGAGGAGCCAGAGGGGGTAGAACTTTCTGAAGCTTTTCAAGCTTCTGTTGATGTCACAGCTGCTAAATTGCCATTGGCTAAAACAAGTTGCAGGGGTAGGAGGAGCTACAAAATCACATTACAGAGTGTGGATACAGTGAGGGCTGAGAAATTAGAGATGTTATTGAACCAGCTATATGCCAGGAGCAAAACCTTGGACAAAATATTTTCACCACCCCCCCACCCTCTCCCACCCTTACTCCACCTCCAAGTTGGTTTTTGTTGCTTTTTAATATCTCCCACAGATAAAGAGCTGGAAGGCAGAATGGACTTGTATCTACATCCAAGTCTTGGAAGCCAACGGAAGAGGGAATTTCTTTTTTTTTTCTTTCTTTTTTTTTTGTATTTTTGCTGTTTCTTGGGCCGCTCCCGTGACATATAGAGGTTCCCAGGCTAGGGGTCGAATTGGAGCTGTAGCCACCAGCCTACGCCAGAGCCACAGCAACGTGGGATTCGAGCTGCGTCTGCAAACTACACCACAGCTCACGGCAACGCCGGATCGTTAACCCACTGAGCAAGGGCAGGGACCGAACCCGCAACCTCATGGTTCCTAGTCGGATTCGTTAACCACCGCGCCATGACGGGAACTCCGGAAGAGGGAATTTCAAGGTGGAAGCCATGGACAAAAGTGCCAGATGGTGTATAGACATCACATAATATAAAGACTGAGAAAGGCCCCCTGGATTTAGGAGCAAGTGTGTTACCTATCACCTTAGTAAGAATGGTTTCTATGGAGAAGCTGCAGCAGAGGTCAGATCAGAGTGGGTGAAAGGTGAAGAATCTTGCATGATACAACCTGAAAGAGGATGTGGGTTAAGGAAGCGTTTTTAAAATGTGTGTTTATATCGGGGAGAGACTTGCAAAAGGAGCTGGTTGAGTGCAAAGTCTAATTCTAAGCAGCTGAACTAGGAGGAAGCAGCCCAGCCTCCCTCGGGGCAGGGTCCCTCTTCTGCTGAGTCCAGGGATTCTTGTTACTCCTTCTGGCTTTCACTTCCCTGTGTCAGCATCTAGCAGCTTGCCAGACACCCCAGCAAGAATGTGGCCTATCTTTACCAAAAAGTCCATTGTCCTGAGTTGTTTCTTTCCTTTCATCTCCGTTAATTCAAGTTTTCTGCTGGTAGTAATCGGAACACTTGGCTGTGTCAGAATCTGCTGGGACTTTGTTAAAACATCTTTTGGGGTCCCCACCTCTAGGGACTCTGACTCACTTGGGAAGCCGAGAATCTGGAATCTGTATTTTAAATATGTGCTCCTAGGTTCGGAAATCCCCCCCCCTTTTTTTTTTAATCATTTTCTAGGGCCGCTCCTGCAATACAAGGAAGTTCCCAGGTGAGGGGTCCAATCAGAGCTGTAGCCACTGGCCTACACCAGAGCCACAGCAACATGGGATCGAAGCTGTGTCTGCGACCTACACCATAGCTCACGGCAATGCTGGATCCTTAATCCACTGAGCAAGGCCAGGGATCGAACCCATAACCTCATGGTTCTTAGTTGGATTCGTTAACCACTGAGCCATGATGGGAACTCCCGGAAATCACTTTCTTTGCAGTCAGGGACCAGCTTTTTCCACCTTTGTTCCTGGGACCCAGACACTGTGTAGACTTGTATCTGCATCCACATGAAAGCTTGTTGAAAGAGTGGATGGACACTGTGTTTGCACTATTCTGCAGCCACTTCCTCTCCATGGATTAAGGACCAAGGAGAGTGGCAAGCAGTTTTATGTTTTTCCTTTAGGAGAAAGAGGGTATAATTCTGGTCAGTAGAATAGAAGGTGTACTCCATTTTGCTTGCTTCTAAGGTCAGAAGAGTGAAGCCTGAAATGGATTAAGAATAAAGCTATCGGAGTTCCCATTGTGACTCAGAGGTAATGAAACTGATTAGTAACCGTGGGGATGTGGGTTCGATCCCTGGCCTCACTCAGTGGATTAAGGATCCAGCGTGGCTGTGAGCTGCAGTGTAGGCTGAAGATGAAGCTTGGATCTGGGGTGTTGCTGTGGCTCTTGGCATAGGCTAGTGGCTCTAGTTTGATCCCTAGCCTGGGAACTTCCACATGCTACAGGTGCAGCCCTAAAAAGCAAAAAAAAAAAAAAAAAGAGAGAGAGAGCTATCATATGGTGATGATGGATGTTAACTAAACGTATTGCAGTGATCATTCTGCAATATATACAAGTATTGAACAATTATGTTGTAAACCTGAAACTAAAATGTTATATGTCAATTATAATTATAATTTATGATATAATTATAATAGTTTTTAAAATTTTTAAGTAATTATAATATAATTTATGATATAATTATAAGAGTTTTTAAAATTTTTAAGTAAAAGAATAAAACTAGCAAGCATTTTGAGAAGGTGTCCTGTAAAATAATGAATCATCGAGACCCTCTCTTTTGAGGGTGGGCCAGGCTACATTTCTGTTTAGTGAACTGATGTGAACAATTTGGGAAGTTTTAAAGAATTCTGGTGGGAAAAGGTCTCCCCCCACCCCAATTTTACTTCAAGGGAAAGTAGACTGTCGCTTCTTCAGTAAACGATGGTTTGGAGAGAGCTGTTGGGAAGCTCATTACGGCCTGGGGGCTGGGAAGGGGAGGATGGACTTTTATTAACTTACCTCTCATAGAAGAGAGAGGCGCCATGAGGAGTTAAGTATTCACTCATATATAATATTTACCCCTAAGTTAAATAGATACAGCTTAAATAGATACCCAGAATTTGTTCTAACTGTATTAAATGGTACCAATAGGTTGATGGATCAGTGTTAACCATTCCTAGAGGAGTGGTTCTTGAAGATATAACCCTCTACTTTCTTTTCTTTTCTTTTTTTCAGCCTGGCTTTTTTTTTTTTTTTTTTTTTTTTTTTTCTGTCTTTTTGCCATTTCTAGGGCTGCTCCCATGGCATATGGAGGTTCCCAGGCTAGGGTTTGAATTGGAGCTGTAGCCACCGGCCTACGTCAGAGCCACAGCAACGTGGGATCCAAGCCGTGTTTGCAACCCACACCGCAGCTCACGGCAACGCTGGATCCTTCACCCACTGAGCAAGGCCAGGGATCGAACCCACCACCTCATGGTTTCTAGTTGGATTTGCTAACCACTGACTGAGCTACGACGGGAACTCCCTGGCTTTTAAAAAATTGTGAAGTATCGTTGATTTACAATGTCGTGTTTATTTCTGGTGGACAATAAAGTGATTTAGTTATACACATACACATATTATTTTTCATATTAGAGGTCATTAATGTGACCTATCATAGTATAGGTTATTTTTCATGCTAGGTTATTATAAGATACTGAATATAGGGCCCTGTGCTACGCAGGAGGACCTCGTTGTTTATCTGTTTCATATATCGTAGTTTGCATCTGCTAATCTCAAACTCCCAATTTATCCCTCCCCACCCCCTTTCCCCTCTGGTAATCATAAGTTTGTTTTCTATGTCTGTGAGTCTATTTCTGTCTTGTAAGTAAGTTCCTTTGTATCATGTATTAGATTCCACATTTAAGTGATATGTGATATTTATTTGTCTTTTTCGACTTTCTCCACTTGATATGATAATGCAGCAACATGAATGGCATGATTTTATTCTTTTTTATGGCTGAGTAATATTCCATTACATATATATATACACACACACACACACACACACACACACACACACATGTATGCATATATGATCTTTATTCGTTCATCTGTTGATGTTTAGGTTGCTTACAAGTCTTGGCTATCATAAATAGTGCTACTATGAACATGGGGGTGCATGTATCTTTTGAAATTATGGTTTTCTCCATAATTTCACCAGGTGGCTGCCCAGGGGTGGAATTGCTAGATCACATGATAACTCTATTTTTGTTTTGTTTTTTTTTTTTAGGACCCGAATGCTGTTTTCCATAATGGCTGCACCAACTTGTACTCCCACCAACAGAGTGAGAATCCTTCACTCTCAAATGTCTCCAGGTAAAGCTTGGTCAAACCTAGAATGCAGGTTCCCCAGGAGTAATTATGGGAGTTATAGGTGCATAGCAAAGTCAGGGCAGAAATTCTCAGTTGACATTAGTTAGAAAGTCTCTATTTAGCAGCAATGATGGGAGGAGGGGTGCATGCTCAAGTACGCTCCCATGAACCAGTTTCCTCTTGTAGTGCGTAAATCTAAGAATTCAGAAATGGACGCTCTACATTAATGGTGATTCTCTCAGCCAGCCCATTTCTTGCATACTTTTTTCTTTGCTGTCAAGAAGATTTTTTTTTTTTTTTTGGTCTTTTCAGGGCCCCACCTGTGGCATATGGAGGTTCCCAGGCTTGGGGTCCACTCGGAGCTATAGCCGCCAGCCTACACCACAGCCACAGCCACAGCCACACCAGATCCGAGCCACATCTGCAACCTACACCACAGCTTACGGCAGCACCGGATCCTTCACCCTCTGAGCGAGGCCGGGGATCGAACCTGCATCCTCATGGATACTAGTTAGATTAATTTCCATGACAGGAACTCCTCAAAGAAGAATTTCAACAGGGAATTCATTTACTAAAGTATAGCCCCCTGCAGATAAACCGGACAGTTTATCAGTTTACAGTCTGCTTGTAAAACCTTGTCCACCTTTTGCATTAGGAGAGAGGCCGCTTGACTGCTGGGAGGTAACAGCTGGGCAGCTACGTGTCTGGTAGGTGGTTAGGATTGTGGCACTCTGGTCGGTGCCTGAGGGAGTCTGGGGGAGTTGGGGAAAGGCTCATCCTTCTGCATTAAGCCAATTCCACACGGCCAGTCTCATCTTTGGGGGAGTTAGTCTGTAGGCTTTTTGGACCTGGCTACCTGCGTCAAGAGAAAGCTCAGTTTGAAGCCAAAGAGAAGGAATGTTAGCTTGCCTGAGGCAGAAGAACTAAAAAGTAAGAAATAGCCTCAGGATCCTGGCCTTTGGCAGAGAGGATATCTGGGAGGCATCATAACCACGGAACAAAAGCGTAGGCAAGGTCATCACTTAGAAATGGACGGGCAGATCCCACAAGTGGTTGAAAAATGGCTTAATTACCATCACGAAGTTGCGCAACTGACACAGAGACCTCCATCCTCTTAGATATTAGTTAGCCTATCAGGTGAGGGCCCAGGTTTGCTTCAAACACGTTGTCCCTGCCTCTTCAAGGAGCAAAGCAAAGGCATGTGGGCAGGGCTAGCCCTTCCCCAAGGCAAACACAGGGGCCTCACCCTCGACCCCTACCCCCAGAGGATGAAGCTGTTGCTTTTTTTTTTTTTTTTGTCTTTTTGCCATTTCTAGAGCTGCTCCCACTGCATATGGAGGTTCCCAGGCTAGGGGTCTAATTGGAGCTGTAGCCGCCGGCCTACGCCACAGCCACAGTCACGCAGGATCGGAGCCACGTCTGTGACCTACACCACAGTTCACGGCAACGCTGGATCCTTAACCCATGGAGCGAGGCCAGGGATCGAACCTGCGACCTCATGGTTCCTAGTCGGGATTCGTTAACCACTGAGCCACGACGGGAATGTCTGAAGCTGTTGCTCTGGACGGACCCCAGTCCTGCAGTTTGCCTAAACTTGACAAGGATGCGCCTGGATTTTGGTTTTTCTGAGGGAGGCCTGTTGGAGGCTGGTAGAGAATATTTTAGCTGCAGAAGCTACTGAACCTCGTGGGGTATTTACTTAGAACAAAGCGATTATGCATGGTGCAAACAAAACAAAACAAAAGACGTGGGCCGTGTCAGGATATGGCAGCAGTGCTTCCCAAAGCCAGGGGGGGTGTGACATCCCTGAGCCAATGTCCACGGGTTCCTCCCCCTGGACCTCTGCCATGTCCTGACTCTGCGCTGACCATCCCCGCATATCGTGTTCATTCCTACCAGCTCCAAGAAGCTGGGTATCCAACTATAGGAGGAGTTGCTGTGGCGCTTTATAAGGCTTATAGATCAACTGCAGAAAAGCAAATTACCTGGAGGGAGGAAGTGATAAGAAAATAATAAGGTTATACTTGTAACAGGGCATTTTTTACTCGCTGATGCGAGTAAAAATAACACTCCATCTCTCCGTAACCATCCCCTTCTGCTGCCACTCCCCATCTACAGCCTTTCACATTCATAGATGTTTGTTTTTATTTTATTTTTTTGTCTTTTGTGTTTTTAGGGCTGCACCCAGGGCATATGGAGTTTCCCAGGCGAGGGGTCTTATCAGAGCTGTAGCCACTGGCCTACACCCCAGGCACAGCAATGCCAGTTCCGAGCCGCGTCTGCGACCTACACCACAGCTCACGGCAATGCCGGATCCTGAACCCACTGAGCACGGCCAGGGATCGAACCTGCAACCTCATGGATCCTAGTTGGATTTGTTAACCACTGAACCACAACGGGAACTCGTATAAATGTTTGTTTTTAAATTGAAGGAGGTGAAAGGAATTTAGTAGAGGAAAGAAGCCAGAGAGAGAAAGAGGACGATGGAAATAAAAGGCCCTGGTTCCAAAATGTAGGGGTTTGGGAGATACTAGAGCTTCGGACTCTCATTTTTCAAGACTGACATTTTGCAAAACTATAGATGCAGCATATTATCTCTGAGCCTTTGGGTCAAAGGGTATTGCCCAGAATTGGAAAAGATGTCCTTCTCCATATTTTTGGAAAGAACCCTGAGAATCCGGGAGCCCTGAGTTTTGGAGACTTTATTTATTTACTTTTTTGGCTGCACCTCAGCATGTGGAAGTTCCCGGGCCAGGGATCGAACCCTCACCACAGCAGCAATCCCAGCCGCAGCAGTGACCTCATCCCACTGCACCACAAGGGAAATCCAGGGAGATTTTAGGACAGCGTGCTTGGCACAGACATGTTATTTTTATTTATTTATTTTGTTTTAGGGCTGCACCTGCAGCATATGAAGGTTCCCAGGCTAGGGGTCTAATCGGAGCTGTTGCTGCCAGCCTATGCCACAGCCACAGCAATGCTGGATTCGAGCCATGTCTGTGACCTACACCACAGCTTACAGCAACGCTGGATCCTGGAACCCACTGAGCAAGGCCAGGGATTGAACCCATAACCTCATGGCTCCTAGTTGGATTCGTTTTCGCTGTGTCACAATGGGAATTCCTTGGCATGGACATTTTAATGGATGGCTTCTCTGTAGAGACAACAGGAGGAAACTGAAAAGGGAGAGAGAGGACAGCAGGTCTGCATGGTGGCTGCAGGTGACAGCCTGGTGCATGGGGACATGCAGGGCTTCCCACTGGGGACTCCCAGAGAGAAATGGCCGGGGAATGAAGTGCCCTGTGCGGTGGGGGTCTTGAGCCAACGGAAACTCGTGATTCATGCTCATTGCCAAAACACTGATACACTGGAGAGACCAGGGCAGAACATGTTAATTAGATGACACACCAAGGACCCAATGGGAGAGGCTGGGGAAATTCTCAGTGGTTCACCTGTGATGCACTGGCTCCAGCCAGACCCTAGCTGACTCAGGTGCATCTATAAAAGGATCTGAGGCTCAAGGTCAGGTAACAAGGCTGAAACCTCTTCCCACAGAGCCAGGCTGAGATGCCTTAAAAGGAGTTTGGGGTTGGGCTTGCGTGGAGGCCCAGTCACCTGAATCATGTTTGTTGGATCCGAGGATGCCCAGCCAGAGTGCCACCCTCTCTCTCAGGGGAAGAATTACGCAGGCCACATGTTTACAGAATGTGTCGTGGATACTCCTAGGTGGTCTTTTCTGGCCGTATCGAGATCACTTTTCTGTCCATGGAGATGGTTCTCAGTCATGTCCCTGCCAAGTGAACCTGACCCCCTCGTAGCAAGAGCTGATAGGTCCAGGGGTGGATCGTCTTTCTCCTCTAAATCTGGAATTTTGCATGGACAGAGGCTCAAGGTCAACCATCTCAATGGCAGTGCTTGAAAGTGGCACTTCTCACTTTTGCCCACCAGCCAATGGGTGTCTTTTTTTTTTTTTTTTTTTTTTTTCTTTTTAGGGCCACACCCATGGCATATGGACGTTCCCAGGCTAGGAGTCAAATCTGAGCTACAGCTGCGTGCCCATGCCACAGCCACAGCAACTTAGGATCTGAGCTGCGTTTGCCACCTACACCACAGCTCACAGCAATGCTGATCCTTAACCCACTGAGTGGGGCCAGGGATCGAACCTGCATCCTCATAGATACTAGTCAGATTTATTTCCACTGCACCACAGTGGGAACTCCCAATGGGTGTCTTATAAAAAGGCAGATTCTGGTTCAGTAGGTCTGGGGTAAGGCCTGAGAGCCTATGTTTCTAAGAAATGCCCAGGTGGTGCCTCTGCTACGGGTTTTTGAATTATATTTTAAGGAGAAAGACCTATAGCATATTTTTTCGCTAATAGAAAATTTTTGATCATAAGCCCCAATAGGTGTACACTAATTTATTTCCAAATAATACAAGTATAGGGAGTTCCTGTTGTGGCTCAGCAGGTTAAGAACCCAGCTAGTGTCTGTGAGGATGCAGGTGTGATCCCAGGCCTCGATCAGTGGGTTAAAAATCTGCTGTTGCCCCACGCTGTGGTGTAGGTCACAGATGCGGGTCAGATCTGATGTTGCTGATGCTGCGTAGGCCAGCAGCTGCAGCTCCCATTCTACTCCTAGCCTGGGAGCTGCCATATGCTGCAAGTGTGGCCCTAGAAAGAGAAAAAGATAAATTATACACATATACTACTAGTATTTATATTACAAAGCATACCAAAAGAGGAAACAAATTAAAGTGAGAAAAAGCTAAATGGAAATAGAAATTGGAATATTTTCTTTCTATAGCGCAATGGATAGTCTCGTCACTGCAAACACTCCAGGGGCCACTGCTGCGGAGGGAAGGGGCCCAAAGCCATTGCTGGGAGCACCCTCCCTCACGTTCTCAGCTCTGTCTTTGCTGAGGATTGGATGTTTGGAGCCTCCACCAGTGCTGATCTCCTAGCAGCTTTTCCATGATTTCCCTGGTGTGTCCTGTTACTTGCAGCCAAAGGAAGTGCAATGGATGGCATATCGGCGTCCCCCAAGTTCATATATTGAAACCCTTATCCCAGTGTGAAGGTATTTGGAGGTCAAGGTCAGGTCTAAGAGGCAAAGCGAGGCTGTACTTGGACAAGATGGGCTAAGGACCATGAACTTGGTTGGGGCCAGCAGTCTAGTGCTACAGCCCCGGACAAGGCAAGGATGTCAGAGGCCTCTTTTCATGCTTCATGCGGCTCATAGGAATGGTCAGCCACTAACAGAGGGACCTGCCTCTGTTCTACAGGAAGCCCATCTGAGGGAATCCCTCTCCTTAGCCCTCATAGTCCTGGAGGGGATGTGGGAAGCTCCACCTTCCCTCCCAAGCTTCTGAGATGATGCCTAGTAGGAAGGCCAATCAATTGGCTACTAATTCCACAGGAGGTACATCGGTATAAAAGGAATTTTGAAATCTGAAAGGCGAATAAGATAAGGAGAGAGGTTGAAATCATTTGGTAATGAGAGAAATGCCCATTAAATAATACTAAGATATCCTTTCGCACTTAGACGGGTGACATTAGAAAGCGAGATGTACCAGGCTCTGGTGCAGAGCGAGCTTCCAGGAACCTTCTGTCCTGCTGAAGAAAAAGCAGGCTGTGCCGCGGTGGGAGGGGGTTGGGAGATGGGGGGGTTGGGAGATGGGGTGGTGGGGTAGGGGTTGCTGCATGGCACCCTGGCAGGGCTAAGGCAGACTAGTCATCTGTAAGTGCCTTCTAAATAAGCAAACCTGGAAAAAAAAAAAAAAGAAAGAGTTCCCTTCGTGGCTCAGCAGAAATGAATGTAACTAGTATCCTTAAGGATGCAGGTTTGATCCCTGGCCTCACTCGGTGGGTTAAGGAGCCGGCGTTGCCATGAGCTGTGGTGTTGGTCGCAGACGCGGCTTGGATCCCGTGTGGCTGTGGCTGTGGTGTAGGCCAAAGGCTACAGCTCCAATTCGACCCCTAACTTGGGAGCCTCCATATGCTGAGGGTGTGGAATTAAAAAGCCAAAATAAAATGAAATAAACCAGCAAACCTGCTCCCGAAGAAGGAGACGTGGGGGAGAATGTTCCCAGTAGCACTCACTGTGGGTGTCTTGGGGTCCGTCATTGGGAGGGTGACAGGCAGAGCCTGGAGGACTTGGCAGAAGTCACACTAGTAGCACTGAGGGTAACAGGGATGCATCCATGGGGGGGGGCAATGCTAAAAGGGAAGGGGTGGGGCTAAATGGAAGGAGGTGGGGCTAAAAGGGAAGGGCAGGGCTAAAAGGGAAGGGTGGGGCTAAAAGGGAAGGGGTGGGGCTAAAAGGGCTCAGTGAGGGGCCTCACACAGATCAGTGGTCATATCACGGGTTGGAAAGAAAAAAAGAAAGGAATTTTTGGCCAGTTAGCCAAGGCCTCTTTGTGATGTTGCTTCCACAGGAAAATGCTGGGGACTCAACAACTTGCCTGCTGGGTTCAAGGTGAACCGAGGGTGGGCAACAGCAGATCCTTAACCCACTGAGTGAGGCCAGGGTTTGAACTCACATCCTCATGATACTAGTTGGGATTGTTACTGCTGAGCCACACCTGGAACTCTGGAATCATCTTCATTTCTACAAAGAAATTTGCTCGTAACTGGTATACCCCTCCCTCCGCCTCTGGTTTAGCTTTTATTTTCAAAATTTTTACCAAACATAGGAACAAAAAAAAAATTATTTCCCTCTTAACTCTAAGAAAAACAGGACAACAAAAAATGACAGGCAAAGTATAATCTCAATATCAAAGATTGTAGGGAGTAGTGGAGACTGAAGCTAATAGGAAATTATTTTCTGTTCCATGTTCCATGTTCAGAGGGCAGGTAACACTTAGCTCTACACCACTGATGCAGAACCATAGGTCTAGTGGTGCCAGAAATTCTAACTTTTCAAGAGAAGCTTAAAGTGTGATTTTTCTGTGAATCACCTTGATGTTTTGGTTGTTCAAAAGAAATTTTTTTTCCAAATATAAAAGCATACGAGGGCCAACTTGGTCAGAGCTCAAGAAGACACATCTGTGAGCCAGAAGCAGCCTGAAGAACTGAGTTTACAAGTTTGGTTTTAGCTTCTTTACAGAAAGTCTATGAGAAAAATTGGGGAGAGCGTGTGTATCAGTCACGTTCTGCTGAGAAAACAGATGGCCCTTTCAAATGAGTACAACTCGAGGAGGATTTACTAAGAAAGAAACGAATTGCAAAAGTGGAAGTAGGATTCCAGGGAGCCTCAGGAAGAGGGTGGGACCTGGGACTGGCAATGGACTTGTTATCACCTACACCTGAAGGGAGGAGGGATGGGGAGAGTTATGGACAGCAAATCTCTCTGAGAGGTTCCCAGAGAAATCAATGTCCTGACCTTCTGGCCATCTGCTGCTACTGGTGCCTCCCCTTGGCCAAACCCAACTGGAAGCAAGAGGACCTGGAAGCTGGTGGGTATAATACATACAGCTCAGCATCTGGGGCAGAGATCAGGGTGAAAGGGGATGGAGAGGAGATCTAGGGGACAGGTGGAGACATCTGGCACAGGGAATGGAAGCATCAGATGCTGGAGGATTGCTGAGGTTTCTGTTGGGTCAGGTCCAAACTCTTAGGACCGCTGTTTACACAGTCAAGTCACTAGCCCTGCCCAGATTTTCACTAAGGAGTAAGAAAGCCTGGGAAGGAGTGCTGCAAGGGAACATGACTGGGTGGGCAGTTCAGACCCAGAGAGAGGATCCATCCTCTGCTAAAGGGATAGTCCTGGAAGTGCAGAAGGCTTGTTGGCAGCTCCACAAAGACAAGGATCTTGATGGATCCCAACTCAAACAGAGCCTGGCCTAATAAATAACTGCTGAATGAATGAGATATTTGGGCAAAGCATGGCAGTCTGAGGACATTCTCAATGTAGAACCATCCTGCTGCATTTCTCAGCACCTAGACCTCCTAGGACGGTTGCAGTTGTCCTCATCATTTTAGGAACTCCTCTTGGAGGAACCCCAAGGCCAGAAGGGTCTAAATAGGGAAGCCACAACCCAGTATTACTCTAGGATTTCCTAGATCAGAGAACAGAACCTAAAGCCTCTTCCCCAGCTGCTTCCTTCTCACCAGCTGGAAATAGCTCTGGGAACAAGTGGCTGGTGTCTCTGCATATTTCTCACTTGGCACATCAGCCAGCAGTTGGATTAGAGGATTAGGCACTAAATGAATGGCTAATGGCTTCGGGGAGCTGCTGTCCTCTGTGAAGTGGGTGCAGGAACACGCTGACCCACACAGGTTCCTGAGGCAGGTCCCAGGCTCGGGTCCTGAGGATGCACCGAGAAGGCAGACGAGGTAGATCTAGTCCTCTTCTTACCTAAGGCCCATCTTGTTTGATGTCTTAACCCTGTGGATCACTAAATACAAACAAAGGACTCATTCCGTCAACTAATATCTGTTTCACATTTACCTTGGACCAGGCTGATACCAGCCTCCAAAGACAGAGTCATGAATAAATCCCTGGCCTTACCTGAGCTTATGGCTGAGAGTATATCTCACAACCACATGGAATTTGTAATAATGCAGATTGTGAGGCCACCTACATAGATATTCTGAAGTAGTAAGTCTGGAGTGGGGACCAGGAATCTGCATTTCAAAACCCAATCTTCCTGGGTAACTCTAAGGCAGCCATATCTTGAGAACCAACTGGTCTACCTGGAATCTTCGGCTTTGAGAGAAAGCGTTTCTGGGTCAATTAGCACCTTCCCAAACCGAAATTCTGCCTCCTGATAAGGACATTAGGGTCACAAGTAGTAGAAAAGGAAAAAAAAAAAAATCTCACACTGCCAAAGTTATTCTTGAATTGCTCAGGCAGGTACCATGTTGGAGATTGTTATATCGTCTTTCAAAAAGATGAGCCCAGGAGTTCTTGTTGTGGCTCAGAGGTTAGCCAACATGGCTAGCATCCATGAGGATGAGGGTTCGATCCCTGGCCTCACTCAGTGAGTTAAGGATCTGGTGTTGCTGTGAGCTGTGGTGTAGATCACAGATGAGGCTTGGATCTGGCATTGCTGTGGCTGTGGTGTAGGCTGGCAGCTACATCTCAGATTAGACCCCTAGTCTGGGAACCTCCACATGCTATGGATGCAGCCCTAAAAAGACAAAAAGGCCAAAAAATAAAATAAAAAGACGAGCCTAGCCGGTTTTCCTCCACTCTGGGGGAAAAATCTTCATTTCTTCAATAGGCATCAAATGAATGGCTGGTTTGAAGGTCCTGTGTATTTATTTATTTTTATTTTTATTTTTTGTCTTTTGACCTTTTAGGGCTGTACCCATGGCACATGGAGGTTCCCATGCTAGAGGTCCAATTGGAGCTGTTGCTGCTGGTCTACACCAGAGCCACAGCAATGCAGATCCGAGCCACATCTGCAACCTACGCCACAACTCACAGCAACGCTGGATCCTTAATCCACTGAGTGAGGCCAGGGATTGAAGCCGCAACCTCATGGTTCCTAGTCGGATTCATTTCCGTTGTGCCACAATAGGAACTCCTGAAGGTCCTGCTGTTTAAGAAGCACCAATCTTTAAATACTGCACATGGCATATTTTCTTTATGAGAGGCACACAAGGAATAGCAGATTCAAGGCCCTTTTTCAGTCTCACTCTGGGGTGTGCACTTATTGAATGAAGTGGCAGGAAGAATAGCCTGTACTATTTAGGCTATTATTTCTTTTCCTTAATTTTCTTTTCAAATCCAAGTAGATTTGCAGAAATTAAATGTGCATGTGATATAAGTCCATAGCTCTAGAGTTCTAGACAGAGCATGAAAAGTCCCTGGCACCTGTATGCCCCCATTTTGAGAGCACTGAGAGGGCCTTCAAGCCATCACTCCCTTTGCGGCAATTCTTTGTGATCAGGTGCCAATATTGCACCATGTGACCCACAGGTTATTGCACCCAGATAATGCAGTGCACAGCCTTCAGCTGTGCTATTCACATGGACCACAGAGTGAATGACACCCTGGAGTTGTGCAGTACACAACCTGCACAACCTGATGTGTTGGCCATAATTGTACCCAAAGGCTGTCTGGCAACTGTACGATGCTGCTCCAGGCCTTTGATTGGGTGAGTAGGAAATACACTTATTTTGTGGGTTTCAAATAACGTGGTGGTGAAAACTAAGACAGACAAAACACCCAAGAGCATATGAGTATCCGTATTTCCAATTACACTGAGCATGCCTTCCTCACCCATACGAGTGCCAATTTGTATTATTCTGAGTTCCACTGAAATTGGCCCAAGCCCCTGGGGTGCTTCTTGCCTAGTTTTACTTGTTACTCTGGGATAATTGGTTTAAAACTGATTACTGGGTCACTAATTATGGGGCCTATTGACAATGGATTTCAGCTTAGGGAAGCAATTAAAAAGTTCACCCTAATTAATCAGGGGTAATTAACAGGTCTTAAATTTTGTCAAGAGATTAATTATCAAGAAATCCAGAACAAATCAATGTGCATTCCAGGGAGGAGAGAGAAGACTCAGTCATTGGAGCTGGTGGTTATTTGGGCCATTCATTCGTTCATTTAACTAATGTTTCCTGAGCACCTACATGGTGCCAAGCACGGAGGCCAGGGACCCTAGTGGCTTTGCTGGTATAGCTTCCTATTGGACAAGGAGTGGTCAGGCATGTGACCAGAGGGTTATATAGAGCCTCTCTGAAGGCATAATAATAGTACTACTTCTAGCTAATTGTTTTGAGTGCTTATTATATGCTACATGGCATAGTAAGACATAACATCTTTTATTTCATTAAGGTATTGACAGTGACCCTATGAAGTAAATGCTACAGGTTGTTTAGCAGGCCCAGATAGGTTAAGAAATGTGTCCAATATATCTGGAATCTAATATACAGCACAAATGAACCTTTCCACGCAAAAGAAACGCATGGACTTGGAAAACAGACTTGTGGTTGCCAAGGGGGAGGGGGAGGGAGTGGGAGTGGGATGGACTGGGAGTCTGGGGTTCACGGATGCAAACTATTGCCTTTGGAATGGATGAGCAATGAGATTCTTGCTGGGTAGCCCTGGGAACTATATCTAGTCACTTGTGACGGAGCCTGATGGAGGATAATGTGGGAAAAAGAATGCATGTATATATGCGTGTGACTGGGTCGCTTTGCTGTATAGTAGAAAATTGACAGAACACGGTAAACCAACCATAATGGAAAAAATAAAAATCATTATATAGTAAAAAAAAAAAAAAAAAAAAAAAAAAAAAGTGAAGTGAAGACATTTATAAAGATGAAAAAAAAGAAAGAAAGACACTTGCCCAAGAATACCCAGTGCTATGCCTTGTTGTACCTCTCCCTGTGTCTGTGCTCCAAGAAAAGAAGAATAAGGTTAATTGAACTCTTCCCCTAAAGAATAGCTACTAGGAAGGCAGCACAATGAAGTCAAGTGCAAGGGCTCTGGAGCCAGACTAACTGGGTCAAATCCTGATACCACCCACTAACTGTATCATTTCAGGGAAGTTCATCCCAACTCGCTGAGACTCCACTTTCTTCTTCTGTAAAATGGACGTGGAATAGTACCAACCTCAGTGCACTATTTTAAGATGTTGCATGTAAAATATTTTAAATGGTTCCTGGTACAGGGCAAGGTCTCAGTCAGTGTTAGCTGTTGATATTATTATTTATTACTGCTTTCGTACAGAACCGGAAGTTTATTGCCTTCCAGCTTTTGTTTTACCAACTTGCATTAGTCTGCCATGGGGTTTTAGGAGTGAATTTCTGTTTAGTTTGGGAGTGCAATCAATTGAATTGTGTCCTGTTGACTGCCCCTGCCCCCTATGTTGACACGCTAACCCCCAGTGTGATAATATTGGGAGGTAACTAGATTTTGACAAGGTCATGCGGGTGGGGGCCTTTGGATGGGATTAGTGCCCTTATAAAAAGGGAAGGAAGAAGAGAGCCTTGCATTCTCTCTCTCTCTCTCCCTCCCCCCTCCCCAGCCCCTTGCTTTCTGCCCTCTGAGAAGATAGTGGCTGTTTACAAGCCAGAAAGAGGGTTCTCCCCAGAACCTGACCCTGCTGGCATCCTGAGCGCAGATTTCCAGCCTCCAGAACTGGGAGAAATAAACTCTGTTGATGAAGCCACCCAGCCTGTGGCATTTTGTCATGGCATTTTGTCTGAGCTGACTCGTACAGACTGTTTGCTAATTTTCTAGAATTGATTGCTTGGGGCCACTTGGACATTATGTGCTGGGAAGTAAGGAGCAGTGCTATCTCTTTGATACAAAAAGGCTCTTTTGGGAGTTCCCTTCGTGGCGCAGGGGTTAACGAATCCAACTAGGAACTATGAGGTTGCAGGTTCGATCCCTGGCCTTGCTCAGTGGGTTGAGGATCTGGTGTTGCCTCGACCTGTGGTGTAGGTTGCAGATGTGGCTTGGATCCCACGTTGCTGTGGCTCTGGCGTAGGCCGGCAGCTACAGCTCCGATTAGACCCCCGGCCTGGAAACCTTCATATGCCATGGGAAGCGGCTCTAGAAAAGGCAAAAAGACAAAAAACAAAACAAAACAAACAAACAAAAAACAAAAAGGCTCTTTTGCCTGCAAGGCAGCTTTGATAACAGGGAGGATGGCAGGTCCAGAGAGTGATGGGGCTGGGGGGGGGTGTCCCATAATGTTATACAATTACTTTTTTTATGGGGCAGAAACTTAGGGATGGAGGCATTAGCCTTTGCCCAGTGTAACGATGATGTCCAGGAAACTACAGGGGGAGAAATATGTTTGCCAGGATGGTAGGATGAGCAAACGTGGGCTGCAAATAGAGCCCAGATGTCACCCGATGCTTGCCTCAGCCACCAGCCTGAGACTCCAAAAATAGAAATGCTTTTCCTTTTTTTGCCAAGGCAGCCCAATAAAGTGTGGAGTTGGGGAATGTGGCCGAGGCCCTGGTTCAATCCTGTCCTTGGCACGAACTAGCTGGCCAACTTTGGATAGATGACTTAATCTCCAGGATTTAGCTTCCTGCTCTCTCTGGATTTTTGGCTGCACCCACAGCATGTGGAAGTTCCAGGGCCAGGTATCGAACTCGCACTGCAGTTGAGACCTGCACCACACCTGTGGCAATGCTGGGTCTTTAACAGGCCACCAGCTTCCTCCTCTCTTTAATGGGCAAAACAATAGATTGTGGAGAGGAGTCACTGGCTTCGAGTGTGTAAAGTGAATAACTCAGTGCTGGGCACATGGTGAGGGGCCCTAAATGGTTCCTTGTGACATAACGGCTCCAAGCACCCCTTGACAAGTTGGGGAGAAAGTTCGGTCTGTTCCTGGACTTGCTTTCCCAAAATATTCCCAGAGATTCTTCAGGCCTCTTCCTGCTGTTCCCTGCTTTATGCATCAGGTCTGCAAAATATTTCTGAATAGAGGAAGTCAATAAACATGACCGGACCTGAAATGCTACTGTCTCTAAACCTTTGTTTTGATGCTGTAGAGGATCAAGTACCCACTTCTCAGTCTCTGTGATGGAGATGGGTCTACCAGAAGGAGAGTCCAAGTTGCCTTTGGGGGCTGGAGCGTTGTGTCAAGACAGCATGTGAAATGGGACAAGGCTTGAGAGTTCTGGAAGCAAGCTAACTGTGGCAGGATGGTCAATTTGGCTTGGTTAGCTAGAGTGGTTTTTTTTTTTTCCTCCGTGTGGGCTCCTTTTTGTTCTCTCCTAAGATGGATGGATGGGTGGATCAATCTATCTGTCTGTCTGTCTGTCTATCTGTCTATCTGTCTGTCTGTCTGTCTGTCTATCTATCTATCTATCTATCTATCTATCTATCTATCTATCTATCTATCTATCTATCGCTGCACCTGCGGCATGTGGAAGTTCCCAGGCCAGGAATCGAACCCATCCAAGCCACAGCAGTGACACACCAGATCCGTAGCCACTGGATCTGGTGTTGCTGCGGCTGTAGTGTAGACTGGAAGCTGTAGCTCTGATTCGTCCCCTAGCCTGGCAACCTCTATATGCTGCAGTGCGGCCCTGAAAAGACAAAAATAAATATATAAATAAATAAATAAACAAACAAATAAATAAATAAATTAAAAGTCTGCCTAAGCAGGAAGCCCACACAGAGGAGAACTGAGAGATGGAGCGAGATTAAGCTCTGATGATATCAACGGGTCCCTAGACTTGGCTGAGTCTGGCCCACCTACTCCCAGATGACCGGCCTGTGGGATTAGCATTTTCCTCAAAAAAAAACTTGTCATTTTGATTTGGGATTCTGCCCCATGTAATCCGAGAATCCTGATTAACGTGGTGCTCAGGGACTACTTACTGCATGGATAAAAACATCAGAAACTTTGCTGGTAGGAATCTTAGGAAATCTGAATTCCACTCCTTTGTTTTTTTTCAAAAGTGACACCCAGTGTGACATCCATTGGTTCTTCATATTTACCTTTGCAGCTCTAAGAAGGAATTTTAGGTCTGTTCAGAGTCATGAAGCCTAGCAATTTAGACATGCCCTCTAAGTATGTTTAGACATTGATTTTAGTATGTTTCAGACGTAATACCCATTCATTCTAGAGAAGGCAGGAAAGCACAAAGAAGAAAATAAAAGCTATGTAACTCCTTATAAATAACTAGCTTAGCATACCAGTTTCTTCTTTGTATCCATCCGTATGTTTGAAATAAAATTGGGGTTGTTACTCAAATATTCTTATAATCTATGTTTATCTTCCTTACAAATATATTTTGATTATGTCTCCAGGCCGATAATGACTCTCCTAGAGCAACACATTTGACCACAATTTGGAAAGAATTTAAAGTTACAGAAAAGTACAAAGAACAACAGAATAGACACCTACACTCCCGCCATGTACAATTAACAGCTGTTAATATTTTGTTATATTTGCGCTGTCATTTTTTTAAAAAGCAAAAACATTATGCATGTAGCCAAGTTCTCCCAATGATGGGTCCTTATTTCTTTTTCACCATTGTAAAAAACATTAGGAATAATATGGTTACTGAACTATAACTTTGTATACATCCATCATTCTCTCAGGGTAAAGTCTTAGACATCGTCCTCCATCCTAACCAATCCTAGATTAGTATAATTCCCATTATTTTGAACGATTCTATTAGGGAAAGGTGACATTTTGTTATTGTCTTAATGTATATGTCTTTGATTCTTATCGAGGTGAAATACGCTTTTTAGATGCACTACTCAATTTTTTTTTTTTTTTGTCTTTTTGTCTTTTTAGGGCTGCACCTGCGGCACATGGAGGTTCCCAGGCTAGGGGTCGAATCAGAACTGTAGTTGCTGGCCTACGCCACAGCCACAGCAGCCAGATCCAAGCCACATCTGCGACCTATACCACAGTTCAGGGCAACGCCGGATCCTGAACCCACTGAGCGAGGCCAGGGATCGAACCCGCAACCTCATGGTTCCTAGTCGGATTCGTTTCCTCTGTGCCTTGCCGGGAACTCCACACTGCTCAATTTGTAACTTTTCTTTTGTGAATTACATTTTCAGGTCCTGTGTCCTTTACTTTTTGGGGGCTATTGATCTTTTTGAGTTAAGACACTGGTTTTGATATTAAGGATATTTTCACATATAGCAAATATGTTCTGCTGTGCACCATTTACCCTTCAATTTACTTCTGATGGTTTTTAACATAGGTAGGTTTTTACCTTTGGGGAAAGTAATAAAATTCATTTGCCTTTCCTTTATTTTTTCTGTCTTTATGTCATGCTTAGAAAATCCTGCCTTATCCCCAATTCTAAAATTATTTACCTCAAATATTTTCAAGAGTCTTTATGGTTTTATTTTTACATAAAACTTTTAAGGCCATCAGGAATTAATTTTGATGTATGGTGTGAGGTAGGGATATTATGGATTTTTTTCTAAATGATTACCCTGTCTTAACATCATCTATAGAATAATCCCTCTGGTTAAAAAAAAAAATGCCAGTTTTACCACATACTACATTGCCTTTAATATAGTTATATCAATTTCTGGAAATTAATCTATATGTCTTATAATTTATATGTCTAAGCTCCATTACTGCTCCATTAGTATTTTTATTATATGTTTATACTGCCTATTTCAACAAGTGTCCTCTCTTAAAAATGTTGGTTATTCTTATGTTTTTGTTTCTCTAAATGAATAATTCCTAACCAGGGGTGAACATAAGAACAAATTGTGTGTTTTTTTTTTTTTTTTTGAATTATAAACCTGCCCAGGGCTCCTATTCCAAGAAATTCTGATTTAGGGGGCCTGGTGTGGGGCTTGAGCATTTTTCAGAAATAAATAAATCAATCACACATACACGTGTAATATATGCATTGTATATAGAGGGCTCCCTAGCTGCTGGTGAGCAAACCCTTCCACATACACTCAGATTAAGAACCACTGCTCCAGAAGTTCCCGGTGTGACTCAGCAGGTTAAGAACCTGACATAGTGTCCATGAGGATATGGGTTTGATACCTGACCTCACTCAGTGAGTTAAGGATCGGGCATTGCTGCAAGCTGTGATGTAGATTGCAGATGCGGCTCAGATCTGGTGGTGTGGTGGCTGTGACAAAAGCCAGCAGTTCCAGCTTCAATTTGACCCCTAGCCCAGGAACTTGCATAGGCAGCAGGTGCAGCCCTAAAAAAATTTAAAAAAAGAAAAGAAAAAAGAACCACTGCTCCAGCTCTAAAAGATTAAAAACACTTTTTAAGATATATTAAAATATTTTTACATAGAAAGCAAACTTACAGCTACCAAAGGGGAAAGGGGAGGAGAGGGATAAATTAAGCGTTTTGGATTAAAATATGCATACTACTGTATATAAAATAGATAACCAATAAGGACATACAGGGGACTGTATTCGATATCTTGTTACCTATAATGGAAAAGATTCTGAAAAAGAATCTATCTATCTACCTATCTATACAACCGAATCACTTTGCTATGTACCTGAAGCTAATGCAACATTATAAATCAACTATATTTCAATAAAATTTTGTTAAAATATATACTTTTTTTTTTTTTTTTTTTTTTTTACAAAATAACTCAAAATTTTGTAACACCATGTCAGAATTCCCCTCTTCATGGAATCTATTTCCAAGTTCAAGATGCCCTCTTGGAACCAGCTGGGGTGCTCTTATATAATTGATCTGGGGGATTTAGCTCAGGCTTGGGGATGTTTTGTTTTGTTTTTTTTCATCTTTTTGTCTTTTTAGGGCAACACCCATGGCATATGGAGGTTCCCAGGCTAGGGATCCAAATAGAGCTGTAGCCACCGGCTTACACCAGAGCCACAGCAACGTGGGATCCGAGCCGTGTCTGCAACCTTCACCACAGCTCACGGCAACGCCGGGTCCTTAACCTACAGAGTAAGGCCAGGGATCCAACCCAAGTCCTTATGGATGCTACTCGAGTTCGTGAACCACTGAGCCATGACGGGAACTCCTGGTTTGGGGATTTTTTTAAAAGCTGCTTCAGGTCACTTTAATGTTGGAGTCAGCAACCACTGGTTTACGAACTCCTTCTTAGCCTTACCTCCCTCTACAGCTCACATTGAATTCTGTGACTTAGTGGAGATTTCCATTTTGGCTATGTATCAGAATCACCTGTGGAACTTAACCTACAGACTGAGCTGTGTAGCTATGTTAAATATTGATCACCAGTATTCAAAAAAAAAATCCTAATTTGATTTTATACAATGATTCTAATATACAATTGGGGTAAAATACCAGTGGCATATGGAAGTTCCTAGGCAAGGGGTCAAATCCAGGCAACAGCTGCCGGCCTACACCACAGCCACAGCAATGAGAGATCTGAGCCATGTCAGAGAGCTACACCACAGCTCACAGCAATGCTGATCCTTAACCCACTGAGTGGGGCCAGGGATCGAACCTGCATCATCATGGATACTAGTCAGATTTGTTTCCACTGTGCTAAAATGGGAACGCCCCCTCAAAGTTGTCTTGAGTTGAGCCAAGATGGCCAAGCTGGTTTACCCTTTTTTTTAATAATTTTTATTTTTTCCATTATAGTTGGTTTACAGTGCTCTGTCAATTTTCTACGGTACAGCAAAGTGACCCAGTCACACATACCTAAACATTCTTTTTCTCACATTATCATCCATCATGTTCCATCATAAGTGACTAGATATAGTTCCCAGTGTCATACAGCAGGATCTCATTGCTTATCCACTCCGAATGCAACAGTTTGCCTGTATTAACCCCAGACTCCCAGTCCATCCCCCTCCCTCCCCCTCCCCCTTGGCAACCATAAGTTCCCTCCTCCAAGTCCATCAGTTTCTTTTCTGTGGAAAGGTTCATTTGTGCCCTATATCAGATTCCAGATATGTGATATCATGTGGTATTTGTCTTTCTCTTGCTGACTTACTTCATTTAGTATGAGAGTCTCTAGTTCCATCCATGTTGCTGCAAATGGCATTCATTTGTTTTTTTATGGCTGAGTAGTATTCCATTGTGTACATATATGTCTTTTTTTAACTACTCAATGAATTTATTACATTTATAGTTGTACAATGATCATCACAATCCAGTTGTATAGTATTTCCATCCCACAACCCCCAGCACATCCCCCAGCCCCCAAACTGTCTCCTTTGAAAACCATAAGTTTTTCAAAGTCTGTGAGTCAGTATCTGTTCTGCAAAGTTCATTCTGTCCTTTTTTCAGATTCCACATGTCAGTGATAGCATTTGATGTTGGTGTCTCATTGTTTGACTGACTTCACTTAGCATGATAATTTCTAGGTCCATCCATGTTGCTAAAAATGCCTTTATTTTGTTCATTTTAATGCCTGAGTAATATTCCATTGTATGTATGTACCGCATCTTCTTGATCCACTCCTCTGTCAATGGACATTTAGGTTGTTTCCATGTCTTCAATCCTATTTATACTTAATGGTTGTCAGCAGCCCTCTGACAGGTGTAACATGGGTGAGGAAACTCTCTGAAGGTAGGATAATCCCTGAACAGCCTGATAGCTGAAGATTGGCTGTTGACAGCACACCCAGCATCTGGGGTATCAAGCACTTCCATGAAAGCACAGTGTTTACCATACATGGCTACACCTGTCTTTGCAACTGAGCTGTGACCTATCTCTCTGGTCTAATTTTTCATCTCCTCTTTTACTGTCTACTTTTCAGACACTTTGTTTTTTCCTGCAGTCCCTCAAATTCTCCATGGTCCCTTTTGCCCCAGGACCTTTGCATGTGCTTTCTCTTCTGCCTGGACTATTTTCTTTGCATCCCTGACTTGTTCTCCTCCCACCCCTTGTTCAGACATTCCTTCTTCAGGCCTCTGCTCCAGTGTTGCTTCCTCTGGGGAGCTTTTCTGACCCTCCACCTGGGTTAAGATGGCTGGAACATACTTTCAAAGTTTAGGCACCCACCTGACTCAGAGCCAGGAAGTGAAGGACTCACTTCCGCTTCTTTCCTTGGGGTTCCTTGTGGAAAGAGATGGGCCTGAATGCCATGGTGAGCTGGCTAGATGGGGTAACTCAGATGCTTTGTGTATGGTGTGCTGATTTCTCTTAAAATTTAGCCCAGATTTTTTGGAAAATTCTGTCCTGTTTCCTGTATACTATTTTGCAGCTAGAGTTTAAAAGGAGAAGCAGCAAGGGCCAGAATGAGGGTGAGGGGCCTCAAGTGGAAAGTGAAATTGAGGGGGATGACCTCGAGTGCTCTTGATCAGATATCCCTCTTACCCAGGAGATCCTCCTTCTGGGGTTCAGCTGTAGAGATTCAGAGTTTCATGCTGTTGAAGAATAACAATATAATAACATAATGAATAGTAATGCCACTGAGTGTTCACTGTGTAACATGATGCTGTGAATTTACTTGCCTTATCTCACTAATCCTCCTCAGTTCTTAAGAAGAGAACTATCATTTCTTTCTGGTGAAGCAGCAGAGGTGCTCAGAAGTTAAGTAATTTGCCCGGGATCACACTCCTAATGAGTGAAAGAGCTGGGCTTTGAAGCAGGGCTGCCTGATGACAGAACCACCAAGCCAGAGCACCTGTATCCAGCCTTTCTGATGTGAGCGCCTACCTGGACCTCCCCGAGAGGCCAGAGCCCTGGTCCTCAGCAGCTGGCTCAGACCAGCCTCTGCCCCTGGTTCTGGTATCCCCTCCCACCCCCCACCCACCTCCCCTACCCACCTCTGCCCACAGTCCACCGGGCTGCTCAAATCCCAGCATGCCTCAAGCTGCAGCCGGCCTGAGTTATGACTTAACTTGCCTGAAAATTCCCCTGTAAAAGGAAAGGGGCCAATCAAATATGAGTTATTCTTATTGTAAGCTGCCCAAAGCCAGGGACCTTGTATGATTTATCTCGGTATAAGCCCCAGCACTGGGAACAGGGCCTGGCACATAGCACACAATAAATGTTTATGGAATGACTGGAGGTTTCGGAGAGATGGGAGACTAAACACACACACACCCCCTGACACAAACTGTCCTCACACAAGTACACCCATACCCAGACACCACAGCCACACAGCCTCCTCGTACAAACCTCTACCCTTCTGCCTCAAAGGCTCTGCACCTGCGCGGACGCCCCCCCACCCCCCCGGACGCAAAGGCTTCCACGCATGCGCACACTCACACACATGCCGATTTTTATTTCTGTGGGTGTGAGTTTGCATCTGTGATCTTTGTCTCCCTTGACACGTTATGTGTATAACTCCATCACTCATTTTAATTACATTATTGAGGGCTCTATTTGGCCTTTGGCTATTTTTGAGACCAAATTAGAAATTTAAAAACAGCCATCTTTCTTCCCGGAGAAACTTGTAACAGCCATTGCCCTGAGGTGGGGAAGGGGGACCCAGGGAGGGGGATTGGGGACTTATTTTCTTGGGGAAGCCCTTTTATTCTGCTTTTTTTTTTTTTTTTTTTTTTTTTTTACCGTGCATGTATATTATCTTTCCAAAGCATAAAACTAAATTGAAATAAAGAAAATAGCCACCTTTCAACAACAGCCACTGACTTACATAAAAGCTTTTATAACTGGGTTAGTTAGAGATTAAAGTTGAGGCCTGCTCTGGCTGGGTTCACAGGCCCCCAGGGACATGTCACTGTCACCCTGAGGGATGGGCACCCGGCCCAGTGGCTGACAGCCCTCTGGGGCCTGGGCTCAGCTCATCTGGATGAGCCAGTTGGATGTCTCCTCTCAAGGCTGCTGCCCTTCTAGAAGCCCCTCCAGAGAGACCCCCATACTTCCATTTATCTCTTCTCTTTGCTGGGTCAGTGACAGATCTGCACGGATTAGGGGAGGTAAGCTCTGAAATCTACTCAGTAAGATGAAAATCTGTCCCTTCATTCTCAGGCTCAAGTGGAAATGATTAAATCTGAGGAGTCGGGCTCAGGGGGCAGGGGTCTGGCTGTAGCCTTTGAGTTTGAAGTTCTGTCGCATCCTTTCCTGTGATTTTTAGAATCACTGGCATCTGGTCCCCAGACTCTGTGGCAGCTGTGTAGAGCCTCCAAGTCAAACCCAGGGAGGATCAGGGCCTCCAAGGTGGGCCAAGTACTTACAACCAGCTAATGAGAGAGCCGGGGCTTTCTTCTGAGTCCAAGATATTCCTGGAGGGATTAATTTTTATCAAATGACTTCTTAATGAGAGTCCGCTTACCTCCAAATTGGGAGACTTTAAAGCTCCTGAAATTTAAAACTAATCAGCAAGCCGGTCTGCTTTGAATGTGAGGAGTTCACACAATCAGAAGCTCAAAAGAAAAGAAAAGAAAAAAAAAAAAAAAAAAAAAAGAACACATTAGTAAGAGCCAGCAGCTAGCAAAGTGGAAAACATGAGCTTGAAATTCAGCAAATGGTCTTGCTCCGTATCCCTGCCAGAGGCACAGAGGTGCCGGGTCAGGATGGGAAATTGGGGTCCTGGGGGCTGGCTCTGACTTGTAGATGTGTTGTGAGTAGTCCACGTATAATTTTAACTTGGGGGAAATCTCATGTACACATGGGGGCTTCTTTGTGAAGTCAGAGACTCTGGCAGGAGCAGTCCTGCATTCCCGCAGAAGCGGTGATCTCCTTGGGCTGCTCCTTGGCAAAGGGCTGTGTGAGCCTTTCCCTGTAACCCCTTCAGCTGTGTGTGTCATGTTACCTGCCTGGCTCTTGTGGGTATTTCAGTTTGAGTTTTCTGCCCCAGATAAACCACATTCATGCTTAGTAACCTCCACAGATGGATCATTTTGCAAATCTGGGCATCATCTGGTAGACAGGTAAGGCCAAGGATAACTCCACTGGGCCATATTTAGGGAATTCCTTCTTTTTCTTTTTTTTTTTTTTTTTTTTTGTCTTTTCTAGGGCTGCACCTGCAGCATATGGAGGTTCTCAGGCTCGGGGTCAAGTCGGAGCTACAGCTGCCAGCCTACACCAGAGCCACAGCAACGTGGGATCCGAGCTGCGTCTGCGACCTACACCACAGCTCACGGCAACACTGGATCGAGGCCAGAGATAGAACCCACAACCTCATGGTTCCTAGTCGGATTCGTTAACCACTGAGCCACGACGGGAACTCCAGGAATTCCTTCATTCTAACCCACACTACTGCTCTGATTTGGCTGCCCCTGTGGCTCAACTTCGAATGTTTTTTGTACCCTGTGAGGACAGACTCTAAGATAGTCCTTAATTATTCCCACATCCTGATACTCAAGCCATTGTGTGGGCAGACTCTGTGACTTACTGCTAACCAACAGGATATAGCCAAGGTGACAGGATGTCATTCCTGCAATTACACTGCAGGAGACTAAGTGTCTATCTCGCCAGGGGACTGACTTCCCTTGCTGGCTTGATGGAGCAAGTGGCCACGTTGGCGAGGCCACCTGCAAAGATCTGAGAGCAGCTGATGCCCAACAAGCAGCTGGGAGCTGAGGGTGACTTCTAGCCAAGTGCCAGCAAGAAAACAGCCCATAAGGACCTGAATCCTGCCAATAGCCATGTGGGCTTGGGCCAATTCTGCCCCAGCTGAGCCTTCACATGAAATCTCACACCTGCCTGACACTTTGATTGCAGCCTTGAGAGACCCGGAAGCAAAAGACCCAGCTAAGCCATGCCCCGGCTCCTGAGTCACAGAAACCATGAGAAACTCAATAGCTGCAAGTTGTTTAAACTGCTAAGGGTGTGATAATATTGTTATGTAGTGATAGGGAAGTAATGCACCCTCCCTTTGGAGCTAAAGTTTCAATAACTACCTTCCTTCTCTCTTTGACCCCATCTCTGTCTCTAGTAATTTTACTTATATAGAACTTCCAAGTGCCAGAATACACTTTTCTTGAGGGGTGGGGAGGCGAGTACAGCCATCATCAGTTCATGCCTCTTTGGTGTCATTCACTGATCCCACAATTTTAATGTATTTATTGTTTTCCACAATAAAATGTATGTTCCTTGGTTGTTGGGATGCTGTCTTGTTCATCTTGACATCAGTGGTGCTATATCATTTTTTTTCCTATAATTTATTTTTTTCCCACTGTACAGCATGGGGATCAAGTTACTCTTACATGTATACATTTTTCCCCCACCCTTTGTTCTGTTGCAATATGAGTATCTAGACATAGTTCTCAATGCTACTCAGCAGGATCTCCTTGTAAATCTATTCTAAGTGGTGTCTGATAACCCCAAGCTCCCGATCCCTCCTACTCCTGTAATGACTGCTCAGCAAATAATCATTGCATGAGTGGACATAGCTGAAGAGTTGAAGTATCCTTTGCAGGTAACTTTCTTCTCCAGTTTCATCTTAATGAGTAGATCATCTTTGTTTGAAGGTATCAGAGCTTAGGCAATTGACTTCCTTTGGCATTCATCTTGTTTCCAGATTTTTTTGCTAATATAACCAGTGCTTCATTTAAGCATTCTAATTGCCAGATGTTTGTGCCCATTTGTGCTTATTGGTGGGTCAAAACCTATGCACAACAATACAGTTGTTAATCATTACTAGAAAGAGATTTACCTTCTTAAAATGTAGTATATGGGAATGCTAACTTTCCTGCACATTTGCCAGTACTTGATAGTATGTTTTTCTGGTTAATCTTTGCCAATTTAATAACTGGGAGTGGTATGTTGTTTTTATTTGTATTTATTTGCTTATGAATGAGGTACAATATTCTTAATTATTTCTATCTCTTTTATACATTTATATTTCAAATTCATTAACCATGTCTCTATTGTTAACAGTTGATCTGTATATTATTGACTTGCCAGAGCTCTTTATATATTAGGTACAAATGATTCACACCAGTTTTTAAAATTCAGTCTTTAAAAAAATCTTTTGGAACATATTAAGAAGCTTTTATGTAGTGAAATTTACCAGTCCTTATTTTGTAGTTTTGTCCTGGTTATCACACAAAGTGCTTTTCCACCTCCAACATTAGATATTCATTGTCCAACTTTTTCCTAGGGAAGTGGTTGATCTTCAGAGGACAAAAATTTTTTTTCTTTTTTCTTTTGTCTTTTTGCCATTTCTTGGGCTGATCCCGCAGCATATGGAGGTTCCCAGGCTAGGGGTCGAATCGGAGCCGTAGCCACCAGCCTATGCCAGAGTCATAGCAACGCGGGATCCGAGCCACATCTGCAACCTACACCACAGCTCACAGCAACGCCGGATCCTCAACCCACTGAGCAAGGCCAGGGACCAAATCCTCAACCTCATGGTTCCCAGTCAGATTTGTTAACCCCTGCACCACGACAGGAACTCCCAGAGGACAAAATTTTATAATTTGGCAGCTGATATGTGGATTTGCTCTGTATCAGTAATGTTTTGGTAAAGCAAAATTGAAATCTGGTCATGTAGAATTAGACTGGGTTCTTCAGGAGAATCAAGTTTAGTCTCCCTGCAGATTCACCCTGCTAGATTTCTAATTAAAACCTGTTTCTCCACCCAAAAAGGCACTCTCCCTTTTCCAGTGGTAGGAGTCACTTCATATCTCAAGCTAAGCTTTGGGAATAGACAGATTCCCTGGAAGACAGACTCAGCCACGGGTGTTGGGAGGCAGAATTGGGTCAGTGGATCATTAGCCATCACTAGACTGAATAAGTAATCAACGTTGAGGGTCCCATAGGAAATGGGAGGTTCTTACAGTTCATCAGAAACATAAAACAGAATTAGGCATTGACTGAGTACAGATTCAGTGCCAGGTACAGTGTTAAAGTCTTAGCATCCACGGTGTAATTTAATTCTCTTAATACACCCACGGTATAGCTATTATTATTTACATTTAAAAAAATGAGGAAACTAAGACTCAGAATTTTGATTCATTTGTCTTCTTTTCCATCACCCTTGACTGCCCCGTCGTGTTTCTCCACATGAATATGGAAACACTCAAGAACCCAGGCTGGCCGCAGCACCAGGAACAGAATGGCCAAGTGGTGGGGCCAGGTTTCTGGTGAGATGTGTGAGCACTGAAAAGTGGGCATAAAAAGGAGGAATTCGTGTGAGCCTCACAATATCAGTCTATGGCAGAGATGTATAGTCAGCCGCTCTAGGCTAGAGCTGCCCATTGAGATTCTGGCTGGAGCTTTCCGATACTCTGCTTTTTCTAATCTAGGAATGAGACTGTCCTGGGTTAACCTGCATCCTTGTAGCAAATTTGCCTTCACCTTCCCCATCTTTTGTCTATAGGATTTATGTAATTTGTTTCATGCCTTGGGGATGACCCATAAATGGGCCAAATATTCTCTTTAATGTTGGGTCTTGGAAGTTCTCTGGTCTATCTGACTCTTTTCTTGTGCTTATGAATAGGTATTTCACATCTCAAGACAGCAGAAGGATAAGATAAATCCACCACATGGAATCATTGGGAGCGCATATCTCAAAGCCGTATTTCATTAACTTATTCCACAAATATTTATTAAGTACTTACCATTTGCCAAGAACCAGTCTAGATTCTTGGAATACATGAATGTACAACAGAATAGATGATTTTAACATATCAAGTGAACCAAACTGAGAAAGAACTTGCCCTCAAGGAGCTTACCTTCTAGCAAGGAGGGGAGAAACAGGGACAAGATGAGGCCACATAGGTCATGGGGCAGGAAGAGCATGCTGGACCTTGCAGGCCATTGTAAGGACTCTCGGTTTTACTTCGAATGACATGGAACTCCACGAAGGGCTTGGGGCAGAGGCGTGACTTGGTCTGATACATCTTTTAGTAAGATCGGACGGCTGATGAGAATAGACGGTAGTTAAGCAAGACTAGAAGCAGTGAGGTTAGTAAGGAATCAAGTGGAAAAATACTGAGATGATGGTGGCTCAGACCAGGATGACAGGAATAAAGGCGAAGAATAGTTGGATTTGGGTGTATTTTGAAGGTAAAGCCAGTGGGGTTTCCTGATGTATTCGATGTGGGATTTAAAAGAAGGAGAGCAGTCAAGGGTGACCTGAGCAATTCGAAGGGTGTCAATTCAAGGTAGACATGAGTAATTCAAAGGATGAGGAAGGCTGTGGAGGGAGTAACTGAGTGGGGCAATAAGGAGCTCAGTTTGGGATTTTTTTAAATTAAAATATGTTAATTTCTATTATACAGGAAAGTGATTCAATATATATATATATACACACACACACACATTCTTTTTTATATTCTTTTTTTTTTTTAAAGCCGCACCTGTGGCCTGTGGAAGTTCCCAGGCTGGGGTTGAATGGGAGCTGCATCTGTGACCTATGCCACAGCTCGTGGCAAAGCTGGATCCTTCAACCATTGAGGCATCAGGGATCGAACCTGCATCCTCACAGAGACTACATTGTGTCTTTAACCCGCTGAGCCACAATGGAAACTCCCTTTTGATATTCTTTTCCATCATGGTTTATCTCAGAATATAGTCCCCTGTGCTCTACGGTAGGGCCTTTTCGTTTATCCATTCTACGTATAATAGTTTGCATCTACTAATCCCAAACTCTCAGTCTTTCCCTACCTAACCTCCCCCTTGGTAACCACGAGTCTATTCTCTACATCTGTGAGTCTGTTTCTGTTTTGGAGATAGGTTAATTTGTGTCATATTTTAGCATCCACATATAGATGATATTATATGGTATTTGTCTTTCTCTTTCTGCCTTAATTCATTTAATATCATAATCTCTAGTTCCATCCATGTTGCTGTAAATGGCATTATTTCATTCTTTTTAACGGCTGAGTAGTATTCCATTGTATATATGTGCCACATCTTCGTCATCCATTCATCTGTTGATGGACATTTAGGTTGCTTCCTTATCTTGGCTGTTGTGAATGGTGCTACTATGAACATGGGGGTGCATGTATCTCTCTGAATTACAGTTTTGTCTGGATAGACGCCCAGGAGTGGGGTTGCTGGATCATATGGCAATTCAATTTTTAGTTTTTTGAGGAAATACCATACTGTTCTCCATAGTGGCTGCACCGAGTTTTGAACATTTGAAGACTTCTTTCTTTCTTTTTTAATTCTATGAATTTTTATTATAGTCAATTTTATTTTAATTCAATGAATTTTATTATATTTATAGTACAATCATCATCACAAACCTTTTTTTCTTTTCCACCATACCTGCAGCACATGAAAGCTCCCAGGCCAGGGATCGAATCCAAGCATAGGCCACAGCTGTGGCAATGTTGGATCCTTAACCCACTGTGCTGCAGTGGGAACTCCTGAAGTCTTCTTTCTTATGCCTCTCATAATATTCTTCAATTAGTCGCTTGAAGTGATGGGACTTGAGATGAATCAAAAGGGAATTAGGGATGTGCACAAAGAAAGAGATGGGCTTTACCTGCACAATCCTTCTCTGAGAAGACTTCATGAGTATGTGGTGAAGAATCCCATTGCACGGCTGCCATAATGACGATAGGTTTCACAGAGCCAGTAAGATTTCCTGAGAGGTTTTTTGGAGTTCCCGTTGTGGCCCAGCAGAAACTAAACTGACTAGTATCTGTGAGGATGTGGACTCAATCCCTGGCCTTGCTCACTGGCTTAAGGATCCAGCATTGCCGTGAGCTGTGGTGTAGATCGAAGATGAGTCTCAGATCCCGCGTTGCTGTGGCTGTGCTGTAGGCCGGCAGCTGTGGCTCCACTTCGACCCCTAGCCTGGGAACTTCCATATGTCATAGATGCAGCCCTAAAAAAGCAAAAAAAAAAAAAAAAAAAAAGAAAAAGATTTCTTGAGCATTTTAAAGCCACAGTGATCTCTGTCCTCTCTCCATAGAACTTAGGGACTCAGCTTCTAAGCGAAGACATGGCAAGCACATCACTGTTGGAGCAAGTGCAGACAGAATCGGGATTTGGGACAAAAGACCAAGACCCCATCTCAGGCACAGGGACTAAGACATCAGATTTGGGTTTTAAAATGATGGTCTCCTCTTGCCGGGGACACTTCTAGGGCTCACCTTTTTCTGGTGCTCCTCTTCTCCTGGGCACACCAGAGGGTGGCACAGCCCTACCCCCATTAAGTTGGGCAGGGCCACTTGATAAGCTCTGCACAATGGACTGGAATGGAGGTGGCATGTGTCACTTCTGGGCCAGAGCCCTTAATTGCCACGAGGAGCCTGTCCCTCTCTCGTCCCTTGTGTGGTGACCAAGAAGGCTTTGTGTTCTAGATGGTACAGCAATGAGGTGCCCGGGCCTCCATCATTCTGGCCCCGAAGTGACCATAGGGAGCAAAGCCTCTCCCTGACCTTGCTGCTTCCACTGTGAGAAGGAAATGCCACGGGTTAAGTGCCTGAGATTCCAGAGTTAATGCCACCACAGCAAAACCTAGGCTATGTTGACTAAAACACCTCTTCAAGATCAGAGCAAATTACACCTTATTCTATTTCTCCTTTCATCTCTTATCCTTTTAAGAAACATAAAAGCTGCTAAGAGCCTCTGATGCTCTTGATAATACCTAAGTCTATCAGAGCTCCCACCCATCCTGAGAGCCTCAGCTTCCCCACCTCCACCCCCAAGCAGAGTTAGAGGAATCCTGCTTTCTGCTCCCCCAACAGGCTCATCACACCTCTATTAGAGCACTTACCCCATTGCGTTGAAATGATCTGTGTACCTCTGTCTCTCCCTCTAGATTGTGACAGCAGCTTCCTCTGTTTCCCTCTTAAAAATTGGGGGAAAATACAGCAAGGGAAGGATAACTACAGAGAAAAGGCAGCTGCGCTGGGCTCACCTCCACTTTTATCTGGCAGTGTTTTCGTTAAGGCTCTTTGGATGGCGGGTAGCAGAAATTTAATCTTGCCAGTTTACATGAAAAGGGAAATTTATGGGGAGGATTTAGTGTTTCTTGCAGTCCAAGGGTAAGATGGGCAAACAGCTCAAGGAGTTGCAGGCACCGGGGCAGCCCTGGGGACCTCCGGGATAGGACTTTATCACGGTCCCTCTCCTAGCTCTGCTGTGGTCCGACACAGCCTCCCACTCTCTGAGTCTGGGTCCGGGAGAGAGAGACATCAGTTGGCCCAGCTCAGGTTACGTGTCTGCGCCAACCCAGTCACTGATGGCCAGGAGAAGTGTCCCACAGTGGAAACACCAGCGATGGCTTTGGAATATGTGTGGTTCTCAGAGACTGGGGGTAGACAGATCATCTAATAATTGCTCATGTCCGGTGACATCTTATCTAACCTTCAGAAACCACATTCGCTTGCCTCTCTGTAGATTCAACCTGGGGGTGCTTGACTTGCACTTTCTGATAAATTCCAACCAGACACCATTCCTGGATCCTGCCTTAAAATGTCCCCAATCACCCCGAACTTCTGCCGAAATACCTAGACACACAATCTTTTTCTAGATGCCAGAATGTGCCCAGGAGTCTGGGGAATCTTAGTTGCCCTTATCTGGCTACCCTGTTGCCTCCAGTGTCTCTTCCCCTGGAAGGTTCTCAACACCCAGCGCCCTGGGCTCCACGCACAGACTTTATCCGTTCCCAGCTGAGCCCGATCACTCAGCCAAAGCTTGACTGTTTGCTGGGAACGGTTGATGAGCTTCCCCAGATGAGGCCCAGAGAAAGCATTTGTTGAATTACACTGAAATGGATTACTCGCAGCTAGACTGTGTTTCCCCTTAGCAGCCTTGTCTGGAGAGGAAAACCCAGAATCCAGCTGGAGTCCTGCAGGGAAGAGGGCTTGCAGCATGGATTCTGGAAACAGATCAAGCCCCTCCCCCTTCCAAGTCCTGGCCCTTCATTCTTATGCATTTATTCAACAAACCTAGTACGTCAACTCTTCTCCTAGGTCTGAGGTTATTAAAATGAAAAAGATCTTATCTTGCCATTAACTCAGGTCTTGTAGGGGGAGGCAGGCATTTGAACAGATAACTGGATTTCTGGGTTTTAAAACAGGCAGTGAGGTCTTATTAAGAGTCTGCCTTCTGGAGTTCCTGTCGTGGCGAAGTGGAAACAAATTCGACTAGGAACCACGAGGTGGCAGGTTCGATCCCTGGCCTTGCTCAGTGGGTTCAGGATCCGGCGTTGCCATGAGCTGTGATGTAGGTCAAAGATGTGGCCGGGATCTTGCATTGTTATGGCTGTGGCTGTGGCTGGCAGCTGTAGCTCCAATTCCACCCCTAGCCTGGGAACATCTATGTGCTGCAAGTGTGGCCCGAAAAAGCAAAAAAAAAAAAAAAAAAAAAAAAAGAATGAGAGTATAAGCTGTGGCATCAAGATCAGGAGCTGGGTGCTGTCGAGGGGACCTGGTAGACAGCATATGCTGCAGGCTTATAAGGACCCTCATTAAAAATGAGCCCCCTGCAATTTATGACACATGAAGGAACAGAGGGATCAAGAGCTTAAATAACACTTCTGAGATTCTCTAGCTCTAGGCGCAAAGTGAATTCCAACAACTACTACGTGTTCATAAAAATAACTCCCAGTTATTAATTTAATTACTCTATGCTAGGTAGTGAAATAAATGCTTTCCATGTGCTGTCTCACTTACTGCTCAGAACAAACCTACAGGGTAAGTCATCTTATTATCTCCCAATTAAAATGAGGCAACACGTGCTAGGAGGGGTTACGTAGCTAGCCCCCAATCACATCACTAGCAGTGGCATGGTTGGGATTTTAAATCAAGTGTGGCAGACTCTAAAACCAAAGAATATCAACCGCAACTCTAGGAACATATTCCGAGGTATTAATGCTTATTTTTCTCCCCACAAATTTGCCTTCCCCATTCCTGTTTTGTTCCCTGTATTCAATCAGGGAGCAATATCTGCACTTTCCTCATGGGATATTTGTAGAGGGGTGGACATCGGAAGAGGGTTTCTTTTTGGGCTTTTCCCCCCAAAACTTAAGCCTGTATTTGGGAAGAGAGATTTAAGATCACAGACAAAGTGTATTGGCTTGAAGAAATGGGAAGATGTCATCGGTTCTATTAGACATAGGGTCTGCTACCCTGGAGGAAAAGGGAAAGCATGAGCAGCAAGGTAGGGAAGGAAGAGAGAAAAACAGAGAGAGTGGGAAAAGAGAGAGAGAGAGAAATGGAGATGTGTCTTTATAGAAATGTCTATAGAGAAGAGAAAAGAGAGAAGTTTGTATCCTTGAGCAGTAGAAATAAACCTTACTTTTCAGCAGCACCACAGGGAGAGATCACAAAACCCCAGGGAAGAAAGGCTATATGATGCTTCTAGGTAGAAGGGACCACAGGAAGCCTAACAAAAGACTTCCTCTCCATGTATCACAAAGAAGCATGGAGAGAGAGAGTGGATGAAAAGAAGTCCTGCAGAGAAGGACAATGGATGCATCAATGACAACTTACATAAACCCATGACTGAGAACCAACTGCAGCAACTCCTTGGATGAGAAAGACATGGATGTGACGGACTCTAAGAAGGACCAAAAGTCAAACTTTTTCTATAGACCAGAGGGGGAGGAAGCATGCAGTTTGATAATCAAGTTGAACTGAAGAATGGGGAAAGGGGATATTTATTGCACATCTGAGCTTGAAGTTTGAAGTGTGTACCTATGATGAATAAAAAAAGAAAAAAAAAAAAGAATTGGCCTTGGGGAATATGAAAACAGTGGCCTCCATTTTGATAAGTGGAGAAACATTTCTGTACCCACGTCAGCATGACTGGTCATTGAAAGACAAACCCTTAGTTAACCTATTTGAGTTGATCTGCCCCCCGTTCCAACCAAGATGGGGAGAGGTATTGAAAACTGAGGTGGAAGAAAGAAAAATCTAGTACCCAGATAGGGCTACTGTCTCAATGAAAGGAGGTTTAGAAAAATTATACTCATCAGCCCAGGGAAGTAAATCAGGGGATTTATCACTCACTGAGGCTTTGGGTTGGGAAATTACAAAATCAGCTCCTCCATGGGTACCTGAAATGCTGAGTCTGCACCTCATGGTGATGTTAAAAATCAGATTTGCACTACTGATACCTGAATGTCTAATGTGATAAATTCACATTAAAAGCTTGTTCTTAACTGGAAAATCCCCCAGAGTCCCCTGCAGATACAAATGCAAAACTATTTTGTAATAACGCTACCATAACCCTTGGTTTCATGGAATTCCTATAGTATCAACAATTCCCCCCTAGGATTTTGCTGTCATTAAAAACTACAAACCATAGGAAGAAATTGTCAACCATGAGGAAGAGTCAGCAGATACTACGAACAATAAAATTAGCAACCCCAGGAATATCTGATAGCAGAGCAACAACTGAAAGACACTATACATCCATTTAAAATTTTTAAAGAGATGGAAAACATGAAAATCCTCCTGAAGGAACAGGATACTATAAAAATAATAACAAGCACATTTGAAAGAGAATCAAATAGACTGTCTTCCAATAAAAAAAAATGTGATCACAGAAAACAAAATGTCAATAAATATGTTAGGCAGCAGATTAAACACCACTAAAAAGAGAGGCGTTGAAATATAAGGTAAAGCTGAAAGTATTACCTAGAATAAAGATCCCAGAGACAATACATTGGGCAAGATGGATAAATGATATGGAGCACACAATGTGAGAAGAGTTCCAGAAGGAAGGAATAGACAGAATGTAAAATAGACAATATTCAATGAGAATTTTCAGAACTTAGGAAGCACACTAAGTTCTAAACAGGATAAATAAACATACATCCACACCTGGACACATCAGGTTGAAACTGAATAAGAGCAAAGGAAATATTAAACGAGAATGAAATTGTTTGCAAAAGAAAAAACAGATTTTTTTTTTTTTTTTTTTTTTTTTTTGCTTTTTAGGGCTGCACTCATGGCATATGGAAGTTCCCAGGCTAGGGGTCAAATTGGAGCTGCAGCTGCTGACCTACACCACAGCGACAATAACGCAGGATCTGAGCCACATCTGTGACCTACACTGCAGCTCATGGCAACGCCGGATCCCCAACCCAATGAATGAAGCCAGGGATCAAACCCTTATCCTTATGGAGAATAATTGGATTTGTTTCTGCTGCTCCACAATGGGACTCCCAGGAAAAACAGACTGAAAGCCATAAGAGAACTCAGAAAAATGGAATACTCCCTTCAAAATTCTGGGGAAGAAAACTGTCAATCTAGAATTACATACTCAGTTTAAATATTGATAAGGAAAGTAATAAAAAGACTTTTCTAGACAGAAAAGAAGAAGTGAGTTTAATGCTCCTAGGGATATAGTGCCATAAAAAGATACTGAACCCAGATTGAAGGAGTAGGTACCAAAAGCATTGCTGAGCCAAAAACCTGGTGACATCGGTGGGTAAAGAGATCATTTCTCCTAAAAATTAGTAACTAACATTGAGGGAGAGGGCAAAAACAAGGCAGAAATAAAATACACTAGACAACAAAAATGAATCAGATGAGGAGTTTCCGTCGTAGCTCAGCGGAAACGAATCTGACTAGTATCTGTGAGGAAGCAGGTTGGATCCCTGGCTTCACTCAGTGGGTTAAGGATCCAGCATTGCCATGAGCTGTGGTGTAGGTCCCAGACACGGCTTGGATCTGGTGTTGCTGTGGCTGTGGCGTAGGCTGGTGGCTACAGCTCTGATTCAACCCCTAGCCTGGGAAGCTCCATGTGCTTTGGGTGCAGCCCTAAAAAAAGAAAGAAAAAAAAAAGGAATAATATTAAAGGAAAACTATGAAAGTTAAAGCTTTCTAAGGTCTTTGTGTTATTTTAGAGGAGAGTAGAAATAATGATGAACTGCAGATATGAAGTTATGCATATTAAAAACTTAAAGAAACTGGAGTTCCCGTCGTGGCTCAGTGGTTAACGAATCCCACTAGGAACCATGAGGTTGTGGGTTCGATCCCTGGCCTTGCTCAGTGGGTGAAGGATCCGGCGTTGCTGTGACTGTGGTGTAGGTTGCTGACACAGCTCGGATCCTGCATTGCTGTGGCTGTGGCATAGGCTGGTGGGAACAGCTCCAATTAGATCCCTAGCCTGGGAACCCCTCCGTATGCCACCGGAGTGGCCCAAGCAATGGCAAAAAGACAAAAAAAAAAAAAAAAAAAAAAAAAAAAAATCGAGAAACTACTAAAACAATTGGAATAAAATGCATAACTTCCAAAACAGTAGAAAGGAAAAATACCTAGTTAAAAAATACCTATATAAAAGAAGGAAATAGAAACTGTATAAAACACGTAAGATAAAATAACAGAATAAAATGGTCTAAATGAATCCAAATGTGCAATCCCAATAAATGTAAATGGATCATGGTTATCAATTAACACATGAGGATTTTTGCATGGGGGAAAAAATCATATCTATATGCTGTTTGTTAGCAATATACTTAAAAAGTAATTTTTGAAAGTAATGGGATGGAAGAAGATAGCCCAGGCAAATGCTAATGAAAAGAAGACTGCTGTATCAACAATAGAATCAGATAAAATATTATTTAAGACCACAAAGTATAATTAGGGATAAAAATGATTGTTTCATAAATATTAAAGGAAAAATTCACCGATAAAATACACATACCCAAACCTATATTCAACTAATAACATAGCTTCAAAACATATAAAGCAAACAAGAGATAATTACAAAAAGAAGGTGACAAGCCTATGATCACAGAAGGAGATTCTAATAATCAATTCTGAGAAAGTGATGCACAAAGGAGATGAAAAATAAGGATATTGCCCTTTTGAACATCACAACTAATAAGCTTGGTCTAATGAGCACGTTTAGGGCATAAAATCTAAAAAAATTAGAATATATCTCTGTGAAGTGCTCATAGAATATTTATCAAAAATTTCCAAGGCAGAGTTCCTGTCATAGCTCAGTGGAAATGAAACCAACTAGCATCCATAAAGATGCAGGTTCAATCCCTGGCTTCGCTCAGTGGGTTAAGGATCTGGTGTTGCCATGAGCTATGGTGTAGGTCACAGACATGGCTTGGATCCTGAGTTGCTGTGGCTGTGGCCTAGGCCTGCGTCCACAGCTCCAATACAACCCTTAGCCTGGGAACCTTCAGCCCTAAAAAGGCAAGAAAAAAAAAAAATTCCAAGCCTACAAAGCTAATCTCAAAAAATACCAAAGAATCAGTATCATATTGACCACTTCCTTGACGAAGCAATAAAATTGGAAGAAAAAGGCAGAAAGGCAGCTCAGCTCTCTCCCTACTCCATAGAGAAACTCTTACACTTTTAAACAATTCTTGTGTCAAAGAACAAATTTGGTGAAAGTTAGAAAATATTTAGACCTTCACAACAATGAAAACCACTTCCTATGAAGACACTGTGGATACTGATTCTAAAAATTCGTATGGAAGAGTAAAAGGTGAAGTTCAATAGAAATGGGGAAAATGGAAAGTGAAATAGCCAGGAGATTCTCTTACACCTATCAGTGTGGCAAAATGTTTGAAAAAAGTCTGACTGTGACAAGTACTGGCAAGGATATGAGATGTTGGAATACTGCCACTGGAGGTGTAAACGCTACAGAAATTCAGAAGTATTGAAATAAACCAGCAGAAGTTCCTGGTGGGGCTCAGTGGCAATGAATCTGACTAGGCTCCACGAGGATGTGGGTTGGATTCCTGACCTCGCTCAGTGGGTTAAGGATCTGGGTGGCTGTGAGCAGTGGTGTAGGTCTCAGATGAGTCTCGGACCCTGCATGGCTGTAGCTTTGGCATAGCCTGGCAGCTGTAGCTCGGATTCGACCCCTAGCCTGGGAATTTCCATATGCCAAGGGTGCAGCCATAAAAAGAAAGAGAGTGAAAGAGGAAAAGAAAGAAAGAAAGAAAGAAAGAGAAAGAAAGAAAAAGAGAGAAAGAGAAAGAAAGAGAGAGAAAGGAAGAAAGAGAAAGAAAGAAAGAAAAAGAGAGAGAGAGAGAGAAAGAGAAAGAAAGAAAGAAAGAAAGAGAGAAAGAAAGAAAGAAAGAAAAAAAGAAAAAGAAAAAGAAAGAAAGAGAGAAAATACGAAACCCTCCAACTCAATATTATCTCTAAGCACATGCCCTGGATTTGGCCACCTCATCCATTAGTGGTGTGTCCTAAACAGCCTTCAAGGTAAAAGCAGAAACAGGAAATACCAAAGTGCTTTTACACCGTTGTAAGATTAGGTCTTGTTTTTGTGAAAATCGTGTGGGTTGGCAGCAATGGAAAAGGATGCTTCCTGGGGGGTTGCTCGTGGTAAAACAGAGAAGAGAACAGATGCTGCCCTAAAGAAACTCACCTCTGTACACAAGGAGGCAGACGTAAGAGCGTTCACTGCAGTGTTGTTTTTAACAGTGAAACCTGAAAATAGCCTAAAGTGCAATGAAAACAGTCATATTTATCTACTTAGTAAAATACTCCCCTGCAGTTAAAATAACCTAGATCTACATGTCCCAGCATTGAGAAATCTCAAAGTCATCATGTTGAAAATACATATATGGAAGAGAGAGCATCATTTCTCCACATCACTAAAGATCCCTCCATATATAGTCAAAATCCTGAAATATTCATGGAAAGGATACATCCCAGCTTCAGGACGTGTTTACAGCTGAGGAGGAAGGTTGGGAAGGAACTCAGATAAAGTGTGCACACAAGGGGAAGGGAGTGGCTTTTGTTTTACCTGTGACATTGTACATGCACACAAATCTGAAGCAGATACAGGAAAATGTGCATGCTTGTATAATTTGGCTGATAGGTACAGAGAATGGCTGTTATTTACTGTATGTCTGACACAGTTTGTAAGTGAAAATTTTAAAAATTAAAGTGATCCCAATAAAAATATCTTCGGAGCATCACTTAGCCAGCAGACTCCCAAACCACAGGGCCAGCTGAAAGGCTGATGCACTTGAATATTTGAAAGGGGACATTTGCCGGGATTTAACTTGGGGGCAGGGAGACAGAATATAAATTTGCATCACACACTCCAAAGACATCAATAGAGGTAACGTCCTGATTCACACCCAGAGTTGGGCACCAAACCACCCCAATCTACAGAGAACTATCCACATAGAGAGGGAGCTCCGGGGGGCGATCTGGGGCCTGAATTATTCAGCGTCTGTCTCACGTCTCTCTTGCTTGGGCTTCAGCTGGGGCGCGATAGAGAAGCCTGAATTCGGCTACTGGACTGGCCTCAGCTCAGATGCTCTGACAGCAACAGACCCGTGATGAATGATAATTGCGTTTTCTCTACATCAGTGTATGGAAATCTGTTTACAGATTTGGATTACAAATTCTAGAAGCTTTATATGTCTAATGATTTTTCTTTCTTTCTTTTTTTTTTTTACTGCTCTTAAAGGGCTCTGCCCTATTTCAACCGTGACTGTGCCTACATTCCGAGCATTATGAAATGAACTCTGATTTTGCCCTGTGGAATTAACATCTGTGATAATATATCATTGATATATACATGCATATATAGCATTATATATATATATATATATCATATATATCTTTTGATATATCATTGATATATCATTTTTTCCAGCCCACGATTCCTTGTTTTGGTCAGGGAAAAAAAAAATTGGGAAAGGGAAAAGGTGAGCCTTTGGGAAAAGGACTGTTTTTCTCTCCTCGGCTTATAGGAGACCAGTAATTCCAAACTTCATAACTGACATCCCTGCCGGGCGGAGGGCAATCCAAAGCATCTCAGTTGTGACTCTGTAAGATGCAAGCAACTGGCCATGAAGTTCAAGTCTAACAGGATTAAAAAATCCAGCAGCAGGCGGATGGCTAGAAAATCAAAAGGTGCTGAGTGACACACATTAGAAAAAGAAAATTGAATTAGCAGTGACATTTTTTGGCTTGAGTTTTTTTTTTTTTTTTTTTTTGGCTGCAGAAAGAAAGACAAACTTTGATCTATTCTACTTAGAATCTGACATTGACATCAAGGCTGGAATATTGCCTCTAATCTTACTGGTTATTTCTAGACTGTATTCTCGTGGTTTCTCTGCTCCTTAAGGATGGAGCTGTGTAGATCTCCCAATGGACATTTCGTGCTTCTGTTACAACAACCTCAAGTCATGCCAGGTACCCCAAAGGGGTCCCCACGATGGTGGCAGGAGGCAGCCACTAGTCTGGCCATGAGATTTCCACGTTCTTCCCCCCAGTGGCAAAACCATAACTAGTGGAAGTAAAATATAAACTAAGGCAGGGGACGTTCTCATTGTGGCTCAGTGGAAATGAATCCAACGAGTATCCATGAACTAGTATCCAGGTTCCAGGTTCGACCCCTGGCCTTGCTCAGTGGGTTAAGGATCCAGCGTTCTGAGGAGCTGAGGTGTCGTTTGCACACGCAGCTCAGATCCTGAGTTGCTGTGACTGTGGTGTAGGCTGGCAGCTACAGCTCTGATTTGACCCCTAGGCTAGGAACTTCCATATGCCAAGAGTGTGGCCCTAAAAAGCAAAAAAAAAAAAAAAAAGAGAAAAAGGCAAACGAGGGCAGGGAAATAGCAGCACAGTGAATACAGAATTAAAAGAGACAACAAGCACAGTCTTTCCTGTTCTTCAGTGAAAAGCTTCATCCTGTTTTCAGGGAAAAGGAAATTCATGAAAGGAGACCTGTCACTAGACATGATCTTAAAATGCCTTTTACATTTGGAAGATGAAGAAATTATGCAGCAGGCACCCGAGAGGGGAAAAAATGATCTTCAAAAACAAACACAAACACAGAGGCAAAGAAAACAACACACGTATTAAAGAAAGGATGCCGGGTGCCTTAGACCCTTCTGCTGCAGCAGTAAAGCCATGATAGACTCGAGTGGTGCCTGTATGACACTGAGCAAAGAAGACTACGACCCAAGGTGCATCCACGTTGGTATTCAGGTACGCAGACAATGGAGAGCACGTCACAGATCCTGGCAGGGGAACCGTACTACAAAGATCTCCAAGTGAAAAGACCTTGTAGAGCTTTGAGACAGAAAGCTCTGGACTTTTTTACTCATGGTTTTGAGCAGAAAAAAAAAAAGTGATGTGTTTCGATAGTTTTTTTTTTTTTTTTTGGCCTTTTCTAGGGCCTCTTCTACAGCATATGGAGGTTCCCAGGCGAGGGGTCTAATTGGAGCTGTAGCCACCGGCCTACACCACAGCCACAGCAACTCGGGATCTGAGCTGCATCTTCGACCTACACCACAGCTCGTGGCAATGCCGGATCCTTGACCCACTGAGCCAGGCCAGGGATCGAACCCGCAACCTCATGGTTCCCAGTCGGTTCGTTAACCACTGCGCCCTAATGGGAACTCCTAGTTGTTGTTGTTTTTGTTTTTGTTTTCAAGTATTAATCTAGCCTGCTGTGTAAGGAACAGACCAGAGGGCTAAGTGTGGGGTGGGTATGTGGGTAAGGAGGGTTTTGGGTTTTTTTTCATTTTTTAAACTTTTATTGAATTACAGTTGATTTATAATACTGTGATCATTTCTGCTGTACAACAAAGTGATTCAGTTCTACAGGTACACACATCCATTCTCTTTCAGATTCTTTTCCCATATAGACCATCACAGACTATTGGGTAGAGTTCCCTGGGCCATAGAGCAGGTCCCTATTGGCCAGTCATTCCATATACCTCATGAACATAAGCCAATCCCAAACCGCCATCCATCCCTTCCCGCAAGCCCCCACCACGTTTGGTAACCATAAGTGTGTCTGCAAAGTCCGTGAGTCTGTTTCTGTTCTGCAAAGACGTTCATTCATGTCCTGTTTTAAGATTCCACAGGTAAGTGATATCGTATGATATTTGTCTTTCACTGTCGGACTCACTTCACTTAGTATGATAATCTCTGGGTCCATCCATGTTGCTGCAAATGGGGTTATTTCATTCTTTTTTATGGCTGAGTACTATTCCATTGTATATACGTACCACATCTTCTTTATCCACTCCTCTTTCGATGGACATTTAGGTTGCGGCCATGTCTCGGCTATTGTAAAGAGTGTTGCAATACACACTGAGGTGCCTGTATCTTTTAGAATTATGGTTTTCTCTAGATATATATCCAGGATTGGGATTGCTGGATCATATGGTAGTTCTCTGTTGGAACTGGTGAGGACGTTTTTGCATATACTGGGGAAGAAGTGAGGAAGGCTTGGACTGGCACAGGAGAGTGGGTGGTGGGAAGACGCACCTGGATTTGAGATCTCTTTTGTAAAAGGGTGATGTTGCAGGGCTTGGGGGTAGCTTGCCGTGAGGGTGGGGTGGAGAAGGAGAGGGCTCAGGGAAGAGGTCCAGGTTTCAGGTTTGAGCACTGGGAAGAGGGTTGTCATTTACTGAAATGAGAAATGCTGGTGGAGGCACCAATTTAGGGTGGAAAGAAAAATCAATGGCCTGGTTTCGAACCTGTTAAATTTGAGGGACCAAGACTTCCACGTGGTGTGGCCAAAGAAGCAATTGGATATGCAAGTCTGGGATCCTGAAAGATGTCCTCAGCCCCACATGTTCCTCATTCTGACCCCCTTCTCTCAAAGCTTTCCACGGATTCTCTGGGATTCCCATACTATGATCCCAATAAAGGCCCTGTATCCTCAGCCTCCTCTCTTAGTCTTCCTCATCCCAATTAATGGCACGTCCTCCCCCCAACCTAATCTTGCTTCCTCCACAATCCTTCCCATTTCATTTTTTTTAATTATTAATATTTTTTGTCTTTTTAGGACCACACCCAAGGCATATGGAGGTTCCCAGGCTAGGAGTCAAATCAGAGCCATAGCTGCCAGCCTACGTCACAGCCACAGCAACTCGGGATCCAGGCTTTGTCTGTGACCTGCACGGCAGCTCACAGCAATGCCAGATCCTTAACCCACTGAGCGAGGCCAGGGATCAAACCTGAGTCCTCATGGACGCTAGTCGGGTTCTTTACCACTGAGCCACAATGGGAACTCCAGTCCTTCCCATTTCAATGAATCGTGCCCTAAACTTTCGATTGTTGAATTCCCACACCTTGAATTACCACTAACTCTTCTGTTTCTCTAACGCCCTCCCTCCAACTCTCTGGAAATCCAATGGCTTTCCATAGGACTCAGAATAAAAACCAAATATCTTACAATAACCTGTCAAGTTCTGCATGAACTGGACCTTCTGATGTTGTCACTTGCTTCTCTATCCCTCACTGACTTTGTTCCAGCCACATTGGCCTCCTTGCTATTGCCCAAGACTCCAAGAAGATTCCTACCTCAGGGCCTTTGCACTGGCTCTCCCTTCTGTCTGAAGCACTCTTTCCCTTCTTTCCACTTATCCACATGGCTCCCTCATTTCCTTCATGACCTTCAAACATCACCTCATCCCCGAGGCACATCCTGATCTGACCTCAAACAACATCCTTTCTCTTCTTAGTACCATGTGACATACCCTCTACATTTATTTGTTTACGTCGTTATTGTTTGTCCTTCTCCACTAGGATGCAATCCCTGTGGGACCACTGTCTTTGTTTTGTTCATCACTGGCTCCCCATGGTCTAGAATAGTGCCCGCCCCACGGTAGATGCCCAACCAGTGGTATATTGGTGCTGGCGACAAGAGGTCCAACAGTCTGGAATTCAGTCTCAATTATAAGCTCATTCCAACCACCTCGAGATTCCTCTTTCTTAGCTGTGAGGTGGAGACTTTAATATCTGCTCTGCCTAGAGCCTGGGTTTGCTGTGAAGACCCAGGGACTCACTGGATCCAATGGCTTACCTGTTAGACAGAAAGACTCAGACATTTTCATAGGCCATAGTCCCATGGCCCCAAATGCAAAACAGAATATGTGGAACTCAACAAAGGGATGTTTGATGATTTTCTATTTCATTCCCATGGCGGGGGGGGGGGGGGGAAGAGTGAGGTCCCTAGTCTAAGAAGCCAGTGTGGTCTCACAGGGACTTCTTTGGCAAGTTTTGATCTTAAAATGATCGGTACATAAAGATGGAAAGATGGGCTCCAAACCAAAGGTGAACACAAAAGGATGTTAAGAATTGTCCAAAGGGATGGACAAAAATTGTTTCAGGGCAAAAAAAAAAAAAAATAAGGTAAGCTTTGCAAAAACATTAAGGATGAGAAAAATTGATTTGGGGGCACACTTGAAGCAAGAAGATAAACGAAGGATTGTGCCAACAGATGACAGATTAAAAGAAGAACTCAGGTCTTAGTTTGCTTCCAACAAAGAAAATGATCTTTAGATTTGAAATAAGAAATCCTTAAAAATGAGATTTAAAGAGCAACAGAGACACAGAAAGAGGCCCATGGAATTCTGCTTCATTAAATGAGGTTAAGCCTCTATTGCAATGGCCAACCCAATCCCCCTACTTCATTTCCATGGGTCTTTGTCTGCTTCCCTCAACTTGGCGGCCAGGTTACCCATCTAGTTCTGGACCTATTCCCACCTCAGTCCCAGCTCAGTCGGATGAAAGAGATGACTAAGGAGCCATATCAGGTGGATGGAGGCATCTCACTCATCTATAACCAGACTAGAAGGGGCATGAGCTGGTAGGCACCCCTGTGCTTGGTTGTATGTGTGTATGCGCACAAGTGTATTTCTTTACTAGGGAGGTCAAAGAGGGTGTCTTCTGATGAGAGCGAGCCAGTCTTTATTGCAGCCAAATACTTTCTCCGCCAGAGGTAGGAGAGTTTGGGGTGTAGAAGGGCTATTCCTCCCTTGCTGCTAGTAAGTACAATGTAGACATACTGTTGGATTTTCCAGCTTCCCATTAAATACTCTAAGAGCAGCTCATAAGACCTTCTCTTCTCTTCTGGGAGCCCCACAGATGTTCCTGAGATGCAGGAAACCCTGGGCAGGGTGTTGGAGAGATGCCCCAAAGAACAATTGTTGATCTTATCTTTCAAGGGATGCCCCCTGCATCATTCTGGTTGGATTGCAATATACATCATGCCAGACCGTAATGCTGGCCTGATACAACACAGCCAAGGTGGCCGTTTCCTCCACATCCCCACTCTGCCTCCAGATCTCCTCATGCCCTCGTCTCCCATTCTTTATATGGCCACTAGGGGAAAATATTTTTCAACATTTGATTATTGCTTGAATGTGATCGCTTGGCATGTGGGAATGGCTCAAACCCGCAATAATATGCTTTGATTCATTTATAAATTCTTTCCATCCCTATAATGCTCTTGCCCTCTTTTCATAAGCCAAACTCATATTCTTCCCACGGACTCCCTAATGGATGGATCTTGATGGTTGTACTCTGGACTGGCCGCTGGGTTCCCATGTGTTCATCTAACCATTGGGATCCAACTCTGTCCCCCAGTATGTTCCCCATCTCCCAGGTCATAGGAACGGCTTCCATTTGGGTTTCCACTCTTTGTTCTTATGGTTCTTATTCTTGGTTCTTATGGTTTATGCCTTCCACCTCCCAGGAGGACACCACCCTCACTCCAGCTGGAGGCTGGGACCTGCCACTCATGAGACTTCATAGATGCTGTTTCTCTGACTGCCTGGGCTTCTAAGCCCTGCTCCTCTGGAGACTTTCCCCACCATATGTCATCACTCTTCATAGCAGCCATTGTGTCAACCAAGCACTGAGTCAAAGCATGACCACAGGCAGGCATCCTTCTTGGAAACCATACCTACTGATTAAACCTGGGAGGTCAGCCTTCCCTCCTACTTTCCATGCCTTTTGCTTTCTAGGAAACGCTCTTCTAGATCATAATCTGTCCGGCCTACCTCCTATATTTTGCTGTGAATTCTGTCCTTCCAGACTCACTTTGAAATATCATAGTTCTAAAATATATGAAAATGGGATTTCCAGACACCTGCCAGTAATCATTTGACTTCTCGAGGGGCAGAACCTGAATCTCATTAATCCCTGTGTAGCGAGGAGCCACAGATTTGATGAGAAGAAAATCCAGAGATGAAAAAATGCAAATTTCTGTTTCTTAAAAAAGGCAAATTTCGAGATGCTAAAGAGAATTAAGTAGCAAAACCCTAAATGAATTCTTTTTTTTTTCTCTTTCTTTTTTTTTTTTCTTTTGCTTTTTAGGGCTGCACTGGCGGCATATGGCGATTTCAGGCTAGGGGTTGAATCAGAGCTGCAGCCACTGGCCTTCACCACAGCCATAGCAATGCCAGATCCGAGCTGTGTCTGCAACCCATACCACAGCTCATGGCAACACTGGATCCTTAACCCACTGAGCAAGGCTGGGGATTGAACCCGAAACCTCATGGATCCTTACCTTTTTGCTTTGTGAGCACTTGGAAGAGACTGACCTGGTCACCAAGAAAGTTGTATGTGATTCACTTAATTTCCTGATTCTGAGGGGATGAGTCTCAGGGAGACATATGACACAGAAATTGTATATCTCAATTTTTTTTTTTTTTTTACTATATAGTGTATCTTTTTTGGTCTTGTAGTAAAATATATACAACAAACTTGACTGCTTTAACTTTTTTTTTTTTGCCATTTCTTGGGCGGCTCCCGCGGCATATGGGAGGTTCCCAGGCTAGGGGTCGAATCGGAGCTGTAGCTGCTGGCCTACACCAGAGCCACAGCAACGCCAGATCCGAGCAGAGTCTGCGACCCACACCACAGCTCACGGCAACGCCGGATCGTTAACCCACTGAGCAAGGGCAGGGATCGAACCCGCAACCTCATGGTTCCTAGTCGGATTTGTTAACCACTGCGCCACGACAGGAACTTCCTGCTTTAACTATTTTTTAAGTGCATCTCAGTGGCATTAGGCACAACGCATATCGTGGTGCAACCAGCTCTAAAAAATTTTCATCTTCCCAAATTGAAATGGCACCTATTAAATGCCAACATCCCCTCCTCCCCCAGCACCTGGCAACCAGCATCCTCCTTTCTCTCTATGAATTTGACTATCCTGGGTCCCTTGTGTAAGTGGAACCTTATGATAGGTGTCCTTTGGTGACTGGCTTATTAGCATAATGTCCTCAAGGTTTATCCATGTTGTCCCATGTGTCTGAATTTCCTTTCTTTTTAAGGCCAGGGAATAGTGTATTTGAATTTTAACAAGACAGAGTTTTCTCCCAGTGTCCTGCGGATAATCAGCAGGAGTGGGGACTGAGGGATGGGATCCTGGGACATTAGGGAGACCAGGTGACATGGTAGGGGTATGGGGGGGGGGCGCGTTTCACAATACTTTTGTCCAGAAGGCCCTGGACAGCACCCCAAAGAATGGCTTAAATGAGGACAGAGGAGGGCTGCCAAGCTAATAACTTGTGCGTGACCCCAAAAGTGGGCATGACAGCTCTCCTCTTGAATGATGACTATAGAGTCACATCTTTAGTATATTATCGCGATAGACTGAACCCAAGGAGAGGAAATTTAACAACAGTAAATGTAAGATACTACAATGAGGTTAAAGGGCCTTATGTGCGGGGACACACACACACACACACACACACACACACACACACACACACACAAGGCAGTCCAGGATGGAGTAAAATAGGCCTAAGAGCAGTATGACCAAGAGTTGTGGGTTTTAATTGACCACAAGCTCAGTCTGAGTCAACCGTGGGATATGGTCACCAGAAAAACCACTAATGTGACACATAGGTGCATTATGAGAAGCACAAGGTTCAGAGAGAGGCAGGAAATAGCTCCTTTGCTGGCCTGGCTGGTTGGGCTGCACTTGGAATATTGTGTTTAGCTGGGTTCTGCAGGTGGTGAGGGGTAGCCAAAATGTGGAGGGCATTTGGTGGAGGGCACACAGCTGGAAAAAGGGCCTCATGAGGGGCAGGACACAAATTGGGGAACGGAGTTGGTAGAAGAGCCTGCAGAGGGACACGGGAGGTGACTTTTAAACTTGGAGGACTTGCTTTCGTGTGGCACTGAAAATGGAACTAGGCGTTCCCTTCGTGGCTCAGTGGTTAATGAATGTGACTAAGAACCATGAGGTTGCGGGTTCGATCCCTGGCCTTGCTCCGTTGGTTAAGGATCTGGCGCTGCCATGAGCTGTGGTGTAGGTTGCAGATGTGGCTCAGATCTGGTGTTGCTGTGGCTGCGGCGTAGGTCGGCACCTGTAGCTCTGATCGGACCCCTAGCCTGGGAACCTCCACATACCGTGGTTGCAGCCCTAGAAAGACAAAAAAAAAAAAAAAAAAAAAAAAAAAAAGAAACAAACAAACAAACAAAAAAGAAGGAGTTCCTATGCTAAATGTTTATGAGCTGAGGCCAAGCCCCCTGGTTGGATCTGGCCTGCAGATTTTTTTCTTTTTCTACCATTTGTCAATTTCACATAAAGACATGAAATTTCATCCTAAGATCTGAATTCCAACCTCCTTTTTTTTTTTTTGTCTTTTTGCCTTTTCTAGGGCTGCTCACACGGCGCACAGAGGTTCCCAGGCTAGGGGTCAAATCAGAGCTACAGCTGCCAGCCTACACCAGAGCCACAGCAAAGTGGGATCCAAGCTGTGTCTGCGACCTACATCACAGCTCACGGCAACACTGGATCCTTAACCCACTGAGCAAGGCCAGGGATTGAACTTGCAGCCTCATCGTTCCTAGTCGGATTCGTTAACCACTGCACCACAACGGGAACTCCTCCAACCTCCTTTTTAACAAAACTCTTTACATTGGACCTACCTTCTTGCCCAGCGTCAATTGTTTGGAACTGCTGAGTGGCTTATTTCTCTTTTGTTTGTTTGTTTTTGCTTTTTTTCCCTACAGCATAGTACAGCAAACTATATCCAATCACTTGGAATAGAACCCAATGGAAGAGAATATGAGTAAAAGGATGTCTGTCTATCTAACTATCTTTCTATCTATCTATCTATCTATCAGGCCGCACCCACAGCATAGGGAGGTTCCTGGGCTAGGGGTCAAGTTGGAGCTGCAGCTGCCGGCCTAGGCCACAGCCACAGCAATGTAGGAGTGAAGATTCGTCTGTGACCTACAGCCTGGATCCTTCCCACATTGAGCGAGGCCAGGGATCGAACCTTCGTTCTCATGGATTCTAGTTAGGTTCATTACAGCTGAGCCACAACTGGAACTCCCTGATGTCTCTTTTGGAGGACTCTGGAGCTCTCTCGTTCATCATGGTCAGCTTTATAACAGAATATAAACTGCAGGAGGAAGCTCTAAGGCAAATGAACGGATACCCAGGAGATAGAAGTTTCTCTTCATTTAAAAAATTAAAGTACCTTTGATTTACAGTGTTGTGCCGATTTCTTGCTAAACCAGCAAGGCCTTTGAATTTGTGACCCCGGGGGCCTTTAGCCCAGAAGTTCTCAACTCTGCCTTCGGGTTCAAATCCCTTGGGGAGCTTTAAAATATCTCAGTGCTAAAGCTGTGGACCAGACCCATTAATCAGACCCTCTGGGGGTGGATCCCAGGCAGCGGTGTTTCTTAGGGCCCCCACATCGCTCCAAAGTATGGTCAAGGGCAAGAACCACAGCTGTATAACAGAATGTAAACTGCAGGAGGAGGCTCTAAGGCAAATGAACAGATACCCAGGAGATAGAAGTTTCTCTGCTTTTAAAAAATTAAAGTACCGTTGATTTACAGTATTGTGCCAATTTCTTCTGTACAGCAAAGTGATCCAGTCATAGATAGATAGATTTATTTTATTTTATTTATTTATTTTTTGCTTTTTAGGGCTGCACCTGAGGCATATGGAGGTCCCCACCCAGGCTAGGGGTCCAATTGGAGCTACAGGTGCTGGCTTACACCACAGCCACAGCCATGCCAGATCTGAGCCACATCTGCAACCTACACCACAGCTCACGGCAACACCGGACCCTTCACCCACTGAGCGAGGCCAGGGTTCTACCCCACAACCTCATGGTTCTTAGTCGGATTCGTTTCTGCTGTGCCGCAATGGGAACTCTGACAGATAGATAATCTTTTACTCATATAATCTTCCATCACGTTCTATTCCAAGTGATTGGATATAGTTCCTTGTGCTATACAGTTGGAGAACTTTCTCATCGTCAACGAATTTAAACAACCAAACAATTTAAACAACTGTAAAAGTGGGCTCCGCATTTCTGAAGGTCATTCAAAAAATTCTCAAGACGAGATCCCTGCTTTGGAATACCTAAAAGGGAGAGAGACTGGACCAAAGCAGGGGTCCTTTACCCCGCCTGAGGATGAGGCTCATCTGAAGAATTTCCCCAAGTACAGAGGTCCAGGGCCCACCCAGGGAGATTATAACCTAGTCAAGTCAGTTAAGGACGGAGCAGGTACACATGGAAAAAGTTCCCTAGATGCGGCTGCGAAGTGCTCCTGGGGAAACCACTGAGCAAGATGGGTGACCTCTACAAGCCCCAACCTCAACCTTGGCAATGACTGGTTCTTAAAAAAAAAAAAAAAAAAATCGGAGTAAATCTTCAAACACACCCTGAAATAGAAGCATAAATGACATGAGTACCATGGCTTGGGGAGTACGGCAGCACACACAAAGTGGAGGTTAAATTGGAAGCTGCAAAATTCTCCAATTCCGTCTAACGCTGAGACCTCAAGGATTCCAGGAAAGAACGGTTTTCTAGGTTCCAGCTCTTTTTTTTTTTTTCTTTTTTGGTCTTTTTTGTCTTTTTGCCTTTTCTAGGGCTGCTCCTGCAGCATATGGAAGTTCCCAGGCTAGGGGTCGAAATCGGAGCTGCAGCTGCCGTCCTATGCCACAGACACAGCAACTCGGGATCCGAGCTGCGTCTGCAAACTACACCACAGCTCATGGCAATGCCGGATCCTTAACCCACTGAGCAAGGCCAGGGATGGAACCTACAACCTCATGGTTCCTAGTCAGATTCATTAACCACTGCGCCACGCACGATGGGAACTCCCCCAGCTCTTTTTCTGACATCCTTGACATGTGATGCTTTGCTTAAATAACCTCTCAGCAAGCAGCTTATATGCTTGTGTCAGAGTTCTTAGCTTCAAGCAACAGATACGGAGGCTGCCTGCTTTAAGCTGGGAAGAAATCCATTAAAAGGATATTGGGACAGTGTAAGAAGGTTTTAAAATATGTCTGCCTTAATAAAGTATGATACATCAATTTGATGACTTATTATACAGCCGTTAGAAACTATCACACAGATTAAAATGTATTGCAGTATAAAGATGTCCACGAGCTAGGATTCTGTGGGAAAATTAGGTTATAGAATAAGTCATAAATGCAATATAATTCATTTTTGCAATAGCATATATTTATATGAATACTTAGGTACAAAATCTGGATAAAAACTGACCCTTGACCTAACCCTCACATCTTATATAAAAATTAACTCAAAATGTATCGTGGACTTCAATATAAAATGTAAATCTGTGAAACTTTCAGAGAAAAAAGGATAAGAGGACAACTTCAGGATCTAGAACCAGGCAAAGAATTCTTAGACCTGACATGAATAGCATGATCTATAAAAGGAAAAATTGATAAATATGACCTCATCAAAATTAAAAACTTCTGGAGTTCCCGTCCTGGTTCAGTGGTTAACGAATCCGACTAGGAATCATGAGGTTTCGGGTTCGATCCCTGGCCTTGCTCAGTGGGTTAAGGATTCAGCATGGCCGTGAGCTGTGGTGTAGATCGGAACAGTGGTGTAGGTCTCAGACATGGCTCGGATCTCGAGTTGCTGTGGCTCTGGCCTAGGCCAGCGGCTACAGCTCTGATTGGACACCTAGCCTGGGAACCTCCATATGCCGTGGATGCGGCCCTAAAAAGTGGGGGGAAAAAAAGAGAGAGAGAGAAAATGGGCAAAAGACATGAAAAGACAGTTTATCAAAAAGGATATGTAGGTAGAAAATAAGCACATGAAGAGAGATTCAGAAATTCTCTCCTGGCGCAGCAGGTGAAGGATCCAGTGTTGTCACTGCTGCTGTGTGGCTTCAGTGCCTGGCCTGGGAACGTCCACATGCCGCAGGTGCAGCCCCCAAAAACGAAACATAACACCGAACAAACAAAAAAAACCCAGATGTTCCATTATCAGCCACCAAGGAAACATATGTGAAAACCACAGTAAGGTATCATTGCCCACCCATCAGGATGGCTGAAATAAAGTGCCAACACCAAATGCTGGTGAGGATGTAGAGAAACTGGATCACTTATATATTGAAAAATGATGCAGCTATTTTGGAAGACAGTTTACAGTTTCTTACATACGAAATGTGCAATTACCATGTGAGCTGGCAACTGAGCTCTTGGCCATTGTTCCCAAGGAAATGAAAACTTACATCCAGGAGTTCCCTTCATGCTTCCGTGGTTAAGGACTAGGAACCATAAGGTTTCGGGTTCGATCCCTGGCCTTGCTCCGTGGGTTAAGGATCCGGCGTTGCAGTGAGCTGTGGTGTAGTTCGCAGACGCGGCTCGGATCCTGAGTTGCTGTGGCTGTGGTTGTAGGCTGGCAGCTATGGCTCCGACTGGACCCCTAGCCTGGGAACCTCCATATGCCAAGGCGAGTGGCCCTAGAAAAGGCAAAAAGACCAGAAAAAAAAAAAAAACAACAACAAAGAAAACAAAACACAACCATACAAAAGCTATACATGAATATTCACAGGACCCATTTGAAATCGGCAAAAATGGAGAAGAGCCCAAAGGTCCTTGAACAGGTGAATGATGAAAGAACCTGTGATGCATCCCTACCACGAACTACTATTCAGACATAAAAAGGAATGAACTATGGATACACAAAACACTTTAGTTGGATCACCAGGGAATCATGCTAGTGAAAAAAGCCATCCTTCAAAGGTTACAAGTGTACGATTCTTTTGATGTAACCTTTGTGAAGAGAGACACTACTGGAAGAGAAGAACAGATTAGGGGTTAGGGGTGGTGTGTGGGGTGAGGGAGACATAGGGGCCCTTAAGAAAGGACAACATGCGGCATTCCCATCGTGGCTCAGTGGAAACGAATCTGATTAACATCCATGAGGACGCGGGTTCGATCCCTCCTGGCCTCACTCTGTGGGTTAAGGATCTGGCATTGCCACGAGCTGTGGTGTAGGTCGAAGACGTGGCTCCGATCCAGCGTTGCTGTGGCTGTGGTGGAGGCCGGCAGCTGTAGCTCTGATTCGATCTCCAGCCTGGGAACCCCCATATGCTGTGAGTGTGGCCCTAAGAAGCAAAAAATAAAATCAAATAATAAAGACAATATAAGGACCCAAGTGATGATGGACTCTTCTCTATGTTGACTGTGCTGATGGGTAAACGAACATGTGATAACGTTGTATAGCACTAAACACACACACACACACACACACACACACACACACACACACACACGCCCACGAGTACAACTAAAACTGGTGACATCTGAATAAGATCAGTGTATTGTATCCATGACAATATCTTCATTGTGATTTTGCACCAGAGTCTTGCTAAACGTTACCATTGGGAGAAACTGGGTAATGAGGATTCAGTTCTCTGAATTATTCTCTGTGTTATTTCCCACAACGGCATGGAAATCTGTAACTATCTCAAAATTAAAAGTTTCATTAAGAAAAAGAAAAATGCAGTAGCACGTAAAGACATCCACCGTACAGGGTTTATGAGAAAATTCGGTTACAAAATAGAATAAAGACTACCTACAATAACGTCAATTTATTTAGATAATTTGTGTATTTAAATGAATCGTTAGATATAAAAGCTGGAATAGATGCTGAGGTGATAATAATGAATTCCTCTGGGTAGAGGGGCTATGGGTAACGTCACCTGTTTATTTGTGTGTGTGTTTTATTTTTTTTCTAGTGGACACTCGGGTTGGTGGGGTGAAAATATGGAAACACGTTGAAAAAATAAAAATAAAAGGTAGGAGTTCCTGTCACGGTACAGCAGAAACCAATCCACTAGGAACCATGAGGTTGCAGGTTTGATCCCTGGCCTCGCTCAGTGGGTGAAGGATCTGGTGCTGCCGTGAGCTGTGGTATAGGTTGCAGATGCAGCTGGGATCTGGCGTGGCTGTGGCTGTGGTGTAGGCCGATGGCTACAGCTCCTATTCAACCCCTAGCTTGGGGAACCTCCATATGCCAAGGGTGTGGCTCTAAAAAGCCAAAAGACAAAAAATAAAAGGTAAATAGTTCCAAGAATCACTGAGATGCCTAGAGTTAGAGAAAAGTGGGGAAGGACCAGGAGGAGCTGGGTGGTAGGAAGCTCTGGTCAAGTCCCCTCAGATGCTGCCCGCAGCTGCTCTGATGCAGTGATTTGCCCATCAGCATCACAGGCAATCACAGGTGCCCCCATCTGACCTGCTTTCAGCCTACAAAACATCAGTCTTACTATAACCTCTCTTGCCGCAAACACACACACACTCACACAGAGACAGAGAGAGGCCAAGACAGGGAGATCTCTGTGATTCCTTTGCTCCCGACTCAAAGCCTGGAGATTGTGACAAGCAAATCTCATCATTTTCCAGATCTGGAGCAAGAACACAACTGGAGGTCCACCAACTATGTACTTAAACCTTTAAAAGTTATGAGCCAAACCTAAGAACTCTTAAAGTATGTTCTATCATTCACTCCTGATAGGTACTCCTTCAGAGCATCCTGGAAGGCCAAGTTTTTTTTGGTCTGTTTATCCCTTTAGGGCCACACCCACGGCATATGGAGGTTCCCAGGTTAGGGGTCAAATTGGAGCTGTAGCTGCCGGCCCACACCAGAGCCATAGCAACTTGGGATCTGAGCCGTGTCTGCAACCTACACCACAGCTCACAGCAAAGCCAGATCCTTCACCCACTGAGCGAGGCCAGGGATCGAACCCGCAACCTCATGGTTCCTAGTTGGATTCGTTAACCATGGAGCCATGACGGGAACTTCCAAGAATTCTAAGTCCTCAGAGCTCTTCACTTGAATCCCCACCCTTCTTTCTACTTCTGGCTCATCTTTCACACAAGCAGGTAGACATCCAAGCTCCATCCACATCCTCTCCTGTAAAGAGTCAGTTGTTGGCTACCCTTTGGGCCACGGGGGGTGCCCACTGCTCATGCAGTCCACCCTCAGAAGGACAAACTTGGGGACGAGATCTGCATGGACTTGGAAATGGGTTGGGGCTGTTTGACCAGATTGTCCAAGATGCGGGATAGCTGGAAGGTGTTCTACAAGGGGGAGTAAGCACATCTCCTGTGGACTCCTCACTCCACGGGAAGGGACGCCTCCAGAGTCTGGGTCTCCTGACGCGAGGGCGTCCAGGAACGTGAGATCTGATGCCTTCAGCTTCTTAAGAGAGGCCACGTCTTGCCAGCTACCCAGCCTCATAGTGTGGGGAATTCTGCAAACATATGAAAGATGCTCCGAGCTGGGCAGCCTAAGAGCAGAGCCAATGTCTCCTCTGATGCTTTAGCCCTTAGATGTAATCTGTTACCATCTCAGAGATTTCTAGGTGGTGAGGCTGGGGATGATGCTGAGGGCGAGGATGATAGAAGCTAACAATGATGGAGTATTCGGTCTACGAGGCACTATGCTAATCTCCTTCCAGGAGTTCCTCCTCTAAGCTGTAGCCCCTTTTGGAAGGGACATCTCCAACAGATGTTAAGACACCTGCCATGCAAGGATGTCGCCTCTTCTCTCTCTCCGCTGCACCCCCGGTGTGAGGCTGGCATGGGATCATGTATGGATTATGAATAAAGGAACGATTTTTCAGTTTTGCGCGGAGGTGGTGAGAGATGCAAGGGCTCTTGTTGGCTGAAGAGTTTTAGGGGGATTTAGTTTGGGACCTGAGTGGTGGAGAGAAGGATAAGATAATCCGGGTGTTCGATCCCCTGGTCAAAGTCACTGGAGTGGCTAGCAGCAAAGACAGGCTTTGAACTCAAGTACACCCAGCTCCAGGGTCTACAGGCTTTACCCCCCCACTGGGTATCCTCAATAGAGCAGACCGGGAGAGATGATTTTGAAGCTAAAAATCAAAAATGTGTGCTATTAGCTCTTTGCTTTGACTGCAGGAAACCTAACTAACACCCCATACACGTCTGACTCTGAATGGGGACACCTATTAGGGTGTGTTCACTGTAGGTGTGTCCCCTGAGGCAAGGCCATCCAGCTGAGTTCAAGGATGTTTTAGCACTGTTTGCTCAGATGCTCTCTGCTCTCACCAGACCAGAAATTCCCAGGGGTCCAAGTTGTAGAGACGGGACTCAAGAAGTGATTGAGAGGGGAAGCACGTGTCCTCCTGGGGGTGGGGGGAAGGCAGAACCCCCCCTGTCTCTTTCGCCTCTCTCTCTCGCTGCACCCCTGGTGTAAGGCTGGCATGGGATCATGTCATGGATTATGAATAAAGGAAAGATTTTTCAGTTTTGTGGGAAGGTAAGAGATGCGAGGACGCCTGCTGGCTGAAGAGTTTTGGGGGGATTTAGTTTGCGACCGGAGTGGCGGAGAGAAGGATGAGATAATGCAGGTGTTTGTGGGGGAAGTATTGGAAGTACTTTGTTGTTTAAGTGTAGCTCCTGGCGGGAGTCCCCTTCATGACTCAGCAGCTAATGAACCTGACTATTAGCCATGAGGATGCAGGTTCGATCCCTGGCCTTGCTCAGTGGGTTAAGGATCCAGTGTTGCTGTGGCTGTGACGTAGGTTGGCAGCTGTAGCTCCAATTCGACCCCTAGCCTGGGAACTTCCATATGCCACAAGTGCAGCCCTGAAAAAAAAAAAAAAAAAAAAAAAAGTAGCTCACAGCAAAAGCTCCCCCAAATTATCTTACCGTCAGAATCTTCTGGTGCATTATTTATTTTTTATTTTATTTTATTGGAGGGGGCACCCACCACATGGCATATGGAGTTCCTGGGCCAGGGATCACATCCGAGCCACAGTTGCAACCTAAGCTGGGTCCTTTAACTCATTGTACCAGGCTGGGGATCGAACCTGTGTCCTGGTGCTGCAGAGATGCCGCCGATCCTGTTGCACCACAGCAGGAACTCCTGGTGCACTCTGTAGAATTTGGGCTTTTGAGTGGCAACCCAGACCTACCAAATTAGAATCTCTCCGGGAGTTTTATGTGGCCAATAAATGGTTGGCCTAGTTTAAAGGAAAAATGGTCCACAATGGAGTTGGGGCTTACTATTGCAAAGGAGGCTGACAGAGGATCCCACGAGAAAGAAAAAATAAGTACTGAGCTGCAGCAGTGCCTTTCCCAGCGTGGGGTGTTTATTTAGTGATCGTGTCAAGATCATTTCAGGTGTCAACGCAGCTCACAAAGAAAGTTATTCTTTTCCAAACAACTCCAATTCTTTTTTGATTACATCGAGTCTTTTCCGTCTGGTGCTAAAATGTCCTTAACGCTTTTCTTGTTTATTCACCTTTTGAACAAAAGACAGCACGTCTCAAACTCAGTGTTTAGCAGACGACAATCCCCAAAGAATAAAATATCTGTGTTTTATGTTTACTGTATATATTCCTTTTTTTTTTTTTTTCCACTTTTTTTTTTAGGGCCTCACCCATGGCACAGGAAGTTCCCAGGCTAGGGTTCGAATTGGAGCCCCAGCTGCTGACCTACACCACAGCCGCAGCAACACGGGATCTGAGCCGTGTCTGCAGCCTACACCACAGCTCACGGCAATGCCAGATCCTTAACCCACTGAGCAAGGCCAGGGATCGAACCCACATCCTCATGGATCCTAGTTGGGATCGTTAACTGCTGAGCCACAAACGGAACACCTGTCCTTACTGTATATATTCTTAAACTTTCCTTCAAATTGGGGAAATGATACTGTTTGTTTGTTTTACTTTGGGTACCGATCAGGCTCACTTTAGAAATATCTGAGTATAAAAGGTGAGATGATATAAAGAAATGTTATAGAAAGTATCATATGGCTGGTAGGGCAGACATCACGAAGGTACCAGGTACCTGACTGAAATCTGGCAAATGGTACCCCGAAACATCTCTCATTCCCTATTTCCTCTCTTGGGAACGTAAGCCTGGTGGAAAGGGCACCAGAAATTAAGGCACCCTAATAAATAATAGTATCAATACATAGTATCCACATCTTTTCCCCTTCTCTTTGATTCATTCATGTTATACCTAGAGGCGGGAATACATCATGTCTTAGACCCAAAAGGAGTCCTTGCAGTTCACAGCATCATTCGATTGGGGGTTGGGGTGGCTGAGAGGCAGACACCCGGCGGTGGGAGGGATGAGGGCAGGGGCCGTCGCTGATGAAAATAAAGAAGCATTTTCCAGGTCTGCAGCCAAGCCCCAAGCCCTCCCTGTGCTAGAACATTGTTTGGTGTGAAACGGAGTGTAAACTGCAAACGTGTTATTGAGGTGGAGGAGAAGGCAGCGGAGATGGAGGAGGGGTCGGTGTGGGAGGTGCGGACAGAAGGAGGGACCCACTTAGGAAGCCCTAACCCCCACCGCAAGTGGGAGACGGTCAGAGTTTGGCTGCCCTGATGATACCAGATAACGCTGCAGCTCACACTCTGTGTGTTTGCTGCCGCATCTCCATCAACAGATGGAGGTAATAAAAGAGGCTAAAAATGGAAACACGAGCTGGTGTGTAGCTTTGTTGGGGCCGTTTGTCACGAAGAGTCAAGAATCCCTCGCTGGTAAAGTGTGCTTGTCAAGGTCACCCGTGACCTCTTTGGTATTAAATCTAATAGACGCTTGCTTGGCTGGGCTGCAGCAAGGCCAGGGAGGCCAGTCTCTTGGGGGCATGAGGTTGGCCGCTGCCCACTTGTGATGAGCCCAGCTCAAGCAATGGTTTGACTTCCCTGGGGTGGCTGGAGGCTGTTAGTTCCAGCTTTGGTCAATAACCTATGTAATTAATCAACTTAAAGGGAGGGCTGTTAGCAAGCGTTCTTGACCCTGGCTGCACACTGGAATCACCTAGGGAGCTTTAAAAATAACACCAGTCCTAGACCTCACCCAGGACCAATCGGTAGGGCCTCGGAGGTCGGCATTTTTAAAAAGTGCTCTAGCTGATTCTCCTGTGCAGTCAGGACTGAGAACCACGAGACTAGATCATTAAGGGGCCAAGGTCAGACACACAGGGAATGCCAGTCTTTTTCGTTCTCTAGGCTGTGACCTCCTACCCCTTTCGAGTACACTTTGCATTGAGGTAGAGAGAGGGGATTGGCATCGAGAGAGCAAGAGACAGTAATTTTTTTTTTTTGTCTTTTTGTCTTTTCTAGGGCTGCACACGTGGCATATGGAGGTTCCCAGGCTAGGGGTCCAATGGGAGCTACAGCTGCCGGCCTGCACCACAGCCACAGCAACGCGGGATTCAAGCCATGTCTGCGACCTACACCATAGCCCACGGCAATGCCGGATCCCCAACCCACTGAGCGAGGTCAGGGATTGAACCCACAACCTCATGGTTCCTAGTCGGATTTGTTAACCACTGAGCCATGATGGGAACTCCGAGACGGTAATTTATTTAAGCAAAAGCCAATTCATGCAGTTTTAAGACTGCTTCCAATTTCATATGAATAATGATGTAACCAGCCAACAACCTTATGCACGAACCTGTGTACGTCCGTGTCCACTATCTATTTTCTTTCTTTTAATGAGAGTTGTAACATTAATTTCAGGTTCTCGCGCTCTTTCCTTTTTCTTCTTTTTTCTTTTTTGCCACATCCACAACATGTGGAAGTTCCCAGGTCAAGGATCGAACCTGCACCAGAGCACTGCCCCAAGCCACGGCTGTGAAAACACAGGAGACATAACCCTCTAGGCCACCAGAGAACTCCCTCCCTCATCTGTTTTCTTGGGATAAATTTCTACCCTGAGTAAAAACATAGGAATACTTTTTTTTTTTTTGGTCTTTTGGCCTTTTCTAGGGCCACACCCGCAGCATATGGATGTTCCCAGGCTAGGGGTTGAATCAGAGCTGTAGCCATCAGCCTACGCCAGAGCCACAGCAACGCAGGATCCAAGCCGCATCTGCAACCTACACCACAGCTCACAGCAACGCCAGATCCTTAACCCAGGGAGCAAGGCCAGGGATCGAACCTGCAACCTCATGTTTCCTAGTCGGATTCGTTAACCACGGAGTCACGACGGGACCTCCACAGGAGTGCTTTCTAAAGTTTATAATACACGTTGCCAAACGGTCTTCCATAACAATTGTTCCAATTGCCATTGTTTCAATGGGTAATAAATAAATTCTGTTTAACATGATTTTGTTTTGTTCTTTAATCTTCAGTTTTTCCATTTGTATGTTAGTCATGTGTATTTCTTCTTTTCTGAAATGGCTATTCATGTCTCTTGACTATTTTTCCATTGCAATGTTCATCTTTTCTTACTGATGTTTTAATGCTCTTTTTTTTCTCTTTCTTTCTTTTTTTTTTTTTTTTTCCCATCATGCAGAAATTCCTGGGCCAGAGATCCAACCCACATCACAGCAGCGACCTGAGCTGCTGCAGTGATAAGGCTGGATCCTTAACCTGCTGGGCCACAGAGAATTCCTTACTCTTCTTTATTATACCTTCGCTTGAGGTATATACTCTTTATAGAAGAGGCATGAAACTCTTAATATACCTCTCTATACATACCTGTATATTAAAGACATAAAAATGTGTATGTTGTGTACATGGCCAATATTTTTCTTAGCGTCTTTTTTTTTCATTTTATTGGACAATTTTTAGATATACAAGTGTAAACATTGTCTAGCCAAACTACCAGTTGTGGAGTTCCAGTTCTGGCACAGCAGAATGAATCCAACTAGTATCCATGAGGATGCGGGTTCGATCCCTGGCCTTGCTCAGAATCCAGCACTGCCGTGAGCGGTGGTGTAGGTCAAAGATCCGGCTTGGATCCCCCATTGCTCAGGCTGTGGTGTAAGCTGGAAGTTGCAGCTCCGATCCGACCCCTAGCCTGGGAACTTCTGCATGCCGCAGGCGCGGCCCAAAAAGCAAAATAAAAAGAAAAACAAAAAAAAAGTACCTTAACATAGTCGTATCCTTTATGACTTTATGATATTATCCACTGCTTTTAGGTTTTAAAAGTTCTCTTTTTATCTCAAAATGTTCTTGTAATTATTTTATGACCTGATTTCTAATATTAAAATGCTTTGATTCATCTGGAATTTGTTTTGGCTAACAGAGTGCCTTAACCCCAAAACCCAAACGCCAACTCCCTCACGTACTGAAAATGAGGGTCTGTTTGTGAATTTTCTTTTTTGCCTCATTGATCAATCTGTCTGTTCAGTCTTGATCTATTAACACACTTTTAATTTTATCATTTATAAATCATTTATAACTTTATCCTTTGAGATCTCACAAAAAGTACATTCTTCTTATTTTTATTTTTTAAAAGCATTCGGCCGATTTTTTTATGATTCTCATTAGAATATTCTTTTAGAAAGGCCTTGGAAAATTATGACAAAATTAATGCATGTTAAGACAAAAATTGTTTGAAAATTTTGACAAATAGGTCTACGGATCCAAAGAGAGAGTCTGGGAATGCTAAATGCAGTATTTTATATCTGTGAGAAAGGAAACAACTATTCAATGATTGATTTTGGACAAATGCTTATTCAATTGGAAAACACTAGAATGCTTCCCTAGATACAAAAATAAATTCCAGGAAAATTGGCAAAGTCCACCAACAGTCAATTTACAGACAAGGAATCCTGAATGGCCAAGAAACATAGAAGCAGTTTTTCCACCCTCAGGGAAATGCAAACAAAAATAATTAGATACCATTTTTCTGATATGATATGAGAGGCAACATTATTTTTAAACTATAATTTCTTAAAATGTAGAGTTGATGAGGTTGGGAGTATCCCTGAAAAATTAATCAGCTGATCTGAGAAAGAACTGGAAAATTTTATTGGCACCAAATTATCACCTGGGAAGAGCATCTCACAAAGCTCTGAGAACTGGTCCACTCGTGAGAAGTCCAAGTCCAGTTATTGAGACAGAGGGCTGGACATTAAAGGACATATTATTGACAGTTTACACATAATCCAGATGGAAGCATCCTCAGGGTGGGTCACGTGACCTCCGACAAAACCAAGAAGGAAGCTTGTCTTTCAGGACGTGTCTTATTGGTGCTGGGAGAATGTTGCTTTTTGTAGTTGAGCAGGTATTCCTGCTGATGGGGGAGGTCTGGTTGACTCAGAATGCAGGTGCACAATGTGCAGTAGAGGGGAGAGGGGGAGGCCAAAGGACAGAGAAGAATTTTTATATTTAAATACGAAATTTTTTTTGTCTTTTTGTCTTTTCTAGGGCTGCTCCCACGGCATGTGGAGGTTCCCAGGCTAGGGGGTCTAATGGGAGCTGTAGCTGCCAGCCTACGCCAGAGCCACAGCAACATGAGATCTGAGCTGCATCTGCGACCTAGACCACAGCTCACAGCAACGCCAGATCCTTAACCCACTGAGCAATGCCAGGGATCGAACCCGCAACCTCATGGTTCCTAGTCGGATTCGTTAACCACTGAGCCACGACGGGAACTCCTGAATTTTCTTTCACAGGAAGAATTGTCGGGGGGGGGGGGGAGTGTAGGGATTAGCATAGTCACATTGGAGGGAAACTGGGGAGGATCTATTAAACTTTAAAACACGCACATCCAAGGACCCAGCGAATCCATCCAAAGTGATACTAGCATGTGCACACAGTAAGAGCAAGGAAAAGCTGGGCTGTACCAGTGGCTAAAATACTGAAATACTTCTCTTTGAGTTGGTAGATAGCCCCACCTCAAGTCCTACAATTGCCTTGGACCCCCACTGCCCAGGCCACTTTACCCTTTCCCCCTTAGCCCCGTATGAGCCCGTGATCCAGCCACTAAAGAGTTAATCATTTCATGGACACAGCGGGAGCTTGAGACTGCCCTCCAGCCCTTGCCCAGGGTCCCCTCTAGGTAGCTGGGGATATTTGATCCCTGTGTTCAAAGATACTCATTGAAGCATCCTTGTAAGAACCACAGATTGAAAACAACCTGAGGCAGAAATTTCTGCCGGCCAACATCCCTGTCTCTTTCAAAATAACTGAACCTATTAACATCACAGCCCATCAGAAGAATACATGTCCCAGGTTTCCCTGCCGCCAGGCAGCCATGTGATTCAATTCCAGCCAGTGAACGGCAAGCTGATATTTGTGGGGGACTTCAGGGAAATCTTACAAGTTAGGATGGGCACCCTTCTTCCCTTCCTTCCTGCAGTCGTCTTGGCTGTTGGGATGTGATTGTGGGAACTGCAGCACCCATTTTCAACCACAAGGAGGTGGGACATCTGCAAGGCTATGGAGAGCTAGAGGCTTGGGTGCCTGGTACCTTCATGGAGCTGCCATTTAAACACAGACCACCTACTTCTGGACTCTTAATGAGACAAATTCAAACGGCTGTTGCTTTCCGTTTCTCCGTTCTATGCAGCCACGTTAAATCACAATGGAGGAGTTCCCGGCATGGCTCAGTGGTTAACGGATCTGACTAGGAACCATGAGGTTTCAGGTTCGATCCCTGGGCTTGCTCAGTGGATTAAGGATCTGGTGTTGCTATGACTGTGGTGTAGGCTGGGGGCTACAGCTCTGATTAGGCTTCTAGTCTGGGAACCTCCATATGCCTTGGGTGCGGCCCTAAAAGACAAAAAAAAAAAAAAAATTTACAATGGATATGAAGCTAAATGCCTATTCACAGGGAAATGGCTAACTCAACCCTGACCCACAAAAAATGCAAATTGGAAACAACTCAAGGCATCATATATAGATGAGAGACTTTCCAAAGACTGAGTTAAATACAGGCACCAACATGTTGAGTGAAAAAAGCAAGTTACAGAGTATCATAATTATGTATGCGGTACTCCCCAAACCCCCAGCAAGGAATGCTGTTTTTTTCCTATTTTTCTACACATCAAAGCTCAGAAGAAAGACCGATATACGTTACCTAAACTGTGATAATGTTAGTAACTTCCGGAGAGGACAAAAATTGCTGGGGGATGGTCAAGTGGCATCTTATCTCTGGCTCCACTACTCTCCATTTTTACAAAAGGAACGATTCATGTACCACCTGTTTGGTACAAATTCATTCGATTTCCCACTTACTCACCAGCTGATCTTCTTAAACTGTTTACTTGCCTGCTGCTTGCCCCCCTGCAGGGTCCACATTTGAGGACTGTCAGAGCGTAAGACTCAGACCTGGAGGAGCAGCCTCTTCCGCACACAGATTGGTTTAAGAGCCACCACCTGAGTGCTTTTTTTTTTTTTTTTTTGTCTTTTTTAGGGCTACACCGCAGCATATGGAGGTTCCCAGGCTAGGGGTCCAATCAGAGCTGTAGACGCCGGCCTACACTACACCACAGCCACAGCAATGCCAGATCCAAGCCACATCTGCAACCTACACCACAGCTCACGGCAATGCCGGATCCTTAACCCACTGAGCAGGGACAGGGATCGAACTTGCAACCTTGTGGTTCCTAGTGGGATTCGTTTCCACTGCGCCACGATGGGAACTCCCCGAGTGCTTTTTGTGGGAGAAGTTCAAGGTTCTATCAGAACCCCTCTGTCACACAGACCGTATTTCTTCCACGACCACTGTGTCCAAAGGAATGCAATGCAAGTATTAATCTACACGGACAAAGAGCGTGAGAGGACACCATGAGAAATTACAATAAAAAATTGGAAGCAGCATCCAGACAGCAGAGCTGAGAAAGCTGCACTGAACCCCTGACATAGGAAATACTGCCCAAGAGAATCTTCAAAAGGCTGAGTGCTTGGAGTCACCAGGTATTGCAGAAAGCAGGAAAAAGGTTTAATCAAGATCAGTTGCACCCGGAGGTAGCTCCTGCCATGTACACGCCTGTGAAACTGTGCTGCCTGCTCTCTTAGTCACTTATCCTATGGAAAAGTCGACTAAGATGACCTCAGGCGGGGAGACCTCAGACATAGTGGTGAAAAGGGGAGGAGCATTGGAATATGAACCAAGGGGAATTAGGCAAAAGTCATCCTCCGAACTGGTATTTATTCCTGCATCCCTGCCAGAATTTTCCGATTGTTTCTCCTTTGTGAATGAGGCTAGTTTTAGTCTGCTTGTGCTTGAGAACAGGGTAGGGGCAGGGTAGAAGGGAGCAATCTGGGCAGGTGGCAGTTTTATTTTGGTTTTATTATCTCCAAACAGGTGTCACCAAGCTGACGCGTCTTTAGCCCCGGAGCAGCTCTTCTTTCTGAGGGAGATCAGAAGCCACAGACGGCTTTAGGCGGAAGGATCCCTGTCATTGTTGAGATGACTTTAGGAAGACCTGTTCCGGGTGTAGCAGGGTCTGCTCAGGCAAACAAAATATTCGAGGTATTTCACCCAGAAAGAATTTAATACAGGAGATTGGTTCTGAAAGAGTAGGAGAAGCAAAAAGAAAAGGGTAAAGTTACTGAGAAATTCGGCATCTGCAGGAACTACCCCTAGGCTGTAGGAGCAAAAGGGAAAAAGGATGATGCCAGAACCCATGACTGCTACTTTATGGTGATTGCTGGAGCAGCTATTACGGATATTGTTGCCTTAGGAACCACAGCCACATCCACCTTGCAAGAAGCCAGGGGGTGCCCTTCCCATTAACACTGCAGGATTCTGGGGCCCCCACATGGGCTGAGAGGTGGAGGGTGCTACACCCATGAGTTCTGTGCTGCTGAGGTTATAGGGAAACCCACTTCAACCTCCACACTACATGAACAAGACATTAGAAACCTACATTTAACCAACACATCTTTTACGGCTAACGCTGTGTGAGACACTTGTAGAAGCAAAGCGTGGCTTCTCCCTTCTATTTGTTTTCCAGTCTCCTGCCAGGAACTCCCATGCGGTAAACCTAACTGGAAGCCAGCCGGCAAGGAATTCTGGGAAGTGTAGTTTTCAGGCTTCCAGCATCTTGCCGTCCTAAGGCAAGCATGGAAGAGTCGGGATAAGAAATGAGAGCAAAGACATGACGGAGCCACTGCCGAGGGAATTCAGGTGAGAATGAATGGTAGCTTGGACCAAGAGGATAGCAATGGAGGGGGTGAGAGGCAGTCAAATTCAGTATACACTCTGGGGGGAGAATCAACAGGATTTGCTCACAGGTCAGATGTGGGGTAGGAGAGAAAATGAAGAGTCAAGGCTAGATCTAGATTAGTCTTGTCTTCACCATGGAAGAGGAGAATTGGAATTGACTTAGATGATTGAGACTATGATAAAAGTAGGTTTAGGGAACTGGTAAGAGTTCAGTTTGGGACATGTCTGGTTGGAGATGCCTCTTTGATGTCCAGGAAGAGATGTCTGAATAAACCATTCAGGGAAAAGAGGATATGCATTTGAGGCACAGGAGTTTATAGATGGTATGTAAAGGCATGAGACTTAGGATCTCACTAAGGGGATACACGGAGAGAGAAAAGGGATGATGGCCAAGGACTAATCCCTGGGATACATGAAATGAGAGCTCTCGGAACCAAAAAGAAACCAGCAAAGGAAGCTTAGAAGGAGAAGCAGAGAGATGAAAACAAACAAACAAAACACCAGAAGAATGTGGTGTCTTGAAATCTTGGTGAACGAAAAGTTTTAAGAAGGAAAGAGTGTCAACAGAATTTAATGCGGCTCATATGTCAGGGTCAATTGACTTGAGTCAATGACTAAGCATTGACCTGAGTTTTGCACTATGGATGTTGCTGGTGACCTTGAGAAGAACAGTTTTAGGGGAGAGGTGGGATCTCCAGAGTGGAATGGGCTCCAGGGTGAGTGGATGGAGAGAATGCATAGTCAGTGAGGAGAGCTCTGTCTTGAGGAGCTGTGAAGTCAAAGGAATAAAAATAGCATTCTAGTTGGAGGCGAGATGAGGTCGAGACAGGATTATTTCTCACTTTCCTTTTCAAGATGGAAGAAAATTATCAATGTATTTGTATGCTGATGGGAAGGGCCCAGTGGGGAGGGAGAAAACTGATGATGCGGGAGAAAGGAAATGCTAGGACATGCTAGAGTCAGGTCCTTGACTAGACAAGAGTGGATTGGATACAGTACACAAGTGGCGGGGTTGGTGTCACCTAAAAACATAGACCATAACATCACAGCAATAGGTGAATGAATAAAGTATATGAACATAGCTACAGACAGGTGGGTAGAGGCTGGTAAATGTCCTCTTTGCTTCTATTTACCAATGAAGTAGGAAGCAAGGCCATTAGCTGACAGAGATGGGGAGGAAGTGTCAGGGGTTTAAGAAGAGAGAAGGAACTAAATGATTATGTAAGGGAATGAGAGAATGAATGGACTACAGAAATAGTGTGACCGCTAGGAAGTGTTAAGGATCCACTTGAGATTAGAAACGGTGAATTTCAAGTGAGATTAGTCATCGTGCCAGTGCATTTTCTGTGTTCATCTGTGTGGGTGCAGGCAGTGGGCATGGAGTCCCCCCCCACCTGTGGCATACGGAAGCTCCCAGGCTAGGGGGTGAATCAGAGCTGCAGCTGCCAGCCTACCCCAGGATCGAAGCCACAGCAATGCAGGATCCAAGCCGAGTCTGTGACTGACACCCCACAGCCACAGCAATGTAGGATCCAAGCCGAGTCTGTGACCGACACCCCACAGCCACAGCAATGCAGGATCCAAGCCGAGTCTGCGACCCACACCAAAGTTCATGGCAACGCCCGGATCCTTAACCCACTGAGCGAGGCCAGGAATCCAACCCACATCCTCATGGATACTAGCTGGGTTCCTAACCTGCTGAGGCACTACGGGAACTCCCAGAAAGTTGCTTTCTTTTGAAACAAATTTTATTGGAGTAGAGTTGACTTGCAATGTTGTGTTAGTTTCAGGCGTACAGCAAAGCCAGTCTGTTATACGTATAAATATATCCGTTCCTTTTCAGATTCTTTACCCGTATAGGTTACTACACAGTATTGAGTAAGATTACCCTATACTACACAGTAGGTCCTTGTTACCTCTAAAAAGTTGATTTTAACTGGGAAATACAGTACAGTGAGAGAGAGTCAAGGGAGTTGATGACATAAGCAATAAAAGGGATTACTGTGTTTATCCATGGAATTTAGACTGAATAAAGAGGGAAGAGAGGGCAGGAAAGAGGTAATCAATAAACAGAGAATTCAGTCCTTTAAGTTGTCCCATGTCCTTAGGGCTAAAATTATTGTCCTCCAGGCAAGGGGGTCTTTGAGGGTATCACGTATCAGTTTATACAATAAGGTGGTTGTTTTCGTTTTGTTTGTTTGTTTGTTTTGTGGGTTTTTTTTTTTTTTGGCTGTATCCATGGCATATGGAAGTTCCCAGGCCAGGGATCAAATCTGAGCCACAGCTGTGACCTACACCACAGCTGTGACCTACACCACAGCTGCGGCAACACTGGCGTCTTAACCCACTGTGCCGCAGCAGGAGCTCCTGCAATAAGCATTTATTGAACACCTTGCCATGAATTGTCTAAAAAGGATATTTGATTACTTCCGAGAAACACTGAAAATATCAGGGAGATAAGTTGGATCCAGAGCAGGGAGGGTCTTAGGTGATTACTGAGGAGAGAGGTTGATTCTACTTTATTGTCAATAAAACTTTCAAGTAGGTTGAAAGATGCATATCTAGTTGAAAAGTACATATCTATATCAATCAAAGTATCTTAAGGACTTCCCCTGTGGCCTGCAGCATAACTACACAGCATTGCCTCTGCAGTGGCTCTGGTTCGATCCCTGGCCATGGAAGGGAAAAAAAAAAAAAATAGCTTGCGTCAAAAAGAGAATTTGTTGATGGATGTAATTGAAATGTTTGCAGCATAATAATGGCTAATGTCTACTGAAGGCTTATCAGGATCGAGGCTGTGTTCTAATATTTATAATATTGTTTAATCTTACTAGCAGAGCCAGGATTTGAACTCAGGCAGTGTGCTTCCTGACACTGTACTCCTAGCCACTATGTTTTACTGACCCTTGATGAGATAGCTTCAGGCAAAGCTGGATCCAGGAGTGCAAATATTATTATCAGGACTCAGTCCTTCATTCCCACTCCCCTCTGTGCTGAATTAATTCACATGCCTGCTAGGTTCCCTCCATTCATGGTAGCAGCTGGCTTACATCATCCTTGCCTCCAGCATTTCCAAAAGAAAGTTATATTTTCTTTCTCAAAGTACTAGATAGGCCTACATGGCACTGTACTTAATAATATAAAATAGATTCACAATATTGTTGTTAAAAAAAAAAAAAGACTGTAGCTATGGGCTGACCCAGAAACAAACAAACAAATGCATTTATAATTGCAAGGATGTAAAAAAAATTAATGATAGTTATTTCTGAGTGTTATTATTTGGGGGACTTTTTTCTTTTTGCTTCTCAGTATTTTCATTTGTTTCTACATTGAAAATATATTACCCGTATAATAAAAATGTTGAAAGGCAACAAAAAACCCAATAGAAGCTGACAAATATATCTCTTTCTACCTAGGTAGCTCTTCCACTCCTTTATCATTAAAATCTATCACAGGAAATTGATAAATTGGGGGTGATGACACACTAGTAGTGGCGGTCTCATCTGCTTCCATTTGGTTAATGACAACGACCAGCGGGAGTACTGGCAGGTCAGCTCTACCATATTATTGTACAATTGAACAGGTTCCATATCCTTCCTGCTACGACAAATAACTCTCTTTGGATAACTTTTGAAAGGAAATATTCGTTCTTTCTGGCAAGTCCTGATGAGAGACTATTTAGTGGTCCATCAAGAAGGAGGAAGGAGATAAACACACCGACGGAGTCCCAATGTGAACATGCAGCCCAAATTCCAAGTACCAGGCTGAGTTGAAACTAGCTGTTTCATCCCTGCCACCAAGGAGTCTACATTCTTATTAGGAAGGCAAGATGGTAAGACAGGGTAGACACAAGACAGTGTGGTTTGGTTAAATAATGCAGGATAGGAGGTCAGGCATGTAATAGCACTGACCTAAAGGAAGATTATGGGTAAAGCTGATCCGTCCATCACCCCATTCATGCCTTTTTTTTTTTTTTTTTTGGCCACACCTATAGCATGCAGAAGTTCCTGGGCCAGGGATCGAACTTGCCCCTATAGTTGTGGTCCAAGCCACAGCTGCAGCAACACCAGACTCTTAACCTGCGGTGCCACAAGGGAACTTTCTCACCATTCGTGCTTTTTGGCACCAGTTTCTCCCTTTTTCATCCGGCAGCATCTGTGAGAAATGGAAAATTTAACCTACTTGACACTTCCCTGTATTTATTTATTATTATTATTATTTTGCTTTTTAGGGCTGCACTTGAGGCATATGGAGGTTCTCAGACTAGGGGTCGAATCGGAACTGTAGCCAGCCACCAGCCTACACCACAGCCACAGCCACAGCAACTCAGGATCCGAGCTGCATCTGCGACCTACATCACAGCTCATGGCAACACCAGATCCTTAACCCACTGAGCGTGGCCAGGGATCAAACCCGAAACCTCATGGGTCCTGGTCAGATTCGTTTCTGCTGTGCCACAATGGGAACTCCCCTCTTTTTATTTATTAAAAAAAAAACTTTTTTTTTGGCTGCACCTGTAGTGGCACACAAAACTTGCTGGGCTAAGGATCAAACTGAGCCATAGCAGTGACAATTTAGAATCCTAACCCTTAGGCCACCAGGGAACTCCCTATTTCCTTATTTTAAAAAGAGGGATAGTAACATTCAGTCTTGTTTGTGGAGCGGATTAGATTAGGTAATGTATGTAGATGCCTTTGCCTGGGGCCTGATGCTGAGGAAAGGCTCACTAAGTAGTGCCTATTAGGATGACAATGATGATAATTGCCAAGGGCAGAAGTAAACCAACACCAAGAGTGACAAAAGGCTTGGAATCTTACAAAGTCCCTAAAATCAACCATGGTTCCTGGTCTTCTAGATTCGGTTCCCTTCTACAGGCAGTATCTGGCCCCTTCACCTTTTGCCCTTTTGATTTTATCCAGAGAAGAGAACATGCATAAAAATCTTCTCTCATCCTCACTCCCAACCTCTTTCTTTCTTTCTTTGTCTTTTTGCCTTTTCTAGGGCTGCTTTCCACGGCATATGGAGGTTCCCAGGCTAGGAGTCCAATCGGAGCTGTAGCTGCCGGCCTACACCACAGCCACAGCAACACGGGACCCGAGCCGTGTCTGCGACCTCCACCACAGCTCACGGCAACGCCAGATCCTTCACCCACTGAGCAAGGGCAGGGATTGAACCCGCAACCTCATGGTTCCTAGCCGGTTCATTAACCACTGCGCCACGATGGGAACTCCCCCAACCTCTTTCTTAAATGTAGACTATTCATTCCAACCCTCTTGGCTCAGACATGAACTTTGCAACTCACACAACCTGTAGACCATGTGACTTCATTTCACAGTCTTTTGCTCGTAAGAATCACCATCTTCGGAACATTTTCTCCCATTTGACAAAACTCAGCACTAGGGAAAAATGTTGAAAATGACACTGAAATAAAACTGAATAATAAGGCTTGGTTGAGTCCAAAGACTTAAGGGAAAGAAAATGTGTCCTTAGTTTATAATTTCGAATTCAAGGTCTTAGACCCAGCATACTAGAGTGGGAAGAAAGACTCAAGATACTGCTGATGAAAAGAGAAAACAGGGGTTCCCGTTGTGGCTCAGTGGTTAACAAATCCGACTAGGAACCACGAGGTTGCAAGTTCGATCCCTGGCCTCGCTCAGTGGGTTAAGGATCCGGGGTTGCCATGAACTGTGGTGTCGGTCGCAGACGCAGCTTGGATCCCATGTTGCTGTGGCTGTGGTGTAGTGTAGGCTGGCAGCTACAGCTCTGATTCGACCCCTAGCCTGGAAACCTCCACATGCCATGGGTGTGGCCCTAAAAAGCCAAAAAAAAAAAAAAAAAAAGCAAAGAGGAACAGAGAAGATGGAAAAAGTAGCTGGATCCTAAGACTGTTCAGTTTTTGAAGGATTCCAGTCCTTATTTTAAGGATATAAATAAACAGTCCTAGTCTGTGTGTGTTCTTAAAAATAAGTCTCCACCCACCTCTGCCCTTTTAACAAAATTAAAAGGTCCCTGTTCCTGGTAACTGAGGTAGCAACTGTTTTTTTTGTATTACTCAGGACTCTTTTAATTGCAAGTAACAGAAAAGTAATGACCCATTTGGAGCAAAAGGGCCAGGGACCATACTTCCAGCATGGCTGGATTCAGGTACCATCAAGAATCTGATTCTCGGAGTTCCCATCGTGGCGCAGTGGTTAACGAATCCGACTAGGAACCATGAGGTGGCGGGTTCGATCCCCGGCCTTGCTCAGTGGGTTAAGAATCTGGCGGTGCCGTGAGCTGTGGTGTAGGTCGCAGACGCGGCTGGGATATTGCGTTGCTGTGGCTCTGCTGTAGGTCTGTGGCTGCAGCTGCGATTTGACCCCTAACCTGGGAACCTCCATATGCTGTGGGAGCGGCTCAAGAAAACACACACACACACACAAAAAAAGAATCTGATTCTCCATCGTTCAGTCCTGCTTTCCTGTGTTTCCGTCTTACTCCTTTCCAATGGCTGCACCTGCAGCATATGGAAGTTCCAGGGCCAGTGGTCAAACCAGAGCTGTCGCTGTGGTCTCTGCCACAGCCATGGCAACTCTGGACTCAAGCCGCATCTACGACCTACACCATAGCTTGTGGCAATGCTGGATCCTTAACCCACTGAGCGAGGCCAGGGATCGAACCCACATCCTCACAGAGACAATGTCAAGTCCTTAACCTGCTGAGCCACCATGGGGACTCTTGCTTCTTTCTCCTCCTGATGGCAGACATGGCCACTGGAAGCTTCTGGCTTATTTTCTACTGATTCATCATCTCAGAAGAAAATGTTTCTCTTCCCAATAGTTTCAACAAAAGTTCTATGGTTGATGCTCACCAAGAAGAGTCGAGTTGCTTTCAATCACTGAAATATGATTAGAAAGTTGTGAAGTGACTGGGCTTGGTCATACCCCAACCCTTGAATGAGGCTCAGCTCAACCAAACCACATAGGAAAAGAATGAGGGGAAATTCTCCCAGAAGAGTAGAGATTACAAATTGCCCTCCATAAGTTTCCTTCAAATTCATTCTGGGTAACAAAACATCCACACAGTAGCCAGGAACATAGCCGCCCAGAATCAAGACTACATTGCAAAGGATCTCTTGAAGCTGGCAAGCCAGGTGACAAAGATCTGACCAACCGATTACAGGTGGAGGTGACACAGGCCACTTCCAGGAAATGTCCTCAAAGGGATATGTCATGTTTTTCTATCCTTTTTTTCTTACCTCTGTCCAGAATGTGGACAGGGTGGCTGGAGATAAACAAGTTGACTTTTGGAGTGGATGAGCAATGAGATCCTGCTGTCTAGCACAGGGAACTATATCTAGTCACTTGCGATGGAGCCTGATGGAGAATAATGTGAGAAAAAGAATGTATATATGTATGTGTGACCCGGTCACTTTGCTGTACAGTAGAAAACTGACAGAAAGCTATAAACCAACTATAATGGAAAAAATATAAATCATTTTTAAAATGTACATTTTATGCTGGAGAGGGTGTGGAGAAAAGGGAACTCTCCTACACTGTTGGTGGGAATGTAAATTGGTACAACTCCTATGGAAAACAGTATGGAGGTCCCTCAGAAAACTAAATATAGAACTACCATGTGACCCAGCAATCCCACTGGAAGAAACTTTCCTTGAAAAAGACACATGCCCCCATATGTTCATTGCAGCACTATTCACAGTAGCCAAGACATGGAACAACCTAATGTCCATTGACAGATGAATGGATTGAGAAGATGTGGTAAATATACACAATGGAATGCTACTCAGCCATAAAAAAGAACAAAACAATATCATTTGCAGCAACATGGATGGAACTAGAGACTCTCCTACTAAGTAAAGTGAGTTAGAAAGAGAAAGACCAACACCATATGATATCGCTTATATCTGGACTCTAATATACAGCACAGATGAACCTTTCCACAGAAAAGAAACTCATGGACTTGGAGAACAGACTTGTGGTTGTCACAGGGGAGGGGGAGGGAGTGGGATGGACTGGGAATCTGGGGTTCATAGATGCAAACTATGGCCTCTAGAAAGGATAAGCAATGAGATCCTGCTGTGTAGCACAGGGAACTATATCTAGGCACTTGTGATGGAACATGATGAAGGCTAATGTGAGAAAAAGAATGTATATATGTGTGTGTGTCTTGGGCACTTTGCTGTACAGTAGAAAATTGACAGAACAATGTAAACCAACTATGATGGAAAAAATAAAAATCATTTTAAAAATGTACATTTTAAAACAAACAAACAAAAGGTTGTCTTGGACTACACAGTGATTTGTGTATAAAGGAAGCACATGGTGGAGACATAGCAGCCCTGAATCATCTTCGCCTTGTTTCACATGATAGAAAAGTAAACATATATCTTGGAGTTCCCGTTGTGGCGCAGTGGTTAACGAATCTGACTAGCAACCATGAGGTTGCGGGTTCGATCCCTGGCCTTGCTCAGTGGGTTAAGGATCCAGCGTTGCCGCGAGCTGTGGTGTAGGTCGAAGATTCGGCTCAGATCCCACGTTGCTGTGGCCCAGGCGTAGGCCTGCGGCTACAGCTCCAATTAGACTCCTAGCCTGGGAACCTCCATATGCCTCGGGTGTGGCCCTAGAAAAGACAAAAAAAAAAAAAAGTAAACGTACATCTTATATCTTGTTTAAGTGAGTGTTACTCAACAGACCACACAACCCAACATAATCCTACTAGCACCCAGTCCCCCGTAAGGAAAATCCTGGGGCTTCTGGAAAAAGACGGGGGTAGATATGACAGGCAGGCATGTCCCCTGTCTCACAACCTGAGAAATTTTCTGTCAATCAGTCATTGTCATTATTCCGGTTGGACATTTGAAGATGTAGATCTGCCTGCCTCTGATGTATCTAACTATCCAGGAATCTCAGAGTTTATGAATTCAAAGATGAAACTAATTTTTAAATTGAGCCGAGCACAGCATTATGGGAAATTACTATATACGTGAGGTTTTTTTTTTCCCCCTGAGAAAAAAAGCACTTGTCAGAGTGGATTAATCTACATTTAACCTTGCAATTTTAACAATGAAGTGTAGAAATAGCAAGTTCACTATGTGAAAACTGCTGAAAGTACATATTAGAACTTCTTTCGACATATTTGTTTTGACAGTTTTATTAAGAATTTGAGTGAGGAATTAATTAAATTGTAATCAAACACAGCGACGATGACACGATGCCAATAGAACGGTTCATGCCTTGAATAACGGAATCAGAATCACACACCGGGGGAACCCCAAGAGGTTTAAGTTGATCCCCCTTCCCCATGTTATAGCTAAGAAAACTGAGGCCCAGAGAGGTCAACCCCCTTGCTGAAGGCAGAGCCAGAATCAAGGGCAAAGCTGTTGGCATTCCATCTTTCTACTTTTTCTTGAATAATGAAAGCTATGTCATGATTCAAGATTCAAGTGGACATTAAAAAAAAATGGAGGCCGGAGCTGATGAGACAAGAGACCATTTAATCAGGTCAAATGTATAAGGACCTACATGTTGGGGCCAAAAAAGCCCACTGTAGAAGCACAGTGTGGGGTAGATGTGCCTTAATCAGTAGCACTTGTAAGAAACGCTTAGAGATGTTACTTGGCTGCAAGCTTGAGCTGTCAGCAGTGTGATGCAGCTACAAGAAAAAGCTAATGGAGTCAGGGTGGCATTATTAGAAGTAGAGTTTACAGAAGGGCGAGGCGAGTCCTGGTGAACTGACACCAGTCCCAGGTGTCAGATTTCGGAAGTGATAGAGACACCTTAGTTCAGCTCTAGGATGGAATTCAGTGAGGGATGGTCGAAGGAAGCTAGGGACCTGCGAAGTACTCTAATTAAGAGCTTGAATCTTGGAGTCTGACTGCCTGGGTTTTTCATCCAGGCTCTGTCGAGTACTCGGTATGTGTTCATTAAGCCTTAATCTCACTGTCTGTAAATTAGGAATTATAAGAGCACCTATCTCTGAAGATATATGAGGCAGGGCATGCCAACTGATTTGCACATTACTGGCCCCAAACAAGCACGCAATACATGTTAGGATGAAGGAAGCAACGTGATATGGGGATAATGGTAACCATCTCAAGGGTCTTAGTGAATATTAAATGACCCAACACATTCCCAGTGCTTGAAACCAACTTGGTAGTAGTTACTCTTATCCGTCGTAGAGGGACTGGCCAAAGGTTTCTAGGGAGGGTCAAAATAGTCCTTGGCTGGGGCTAAGGTCCACAGAAGCCGATCAGGTCATTCCTGGAAGAAGGACCCTGAAAGATGCTCACTTTGGGGAGAGAGGAGGGGGACAGTGGGTGCGATTATGGTCACTCATTCTATAGCGGTACCCACTTGGTGAACACCTGGACAGGATGACATGGCATTACTGCGGAGTGATAACTTAGCTGCACTCCTGGCCATGGTCCCTCTCTGATGCACAGTTCTGACCCGCCAGCGTGGTCACGCAGGGCAGTGCTGGGGTTGGTCACTCAAGCCTGTTCTGGGCACAGTCCCTGAGAATGGTCCAAGGGGCAGTCACCTAGGAATCATTCCAAGAGGAACTGCTCCTGGATAAGTTCTCCCCGCCCTTGGCTTCCCCCTCGTGCCACTGCGTGAATAAGTCGTGGATCTTAGGGACACTGTGGGACCCCGGTCAGGTCCCCGCGGAGCAGCCCGCCGCTAGGGGGCGGCGGCAGAAGGAACCCGGCCGCGAGGAGTCCGCTCCTTTGGGGCTCACTCTCCAGCCAGGCCCGGGGAAAGGTGGAGCGACGGTGGGTGGGGTGCGTGCCTCAAGGGTGCGAGACACAGCGAGCCGCCTGGATGTGAGTCAGCGCGCGGGGGGCTAAGGAGCTCCATGAATAGTCACGGAATCTCACTCACGCTCTGCTCCTCCACCCATCCCGTCTAGAACGTGTGTGTCCCAGTCCCGCGCCTGCGTGCGCACACAGCACGATGCCCGATTCCTGGCTCTGGGTGACTGTTGGGTGAAATGGGGGTGGGAAGAGGGAGTGTCCCTGTGGGTGTTTCTATGCCCAGGTTAGGAGGTTTCTCCCTCCCCGCCGCATGTGAGGTGTGGGGGTGTGTCCCGCTCAGGTACGTGTGTACCTGTGTGCGCGCGTGCGTGTGTCAGTGTAGTGGGACCTTTTATCAGTGCAGGGTGCTTGCGTCTGCGTCCGGGTCTATGTCTGGGTCTGGATGTTGGCGCAATCTCGACCCGGGCTCCCACCCCTGGGTGTCGGGAGGCCGGCGTGGAGGGAGTGTCCAGCCTCCCGGAGGAGCACATGCCTCGACACCTTCCCTTCATCACCCCGAACTGGCTCCTTAGGGAGCCGCCCGCGTGGGGAGAGCAGGGGGTGGTGTGTCCCTGGGAGGGGTAAGAGAGTGGGGGCGCAGGGGGCGGGCCGGGTCCCCGGGCGGGGCGCAGGCTCGGGGGACCCGCGCGGCTGACGTCAGGCGACTCCTTAAATAGAGCCGGCAGCGCGCTCGGCTCGGCATTTCTCGAGGAGCCGGAACGCGGCCGGCGCCAGCGCCACCGTCCGGCCCGCCCGCCAGTCAGCACCGCTGCGCCGCCGCCAAGCGTTCGGGGCGCCGCGCCGCGAGGAGCCGGGATGGGGCTTCGGGCGCTGGGCGCGCTCCGAACCCGGCGCACGTGAGAGAGCCGAGGAGCGCCAGGAGCCGCCCCGCTGCCCGGAGCCCCGTCGCCCAGGAGACGGGGATGTCGGAGTCGCCGCCGCCCGTTCCCCGAGGAGCCGCCGCCCCCGGGATCCCCGGGCATGGTGCGCGCCCGGGCCCGCAGCGCCCGAAGCAGACGGCGCCCCCTACGCCCGACCACCCGCGTGGCCCGGGCCGCGCCGCGCGAGCCCTCTAGGCGGCCGCAGGGCCCCAGCTGCTCCACCGCCGGCGCTCCCTCGGAAACCATGACCCCCGGCGCGGGCCCATGGAGCCATGGCCTATAGGGTCCTGGGCCGCGCGGGGCCACCTCAGCCGCGGAGGGCGCGCAGGCTGCTCTTCGCCTTCACGCTCTCGCTCTCCTGCACTTACCTGTGTTACAGCCTCCTGTGCTGCTGCGACGACCTGGGTCAGAGCCGCCTCCTCGGCGCGCCTCGCTGCCTTCGAGGCCCCGGCGCGGGTGGCCAGAAACTTCTTCAGAAGTCCCGCCCCTGCGATCCCCCGGGCCCGACGCCCAGTGAGCCCAGCGCGGCCAGCGCGCCTGCTGCCGCCGCGCCCGCCTCTCGCCTCTCCGGTGTCAACCACTCCGGCTCGCCTAAGCTGGGTACCAAGCGACTGCCCCAGGCCCTCATTGTGGGCGTGAAGAAAGGAGGCACCCGCGCCGTGCTGGAGTTTATCCGCGTGCACCCGGACGTGCGGGCCTTGGGCACCGAGCCCCACTTCTTCGACAGGAACTACGGCCGCGGGCTGGACTGGTACAGGTAAGGAGGGGAGCTTCACTCCGCGCGCCCGCTCCGATCCGCTCGCTCCTCTGAGCCATCGCCTGCGCTTCCGCTTCCCCTTAACCTGGCTCTCTGTGGGGGTTCAGGCGGACCCGTGGGGGGACTCTAGCGGAAGGATCAATCCAGAACTTCTCGGTGACGGTGTAGATCGGTGCGCGGTTTCTTGAATGGCGAACGACCCTTGGCTCTGAAGTCGCGGGCAGGGAAGGGAGGTCTCTGCCAGGGTTCTGGAGGTGAGCTGGAGAGCTGGCTCCGTGTCCAGCCTCTGGGGGAGAGAAAGCTGGGCGCCCAGGGAAGGGGCAGCCGGGACAGGGGCGGCCTGAACACAGCCCTCTCCGGAGCCTCGCCAGATCTTTCCTGGCCTCTAAGAGACCCTGAGAAGGGAAAGTTCGACCAGGGCCCCCTGGTGGCAGGGCTCGGCGCTGGGGCGAGGTCCTCGGAGTTGAGGCCAAAAGAGAGGGCGTCCTTGGAGGGGTGGGAGCGGGAAAGGTCCCTTCCGGAGGAGTCTCATTCTCAGCTCCGGGTATTTGCAGCTGCATCTGGGCCGAGGATCCCAGTCACTCGGAGCCCCGAATTGTTTTTCGAGTAGTGGCAAGGACCCCTGGCTTGGAGCCTTGGCTCTGTCGCTTAGCTTGAGCAAAATTCCTAAAATTCGTTGGGCCTTGATTTTCTTATCCATCAACAAGGAGCAGGGATGGTCCCTGTCCTCTCTGCCTCTCCAGGCCTTTCTAAGTGCTTTCAACGTGTAAGAAAGACACTGGGGGATGTTTGGAAACCAGCAGCCAGGGTGTGGAATTTGGAATTCTGTGGACAACTCAGTGGAAGGCTGGCTAGGGTCTTAGGGGCATCCAGTCGTAGACAGACTCTCTACCCCCCACCCCTCTCACTGGCGGGATTGACAGTCTCACAGGCGGGTGGGTGTCTGGGGGATAGCCTGAAGCTTCTAGAAGGGCGCAGACTCCACTGTTCAAATGCCCCTTTACCTCCTAAGCCCTGTGTGGTGCTGAGGTGTAGGACTGGCCCGCATGTGGACTGAGCTGGGCACCCCTGGCGGTGGTGCAATGTATGGGTTCCTCCCAGCATGCGGGTCCCAGAATTCTCACCATTCACCCGACCTCTTAAAGACTTGCTAGAAATGTCTGCGTGGTAATGGACCTGGGAAAGCGAAACATGGTAGCTGGCACAGTAGCTGAGGCTATTACAAAAAAAATTATAAAAGTAAACCCTGGGAGTTCCCTTTGTGGCTCAACGGTTAAAGAGGATCTTCATTAGGATCCACGAGGACGCGGGTTTGATCCCTGGCGGTGCTCAGTGGGTTAAGGATCCAGCAGTGCTGTGAGCTGTGGTGTAGGTCACAGACATGGCTCGAATCTGGCGTGGCTGTGGCTGTGGCATAGGTTGGCAGCTTCAGCTCTGATATGACCCCTAGCCTGGGAATCTCCATATGCTTTGGGTGTGGTCCTAAAAAGGCAGAAAAAAAAATAAGGAAACTCTTTAGGGGGTAGAAAGTCGTAAGTATACTCGAGTAAAGGACAGCTTCATTAGAAAGAGGATACCACTGGGCTCCTAATAGGGACCCTGGATTTGCAAGAAGGGGGTGGGCACTAGGGCTCACTTGTCCCCTTATCAGTGAGCCCTGGACTGCAGTGGTCACTGGGGGGCCCAGAGGTGGGACATGCCCTGTCTTCAGAAAACGGACACAGTCCATCTCCAGTGGAGTGCATCAGGGGACAGCTGGCCTGGGGGTGGCCCTGGGACCATGGTGTGGGCTCAATGGAATAGGATGGCACAGAATGGCAGCTCTGATGCTTTTCAAGCTGTGACCCACAGGCATCCCAACTGGGGGTAGGCAGTGTACTAGGACAGCATCAGAGCCAGACCTCGGGGCGGGGAAGGCAGACGCTGCCCGTGTCTGCCACGGCCACCCTCTCCTGCGTGGTGGGGTTTCCTCGATGGAAAAATCTAAACATCATTCTGAAGCCCTTTGCCAAACCCAGGTGCCTTTTACGTGCAAAATGGCAAAATTCTGAGCATCTGGCTTTTATTGTAGCCTCCAGTAAACACCTCATCCCTGCACCCAGCCTCTGCACACCCTCTCCTGTGCTCTGCCACCAAACACCATACTTCAGGCTTCCTGCTCGGAGCCGGTGTCATTCAGGGATGGCTGCTTTTTATTTTTAACCTTGGCATGTGTGATTCTAAGCCAGCTTCGCTGTGAACCTGAGCGATGGGAGCCGTGCCTTTTTTTAATATATATATAGCACATTTGGATTCTGCTAAAATTCTCAGCTGAGTCTTGGTAGGCTTTATTTAACATCAAGCAGGCTGACAGCTCCCCTTCTTTCTCTACTCCCCCCCACCCTGCACATCCCAGGGTCTGACTTACCGTCCCTTTCCCCCTTTCTATTTGTAAAAAGATATTAACCTATGGATCTGGTACTAATTGCCCCTTCCTCGTCACCTCCCCTGGGAAAGCGAGGCGCGCACAGCATCAGGAGGGGCTGTGTGGTTTGTGTTTTCTTTTTGCTTGCAAATACACCCCCCCACCCCCGGAGTCAAGGGTTTCAGGTGGGGATTATTGTTTCCACACGAGCTGATTCTGCCCCATTTGGATGCCATTCCCATAATTTCCAGGACATTTCTCTGTGTGTATCTTATGCTTTATTATCATGCAAGGAATATGCGTTAATTGCAGAAATGATGGGGCTATCTGGTGTCCTTTAAAACCCGTCTTTCTCACTTTCTGTCTGAATTCCATGAGTTAGGATGGCAGGCGATGAGATGCTTTTCTTTCTGCCCGCTGCCCTTATCATGTCACAGATGTGAAAGCTGCAGCCCAGAAAGGGACAGCATCTGGAATGAGATCCCAAAGCAAACTGGTGGAATTTAGGGCCAGGAGACACTGCCGCGTGCGCGCACACACACACACACACACACACACATACACACACATGTGCATTTGCAGCCAACTATGCTCTAACCACTGTTCTACACAGCTGGCCACCATAAAGCCAGTGTCCACTGGGCAGACATGGCCAGAGAGCCCTTGCATCTATTGGAAAGGACTTGTTTTCCAAAGGTGGAGTTGCAGAGTTGTAGGCGGTGGATCTAATTATGATCTGCCCACCTCGAAGTCCCTGGGTATAAAATAACTTTCTGGGTCTGAAGGCCCTAATCAGATAGACAATACAAAAGTCAAAAGGAGAGACTTCTTCCTGTGGGTAGGTGGAGATAAATCAGGAGGTGGCAAGCAGTGCCTGAAGGTAGAATGATGCAGCCAGAGAGAGGCACCATTGGCCAGAGATCCCAGGAGAGACCTTCCTTGCCCCCCATCCTGAGCCCCCGCTTGTGCACCCTAGGAGATCGCCCAGCCCTTTGCGGCGGGATCTCTTCCCTTAGATATTTTTCTGAGACCCCCTCACTGCCGCTGACCTCACCTCTGCAGCTGGCCAGCTTCCCTGCTCCCAGTTTCCTCCTCAAAGTAGCAGCTGGGTGTGCAGGGTGGGGTCAGCTAGCTGCTGGGTCAGGGGGGCAGAGTGAGGCCACACTGCCAAGGGACCCAGGATAGGACCTCCTGCAGAAGGCTGGAGACAGTCCCCTGGATGCTGTGTGATTGGAAGCAGAGGGACCTTCCTGAGGCTTGGCTTCCTTGTCACGTGATCGTGCCCTCTAGTAACTATCACAGAAGGGTGTTTTGGAGAATGAAACACGGTAAAAAGAACGAAATAACGGCATCAGTAGCAACGTGGATGGACCTAGAAATGGCCACGCTAAGCGAAGTCCGTCAGACAATGAGATGCCAACATCAAAAGCTTTCACTGCCATGTGGAATCTGAAAAAAGGACACAATGAACATCTTTGCAGAATAGATCCTGACTCCCAGACATTGAAAAACCTATGGTTTCCAAAGGAGACAGCTTGGGGGATAGGGGGATGCGCTGGGGGTGTGGGATGGAAATACTGTGAAACTGGATTGTGATGATCCTTGTATAGCTGTATATGCAATAAATTCACTGAGTAATTAAGAAAAAGAAAGAAAGAACCACAGGATAGGAAGGTGCCCCAGGAAAGTCTCTGATACGTAAAGATAAGGCAGTAGCGCTAGCACTGTTGCCACAGTTGCTCCTACTCCTTCCCTACCGACACTTGTTAGTATTAAAACTATTGGGTTCCGTCCCTGCTGCTGTTCTTAACATGAGGCTGAGGAATTAATTATTTGCTGGAAACATAGTTCCCTGATAGACTAGGAAAGCTCCTTGGCTCAAGTTCCACTTTCAGCTCGGCTTTAATTTTCCATTTTCCCCTCTTTCCTTCCTTCTGCATTGCTAAATAGTCACTTCTCATTTCTGGGCATCAGTTTGCTCACCTTTAAAATGAAAATGGGCTGTAAACTCCCTTCGTTGCGCGGCAGTAAACGAACCCGACTAGGATCCATGAGGATGCAGGTTCGATCCCTGGCCTCCCTCAGCGGGCTAAGGATCCGGCGTTGCTGTGAGCTGTGGTGTAGGTCACAGACTCAGCTGGGATCCAGAGTTGCTGTGGCTGCGGCGTAGGCTGGCAGCTGTATCTCCGATCAGACCCCTAGCCTGGGAACTTGCATGTGCTGTGGGTGTGGCCCTAAAAAGCAACATCAAATCGAATTGAATCTAATCGAATATGAAAATGACGTTTGACAGGGTATGTGAGAATGCTTCTCCCAACCTAAGATTATTACTGGGATGCAACAAGGGTTGGGCGTGAGGGCAGAATATTCAGGGTTTTCATCTTTTATAAGGAACTCTAAGTGGTGCACTGTCTAGTAGTTTTTAGGGGAAGCTGCGTTCTGTGTCAAATGTTCTCCCTTTTGCTAGTTTTCAGCAGTGAGGGAGGGGGAGCCAGTGTGGAGAGGCATTGAATCTTCTCTAAATGCACTGAAATGCCAACAAGAGCAAGTTAATATGTGATAATTGACTCTGTGCTCTGATGTCAAAATTGTGATAGATGAGCCTGTTCTGTAAATTTTAGACTCCACTTCACAACTCCAGTTATTTATTTCTTCAGTGGCAGTGGTGTTCTGGGGAGGGTGTAAAGCAAAGAAGACGCAGCGTTTGCCCCGGAGGCAACAGTCTAAGTGAGAGAGAGAATAAAAAGCACAGGATAAGGTCTGTCGCCTTATCCAGCTCATTTCGATCAAGTAATCAAATTCCAGGAGTTCCCTCGTGGCTCAGCGGGTTAAGGACCTGGTGTCATCACTGCAGCGTCTCAGGTCGCTGCTGTGGTACAGGTTCGATCCCTGCCCCAGGAACATCCATGTGTCACGGGCGCAACCAAAGGGGGAAAAGAAAAGAAATCAGTTCCAATAGCAGGAGTTCCTATCGTGGCTCAGCAGTTAATGAACCCGACTAGCATCTATGAGGTCATGGGTTTGATCCCTGGCCCTGTTCAGTGGTTTAAGGATCTGGCGTTGCTGTGGCTGTGGCATAGGCTGGCGGCTACAGCTCTGATTTGACCCCTAGCCTGGGAACCTCCATATGCCGTGGGTGCAGCCCTAAAAAGACAAAAAGTTTAAAAAAAAAAAATTCCACTAGCGAAGCCAAACTCTAGAGGCAAATTTTAAGAAAAAATAAAACCAAAGGCAGAAAGCAGGAGCGGTAATGGATGAAGAAGGCTTTGCCATCTTTAATGGATGGCTACCCGGCACAGATGGACCCACATTTGTCGAGTGTGCACACACAGCTCACACGTGGCCATCGGCACACACGATTTCCATGTCAGTGCAGACATGTCTTCATAGGGAGTTTTCCTGCCTCAGTCCAGGAGGGTGTCACACACGCTGATTACATGAACTGGTGAGTCCATAAATCCCCTGTCCACCATGTGGGTCTCTGTCAGCCCCACGGCCGCTGGAGATATAGTAGTTAGTTCCAGCACGTGTACAGTTCTTGTCAGGCACCAAGGAACATTCAGGATGGGCGTGCAGCACTGTCATCGCTCAAGGAGGCTTTTTGAAGAGCTGGCTTCGTCTCCCCCTGGAGCTGAGACAGTGGGAGGAGCTTGGGATGAAGACTCTTCCCCTTAGCCTTTGGTATCTGGCTATTTAGGAAAGAAAGACCTGACAAGCCCAGGGCTATTCAGCCAGTACACGTCTTTTGCGATATTAAAATATGACACGGATTCAAAATATGACATGGATTCCCTGGGCGATTTAGCGTCTCTGACATTAGGATGTGGCTAACGACAGATGGGGTCTTAGATTCCATGAGATCAGATGCTTCCAACACATGGGATGGAAACTCTTTCCCCCGGGGGGCGCCTCCTGCTCTGGAAACCCACTGGACTTCACACAGGGCCAGCGACTCCGTGGCAAATGCCTGGCCCAGCAGGGAGCCCCCGACACCCTGCTTGTCTTTGTATCCAGCAGGCGTCTCCTCTCATTGGTGAAGGAGCTGTCCCCGTTTTATTTTCTGTTTTCTTTTTTCTTTTTTTCTTCTTACGGCCACACTTGTGGCATACGGAAGTTCCTGGGCTAGGGGTCCAGTTGGAGCTGCAGCTGCCAGCCTAAGCTAAAGCCACAGCAACGCCCGATCTGAGCTGCCGTCTGCAACCTACATGCAGCTTGTGGCAATTCCAGGTCCTTACCTTAGCCCACTGAGCCAGGTCAGGGATCGATCGGGCATCCTCATGGAAACTAGTCAGGTTCTTAACCCACTGAGCCACAACGGAAACTCCCATCCCCATTTTAGATTTGTGATCATTACCCATTGGCCTTTTCTGTCTTGGCTGAAATGGGGGATAGTGCAGGTTGATAGCCACCCGGAGACAGCCAGATGCCTTGGGGACCTATTCTTCATGTGCTGCTGTTCTGCCCAGATATTTGGAGTCACATCTTGAGAGTCCCTAACAGCTTCAGGGTGGGGTCGATGCCCCACAGGTGCTGTTACCTGCATGCTTGCTTATGTCCCACGCCTCATGTGGGCAAGGCTGTATGATAACTTTCTTCCTGTGGGTTAGACCTCGGCTAGTCATTCCTGAATGATTGCATGACTGAGTGGGTGGGGCGGGGGGCGGGGTGGAGGCAGGCATCTCCCCATTGATCAGGGACTCTATGAGGGGGCGGGCTTGGCAGCGAGAGGGGGTGGGCGATGGGTAGAGAACCACGCTGGCTCTGAGGCAGGCTGGAGGGTCTGTAAGACCACACAGTCTCCCTAAACCTGTGGGATTCTCTCTCCCCTCCAGAACCAACCCACAGGGCGGGTTAACCCATTTCTTTGTCACATGCCTACCATGTGCCCCCATGAGGGCCAAGCTGCTGTAGGCTGGCTCTGCTGCCACTTTGTCCTCCTCATGGGCTGTATGGATGGGCTGGAGTGGCTTTGTCATCCAGGGGCAGCTTGAGGAGGTGGGGGAAAGCCACCAGGCAGTGAAATAGCTTAGCACGTCAGAGGTAATCACTGCCTGTCAAACTACACAGCTGGGCTTTCGGTCCGTTGCTATGCTCTTGGGGCTTACTCAGAGGATCGGGGTGTAGGGAGAGGGCTTACTATGGGGCGTGTGCTTCCAAGACACGTGGGCTGGACGTCCGGGTTGGATTATCTGGGGCTTGAGCATCACATGATTTCCTGGCTGCAGTCCAGGGGAGGGGCTTCCCACGCTTTGAAATCTGCGGCACTAATTGTGGGTCCTTCTCAGTGCCGGTGGCCACCAGCTCCCATAAGTAAGAAAACCAGGGTGTCTGCTCTGGGTGGAAGCCTGAGGACTTCTCACTGTCATCTATTTTATTTTATTTTATTTTATTTTATTTTATTTTATTTTATTTTATTTTATTTTATTTTATGGCCACACCCATGGCATATGGAAGTTCCCCAGCCAGGGATCAAATCCAAGCCTCAGCTTTGACCGACGGCATAGCTGCGGCAACCCCAGATCCTTTAACCCACTGTGCCGGGCTGGGCATCAAACCTGCACCTTGACAGCAACCCGCGCCACTGCAGTCATATTTGTAACCCACTGTGCCATGGCGGGAACTGCCACTGCCATCTTCTGAGGGACACAGGACACCTACATCCTCCGAGAGTAGCATTTTCCAGGCTTCAGACACTTTCTGCACACCTTCATACTTGCCCAAACCTGGCATGACCGCTACTATTATTTTCCTAATGGTTTTATTTAACACATTTAAAGTGATCATTTGTTTCATAAAGAACTGGGCTTGTTTTTCCTTCGGTGGGCACATTTTAGAATAGCTAGTGTGTTCCCATGATGCAGACATCAAAAGTGACAAAGGATATTCGAGGAAAACCATTCTCCGCCTTCCCGCCCCATCTCCCCGCCAGGCACCTCCTCTTCCCAGAAGCAATCACAGGATCCGTTTTTTTTGTACATCCTTCTGGAGTTGGTGAGGTTGCTTTTGTCAGCCTCACACCCATGATGCAAATGTCGTTGAAATACCTATTTTTCAAAAACAACTTTATTTGAAAACCACCCTACTTGGAAAACCAGTGTCACCTGCCATCATTAGAAAGTAATCATAAAAATAAATAGATGGAAAAAACCAAAACAAAACAGTGCTATTGAATTTCTGCGACCAAAGGTGGCTAGAGTGTTCCTAGACTGCAGCCTGCACTATTTGGTTTAAAAGAGGGGATCAGGGGATATTGGGAAGACGCATTAAAGAAATACTACTATCGATGGAGAAATGTTTCTCCTGGTAATCAGAAGGAATGGAGACTAAGTGGGAAAGAAAATACATTTTCTCCTCGTGTGATTGAGTGACATTTAGAAGGTCTGTGGAGTGCCTGAAATTACCAAGATGGGTTAGGCGTGGACCTCAGGGAAAACACTGCCGCGTTGGCAGAAAATCCAGTGCAAGTAAATCCAGTAACGTTTCCAGCTTTCAGATGCCTTTGATGTGTTCCTGATTGAAAGAGACAAGCCCAAGGAAAACCCAGAACAAATATGAGCATTCAGACAAGGATTGTGACTGGCATTATTTACAAAGCCGTCCAGCCTTCAGAAGAACAGCCTTCCCTGCATAAAGGGTAGAGTAGATCTTTAAAAGAAAAACAAAAAACAAAAACGCCCACAAGGCTCCTTAATGGTTGCCTCACTCTTCTCGGCTGGTGGAAAATCAGGGGCCTCCCTTGTGAATATCCAGTCTCCATCGGTGGTTCCAGATCTGCAGGCGTGAGTGTTGCCACAGTCAGAGAGGAAGTTGTTTCCAAGAGGAAAGGGGCTCAGAGTTTTTTGAGGTGGTTGGTTTTTGTTTTTGAAATTCTGAGGCTCCTGCGGGACAGGAGGTCTTTCTGAAATCTCCCAGGATGCAAAAGGGAACTATGCTTTTCCTCCCCTCTGTGGTGCAGGACGTAAGGCTTCTACATAACGGCAGGGGCAGGGGGTCACTCCTGCTTTCTTGGACAGTTGGATCTCACCAATTAAAGGGGGGGAGGCATCAGGTCTGGGTACCTACTTTTTAGCTGCGTCAAGGGAGCTCTGCTGGGGAAAATTGTCCCGGGGACTTCCCAGATGTGGTCCACAGGAGCAATTTAGAGGGGGGTCTGTGAGAGTGGGGCTCCCAAGCTTGCCTGCAGCTGGGCAGGCAGTCCTCAGTACTCATAAGGGAGGGGACTGCCTGCTCTCTCTGTCCCACCCACCAACTCCGTCTTGTCTTGGTGCTTGCTTCCTGCTGCGGAAAGGAATCCCCAGTGGACCCTGGGGCTGGTGGAGAGGTGAGCTGGCATTGAAGCAGTGCCTCAAGGGGCACCGATAAGAGGGAAGGAGGGCAGCCTTGAGGTCATGGATGAGATGAACTCCACGTGGAGATTAGAAGACAGTTTGCGCACAGCGATTAGATGCTCGGGGCGTATGCATGCTGAGGTCTGTGCAATGACTGGCCAACAAGGACTTGCTCTATAGCCCAAGGACCTCTACCTGACATACTGTGATCATCTATGTGGGTAAAGAATCTGCAAGAGAAAGGATGGGTGTACCTGAGTAACTGAATCACTTTGTCGTACAGCAGAAGTGGTCACAACGTTATAAATCACCTGTGCTTCATTCAACCTATTTTGGGGTGGGGGGTGGGGAGAAGCTTGGGTTCTTGAATCAGAAGGAACGAGTTGACATCTCGATGCTACCACCTGTCAGGCGACCGTCTCTGTTGCCCCTGTTGTCTGTCTCTGGGAACAAATCCTCTTGCCTACATGTAGGGTTGCTGTGAGGACTGAACGAGTGATAGTGTGCAAAGGGCTCAGAAAATTTCTGGCCCTTGGAAGGTGTCCAGCAAGTGTTGGTTGTCATGCATCGGTTATTGATTTTTCTCCTTCTTCCTTTACCGAGCTCCGTGCTAAGGACTTGCTGGTGGATGAGACACAGTTGGATGGGTTATGAAATGGTCATGGGAGATTTTTACACAAGTCAGCTGATGATAGGAACCATAACAGAGATACAAGGCAGAGCTATGGCAGCTCGGTCAGGAGGTGAAATCCAATCGAGAGACTTCTGGAAGGCTTTCTGGAGGAGGTGGTATGTTATTTGGGTCTCAAGAAGCAGATGGGATTTTTATGGGACGGTCCGATAGGGATGCGATTTCGAAGTACATTCATCCATGATTTCACCTCTGATTATAGTCAGTCAAATCACAACATGAAGTTTTTTTCAAATCCTTTTACTTTTTCATGACTCTCTGCTGCATGCCAGGCACTGTGTTAAGTCCTAGAAGAATGAAGTTAAGAAAGAACGCTCTTGGCTATTGTGAATAGTGCTGCTGTGAACATAGGGGTGCATGTATCTTTTTGAATTATAGTTTTGTCCAGATATATGCTCAGGAGTGGGATTGCTGGGTCACATGGTAGTTCTACATTTAATTTTCCGAGCCAAGACATGGAAACAACCTAAATGTCCATTGACAGATGAATGGATTAAGAAGGTGTGGTACATGTATGCAAGGGAATACTATTCAGTCATAAAAAAGAACAGAATAATACCGTTTGCTGCAACATGGATAGAACTAGAGATTCTCCTACTAAGTGAAGTAGGTTAAGAGAAAGACATATGCTGTCACTTATATGTGGAATCTAAAATATGGCACCAATGAACCTATCTGCCAAGCAGAAACAGATTCATAGACATAGAGAACAGACTTGTGGTTGCCAAGGGGGGGGGGATGGATGGGGAGTTTGGGGTTAGCAGGTGCAAACTATTACATTTAGAATGGATAAGCAATCAGGTCCACGGTATAGCACAGGGAACTCTATCCATTCTCTTGGGGTGGAACACGATGGAAGATAGTGTGAGAAAAAGAATGTATAGGTATATACGTGTGTGTGTGTGTGTGTGCGTGTGAGACTGGGTCACTTTGCTGTGCAGCAGAAATTGGCACGATGCTATAAATCAACTATACTTTAATTCAAAATGTAATAAAAATAAATTTTAAAAAAAGACCTCCCCTTTAAAGAGTTGAAGGGGCAGACAAATCTAATAGCAAGGCAGGACGGAAGAGAAGTGCTCCTAGCTTGTGGGGTCACAGGGGAGAGAGGGGTCCCCACCCAGAGAGCCTTGCCAGGGAGCTGATGCCTAAGCTTTAGGACATCTTCATGGGCTCTTTCTTCTGCCTGAATCACTCTTCCCGAAGAGCATCCTAGGTCTGGCTGCTTCTCATCATGCAGGTTCCAGCTAAATTGTCACCTTGAAGATGCCTTCCTGAGCTGCCCAGGCTAAGCTGACTCACCTCCCCCATTACCCTCCATCCCCCATCCCCACCTCGTTTTATTCACTTCTTTCTTCTCACTGAAAATCTGGAATGGGGTGTTCACCTTGTGGTGCAGTGGAAACAAACCCGACTAGGATCCATGAGGATGCGGGTTTGCTCCCTGGCCTCCATCCGTGGGTTAAGGATCCAGCATTGCTGTGAGCTGTGGTGTAGGTGACAGACATGGCTTGGATCCCATATTGCTGTGGCTGCAATGTAGGCTGGCAGCTGCAGCTCTGATTCGACCCCTAGCCTGGGAACCTCCCTGCGCTGCAGGCACGGCCCTAATAAAAAGAGAGAAAGAAAAATCTGAAATGATCTTATTCATTTTTCTTTGTACTTGCTGTCTCCCTGACCAAAGGGAAGACTCCGGAACAGCAGGGATCTGGTCTGTCTTGTGCATGGCTGTGTCCTGGGAGCTGGTGCCTGGCACGCAGTAGGTGCTTGATAAGTACTCGCTGAGTGACTGTGCTTCGGTGTGAGGGATGACCAGGAATTGGTGAGTCTGTTCCAAGACCACAGACTGGCACATGCCCTTCGTGAGGCTTGTCATGCCTGGGTCTCGGGATGCTGGGTGAGAGAGTGCAGGATACCATCTGCTGATTCAGCAATCCTTCAACAGGTAGCGATTGAGTGTCTCTTTTGTGTCAGGTTCCGTGATAGTCCCTGCCAAGAGAGCAGTAAAAAAAAAAACAGACAAAAATCCCTGCCCCCCATGGTGTTTACTTTCTGGGCACGAAAGTCAGTAAAAAAAAAAAAAAAAAAAAAAGTAAATCAGGAATTCCTGTCATGGTGCAGTGGAAACAAACTCGACTAGTAACCATGAAGACACAGGTTCGATCCTTGGCCTTGCTCAATGGGTTAAGGATCTGGCGTTGCCGTGAGCTGTGGTGTAGGTTGCAGACGCGGCTCGGATCCCGTGTTGCTGTGGCTGTGGTGTGGGCCGGCAGCTGCAGCTCCAATTGGACCCCTAGCCTGGGAACCTCCATATGCCGCTGGAGCGGCCCAAGAAATGGCAAAGAAAGAAAAAAAAATAAAAGAACTTTAGCTTCTATGAGAGAATGAGGAGATATAGTGGATGGTTTGGAGTTAAGGAGTTCTATGATCTGACTTACATTTAAAAAAAATTTATTGAAGTATGGTGGATTTACAGTGTTGCGTTAATTTCAGCTGTACACAGAGTTCCCATTGTGGTTCAGCAGGTTAAGAAATGGACACAGTGTCTATGAGGATGCAGGTTCGATCCCTGGCCTCCCTCAGTGGGTTAAGGATCCAGCATTGCCTTGAGCTGCAGCATAGGTCAAAGCTGCGGCTCAGATCCCGTGTTGCTATGGCTGTGGTGTAGGCTGGCAGATGCAGCTCTGATTCAACCCCTAGCCTGGGAACTTCCATATGCTGCAGGTGCAGCCCTAAAAAAAAAAAAAAAAAAAAAAAAGATAAAGCAAAAATTTATGCTGTCCAGCCACATGATTCAGCCACACATAGATCTATATCCATTCCTATATATCGTCTGACATATATGTATATATATTGCCTTTTCTACGGCCGCACCAGCAGCATATGGAGGTTCCCAGGCTAGTGGTCTAATCCGAGCTGTAGCTGCTGGCCACAGCCACAGCCACAGCAACGCAGAATTCGAGCTGTATCTGTGACCTGCTCTACAGCTCATGGGCAACGCCGGATCCTTAACCCACTGAATGAGGCCAGAGATCGAACCCACAACCTCATGGTTCCTAGTCAGATTTGTTAACCACTGAGCTGCGACGGGAACGCCTGCCTTACATTTTAAGAGGATCCCTTGGGCTGCTTGACAGGAGCAGGGACGCTGGTCAGGAGGCTTGGCAGTGGCAGTGGAGGAGGTGTGGGAGGTGGGCAGGTGCTGGGTACCTTCTGAATGTACAGTTGTGGGATTTTCTGATGACTCCAGGGCGTGGGGTGAGGGGTCCCTATGTTAAGGCCTCCTTCTCATATTTTTTCTATCGCGGATACCTCGGTGAACCAGAAAGTCAGGGAAGACGGAGGTGTGATGGTGGTGAGGACATCGAGTGAGGGCTTGCTGGCTTTCAGATCCTTACAAGTGACAGCAGGCTGGGGTCTGACCCTCACATGCTTCCCAGCACAGCCCCTGGCTTGATGGGCCAAGTATCCCCCCGTAGGTGACTTTGACCTAACAAAAGCAGGGAACATGCAGTCACGTTCCAGTGCAGCCTGGAGGCTGCAGGGTCCACCACCACCACCCCAGATTGGTGAGAGATGGCAGAGCCTGTCTTTCTAGAAGCCTTGGAGGTCCTTTTTGTCCGTTCTATGCTCTGAGCTAACGTTTTGAGATTTTTGAAGATGGAATTTGCTTTGCTCCAACCCAGAAAAGGCAACCCTCAGTCTGGGCATCACCCAGCTTCTCCTTCTTGTTCCAGGCTCATCAACATGCCTGGCGAGGGAGCTGCCTTGACAGCATTGCTAGGTTTAGGGGACTTCCGTGGGGGTTCTTTGAAACACAATTCAACACAGTAATTCCTTCCTGCAAGGGAATCGGGACCTGAATCTCCCCAACTTCCCCAAGGCCACCGGAGCACGGGGAGGTGTTCTGTGCCTTGGTAGCCTCGTTGCAGTGCATTTCTGCTTTGGTGGTTTTAATGAAGATATGAAATCATCTAACAGCTTTCATTTTGCTCAAGTGAGATGGCTTAAAGTGGAGGTAGCATTTGCCAGGATCAATCCCCATTTTTAGACGTGGTTGGTTAAACTCTCTGCCGTGTATGGCCACTTCTGGCTGAAACCGGGTGGGATCTGAATTATTAATTCTGTGAGAAACGACTTAACATTGCAATGCTCTGTGGTGGCAACATCCCTCCTTCAAGGCCTCCTTCTCGTATTTTCTCTAGCATGAACACCTACCTCTGTGAACCAGAAAGTCCCAGGCAGCTGGGCCAAATCTCTGACTGACAGTCATTTAGCCAGGAGGGAAAGAACTTGACCTGATCTAGTGGTTCGTTCCTACCAAGGATGACAAAGAAGAAATAGGCACAAAGATTCTGAAAGGTACTTAGGTCAAAGCTATTTTTTCATAGGCACTCACATTTGGACATCATTCGAACGGCAACTCTGCAAGCAAGGGGGTCTCTAAAACATGACCCTCTAACAGAAACAGACTCACAGGCATGGAGAACAGACTTGGGGTGGCCGTGGGGGAAAGGGAGGGAGTGGGATGGACGGGGAATTTGGGGTTAGCGGATGCAAACTATGACATGTAGAATGGATGGGCCATGAGGTCCTATGTACAGCACAGGGAACTCTATCCAATCTCTTGAGATAGAGCATGATGGAAGAGAATATAAGATAATATAAGTCAATATATATATATATTATTGGGTCTCTTGGCTCTACAGCGGAAATTAGCACAACATTATAAATCTACTTCAATAAAATAGATAAATAGATGATAGATAGATAGATAGACAGACAGACAGATAGATAATAAAATAAAACATGAACCTCTGAGCACCTTGGCCCTATCCAGGTGGCTGCTGCCCAGGTGTGGAGAAATATGGAGAAGGAGGGGAAGCTCTGAGCTGCTCTGACGATGGGCCCCTGAGCTGGGGGCAGTGACCCCGCTGTGGAGAGAGAATTTCTATCTCCTGGAGAAGCTGTTGGGAGCAGTGATGGCCTCCCAGCCTCAGCCTCCTGCATCGTGGGCACAAATGGGAATACACGAAGCAGGCTGTGGGGCCAAAATGTGGAGGGACAGTTGTCCCCCTAGTCAATCCCAGCAGACCTTGTATCATCCCTGTATGGCCAGATCTTCTGCAGTTTTTTTTTCCCTTCTTTTTAGAAAAAAGCTTGAAGTGTGGTATTTAAAAATGTGAACCCTCAGTGTCTAATTGTGTCTTAGGGCGAACACTCATGGACCACACAACATGTGTGTGGGCTGCATCAGTTGTCCTTTCATCACGGAGAGCGGGTGGGCCCTAGAGGCTCCACTGCATTTGAATCCTCCCTCTGCCAGGTACTTTGCTGTGGGGTTAGCTGCTACCTTCGGAAGCTTTGATTTCTTCTCTATAAGGTGATGATAGCAGGGAGTTCCTGTCGTGATTCAGCGGAAACAAATCTGACTAGTGTCTATGAGGATGCAGGTTTGATCCCTGGCCTTGCCGTGAGCTGTGGTGTAGGTCACAGATGTGGCTCAGATCCCACGTGGCTGTGGCTGTGGTGTAGGCTGGCAGCTGCAACTCCGATTCGACCCCTGGGCTGGGAACTTCCATATGCCACACGTGCGGCCCTAAAAAGCAAATAAATAAATAAATAAAAATTTAAAAAAATTTTAAAAGGATGGTGCTATCTAGTATCCCTTCCTCCTCAGTTGCTGCAGTGATTCAATGTCATAAGCGCATGTTAAATCTTTTTTTTTTTTTTTTGTCTTTTTTTTTGGTCTTTTCTAGGGCCACACCCGCGGCATATGGAGGTTCCCAGGCTAGGGGTCTAATCAGAGCTGTAGCCGCCGGCCTCCGCCACAGCCACAGCAATGCCAGGTCTGAGCGTTGGGTGGGTTAAGGATCCAGCATTGCTGTGAGCTGTGGTCTGCAATCTATACCACAGCTTACGGGCAACACCAGATCCTTCACCCACTGAGCGAGGCCAGGGATCGAACTTGCAACCTCATGCTTCCTAGTCGGATTTGTTAATTGAGCCATGATGGGAACTCCACGTGTTAAATCTTCATACTGCTGAGGAGCCTCCTTCCTGGACTGTCTGGGAGGAGGTCTGACTCTCACTAGGCTGATGGGCCTGCCTCGAGGGCGAGAGGCATAATGTGCAGCTTTGTCAAGGTGATGAAAGCTAGAGGCCAGCAGGGAGGTGAAGAATCTGGAGCCAGGATGCCCCAAGGTTGGAGAAACCCATTTGGTTGTGGAACCGGCCCCCAGGGGAGGAGCCAGTACTCCCCCCTGCTTCTCACTGGCATCCTTGAATGTGCTCACAGAGTGCCTAAGGATTTGGAGTCTGTGAGGCCATCACTGCTCCAAACCGCTTCTCTGGGGGCATAGAGATGCTCTCTCTGCAGTTGGGTCCCTGCCCCCAGCTCCTGGCACCCTATTCAGAACGGCTCAGAGCTCTGCACCCTTCTCCACACGTCCCTGGGCACCAGCCACTTGGATAGAATGGAGATGCTTAGCGATTCGTGTTTTAGAGATCACCTCGCTGGCACAAAAGGTAAGCGCCTCTCTGGATTCAGTGATGTGGTGCAGATGGAAGCCCAACCTGGAGAGTGCGGTCTTTGCTGACACGAAGAGACTAAGATCATTATTTTGGGCAAGAAAGATCAGCCTGGAAGGACTTGTCTCCAGCCTTGATCAGCAGTTGGCACCTGCACAACAGGCAGAACATTTTTTTCTTTTTTTTTTTTGCCTTTTCTAGGGTCGCTCCTGCGGCATATGGAAGGTCCCAGGCTAGGGGTCTCATTGGAGCTACAGCTGCCAGCCTACACCACAGCCATAGCAATGCCAGATCGGAGCCACGTCTGCGACCTATAGCACAGCTCATGGCAACGCTGGAGCCTTCATCCACTGAGGGAGGCCAGGGATCGAACCCGCAACTTCATGGCTCCTCGTCGGATTCGTTAACCACTGCGCCACGAGGGGAACTCCCACAGTTCCCTTTAAAGCCAAGCAAAGCATCCATTTGTGGGCACTCCATTGGGGTTGGTTACATTGTTAGGATTGAGAGCCTGCGTGTGTGAGCCATGGGTTGAAGGGCTGGGCAGTCACCCAGCCTTGTCCTGCCCCTGGGACAGTCTGTCAGGAAACCTCTCTGGTCATAGTCCTCAAAGGTCTATCTAATATTGGACATGTTGGTTTCCAGTCTTCAGTCACTTGGGCGCCATCCCCACAGGTTATTTTTGGGTATACACATCTCCGCATATGTTTATATCCTTTACCTGGTGGTAAAGTCCACTCATCATGCTAGTTTTCACCTAATAACTTAAACATGAAACTTTCTATCACGATCTCAAATGAGAATCATCAGTTGCCAGAAATACAAAGAGACCATAAACACCAATGCAGTGAAAAACCAAACAGTGCAGTTAGATTCTAGCCCAATCCTGTTGCCTGTGTCATATTCTCCCCCCTCCCCCTTTTTTCTTTCCCCTGTTAAAGAGAGAGATCAAACCCTGTTAGGGAGGTGTTAACAACATCTTAGCATCTAACGGAGACTTTCTCCATGATGTAATCCAAAGATGTGTATAGAACGAAAAAGGAGAGATCATTATTTTGGAATGAGATGTTTAGATGGCATCTAAAGTCATGTCCAAGGGCCACTGAAATGATGTATTTTTTTAACCACTAGTGGCAGATACCTTGCCCTTTGGCAGATGCTGACTTACCCACCTAGATCTCTCTTGCTTTAAGAGAGATCTTATTATCTTATCATACATGGTTGTCATGGTCCATCAACAGCTTGGGAGGGACTGGCTGACATTACAAAGTCTGGGTGGTTGAAAAAGCTGTGATTTCAATTTAAATTGCAAATCGAAGGGGCATCATGGGAAAAGTGAATGCAGACGTGAAGAACTGAAGGAAAAGATCCAGCTATGCGGTATTTTTAGATCTTTTTCTATGGACCTGTTTTGTATCATTTTTTTTCTGGACTCTGGCTTTGATAAGACCCACGTGTGCTCTCTCATACACGACCCGAGGGCTACTTAATGTTTCTTTACACTTCTAGTCTAAATGACCTATGTAAAACCTTTATTTATTGATGCTTTAAAAAAAAAAAAACCAAAAAAACCCTGTGACTTGGATGAGGCTCAAAGGCATTATGCCGAGTGAAAGAAAGGTGACATACTGTATGGTGCCATTTATGTGACGCTCGCAAACAGACAAAACTAAAATGATGGAGAACAAATCGGTGTTTGCTGGGGTTCAGGGCGGGGGAGGGTGTGATCGTACAGAGGCAGGCACGAGAACTGAGACCTTGGGGGGGAGGATGGAACTGTTGTGTGTCCTGATTGTGGTGGTCGTCACGTGAATCTATACATGTGTAAAAATGCACACAGCTTACCACTAAGAAATCTCTTCTACTCTATAATACTTTTTTAAACGTAAAATTGAAAATAAAACTTTTTTTTTTTTGCTTTTTAGGACCACACTTGCGGCACATGGAGGTTCCCAGGCTAGGGGTCCAGTTGGAGTGACAGCTGCCGACCTACACCACAGCCACAGCAACGCGGGATCCAAGCCGCATCTGGGACCTACACCACCGTGCTTGGCAACACTGGATCCTTAACCCACTGAGCAGGGCGAGGGATCAAACCCGAAACCTCATGGTTTCTAGTTGGATTCGTTTCCGCTGCGCCACAATGGGAACTCCAAACAATTTTTAACATACTCATGATTGTAGACTTTCACTCCTAAAAGGCAGCCTATATCCCTAATTCCTAATTATCACAGAGAAGGAGCTCCCAGAGTTCCCTGGTGGCTTCAGTGGGTTAAGGATCTGGTATTGTCACTGCTGCAGCTCGGATATGATCCCTGGCCCTGGAAGCTCTGTGTGCCACCTGCACAGCAAAAAAAAAAAAAAAAAGGAACAAGCTCCATGTTTTGGAATTCAAAAGCCCAACTTCCATCTTTGTTGTGAGTTAGAATCAAGAGCTTGGGTAGCTTTTAAATCTTCCCACACCCACATTTCTGAATGATGCTGGGATCTGATGCAAAGTTTGTGGTCTGAGGTCATGGTGACCAACACAAACATCCAGCCAGGCTTCTGCCTAAAGATCTGAGATCAGGACAGGGTGGGGGGTGTGGTGGGGGGGTGGATGCAGCAGCAGAAATGCATCTCATAATCGAGTGCCTGTTGGTGGATAAGAGCTGCCTAAGGTCCTGTCGGGAGCTGGAGGCACATGTGGGAGGGGGAAAAATGGATGGCAAACCACAGCGGAAGAGGCATCCAAGGATTTCCACCCAAAACAAAATGATTCACAACCTACTAACAGCACGTCTGACCAGCTGAGTACCAGACAGCCTAAGGATGGAGCTAGAAACACCCCCTGCTCCCTCCATCCTGAGCTAACTCAGCAGGGACAAAAAGCTCCCTAATGCACCCTCTCCAGCCCGAGAACCCCCCCACCTTGGACTGGAGATGCCCACAGCTCCCTCTTCCCAAGCTTGGTGAAGATCTCAGGCTTCCCAGAACCCAATGCATTCCCCAGCCGCTGCTGCAGAATTGGGCCACCCATCGTGTTCTGTTTCTCTCGGTGGCATCTGAACCTGGGCACAGAGACCACGTGTACAATAGACAGAGGCCATTAACGCCTGACTGCACTGCTTGCACTGTCTCTCTCTCTACAAGGCACCCACCCCTGAACCCTTTTGCAACCTTATTTCCCCCTGGGGTTAGTTTGAGTGGGTTTCTTTTCCTGTGGGTGATAAAGACCTTGCTTGGGTGGTTATTGCTAAAGCCACCTGGGCTAGAGGCAAAAATTGTGAGTGTTGCCAGCCAGCCTGTGGTTGATGATCGAATTTGCGGAAGGCGCTGCAATAACTCAGGAGCGGGTATAGCTGCAGAGGGAAGTCACAAGGTGGGGCGTGACCCGGAAGTAAATTGTCGCAGTGACGGGGAGGGAGGGAGATGGGACAAGTCGTGCATGGACCCCAGCGGAGCAGGGAGGGTATGTGCACCAGATGTGTTTTCAGGGTCCACCCCTCCAACATCTCAGTTTGTGCTGCCCCCTGAGGAAAGATGGTTTGTATTTTCTAACCTTACCATGGCTATGGGTCTACCTGGCCTTTTCCATGGTCCGCTGCGGTTTTTCATATTCACCTATTTCAGATATGTTGGTGATTGTATCACACACAGCAAGACATCTGGCATCTGTTACGTCGTTGTTGCCCCCAACATAGAAATGCTTTTATTTTTGCTGATTATAATTCGTCTACAAGAAAATAAGGAAGCAGACAAGCAAATACAGATATATCCACCTGGTGGAATTCAGCGTAGCAGATAAAGAAAAATGGGACTAATATGGAAAGTTGTCAAGATATATTATTCAGGTAAAAAAAAAAAAATACAAGGTGAGGAGTTCCCATCGTGGTGCAGCGGAAATGAATCCGACTGGGAACCATGAGGTTATGGGTTCAATCACTGGCCTCGCTCAGTGGGTTAAGGATCTGGCGTTGCTGTGAGCTGTGGCATAGTTTGCAGATGCAGCTTGGATCTGGCGTTGCTGTGGCTGTGGTGTAGGCCAGCGGCTTCAGCTCTGATTCGACCCCTAGCCTGGGAACCTCCATATGCTGTGGGTGCAGCCCTAAAAAAAATAAAAGGCAAGGTGAGGGAGTTCCCTGGTGGCTCAGTGGGTTAAGGACCTGACATTGTTACTGCTGTGGCTTGAATTAGATCCCTGGCCCAGGAACTTCTGCATGCCATGGGTGTGGCCAAGAAAAAGAGAGAGAGAGAGAGAGAGAGAGAGAGAGAGAGAGAGCAAGGTTTAAAATGTATATTACCTTTTGTGCAAAAGGGGAAGGAATAATGTATATTTAAATTTTATTATATATGCATAAATAAATTCTGAAAAGATACACAGAAACTAATGCCAGTGGTTTCCTGGGGGTGAAATTACGTAGATGGAGACAGGGTAGGAGAGAGACCTTTCACTATGCACCTTTTATTTTTTACATTTTGAACTATGTGAGAATATTCTTTGAAAAATTAAAATAAAGGGAGTTCCCACTGTGGCACAGCAGGTTAAGGACCCAGCATTGCCACAGCGCTGGCGTAAGTTGCAGCTGTGGCTCAGATTTAATCCCTGGCCCGGGAATTTCCATATACTGTGGGTGTGGCTGGAAAAAAAGGGAAAAAAAATTAAAGTAAAAATTGTGCATTGCAGAAAACTCAGGAAACTGATAAAAGATTAAAAAGTCACCCAAAATTGTACTTCTGGTTGAAACCACTCTTAGAATTTTGCTTTTTATCACCTTTACCAATTGCTTAAACAATTTGACATGGCTGTCTTTCCATGTCAATAAGTGGGGATCTACGAAATTATTTGCAACGCTTACATATAGTGTTTAGTTGCATAGATGTATCATTATCTGTTTAACCAAATCTCTTGGTGGACATTTAGATGGTCCCCACATTTTATTATGTATTATTTTATTAAAAGGGTAGCAGCTGATGTGTTTTCCATTTATCCCCCTCAGGATAAATCTCTTGCCGAAGAATTTAGGGTTTGATAATAAGCATGCAAAAAAGAAGGAAAGAAAGAAAGAAAGGAAAAAAGAAAGGAAGGAAGGAAGAGAAAAAGGAAAAAGTTTGTGATACGAATTGCTAACTTTCCTCTTCCCCTCTTATAACATAGGTGAGGCATCTTTATTCCACTAGCAGAGCCTAAAACGGCTTTTTTGCACAACCTTGTCAATGCTATTAACAATCTATTTGGCCTTTGCCAGCCTAAGGCATGAAAACACTCTCCTTTTTTTTTTCCCCATTGTTTAAAGTTTTATTGACGTGGAGTTGATTTACAAGGTTCTGATCATTTCTGCTGTACAATAGAGTGAGTCAGTTACACATGTACACACAGCCATTCTTTTTCAGATTCTTTTCCCGTGTAGACGATCGCAGAATATTGGGTCGAGTTCCCTGTGCTATACAGCAGGTCCCCGTTGGCCTGTCATTCCATATACCAGAGTGCATGTGGCCAATCCCAAACCCTAGTCTATCCCTCCCCCCATCTTCCCCTTTGAGAACCATAAGTTGAAAACAATTCTCCTTTTGGAGTTTCCAGTGTGGCTCAGTGGGTTAAGAACCCAACTAGTATCCATGAGGATGTGGGTTTAACCCCTGGGTCGCTTTTAATGGGTTAAGGATCCGGTGTTGCTGCAATCTTCGGCATAGGTCGTAGGTTGTAGGTCGCAGGTTGCAGATGCTGTCTGGATCTGGCTTGGCTGTGACTGCAGTGTAGGCTGGCAGCTAAGGCTCTGATTTAAGCCCTAGCCTGGGAACTTCCATATGCTGCAGGTGCAGCCCTGAAAAGACCAAAAAAAAAACCTTAATTTGAAAAGTTTGATAGCTATTTTTAACTCTTATCAGTTTGTATTTACTTTCGGAAATTTTTTATTACTTGTTTTTTTTCCATTGGATGTTTTTCTTCTTAAAAGAGGATGCAATGGTAATTAGCGATGCTTACAATGGGTTGACGACGGACTTGTAGTTCCAAGTTATTTCAGGTGTGTTTCTAGTGGGGTAATAGAATTTGTCCAGCTTCTATGTTTTTATCTAGTCTGATAATCATCTTTCAATAAGAAAGTTTCCATTTCTGTGTGTTCCAATTATTGACATATTTGGACTTTTTTCTATCATTTATTTTGTTTATTTTTATTGTTTCTTTTTTGTCCTCCTCTCCTGACTCTCTGCTCTTTGAGTGGTTGGAGCTTTCTTTATTATTCTTTTTCTTCCTGCGATGGGGCTGGAAGTTCTCCAAGCTAATTCTGGGTGTAATAGTTACCTTTACATCTGACCAAATGAAGCCTTAACAAAGAATAACTTAGAAGGCCATGACTCCCGACCTTCCCCGCCCCAACTGGCCCTGTTATGTTTGCCTAGTTTTTTACTCCACTTGTTTTTGTGGTTTTAATGTTTATCGAAGTCATATTTCTGCCTCCTTTAAACAGTTAAATGCTGTCATAAGGCTTATCACCAAAACAGCAGCCCGCTGCCCATCTCCCCACATTCTGATTTCCATGTAGTGGAGGCACCCGATTTTGACTCTCTTGGCTCCCTCTCTTTCTGTCTGTCCATATTCCTAAGTGGCATATATTTCTATTGCTGTATCTTAAACATCCCAAAAAGGATAACCTGGGGAGTTAAAACTGCACCTCTCAATTACTAAGATCGATTTCCAGACTGTACTTGTGCCTTATGTGAAAAATAAGAAGAATAATAAAAAAAAATAGTAATGGGTATTGAAACTTATTGAAACTCATCAGATGTAGCCCATGCTCTACTCCATGGCAGCCCAGCTTCTTTATTAAATGGAGATGATGAATTGACTAAGGATTCCCCCTGAAAAGCTAGATGAATGAAAAAACAAACACAAGGAAAGAAGGAGAAAATAATTTAGAAAGATAAAAATCAAAAACAAATCTAGGGAAACAGGAACCTTGGTGTAAACCAAAAAACCCAAGGACCAATTCTTTGAAGAAAAAAGAAAAAAAAAAAACAAAAGGAAAATAGGCAAACATCTATGGCCTTTAATCATGAACAAAAAAGAACACAAAGAGGTAAAATTCGAAATAAGAAAAAGAATATAGCTAAAAGATTTCAAAAAACCTGCAAAGGGCTCCAGCATCTTTATAATGCCAAAAAAGAACTCGATAGAATTGAATTCATATTTAATCCCCAGAAAACACTCAGCGCCTTTTGATATTTTCTTAGCATGATTTTAAAAAGAATTTTCACGGAGTTCCCATCATGGCTCAGCAGTTCATGAATCTGACTAGCATCCATGAGGACACAGGTTCGATCCCTGGCCTCGCTCAGTGGGTTAAGGATCCAGCGTTGCTATAAGCTATGGGGTAGGCTGCAGATGCAGCTTGGAACCTGCGTTGCTGTGGCTGTGGTGCAGGCCTACAGCTACAGCTCCAATTGGACCCCTCGCCTGGGAACCTCCATATGCTGCGGGTGCAGCCCTAAAAAGACAAAAGACAAAAATAATAATAATAGTGAATTTCAACATGACATCTTGAAGTCCTGTGGGTATCATTTCCCCCGAACTGCTGATGAGTCACAGAAGTGCTAGGTGAAGAGTAGATAATCGATAAACAGCTAAAAACAAGAAGCTTCCCTGAACACTGCAGAAGAGGACATTCCTGGGGGCCACGGAGGGTGAGAGCAGATGCTAAGTGGCAGCTACTGTGGCTGAGGATTTACTCTATTATTATTAAATCATCTCATATAATGTATCTCCTGTTTCTTTTTCTTTTTTTTTTTTTTGTCTTTTTGCCTTTTCTAGGGCTGCACCCGTGGCATATGGAGGTTCCCAGGCTAGGGGTCCGATTGGAGCTGTAGCCACCAGCCTATACGACAGCGACAGCAACGCGGGATCTGAGCTGCGTCTTCGACCTAGACCACAGCTCATGGCAACGCCGGATCGTTAACCCACTGAGCAAGGCCAGGGATCGAACCCACAACCTCATGGTTCCTCGTCGGATTCGTTAACCACTGCGCCATGACGGGAACCCCTCTCCTGTTTCAAATATTATATTTGATACTATCCATAACCTTCGTTGCTATATTCACAACCTAAGTCTGTGTTTACTAGTTCTGCTCCTCATCTTGCTTTCTCCATTAATTCATACCTTTCTTTGGTTGGTTGTTTTTATTTATCTCTCAACCAGTTGGAGACCGTGTATCATTAACGTCTTTTTTCAGTTAGTGTTTTAATTCGAGCCCTTTGGTAGGCTTAAGAGTATATTTCTGCTTTTCTCACCCATGAGCAATAATTTGGCTGAATTAAAATTTCTAGGGCAAAAACTCTTTAAAAAAAAAAAACAACCCTGTGAAAACAGAGCTCTGTTGTCTTAGGGTACACATGCATGCGTGTGTGTGTGTGTGTGTGTGTGTGTGTGTGTGTGTGTAACAGAGGAGAAGTTTGATGTCAGCTGGATTCACCTTTTTCCTCTGCAGACACACTGTTTCATTTTGTTTCTTTTGGTTCCCCCTGCCTGGATCTTTGAGATTTTCCTCTATTGTTTAAGTGAATACAGTGCATCAGGATATGTTTAGGTGGGTTCATGAATTTTTTACCTCTCTCCTTACTAGAATTTCTAGTCTGATCCATAGCATCCATCTTCTCTGTTTATCTGGATTTTCCATTAAATTCTTAATAAACTTTAAAGATTTGTCCCCTACAGATCTTTTCGCTTTATCACTTTTCTCCTTTGCCTCTGAATTCCGTCAGTGTCTCTCGAGTCGAGTTCTTCACGGATAATGTGGTTTGAAAGGTGACATCTGGAGTCCCATCTCCATTTTTGGCTTTTCCTTTCCCAGTCAGTCTTCTCCGTACATCCCTTATGGACCTCAGATTATTCGCTCTCCACACAAATGGACGGGTGTAGTATTGCACGGATGAAGCATTTTCTTGAGTCTTGTTGAGAACACAAGTGGTGGTTTTCTACTTTTGTTTCTCGCAGCAACTGTCCTGCTCTGTTAACATTTACTCTTATCCTGACACTGAGTTAGGAGTTCCCGTACCCTTCCATACACCTGGGATCTTTCTCTTTTCCTCCAGAGGCAGACAGGTGACCTGTTTCAGAGGCGATCCTGAAAGCAGGAATAAGAGTAGATAGAGGGACACAGGAAGGGTGGGGGGGGGGAGTCAATTATAAATTGCTCTTTGTCATGGTAGTGACCTGGACTCAATTCTGCTGGGAAATCCAAGGAATCCTAAGGAATCATCTAGACGGTGCCTCGGAATTGTCTCTCTAGAGGAGAGCCATTGGCTCAGAGTTTCTCCAAGGGGTAGTTGCCTCCTTGTGCTTTCTGGACTCTCTGGGGTGAGGGGAAAGCCAGCACCCACAGATGCGGGTGAAAAACACTGGAACAGAGCATCAAAGAGACTCAACCAGTACTTAAGAAAGGGTGCTGGCTGCATTCATAGAAACTGTCTACTTACTACAGCTGCTGCCAAAGTCCAAGGTGGGCAGAGGGGGGAAACAGGGCACAGAATACATCCGTTCCGTATCAGTTGCACTCTTGCCCTTGAGCTCAAAAAGAAGCCAAGCTCTCCAGAATTTCTCTTCCAAAGTCCTCTCTCTGGAAGCAGACCTGGAGAACCCCCCCAAGGACCAAGGATCTACTTTGCTGCTCAGTATTGAAAGTCAGCCATGACCTTCAAGGCCCCCAGTTTTTCAGCCCGAGCTTGGTCTAGATGGAGGGTTCAGCTCTCAGTCCCATCAGGGTCTCCTGCTGAAAGGTGCCCATCAGGCCTTCATTTGCTCTGAATCCCTCATGCCATCCTTCTTCTCAGGACAGCCCCTGAGACCCAGCACCAGGGCAGCTAACCATTGCCAGGGCTCGGTTCCCCACTATGTCCAAGCCGTGCTGCCCTCGGGTGGCTGAGTCTTCCTAGACACATGACACCAGCCTAGTTCTGCCAAGGGCAGTGTGTGATGCCCAGAGATCCGGAGCTTTGAAGGAAGGAAAGCTTCGTTCAATAGTGGTGCCTGAAGAGCTCTGGTCTTGGGTTAAAAAAAACCCCAAGTTCTATTTCCCATAATTGTATCCACTTACCATTGAACTTGGGAGGATGACTTCCGTGCCCTTGGTGTCCGTGTTTTCTCTTCTTTTTTTTTTTTCATCTTTAAAAATTTGTATTAAAGTATAGTTGATTTGCAATGCTGTGTCAATTTATGCTGTACAGCGACGTGACCCAGTCACACAGATAGACACATTCTTTTTCTCACATAGTGTCCGTGTTTGCATTTGTAGAATCAGAGAGTTAGACTAGGTCTGTGTAAGCTGAGTAAAGAACATGTTGCTACTAGGTGGTTTGAGGGAATTTGGGATGATAGATCCTCATGTTATACACATCAAAGCATGTGGTGAAAACATTCCTTTTTCAATATCTATTCCTTCATTCTACTTGAGTCAAGGAGAGGGTCTGCCTGGTGTTCATGGGTCTTTAACACCAATTTTTTTTGTGTGTGTATTTTTGCCTTTTCTGGGGCCGCTCCTGCGGCATATGGAGGTTCCCAGGCTGGGGAGTCCATTCAGAGTTGTAGCCACCGACCTACACCACAGCCGCAGCAGCGCAGGATCCGAGCTGCATCTGCAACCTATACCACAGCTCACGGCCACGCCGGATCCTTCACCCCCTGAGCAAGGCCAGGGATCAAACCCGCAGCCTCATGGTTCCTCGTCGGATTCGTTAACCACTGCGCCACGACGGGAATCCCACCATTCTTTTATTTATATTTGATTTTTGTTGTGAGCCACATGGGAAGTCCATTTTTAGATTTGATTTTTATTTTTTCCATTATCGCTGGTTTACAGTGTTCTGTCGATTTTCTACTCTACAGCAAAGTGACCTATAGGTGCAATATTAAAAAATGACACACATGAACTTATGTATCCAACAGAAACAGAATCACAGGCATAGAATACAAATGTATGGTCACGAAAGGGGATAGCTAGGGTGGGGGGAGAGAGAAATTAGGAGGTGGGATTAACATTTACATGCTACTACATATAAAATAGGTAAACAAGAACCTACGGTATAGCACAGGGAACTATACTCAGTATCTTGCAATAACCTCTAATGGAAAAGAATCTGAAAAAGAAGAGATACACATGTATGTATATAACTGAATCACTTTGCTGTACAGTTGAAACTAGCACAGCATTGGACATCAATAAAAATAAATTGAAAATTAAAAAATAGTTTTATGTAGAGTTCCTGTCATGGCGCAGCAGAAACGAATCTGACGAGGAACCATGAGCTTGCGGGTTCGATCCCTAGCCTCGCTCAGTGGGTTAAGGATCCGGCGTGGCCGTGAGCTGTGGTGTAGGTCACAGATGTGGCTTGAATCTGGCGTTGCTGTGGCTGTGGTGTAGGCTGGCAGCTTTAGCTCCGATTAGACCCCTACCTGGGAATCTCCATATGTCACAAGGGTGGCCCTAAAAAGCAAAGAAACAAACAAACAAACAAAAGACTTATGTAAGCAAAAAAAAAAAAAGTGAGTGGATTTTAAAGAGTAATATAAGGTAAACACTAGTGCAAGAATATGACCAGTATTGTAAGGTATATTATATGTGAAAGACTGAATTTGGAAAAACAGACTAAAAGATCCTTTGTCTTGCTCTAGAATCTCTTTGAGCAAAAATCCATCATGCAGTTGGACTCAGGATGCAACATTCCATGGCCTGGGCTGTTGAAGGATCCATGTTGGATTCCTTTGGAGTGTGTTCTCAGCACCCCCACCAAGCACCCTCCATCAGGTGCAATATCCTTCTACAACGTTGGATCAAAGAAGCTTTTTTGACAGTTGGGGGAGGCCCCTCTCTCCTACAGCAGCTGCCGAATGGCTCTTTTAAAATCATAAACAATGAATTGTCTCTTGGGTTGCTTTGACGTCAATCCAGGTGTGTTGTAGCTGAAGCGTTCGGGCCAGAGTCCTTGCTGGGGAGAAAAATCGTTACGAGAAGCTATTGATTAGGTGTCTGCAGCTGCTGAAACCCAGCAGCAGCGGCTGCATTTGTGCAAGGGCAGGGGTCCTGGAGAAGGGCAAGAATGGGATGGAGGGAGGAGACAGTTTGTGGAAAGGACAATGACGTGTGCATGCAGGCGGCCAGTGCATGTGTGGTTCTTCCTCTTCCCACGTGGCAGGGTGGGTGGTACAGGTTCTCCTTGGGTGTGCCCTACTGTCATATGCCGCCTGCGAAAGCATCCAGGGGATGCTTTTCTTCCTAGAAGAGCCTGCCTTGATCATATTACCTAGGATGCAGATATGGCTATACTAAGCTACTTTTTTTTTTTTTTTTTTGTCTTTTTGCCATTTTTTGGGCCACTCCCGCGGCATATGGAGGTTCCCAGGCTAGGAGTCCAATCGGAGCTGTAGCTGCCAGCCTATGCCAGAGCCACAGCAATGCGGGGTCCGAGCCGCGTCTGCAACCTACACCACAGCTCACGGCAACACTGGATCCTGAACCCAGTGAGTAAGGCCAGGGATCGAACCGGCAACCTCATGGTTCCTAGTCAGATTCGCTAACCACTGCGCCATGACGGGAACTCCTAAGCTACTTCTTTTTACCAGTTAGTCCCAATGCTGCCCAGCCTGGCTGGATGCTGCCCTTCACGGTCCAGCCACACATGCCCAGCCCTACACTTCCCTGTACAAGGGCAGCCGACCCTGTCACCCCCTCGGTGAACTGCGCTCAACAGTAATGATCACGGTGCATCCCAGCATTGACCTTGGCAACCCTGGGTAACACACTTTTGAAACACCCTCCATGTCCTTGCGTGGCTGGGACATGAAGCCCAGCCTTGTCCCTGGCCATCTCCTCTGTGCCTGGAAAAGCGCCTGGCCCCTAATGCCATTGACACCTGTTGGTTGAATGAAACTACCAGTGTGCCTCACAGGCACCCACTGAAACCACCCTGACCGAGAAGCTTCTCAGGAAATCTGGAGGGAGCTCCTGAAAAGAACAAAAGTGTACATAGCACAGGAGGCAAAGAACAGTGTTCCTTTCTGCCTATGGCTTTAGAATAGTTGTAATGGTAAATGGCCCGTCAATCACATTTGATAAATTAAATCATACCTCAGAGCAGAATTTCTCAACGTTGTTTTCCTCTTGGCACAAAAGCTGTTGCATAGGTAACGTCTGCGAGGTATGGGCAATTTTCTTGCCAGGGTAGAAGCCACTCCACTCTTTTGTTTTCCACTCAAGGCAGCGTATTCTGTGCTTTTTTGGTGTTTTTTTTAGATGACACACAGTTTTTCCCCTTTTTAAACACCCACCCCTCGTGTGAGTTTAGAATTAATGTCTTAGGTGCTTCTAGCTTCATTTTTGCTCAGCTTGGTCTCTAAGAACATGGTGGAACCATCGCCCTCCAGTTTATAAATATGTACATGCAACATTTGGCTGAATCCATCTTGTTGCAATGGAAATTGGCTGCCTTCAAATCTATGCTCTATGAATGTGAGGCTTGCAAAAGTTATGCTTTTTTTTTTTTTTTTTTTTTTTTTTTTTTTTTTTTTTTTTTAGGGCCATACCTGCGGCGTAGGGAAGCTCCCAGGCTAGGAGTCTAATTGGAGCCACGGCCACAGCAACACGGGATCTGAGCCTCATCTGCGACCTACACCACAGCTCATGACAATGCCAGATCGCTGACCCACTGAGCAAGGCCAGAGATTGAACCTGCCTCCTCATTCATGGATACTAATCAGATTTGTTTCCTCTGCGCCACAACAGGCACTCCTACCTTAGCTTTTTAATATAACAATACATGACCCTTTATCTAGGGAAAAAGAAAATTCTCCAAGTTGTGCAGAATAAGACAAAAAGGAGCCTTGAACTTCACTCAAAAAGAAGTTTCAACGATGCTGCTGCCAGCACGGAGCTGGTATAGGCAGCTGAGATGGTGGTGCAATGCACATGTCATCTTTGACATAAAATCAATTCTGACTTTTGGTTTTGAGGCCGATGGGCACCTCCTTCCAAAGCTAAGTAGAAGCGAATGGAATCGGCGAGTCCAGGGGTCGCTTTGCCCAGGGAGAGGGGCTAGAGGTCAAAGAGTCCAAGGTTTCCCCCAAGGCTCCTTAAGTTGCATTCATGCCACATCACTTCCTTTGTGTCTGTGCCAGGGAGGTCACCTCCAACCCAGTGTGTGTCTTCTTTGCTTAGCAAAGGAACTTTATAGTTTCAGAGATGTCACCTGCTTTTGCAATGACCCAAAGGAGCTCACAAAATAGGAAGTCTCTGATGGTGTCAAGGGTGCACAGAAGAGGTGAAAACGAGCTTCTGGCCGCCGTGATGTGAGTTCATCCCGAGGCAGTGCCAGAAAGAATGGCGCAGTTATCATGTCCCTCGTGACCTTCCTCACGCCGTTAGGAGAGATGGGGAGCTCCCCTTGTGGCTCGATGCAAATGAACCTGACCAGCATCCATGAGGACGCGGGTTCGACCCCTGGCCTTGCTCGGTGGGTTAGGGATCCAGCGTTGCCATGAGCTGTGCTATAGGTCACAGACATGGCTCGGGTCCCGCGTTGCTGTGACTGTGGTGTCAGCTGGCAACTGTAGCTCTGATTGGACCCCTCGCCTGGGAACCTCCCTATGCCATGGGTACAGCTCCAAAAAGCCAAAAAAAAAAAGGGGGGGGGGAGAGACGTGAGTGGTTCTGATGCAGATGACAACACCCAGAGGCACCTCTTAGGATTCTGCCTCTGCTCCATGCAGCCCGCCAGCTCACACGTCACACAGAGTCCTCTCCTTCAGCCACTGTGGATGTTTTTCGAGATACGTACATTCTTTCAGGGGTTACCCTTCCCACTGGAACTTCGCTGTCTTGAATCGAGCAATATTTTGCCTTCTTCCCCCACCCCAAATACTGGAACCTGAGCGTACTAATCCCCATCACCCACGCCCTTCTACCGAGTTTTTGTCTAGGATTTTAGTTAACCCCTGGTTTTTTACCAGCCCACACCCTATTATCATGATTATCTCCTTTTTAAAAAAAGCAGCGAATGTCTCTGTAGATCTCTCCAGAGCTTTCCTAATTCCTTTGGTCACCATTGCATCGTTCACCCACTTCCTCCTTCTGCGTTCACTTGCTGCCTATGAAAGTGTGCCCTTCAGGAGTTTTTTTTTTTTTTTTTTAACTTATTTATTTATTTTTCCGCTGTACAGCATGGGGGCCAAGATACACTTACATGTATACATTTTTTTCCACCCTTTGTTCTGTTGCAATATAAGTATCTAGACATAGTTCTCAAAGCTACTCCGCAGGATCTCTTTGTAAATCCATTCCAAGTTGTATCCAATATCACCAAGTTCCCGATCCCTCCCACTCCCTCCCTCTCCCCCCGGGGCGGCCACAAGTCTATTCTCCAGGTCCATGATTTTCTTTTCTGTGGAAAGGTTCCTTTGTGCCGTATATTAGATTCCAGATGTAAGTGATATCATATGGTATTTGTCTTTCTCTTTCTGACTGATTTCACTCAGGATGAGAGTCTCTAGTTCCATCCATGTTGCTATAAATGGTACTATGTCGTTCTTTTTTATGGCTGAGTAGTAATGATACATTTTCTTTTTGTGGCTGCACCTGCAGCATATGGACGTTCCCAGGCGAGGGGTCAAATCAGAGCTGCAGCCGAGGCCTATGCCACAGCCACAGCAACGCTGGATCCTTAACCCACTGAGCAGACCCAGGGATTGAACCCACATCCTCACGGACACTCTGTGGGGTTCTTAACCTGCTGAGCCACAGCGGGAACTCCTAACAAGACTTTGATTGTCTGACTTCATTTCAGGATGGTCAGACATAAGCTGGTGATTCAGGTTGGTTGCTGCGTTGGGCCAAGAGGTCCAATCAGCCCTTGCTAAGGTTTCATCAGTGTTGGACAGAGAAGGTCCCAATTTCAATGTGGATTTTGTCTTCCCACCTCTAATGCTGCCCTTATATGCTTGCTCTTACTTCGTGCCCTCATGTAAGCTTAGTGTGATCCTGGATCAAGTCATCTACTTGTCCCATATCACCGTCAGTGCCAAGCACATAGTAGGCAGTTAAAAAAAAGCCTGTATGCGGCAACAAATCCACCTAGGAACCATGAGGTGGCGGGTTCAATCCCTGGCCTCGCTCAGTGGGTTAAGGATCCGGCATTGCCGTGAGCTGTGGTGTAGGTCGCAGACGCGGCTCAGATCCTGTGTGGCTGTGGCTGTGGCGTAGACTGGGAGCTGTAGTTCTGGTTAAACCCCTAGCCTGGGAATCTCCATATACCCTGGGTGCAGCCCTCAAAAAAGCAAAAACAAAAAACAAAACAAAAGCAAAAAACCACAGCATGCCTTATATCAACTGCTTTGTAATTGGAGGTGTTAAGACAATTTGAGATGTCATTTCACACCTATTAAACTAGCAAAAATAAGAAAAACGCCAGGTGTCAGGGTAGATAAGAGGGAGCAAGAACTCTCATGCACTGCGGATGGGAAGGCAGACCAGTGTCATTCTGAAGAGCAATCCGACTTTACTGTCACATTAAACCCATCAACCTCCCGAGTTCCACTCCTGGGCAGATAGCCCAAAGGCATTCTCACAGAGCTCCCCAAAAAGACATGTACAAGGAGGGTAATTGCAGTCATAGAGGAGGGGAGTCGGACCCCACTTCAATGAGCATCCTTGAGAAGGTGGTGGGCAGGGATGGAGGTATACAGATGGGGTTCTCTGAAGCCCTTAGCATCAGCAGATTAGATGGACATGAAGCAGCATGGATAGACCATAAAAGCTGAGCGCCAAGGGAGTTCCCTTCATGGCTAAGCAGTTACCGACCCCGACTAGGAACCATGAGGTTGCGGGTTCGATCCCTGGCCTTGCTCAGTGGGTTAAGGCTCCAGCATTGCCATGAGCTGTGGGGTAGGTCACAGACGCGGCTTGGGTCCAGCATTGCTGTGGCTGTGGCAAAGGCCAGCAGTTGTTGTAGCTCCGACTGGACCCCTAGACTGGGAACTTCCATGTGCCGTGGGTGTGGCCCTAAAAAGCAGCAATAAATAAATAAATAGTAAATAACTAAAAATAAAAATAAAAAAGCTGAGCACTGAGAGTGAAAAATGCAGGGAAAGGGATGAGCTATTCAACATAATACCATTTATGTACATTTTTATTTTATTATTTTATTTTGCTTGATTTATTTTGTTTTTTTTTTTTAAGGCCATACCCACAGCATATGGAAGTTCCTAGGCGAGGGGTTCAGTCAGAGCTGCTGCTGTAGGTCTACACCCCAGCCACAGTCACAGCCACAGGGGATCCAAGCCGCATCTGTGACCTGCACCACAGCTTGTGATAACCCCAGATCCTTAACCTGCTGAACGAATCCACATCCTTGTGGATACTATGCTGGGGTTGTTAACCCACTGAGCTACAAGGGAAACTTCTTTATATAAATTTTTTAAAACCTGTATGGCACACAGTATACATTTTGCCAAACATACTCCAGCCAAAAAGATACACATTAAATATAGGAAAATGGATTACCTGTGGGAGAGGAGAATGAGGGGAAACGTGAGTACATTCATTTATAAATACATAAGAAAGGGGCCACCACAGACCAATGGTGATGACAAGTCACAGAGCAAGGAGGATGATAACCCCAACATATGACCTTCAAAAAAAATAAATAAGGAAGTTGCCATTGTGCTGCAGTGGAAACGAACCTGACCAGTCTCCATGAGGACGCAGGTTTGATCCCTGGCCTTGCTCAGTGGGTTAAGGATCCAGGATTGCCATGAGCTGTGGTATAGGTCGCAGACGCAGCTCAGATCCCACATTGCTATGGCTGTGGCGTAGGCCAGCAGCTGCAGCTCTGACTCGACCCCTAGCCTGGAACTTCCATATGCCATGGATACGGCCCTAAAAAAAAAGCAAAACATATGTATATAACAAAGACAAAAATAAAATAAATAAGAAAGAAACGTTTGCTCGGTTGGCCATCTCATTTTCTTCTCGAATTCTTGCCAGATGGAGCCAGCCTTGTGTGTTTTCTGGAACCCTGTAATTATTATTTTAATGTATGTCCTTTCCCGCCAACTCATTGATAAGCTCTTTCATTGCAGGAATTGATTTTTATTTGTTGTTACAGAGCAACAGTAAGATATAGTTGAAATAGGAAGGATTTGGGAGTCAGATGAGCCGCTTCCACTGACTCTGTGACCTTGGGCAAGGTCATGTCATCTTATGGAACCTCAATTTCCTCATTTGGAAAACAGGGGCAAAAAGACTTTGGGGTTCCTGCTGTGGCAAGGTGGGTTAAGAACCCAGCATAGCGACCGCGAGGATGTGGGTTCCATCCCTGGCCTCACTCGTGGGTTAAGGATCTGGCATTGCCACAAGCTGTGGCATAGGTCAATGATGTGGCTCGGATCCAGCATTGCTGTGGTTGTGGCATAGGCCTGCAGCTGCAGCTCCAGTTGGACCCCTAACCTGGGAACTTCCATATGCTTCGGATGCGGCCGTAAAAAGAGAAAAACAAAAAGACCTTTGAGGATTGTTACCAGGACTAAATGAGGACATAAAAACTTTTGTTCCTAGGACAGTGCCTGCAGTGCATATTCAGTAAATCCTAGTACCCTTTCCTTGATTATATATATATTGTATATAATCAATTATATTATATCTATCTATATATATATAGATAGATAGATAGATAGATATAGATATATTTGTCTTTTTCTAGGGCCGCACCTGCAGCATATGGAGGTTCCCAGGCTAGGGGTCTCTTCGGAGCTGTAGCTGCCAAGCCCACGCCAGAGCCACAGCAATGCGGGATCTGAGCCATGTCTACGACCTGCACCCCAGCTCACGGCAACGCCGGATCCTTAACCCACTGAGCAAGGCCAGGGATCGAACCCACAACCTCATCGTTCTTAGTCGGATTCGTTAACCACTGAGCCACGTTGGGAACTCCGATGATATTTTCTATAACCCCCAATACATCCTCAGTGTTCTAGCAAGATTATTTGAACATCGACTGGAGCCAAAGATAGTGGCTTTTGATGTAGCTAAAACAGAGCTTTGGGACGGCATTGTTGGAAAGCATCCGGGTTGCTTCTGAGCATAGTTGCGAACTATCCTTTTTTGTGCACCTTTCGGCAGGAAATCTCTGCTTTCACACACGCCTCCGCCATCCCACTTGACAGCTCTGTTTCAGGCTTGAGGACTCTGTGACTTCTCACTCCCCTTCCTCCCCTCTGGTCTTGGGGAGAAGCACTCTGTGTGTTCAAGTTGATTGCTCTCCCCCTTTTGTTCTCTGCCGTCTGTTAGAAAGACCATAACTTCACGTGAGGCTGGATGATTATCCCCACGCCTGCCGTAGCGTCGAGAAAGCCTGACACTGTACCCTGGACTGTGGGTGATTTTCCGAGCCCTTTAGATTGATGGCATTCATCTTAGCAGCAGGTTACACACGCTCTGAAATTATCCAGCTGCTTTCTAAAACTCTTGCATTCAACCTGAAAGTCTTTAAAAGCTTTCACATTTGGAACATTTTAAATCCAGCAGGTTTGGACAATGCGACTGACTCACTTGTGATTTGGGGTTTTTTTTTGTTTGTTTTTTTTGTTTTTGTTTTTTTTTACCTCTCGATGCCTTGTTTTTCTCATCTAGGAAACGGGAATGATTTTCAGCATGTTGTGTTTCAACACCCAGAGGGATGCGATGCCTGCCATGTGCCCTACGTGGCAGGTTTAACAGAGGGGGTCTCGCTTTCTGACACCTATCCCTTGCCCACGGGTGTTATTTCACCACTGCCAGCCAGCAGAAGCTCACAGATAGACACTTACCTCTTTGGAAGAACTGGGTCCTCTGTCTCTTTAAATTAAGCCCGCCCACTCAGATACGAAGACCATAAATGAAGAAGGAGAAAAAAGTCTTTTACTAAAATGCTTGCTGTATGGAAAAGTTAAGCTCAACTTCAATATGTGAGAGTACCATCCATTTCATTGTCTAGTTCTCATTCTAACTCGATTTAGATAGGCTAGGTTGTGCTGCATAACAAACGACCCCAGTATACCATTAGGCTCAGCCCAATAAAAGTTTCTTTCTTGCTCGTGCTCTGTGTCCTTCAAGTGTCAACAGGACACCTCTTCTCATTGTGGTCACTCAGGGACCCAGTTCATGGAGACGTCATCTCAACCTGGCCTTCCAAGCTTCCAAGCTCACAGAAGTGGAGAGGGAATGTGGTGAATAATAGGCACTGGCTCTTACCATCTCTGCCTGGAAGCAGCTTCAGGAAAGGCTTGATCAAGGGCATAAACTAGGCCATTATACTCTATACTTTGGACATGGGTTACTGACAGGTTTTGGCAGGACCAGGCTTCACATCAGCACCCATTTCAGCAGAAGAGACAGGGTCCCCTCAAATAGTTCCCACACAAAACCCTGAAAGCCCTCTCTTGCTGTCCTGGTTTCAGTAATAGAGCCATTTTCACACGATGACCATGGCTAGGGCACTACTATGCCTTATCAGCTTCGGGTAGTCATCCCCACACCTGGGACTGGGGCTGGGAGTAGGGTTGCTCCCACAAAATAAAATACAATGTAACCAGTGAAATTTAAATTTTAGATAAACACAAAATTGTCTTAGTACAAGTTAATCCTAGCTATTTCGGGAGACATCCTTAAACTAAAAAATCATTCATTGTTTATCTGAAATTCAAATGTGACTGGATAGCCTATATTTTATTTGCTAAAACTGGTGACTCCCTATGGGAACCCTTTCCCAAACTTTCAAAATTGGGATGCTGTACTATCAAATAAGAGACAATGTCTACTGAGTGTCATAAACCACAGTTGTCTACCTGTAATAACTCTTCTGGCGCTGAATGGGTGTGATGTATGGGTGTATGGGTATGATGTAACAGCTTACAATCACATGGCACTGTGTAACAAACAATCCTAAAACTTAATCACTTAAACCAATAATTTATTATCATCTCTCATGGTTGCATGGCTGACTGGGCTCTGCAGGGTGATTCTTAACTCAGCCTCTCTCATGCAGCTGCAGTCACATGTCACCTGGAGCTGTTTAACATCTGAAGATTCTACTGGAGCTGTTTTATCATCTGAAGGTTCAGGATGACTCACTCACATGGCTGGCAGTTGATGCTGGCTGTTGGCTGTGAGGTCACCTGGGGCTGTCAACCAGAAGGATGATGTGTGGCCTCTACACCTGGCTTGGGCTTCCAGCAGCATGGCAGCTGGGTGCTGAGATGAAGCATCTCAAGAGCAATGGTTCCAAGAGATCCAGAAAGAAGCCTCTTGGAACCTGTTAGGATTTAGCTTCCAAAGTTCCAGAATGTCACTTTTGCTGGCTTCTGATAGTCAAGCAAGTCACTGAAGCTGGTCCAGACTCAAGGACAGAAAGGAATTAGATTCCATCTCTTATGAGAGGAGCAGCATGTGTGTTTAGGGAGGAAAGGAGATGGCATCATTTTGGAGACTGTCAACCACATGTATTTTATGTGTGTTCTGTAACTTAACCCTTGCCCTATTGAGTAGACACTGATGTAGCCCCATTTTATAGATGAGGAAAGCAGAGTCTCAGTGGTGTCAACGACTTTCCGCAAGTCAGACAGCTAGTAAGTGGTGAGACAAGGACTAGCGATCAGGTCTTCCAAGTCAAAGTTGTTTTCTTCCTTTTCTCTTCTTTTCTTCTTTAAGGTTACAGGTGCAGCATCTGGAGGTTCCCAGGCTAGGAGTTGAATCAGAACTGCAACTGTCAGCCTATGCCACAGCCCCAGCAATGCCAGATCTGAGCAGCATCTTTGACCCACACTGCAGCTCACGGCAGCACCCAATCATTAACGCCCCGAGCGAGGCCAGAGATCAAACCCACATCCTCATGGATACTAGTTGGGTTTGTTTCTGCTGAGCCACAATAGGAAGTCCCAAAGTTATTTTTTCTATTGAAGCCTGCTTATCTCTTCTTTTGTGTGGGATGGCTATTGGACATAGATTTAAGAGTAAAGATGAAAACCCATCCTCCTGAGGAAGGTTCTGATCCCTATTGCCTGACTCAGGGGAATGTTCTACTCCCTGCTTGTTCTGTCACATTCCATGGGGCTCCCCTAGGATAATTTAAGATAAAAGGTAAAAAACTTATCAGACTAATATAATTTTCAACCAGTTGGGGTATTGATTACTGTGACAGTTTGGATTATTATTCCATAAATACTCACTTCTGTCTCCCCTCTATTAGTGTTGGGTTTGGCCGTGGGACATGCTGTGGCTCCACAGGATGTTAGCTAATGTGACATGACTGAAGGTTTGACCTGTACTTATGTCATTGGGCTTGCTCTCTTGTGCTTCCATGACCCCCAGCTGGTCTAGAAGGATGGGAGACACATGGACACAGGTCTGCTGGATGCAACCAGAAGCTTAGACTCAAGCTCCGGTGAGCACAGCCTGGACCAGTGGTCATCCACTGAAAATGATTTTGCCCACCAGGTAACACTGAGCAATGTCTGGTGACATTTTTCAGTGTTGCAAGGAAGAGGAGGGTGCCATGGGCATCTAGCGGGTAGAGGCCAGGGATGCTGCTGAACATCCTCTAAAGGCACAGGGCAGCCACCCCATGACAAAACATTATCTGGCCCAGAATGTCACCCGTGCTGAGGTTGAGAAACCCTGGGCTACCTTAGCATATTTCCAGCCTACCTGTAGACACGTGAGCCCAAATAAGTGATTATTATTTGACACCTCTGAGTTGTTGTGGAGGGAGGGTTTTCATACTGCATTGTCAGTAAGAAATGGCAGATAGGATGGCACATGAGAGAAGCATGTTTTATGAGGCAAGCTTGCAAATGGTTCCTCCCAGCTAAGCTTTGCAAGCTCCTTGCTGGCTCCCGTTCCCAGGCATTTCCTCTGGCCAAGGGCAGCCCTGGACTCTGACCTCCTGGGGAAGAAAGGCACTACCTTAGGCCCCAAAGATTCCTCCCTCAAGCTTCCTGTCATCCTCTGTCTTCCCTCCCGAAGCCTTTGCTGACACCCTGCCTCCCAAGGCCTGCCCCTTTCCCCTCTCTGTCACATTCAATTTGTCTGAAGAATTTTCTCCAGCTGGTTATGAATGCTTGTTTTCTCTGGCAGAAAAGCTCGCCTAAGTCTCTCCTCCTTCCAGGCTAGACTCTCCAGCCCTGACGACTAAGCGCATTTGATGGGGACGTGTATCCCCAAGGAACTTCATTCATTCTGTCCTTTTTCAGAAAAAGATGAAAAAAATGTTTCTTTTGGTCCTTGATAAAATCCCTGCCTCCCGTGGGATCTTTTTCTGTAGTCTTGGTTCTCAAACTGAGAAAAGAATCTAATTCTGACTAATCTGCACAGGAGAAATTAGAGAAATATTTTCACCTACCGAACATACAGTCCCATTTTATGCCAGCTCCCCTTCCTCATCCACTTGGAAGATGACTCTTTTTTTTTTTTTTTTTTTTTTTTTTTGGTAATTGGCAAGTAATTTGCATTCAGTGAAACACACCCATTTGAAGGGTACAGCTTGATCAATTTTTTTATGTCTGGAGACACGTGTGTAACCACTACTCACGTCAAGATCTAGAACATTCCATGCCCTCAGAAAGTCCCTTTGAGCCCCTTTTCCCAGCAATCACTTCCCCACAGAGGTCATCACTCTTCAGTCTTCTGTCCTCAAAGATTACGTGTTCTCAAACGTCTCGAAGGTGGAATCACACAATGCATCACGTACTAGTTAGTCACTTGTGTCTGGCTTTTTTCCTGTCCACACGATGTTTGGAAATTCATCCATGTGGTAGGGTGGATTATGAAGAGGATTCTAAATGGCTTCTTCCGTAGGGAAGAGGACAGAGTCTGGAAAATTTCTATCACTACTATTTCAGGAGTCCATGAGGGGTTAACAGAGAGGCTTAAGGGACCTCTGAAGAATATGGACCTTGGAGTTCCCGTCGTGGCTCAGTGGTTAATGAATCTGACTAGGAACCATGAGGTTGCGGGTTCGATCCCTGGCCTTGCTCAGTGGGTTAAGGATCTGGTGTTGCCGTGAGCTGTGGTGTAAGTTGCAGACGTGGCTCGGGTGCTGCATTGCTGTGGCTCTGGCGTAGGCCGGTGGCCACAGCTCCGATTCGACCCCTAGCCTGAGAACCTCCACATGCCATGGGAGCAGCCCAAGAAAAGGCAAAAAGACAAAAAAAAAAAAAAAAAAAAGAATATGGGCCTCTACGTCTTTCTCCTCTTCCCCTCGTGTCCATGACAACGGTCAACACAATGGGAGGGAGATCTGCATTGGTTTTGCTTTTTAGTCATTTTAATTTTTTTATTGAAGTATCATTGATGTACAACATTTCAGGTGTACAGACAATTCTTTTTCTTTTTTCTTTTTTTCTTTTTTTGCTTTTGAGGGCCCACCCAAGGCACATGGAAGTTCCCAGACTAGGGGGTCGAATTGGAGCTGCCGCTGCCAGCCCACACCACAACCACAGCCATGTGGGATCCGAGGCATTGCCTGCAACCTACGCCACAGCTCATGGCCATGCTGGATTCCCCCAACCCACTGAGCAAGGCCAGGGAGCGAACCTGCATCCTCATGGATACTCGTCAGGTTCGTTTCCACGCCGCCACAATGGGAACTCCTACACCAAATTCTCTTTCAAATTCTTTTCCATTATCAGTTATCACAAGACATTGCATATAATTCCCTTTGCTATGCAATATGTCCTTATTGTTTATCTTTCTGTATAATAGTTTGTTAATCCCAGTTCATTGGTTTTATTTTTTTACTTAAAATATAGTTGATTTACAATGTGGCACCAGTTTCTGCTGTACCGTAAAGTCATAGATGTATATATTTATATGTATTTATACACATATTCACATTTATATGTATTTGTACACATATTCACATTTCCTTTCTGATAGTATCTTCCATCATATTCTCGTCCAAGTGGTTGGATATAGTTCCCTGTACTGTATGATCAGACCTCAATGCTTATCCACTCTAAATGTAATAGTCTGCATCTCCTAACCCCAAACTCTCCATCATCCCAGTCCCTCCCGCATCAATGCACTGGTTTTAGATATTAAGAATAGCTTCACCCATTTGGCAGACACTTCCAGAATCTTCTGCTAGATCAGTTACCAAAGAGGCTGGTCTGAAGATGCCTTGGAAAGTAGCCTCACGTGCCCCACCCAGAGAGGAGGGAAGAGGGCCATGGGCAGACTAGAGATCCCTAAAGCAGAAGCCAGGGTGGTGGTTGGGTTTCCTCCAAGACTGGAAGGCTGCCGTGCGCAGACAAGCTCCACGGACAGCATCTCTCTGGTACTGGCAGCCAAAGCAAATAAAAATCCACTGAGACAGGGCATCCTCCTCCAAGGCTCCTTGTCTGGTGGAGCGAGAAGCCTGGCACCCTTATTGGTCTAAGCAGGTGGACTCTTCTTGAGTCAATTTCGGTGATTTATCTTTCCCTGGAAGAGCATCCATTTCATCCAGCTTTTTAGCTTCTAAGCACAGACACACATGGGCTCACAATTGTATTTTGAATCAGTCCCTGGTTGGCTGGAGTATTATTTCAATTGTATTTTGAATCAGCCAGTGGAGTGTAGAATATGCCTATTGAACTTGCCGAGCCTTGAATAGCTGAGAATAGCTTCCTGTTGCTGCCCATGGGGACAGCAACTTGGCTGTGTGTGCAGAGACCTGGGCTTGCAGCCTTCCAGAACCCCCTAAATTCTTCATTGTCTTTTGTCTGATGCTGCCGAGGTGACGTCTGGGGCCAGGCTGACTCATCCTTTATAGGAAAGCTGTCTCCTGAATATCTGTAGATTTCTTTCCCTTGAAGAGAGAACTTTACCAAGATACCCATCTAGGTTTTGGTGTCTTCTTACGAATTTTTTTCCTGATAGAATTTGCATTCTTTTGAAACACAGATTTGTTTTCTCTTTCATTCAAGAAGCTTTTTTTTTTTTTTTTCCTTACTGCAAACATTGTTTCTGTTACATTTGTTTTGGTGTCTTGTTCACAGATACAGGTTTTGTTGGTGCTACGCCACGCTGCCTGTCTTGACTATCTCCCATCTCCCATCTCTCCCAGTTTTCACCTCTGTCCTCCTCCTCTGAATCACACTTGCCCTGTTGTCACGGTGTCACTTTTCTGCACTATTCACTTGGCTCTTCCTGTGTCAAATGCATTTTTTTTTTTTTTTGTCTTTTTAGGGCTGCCCTTGTGACATATGGAGGTTCCCAGGCTAGGGTTCGAATCAGAGCTGTAGCTGCCAGCCTACACCACAGCCACAGCAACTCAAGATCTGAGCCATGTCTGCGACCTACACCACAGCTCACGGCACGCCGGATCCTTCACCCACTGAGCGAGGCCAGGGATCGAACCTGTATCTTCATGGATGCTCATCAGATTCGTTTCGGCTGAGCCACCACAGGAACTTCTCCAATGCATTTTTTTTAATGGCTTAATTTCTTTCTCCTCTAAACTGTAATCATTTCCATCTCCTTTTCTTTTCATCTCATCTATGTTTTTGTCTCAGGATGTCTGGTTTAATTTATTGAAAGTACAAAGCAAATGCTATTGGAATTTACTTCTATTTCCTTTGGTAAATCATTTCTGAAAGCATTTTTGTCCTCTGTCCATTTTATGACATAAATTTCATAGGTATCGTTTTTTTCCTTTGTATCATTTTTAATTGATGAGAGTTCCATCCAGGTCTGGCATTTCCTGTTGAGTAGAAGGCAAGTGGATTCTTCAAATAATTTTCTCCCATATGAGCTGGAAGACTTTGCAAGTTCCCAGATTGAATGTCCTGGGGGACTGAGAACAGAAGTGTGGTCACAGATAATCCCAGCACTGGACTGTGCCTTTTCTACATTTTGACCAGGCCATGTTGCAGGTTTCAAACATTCCAGATGTCCAGGCCCCTCAAGTCACGGGGGAGGAGGGTTGTGAGACTCAGGACTCTTTTGTGTGCATATGACATTAAAACACACACAGCCTGGCTTAAACAAAAGAGAAGTTTTTATCTCATATAACTGAAAAATTCAGGGGTTCATCTGGCTTCAGGTCTGGCTGGTTCAAGGGTACCAGAAACAATGCATCATGTCTCCCTCTTTTCTCCACTCTGTGTGTTGACTTCATTCTCAGGCTCCCTACAGTGGCGTGATGCTCACTACAGCTTCCACACTCACATCCTCACAATTCTGAGTACACCAGAACAAATATTTGCTTCTCTCCCAGCCTCCCCAGGAAAAGTGGTTGTAGACTCCTTGGCTCTGATTGAATCACATGCTCATCTTTGAACCACTCATCACATCTAGGAGGTGGGATGTTCTGCCTGTTTAGGCATGGGTCGTAGTCCTACTTTTCAAGCAGGGTTTGGAATCTGTCCCATCCAAATCCTAAAAAGAAATGTTGGGGTACAACAGCGATGAAAAGTATGAATGGATGGTAGTAGCACAAACAATAGATGTGTATCATAGAAAACTCCTCCACTTCATTCTGTCAAACCACTGTTCTTCCTCAGAGTGGTGAGGAGTGAATTGGCCCAGCAAGGATGCAGTGTTCAGTTGGGCAGGTTGTGCACCACACAACCATGCCTCATTTAAAGGGGCTCAAGTCACATCATTGACATTATAAATTTGTATAACTTTTGCCAGTTCCCCAACAGATGGGCGTATCAGATGGGGCCTCTTTTATTAACTGCATAAAAGTGCTTTATAGGCTGATATCAAACAGGAGGCCTCTCAAGGTGCAGTTGACTCAGTGGTTCTTTCTATAAGCCGTGATTGCTTTTCCTAAGCTGCCAGTCCTGATGCAGTTTCTTCAGCTTATTTTTGCCTGTTTAAGTATATAAGTCCTCAATCCTGTGTGATTTCCCAGAAATAGAAATCTCATATGCTAATATGGGATTATTCATCTTTCCTGCCTCCGTGCCTAGCCCCAAAACATATACCTCCACTAAGTAACCAAAGCTTTCCCCATTCCTTACCTCTTAAATTCTGAGCACTTCTAGTGGTAAAGAGTGGTGGGAAGGGACTTCCCATTGTGGCAAAGGGGAAACGAATCCGACTAGCATCCATAAAGGATGCAGGTTCAATCCCTGGCCTCGATCAGTGGGTTAAGGAGCCGGCATTGCCGAGAGCTGTGCTGTAGGTCACAGATGCAACTCCAATCCCGTGTTGCTGTGGCTGTGGCGTAGGTTGACAGCTGCAGTTCTGATTCGACCCCTTGCCTGGGAATGTCCATATGCCATGGGTGCTGCCGCAAAAAGCAAAAACAAAAGTGCGGTGGGAAGTCCATTCTGCAGTAGGTGGATTAGGCTCAGAAAGAGAAGGAGAGGTCCATATCTGCTTCTATTGGGTAGCTGATGTGTCATCACATTGGTAAGTGACCTTAAAGTGTCCCAGGAAGCAGCCATCCTGATTTTTCTCTGCCTTGGGCATGTCATGTCCCCCCTCCAGGCCTTCATATGAGAGCCGGATCATTTCTGAAGGTTTTTCCAACTCTCAGCAGATGCCTGGGGGTGTCATTCAAATGTAACAGTAGAAACATTTCAACAGATGTTATGTAATCTCAAGAACAAACCCCCTTTTTTTCTTCCTTTTTTGGCCCCACCCACAGCATATGGAAGTTTCCCAGGCCAGGGATCGAACCCAAGCCAGAGCTGCAACCTGAATCACAGCTGCAGCAAGGCCGGATCCTTAACCCACTGCATCCCAGTGGGAACTCCAAGAACAACCCCTTCTTCGATGCTAGTATATGATTTATGTGGCACTGCCCTAGGTGTCTTATATATGCTGTGTCATTTAACCCTTGCAACGACCCCGGTTTATAGATGACGAATGCGAGGCTCAGAGTGAATGACCCCTGTTTGTATAACAAAAACTCAATTAGCTCTTCTAGCCACGACTTTATGTGCACTAGTAACAAAAATAATATTCATTTGAAGGACTCACATCCCTCCAGCAAGTGTGAATGAGCGTGTGATATGGATCAGACAGAGCTGCGTCCAGACTGGCTTTTGTTCCTTAATACCTCTTTGACCTCGCGCTTATGTTCTCTTCTGTCAAGTAGAGATAATAACCCTTGCCTCATGGTCAGCAGGGGGACATGAGTCCACAGGACCATTTGGCAATGGTAGAAAGGACTCAAGAACTCCCCCTCCTTGGAGTTCCCGTCGTGGCGCAGTGGTTAACGAATCCGACGAGGAACCATGAGGTTGCGGGTTCGATCCCTGGCCTTGCTCAGTGGGTCAAGGACCTGGTGTGGCCATGAGCTGTGGTGTAGGTTGCAGACGCAACTCGGATCCCACGTTGCAGTGGCTGTGGCATAGGCTGGCAGCTATAGCTCCAATGAGACCCCTAGCCTGGGAACCTCCATATGCCGCGGGAGCGGCCCTCGAAAAGGCAAAAAGACAAAAAAATAATAATAATAATAATAATTCTTGTTCTTTCCACTGGAGCCTCCTGATGCATCCTTGAGATGATCTTAAAGCATAAACAGGGGCAAGCGTGTTAATATCAGTTCCTTTCCAGCCCCATTTCAAAAATGAAAGGAAAATGTGCTTGGGGAAAAATTCACTCACAACTTTGGCCGGATGCCCAACCTCTCAAAAGAACCGATCAACAAGAGCAAAGTTTAACTCTCTCTAAATAAAAGCCCCACGTCTGATTCTGCGCTGGGGGAGCGCTCTTCCAGCGACGACACATTTGCTGATGATAGCCTGGACATCAATAATAGAATGTGAAAGACAATCTTCTAATCAATTTTTTTTTCCTGCTAGTTTAGATTAAAGCACTGAAAATGCCCAAATGTTCCATCTGCTTCCTCTAAGATTTCTGGTAGGCTGGAGCCCAATTATGGCTGCCTTATCCATTTTTAATAATCTACTTATGATCATGCAAACACAGGGTGTGATTATACCCACATCGGCTTCTGTTTCAGAGCTTCCATTTCTATCCATAATTAATAAGCCACTCGGTGCATCGGAGGGGAGCTGAAGGAGAAGTGTGAGGGGTTCTTAAGTAGGGGCGTTTTTTCCACTGTTGTTCATTCGTTCATTTTACAAATCTTTCCTGACATCTACAACGTGCCAGGTGCCGTGCTAGAGCCCAGAGGTCGCAGAATAACATGGGCTGTGGCCGTCTTGGGCAGCTCCCGGGCTGTCAGGGAAGATGCATGCAGACGTGCGTTTGTGGTGTGGATTGCACTTGTTTTTCAACGAGAAACTTCAGCTGCTGAGATGACCAAAGTGCTTTATGTTCTCAAATTATGAAGCATAGGGTAATTAGATTGCTATATTATTACAAATATAATTCTAGGAAGGCCTCCTTTGGAATCAATTTCTGCTCTGGGTCGGGGGGTGGGCTATCCTGGAGAGGTAGTCAGTTCAGGCAGGAGGCTAGCGTAGGAAGAGCTTTAAAGGTTCAAGTCCCTGCTTTGTACTGTGTGACCTTAGGAAAGTTCCTTCCCCTCTCGGAGCCTGTTTCTGCATTGCAAAACAAAGGAAAGGCCTCCCTGGCTGGGCGTCTCTGTGATGGTGTACAGAAATACGTTGCATGAACTGCAAAGTACTATATCAGTATAATAAAGAAAACCCAAAGTCTTGCTCATCAGAAATATGGTAAAACCAGGGAGTTCTTGTCATGGCTCAGAGGTAAGAACCCAACTAGTATCCATGAAAATGTGGGTTAGATCCCTGGCCTCACTCACTGGGTTGGGGATCTGGTGTTGCCATGAGCTGTGGTAGAGGCTGCACACGTGGCTCGGATCTGGCATTGCTGTGGCTGTGGCTATGGCGTAGGCCGGTGGCTACAGCTCCAATTTGATCCCTAGCCTGGAAACTTCCAAGTACTGCAGGTGCAGCCCTAAAAAGACAAAAAAAAAAAAAAAGTAAAAGAAAAGAAAAAGAAATATGATAAAGCCATTCTTGCCATTCTTTCCTTTCTTTTTTCTTTTTTTCTTTTTTTTTTTTTTTTAATCGCCCCGCCTGAAGTATATGGAAGTTCCAGGCCTGGAATCGAACCTGCATCTCTGCAGTGACCTGAACCACTGTAGGTGGACGCTTAACCCACTGTACCACAGTCAGAACACTACTCTGTCCTTGTGTTTTGATCTTGCCTCCCTACCCAATGACCCCAGTCAAAATTTACCCACACTCAGGAAAGACCCAAACGTTCCTATTCACGACTGGTACAAAGTATTTGTGCAGAATTCATGTTCCACGTTCTTGCTCTTGTTTGCAAACAATGAAACTGCCTCTAATAATTCTTAACACAAAGGGGAAGTTTGAGAAAAGATATTGGTGACTCATACATTTGCAGAAGGCTGGATAACTGAATTTAGTACATGTTCTGTGATTCTTTGCTGAATATATAATTGCATCAGCAATTTACTACTCATTCTCACTGTCAGTATTCCAGCTGCCAGACTCCTGACATCTTTTCCAGGGTGTGCCCCACCACCACCCCCCGCCCCCCAGCCCCGTCTCAGAGACATCCTTGTTGGGCCAGAGTGGTCCCCTCTTAGCCCAACTTCAAGGAAATCTCTATTTCCCTTTAAAATAGTCCCTGCCAATCTTGATGGAAAATTCTAGCAATCTGTAACCTGTGATTTATAGCTGAATTAAACCCACAAACCCTAATCTCTGGCAGTAACTGAGCAGTCTCCAATGAGGGCAGCAGGAAACAAATGCCTTATTTCCCAGGAGGAGACCCACTTTGAACTGGTCTGTACCCCAGGGTTTTGTTGGGGAGGGGATGGATGCTTGAACTAAAACGTGATGGAGAGGTGGGGTTTGGGCAGGTGATGAGTGAGCCCCTGAGTGATTGCAGACCTGGAGATAATATGTGCACCAGCTCCACCCAGCCCATCTTCTGCCTCAAGACTTTACACTGGATTTTTTTTTTTTTTTGTCTCCTTAGGGCCACACCCATGGCATATGGAGGTTCCCAGGCTAGGGGGTCTCATTGGAGCTGTAGCCTGGCCTACACCACAGCCATAGCAACCAGATCCAAGCCACATCTGCGACCTACACCACAGCTCGCGGCAATGCTGGATCCTTAACCCAATGAGCGAGGCCAGGAATCGAACTCATATCCTCATGGATGCTAGTCAGATTGGTTTCCGCTGAACCATGATGGGAACCCCCACACTGGCTCTTTGCACTGGAATTCTCTTCCCCCAGCTAGCCACGTGACTTGCTCCCCTATTTTGCTCACACTCTGCTTCAATGTGAGACTCTCCCTAGACATTATTTAAAATTACAAGCACCTTCCCCCCCATACACACGGGAACTCCCCATCCTACTCCTGTGCTTTATTTTCCTTCATAGCAATGATCACTTTATACTATGTAATTCATTTTGGGGGGAGTGTTTCTCCTTGTCTAGGCAGAAATTGTCATCTGTTTTGTTCACTGCTGCAGTTCCCGGCACCCAGAACCGTTCCTGGCACATTGTAGGCTCCCAGTAACTGTTTGAAGAAAGAATGGATGAAACCGCTATAGTTTTGTCATGGGCTTTGGATGCATAAATTGCCCCCAGAACTCCAGCCCACTCTCGGGGTCCATCAGAGGCGGGAGGCTTGCAGCCACCATTCTCCTCACCTTGTCTCTGTTTGTGGTCTGGGGGCAGCTGCCCCAGCTGCATCTGAACTCAGCTGAGCCCAGCTGGCTGCGGGTGCAGAGAGCGTGGACCCCTGTACCTGCTGGCAAGGTGGGTCTTATTTCAGAGGTGGGTCTTATTTCACATCCCTGCTGTGCCCTGGGATGGCTGTGGGAGGCTGGGTCACAGGGGAGCTGGAGAAGCGGCAATCTTCAGACCAGCCTTGGTCCCCTCTCCTAGGCAAGCCTCAGAACCATCATCTGAATACAAATTATTATTTTTTTTAAGTCTTTTTAGGGCTGCACCTGCAGCCTATGGAAGTTCCCAGGCTAGGGGTTGAATGAGAAGCTGTAGCTGCTAGCCTACATCACAGCCACAGCCCTGCTGGATCTGAGCCACGTCTGCGACCTACACCACAGCTCGTGGCAAGGCTGGATCCTTCACCCACTGAGCAAGGCCAGGGATTAAACCCGCATCCTCAAGGATACTAGTTGGGTTCAAAATGCACATTCATTTTTAATCCACGGCTGGGGAGGGAGGCTGCTTCAAGGAGTCTTGGGTCAGTGGAACTTATATTAACACAAACCTCTTACCATTGCCTCCAGGACCTTGGCCACTGCTGACCTCTGAGGCACTCAGACACTCACTGGAGCCACGGGGATCCTGTTTCCTGAATATACAGAACTACTTCCATGCCTCAGGGCCTTTGCACCTGATTCCTTGCGTGAGGGCTCTGCTCCCTCCTGCTCATTCAAACTTGAGCCCAGTATATATACTGTCTAAAGTAGCTTCTCCCAGAGGGAAACCTCCTACACTGTTGGTGGGGATGTGAATTGGTACAGCTGCTATAGAAAAAAGTATGGCGATTCCTCAATAAATTAAAAATAGAATTGCCATATGATCTAGCAATCCCACTCCTGGGCGTATATTCGTACAAAACTGTAATTCAAAAAGATACATCCACCCCTTTGTTCATAGCAGCACTGTTCCCAATAGCCAAGACATGGAAACAACCTAAGTGTCCATCAGCAGATGAATGGATTAAGAAGATGTAGTACATGTAAATGGTGGAATACTACTCAGCCATAAAAAAGAACAAAATACTGCCATTTGCAGCAACACGAAATAGATTTAGAGATTATCATACTGAATGAAGTAAATTAGACAGAGGAAGACAAATATCATATGACATCATGTATATGTGGATTCTAAAATGTAACATAAATGAACTTATCTGTGAAACGGAAACAGACTCACAGGCATAGAGAAGAGACTTGTGGTTGCCAGGGGTGGGGGGATAGAAGACAGAAGGATTAGGAGTGTGGGGTTAGCAGATGCAAATTATTATTATGCATAGAACGGATAAACAACAAGGCCCCACTGTATAGCACAGGGAACTATACTCAGTATCCTGTGATAGGAGTTCCCTTGTGGCTCAGCAGGTTAATGATCCAGCACCATCACTCCTGTGGCTCAGGTTGCTGCTGTGGGGCCTGGGTTTGATCCTTGGCCTGGAAACTTGCACATACCATGGACATGGCCAAAAAGGAAAAAAAAAAAAATCCCGTGATAAACCATAATGGGAAAGAATGTGAAAAATAATGTATATATGTGTAACTGATACAACTGAGTCCCTTTGCTGTACAGCAGAAACTAATACAATGTTGTTAATCAATTATGCTTCACTAAATTTAAAAAAAGAAAAATAACAACATCAGAAAATAAAGTTGCCTCTCCCACCCTGTTTATTTTCTTGTTTTCTTTCTTTTTTTTTTTTTTTTTTGCTTTCTGGGCCACACCCATGGCATATGCACGTTCCCAGGCCAGAGGCTGAACTCAGAGCTATAGCTGCCGGCCTGCCCCACAGCCACAGCAACACCAGATCCTCTACTCACTGAGCGAGGCCAGGGCTCGAACCCGCATCCTCATGGATGGTAGTGGGATTCGTTTCTGCTGCACCACAACGGGACCTCCATCCTGTCTCTTCATAACATATTTCACTTACTCATGTACTTTCCACGGCTTGTCTCTCCACCCCCAACTTGGGAACGTGGGCGCCGTGGTGTGGGGGGAATAGGAGGGGATTTCATTTGCTACCATAGCCAAAATGCCTAGCGCAGCACCCTCCACTAAATAGATGCTCAGTAAACATTTGTCAGATGAAGCAGCATGTGCACCAACAGACTTACTTCTTGTTCACGGATCTAAAGGCCCCTGGTGTGGCTGTGTGTCTCATTCATGAGGCAAGTGTCTCCGTGTCTTTGAACAGCATCGGCAGCCACAGGGGCATACTGGTAGGCAGCGGAGCTAGCTGCATCCTCTGGATCTGTCCAAGTGGTTTGATTGGCCTCCCTCCGAGTTTGAAAGGCAGACTCACCAGGCACCAGTTATTCCTGCAATCACGGTGGTTCAGCATCGAGTGTCCGGGACTCTTCCCATCTCACACATCTGTGACACTGGCCTGACTCCTGCTGTAGCCTGTGCACTTACCTGCTCTAGACTGTTGGCTCATTTGGGACGTAGAGCCCCCAGACATCTATGGCTTCTCCTGCTGGCCTCGTGGATCAGAATCTGTGCTCAGGAAGCTGGCTGGGGAACCAGTCTTCGCACACCTATCTGAAGAGTCCAGGCTGGGGGAGTAGCAAAGTGTGGCTTCTGGTGTTCATCTTGCCAGAGGGGTTGAGCAAGGTTGACAGCCAAGAGGAAAGGAGAGGAAAGGTTTGAAACATCTAATGGGGATGCAGGTGACAGCCTCGAGAGCAGGAAATTTGATCTGTATTTTTAAAATTATTTTTTAATTAAAGTATAGTTTATTTACAGTGTTGTGCCATTTTCTGCTGTATGGCAAAAAGAACCAGTAGGACTGGTTCAGTGTACACACACACACACACACATTCATTTTCTTATATTATCTTCCATCATGTTCTATCCCAGGTGATTAGATATAGGTTTCTGTGCTATACAGCAGGATCTCATGACTTATCCATTCTAAATATAATAGTATGTGTCTGCTACCCCCAGCTCCCAGTCCATCCTTCTGCCCCCTTCCCCCTTGGCAACCACCAGTCTGTTTTCTATGTCTGTGAGCCTGTTTCTGTTCTGTAGATAGGTTCATCTCTGCCATATTTTAGATTCCACATATACGTGGTATCATATGGTATTTGTCCTTCTCTTTCTGCCTCCCTTCACTTAGTGTGAGAATTTCAGTGGCATCCATGTTGCTGCAAATGGCATTATTTCATTCTTTTTTATGGCTGAGTAGTATTCCACTGTGTTTTGCTGAATGCTAATATCCTCAGCACTTAGCACAGCTTGGAAACTAGTGGATGCTAAGAACATGTTTGAGTTAAGTTTTTTTAAATGGCTCTGGCTGAAGTGACAGTGCTTACTTTTGAAGGTACAGCATCCCCATTTAGTTAGGTTTTATTACTTTCCCTATCAGCCTGGTAAGAAGGGCAAAAAAGACAGATAACAGTGACTTGGTGTCTGGAGATGCCTTTAAAGATGCAGTGGGGGGAGTTCCTGTCGTGGCGCAGTGGTTAATGAATCCAACTGGGAACCATGAGGTTGCAGATTCGATCCCTGGCCTTGCTCAGTGGGTTAAGGATCCAGTGTTGCTGCAAGCTGCAGCATAGGTCACAGACGGGGCTCGGATCTTGTGTTACTGTGGCTGTGGTATAGGCCAGCAGCTGCAGCTCTAATTCGACCCCTAGCCTGGGAACTTCCTTCCACATGCCATAGTTGCAGCACTAAAAAGAAAAAAAAATTCTCGGGAGTCCCCGTCATGGCTCGGGGTGATTAACGAATCTGACTAGGAACCGTGAGGTTGCGGGTTCGATCCCTGGCCTTGCTCAGTGGGTGAAGGATCCAGCGTGGCCGTGAGCTGTGGTGTAGGTCACAGACGCAGCTGTGGCTCTGGTGTAGGCTGGTGGCTACAGCTCGGATGAGACCCCTAGCCTGGGAACCTCCATATGCCACGGGAGGGGCCCTAGAAAAGACAAAAAGACAAAAAAAAAAAAAAAAAGACAAAAAAATTCTCTCTCCAATTTGAGCCCTTTTTGATTTGATTTCTGTTTGAGAGCCAAAAGTCCTCTCACCCTCTATGAAGTCACGGGTCCACTAGCACCTGCCAGTGGTTTTTTGCCCTGAGATCGTGCCTGCTTGCCATCTGAATCTACGCGGTGCCCACAAGTGGCTCTCTGCCTACCAACTCAGAATGGTCTTGAGAATGGCCTCCCATGGGTGCGCGTGAGCAAGCCACAAGTACGGCGTGTCGGTTTCACAGCTGCCATAACCCATCACCACAAAGTCGGTGGCTTAAAACAATGAGTGTTTATTATCCTCTTACGTAGCGGAAGCCAGGGTCCAAACTCAGGAGCACGGGGCCGAAGCCAAAGCGTTGGCAGGGCTGTGCTCTTCCTGGAGGCTCTTGGGGAAAAATCTGGTCTGGCCTCTTCCAGCGTCTGTGGTTGCCAGCATTCCCTGGCTTGTGGCCACATGGCTCCCATCTTCATCTCTCTCTCTCTGCTCTGTCTTCTCACTGCCCGCCCCTCTCTGTGCCAGCTCTTCTTTCGCCTCCCTCTTACAAAGAGTCCTGTGATCGCATTTAGCCGCCACCCGAATAATTCAGGAAGACCTCCCCCATCTAAGGGCCTTACCTTTATCACATCTGCAAAGACTGCTATTTCTAAAAAAAATGTATTTTATTGAAGTGTCGTTGATTTAGCGTGTTGTTCATTTCTACTGTGCAGCAAAGGGATTCAGTTATACAGGTACATATCTCTTTTTCCACATCCTTTTCCACCATGGTTCATCATGGGATGGTGAATGTAGTTCCCTGTGTGGTACAGTAAGACCCTGTTGTGTATCCATTCTCTAAATAATGGTTGGCATCTGCTAACCCCAAATTCCCAGTCCATCCTTCCCCTTAGCAGCCCCAAGTCTGTTCTCTATGCCTGTGAGTCTGTTTCTGTTTCATAGATAAATTCCATTCGTGTCGTCTTTTAGATTCCACATATAAGTGATACCACGTGGTATTCTTCTTTCTTTTTCGGACTTCACTTAGTATGGTCCCCTCTGGGTCCATCCATGTTGCTGCAGATAGCATTATTTTTATTTTTCATGGCTGAGTAGTATTCCATTGAGTATACATACCACATCTTCTTTATCCCTTCATCTGCTGATAGATTTTTAGGTTATTTCCGTGTCTTGGCTATTGTGAATTGTGCTGCTATGAACCTAGGGGTGCATGTATCTTTTTGAATTATGGTTTTGTCCAGATACATGCCCAAGAGTGGAATTGCTGGATCATATGACAACTTTATTTTTAGTCTATTGAAGAACCTCCATACTGTTTTCCATAGTGGTTTCGCCAAGCGGCATTCCCACCAACAGTGTGGGAGGGTTGCCTTTTCTCCACACCCTCTCCAGTATTGGTTATCTGTAGACTTTTTACTGATGGCAATTCTGACCAGTGTGAGGAGGTACTTCGTTGTGATTGTGATTTGCATTTCTCTAATAATTAGCAACATTGAGTATCTTTTCATGTGCCTGTTGGCCATCTGCATGTCTTCTTTGGAGAAATGTCCATTAGGTCATCTACCCATTTTTTGATTGAGTTGTTTGTTTTTTTGTCGTTGAGTTGTATGGACTGTTTTCATATTTTGGAAATGAAGCCCTTCTCAGTTGCATCATTTGCAAATATTTTCTTTCAGTCTGTAGGTCAAGATTGGGTTTTTTTTATTTGCTCTATTTTATTTTTTATTATTATTTTTAATAGTTATTTCCCCAATACAATTTTTTTTTTTACTGTACAGCATGGTGACCCAGTTACACATGCATGTACACATTCTTTTTTCACACATTATCCTGCTTCATCATAAGTGACAAGACATAGTTCCCAGAGCTACACAGCCAGCATCTCATTGCTAATCCATTCCAAAGGCAATAGTTGGTATCTCTGAACCCCAAGCTCCCCAACCACCCCAAGACTGTTTTTCTTAATGAGGTCACATTTATAGATTCCAGGGGTTAGGCCCTTGTACCGTTGGGGCCATTATTCTGCCGACCACACGCAGGCTTCCTAGGTGTGCTATGCTGCCAGTGAGGCACTAGAAGGTGCCAAGGACCTTCTCTATATTCTTTTGGGGTCCCCGGTTGCCCCACTAGTGCCCCCAGATGAATAGGATTCATGGTACCCATTTGGAAATGATGTGCCTCCTGAATCCTGCCTTCTGGGATGTCGCATCTTTAGATGTGATTACCATCTTGTCTCCACCTTGGGGCCACAAAGTTGTTCTAATTCTCATTGATGTGCTCGTGGAAATAGCCATCGCACTCACTGATGTCATTCCCCACACGGGTCCCCTGACTCAAGGCCCCGCTTCCTCTGAGAAACACTCAAAAATCTCTGACTGGAGTTCCCATCAGCGGAAACGAATCCAGCTAGGATCCATGAGGTTGCAGGTTCAATCCCTGGCCTCACTCAGTGGGTTAAGGATCTGGCGTTGCCATGAGCTGTGGTGTAGGTCGCAGGTGTGGCTTGGATCCCGTATGGCTGTGGCTGTGGCTGTAGTGGGCAGCTACCACTCCAATTCGACCCCTAGCCTGGGAACTTCCCTAGGCCACGGGTGTGGCCCAAAAAAAGCAAGACTATAGAGGGACTGACAGTCCTCTGATCCACACCATCTCTTCAGTTGAGGCCACTCCAATGTGACCAACTTTTCATCTCTCTCCTTTTGGAGGTGATGACATGATGGATATCTGACCCTCAGTGACTGTCTTAATCAAGGATCATCTGCTTGCAAAGAGCAGAAACTTATTCAAAGTAGGTAAAGCAGGAAAAGGAGACTGACCATAGCATTACGAGAATGCTTCATGGCACCACATGTAGGAAATATGGCAGAACCTCATGAAGAACCGTAGCCAGGAACCAAGACAGTCATTGTCTGTTTGAGAAAATGGCAACCATTAACTAGTATGTCTGAGTCTCAGTTCCAAGTTCCCAAGATTGCCTGACTGCTGTACGCGAGCCAAGTGTCTGCAGCTGGTCCCGTCCAAGTCAAGAGGTCAGGCTCTTCAGTATGAACATGGCTGCAGGGGCCACTCTTGTGGGTGAAGGAATCACTTGCAGAAAAGGAGAGTAGGAGTTCCCATTGTGGCGAAGTGGAAACAAATCCAACTAGGAACCATGAGGTTGTGGGTTCGATCCCTGGCCTCGCTCAGTGGGTTAAGGATCCGGCATGGCCATGAGCTGTGGTGTAGGGTGCAGACGCAGCTTGGATCTGGCAGTGCCGAGGCTATGGTGTATGTAGGCCCGCAGCTGTAGCTCCCATTAGACCCCCTAGCCTGGGAACCTCCATATGCCACAGGTGTGGCCCTAAAAAAAAGAAAGATGTAGATTGAGCAGACAGCCCTGGGTTCATCTATTCCAGTGCCTGAGTACACACAAATTACACATTTACCACTTCTTCTCAATTCACTATAATTGGGAAATAAATCCAAGTGCTACTTTTTTAAAAGTGCAAAATAGATCTCTAGGTAAGTAAATCAAAGGGAGAAGACAGAAAACTTGAATGCACAATGTGAGAAGGACAAAACAGATTTTAAAATATATATATTTCATTTATTAAAAGGTAAAACATCACTTAAGCAGATAGTTTTCCCAGGGAAAAAAAACTGATTCAAGGAGATGTAGAAAAACTGAAAATATGCTAACAACCATGAATGTATTTGAAACTAATATCCCTTGAAACCCACTAAACCAAAGAGATTCCATGTATGAATTTAATCAAATCTTTGAGGAGCTTGTTTATTTATGCTATTCCAGATATATAAGAAACACACTTCCCTGTTTATTTTACTAGCAAACAACTGGTTTTCCCCAATACTAACATATGAACACAGATGCAGAAAACCTGAATGATGAAGGAGTATTCAGCTAAATTAGCTCAAAGAAATATATATCTAGAGAGTTGGAGGTGGTGGTATTTATGATAGCCAAGAAAAATTTATTCCAAGAATGGTAGGAATACAGCTTGCTATTAGGTTGCTTAACAATACAATTAAAGTACCATAGTGGGTAAAAAGAAGGAAAAATTCACATTAGTTAGATGGCTTTTTTTTTTTTTTTTTTTTTTGTCTTTCTGTCTTTTCTAGGGCCGCACCCGAGGCATATGGAGGTTCCCAGACTAGGGGTCTCATTGGAGCTGTAGCCACCAGCCTACACCAGAGCCACAGCAACGCCAAATCCAAGCCGTGTCTGTGACCTACACCACAGCTCACGGCCACACCGGATCCTTCACCCACTGAGCAAGGCCAGGGATCAAACCTGCAACCTCATGGTTCCTAGTCACATTCGTTAACTGCTGAGCCATGACGGCAACTCCATTAGATGGCTTTTAAATTAGGCTGTAATAGACAGGCATTTGGGTGTTTTTAGATGCAACCTGTTATATTTGGAATGGATGGGCAACAGGGTCCTACTGTACAGCACAGGGAACTGTGTGATTGGGTCCCTTTGCTGTACAACAGAAATTGAAGAAATATTGTAAATCAACTATACTTTAATTTTAAAAAAGGCAGTGGTCATTTCTGAAAACAAGATACTAAATTAGGACTCGTGGATGGTCTTTTTTATTTATCTGAGTAGCTTCCTACATTATGGCTGGGTGGCATTTAAAGCTCAAAATAACACTATAATGACTGCAGTTACTTAGTATAGTTCTGCAAGGTATAACCACTGCAATATGACAAGAAAAAAAAAATCAAACTAGATGCAAATTCTGAAAACAAGTCATTTTTATTCGTGATTAGCAGATGATGGTATTGTCTGTCCATAAAACCAGAGAATCAGTTGACAGTCTATAGGAACTAACAAGAGAGCTTAATAGAGTTTGGCAGAGAGGAAAATACCTACACATAGACACACACACAATAACCAGTTAACAATATTGTGTATGTCAGGGAAGCAGGTTGCTTATAACAGAAAAAAAAAAAGTTAAATACTTAAATAAATGCCAGGAATGTGTGTGAACCATAAAACTTTACCAGATAATGTAAACAAAGGCCTGAGCAAGTGGAGGGAGTGGCATGTCCTTGGATGTCACCTGTCCTCAGTTTAATCTATTCCTTTTATTCATTTAAGCGGAAACACCAAAGATAAGAAAAACTTTGACTTTTAAGGTCCATCTGGTGATTGATGAGAACAATGGAGAAAATTTTGCATTTGGAGAGTAAGATTATTATACCTACATTTAAAATAATTAAAAGTATGGAACTGCTATAAAAAAGATCAGTCAAATAGAAAATCCATAAAATATTTGAGTGTATTATGTGATAAGGTGTACTTGAATCAGTGGGAAAGACTTATTCAAGACATCATGTTGGGACAACTGGGTAACCATTTGGAAAATAAATCTTCCCTCACATATATCAAATGTCTCAACATGACTACAGATTTTAATGTTAAAAATAAAACCACTTCATGCTTGTGGAATGTTGAAGATTTTCTAAGCATGACACCAAGACAGAGAATATGAAGGAAAAGACTAAGAAATTAGACTGCCTAAAAATATAAAAGCATCTATAAAAACTTGTATTTATAAAAAAAAAACTTATTTAAACATTATAAAGGGAAAGCAGAAGCAAAAATAGATAACGGTATATGCAACACATATAGTCAAGCATTAACCATCTTACTTGTAAAGATTTATGAGGTAGAAATAAGAGACAGATACCCTAACAGCAAATCAAGCAATGAGAATGAAAAAGCAATGTGTAAAGCAGAAATTCAAAAAGATAATTTACAAAGGAAAGAAAAGGGCTCCACTCAGGGGGCATTAAAAAAAAAAATGAAGTAAAATAAAGACATCCTTTTTTCACCTATGAAATTGGGTGAAATACCCTCTTTTTCAGTGCTCTTAGGAGTGTCAATTGGTATAACGCTTCTGGAAGGAAATTAGGCGATTTGTTGAAAAGCCTTAGAGTCAGTCACATTCAGAAACTGCTTTTGAGAAAAGAGTTTCAAGGAAATAAAGGGTAAATGCATTTTTAACTTCAAGGATGTTAAATACAGTTTTTTAATATTGTATCTATTTTTATTGAACTATGGTTGAGTTACAAGGTGTTTGTTTCTGGTGTACAGCAAAGTGATTCAGTTATACATTTATATATTCTTTTTCATATTCTTTTCCATTATGGTTTATTGTAGGATATTGAATACAGTGCCCTGCGCTGTATAGTAGGCCCCTGTTGTTTATCCATTCTCGAAAGAATGGTTTGCTTCTGCGAATCCCAAACTCCTAGTTTAGCCCTCCCCTACTCCTCTTCCCCTTTGGAAACTATAAGTGTTTTTTGTCTACGTCTGTGAATACCTAGAAATAAGTTTTATGTAAATAACTTCACTTGTATCATATTTTGAATTCCATATATCCACGATATCATACGGTATTCGTCTTGTTTGAATATTCCTAAAATGCAAACGAACAAATATCCAGTCTAGGAAATTGCTCTGGAATATCACACAACTGTTTAGAGAGACGAAGGACAGAAAAATGTAAACTATTAACATAGAATCATAGCTGCGGTATATTGACAAGTTTTACGAAGTTACAGCACATTCATTTCGTGGGAGTCTGTTTCCTTTTTGAAATTATACCCACAGAAGCGTACAAACAGACACATTAAGAGCCTGGAAGAAATATACAACATGCGGTTAATAATGTTTACTTCTGCAGGATGGGATTATACAGGATCTTCCTGTTTCCTTTTTGACTTCTCCATTGTGTTATTTTCATGTAAATAGCCAGAGAATGCAACGTGAGGACATATTTTAAAGTCAGCAGCCGTTAAGTTTCAGATCCATTGCTGAGCCTGGGCTGTACCCGCGACTGTTGTGCATCTCGAGATGAATTCATCCACAACTGTGCTGCATCTTTCAATCCCCGGCATCAATTCCTTTCTTTTGGGAGTTCATTTTGCTGCCGCAAGCATTCTGAGGTCTCCTGAGCTGGGGGTGTCTGTTTAACTTACAGTCCTTTGTGTCCCTCGCCAGATTTATTCAGCAGTTTATCGGGTGCTTTTCCTAATTGAATAAAACCCATAATTTCATTTTTAAAATACATGAGCCCATTAGTGTCAGTAATTAGACATTAACGAGTATGAAGATGGCCCATTAATGAAACAGCAGTTTTCGGAAGCTCCACCAGGAGAGTCTACAGGGGAAATCACTTATCAATGCTGTCCCCTGAGGATGTGTGATGGACCTGTTTGTGATCCTCTGAACAGCAGCGGGACCGACAATGAAATGAGCATGTTCCCGACAGCTATTAAACGCAAGACCTGCCGGCGGGATTTATATCTTGGGCAGAGCAGAAGGAGGGCCGGGGAAGCTGGAAAGGGGATCTTTCTAAAACCAGCCCTCCGAGGCAGGGCTGATGCTGACTTTGCCTTCTGTTAGAGGCCTCCCTCCTCAGCCGGGCTGGACAGATCTTTGAGCAGAAGGCCTTCCATCACAGTCAGGAGGCAGCATGGTAACATAAAGATATGTATGGCTTAGCGTCTTATAGCTAGGGGTTCGAACCCAGCTTGGCCACCTGCTAGCTCTGTAATCTTGGGCAGGGTATGGCTAAGGACTTAACCTGCCCAAACTCAGCTTCTTTATTCAAGATTATAGAGTAGGCCTAAACTAAAACTCTGAAGATCGTCAACTTTTGAAACCTTTAAGCCAGGGGAGTGAAAGGAACTTTTTTTTTGTTTTTTAGTTTTGGGGGGTTTTTTGGGGGAGGGTTGCTTTTTAGGGCCACACCTATGGCATGTGGAAGTTCCCAGGCTAGGGGTCAAATTGGAGCTTCAGCTGCTGGCCTACGCCACAACCACACCAATGCCAGATCTGAGTGCATCTGTGACCTGCATGGCAGCTCACGGCAATGCTCCTTAACCCACTGAGCGGGGCCAGGAATCGAACCCGAGTCCTCATGGATACCATTCAGGTTCATTACCTCTGAGCCACAATGGGAATGCCAGGAGCCGTTTTATTTTATATAAAATAAAATAGCCTTTTATAGCCTTGGTCTGGCCCAGGTTGAAGGCCATGCCTTAAAGTCTCAACCTTATTTGGGTCACTTACACCATGAGAAAAAATGGATAAAAATAGCTAACGCAGATTAAATACAAACATAATCTTCAATTCTTAAAACATGTGAGGTAGGGGAGTTCCCACTGTGGCCCAGCGGATTAAGGATCTGGCATTGTCTCTGGCAGCACAGGTTTGATCCCTGGCCCGATGCGGTGGGTTACGAATCTGGTGTTACCACAGCCATGGAACAGGTCGAAGCTACAGCTTGCCTTCAGTCTCTGGCCCGCAGAACTTCCCTATGCCGTGGGTGTGGCCAAAAACTGAAAAAAAAAAAACAAAAAACTTTGTAAGGTTGGTTCAGTTATTAATACCCCCTGAGACTGCAGGTGAGGCTACTACGGTTTAAAAGCTTGTGTAGGGTTATTGAGAGAGTAAAGGGCTTATGTGGAATCTGAACCCAGGCCCACGGTCTGCAGAGCAGAGTTTACAATCCCTAGGACATATTGTGCTATGCTGACCCTTCCAGATACATACCCTACACGGAACAGCATCCTGCAGACAATTTCGGGGGATCCCATGGGCCCCGCCGAAACCCCCCAAGGATGCCCCATACGCTTATGGTGGAGGGAATTATCAAAGATTAGGGGATTCGGATGTATCCACGGTCTGATGGCATCTCACTCTCTCTGGCCAAGCTACTCACACTTTGGTGAATGACTGTCCGCGTTGCCTCCTGATTCTTGCTTCTGCCCTTTGCCGTCTTCCGTCGGTCCCAGCCCAGCAGCCTGTGAGATCCGCTAAAACCTAAGTCGGATTAGGTCACTCCTCTGCCTCTCATTTCATTCGCAAGAATGACCCCAGCCTCTTCTGCTTTGGTCCCTCTGATCTCCAGGGGCCGCTTCTCCAGGGGCCGTGCCCCCCTCCCCGGGATCGGATCATGCATCTGCGTTTGTCCCACCTGGACCTTACTTTCTCCTCCGAGAGCCTCGTGCCCTCCTCACTGACTTGCTGTAAAACGCTGCTCGAACACCTCTTCTGAGTAAAGCCTTCCCCAGACACTGAGATTTTCACCTCCCTCACCCTCTCCTCATTCCTGTCTTGGCTTTATTTTTCTCCTTGGCCCATTTATGTTCTTACACGCTGTCTGTTTTGCTTATGCATCTTGTTTGTTGCCCATCTCCCCCCAGCAACACCATCTCCATGATTTTTGTCTCTGTTGTTCCGTCTACCTTTGGATTCTGGAACAGTGCCTGGCATGGAGTAGATGCTCCATAAGTCAATTTTTTTTTTAAGTTTTATTGAAGTATAGTTGATTTATCGTTGTGATCGTTTCTGCTGTACAGCAAAGTGAGTCAGTTATACATGTACACACATCCATTCTCTCTCAGATTCTTTTCCCATATAGATGATCACAGAATATTCGGTTGAGTTCCCTGTGCTGTATAGCAGGTCCCCGTTGGCCAATCATTCCACATACCTTGGTGTGCATATGCCCATCCCACACCCCCAGTCCATCTGCCTCCCAACACCTGTCTCCTTTGGTAACCATAAGTTTTTCAAAGCCTATAAACCTTTTTTTTTTTTTTTTTTTTTTTTTTTTTTGTCTTTTTAAGGCTGCACCCCTGGCACATGGAGATTCCCAGGCTAGAGGTTGAATTGGAGCTGTAGCCACTGACCTACACCACAGCCATAGCAACTCTGGATCCCCCGAGCCGGGTCTGCGACCTACACCACAGTTCACCGCAATGCCAGATCCTTAACCCACTGAGCGAGGCCAGGGATCGAACCTGCATCCTCGTGGATGCTAGTCAGATTCCTTTCCGCTGAGCCATGATGAGAACGCCCAAAGTCTATAAATCTTTGATGACTGAATGAACCTTCCACCCACAGGGGACCTGAGATTTGGAGCCAAAGTCTCCCAAGGAAGCCAGCAGGGGTCCTCCATTGAGAGCAGCCACTACGGGCAACGCCTCATGGTCTAGAAACCTGTGTGGCTCCGACTCCTATGTTGGCAGGGACAGGGATTCATTTCCAGAGCCGGAGGCCGCAGCTCACCCAGGAGGAGCAAACAGGGCAGGGATAGCCCTGCGGGGAACTGACCAGGCATATAGACATCTCACTGGGTGCCAGTGGAACAAATAGAGATGGTGCTTGGACTTCTCCAAGCAGACAGTCTGTTTACGGTTGATGGAAATGAGATCTGTATACTGTAGATACTCAACGAGCCAGGAGCACAGCAGACTCTCTGAGATAAAAATTCCAGAATTTGGCTTGTAAATCTGCTCTCTACCCAAAAGAGGGGCAGTCTTGTGATTTGTGAACTGAGTATTAGGATGTCAGGTGGCAGCCCTGGAGATAAACTCAAGCGAAAGATTAATAATCCACCCTTCACATCTCTTATCGACCCTCAAGATGATTATTCCAGGCTTATTTTCCGGGAGATAAGTTCCCCCTTACACTCCTCCTGATTTTTATTGTCATTTACTCTGAGTTTTATCTCCTGTACCAAATATAGCAAATGCTGCTCTTGTTTGCAATATTTGGCTCAAAGAAGTTTTGTTTGGCTCACATGGGATTTTGAGGGGAAAAAAAAAAACAAACCTCTTTTTAATTGGGTGCCAACTTCAGCATAAAAACACCAGAAAAATTAAATTTCTGTCTTGTCTTGAAAAATGGGAAAATTGGGCAACAGTGGACCCATAGTCCTTGCTTGCAAACAGTCAGCTGGAAAGAAATGGTTTCCTTGTTTCAGCTTGAGGTGTGCAGCTTGGGATTCTCCACCAGCCCCATCAGCCCCCACCAGTTACCTGCCTGACCCAGGGAGGTGCCCGAACCAGTGACTCACCTGATCTGTTGAGAATGAAGGAGGGGGCAGCTCTGGAAGCCTGATCGTAAGATTCTCCCCACCTTCATCCCAAAGAATCCAAAACATGGACTTGTTAAGCGGTCTGCTTCCCTGCCTAGGGCCTTCGTGTTGGTTTCTAAGAGGTAAAATGAGAAGGAGCTATTTATATAAGGACTTTGAGCCATTCAGCCGCTGGTGCTCAACACACTGGCGAAAAGGAGCCCTGGAGGCAGAAGGCCTGGTGTCAGATATGTGACCTCGCACAAGTTTCTTAAGCTTTCAGCTTCCTCATCTGGACCGTGATGATAACAATAATTCCTACTACCCCACTGGGTTAGAGTTGAGGAATAAATTCTTTTTTTGTTGTTGTTGTTGTTTTGCCTTTTCTAGGGCCGCTCCCGCAGCATATGGAGGTTCCCAGGCTAGGGGTCCAATTGGAGCTGTAGCCGCCGGCCTACACCACAGCCACAGCAACACGGGATCCAAGTCATGTCTGTGACCTACACCACAGCCCACCACGGCAATGCCGGATCCTTCATCCACTGAGCAAGGCCAGGGATCAAACCCGCCACCTCATGGTTCCTTGTCGGATTCGTTAACCACTGAGCCATGATGGGAACTCCATTGGAATAAATTCTTTATGCAGAGTACTCAGAAAAGGACCTGGAACGTAAGTAGTGGGCAGCAGGGGTTCGCTGGAGTAGGGATCCCATGGTGTCATGAGAACACTTGAACTTTGAATGAGCAGATTCCAAACCCTGGCTCCGCCACTCCCAGGGAAAGCACCACCTCCTCTCTGATCCAGGGCTTCAGAACCTGCAAAACAGAATCCATCTAGCAGGTTGTTCTACGGGGGCGGTAGAGGCCAAGGCAACCAAGCATGTTTAAAACACCAAGTCCAGGAGTTCCCGTCGTGGCGCAGTGGTTAACGAATCCGACTAGGAACCATGAGGTTGCGGGTTCAGTCCCTGCCCTTGCTCAGTGGGTTAACGATCCGGCGTTGCCGTGAGCTGTGGTGCAGGTTGCAGACGCGGCTCGGATCCTGCGTTGCTGTGGCTCTGGCGTAGGCTGGTGGCTACAGCTCCGATTAGACCCCTAGCCTGGGAAACTCCATATGCCGCGGGGAGCGGCCCAAGAAATAGCAAAAAGACAAAAAAATAAAAAAATAAAACACCAAGTCCAAAGCCTGGCATATGGTAGGCATTTCGATGTCCATTAAATCTTATCTCACTTTGGAGTTCCCGTCGTGGCTCAGTGGTTAACGAATCCGACGAGGAACCATGAGGTTGCGGGTTCGGTCCCTGCCCTTGCTCAGTGGGTTAAGGATCTGGCGTTGCCGTGAGCTGTGATGTAGGTCGCAGACTTGGCTTGGATCCCACGTTGCTGTGGCTGTGGCGTAGGTCAGCAGCTACAGCTCCGACTCGACCCCTAGCCTGGGAACCTCCATATGCCCAGGGTGCGGCCCTAGAGAAGACAGAAAAAGACAAAAAAAAAAAAAATTCCTATCTCAGTTTAGTGGCAAATTTCTTGTACCATTTTCGCTTATTTCAGCTTATGTCCGACTAAAACTTTTGGGTGACAGATACAGACTGGAAGAGAGGGAGCCATGGGAGATGGCTTTTTCTTTGTGGAACAGGTCATGTTGAATTTGTTATCACTCCCTTCATTCTTTAAATTTTATCAATGGCCGTCCCACCATGTTCTGAACAGATATGTCAGAGTCTAGTTGAATTAAGCCACGTCCACTCTGGTGATCTCTCACAACACAGAGTCCCTGTGTTTCAACCTGCTTTTGCTGTGTAACAAACCACTCCAAAACTCCATGGCTTAAGACAACAGCCATTTCGTAAGCTCAACAACTCTCCAGGTTGGCACTGTGGCCCAAGAACAGTTCTTCTGGTCTGGGCCAGGCTCACCTGAACTTGGCTGGACTTGCTCATGCACTGGTGGCCAGTTGGTGGGTGGACTGGGCTGCCTGGTGGACAGTGGCTTGGTCCAGGACACCTGAGATAATGGGGGACCTATCTTCACTTTGCCTTCCATTATTCCAGCAGGTTAGCCTGGGAGCACTCAGTGGGGTCCATGGAGTTCCAGGAGCAGCGAGAGGGCATGCCTTTTCAAGTGTCTGCATGTTTCACATTTGCTCCTATCCTATTGGCCTAAGGAAGTCATGTGACCCAGTTTAGCGTCATTGTGGGAGGGTTCAGAAGGGGAGTGATTGTAGCCATTTTTGCAAACCATCAATCTACCGTGACCATAAGTCTTTTTTTTTTTTTTTAGGGCCGCACCCATGGCATATGAAGGCTCCCAAGGTAGGGGTTGAATTGGAGCTGCAGCTGCTGGCCTGCGCCACGGCCACAGCAACACTGGATCAGAGGTGCATCTGTGACCTACACCACAGCTCACGGCAATGCCAGATCCTTAACCCACTGAGCAAGGCCAGGGATTGAACCTGCGTCCTCATGGATGCTAGTCGGGTTCATTAACCACTGAGCCAACAGCGGGAACTCCTCCCTCGTCTTCTAATAAGTAGAAAAATCTAGAATGTGAGTATTCCTCTGTCACTCTTCCAGTCTCCAGGTTTTTGGAGTTGCTGGGAATTTGTTCCTTAGTGACTACACCAGCCAGCCTTCTGGGGGGACCTGTGCTCTGCTCTTTTTGAGCTGGTTCACAGTGATCCTCCTTCTGGTCCCCCAACCCATGCTTCCCCGTGTGGCCTGACTTGGCCTCAGTATCTTGGGCTGTGGGCCCACAGGGCTGTGAGGCTGTGCCTCTTGAATGCCAAACTCTGCCAAGGCCATATGCTGTCTGGGAAGAGGCATTATTCACAGCGAATAGCACTGCCGAGAACTGGCAGAGGCAGCTGCTGGGGCTGGAACCTGTCACCGTCCAGACAAGGCCTGGGACTTGCTGTACCCACGAGCCCCAGGAAGCTGAACCAGCTGGACTAATGACAGCTCTGCTGGTTCTTCTCAGGTCCCTGGATCCTATGTCCCTAGACCACTGGCATCAAAGAGGGCTAGTGTTCTGAGTCCCTCATCCTCGGGAAATTTTCAGGGTTTACACCCCCAAGAACCTGGCCAGTATCGGGATAGTCTGAGACCTGCCCGATCCTTGTACCTTGTGAGGAGGCAACGTGAGCTCCGTCCCCCAGGGCTGGGCGGATGCAGTGGGCAGGACTCTTCCTCCAGCTGAAGTCTGGGGGTCTGTACCAAAAGGAAGAAGAAAGGGTGTCAGAGGCCAAGGCTGCAGAAACATGCTAGCGGGACCATTGTTACAGCAGCCAACATTGACAGAGCATTTGCTGTGTGCCAGGTATCATGCGGAGATGGTACCCTGCAGTCAGTATTATTGTTATTACTCTTTTTTTTTGCTTTTTAGGGCCACACCCGAAGCATATGGAAGTTCCCAGGCTAGGGGCTGAATTGGAGCTGCAGCTGCAGGCCTACCCCACAGCCACAGTAAAGTGGGATCCTTAACCCACTCCAAGAGGCCAGGGATCGAACACACATCCTCATGGATACTAGTCAGATTCGTTTCCACTGAGCCACAGCAGGAACTTCCTATTGCTCTTCTTAAGAAGGGGAAATTGATGGGTGACCTCCTGGGTTAAGGATCTGGTGGTGTCACTCTAGCGGCTCTGGTCACTGCTGTGGTGTGGGTTTGATTCCTGGCCTGGGAACTTTCACGTGCCTTGAGTGTAGCCAAAGCAAACAAGCAAAAATTAAAAAAAAAAAAAAAAAAGACAGGGAAGCTGAGACACCTGGAGATGCCATCCCTGGGCTGGTCCAGCTGCAGTAAGTGGAAGGGATTCTGATCAAACTCCAGCCTGTCTGTCTGACTCTGAGAGCCTGGCCCTTAATCACTACACCTGGATGCCAAAGACAAGAAGGGTGAGGGTGCCATGAGTGGTTGGAACTGGGGGCTCAGAAAGATGAAAGCAGAAAAGGGAGATGAGCGGACCCAGAAGGGTGAGTTCTTGCCGTGGTAGGATTCCCACACGAATCAGATCCCTTTGATTCTTGGAATTGGGACTCTGGGGCTTTGGCAGCCACCTTTAGGTGTCAGTTGGGGGCAAAATACAGCCTCTGAGGGCACTTAGTCTTCCATAGCATATCCCCAGTTGGGTCCTGACTGCAGAACCCCTGGCAACTCCATCCCATGTCCCCTGCATGACCCTGTGGCTCCTGGCTTCTCTAGACTTCCAAGACATTATCCCTGGTTGAAAGTTGGGGCGGGAGCTCCTACTGTGGCTCAGCAGGTTAAGAACCCAACATAGTGTCTGTGAGGATGCAGGTTAGGTCCCTGACCTCACTCAGTGGGCTAAGGATCCAGGGTTGCCATGAGCTGCAGTGTAGATCACAGATGTGGCTCGGATCCCGAGTTGCTGGGGCTGTGGTGTAGGCCAGCGGCTGTAGCTCTGACTGGACCTCTAGCCTGGGAACCTCCATATGGTGTGGGAGCGACTATGAAAAGGAAAAGAAAGTGGGGGCGGGGAGGAGGGCGATGCATAAGCTTGCATTCCTCTCTCCCCTTCCCAAGGGCAGAACCAACTGAGTCAAAGGGAGACCAAGAGCAAGTCATACACATGGCGATCAGAATGTCAGCTCTGTCACGGATGAAAGTGGCTGTGAATGGGGTCACCAGAGCAGGCTCGATGTCCTGCTGAATTAGACTCACACTGGGTCATCAGCATAGCTGGGACTGTGGGTGCCCCACCACGGGCTGTCCCTCTGGCCTCGATGGCCCAGCGGGTTGGGCAATGCCCTTGTTTGGGGGTAGCTGGTTCTGGCAGGGCTTGGGGACGGTTGCTGTGGTTGGGTACTTCTTCCCAATTCACCAGCTAATTAAGTCAACGTGAGGAGTGAGTGCAGGGTGGCGAGAGAGACCACAAGTGTTATCCCAACTAAGGACTTTTCACGTGGTTATAAGTGGACAGGGAAATGGGGGTCCCTTCTGACACATCCAGTTGGCCAGGTGACTCAGTGTACAGGGGAGAGTGCATGTTCCCTCGAGCTGGACCGGGAGAGTCACACTTGGACAGAGGACAGGAACCTGAGTGAATCCTAAGGTCAGGATGTACCCCAAAGAGGGTGCAGGCCAGTATCCGCTTGGATTTCGTTCCAGACTTAACCCTAAGCCCCAAGAGCCAGGCAATCAGATTGTCCTGCGGAGGGTCCATGAGTTTGTGTTTTACTGAGCACTTATGTAGCACCTGATGTGTTGTAGTCACTGTACTTGGCAGCTGTGAAGCGGACTAGGGCAGCCTCTGCTCTCAAGGAGCTCTTGCCTATGTAAGTGCCTTGTAATTCGTGCAACAACACAGAGATACACGAGGCAGACAGGTGGCAGAGAGAAGCGAAGGATGCGTTCCATCTCTCGTAGAGAGACTGCAAGGGGCTTCTCAGAGGAGGTGATGCTGAGGTTGATTCCTTAAGCATGAGCAAGAGTTCACCCGGAAGATAATGCTGGGATGCTCCTTCTGGGTACAGATGTGTGAAACTGCACAAAATGCCAAAAGAATCCTAGATGCTCCTGTATTTCCAGAGTCGAGGTGCCTCGGGAGAGTTAGTAAGAGATTGCACCAAGTGCCCGATCGTGAAAGGCTGAGCACACCAAGAAAGGATATTTCGAATCTGTTGTATACATCACGATTTCCAAAACTCCTGACATTCCCGTAACTCCTTCATGATTTTCCTAGTATCAGGTGCTTGGATTTTCTACTTAAATTATTTAGAAAGTGCACTTTTGTGGCGTTCCCGTTGTGGCTCAGCAGTAACGAACCCGACTGGTATCCATGAGGATGTAGGTTTGATGTCTGGCCTCGCTCAGTGGATTAAGGATCTGTATTGCTGTGAGGTGCAGTAGGTCATAGACGTGGCTCGGATCTGACATTGCTGTGACTGTGGTGTAGGCTGGCAGCTACAGCTCTGATTTAACCCCTAGCCTGGGAACTTCCATATGCCGCAGGTGCAGCCCTAAAAGACCAAAAAGGGAAAAAAAAGTGAATTTTTTAACCACTGGTAAGTTGAAAACTTGTATCTTTTGTCAAAGAAATAAAGACAACAAACGCAAAATGATATTCTTGGATTCTGATTAGACACTGTTGCCTGCTGGAAGCTCAGAGCCTGAGACCTGCTCTCTTTTTGTTAAAAATGGAGAATAGCATATTAGAGACAGGCTGACAGCAACTGAGACTTTGACCCCCCCCATCTTTTCTTGGGGTTGCACCTGCAGCACGTGGAAGTTCCTGGGCCAGGGATCAAACCCGTGTCACAGCAGCAACCCGAGCCACTGCTGTGACAACACTGGATCCTTAACCCACTGTGCCATAAGAGAACTCCAATATTTTGTCTTTGATTAAGCAGGAGAGATTGGAAAGGGTTACGCTTTTTAGTCTGTGACTCAATGGTAATTCATGTTGTGCCCAAGGACCACCCCAATCACCACGTAAAGCCGTAGAGAAATGCTGTATATTAAGCAGGGGCAGAACTTGATCTGAACAACAGAAATAAGTGCATTATAGAGTATATTAGAAAGTGGTAAATGAGGCAAAGAAAAAGAAAATAAGAAATGAAAAGGAGGGCTGGGGGAGGGGTGTTGCAATTTTAAGATGGTTGTGGGTGTCTTTCCTGAGAAGGTGCATTTGACTTGAAGAAGGTGAGGGAGGCATAGAGCTCCGAGGGAAGAGTTTCCCATGCAGAGAGAACAGCACGTGCAAAGGTCCTGAGGTGGGCGTGTGCCTGGCTGTTCAACTGCAGTGTCCAGTGAAGCTGGAGTGGCGTGAGGAAGGGGGAACTGCTGGGAGATCAAGGCAGAGAAGGAAGGGAGGGGGTTGCAGAAGGTCTCCTGGGCATCAGCCCCAAATCAAGCTATGTAGTCCCGTGACAGTCTTTTTTTTTGGGGGGGGGGGATATGTGAAAAATTCCCTTGGCCATTTGGGGCTCTGTTCTCACGAGCCTTCATCAGCCAGTGCCAGGACCCTCTGCACAGGTTCTCTGGGCTCTGGTTATACGCCCGGCCTCTGCTTTCTGAGCAAATAACCCATCTGACTGATTATTTCTTTGGGTTCCAACAGAATCCAACAAGAGCTTCAGTATGTTGTAGACTGAGCAGCCTTCAATAGCCTGATCCCCTGCAGAGTGGAGGTGTGATGCTGAGATTCTCTTGCCCTCCAAACTGATACCAAGCTCCCCAGGGGAAGGTACTCAAGCTCCTCTTGCAGAATCTGGCATGTCCCGTGCCCTTGGAAGGATGCAGGCAGATGATGGATGGAGGCAGGGGGTGAGCATCCTCTGGGGGCTCTGTCGGTCGCCCCATTGGGTATCCACGCTAGGGATCTGCCACAGAGTACACATGGCCCTGGGAGCTGGCCCCATTTTCCATGAGATTAACTGTGTCCAGGGTGTGGCAAGGAAAGGAGAGGAACCCAGAGCTAACAGGCTGCATTTGTGGCAGCATTAATGCGGCTGCACACCCAGCAGGCATTGCTATCCATCAGTCTGTCAGCCTCTCTGGGGGCCGCTGGAGTGTAAATTAATCTGGAGGTAGCGACTCCACGGCCGAATCCTTCCTCCAAGTATGTGAGTCTGAAATCATCCCCTGGGCTCCCAGACAGGTTGAGGGAGCCACTTACATCTTCTGCCACCAAGGCCTGGGGCTCTTCCATGGCCAAGCATCCCATACAGCGTTCAGGGGATGCTGGCCTGGGACAGAGCCCCTAATTGCCAGCCATGGACTGGGTAGGTCAGGATGCGAGAGCTCAAGGAGCCCCCCACCTCTCAGCCCCACAAAACTCCCTACAGCATAGAGCCCAGCCTCTGGGACTATTTAAAGACATTTTGCCAACCTAGGTATTGAAGAGTAATCCAATGAATGAGGAAGTGCTCTGATTTTCTAAGTCTCTTATATTGATTTGTCTTCTTTCTGTAAAGGTGTGGGAAACGCTGTGATATCCGAAAGTGTGTGAGTTCCCGTTGTGGCTCAGTGGGTTAAGAACCCAACATAGTGTCCGTGAGGACACAAGTTCAACCCCTGGCCTCGCTCAGTGAGTTAAAGATCCGGGGTTGCAGCAAGCTGTGGCAAAAGTTGAAGATGTAGCTTGGATTCTGTGTGGCTGTGGCTGCGGCTGTGGCATAGGCCAGCAGCTGCAGCTCCAATTTGACCCCTAGCCTGGGGACTTCCATATGCTGCAGGTGCAACCATTAAAAAAAAAAAAAAAAAAATGTTTCTCAGTGGTAATGAACCCAACTAGTATCCATGAGGACACGGGTTCATTTCCTGGCCTCACTCAGAAGGTTAAAAGTTCTGGCATTGCGGATTGCTGTGGCTGTGGTATAGGCCAGCTGCTGCAGCTCGGATTAGACCCTTAGCCTGGGAACTTCCATATGCCATGGGTGTGGCCCTAAAAAACAAAAAAAAAGTGCAGACAATATCTATTGATTTTTCTAGCCTAGCATCCAATCTTGGTACTAGACTTTGATTTCCCTTTGGGGAACCTCCTTCGTGCCATGTGGTCCTGGATGCGGCGTATATAAGACTGCACCCCGTCCACTGAGGTAGGCATGTGACCTAGGCTGGTCAATCAGGAAACTCTCTCCCTTGAACACTATGATTTGCTCAGGGATGTCATGTGACTCACACTGGACCAATCAACACTTCCCTAAGATACGATACATGGAGTGTCCGTCGTGGCTCAGTGGTTAACAAATCCGACTAGGAACCATGAGGTTGTGGGTTCGATCCCTGGCCTTGCTCAGTGGGTTAAGGATCCAGCGTTGCCGTGAGCTGTGGTGTAGGTTGCAGACGTGGTTCGAATCCCGTGTTGCTGTGGCTCTGTTGTAGGCCAGAAGCTACTGCTCCAATTAGACCCCTAGTCTGGGAGCCTCCATATGCCTCAGGTGCGGCCCTAGAAAAGGTAAAAAGACCAAAAAAAAAAAAAAAAGAAAGAAAGAAAGAAATTAGTCTCTCTTCCTCTGGGATCAGTGGACCTCTTTAGCAGTCACAGGGAAGAAGCGGCTACAACATGAAGCCAACATACCAAGGACAGCAGAGCCGACTGCTGGAGACAGAGAGCTTCCAGAATACATTTGAGCCCCAAGACCAGGATGGACCAGAGACTAGATGAATCACTGGCCTTCCAAACAACATGCAGCAAAAAGCTCCCCCGTTGTTTGAGCTAGATTGAGTTGAGTTTCTGTCCCTTGCAGCCAAGGGACAGACTTCAGTTCAGACCCTAGCTCTGCCATCTACTACTACTGCAATCTTGGGAACGAATTTACTTAGCTCATCTGCAAAAGGGGAATAATAAAGCATGTTCCCTTATAGGGCTGGGGTGGGGGAGGGGCAAGCATCTGCACCTCTAACCTTTTCGTGGCATTAACAGGTGCTCGGGGCAGTTCAGGGTCCCTTCCTTCCCTGACACAAAGGAAGACCTGAGAGAATGCTCTTCCTCCTGGGTGGGCAGTGCAGACACGGGTGCTGTTGGGAGGAGATCTGGCAGGATCCCCATGAACCCTGCAGGCTCCAAGGGCTGCTCTGGGGGCACTGCTCATACATTATCTATCTCCTCCCCTCCATACTCTAAAGAGGGCACCAGAACACATGTCTGGCCATGTCAGAATGGTACGAGTCAAAGGAAACCAAGCTGAGAGAAAGCAGAGCTTGCAGGAAGCCAGCAGGCATGGGAACGAAGGTTTTCCTAAGGACAGCTAACTTCCACGGCTGAATCCTAACTGCCCACCAAATGAGGACAGGAAGATTCCAGGGACCTTGGGAAGCTGGAGAAGACACTTCTTAGCATCTCGGGAATGGATGCTTTCCATCCATTCCATTTGCCTTAACTTAATTATGTGCAAGACCTGCAATAGCAAGAACCGTGGGTCCTTTGCTCATTTCTCTTCTCCCTCGCCATCTCATTGGTCTTTCATAAACCTTTTCCAGAACATGCCAGTGGCATGGGGCACACCGGTGGCACCCTGGCAGCCCGTAGTCTGGGTGGGGGGGGTGGTCAGGGAACTCATTTGATTTGGTCCTTCTCGTGGTTTTGGTGGCTGTGGATGTTGTTTCAAAACCCTTGCCAAAGGTTTGTAAGTGCGAACTTTCACATGCAACTCTTTATAGCTGACTTCATTTTTAAAAAATAGCATATGTGGGGTTTCCAAAGAAAGTCTTGGGGATCAGCAAAGGAGGTGAACTCGGCTGCGTTAACATTCCTAGACCATAGCAACAATCCTGTGAACCATATGTTCCATTTGGGGCAAATTCAGATCACTTGCTAGCGCTGGCAGAATATTATCAACTGCAAACAGACACCAATTCCCAAACACGTTGAATAGGTGTGCTTCCTTCTCCGAAAGTCATGAGACACAAACAAGGGATAGAAGAAGCTGAGGGAATGTTCACCAGCCTTGCTGTCGGGCAAGGGCTGCCCAGATCAGCCCGGCAATGCAGAGGATTTCATACCTTTTAACAGAGAGCTAGGTATATCAGAGAGGCCACAGGAAACTTAAAAAACCACAACACAAAATACAAGTAGTCCAATGGGCAAAGACTGGAGGAAAAGGAGCAATTCTGCCAGGACAAGAGACTTCTAAGATAGACGTATTTGAAGAGCTGCAACATTGGAGTTCCTGTCGTGGCTCAGTGGTTAACGAATCCGACTAGGAACCATGAGGTTGCGGGTTCGATCCCTGGCCCCGCTCAGTGGGTTAAGGATCGGCCTTGCCGTGAGCTGTGGTGTGGGATGAAGACACGGCTCAGATCCCACGTTGCTGTGGCTGTGGTGTGGCCTGGCAGCTGTAGCTCCGATTCGACCCCTAGCCTGGGAACCTCCATATGCTGCTGGAGTGGCCCTAAAAATGGCAAAAATAAAAATAAAAAGCTGCGACATAGAAGAGCTGATTGTGGAAGGTCTGCCTGTGCCGTAGATGATGGATGGGAAGTTCAAGGCATCACAGTTAGCACAGTTGAAACTTGAAGTGAGGAGTTCCCATCGTGGCTTAATGGTAATGAACCCAACTAGTATCCATGAGGACACAAGTTCGATCCTTGTCCTCGCTCAGTGGGTTAAAGGATTCGGCTTTGCCATGAGCTGTGGTAAAGGTCGCAGATGTAGCTTGGATCTGGCATTGCTGTGGCTGTGCCAGCAGCTGCAGCTCCGATTGGACCCCTAGTCTGGGGCGGGGAGGGGGGGTTCTTAAGAAGTCACAGAATGGCTGCAATAACCACTTAACTGGGTTTTTTTTTTCTCTCTCTCTCTCTCTCTCTCTCTCTGCTTTTTTTTTTTTTTTTTTTTTTTTGGCTTAAGAATAAAATAGCAAATGATCATTGAACTGTATGCTTCCCTTCTGTTGAGGTTTGAGGTTAGCAAGTAATCACACCCACCCCTGCTTACTTCCTGAACTAAATTTTCAAAATAGATGTAGGTGGAAGTGAAAATACAGTTTCTCCCTGTATTCCCAGTGAAGCTAGATTGAAGAAGGCATCTTGAACCCAAGACCAAAAATAGGCATTCCACGAGTTCCTGCCACCCCTTGAACCTGACTTTGGGGGCTAAGTGCTCTCCTTAGACTGCAGAAAAAGTTAGGGCAGCCAACCAGCCAGCCACAGAGACAACCTGGATCTGCCTTCTGAGTCGAGTTGAGAAAAGCCAGGGGGTGGTTTCCAGCCCTGTCTCCTGAAATGAGAACCGGTGGGACCTGCGCCGGTGGGATAAGGGCTCCATTTCTAGGCAAGTCACAGAGACCGTGGAAGAGGGAGAAACACAGGGTCCGGGAAGAAACTGAGCCATACTTGACCCAGATGTCACCATGGAATTAATTCTGACATCTAACCTACAGAATGCTCACTATGTAGCAGAGACCAGTTTAAGGGCTTCACATGATCTATTTCATTATATTATATCATTTAATTCTTGCAACAACAACCCTCTGATGTATTACTCTTATTGTCTCCATTTTATATATAATATATCAGGACAGTAAGAGTAATATATATATATATAATATAATATACATATATATTTGTCTTTCTCTCATTTTAGGGCCGCACCCACAGCATATGGAGGTTCTCAGGCTAGGAGTCAAATCGGGGCTGTAGCCACCAGCCTATGCCACAAGCCAGAGCAAAGCAGGATCTGAGCCACGTCTGCAACCAACACCACAGCTCACGGCAAAGCTGGATCCTTAGCCCACTGAGCAAGACCAGGGATCGAACCTGCATCCTCATGGATTTCAGTCAGGTTCGTTAACTGCTGAGCCACGACGGAAATACCATCTCCATTTTATAGATAAGTAACTTGAGGAACAGACGAGTTCAGTAACTTGTCTAAGAACAGCCTAGTAACAGGTTAAGCTGAGTTTCAAATGCAGGTTCATCTGAGCTCCTGCCAAGAGAGAAGGAAATGCAGAAGCTTCATTCACGATACTTCTCCACGACAGGACAAGCGTTGGCAGGAGTCACCATGGCCATTGGCCCAGGACTCCGTGGTAGAAGAGGCTGCACATCCTACATTTCCTCCCTGGGTGCCAGGTCCCAGTTTCACCCTCCAGAGCTGAGTTCAAACCTCTGCCACTTTTGAGCTGGATGACCTCAGGTTACTTAGCTGACCTCAGGTTTTCCATCTGTAACATGAAGAAAAATAAAGATAATGGAGTTCCCATGTATTTCATATATTCCCATATATTTTCACATATATCAGCGGGTTAAGAACCCGACATAGTCTTCATGAGGACACAGGTTTGATCCCTGGCCTCGCTCAGTGGGTTAAGGATCCAGCATTGCCATGAGCTGTGGTGTCGGTCACAGATGTAGCTCCGATCGGGTGTTGGCTGTGGCTGTGGTGTAGGCTGGCAGGTGCAGCTCCGATTCAACTTCTAGCCTAGGAAGTTCCATATGCTGCAGGTGCGGCCCTAAGAAGGAAAAGAAAGAAAGACAGAGGGTAGGGTGGAAAGAAGGAAGAAATATTTACTGTCCGCTGTATCCCCTGTGAAAACGGAGGCAGGATGGGACCCCACTTAGACATCTACTTTGACTGTCATTCCTTGTTCCTCATACAACTTCAGATGGACCCCATTGTGTTTTTCACTCTTATGTGACACCCCACCCCCAACCACAGCACCAACCCCCTACCCCATTTAGGCCTCTTTAACTGCAGGATCTGCAACAGGTAGCTTGGAGGAAGAAAGCCTTCCCATCCTTGTTCCCTTAAGCCTCCAATACAGGAAGAAACCCCCAGAGGCCAGCTCCAGGCACAGTCCCTGAAGAGGGAATTGAAAGAAGCAACGAAAACCCTCGGGAGAACAGAGCCCTTGAACTTGGGGCTCTTGCCCTCCAATCTCACTTCCTACCCGAGGGCCCTCGCTGCCCGTCCCTGGAGATCCCACGTCATTCCAGAGGTTTATCAGAGATGCTCCTGCACTGGGGATAAAGTGGAGACCTTTCCTTAGAGGAGTAGCACCTACCCACCTGACCTGGTGGCATCAGGAAATGATGAGGTCTTGGGTATAACACAAGTCCCATCTGGTCATTAGTTACCATAAGCCAGGGACTCAGAGATTTTGAAAGACCTCCCCCCGCCCCCACCGAAAAAAAAACACACTCACCTCTGGGCCAGCCTGGCCATCTCCCAGGGTCAGGTCATCAGAAATCAACCTTTCCCAGAGTTCGCTGTAGCTCAGTGGTAATGAAACCAACTAGTAGTATCCCTGAGGATGCAGGTTCGATCCCTGGCCTCGCTCAGTGGGTGAAGGATCCGGCATTCCCGTGAGCTGTGGTGTAGGTTGCAGAGGTGGCTCAGATCCCGAGTTGCTGGGGCCATGGTGTAGGCTGGCAGCTACAGCTCCGATGTGACCCCCAGCATATGGAACCCCCAGTCCCCCAGTCCTGCAGGTACAGCCTTAGAAAGAAAAAGGAAGGAAGGAGGGAAGGAGGGAAGGAAGGAAGGAAGGAAGGAAGGAAGGAAGGAAGGAAGGAAGGAAGGAAGGAAGAAAAAATCAGCCTTTCTCTTGTGGCTTATGTGGGACCCAGCCTTCTTCACACCTGAGACTGAGAGATACATATGCATCATTTACAGGGGGTGCCGTTAACACACGATTATCTTCTTAGTCAAGCTGCCCTGGGGGCTCACTTCCTTCTCCCTCAAAAATCTTTCCAGGCCACCACGGATCCCACTTTATAGCTTGAGTTAGCTACACAATTAAACCCAAAGCAGCCGGGTTTATGAATATGAGATGCCAAGTTTCCCTGCAAAACACAGCAAAGTAACAGATGCTTTAGAGCCATAAACAAACTGAAATATAGCTTTTCTTTCTCTCTCTCTCTCTCTCTGATACGGATCGACAGAAAACCTTTCTGGGGACACACAACTTGGGGAGGGGAGCCGTAAAGTAAGGGTGAGGTCACCCCACGGCACTGGACATGCGTCTGGATGGCCAGCCTTTGGAGAGCCACGTTTGGCCCAGATTTCGGTTAAGGGGATTCTTTGTATGAAGGCAGGGTCACCACAAAGCCTCTTTAAAAACAGGCAAAGGCAGAGTTCCCATTGTGGTACAGAGGAAATGAATCCAACTAGGAACCATGAGGTTGCAGGTTCGATCCCTGGCCTTGCTCAGTGGGTGAAGGATCCGGCGTTGCCATGAGCTGTGGTGTAGGTCATGGACGCGGCTCGGATCTGGCATTCCTGTAACTGTGGCATAGGCTGGCAGCTGTAGCTCTGATGGGACCGCCTAGCCTGGGAACCTCCCTATGCTGCGGGTGCGGCCCTAAAAAGCAAAATAATAATAAAAATAAAAATAAAACAGGCAAAGGCACCACTCCCAGTAAACTCAGCTGCAGGAGACACTTAGTAAAACCCATGGTGAGTGGATTTCACCCCACTTCTCCCTTGGCTGGACCCTCATTTAGGTGGTGGGCCCAATGAGGACACTGTGACGCTGTCCAGAATGTGAACTGGGCTTCGAAGATTTTTTTTTTTTTTTTTTGCAAAACAAAATCAAAAAAACAAACTCAAGAAGCCCAGGAGACACTTGCTCCACTCTCCTTGGCTGGCTTGTCCCTCCCATCTGAAAGCTGTTCCGATGGCCGTGATGCCACCGTTGCATCACGGATCCCCGCACGTCAGCAGAGCCCCTGGAACTTCTGGGGGTTCGAGTGTCAGCCTGTGCCCTACATCCCTCCATCCCCCCATCCCCCCAGGAGACCTCTCAAATCTTTTGTCCTGCATTGTCCTCGGCCTGCCCTTCCCCGCCCTGCAGCGGGTCCCCGTGCTCCTTCCAGCCCCTCCATCGCTCCCACATGGGGCATTGTGCCAACACTTTACAGACAAGCTATTTAGCCCTGACAAGAAGCCCTGCCAGAGGCTGTACCAGCCAGCGTTCCCCAGAGACACAGACCCAATCCGATATATATAGATTATGTCTTAGAGGAGATTTATTATAGGCATCGCTTCACGTGGTGACAGAGATGAGAAGTCCCGCAGTCTGCTGTCTGCAAGCTGGGGGACCAGGATGGCTGGTGGAATTCAGTCCAAGTCTGAAGGCCTGAGAACCAGAAGCCCTGAAGTCCAAGGGCAGGAAGAGAGGGATGTCCCAGCCCAAGAAGAGAGAGAATTCCTCTTTCCTTGGCTTTTTGTTCCCTCAAGGGATGTGCTGAGGTCCTGGCACTTTGAGAGTAAAGAGAGGGCCCCTAGGTTTGCTGATTCAAATGCTAATCTCCTTTCAGAAACACACCCTGGGAAATACCTAGAAGTCAGGTGTTACTAGCTCTCTGGGCTTCACCAAGCCCTGTCAACACTTCAAATTAGTGTTAGGGTTAAAATGATCCATTGTAGAAAATATATATTTTTCTCCCTTTCACATGTGTAGAAAGTGACTCAGAGAGTTTTGTATTTTGGGTTTTTTTTCTTTCTTTGAAGGCTGCACCTGTGGCATAGGGAAGCTCCCAGGCTAAGGGTTGAATTGGAGCTGTGGCTGCGGTCTACACCACAGCCACAGCAACGCCAGATCCAAGCCACATCTTTGACTTTCGCTGCAGCTTGTGGCAACCCCAGATCCTTAACCCACTGAGCGAGGGCCAGGGATTGAACCCGCATCCTCATGGACACATGCCTAGCCACAACGGAAACTCTGAAAGTGACTCTGAGTTGAAGTGACTTGTTCAGTGTGGTGGAGACTGGATCACGACTCAGGCCTGAGCTTTCACTGCACCAAAATCATTGTTTCCTGTGGGGTCATGCTTGATGCATTCCGCAGGGTTTTACCACAACTAGGAGGTGGGATAAGACCTGCAATTTGGAAAATTATCTGTAACCTTTTTCTGGGAAATGATGGCCTTTTGACAAAAATATTTCTTAAAAAGAAAAAAAAAACAGGCTCAAGAGCAGCTTTTGGAGCAGTGGCTATTCTTAGGTTTGATTCAAAATGTAGCAGCTACATAGGGATCCCCTTCATCCAGGTCAAGATTCTTAATATAATAAGGAAAAATCAGAGTTTCCATTGTGACTCTGGTTTAAGAACCCAACTAGTATCCATGAGGACTTGGATTCAATCCCTGGCCTTGCTCCGTGGGTTAAGGATCCAGCGTTGTTGTGAGCTGTGGTGTAGGTTGCAGATGCCACTCAGATCTGGCGTTGCTGTGGCTGTGGTATATGTAGGCTGGCAGCTGAAGCTCTGATTTGACCCCTAGCCTGAGAACTTCCATATGCCTCAGGTGCAGCCCTTAAAAAAAGAAAAAGAAAAAAAAAAAAGAGGAAAAATCCGTGTCTCCTCCATGACAATTTTGTACAGTCAGAAAGGAAAAACAAAAAATCTTCTGACGTCTCTTCTTTGACCACCTTGCTAGTCAAAAAATTACTTTTCACCTAAGTGCTTAGAATTAAATAATAATTAGTTACGTTTATATGACAGCCCATCCCTTGAAAAATGTTGACACATGAGAGATCCTATCAGGTAATCGCATTAATAACCAGACTTTGGGATTTTCTAAAAGGATTTTCTTCTTAAAGGAGCATTGCTTTATTTTTGTTTCTTTGAAAACCCCTGAAACCGTACTGTTTTTGACCATATTACAATCATACTTCTAAATGGTTTTCCTCACATTTTCTTTTTTTTCTTCTTTTCTTTTATGTTTTTATTTTTTTATTACTATTATTTTATTTTTTTGCTTTTTAGGGCCACACCACATGGCATGTGGAGGTTCCCAGGCTAGGGGTCTAATCGGAGCTGCAGCTGCCAGCCTACACCACAGCCATAGCAACTCAGCATCTCAGCCATGTCTGAAGCCTACACCACAGCTCACGGCAATGCCGGATCCTTAACCCACTGAGCGAGGCCAGGGATCGAACCCACAACATCATGGTTCCTAGTCGGATTTGTTTCCAATGCACCACAATGGGAAACCCACATTCTCTTTTTTTTAAATAATTTTTATTTTTTCCATTATAGTTGGTTTACAGTGTTCTGTCAATTTTCTACTGTACAGCAAAGTGACCCAGTCTCACACACACACACACACACACACACACACACACACACACACACGTACATTCTTTTTCTCACATTATCCTCCATCTTGCTCCATCACAAGTGACCAGATAGAGTTCCCTGTGCTACACAGCAGCATCTCATTGCTTATCCATTCCAAAGGCAAAAGTTTGCATCTGTTAACCCCAGGCTCCCAGTCCCTCCCCCTCGCTCGCCCTCCCCCACATTTTCCTTTTGAGGGTAGTTGATAAGCAAATTACTTAGAGGCTTAACACCAAGGACACTGTGCCTGTCCTTTGTGACTGCTTTTTCTGGCCACAATGGGGATCCTTAAAGAGAGCTCAGGTCTGTACATCTTTCTGCAACAGGTGGCTTTTCTATTGTCTGCGCGAGGACAGAATCTTTCTTTGGACTCGTGCAAAAACACCTCCGTCTTTCTTTATTTGGGTATCATTTTCTGAGGCCTTGCTGAGCAACAAACCCTGGGGGGCCAACTGCCTTTACCTCTCATCCCTTAATGATTACACTAATCCAATGAGGTAGGCACCCTCATTGGCCCCATTAAATAGAGGAGGAAACAGAGGTTTGCAGATGTTAAGTACCTTACCCACGATTTCTCAGTTACGAGGTGATCCAGCAGCATTAGAAGCCAGGTCAGACCAACTCCAGAGAGGCTGGGCTTCACCACGAAGTTCCTGGGCCTTCCCAACGTTAAAAAGCTGTCGGACGGACCTGTTGCGTGAGAAGCGCCTTCCAGTGGGTTAATGAAACTTCGGGTGTCTGTGTTCCCCGCCCCAGGCATCCCGCATCTCGCCAGAGGTCCTGGCGGGGAGAAGACACCGCCTGTGTTGAACAGAAAAGGGCCAGGGTTAGCGGACATGGTTGGTTAATCCACACAGAGCTGGCTGATGGGGATTCTGGTTAATTAGTTGTGGAATTTTAAAAAACGAGCAGATGCGCCATGGTAAAATGCATTTTACTTCCCGAACCCTGGGGGAAAGCACGGGGTATGTTCAGAGGCTCTGTGTACTTACAGATCTTGATGGAACATTCAACAGCGTGTTTTGCACGACTCAGGTATCCTGGCTTTGCGCCAACACGGGTAATTACATTCTGCTTCAACTCTCCTTGCAGTCTCAGGCAGGGACAAGGTTAATCCAAACAACCACAGCCACCAAGCACCTACGAAGCACCTGCCATCACCTCCACACATCACCTCCAATCCTTTCCACAAGCCTGCAGAGGAAGGTCTGCTTTCTCCCCCGGAATGGGGAAACTGAGGCTCACGGAGAGGTCAGTGACTTGCCCAGGGCTGTACAGGAGTGAGTGGCAAAACAGGGAAGCATGTCTGCCTTCAATGGCTGTATTTTTCCTCTTCTTCTCTCTTCATTTGAAAAGAAAAAAAAAAAAGGAAAATGCACTTGACAGAAAAAGTCCAAGGAGGCATTCTCTTGGGGCGCAGTGGAGTAAGGATCCAGCTTTGTCACGGCAGGAGCTTGGGTCACCGCTGTAGTACAGGTTCAGTCCCTGGCCCGGGAACATTCACAAGCCATGGGAGTGGCCAAAAAAAAAAAGTCAGCGTTCCGTTGCTGCTCAGCAGTTAAGGAACCTGACTAGGATCTGTGAGGGTGCGGGTTCGATCCCTGGCCTGGCTCAGTGGGTTGAGGATCTAGCATTGCTGGGGCCATGCTGCAGGCTGGCAGTTACAGCTCTGATTCAGCCCCTAGCCTGGGAACCTCCATATGCTGCAGGTGCAAAAAAAATTTTTTTTAAAAGTCAAAGGATTGGAAAAGGATATATAGTAAAAACGGAGTTTCCCTCCAGCCTTTACCCTCATTTCCCTTCCCGAAAGCCCACCCTCCCCTGCTCTTACATAGCATTCAATATAACTAGGCATCTATACCTTGTTTTTTTTCTTTGAAGTTGCTATTATAAGTTGTTTGGCTGGAATGGACTCTATCTCTACCGTTTCCTATTTAGAATTTATAAATGCTTTGGGTGCAAAGTGGGGAAGGGTTCTATGTGAATAACGAAGAACAGGCTGTTCTATCTACACCTCTTTCAGGAAAAGTCACCAAGAACAGCAGGTCATGTATTTTTACACCTAGCTGGTGGAGGTGGGGACAGCAGCATATCAAGGCATCATACGTTCTCCCTTGTGATATTCAAGCAGACACACACACACACACACACACACATGAAAAGCAGATATCATGTATAATATGGTATTTTTCTAACTTTTGTGTTTTTTTGTCTTTTTGCCTTTTCTAGGGCCATTCCCACAGCATATGGAGGTTCCCAGGCTAGGGGTCGAATCGGAGCTGTAGCCACCAGCCTACACCAGAGCCACAGCAACGCAGGATCTGAGCAGGGTCTGCAACCTACACCACAGCTCACAGCAACGCCGGATCCTTAACCCACGGAGCAAGGCCAGGGATCGAATCCACAACCTCATGGTTCCTAGTCAGATTCGTTTCCACTGTGTCACGATGGGAACTCCATCATTTGTTTTTTAATAGTTGTGCTTAGTTCTGATTTTATATTCTGTTCCATTAATCCGTTTGCCTATTCCTGAGCCAGAACCACACCGTTTCAATTACGGTGGCTTTAACATATATATTTCATGACCCTGTAGCTTCTGCTCCATGATGCTTCCTTCTCACACAGTGTGTTGGCTCTTCTCTTTCATTTATTCATCCACAAGAAACTTTATAATTGCAATATCCAATTCAATTTTTTACATCCTCTTGGGATTCGGATTGGTATTACATTTGATTTATAGAGTAACTGGAGAAGTATGGATGTCTTTCTCGTGTGATGATTTCCCATCTCTCCGTTTATTGAAGTTTTAATTGAACTGTCTATAAATTATGGAAGAATATTAAATATTAATTGTGTTAGCAGGCACCTTTGTCTTGCCTGACTTTAATGAGACCCATAGCCTGGAGGTTACAGCACAGGAACCAGGGTTGTAACATTTGGGTTTACATCCTGGCTTCCCCAATCCGTACCCTGTGTCTTTGGCAAATTATTCCTTTGCACCAAATTTCCTTATGTGAATAATAAGGTTAATACACATACCTACCTAGTGATGGTGGGGGGAGGTTTAAATGAGATGCTAGATAGAAAAATGCTTAGAATCGTGCCTGCCCCCAAGGGTCTCAATACAGGTTAGTACTGATACTATTTCATCTATCAATATGCAAGTTTCCATGGGTTTGCGAGGGCTGCTCTCTTTCTTGTTAAAGAGACAGCCTTCCCGGTTTCTTTAAAGTTTTTTTTTTTCTTAATTAGCGATGGATGTGGAATTTACTATGTGCCTTTTTGGAAGCTGTGGAGAGGACTGTTTTTTCTTGTGACCTATTTCTGCACTGAGTTATGACTCTATGAAATTTAATGATATGGATCTCAATGGGATGTAGCAGCTTTTCTCTTAATAAATTATGCTTTGGTAGCTATTCCTCGAAATCATGACTGGTCAGTGTCTCTAAGAAGGAGCTTCCGCTTGTCAGCTTTAGGCAGATAAGCCACCTGCCAGCATTCCGGCAGGTGCCTCACCCGCCTCTTCACCTTGGCCAGTGCCTGGGGACTTGCCTGCTTCAATAGCTCCAAAGGCTAGTGTCCCCACCTTTGCCCCACTAGGAAAATGGCTCCAGCCTGGCTGTCCGGTTGGGGGGAAGCACTGCAGGTCCAGCTGCTCCTTCTAGAAACCTCTGGCATTGATTGTGCTTCTGCCCACACCTCTCACCTCACCAGGGTCCCTGGTGCCTACAGTTCCAGAGCGACTGGAAGATTCCATTCTCTTCTCATCAGGGACACCCTCTTCTCTCAGTAGTCGCTTAAGTTTCAGCTGCCTCTTCCAAGACCAATATCCCTCCAAAGGTGGCCTCCTTTCTTCAAAATTAAGTCTCGCTTCATTGTCTGCCACCAATGTTTCACCCATTCTCTTGATGTTTTGGCTTTATACCTTGTATCCATTCATTATCAATTTAGTGGTGACCAGAGGAAGAGGAGAGAGGAACCCTGCGTTTGATCCTCCACAAGCACAATTAGGTGGCAGTATTACCTTGAATCGGGCCCTTTATCAATATGAAATAGTCCCCGTGGTCTCTCTACATTTTCCGGTGTTAATAACGTGACCTTAGCTTTCTTTTTTTCCTTCCCTTCTTCTCTTGCTCTCGCCTCTTGTGGTTTGAGGACTATCTTTGGTGTTGTGTTTGGATTGCTTTCTTCTTATTTTTGTGTGTAGGTATTGTAGATTTGGGGTTTGCAGTTACCCTGAAGTTTTGATACAGGAGTCTGTATACATACGAGATGGTTTTAAGGTATTGGCCTCTTTTTTTGTTATGATTTTCCTTTTTTTCCATTATAGCTGGTTCACAGTGTTCTGTCAATTTTCCACTGCGCAGCAAGGCAACCCAGTTATACATACATGTATACATTCTTTTTTCTCACATTATCAGGCTCCATCATAAGTGACCAGACATAGGGCTCAGTGCTACACAGCAGGATTTTTTTTTCTTTTTTTTTTTTTTGGTCTTTTTGCCATTTCTTGCACCACTCCCGCGGCTTATGGAGGATCCCAGGCTAGGGTTCGAATCGGAGCTGTTGCTGCCGGCCACAGCCACAGCCACAGCAATTCGGGATCCGAGCCGCGTCTGCAACCTACCCCATAGCTCACGGCAACGCCGGATCCTTAACCCACTAAGCGAGGCCAGGGATCGAACCCGCAACCTCATGGTTCCTAGTCGGATTCATCTCTGCTGCACCATGATGGGAACTCCCAACCCTAGCTTTCTTTAGGCTGGCATTTTCCTAGTGTGGCTGAACCTTTCCACATTCCTATAAAATGTCCCCATCTCTCTGTTCTGCGGTGGTAAATGCAAATATGACTGGCTAGGTTTTAGGTTAGAGTGAGAAATCTTTATTGTTGTCATTTTTTAAAATAATGGTGTTTAGCCTATTTCCAATGATTTTTAATATTAACACAATCAATCTTCACTTCTGCACTTTGCTAGCATCTTTCCCGGCAATTTCAACTCTTTTTTCCTTGCTTTCCTTTCCTGTCTCTTTTGTTGTATGAGCTGCATTTACATTGCTTTTTTACTTTCCGGTATTTTGAAAGATGTATGTCCTGTTTTGAATTCCTCATTGCATTTTTCTCTAATAGAGTAAAGGAGTAGGAACGACCTTTTGGTAAAGAATCTCACTTGTGGGAATTCTTGTCGCAGCACAGGGGAAATGAGTCCGACTAGGAAACGTGAGGTTGCAGGTTGAATCCCTGGCCTGGCTCAGTGGGTTAAGGATCCGGTGTTGCCATGACCTGTGGTGTAGGTTGCGGACATGGCTTAGATCCTGTGTGACTGTGGCTGTGATGTAGGCCTGCGGCTACAGCTCCAATTCAACCCCTAGCCTGGGAACCACCATATGCCTTGGGTGGGGCCCTAAAAAGCAAAAAAAAAAAAAAAAAAAAAAAAAAGAAAATAGAATCTCACTTGCTTTCCCTCTGCCCCTTCCCACCTTTTCTTCCTCTATTGCTGACTTCTCTTCCCAGTCTTTGTCGATTTAATCTGGGCTTTTGAATTTGGTTGACCAAATTATTCAATTTTTCAAGTGTATGGAGATAGAAATGATTACTTGCTTGTGTCTCATTCGTAATGAAAAATCTCGACATTGGGAGCGGAACGTGTTAGTCACTTGGACGCCGTGCTCTTTCCAGTCCCAGCCACTGTCCTTTTATGAACAACTTCTCCGATCCCCGGTTCCTTCACACCATCGCTCAGGTCATTGCTTTTATTTTCAAAAAACTTTTTTGGCGCATGAAGTGGAATGCTTTTCAATCTGTTGCACATCTTTTAATGCTTTGCTTTGGCCTTCACAAGTGAATTGGCTAAGGACTAAGTGCTGGCAGTCACAACGTTCTTTTTTTTTTCCTGCAAAACTCTATGGGTGATGATCTATGCTCTCCAGCATTTCATGCTGCTACAAAGTCCTTGTCTGGCTGGAATTTGTAGAAAAACTGTTTCGTTTCCTTTATTCAACTGGGGTATCTGTCACACTTAGAGAACTTTTGTAGTTTATGTAGAATTTTATTTTATTTTTAAATTTTTTTTATTTATTATTTATTTATTTATTTTTTGTCTTTTTGCCTTTTCTAGGGTCACTCCCGCGACATGTGGAGGTTCCCAGGCTAGGGGTCGAATTGGAGCTACAGCTGCCTGCCTACACCACAGCCACAGCAATGCCAGATCCAAGCCGCATCTGAGACCTACACCACAGCTCACGGCAACATCAGATCCTTAACCCACTGAGCAAGGCCAGGGATCGAACTCGCAACTTCTCGGTTCCTAGTCGGATTTGTTAACCACTGAGCCATGACGGGAACTCCTATGTAATTTTAAATGTTTGTCCTGATGCATGTTTTTATAGATAGGTGTTGGATGGATGGATAGATGGATGGATGGATGGATGGATGAACGGATGTGAGTTTTGTTTTGTTTGGACTCAGCTGACCTTTTGATCTACCTACACTGTATCTCTGGAAATGTCTCTTTCATGAAATCTTTGCCCATAGCTCTGTCCAATTGATTTCAGGTTCCCTCTTCGATAACATCTCAAACTCGCTGTTGACTATGACTATTCTGTCTTCCATGTCACTTTGTTTCTCATCAGTTCAATCCTGAGGATTTTTCCTTGAGAAGCCCAAGATCAGGCTCCAGTTTGTTCTGATGTTTATTTTCCATCTTGCCAGTTCTGGTCCTGACTGCTGTCCGTGCAGTTTGCTAATGCATCTTTAGATTCTCTTCAGGACCGTCTTATTTCATCCACACCTGCTTTTGTCGTATCCTACTCTCTTTTCATTGCATCCTGTGGCCTTTCATCCAAGCCAGTGCTCAGTCTGCTCAGATGTCCGCTCTGGGGTTTCTCCAGCCACTCAATTCCCTCATCACGCTTGCTCTTTTTCTCCACCCTCAATTGAAATTGTATATTTGTTTCCTGATCCCTTCTCTCCTCCGCCAGACCAAAGGCTCCATGAGGACAAGCGCTATGTCTATTTTATTTAGAGTGATGGCCTTAGTCCCTGTTATCACAATCTCTGGCAACCAGTAGGTGCTTAATAATTATTTGTTGAACGAGTCTATGTCCACATTACTTGCGCCTGGATTCCCTTTGGCCGAACGAACATTGTTTTGAGCCAAAGCTTCCCAAACTGGAGTCGTTGTAAGCATCACCTTTTTTCCATATCCATGTAGCATGGGTATTGTTACTTACTTAGTATATTTTCTTACTTTGTCCTTAGATGGAGTCACCTTTCCTATGTTCACTACATAGAAGCCTCATCCTAAGCAATACAGTCTGTTAAAACTGATGTTCAACTGTATTAAACACAAAACTGTGAAAAGTGTCATTTTCATCCGTGAATCCCGTGCACGCCAGAGATGACACGTGACTGCACTTTGGGAAACCCTTGCTGAAGATCTCGGGCTCCTTCGTTTCCTCAAGGGACCCAGGTCTTCTTGCTTGAGGCTGTGATCCACCCCTTGCTGTTCATCCAATAAACATGAGTCATGTGTTTTTGTCTGCCTGCGATGGTGTGACCCGGTGACAAGGATGGAGACTCCACACTTAGCAAGGAAGACGCCATCCCTTCTTGAGGGGGTTTGCAGACAAAGGGGCAAGGGCAATAGACAAACCAACAGACATGCAAGAGAATTACAGATTCCCAGCTTAGCCTGACGAGGGAGACCAAACATGGTGACAGTGACAATTGAGAGTGGTGACATTTGAACAGAGACCTGAGGATGAGAAGGACTGAGACTTGGAAGCGTCGGGGGAAAGTTTTCTAGGCAGAAAGAGCCGTATAGGCCTGGAGGCAGGAGAGGGCAGGACTGAAGGATTTGAGAGTGTCTGCTCGAGAGCTCATCTCGCCAGGTGTCCTGAACTGTTTTGGCGACACTGTTTTGGGTGTCGCACATCGCCCCAAACTGGAAATGCAGAGCTGGACCCTTCTCCACCACAGCCTGGATCAGAATTCAGATTTAGACAGTTTGGGTGGGCCCTGGACCTTGCAGAAGTGCTATTGATGCAACAACCATACATGTAGCTTTGATCTGGATGACATGTGAGCAGCTCACTCCCTGGTACTTAAGCCAACGGCACGTCTCTCCTTAATCCTTGTGTGTTCAGAAAGCCAATCCCTGCTGACCCTTGCCACCTTTTGGCTTTATGTATTCTGACACACCTGCCTCTTCAGAAGGCAAAATGGAAAGGACTCCTCCCAGTGGCAACAAGGGAGGGCAAGGCAGGCGGTGTTGCCCCCAACAGGTGCAGTTGGATCGCCTTCCACTAGGGGGCACTGTTACGCTGCAGGAAGTTGCCGGGCGGTGGCGGGGCAGGGCCCGGGCGGGGCCGGGGTGGTGGGGGGCAGGCTTGCAGAACTCAACCCTGAAAAATTTAGTATCCCTGGGGACTGTGGAATATGAAATTGTAAAGCTTGGGGTTTCAAAGATAAAATAAACTCCCTGACTCATCCAGTCTTTGGCTGGGGAGTTTACAGGTGCCTGAGAAGCACTCAGAACTGGGGGCGGGGCCATCGTGGCTCAGTGGTTAACGAATCCAACTAGGAACCATAAGGTTGAGGGTTCGATCCCTGGGCTTGCTCAGTGGGTTAAGGATCTGGCATTGCTGTGAGCTGTGGTGTGGGTCGCAGATGAGGCTCAGATCCGGCGTTGCTGTGGCTCTGGCGTAGGCCAGTGGCTACAGCTCCGATTCAACCCCTAGCCTGGGAACCTCCATATGCCACGGGAGTGGCTCAAGAAAAGGCAAAAAGACAAAAATAAATAAATAAAGAACTGGTGGGGGGCTGACAGGTCCTTAGCATGTATCCAGGCACATGTGGAAGGTGGGGCCTCCGTGGACACTGCAGGCAGGAAATACTAGGAGGTAGAGGTGGAGATGCCCAAGCGTGGGGGATTGGGATCAGAAGGCCCCTGGGTTAACTAGCTCCATCCTTGGTCCGTGTGGGAGACTTTATGTATTTGGCAACAGGATAATGAGGAGGTTTCATTCTAACTGTTTCTTTATTCTCTATGGTGCGAGCTCCTCTGCTGAGAGCAGCAGAAGAGGGCAGGCTTCGATCACGTGCAGAGAGTGGAAAAGGGCTGTAGTGGTTGTGCAGAATGGGAGAGCCAGTTGGCCAGAGGAACACGGCAGAGTCGCTGGCTGTGCTGAGGCTCCCTTTGTGTCGGCAAACAGGTATTTGTAATGGAGCCATCCTGCCCATTTTAGAAATTCTGCAGCAGCGCTTTCCCTTCCTCCCCTCCATCTGTTTCCACCTAAATTGACTTTGAGAGACTGTTAGGAGGATGGAGGTCCCCTAAGCCACCACTCGGGACCAGCTCTAGATAGCCCCGGGGACCATCTCGCTTCCTGGATGTTGATGTCACCGAGGCGTGTCATACAAGAGCAAGCTGGCTCAGGATGGATGCCAGACAGCAGAGCCCACCTAGAGAAAGATGCTGAGCTGCTTCCTGCAGCTCTGCTGTGAAGGAGGAAGCGATGATGGGTCCTGATCTGGTAGGGACCAATGTCAGAAGTGACTGGGGGAGAGGTTACCAGTTGGATTCTGTTAGGGATTAGATGTAAGTGTTGCTGGGGGGGGGGAAGTCACTGAAATATGTATGGAGAAGGACTGATAAGAGGGTTACAAAGGAAATCAAGACATTGTATTCTTGGAGTTCCCGTGGTGGCGTAGTGGTTAACGAATCCGATTAGGAGCCATGAGGTTGTGAGTTGAATCCCTGGCCTCGCTCAGTGAGTTAAGGACCCCGAATTGCTGTGAGCTGTGGTGTAGGTCACAGATGGGGCTCAGATCTGGCATTGCTGTGGCTGTGGTGTAGACCAGCAGGTGTAGCTCCAATTAGACTGCTAGCCTGGGAACCTCCATATGACGTGGGTGCGGTCCTAAAAAAGACAAAAAAAAAACAAAAAACAAAAAACAAAAAGCAATGCACTCCTTAGAAGTAGGGAGTGGGCTGACGCCTCAGATGCCACAGAAACAAGGCCAGGACAAAATGGGACTGGCATTTAGGGGTTCGCTTAGTGAGAGCTGCCTCAGAGAGTGAGGGGTTGGGAGGCAGATGTGACAAGTTGAGGTGAAATGACAATGAACGTGAGGGGAGGACTCATTGAGCTTTAGGTCAAGACCTTTGGGAACAAGAAGAGCTATATAGAGCTGGATCAGGAGAGCATGGAAGAGTGGGTGGCTGGCTTTTTGAAAACGAGAAAGACAAACTTTACGACACAGTAACTAGAGTTAATGATACTGTATAATGGATGTGTAAGTCGCTATGAGAGTAGCTCTTGCACATTCTCATCATGAGAAAAAAAAATTGTGTAGGAGTTCCCGTCGTGGCTCAGTGGTTAACGAATCTGACTAGGAACCATGAGGTTGCGGGCTCGGTCTCTGGCCTTGCTCAGTGGGTTAAGGATCTGGCATTGCCATGAGCTGTGGTGCAGGTCACAGACGTGGCTCAGATCCTGAGTTGCTGTGGCTGTGGTGTAGGCCGGTGGCTGCAGCTCCAATTCAACCCCTAGCCTGGGAACCTCCATATGCCAAGGGAGCGGCCCAAGAAATAGCAAAAAAAAAAAAAAAGACAAAAAAAAAAAATTGTGTAGCTCTGTGTGCTGATGGATGTCACTAGACTTAGCGTGGCGGTCATGTCACCGTACATACCTATGTCATCGTCATATATTACACACCTGAAACTACTGTAACATGGCAATTGTTTTACAGAATAAATACAAGAACCAAAAAGAAAAGACGTAAGGAGTTCCCTTCATGGCTCAGCAGTTAATGGCCCTGACTAGAATCCATGAGGTTGCAGGTTTGATCCCTGGCCTTGCTCAGTGGGTTAAGGATCCGCTGTTGCTCTGGGCCGTGGTGTCGGTGGCAGATGTGGCTCAGATCCTACATGGCTGTGGTGTTGGCGTAGGCAGGGAGCTGTTGATTTGATTCATCCCCTAGCCTGGGAACTTCTATATGCTGCCGCGGGTACGGCCCTAAAAAAAAAAAAAAAAAAAAAAAAAAAAAAAATGCAAAAAGCAAAGACTTAAACTAAAGGAGGGAAATTAAGTAGAGAAAGAGGAACCCACTGAGGGCTGAGTACAGCCCTTTACAGTTTGCATGGGCCCCTCCCAGATTTATCCAGCTTAGATCTCACAACAGCCAGGGGACGCCCACCTTGTCGTGCACCACACATTGCTTTGAGGAAACTGCTATGAAAGGCACAAGGCCAGGAAATGAAAAAGCTGGGCCTCCCATCCGGGTTTCCTGAATTCACATCACCTACAGCTCGACATCCCACATCCATTAGCCAATTCCATTCAGTGCATAAACATTCACTGACTATGCGATTTGTGCCAGGATCGCCAGGACCTGGCTCCTCAAACTGTGGGCCATGGATCAGCCAGTCAGCCTCACTGCAGAGCCCGTTAGAAATGCAGTATCTCAGCTCCCTCTCACCAGACTTACAGAGTCAGAAGCTGCATTTCAACAAGACCCCCCAGGCAATACAAAGTTGCATTCAAGTGTGACAAGGGGAGTTCCCCTCCATGGTGCAGTGGAAACGAATCTGACTAAGAACCATGAGGTTGTGGGTTCGATTCCTGGCCTCGATCAGTGGGTTAAGGATCTGACGTTGCCATGAGCTGTGGTGTAGGTTGCAGACGCAGCTCAAATCCTGTGTTGCTGTGGCTGTGGTGCAGGCCGGCAGCTGTAGCTCCGATTAGACCCCTCGCCTGGGAACTTCCATATGCCTAGGGTGCGAGGGTGCAACCCTAAAAAGACCAAAAAAAAAAAAAAAAAGTGTGAGAAGGGCTGACTTAAAGGGCCCTCTCTCAGGAAAAAGGGAGGGCAGGCTTACCTGTGGGGGAGGAGCTAAGCCCAGATCCAGAGAGAAGGTGGGAGCCCCAGGCGTTACCCCAGAAGCCACTCTGAGAGTGTCCCCACAGTCAGGCCAGGCTAGCCACAGATGGCGCCTGAGAAATTGAGGTCCAGTTGCCTGGAAACATCAGAGCTGTTCTTGCAGCCTCAAAATCCATTCATTCAACTCCCACGGTCCCCTTTCCTCTCTTCTGAGCCAAGATTCTGGAGAGCAGAGCTGTGCCTTCCCCGCCTCCCAGATCCTTGCCTCCCACCCACACCCGGGCTCCTCCAGACACGCTTCCTCCCCCTCACGCCTCGAGAAATTGAGAAACTGAAGCTGCTTCCGTGCAGGCTCTCTTCTCCCTAAACAACATCAAAGGAGACTTTTTAACATACCTTTTGATTAGCTAGCTTTTTTCTTAATTATAAAGAATGCATGCTGGAGTTCACGCCCTGGCTCAGCGGTAACAAACCCGGCTAGGATCCCTGAGGACGCAGGTTCAATCTCTGACCTGGCTCAGCGGGTTAAGGATCCGGCGTTGCCGTGAGCCGTGGTGTAGGTCGCAGCCGCAGCTCAGATCCCGAGTGGTTGTGGCTGTGGCTGTGGTGTAGACTGGCAGCTGCAGCTCCGATTGGATCCCTAGCCTGGGACCTTCCATATGTCACAGGTGAGGCCCTAAAAGCCAAAAAAGAAAAAAAGAGAACGCAGGCTCATGGCAAAGAAAAAAAATCCGCTGAGTGCAGAAAGATAAAAATGAGAATAAAATCCATACTACAGCACAGTCCATCCAAGTCCTGCAAGGTAACCACCGTTAACAGTTTGCTGTGTATCTCTTTGGAGATGGTGTGTGCATATCCGTACTGGCATCTGTGTGTATAGTTTTATGTAAATAGGCGCATATTGGACTCACTGTTCTGCAACTTGCTTGTTTCACTTAATAATACATCTTGGACTCCTTTCCGTGTCAACATCTCTAGATCCAACTCACTTGTTTGTAACAGCCACATAATCAGCGATTGCCTGGCCTCCCTAAAACTTATTTAACCTGCCTCCTACCAATGGGCATGTAGGTGGTTTCTGGTCTCTTTCTGTTACAGTGTTTCAGCGATTAGGTCCCTGCCAGCTGCTGTAACAAACACACCCCAAGAGAAAGTGTGTGTCTTGCTCACAAAAGTCCAAGGGGGGATTGTTTTCCCAGGTGTAAGTGGTCTTCATGCCCCTTCTACCTTTGGGACCTGCTCCCTTCTAGGGTCTCAGAGTTCTCTGCATTTATTTAGTAGGAGGGAAAAGACAAGGAAGAGGACACACCTACTCTGTTAGCCCCTGGACCTGGAAGTCGGACACGACCCCAGCTGGATGCAAAGGGTGCTGGGAAATGTAGTCCATGGTTGGGCAGTTGCTCTCTAGACGCAGGGCTGCACTAAGGAGGAAGGGGCAGGGGTCTTTGAGGGCTGCCTCCCCAGCTCTACCACAAACACAGCAACAAACCTTGCATGTCTTTGCACGCTTACGCAATGAAATTTCCTGAAGTGGAATTGCTGGGCTAAAGGGTATGTGCATTTGACATTTGGGTCCATAATATCTAATTGTCCCATGATGTGTTAACTTAACCCTCCCTCCAATATTGGTGAGTAGTTAGTTCTACACATTCTTTTTTTTTTTTTTTTTTTTTTGGTCTTTTTGCCATTTCTTGGGCCGCCCCCATGGCATATGGAGGTCCCCAGGCTAAGGGTCTAATTGGAGCTGTAGCCACTAGCCTATGCCAGAGCCACAGCAACACAGGATCCAAGCCGAGTCTGCGACCTACACCACAGCTCACGGCAACGCCAGATCCTTAACCCACTGAGAAAGGCCAGGGATCGAACCCACACCCTCATGGTTCCTAGTCAGATTCGTTAACCACTGAGCCATGACGGGAACTCCAGTTCTACACATTCTTGCCAGCCATAAATGTTATCATTTTAAGATATGTATTTGCCAGTCCTACCGGTGAATTATATTATCTCATCTTGGCTTTCATTTGCATATCTTTAATTTTAAGAGAGATGGACTATCTTTTCATATATTTATTTCCCATTGGTAGCTCTTTTCCTATTAACTTCTCAAAGCCTCTGTTCCTTTATTCGACCAGCTAGTTCTTATTAATATGTAAAAACTTAAAGAATACATAAATATTTATACAGATATTAAAAATATATGAAATCATCCTTTGTTTCCCCATCTTATATGCGGCAAATATTTTTCCAGTGAGTCACTTTCCTTTTATTTTATTTATGGTATTTTTCCATGCCAGAGACTTACATTTTTGAATGTCTCTAACTTTTCAGTCTTTTCCTGCATGCGTTTTGTCTCATGCTTAGAAAGGCTGTCCTCGTGCCAAGAGTCATTTTATATTCTCACGTTTTCTTCTAGTGCTAGAGTCACACTGGCTTGCATCCAGATTTTGCAACACGTGCGTTGTTCTGGTGATTGACTTCAGTTCCCTGTGTCCCAGATTCCTCGGCCCTAAGTGGAAGCATGAGAGTGCTGGCTCGTGGAGTTCACGTGAAGACAGAGGGAGGTGGTTCAGACACAGAGCTGAGAACCGAATCTGGCCCCCGGTCACTGCGTGCAAGATGTTTGCTTGGGTACATCCAGGGCGTCAAGGACCAGGTCTCAGTCAGCTCGAGCTGTTAACAAAAATGCCACAGTCTGGGGAGCTTAAAGGACAGAAAGCTATTTCTCACAATCTGGAGGCTGGAAGTCCAAAATCAAGATGCCAGCCCCTTTGGTTCTGGGTGAGGGAACCTGGTTTATAGACGGACTCAGCGTTCTTACTGTGTCCTCACACGGGAGAAGGGGACCTCTTCCATGTCTCTTTTCTCCTTTTTTTTTTCTTATTCTCCTCCTTCTCCTGCCTTTTTTAGGGCTGCACCTGCAGCATATGGAAGATCCCAGGCTCGAGATCCAAGGCACATCTGCAATGTACGCCACATCTGGTGGCAACGCCATATCCTTAACCCACTGAGTGAAAGGGATCAAACCTGCATCCTCATGGAGACTAATCAGGTTCTTAGGCTGCTGAGCCGCAATGAGAACTACTTCTTCTCCTCCTCTTCCTCCTCCTTCTTCTTCCTCTTCTCCTTCTTTTCAGGGCTGCCCCTGCAGCAAATGGAAGTTCCCCGGCTAGTGGTCGAATTAGAGCTGCAACTGAGGGCTGCACCATAGCCACAGCAACGCCAGGTCCAAGCCACTTGTGTGACCTACACCACGGCTTATGGCAACCCTGGATCCTTAACCCACTGAGCAAGGCCAGGGATCGAACTTGCATCCTCACAGACATTATGTCGGGTTCTTAACCTGCTGAGCCACCATGGGATCTCCCCCTTGTCTCTTCTTAGAAGGGCACTAAAGCCTCCGCTCTCAAGACCTAATTTCTCCCAGATTCGCCACCTCCAAATATCATGACCTTGGGGCTTAGGGCATCAACCAGTGAATCTGGGGGGCAGGAGTGGGTGAGGACCACAAACATTCACTCCATAGCAGACCATGTGTATGGCTGACATATACTGCATGCTCTTTTTTTTTTTTCCATTTAGACATTTTATATTTTTACTTCATATTTAACATACAGCTTTTTGAACCTATCCAACTTTTTTCATTGGTGAGAAGTGGCGACACAGCTTTATTTTTTTTCCATGTGGATAGCCAATTTTTCTAGGACCATGTGTGAAAGAGTTAACTCTGCTAATCTTTAGCAATGTTTTGAAATGCCAGCTCTTTTAAAATTGTTATTAGAGTATAGTTGATTTATGCGGTTGTGCCAAGTTCTGCTATACAGCAAAGGGACCCAAAATCACCCAGAAAAAGTGATTCCTTTTCTTCTATGATCTTCCATCATGGTCTAGCCCAAGAAACTGGCTATAGTTGCCTGTGCTATATCCATTTTTTAAAGGTCGGTACCATAATGATTGAATGTAGGTCTACACTGTGGAATGATGGCCATGGTCATTATATGAATTAATATATCTGTCACCTCCCATAGTCACCTTTTTGGAATGTGTATGATAAGAACATTTCAGCGCATTTCAAGTATACAGTATATAGTCACCATACTATATATTAGATCCCAGCACTTACTCATCTTAACGACTGAAAGTTTATACCCTTCAACCAATATCTCCTTATTTGCCCCCAAACCCTGAGCCCTTGGTAACTCCAGTCTACTCTCTGGTTCTATGAATTCAACATACAGATGTCACCTGTAGGCGAAATCATGGAGTATCTGTTTTTCTGTGCTAGCCCCAAAAACGGGCACACCTGCCATTTGCAAGCATATGGATGAACCCATGGGACCTTATGTGAGCTGGAGTAGGCTGTGTGCTCATTTCTTCTGATTATCAAGTGGCAGAACTCAAACATAGGTCTCTTTGATTCCACATCGCACAGTCCCAACCAGCCACTAAAGTAGCCACTGCCCTCCAAACATCTTTATGCGGCTGTATTAGGCAAGGAGGGTCCCTTTCTGGTCTCCACCAGTCCAATGGCAGGACTCAAGACTATTCCATAATGCACAAGGTACGGGTGACGTGACCAGCATCACCGGGGAAATGTGCAGTAGAACAGGCAGGCATGGGGTTGCTCTGTCTTCTCACCATCACCTTGGGGACAATGCCAGAGCCAGGACCAACTGTGGGTTCATGCTCCAGAGAAGGGACTGTGCCCTGACACCTCCATCAGCATCCCTTTCTATAGGGCAGGGGTGAATCAAATGACCAGGACACTAGGCAGGCTGGGCTGAGGTGCCAGCTGTTTATAGGAGTTATCTGGAAGTGCCAGGTGCCCAGCCCTGGGGGACCTTGATCACTGTCAGAGACTGGGCTCAGGCATGGCCCCTCCTGGCAGGAAGAGGAAGTTAGCCACAGCGCTAGTGGGAAGCAGAGTTCCGTGCCATCCCTCGCACTGGGAAAACGGGACCCCCTCACCCCTGTCCTTGGGGACAGAGACCACACCATGCCTATCTTTGTACTCTGGCATACAGCAGGCGCTCAATAAGTGCTTGGTCAATGAATGAATGCACGAGCGCCTACCAGGTACAGGACAGGCATTGTCATTCTAGCCTCCTATGGCCTTACCTTCTAGAGTGATGACAGATGCAGATAATGGGTAAAAATGGGATTTGTCTGTAGTGAGGACCATGGAATCTAAGGGTCTCAAATGTCTAGCTCTCGGGAAGGGGGAAATAAGAAGGTCACAGTCAGGGAAGGCTCCCCGGAGGAGGTGGCTATGAGCTAAGAGCTGAGAGAGGCAGGCTACAGAGGCTTCACTCAGAGGGCACAACAAGAGGTCTCTTAGGATGAAAAATGCACTTTGGTGGGGAGAACTCTGAATGATCCAGCCTGGCCAGAGTCCACAGGGGCCACGGGCCAGATCAGGAAAAGCTACGTTGTCATTCCCGTCGTGGCACAGAGGAAACAAATCCGACTGGGAACCATGAGGTGGCAGGTTTGATCCCTGGCCTCGCTCAGTGGGTTAAGGATCTGGTGTTGCCGTGAGCTGTGGTGTAGGTCGCAGACGCAGCTGGGGTCTGGTGTTGCTGTGGCTGTGGCGTTAAGCTGGTGGCTACAGCTCCGATGAGACCCCTAGCCTGGGAACCTCCATATGCTGCGGGTGGGACTCTAAAAAGCAAAAAAAAAGAAGAAGAGCCACGTAAATCCTGTTAAGGTCTTTAGCCTGTGGGCAGTGAATTACTGATGGGGTTCAAGCTGGGACTCGTGTTTTCCTCCTGGGGCGCATCAGTGCAAGGATTTGGGTCTTAGAAGGAGGCAGTCCCACGATGCCAGAGGGCCTCATTTCTCTGCTCGCAGGTGCAGCGCCCGCCTCAGCCAGCCCTTGGGGGGTAAGCGGGCTTAGCAGGTTTAGTTTTAAGAAGCAGTTTCTTATAAGAAAGCCTCTTTCCCCCTCTCCTGCTCCTAATTATCCCTCTGGAGACTGCAATTATTATTATTTTTTTTAAAGGAGCCTGGTTGCCCAGCCAGGAGCTCATAAATCACCGAGGTCCCCCAGGCAGCCAGGCCTTCCAGAATACATACATGGAGGGCACTGATTTAGCAGGAAATGATACCTTCTGGCGAACCCTACTGCTGATAATCTGAGCTGTGCTGGCCCTGCTCAGCGGCCCCCTCTCCCTGACACCCATGTAGCATGACCCCCGTGTGGACAGTGGGGCTACAGGAGTTGGCTCTACACCACTGGGTGGGTCAGAAAAATGCCATTTCCAGAAAGCTGACAAGTGAGTATTTGGACTTTTTTTTTTTTTTTTTTTTTTTTTGGAAGGGCACAGACATCTGTGATTTTTCCCTCAGGGAGAAGAAAAAATACAGACTTTTGTGGTAGGGGAAGAGGCATAGATCTCCGCTAGCACACACAAACCTGCTTCTTCCTCGCTGTTCCCAGACTAAAACATCACTTTATTTTTTTTTCTCTTCTGCAAATATTCACTGCACCCCTACTAAGTGCCAGGCATCTCCCAGGTGCTGTGAACACAGCTGCCAACAAGGCAGATACCAATGTGCTCTTCTCTTGGAACTTCCGTCTGTGGTGGCAGGCGGGGATGGGCAGAGACGTCCATCCAATGGATAAGTAACATCTTGGGCCGTGATGAGCGCCGTCGTGATACTTACGAGGGTGCGTTTAATTTAAGGCTGCATTGGATCCATGAGGATGCGGGTTCGATCCCTTGCCTCACCCAGTGGGTTAAGGATCCGGGGTTGCCGTGAGCTGCGGTGTAGGCTGGCAGCAGCTGTAGCTCCACTTCGACCCCTAGCCTGGAAACTTCCATATGCCATGGGTGCGGCCCTAAAGAGCCAAAAAAAAAAAAAAAAAAAAAAAAATTAAGGCTGCATTTCCTGAGCTTCTCTGATCATGGGTCATGGTGGAGGTAGGGGGGGTTGGAGGAGCTTGTTAAAAGTGTAGGCTTCTAGACTGCCCCCCCAAACCCACTGAATCCGAAGGTACAGGGACTTTTCGTCTCTGAGGCGCACCCCAGGAGATGCCCCGGAGTAATGGATTGAAGGTTCTGCAGCTAAAGACACACGCTGTCCTCACCCATGGTTCTTAGCCCTGGGGACCCACTGGAATTATCTGGGGAGCTTTAAAGTTGCAAGTGCCCAGACCTCTGCACCCACCCAGAGCTGCTGACTTTATCATACGGGTGTGTGTGTGTAGGGGGGGGGGTATTTACATATCTCCAAAGCCCTCCAGGTGGCCCCAGCGTCCAGTGTGACTTCCCGACCTCTTGCCTCCCAGCCACGCTCAGAATAACCAAAGCCCTGTCCTCTTCCAACATCAGAGGGAGCCCGGGCAAAGGGCAGAGTGCAGATGGCAGAAGAGAAATGGCATGAGATGCGTTCCTTTCCATCTCACTTTACCTTCTTATGTTGGGAGCCTTGGGTTAAAGCAGCGCTTGGACCCCCCTCAGTCTTTGAGCCTGAGCATGTGTGGTCATGATGAAATTTTTTTTTCCTTTTTACAGGCACATCTGTGGCATATGGAAGGTCCCAGGCTAGGGGTCGCATCAGAGCTTCAGCTGCCAGCCTACGGTGCAGCCACAGGAATATGGGATCCAAGCGGCATCTTCAACCTAAGCTGAAGCTTTGTGGCAACACCAGATCCAACTGTGTTGGACACTCCAACGCTGGTAACTTCTGAAGAGAGGAGGTACCCTCTCAACAGCCACCTACCTTCAACACTGGATCTTCGACCAATGTATCAGCACCTATACTATGTCAGGTATTGCACTAGGAAGGCAAAAATGAACAAGAAACACCCACGATGCTGATGCTCTGGGGCTATAAATGGATGAAACACACTTAGTATGTTTCACCCAATGGGATGAATGAGGTGTTAGACGTTGGATGCACAATGTGTCATGTAATTACAAGAAAGGGCTCACTTTTGGAGCTCCCGTCATGGCTCAGTGGTTAACAAATCCAACTAGGAACCATGAGGTTTCGGGTTTGATCCCTGGCCTCGCTCAGTAGGTGAAGGATCTGGCATTACCGTGAGCTGTGGTGTAGGTTGCAGACATGGCTTGGACCCTGGGTGGCTGTGGCTGTGGTGTAGGCCGGCAGCTGTAGCTCTGATTGGACCCCTAGCCTGGGAACCTCCATATGCCACAAGTGTGGCCCTAAAAGGCAAAAAAAAAAAAAAAAAGAGAAAGAAAGAAGGAGGGAAAGAAAGAAAGCACTCACTTTTCCTTTGGACTTGGAAAGATGAGCAGATGTGTGCCCGGAGTGAAAGAGACAAGAAAGATGATCCAGAGTCTTAAAAAATAAAACAGAAAAATTCAGCAAGTGCAAAGCACATGAAAGAACAGGACGTGTTGGGGGAGTGGGTTTTTGTGTTCCTCACACTGTGAGCATCAGGTCGCCTGGAGGTGGCAAGAGATTAATTCTGGAGAGGTAGGCAGCTGCCTTGAGGACCAAGTGAAGGAACGTGGGGTTTATTCTGAAGAATAACTGATGGCGGACGAGATTGGGTTTGCTTTAGAAGGATTTCCCTGGTGGACCCAGAATGCGGAACGGATTGAAAGGGAGAAGAGAGGAGTTCTTGTCATGGCTCAGTGGTTAACGAATCCGACTAGGAACCATGAGGTTGCGGGTTCAGTCCCTTCCCTTGCTCAGTGGGTTAACGATCTGGCCTTGCCGTGAGCTGTGGTGTAGGTTGCAGACGCGGCTCGGATCCTGTGTTGCTGTGGCTCTGGCATAGGCCGGTGGCTACAGCTCTGATTCGACCCCTAGCCTGGGAACCTCCATATGCCGCGGGAGCGGCCCAAGAAATAGCAAAAAGACAAAAAAAAAAAAAAAAAAAAAAAGAAAGGGAGAAGAGAGCAGAAGCCTGGAGGTCAGAGAGAAATACATTGTCAGAGGCAACGGTGACAAGAGCCTGAGGCTGTGTGTGTGTGTGGGGAGGTGTTGAGAATTTTTAAGAATGACAGACATTAGATATGAGAGGGAGTCAAGAATGACACAGAGGGAATTCCCCTTGTGGCTCAGTGGTTAATGAATCTGATCGGGAACCGTGAGGTTGTGGGTTCGATCCCTGCCCTCGCTCAGCAGGTTAAGGATCCGGCGTTACCGTGAGCTGTGGTGTAGGTTGCAGACACGGCTCGGATCCAGCGTTGTTGTGGCTCTGGTGTAGACCAGCGGCTACAGCTCTGATTCGACCCCTAGCTGGGAACCTCCATATGCTGCAGGTGCAGCACTAGAAAAGACAAAAAAAAAAAAAAAAAAGAATGATGCTGAGGTTTTTCTGCTTTGGGAGTGGTGATATCATCTACAGAAACAGGCAAAAGGAGAGGAAGAGGAGTTTGGGAGAGGAAAATGGCAAGTTGAGGAGTTCCCACTGTGGCTCAGCAGTGATGGACCTGACTAGCATCCATGAGAATGCGGGTTCAGTCCCTGGCCGTGATCAGTGGGTTAAGCATCCGGCATTGCTGTGAGCTGTGGTGTAGATAACAGACTCGGTTCAGATCCTGCATTGCTGTAGCTGTGGTGTAGGCGGGCAGCTGCAGCTCCAATTCGACTGGCCATGTGCTGCATGTGAGACCCTAAAAAAAAAAAAAAGGAAAATGGCAAGTTCTGTTGTTGAGATGAGGTATTCAGTCCACGGATAGTTGGAAATCGCAGCCCAGAGTGTGGGCACGTGGGAAACACAGTCACTGACCTGTGAGGAGTCAACAGCTGCACGGCGGTACTAAAGCCTGGGGAAGGAATGAGGTCATCCAGAAAGATTGTGTAGGATAAAAGAAGTGGGGAGTTCCCACTGTGGCTCGGCAGGTTGAGGAGTCGACATAGTGTCTGTGAGGATGCAGGTGCAATACCTGGCCTCGCTCAGTGGGTCAACAATCCCGGGTTGCCGTAAGCTGCAGTGGAGGTTGAAGATGTGGCTGGCATCCAGTATTGCCGAGCTGTGTCATAGGCTGCAGCTGCAGCTCTGATTCAGCCCTGGATCTGGGAACGTCTATATGGCACAGGTGCAGCTGTTAAAAAAGAAAAATAATAAGAGAAGTGGGGGGTAGATTTCTGGAAAGGGTCGCAGTGGTCTGGGGAGAGCTGAGAAGGTGAAGGGGGATGAAGGTGTTAATGCAGAGCTTGGATTAGACAGGTTGTTGGCTTCATTTAAACCTCAGAAATATTGATGGAGGAGTTCCCCCTGTGGCGCAGTGGAACCGAATCTGACTAGGAACCATGAGGTGGCGGGTTCAATTGCTGGCCTCGCTCAGTGGGTTCAGGATCCGGCGTTGCCATGAGCTGCAGCATAGGCCCCAGATGGGGCTCGGATCCTGCGTGGCTGTGGCTCTGGCGTAGACCGGCAGCTGTAGCTCCAATGCAACCCCTAGCCTGGGAACCTCCCTCTGCCGCTGGTGGGGCCCTAAGAAGCAAATAATAATAATAATAATAAATAAATAAATAAATAAAATAAAAAGAAATATTCATGGAGAGCTTACCTGTGCCGTGGCTGTGGCAGATTTTGCAGATGTCAGTATAAATAAGGTTCACCCTGCCCACCTCATGGGGTTTATAATTGAGTGAAGGTGAGTGTAGCCTCCACAGAGAGGAAGCCAAGACATCAGGCACATTCGAGTCCTTGGGTTGCAAGCAACAGGAACTGACTTTGACCAATATAAGTAGTAAAAAAAAAAAAAAAAAAAAAATTAGAAAGATGTGTGACAAACGCACAGAATACAGAGGAAAATGAAAAAAACCAGGTCTCAGAGAGGGCAAGACCCAAGAGAGAGGAAGGGATTTGGTAAAAGAAACTGATGGAGGGAGTTCCCGTTGTGGCACAGTGGAAACAAATCCCACTGGTATCCGTTGAGGATGCAGGTTTGATCCCTGGCCTCGCTCTGTGGGTCGGGGCTCCAGTGTTGCCATGAGCTGTGGTGTAGGTTGCAGATGTGGCTCAGATCCTGTGTGGCTGTGACTATGGTGTAGGGCAGCAGTTGTAGCTCCAATTTGACTCCTGGCTTGGGAACAAGAAAGGAAGAAACGAAGGAAGAATGACAGAAGAAACTGATGAGGAGGCTCTCCCTGGCTCCTAGGTCTGGTTGGAAGATTCTGTCCCCTTTCAGTCTTTGTGATACATTTTTTGTCTGATTAGCCTAACTTCGGTCTTGCACCCTCCCCTTGGCTGCTAAGATATTATCCAAAGCAAGAGTGGTGGTTTCTTTAAAAAAAAAAAAAGCTGAGGGCTGTTACCAGGTGTAGGAGAAATTGTTGGTTGCTGAGCAGGTCAAAATAGCAGATGGGAGCTACGTCCAAACGGTGAGCAGCGGACCATTTGTTCAGTCATTTCTGCAGAACCCAGAAACGAACGGAGGCTGGAGCTTAAGAGGGTTACAGGGTGAGAGAAAAGTTCAGCTGTTTGTTAGCAGCTGGAAACAAGTCAGCAACATTCAAGCAATAACACCAGGAGGAAAAATGAGCCTTTAAAGAAACACTTAATTGGCCCCTCCTGCCACGCGCGCGTGTGCAGAGCAGACAGATGTGTGGACACGATAGTCTCCTTATACACGATCCTCACGTGGGCCTCCTGTCCTCTATTCCAGGGACTGAATGAGAAAATGTGTAAGGGTGTCCTTGGGTGGGATGGGGAACATTTGACAAACACATTGGACGCCTGGTATGATGACCTGTGTATAAGATTCTTTATAGTCTGGTGTTTGCATCTTCCTTCGCATCTGTAACTTGGCTTTGCAGCTGATATGCTAATGAGGAATCAGACAGGTGGAACTTCACTTTGGTACATAGCGGGGGGAATGACAAGATAGTCTGACGTTCACTGGGATTGGTCAGACGTTTCCAAACTGGTACCAGAGAGAGATGATAATTGGTGCTCCGGGCAAAAGCTTATCTGGCTCCTTAGCCAGATAAGCTTGGGAAACGCTGCATTCTTCACTCAGATATTCCTTAGCCTATTAAAGGCTATTGCAGAGAAATCCGTTTAACAGCTTATCGGGTCAACTTTTTGTGTGTTGGAGACCTTTGTATCAATAGCCTCCATCACATGTGGAAAGTCGTTAAGTTTCAGGAGAGTTCCCATCATGGTGCAGTGGAAACGAATCCGACTAGGAACCATGAGGATGCGGGTTCAATCCCTGGCCTTGCTCAGTGGGTTAAGGATTTGACGTTGCCATGAGCTGTGGCATAGGTCGCAGACGTGGCGCGGATCCCATGTGGCTGTGGCTGTGGCGTCAGCTGGCAGCTGTAGCTCCAATTCAGCCTCTAGCCTGGGAACCTCCATATGCCGTGGGTGCAGCCCTAAAAAGCAAAAAAAAAAGAAAAAGTCCTTAAGTTTAAATGCACCATCACACACACATAAGTTCATCTACTCTTGTCATTCTGGGGGAAATATGAGGATGCCCACTATGGGGCTTGGGAAGCCGTGGTACTAGGAGTGGGGGAAGGATGGTTGCTGTATTTGTGGTTCTCACCTCTATCTTCGCATTGGAATCATCTGAGGGGCTTCCAAGAAGTAGTGCCCCCCACTCTGAGTATTTTTCATCAGTTGGTCTAGGATAGGACTCAGACATCATGGGGGGACTTGGGGGGGGTGTTTGTTTGTTTGTTTGTTTGTTTGTTTTGCTTTTAAGGGCCATACCTGCAGCCTATGGAAATTTTCAGGCTAGGGGTCGAATTGGAGCTACAGCTCCTGGCCTATCCCACAGCCACAGCGACTTGGGATCTGAGCTGTGTGTCTGTGACCTACACCACAGCTCATGGCAACACCGGATCCTTCACCCACTGAGCAAGGGATCAAACCTGCATCCTCATGGATACTAGTCAGATTCTGCCTGCAACACCATGAAAACTCCCCATTGTGGTTTTTTTTGTTTGTTTGTTTGTTTGTTTTAATTTCTTGAGCGATCTCATGGTCAACCAGGATGAAGAAAAACTAATTAAGGACAAAGCGCAGCCTTTCAGAAAGAAGTAGCGACTGAGAGCCAGAGGCATTCCTCTTTGTCGAGGTGTGAAAGAGACACACCCAGAAAGGAGCCTTCTGTTCCTCCTACCACCACCCCTTCAATCTCAAGCAGAACCAGGGAATTTAAAAGTAGGGGAGCAAGAGGTTGCATCACTGGGCTTCCACTCAGGTCCCAACTGGCCTGCAGTCCTGTGCCTCTTCAATCTTATACCAAGGATGTATTTCAGATGTGTTTCAGCAGGAAAAGACATCAGAGCTAATTTCTACAACACTTGCTATTCCTACAAAACATCCCTCGCCCTCCCCGCCCTAAAAAAGATTTTCCTAATATCTTTGGAGCAGTATCTTTTGCCAGAACAATATTCAGCGGGCTTCCTTTGTATTTTTGGAATATGTAATAACGCAATAAAAATTTCAAGCAGCATAACAGATTACACAATAAAAAGTAATTCTCATTTATCCCTGACCTTCCTGCTCTGCTCCCACTCACGTCCCCTCCCCCAGAAGCAACTACTTTTATTGGTTTCTTGGACTCCTTCCCGAGACAAACAAGTTGTAACTTGCCTTTTATTCATTGAAGCACTAAATCTTGGAAATCTTTCCCGTCCTGGTAGGCTCACATCTACCAAACTGTATTTATGAATTGGCTAGTCCATCATTTATTTAACCCACACAGATGGACGTGTAGGTTGTTTCCTGTCTTAAAGCAAACCTGTTCAGGACTTTTTAAAAATCAGCAAGAGTGAGGAGTTCCTGTTGTGGTGCAGCGGAAATGAATCCAACTAAGAACCATGAGGTTGCAGGTTCTATCCCTGGCCTCGCTCAGTGGGTTCAGGATCCGACGTTGCCCTGAGCTGTGGTGTAGGTCGCAGATGCGGCTCCGTTCCCGCGTTGCTGTGGCCCGGCATAGAGCGGCAGCCACAGCTCCGATTCGACCCCTAGCCTGGGAACCTCCATACGCAGCTGGTGCAGCCCTAAAAGGACCAAAGACAAAAAAAAAAAAAAAAATTAAGAGTGAAAGTGGGTCCTCCATCAGGTGAGAAGAGGTGAGACTCAGATGTCACAGAGGAGAGAGGGGGCCCTCCTAGGGAGCGGGGCGGAGGGACGTGGTCCCCCCGGGGGGAGAGGCCCCCCCCCCCCCGCAGAGCCCTGGCTGATCATGCGCATTTCTGTCCCACAGGAGCCTGATGCCTCGGACCCTAGAGAGCCAGATCACACTGGAGAAGACGCCCAGCTATTTCGTCACTCAAGAGGCCCCTCGCCGCATCTTCAACATGTCGCGGGACACCAAGCTGATCGTGGTTGTGCGGAACCCGGTGACCCGCGCCATCTCGGATTACACCCAGACGCTCTCCAAGAAGCCCGACATCCCGACCTTCGAGGGCCTCTCCTTCCGCAACCGCACGCTGGGCCTGGTGGACGCGTCCTGGAACGCCATCCGCATCGGCATGTACGCGCTGCACTTGGAGAGCTGGCTGCGGTACTTCCCGCTGGCCCAGATCCACTTTGTCAGCGGCGAGAGGCTCATCACCGACCCGGCCGGCGAGATGGGGCGCGTCCAGGACTTCCTGGGCATTAAGAGGCTCATCACGGACAAGCACTTCTACTTCAACAAGACCAAAGGATTCCCTTGCTTGAAAAAAACCCAATCGAGCCTCCTGCCTCGATGTCTGGGCAAATCCAAAGGCAGAACTCATGTACAGATCGATCCTGAGGTGATAGACCAGCTGCGGGAATTTTATAGACCTTATAATATTAAATTCTATGAAACGGTCGGGCAGGACTTCCGATGGGAATGAGCCTCCGCGATGGGAGGGCGTGTCTGCTGGTCTCTTCCATGGGGTTTGCCCGAGAGCCTCTGTCCCCGGCGAAGCCAGGCTCCAGCCCCGGTTCCCATCTTGGGTCCCATCATCCTGCAACTGGGAAGCCCCCAGCGAAGGCCAGGAGACCGGGGGTCCCTGCCACTTAGCCCTGCCAGTGCAAATTGATCTGTTTCCGGCACCCCTGGGCAATTCCAGATGGCTTCCCCTTGGCTCATAAGAGGTCCTGGGAAATTGCTTTAGGAAGAGTGGATCTTCCGACTATGATACATATTATAAGTGGTGATGGTTCTGTTGCTATGAACACAGCAGTCTGTCCGGGTCCCTGTCCACCCCGGAGTGGGCTTGTTTAATTCCGAGTGGCACGTACCTCCCTCTGAGCTCACTCTCCAGAGCTGCTCTGGGTGGTGGATGGGAGAGCAGCCTCACCCTCCTGACCTTAGCAGCTCATGGGGAGACAGGAGGGCTGGAAGCAACACCACCCCCCACCCCCCGCCACGGATCCCCCTCCCCACCCTCCACCCCCAGCCATTCCCAGCAGACAGACCCTTTGCTAATGAAATAAATCAGTGATTTCAAAGCCTCTGGGCTCAACTCTACTTGAAGGGGAACTGTCTTTGCAAAGCAGTCTGTGACTCTCGCTGCTCCCTGTGGACAAAAGCACATAATTTTCTGCTGTTACGGGTACTTTCCTCATGCGAGCTTTCATGTTCAGCATGCAACGGAATCATGCTTGTCCATGTGAAATAAATATGGCTCTCTCGTGTCCTTATGGCTGGGCTTTCTCTGTAGGGCAGGCCTGGGGTGTGGCTCATTCATCCAGCTCCTCCAGGCAAGATGGGGCCACCCTGAGCGTGGTCTGGGAGGCCAGGAAGGGGTGCAACAGCTGCCTGGGTGAGAAGCAAGGGGTGGAATACAGAGAAGAGGGTCTTGCTGGCCGAGGAGATCTGTGGGGACTTCCTCTTTCTGAAACATCGTCTTATGGTGTCACCTCTCTGCTTAAGCTTGACCTCTGAAGCAAAGCCGACCTAGAGGCTCGTAGGAGGTTAGACGTGTTTTTGCTTGGCCGGCATGATGCTTTGGGATCATTCCCAACATTCAAAAAACTTGGGAGTGTTCATATAATAGTATGGATTTCCAGCTTTATGTTTTTATTTTTTTCCTTTTCACAGCCACACCTACAGCATATGGAAGTTCCCAGGCTAGGGGTTGAATTGGAACGGCAGCTGCGGTCTACACCACAGCCACAGTAACACCAGATCCAAGCCACATCTGTGACCTACGCAGCGTATGGCAACCCTGGATCCTTAACCCCCTGAGCGAGGCCAAGGATCAAACCCTCATCCTCAGGGACACTCTGACGGGTTCTTACCCCACTGAGCCACAAGGAGAACTCCAGCTTCTTCTTTGAAAAACAAAAACAAAAACAAAAAAAAATGGGAACTTGGCTAGGTGAAGCCTACGTTCTAGCATGGGGACAAGAGCGGCCACCTTTGGATGGGACCTGCACGCCTTGGGGTTTTGACACCCCGTCTGGCTCCCTCACTGATTTGTATCCTCTGCCTGACACCAGAAGGCTTTTGCATTCACAGCCCTGCTTTGCGTGAGTGCTGCGGCTTCAGAATAAAGTGTGGTGCCCAAGACAACCTCAAGGACAAGCTGTTTGTCCTTCCTCATCCTCAGTTCCAGCCTCGCAGAACTATGTGCCTTTTCTTGACCCTCTTAAGCCCCCATGTCTGGCTCCACCTGTCCCCGGCTAATGGGAGCCTTGTCCCCTAAGACGTCACTCAAGTGTCCCTCACTTGCTATCTGTGAAGCCTTCCCCAACCACACTGGGTGACTGCTCGCTCTTCTGCTCTTGGTACTTCGTATGCAGTTCCAGCTTTTATGACACTAGAGTGTCATTGTTTTGTGTAAATGCCTGCCTTGAACACAGACCATGAACTCCTTGAGGGTCAAGATTATATCTCTTTGGAATTCCTGTCATGGCGCAGCAGAAACATATCCGACTGGGAACCATGAGGGTGTGGGTTCGATCCCTGGCCTTGCTCAATGGGTTAAGGATCCGACGTTGCTGTGAGCTGTGGTGTAGGTTGCAGACTCGGCTCGGATCTGGCGTGGCTATGGTGGTGGCATAGGCCAGTGGCTACATCTCCAATTAGACCCCTGGTCTGGGACCCACCATATGCTGGAGACGCAGCCCTAAAAGGACAAAAAAAAAAAATTATATTATTATTATTTTTTTTTTTGGATACACTCATGACATACATTCCCTAGCCAGGGACTGAACCCCACACCACAGCAGTGACCTTGAGCCACAGCACTGACATTGCCAGATCTTTAACCACTAGGCCACCAGAGAATTCAAGATTGTATCTTGCTGATATGTACTAGGCACATGGCAAATGTTTTTGGTTTGGGGTCTTTTTTTTTTCTTTTTTTTTTTTTTTTTTAGGGCCGCACCCATGGCATATGGAGGTTCCCAGGCTAGGAGTCTAATCGGAGCTGTTGCTGCCGGCCTACGCCAGAGCCACAGCAACGCCAGATCTGAGCCGCCTCTGCGACCTACACCACAGCTCACGGCAACGCCGGATCCTTCACCCACTGATCGAGGCCAGGGATTGAACTCGCAACCTCATGGTTCCTAGCTGGATTCGATTCCGCTGCCCCACGATGGGAACTCCCACGTGGCAAAAGTTTGATGGCTGAATGTGTGAATGGGCGGATGGGTGTTGAAGGTCTGGTGGCATGGATAGAAAGTCCCATGGAACCGCACCTCTAGGACCCTTCCCAGATGGCTCCAAAGGACCCACAGGTGGCTAGAAAGGATTGTTGAACCTCGAGGGGCCACATCGCCTCTGTCTGCATTATCAAAGTTTTCTGAAAACACGAGTCTGACTAACAAGACTTAGAAAAGCTTTAAAGACTTCCATCAGCTCTGTGTCTCAGCTCAGCTTCCAGTCCAAGCATCTTAGGAAATCAAATGCCTGAGCCCATGATACTAAGAATCCAGTTTAAGGGGGTCTGCCCGCTCTGTGCTTCCCCCATGGGCATGGAGAAGGGACACAGAGGCCAGTGGGAGCTGCTACCACCCAGAAGCCGGGGCCCTGAACTCTGGTGACACCAGAAGAAAGATGTGGATATTAATGAATGGCCCTATACAGTCTTCATCCAAAAGTATTTGGTGTCCTGTGATCCTGGGCCATGTGATGGCCAAAGCTGTATCCAGAGGGAGACAGAATTACCTGGGGACACAGGAAAGAGTCTGCGTCATTTGCTTGTTTATCCTGATTGGGGAGAATCTAGTCAGAATGGTGAAAATTCTGAATTGCCTGCACGATTGAAGTTTTATCCTTTTGCGTTATAAGCATTCTCAGGTCTCCCAGACAAAGTGGCCTCTCAGTATTAGCGAATAGGTCAGAGTCTATCATAATTAGCCTATCCATCATCACATGCAAATGAAAGAGGCTAAAGTACCTTTAAAAAAATCCTAGTTTAGGAGTTCCCATCACGGCTCAGTGGATAACAAACCTGACTAGCATCCATGAGGATGTGGGTTCCATCCCTGGCCTCGGTCAGTGGGTTAAGGATCCGGTATTGCCATGAGCTGTGGTGTCAGTCACAGACACAGGTCAGATCTGGTATTGCTGTGCCTGTGGCGAAGGCCAGCAGCCACAGCTCTGATTCGACCCCTGGCCTGGGAACCTCCATATACTGTGGATGTGGCCCTAAAAAGACCAAAAAAAAAAAAAAATTCCTACTTTAAATGAATGAAATCTGGAGGATACTTGAATCTGCTCAGCAAACCCTGATGTTTAATCCAGAGCAAATGCAGCCTTTTGCCCAGGCTGCCCGAGGGCAAACTTGCACAAGTTCCAAATTAGTACAGTTTAAATAGATGAAATCTGACTATTCAACCTGAGACTAAAAAGGCTCCGCCAGGCATTCATGCATGTGTGTGTGTGTGTGTGTGTGTGTGTGTGGTGTGTCTCTCTCTAACAACCCAGGGTGCATGGTGATTCCAAAATGCCATAGAATCGGGTTCCTTCTATCCTTGAGCTCACAGTTGACAACAGTTCATTCCACCTGCAGGAAAGAAGTATGAAGATCAGTACAGACCGCCTCAAAGAGAACACACAGAGCCTTCTTCTTTTTGTCTTTTCGTCTTTTAGGGCCACACCCGTGGCATATGAAGGGTCCCAGGCTAGGAGTCGAATTGGAACTATAGTCGCCAGCCCACACCACAGCCACAGCAACATGGGATCTGAGCCTGTCTGCAGCCTACACCACAGTTCACAGCAACGCCAGATCCTTAACCCACTGAGTGAGGCTGGGGATCAAACCCACATCCTCATGGATGCTAGTTGGGTTTGTTAATCACTGAGGCCCGATGGGAACTCCTGGAGTCTTATTTTTTTAGGGCACCCTTAGCGTTTGGAGGTTCCCAACTAGGGTTCAAATCGGAGCTACAGCTGCCAGCCTACACCACAGCCACGGCAACCCGGGATCCGAGCCGCATCTACAACCTACACCACATCTCACGGCAACGCCGGATCCTTAACCCACTGAGCAAGGCCAGGGATTGAACCCTCAACCTCATGGTCCCTAGTCGGATTTGTTTCCGCTGCACCACAACGGGAACTCCCAGCAAGGAGTCTTGCGTTAGGAAGGTTGTTGGCTACGGAGACTGGAAGCTTTTCTATTTTTGTGTCCATGTTTCCAACTCAGGACTCACCAGAGAAAGTCAGATATGCCCCCAAACCAATCACATAGGATGCCTGCTTCTAGTCAGTAGTCATTGACCAGGTCCTGACCATTCCAGGCCAGTCGCTTCAAGGTGTGGGTCAGAGTTCTCCTGTCATGTATGGTCTGGCCACTGTCCATTCAAAAATCCCGTCTCTTGGCAGCAAAAGAGGAAGCGGGCAAAACAAACCCCTTTTTCATTCAAGGTTGTAACATCCTAAAAAAAAAAAAGGGTTGCCACATCCTTTGTACTCACAGCTCCCTCCTAGGGGTGAACGGTGACCCCTAGGGTTGTGCAAGGGTAGGGGTTGCCAAAATTGTTGCCAGAATTCAGCTTCTGTCCACCGGTGCCAAAGAGAAACATAGAAACAGGATTTGGGGTGAAGGAGGAAAAAAATAGCTTTTATTGCTTTGCCAGGCGAAGGAAGTCACAGGAGGCTAATGCCCTAAGGACTGTGCCCTCCACTGGAGAATTACAGGGGCGGGGGTTAGAGTCTCAAAGGAGAAAAACAGGGTTTCGGATAAGAATCAGGATGGGGGCTGACATGCATTTTTCTTTCTTTGGGGGAGTCTTGGTCATCACAGCTGGAGTCAGGAGCTCTCAGCCTGGTCCTGAGGGTGGTCTTCTGCGTTATTGCCTGGAATAACAGTATTTATGGAAAGGGCATATTGATCAGAGATTAGAACAAATTAGGAAAGTTCCTGAAAAACATCATGTGCTAATAATCTTTAACCCACAGGTAACCTTGCTCAGGTGCCTAATCTTTAGCTTGGAGGAAGGTGACTGTGTTTAGGGTGTAATCAAACAAGGGAGAAGTACAAGGAAGGGCTACGAGCTGCTCAACTTTATCTATTTCTTGGAGTTCCCGTCGTGGCACAATGGAAACAAATCTGATGAGGAACCATGAGGTTGCAGGTTCGATCCCTGGCTTCCCTCAATGGGTTAAGGATCTGATCTTGCCATGAGTTGTGATGTAGGTCACAGACACGGCTCAGATCTGTTGTTGCTGTGGCTGTGGTGTGGGCTGGCAGCAACAGTTCCGATTAGACCCTTAGCCTGGGAACCTCCAAATGCCGTAGCCCTAAAAAGCAAAAAAAAAAAAAAAAAAAAAAAAAAAAAGAATTAAAATATCCATTTGTAAAAGAAGCATAAGGGGGAGTTCCTGTTGTGGCTCAGTGGTAACAAACCCAACTAGTATCCAAGAGTATGTGGGTTTGATCTCTGGCCCTGCTCAGTGGGTCAAGGATGCAGCATTGCCATGAACTGTGGCGTAAGTTGCAGACACGGCTCGGATCCTGAGTAGCTGAGCTCTGGTGTAGGCTGGCAGCTACAGCTCCGATTTGACCCCTAGTCTGGGAACTTCCATATGCTGCATGTGCAGCCCTAAAAAGCGAAAAAAGGTGTGTGTGGGGCTTCTGTAGAAGAAGGGGAAAACAGATATTGGGGGAGAGCTAGTTGTCCTGGGCACAGGACCTTATCCACACATCCAAGCTTCCAGGTGTATCACAGTCTCTGGGTCTGAGTGTCGCTCTGTGATGTGTTTCCCTGTGCCTTTGGGAATTGTCTACACCTGGTCAGCCCTGCCTCTGTCTACAGACACTCTATCATGGAGGAAAGCACAACTTTGGGAGGCCAGGAGGTCTGAGTTTGGGTCCTAACTCTGCTCTTCCCTACCTGTATGAGCTTGATCAGATTGTCTCAACCTTTTTTTTTTTGGCTTTTTAGGGCTGCGCCCATGGCATATGAAGGTTCCCAGACTAGGCATCAAACTTGGAGCTACAGGAGTTCCCGCCGTGATTCAGCGGATCAGTGGAAACAAATCTGACTAGTATCCATGAGGACGCAGGTTCGATCCCTGGCCTCAGTCAGTGGTTAGGATCTGGCATGACTGTGAGCTGCAGTTTAGGTTGCAGACAGGGCTTGGATCTGGCATTGCTATGGCTGTGGTGTAGGCCAGCAGCAATAGCTCCGATTAGACCCCTAGCCTGGGAACCTCCATATGCTGCTAGTGCAGCCCTAAAAAAAAAGAAAAAAAAAAAATCAGAGCTATAGCTGCCGGCCACAGCCACAGCCATAACAACACCAGATCTGAGCCAAGTCTGCGACTTAAACTGCAGCTCACAGCCATGCCAGATCCTAACCCACTGAGCTGGGCCAGGGATCGAACCCGCATCCTCACAGATACTAGTTGGGTTCATTACCACTGAGCCACAACATGAACTCCGAGGTTATCTAACTTCTTTGAGGGAGTTGTGTCATCAGTGAATGAGGATGGAAATTGTACCTACGGTAATGGGTTTGTTGTATTAGGTGAGAAAGGACATGCCTGACACATAGTAGGTGCATTTGTACTCCCTTTATTTTCACTTATCTTGTTCCTGGTGGTAGAAGCTATTACACCCGTCAGTTTAGATCCACTGCAGCTCTAAGAGACCCAACACGTAGCAATTTCCTCCCTCCTGCCTCTTCCCAGGAGCCTCGGACTTAAGTCACTCTCAAACCCAGGAGCCAGTGGAGAGTGGCGGAGTCTAAACTGATCAGCTGCAGAGTTTCTGGCCCAAGAAACCCAATACCCATCACCCCAGGGTAGGGTGATCACTCACCCGGTTTCCCAGTGTACACCTGCTGTCCTGTTGACATTGCCCCTCCAGCTTTCAACAGGGCCCCAGTTTGGATGGTCAGTCCCCAGGCGTCCTTCTTGCCCCCAGGCCAAAATTGTCTCAATGTTCTGCTTAAGCCGGCCTGACCCCCGACCTGACTTGTCCTATGTTGCCTCTGGTTTGGACGGTTTGCTGTACCTCCCCCTCTGATCTTACCCTGAACTCCAGCACCAGCTTATTCCTCCTAAAGGGGGCTGATCCTTCAGAGATCACGGCTGGCTCCTTCTCATCATCCAATTCTCAGCTCAAATGCCTACCTAGAGTTGCCCCTCCTTGGCCCTGTCATTCTCAGTCTTGCGATTCTGTTTCCCCTCTATTATAACACTTTACCACCAACTGGCATTGTGGGTGAATTTACTTGTTGGGATCTGTCGCCTCCATGGGGCTGTAAGCTCCATCAGCTTAGACACCAAGTCTATCTTCAGCACAGGGCTCAGCATAGAGTAGGTACTTTAGTTATCTGAGTAAATGAATGAACTACCGGGGCTCTGTTCCCTGAAAGCAAGCTCTTTTGACCATTGCTCACCCCTCAGACAGAAGGCTCTCCCTAAGCTCTGCCTTCCACCTGAGATCACCTAGGTCTCTCGGGGTCTTTACTGCCATTATTAGCCTATACAGCATCTTCGTGAGCGTTAGAAAAGGCACTCCTTCTTGGCAGATCTATCAGAAAAGGGTGCCCCTTTGGGATGTATGTAGCCTTTGGGGTACACCGTATAGTGAACAGAGTGTGGATTGGACATCAGTTCCCATGAACCAACCCCCCCTCAGCTGACATCTTTTTTTTTTTTTTAAGGGCCACACCCTCGACCTATGAATGTTCCCAGGCTAGGGGTCCAATTGGAGCTGTAGTCATGGCCTGTGCCACAGCCACAGCCACTCAGGATCTGAGCCGCATCTGCAACTTACACCAGAGCTCACAGCAACACTGGATCCTTGACCCACTAAGCGAGGCCAGGGATTGAACCTGCAACCTCATGGTTCCTAGGTGGATTCATTTCTGATGCGCCACCATGGGGACTCCAAACCAGGCTTTAACTCTTAAGGCCACACCCTCGATCACTGCAATATGGAAGCAGTCTTGGAGTAAGTGACACAGGAGCCTGAGAGACAGTGGGTCAAGGGCAGTAACTGGAGTGAATGCGGGATGGAAGGCGGTGGGAAGGAGGAAGCTTAACCCAATCAGCGAGGGCTTCATGGAAAATGAGGCGGAGCTCCTCTCCGCTTATAGCAAATCTCACTATCTCTTGAATAAAGCTCAGCTTTTTATTAGACACTGTGGGGGCAATGACATGACATCTCCCAGGAACAAGAAGGACATAGTGTGGTCTGGTTCTCAAATTTCAGTGAAGCACTTACTAGATAAAATGTGAAAAATGAGGAATCAGCAGTTCCCCTTGTGGTGCAGCAGCAACGAATCCGACAAAGAACCATGAGGGCGCAGATTCGATCCCTGGCCTCACTCAGTGGGTTAAGGATCCAGCGTTGCCGTGAGCTGCAGTGTAGGTCACAGACACAGCTCGGATCTGGCGTGGCTGTGGCTGTGGTGTAAGCTGGCAGCTGTGGCTCCGATTTGACCCCTGGCCTGGGAACCTCCAAATGCTTAGAGTGCCGCCCTAAAAAGACAAGAAAAGGTGGGGGGGAAAAGGGGGAAAGAGGGAGGGAGGAAGGAAAGGAAGTAAGAAAACATATACCTCAGCTCCCAAATTTATGTAGAACAAAATTTATTCCCTTTATCTAGTGTGAAATGGAAATATAACTGTGCCATTTAGGAATGATATGCCTCACTGCTTTTTATTGACAACAGCAGCTTAAACAAATTAGGGATTTATTCTCTAAAATTAAAGAAGTCTGGCATTGGACAGTCCAGGGCTGGTACAGTAGCTCCATTATGTTAACAGGGACTCAAGTGTCTTCTTTCTTTCTGCTGCGTCATCCTTAGTCTACTGAGTTTCATCCTCATGGTCCAAGATGGATGCTGATGCTCCAGCCATCACGCCTATGATTCAGTCAGAAAGAAGAAAAGAAAGAACTCAGAAAAACACTCTTCCCAACCAAGTCAACCCCCTTTGAGGAGATTTCCCAGATATTCTCTCCAGGAACTTGTACTTACATCTCATTGGCCATCTTTAGCTGAATGGGAGCCTAGAATGTCATCCCTTAGCTGAACCTATGGACTCCCTGACAATCCAGGATTTTGATGCTAATGCAGGAGGAAAGATTGGATATTAAGAAGGCAATGAACAGTCTCTGTAACAATGAATCTTCCACAATTTGAAAAAGCTGTCTCCTAGATGACTAATGTATTCCAACCAATCTGCAAGATCTCCCCACAACCAACTTCCAACCTCCCACCTTCGAGACCTTCAATTTGTCTCTCTATCCCTCCCGCTGGACCTCCTAAAGCAAATGTCCCCAGAGCCAACTCCTCCCAGCCTGCATCTCCAGCTAGTAAACCCAGCTCTCTGAGGGAGCAGGGCATGGGGCAGCGAGGGGGACATCTGATGTGTTGCATTGCCATTTTCCCTGGTGTAAATGCACCCACTCTAGGCAAGGACAAGCTGTGGGTGGGACCTCACTGAATGCAGTTCTGAACCCTCTGAACCCAGAGGCTGCTCCATTCACTGTAAAACACAGAGCCACTGTGAAATCTCTCGTTCCTTCCCTGCCTGGCCAGGAAACACCTGAGAAAATACATCAGGGACCCTGGAATCTTGTTATGCACCACTGCCTGGATTGAACCTGAGCTCCGGGCGCTGGCCTGAAATATTTTCAACACCTCTAAAACGAGTCAGATTGCACTTCATCTGATGATGTGGAGCTATGCCAGACATGCATTTAATTCACCTGGATCCAATTATATTCTGTCAGCGAGGAGAGAGGCGGCTTAAACAGTGTGAGCAGGTCTGTCGCCCATTTTGCTCCATGACGGTGACCCGGCGACCGAGAGAAGACTCCAGGATCTCTGCCCCCTCCTTCCTTGCATGCCTGTCGCTGTGTGAGCCTGTGGCCTCGAGGATCGTGATGCTAATATAGATTACAATTTATCCTTCACTCTCCGGGGCCTCAAAATGCAAGCCAACCACTACCTCAAACTGGAGAAACAAACAAATCCATAGCAGAGCAATGATGGAAGATAGAAGTGACAGTGTTTGATCGGATGGGGGGGGTGTGTGGGGGGGGTTCTTCAGGTGATTTTGCTTCCGTGCGTTTGTCATGCAGCATGTTGCTTTTAGCACCCATTCTCTGCGTAAGAGGCACCCCGCTGGTCTCCCACCAGTCGGCATCCACCCGCTGTGCAAACACACTAGGACTTCAGGGGAACGGACCAGAGCATGAAGGAAAGGTGGCAAGAGAAACGCAGGAAGCATGAAAGACCTTCCAGCAGCTTTTTAATTCCTCCATCCACCTTCCTCCTGCTGGGGGCTCGGGGTTGGCGTCCCTTCCTCACTTGGCAGAGTGTTTGGCAGAAGAGCACCCAGAGGGCATGCGCGTGACTGACGTTTCTTTCACTCCCACATGCCTTGAAGGACTGGAGACGAGTCTGTGTGACTGATGCGTGTCAGGCTGATCCACGTCTAAGCAGAAGATGATTGATGACACATGACTAATTGGATCCCACTGACTGACATCTGCTTTGTGGGCATGGCCCGCCCAGCGCCCCTCAGCCCAGAGCCTGTCTGAGGAGTACCAGCCTGATGGACGAAGGCTCCGCCTTGCAGTGTGCTGGCATCTTACCTGCAGTCCTGCCCTCAGGCTTCTGGGAAGGGGCTCTGTTTCCCTGTAAGCTTGGAGCAAAGGATGCATTTGTAGCGGGCTGCAGCAAGTCCTCAACCCTGACGCGGCTGGCGGTCCTTCCATGCTGGGCATCTGGCTCTAGCGGTGCTCAGGATGAGCCCTGCCGTTCACGCTCCCCCAGATGAACTTGATCCTAATGGGGTCAGTTCCAAGCTCCTCAAAGTGACTCTTCAAGGCATTTCACGCCACCTTCAGAGGTGGCAGAGCCCTTAGGCAGAGGCAGAGCAGGGGGATTCTGGGTGACACAAAAACACAGAGATAAAATAGCAGACACAAAATATCCAGGGAAACAAGAATATTTATACAGGACTTCATTTTTCTCCTGCCTTTGCAGCATATTTACCTGACTAGTAAACCTGACCTGTAGGTCTTTGTACATATTTTTCATAATTTTCTCTTTCTCATAACTAAGATTGGTATCCCTACTTTGCTGAAGAAGAAATTGAGGCCCAAAGACTGTTCTTTGTTTGTTTGTTTGTTTGTTTGTTTGTTTTGGTCTTTTTAGGGCCGAACCTGCAGCCTGTGGAGGTTCCCAGGCTAGGGCTCGAATCAGAGCTATAGCTGCCAGCCTACACCACAGCCACAGCAATGCCAAATCTGGGCCACATCTGTGACCTACACCACAACTTGCAGCAATGCCAAATCCTTAACCCACTGAGCAAAGCCCAGGATTGAACCCACATCCTCATGGACACTAGTCGGATTTTTCACCTGCTGTGCGGCAGCAGGAACTCCCAGGAGACTTTTTTTTTTCTTTTTTGGCCACCCCGCAGCATGTAGAGTTCATGGGCCAGGGATCAGATCCAAGCCATAGTTTCGACCTAAGCCGCAGCTGCAGCAATTGCCAAATCCTTAACCCACTGTGCCAGGCCTAGGTTTGAATCTGCCTCCCAAATCTTCCAAGACTCTGCTGATCTCATTGTGCCATAGCGGGAACTCCCCAAAGACTCTTTTTTCAGCTACTTGTCTAGGGTCACACAGCCAGGACTCAAATCTATAGCTTCCAACTCCAAATTCCTTCTTTATGAGGAAGAGATGTATATTACAGAACTAAAATTTAAACTGTCTTTTAGGGGAGTTCCCGTCGTGGCTCAGTGGTTAATCCAACTAGGAACCATGAGGATGCAGGTTCGATCCCTGGTCTCGCTCCGTGGGTTAAGGATCCGGCATTGCCGTGAGCTGTGGTGTAGGTTGCAGATGCGGCTTGGATCCCACGTTGCTGTGGCTGTGGTGTAGGCAGGCAGCTTCAGCTCCGATTCGACCCCTAGCCTGGGAACCTCCACATGCCACGGGTGCGGCCCTAGAAAAGACAAAAAAAAAAAAAAATTGTCTTTTAGGAAGAATGTGACATCAACAAAAGTTGTTAGACCTGGGAATGAAGAAAAGACACATGTAGTCTTTTAGCTAGCACTCTTTAAGTGCAGGAAAATCATATCTGAGAAATGAAGATAATAAGAAATTGGGCATGAGTCTAGGTGTCTCATCTGTGGCAACAAGGGCAAGCAGAGAGGGGAGGGGACGTGAGCCAACCCTTCCCTTGGAAATTAAACCAAATTTTTTTTTTCTTTTTTTAAGGTGGCACACATGGCTTATGGAGGTTCCTAGGCTAGGGGTCTAATCAGAGCTACAGCCGCAGGCCTACACCACAGCCACAGCAACGAGGGATCTGAGCCGCATCTGCAACCTACACCACAGCTCATGGCAATGCCGGATCCTTAACCCACGGAGCAAGGCCAGGGATCGAACCCGCCACCTCATGGTTCCTAGTCGGATGCGTTTCTGCCGCGCCATGACGGGAACTCCAAGAATGTCCTTTAAACTGAATACTTCATAAGGACTTAAATAGAAGATGACTCCATCTTCTCCAAGGGACTTTTTTAGTGGTGGGAGCTGTGCCTCTCATATAAGCGTATTTGGAGATTACTTTCAGTTTTGAATACAAGGGTAGAGCAATTTACCTTTTGGGAAAGTTTGGCAGCAAAGTAGCCCCCAGGTCACCGAGTGAATGAACCTTTTGAGGGGGACCTTTTAATGTTTCCCGTTTGAATGTCAAGGTTTTTTTCTTTGCCAAATCCTTTTGGCATAATTCACATTTAGCTCATTCTACCTGTCACCATTTAGCCAACAGGTTGGGCTGTTTCTTTTTGTCTCCAGGAATTTGTCAAAGTAACCTTGACTTCCAGGGTGTAAAAGTCTACTGGTTTCTTTGTTTGCTGTGGCAGTAGGACTCGTTTCTAATTCAGCTAGAAACTGCATCAAATTATCGAAGTCTTATTTTAGGCCATTAAAAAAAAAAGAAAGAAAGAAAGAATATGCTATCCTACCTATTCTGCTTCTCACAGTGCATTTGGAAAAAAATGAGAGTGAGGGGGAAGTGTGGAGAGAGAATTAAAAGCCTTGAATCAATAGTGCTAAGATCATATGACTTGACCCATAAATGATTTATATACATGAAAGCAAAGCCAACAAGACGTCCAGGGTCTTAGTCTTTTCGTTCTAACCACCCTCTATTGAGTGACACAGAATCAAACCATGATCAATGGCCAAATAAGTCAACCAAAGCTGCCTTAGGAGAACACTGGGACCAGAGACTCTGATCTGCACTTTGTGAAGACGAAATATGGCATTGAGATTTCAGAGAATATTGATTGGACCAGTGTGTACCAAACTTTAGACCTGTGCGTGTCGTCTTTACAATGTTTGCCATATCCACGTATTACCTGTACTATTATTACCTTACTCTTTTTTTTTTTTTTTTTTTTTAGTTTTTAGGGCCACACCTGCAGTATATGGAGGTTCCCAGGCTAAGGGTCAAACTGGAGCTGCAGCTGCCAGCCTGCAGCACAGCCACAGCAACGCAGGATCCGAGCCATGTCTGTGACCCACACCACAGCTCACGGCAATGCCGGATCCTTAACCCACTGAGCGAGGCCAGGGATCGAACCTGCAACCTCATGATTAGTAGTTAGATTCGTTTCTGCTGCGCCACAAGGGGAACTCTTTTTTTTTCCTTTCTTCTTTTAACCCATTTCTTTTCGTTTTCCTAAATTTATTTTAAAAGGGAAAATTTACGTTTCTATCATACACGGAGGATCAGCTCTACTAACCCTAATTAATTAAAATATGAGAAGTTCTCTCATTGTGGCTCAACGGGTTAAGAACCCCACAGGGTCAGTGAGGATGCAGCTTTGCTCCCTGTTCCGTGGTCTTGCTCAAGAATCCTCGCTTAAGAATCCAGCGTGGCCGCAAGCTGCCTCTCAGGTCACAGATTGGCTTGGATCCAGTGTTGCCATGGCTGGGTTATAGGCTGGCAGCTGTAGCTCCAATTCGACCCCTATGCCTCAGGTGTAGCTAGCCCCCAAAAAATTAAAATATGAAAGTGTAACTATTGCTATGAGAACATGTCTTTCCTCATGTCTCTGCTCAAAGAGAATTGATCTTTTTTTTTTTTTTTTCTTTTTTGGCTGCTTCTTGGCATACAGAGTTCCAAGGCCAGGGATCAGATCTGAGCCACAGCTTGCGTCAAACACCAGATCCTTAACCCCCTGTGCCAGGACCAGTTGGAACCTGGGTCCCAGCGCTGCAGAGATGCTGCTGATCCCACTGCACCACAGCAGGAACTCCAGAGAAGGGATTTTCACAAACCCCTCCTTGACTCTTGTCTATTCCTTTTCCTCTTCCCAGAGGGGTGGGAATTTACCTGGTTGTTGGGCACAGCCCTTGGTCCACCTTTCTGTATGGGATCGGTGGAGCTAACTTATCAACAATCCTAGTTTTTGTCTCTTCCTCCCTCTCCACCCAAACTGGAGTCTGGCAGTGACCTGGGTAGCTGGGTCTGTTCCTTAGACTCACTTTTCCTGAGATGGGCTTCCCAGGGTGGCAGCGAGGTGGGGAGGGTGTTAGTCAGGCCATTTGATGCTAACAAAGCCAGGTTTCAGCCTAGCCTTTGTCATAAGAATGTCATTGCAGGGAGTTCCCGTTGTGGCTCAGCGAGTTATGAACATGACTAGTAACCATGAGGACATGGGTTCGATCCCTGGCCTCGTTCAGTGGGTTAAGGATCTGGCGTTGCCATGAGCTATGGTATAGGTCGTGGATGAGGCTCGGATCCTGCATGGCTGTGGCTGTGGTGCAGGCCAGCAGCTGCAGCCCCACTTCAATCCCTAGCCTGAGAACTTCCATGTGCCAGGTTTGTAGCCCTGAAGAGGAAAAAAAAAAAAAAAAAAGGGTCATTGTAATCTGCCATCTGCCTTATGCTTTTGTCTTTTTTCTCAATGGGTTCAGAATGCAGGTGGATGGATGGACCTAGAGATTTTCATACTCAATGGGTAAGTCAGACAGAGAAAGATAATATCATATGATACCACTCACATGTGGAATCTATGAAAATGACACAAATAAACTTATTTACAAAAGAGAAATAGACCCACAGACCAAAGTAGGAATGTAGGGGGATTAATTTAGGAGTTTGGGATTAACATAAACGCATTACTATATATAAAATAAATAATCAACAAGGATCTATTGTATAGCACTGGGGAAACACACTTAATATTTTGTAATAACCTACAAGGGAAAAGAATCTGAAAAGAGGAGTTCATTGTGGCTCAGCAGGTTAAGAACCAGACTAGTGGGAGTTCCCTTTGTGGCACAGTGGTTAATGAATCCGGCTAGGAACCGTGAGGTTGCGGGTTTGATCCCTGGCCTGTTCAGTGGGTTAAGGATCCGGCGTTGCCATGAGCTGTGGTGTAGGTTGCAAAGGTAGCTCAGATCTCATGTTCCTGTGGCTGTGGCATAGGCTGGCAGCTGCAGCTCCAGTTCAACCCCTAGCCTGGGAACTTCCATATGCTGCAGGTGCGGCCCTAAAAAGCAAAACAAACAAACAAACAAAAAAGAATCTGAAAAGAATATGTAGCAACATATATATTTCACTGAAGTGCTTTGCTCTCTATCTGAAACTAACAGCGTGGTAAACCAATTATACTGCAATTTAAAATAAGAAAGAAAAAATAAATAAATAAAATAAAAATAAAAAAGAAAGAATTCAAGTGGAAACAATAGGGTTGTACTTTATTGGATCCCTCAAATCCAAACAAATACTTTAAAAAAAATTTTAAATGATCAATGTGCTGCCTAAAATCCTCTCAGATACCAATAATGAGGCATTCATCTCCCTTTGGAATACACTAGAAATGGACAAGGCTTTGAGATGCTATGGAAAAGGATCCTTGTTTTCCAGCTAGAAAAGATTATACTTTGCATTTACCTTGATGCCTTCTATTCAAAGAGTTAATGATAATCCTTTGTAATAATTGGAGCACTCAAACCTGAGAGTAAAATTGAAGGCATTCTTGTGGTCAAAAGTTTTCTCTGGGAGCAGGGTGACATTCAGAAGATTTTAAAACTAGAATAATATTGGCTGTGACCACTGAGAACAGATTCTGGCCATGTCTAACCAGGGTGACCTATTTTATTTTATCTTATTTTATTTTATTTTATTATTTTATTATTCTATTCTATTCTATTCTATTCTATTCTATTCTATTCTATTCTATTCTATTCTATTCTATTCTATTCTACCCTATCCTATCCTATCCTATTCTATTTTATTCTATCCTATCCTATTAATTTGTCTTTTTAGGGCCATACCCTTGGCATATGGAAGTTCCCAGGCTAGGGGTCACACCACAGCAATGCCAGATCCTTAGCCCACTGAGCAGGGCCGGGGATCGAACCTGCCTCCTCATGGATACTAGTCTGGTTCTTTACCAATGAGCCACAGTGGGAACTCCCAGGGTGGCTTTCTTTAGCCTGGGGATCACATCAAGTCCTCTGAGGCTCTGGTACCCAGAGGGAGTTCTGCAGACCAGCGCCAACAGCATCTCCCCGGAGCTTTTGGAAATGCAGACACGCAGCTCTGCTCCAGACCTGGTGGGTCAGCACCTCCATTTCTCCACAATCCCCAGGTGATTCCTATGTACAGGAACATGTGGGGAGCACAGTGCATTTCTGCATTTCTATTTTGTTTTGTTTTGTTTTAAGGCCACACCTGCAGCATATGGAAGTTCCCAGGCTAGGGGTCCAATCGGAGCTAGAGTCACCGGCCTATAACCACATGGCATCCAAGCTGTGTCTGTGACCTTCACCACAGCTCATGGCCATGCCAGATTCTTAACCCACTGAGCGAGGCCAGGGATCAAACCTGCGTCCTCATGGATGCTAGTTAGATTCATTAACTGCTGAGCTGCAGTGGAAACTCCCATTTCAGCATTTCTAAAAACCTGCTGGTGTGGAGGGGAGAAAGAGGGCATTATTGCTCAACAGGTATAACGTTTCAGTTATGGAAGGTGAACGAGTTCTGGAGATCTGTTCTCCAGCAGTGCCCACAGTAAATAATCCGGCACTGTGGAGTTCCCGTCGTGGCTCAATGGTTAACCAATCCGACCAGGAACCATGAGGTTGCGGGTTCGATCCCTGGCCTTGCTCACTGGGTTAGGGATCTGGCCTTGCTGTGAGCTGTGGTGTAGGTTGCAGACATGGCTTGGATCCCACGTGGCTGTGGCTCTGGCGTAGGCCGGCGGCTACAGCTCTGATTCGACCCCTAGCCTGGGAACCTCCATATGCCGTGGGAGCGGCCCAAGAAATGGCAAAAAGACAAAAAAAGAAAAAAAGAAAAAAAAAATCTGGCACTGTGTACTTAAAATTTTGTTAAAGGGGTAAATCTAATAGTAAATGCTCATATCATAATAATAAAATAACAATAACAATAATAATAAAAATAATTCTCAAAGGGACACAAAGAAATGTTTGGAGATGATAACGGATATGTTTATTACCCTAATTGTAGTGATAGCATCATGGGTATACACATATGTCCAGATTCATCAAACTGTATACATTAAGCATGTGCAATTTTTTTGTATACAATTACATTGCAATAAAACTGTTTTTAAAAAGAGTACTATACAACTACAGATGTGATAAATTCATTGATCAATAAAAAAAAACTAAAAAAAGTATCAAATATTGGGAGTAAATTTTGAAATCAGGAAAAAAAATAAAAAGTGTACTAAAGGAGTTCCCGTTGTGGCTCAGCGGTTGATGAACCCAACTAGGATCCATGAGGATGCAGGTTCAATCCCTGGCCTTGCTCAGTGGGTTAAGGGTCTGGCATTGCTGTGAGCTGTGGTGTAGGTTGCAGATGCTGCTCAGATCCCAAGTTGCTGTGGCTGTGGGGTAGGCCAGCAGCTGCAACTCCGATTGGACTGGTAGCCTGGGAACTTCCATGTGTCTCCCTGCAGTCCTAAAAAATCAAAAAAAAAAAAAAGAAAGAAAAGAGTCCTAAAGATTTTTCCCCTCCCCCCAAAACAAAAAAGAAAAGCAAAAACACCTGCCAGAGGATACCGGTCTGCAGACCCCACCTGGAGTGATCAGAGATGGATGGCCCCAGACTCTGGAACTGGGAGAAAAGCTTTCAGGCATCAAAGCTGAGTCTGCATCCCCAGTTGCTCTCCTTCCAGCTCTGGCAACAGCAGCAATGCCCCAGAATTTATTTGAGTCCCTGGCCAGCGAGGTACCAGGCCTACCTTTGACAGTGTTGGCTGCCTGTTCTGTAGTCAGGAAAAAAAGTTCTTTCCAGGAAAGCTTTTGAGAGTCCCTGAGTTAACTTTCTCTGTTAAAGTGAAGCCTTTGAGATACAAATGCACTTATTTGCAGAACTGAAACAGACACACAGACTTTGAGAAACTTGTGGTTCCCAAAGGGGACAGGTTGAGGGGGAGGCAAGGACTGGGGGGTTGAGATGGAAATGTTCTAAAATGGTCATGTTGGGGGATTCCCCTCGTGGCTCAGTGGTTGCAGGTTCGATCCCTGGCCTCGCTCAGTGGGTTAAGGATCCGGCATTGCCGTGAGCTGTGGTGTAGGTCGCAGACGCGGCTCGAATCCTGCGTTTAGACCCCTACCCTGGGAACCTCCATATGCCACAGGAGCAGCCCTAAAAAAGGCAAAAAGACAATAAAATAAAATAAAACAATTTAAAAAATAACAAATAAAATGGTGAAGTTCGTTGTGATGGTGGTTGTACAACTATAAATATAACAACATTCACTGAATTAAAAAAATAAAAAATAACCCAACTTAAAAAAATAGAGATACAAATGAACTTACGTACGGAAGAGAAATAAGACTCATGGCCTTTGAAAATAAATTTGTGGTTATCAAAGGAGACAGGTGGGGGACGAGGGAGCGGTGGATAGACGAGGGTGTGGGATTGGCACATACACGCTGTGTTATATGGAATGACTGGCCGACATTTGTTAAACTTCTATGGATGCATGTTTTTTAAAATATCTTTGACTTTTTTTTTTTTTTTGTCTTTTTGCCTTTTCTAGGGCCACTCCCGCGGCATATGGAGGTTCCCAGGCTAGGGGTCTAATCAGAGCCGTAGGTAGCCACCAGCCTATGCCACAGCCACAGCAACACGGGATCTCGAGCCGTGTCTGCGACCCACACCACAGCTCACGGCAACGCCGGATCCTTCACTTGCTGAGCGAGGCCAGGGATCGAACCCGCAACCTCATGGTTCCTAGTTGGATTCGTTACCCGCTGCGCCACGACGGGTACTCCTATCTTTGACATTTTTAAATTAAAAATTAAATATAAAATAGAAACAGACTCACAGACCTAGAGAACAGACTTGTGGTTGCCAAGGGCGAAGGGGAGGGAGTGGGAGGGATGGGGAGTTTGGGGTTCGTAGATGCAAACTATTCCATTTAGAATGGGTAAGCAATGAGGTCTCCTGTATAGCACAGGGAACTATATCCAGTGTTTGGGGATAGACCATGATGGAAGATAATGCAAGAAAGGAAATGTGTATATAGGTAAGACTAGGTCACTTTGCTGTCCAGCAGAAATTGGCACAACACTGTAAACCAATTATACTCTAATAAAAGTTTTTTTGTTTTTTGTTGTTTTCTTTTTAGGACTGCACCTGCAGCACATGGAAGTTCCCAGGCTAGGGGCTGCATTGGAGCTGCAGCTGCCAGACTATGCCACAGCCATAGCGACACAAGATCTGAGCTGCATCTTCGACCTACACCACATCTCATGGCAACACCGGATCCTTAACCCACTGATCAAGGCCAGGGAGGGAACCTGCATCCTCATGGATACTAGTCAGGTTTATAATCTGCTGAGCCACAAGGGGAACTCCTGGTGAGCTACAACAGGAACTCCTAACAGTTTTTTCATTTTTTTTTTAAGATAAATCTATTAAGTAAAAGTAATAGATCCCCAACTGAGATTTTAAAAATTGCAAAGAAAACAAAAATCATCCATAATACCTCTACCCAAATATCCTTTGGGTCTCTAGCCTTTCAGTCCCTTTTCTTGTTCAAAAGGAAATTTAAAATTTGCTTTTTTAGGAGTTCTTTCGTGGTGCAGCAGGTTAAGGATCCAGCATTGTCACTGCTGCGGCTCAGCTCAATGCTGTGGCGCACCGTTTCTTTCCTGGTCCAGGAACTTCCACATGTTGTGAGTGCAGCTCAAAAATAAATACATAATAAAGTTAAATTTGCATTTTTTATAAGTAGTTAGGCCCCACCTTCAGAAACCCCCACTGAAATGGTCACAGAGGAGTTCCCATTGCAGCACAGTGGAAACAAATCCGATGAGTATCTATGAGGTTGTGGGTTCGATCCCCAGCCTCACTCCGAGGGTTAAGGATCTGACATTGCCATGAGCTGTGGTGTAGGTCGCAGATGCGGCTCGGATCCCAGTGTGGCTGTGGCTGTGGTGTAGGCCGGTAGCTGCAGCTTCTATGGGACCCCTTACCTGGGAACCTCCATATGCTGAGAGTGCAGCAGCCCTAAAAAAAAAAAAAAAAAAAAAAACCAAAAACCAACAAGCCTAATGCGGGATTTCCACAAAGCACCCCAGCTCAGAGTGATGGGGACAGGGCAGGACACATGCCCCAGAGCTGCGGGACCTGGTGAGTCCCCTGGCAGCACACCAGGCCACTTGAGACATTTCCGCAGCGAGTTCCTAATGAGGACACTTCGAGGAGAGGGCAGTGCTCTCCTGACTTCTGCTGCCAAAATAAACTTGGAAAGGAAACTGCTTCGCCCAGCAGGAAACTTCACTCCTGCACTGCTGACTCTCCCGGAAATTCACTGCCTACGCATCACAGGCAAGCAAAGCCCCAATCCAGCAAAAGAAAGCTGTGAAAGGACACGCTTCCGTCTGCCCTTTGTCTGAGACGATAGGATCAAACAAGGACCCCTGGACTCTCTGACCCAACCTATTTTTTTAAACCCAGGAATGGGCAAGGCCATCTCCTCTGTGAAGATGCCAACTGAGAAAAATTACACAGGGTGGGGGCAAGGAGAAAAAACTAAACGAAGATCCGCGAGTGTAAATAAAAGATTTCTTTGATGCATGTCAAGAACGTTAAGAAAGTTTGTATTTTTACTTTTTAATTTTTACTTTTTAATCATTTCAGTGGAACAGAGAGAGAAACATGTAAGCTAAATTCACTCTCTGGAAACCAAAAGTTGTCCATTGCATTTTAAAATTTGATGAGATTTTATTTTATTTTATTTTATTTTATTATTTTATTTTGTTGTCTTTTGTCTTTTTAGGGCCACATGCACTGCCTATGGAGGTTCCCAGGGTACGGGTCCAGTCGTTCATATTTTTCTGTGATTTTAAAAGGCATTTCATTTTATAGAAAGGCTGTAATTTGGGGGGGGGGGGTGCGCCGAGGGTTTGGGATGGAAATGCTACAAAATTGGGTTGTGACGATCGTTGCACAACTGTAAAATAATAAAATTCACTGAATAATTTTTTTAAAAGAGGAAAAAAAAAAAAAAAGGCTGTATTTAAGAAATACTGTCTTTAGCCAAAAGAAGGCATAAGCTAGATTAAAAGGATGAGCTTTGGATTCAGACGACCCTGGTTCAAATTTGAGCTCTGCCATTTATTAACTGTGTCAACTTCAAAAATACACACAACCTGGAGTTCCCTTCGTGGTGCAGCAGAAACGAATCTGACTAGGAATGATGAGGTTGCGGGTTCGATCCCTGGCCTTGCTCAGTAGGTTAAGGATCTGGCATTGCCATGAACTGTGGTGTAGGTCGAAGATGCGGCTCAGATCCCGCGTTTCTGTGGCTGCGGCAGAGGCCAGCAGTTGCAGCTCCGACTGGACCCTTAGCCTGGGAACCTCCATGGGCAGTGCATGTGGCCTTAAAAAGACAAAAGACAACAAGATAAAATAATAAAATAAAATAAAATCTTATCAAATTTTAAAATGCAGTGGACAACTTCTGGTTTCCAGAGGGTGAATTTAGCTTACATGTTTCTCTCTCTATTCCACTGAAATGATTAAAAAGTAAAAATCTTTGTAATCCCAGAAAAGAGATAGCTGCTATGAACAGACAAGACGTTCTAGAAGGTTCCTGGAAAATATGAAATGGATGCAGACGGAAAACTCCATCAAGGCTGAACTCCTTGCTCCTCTGGCAAGACCAGACTACCAGGGCCAAGCGTCCTTGGCTGGCCCACCCGTCACAGGAAGTAGAACCCCCCTGAACAGGAGGAAAGGAGAGGGGGGGAGGATGCCCACTCTGGGGCTGGTGAAGAATGAAACAAGCTCTTTAAGAATTTTAAAGGCGCTTCCCCTTGTGGCTCAGCAGTAACGATCCTGATTAGCATCCATGAGGACACGGGTTCAATCCCTGGCCTCGCTCAGTGGGTTAAAGATCCAGCACTGCTGTGAGCTGTGGTGTAGGTCGCAGAGGCAGCTCAGATCCTGCGTGGCTGTGGCTGTGATGCAGGCTGTGGGCTACAGCACCCATTCGACTCCTAATCTGGGAACTTCCACATGCCGTGGGTTCAGCCCTAAAAAGACAAAACCAAAACCAAAAAAAAAAACCCATGATTTTTTTGAAGTCTTTCCTTGGATCCATGGTATAAGTTGATGTTTCCTTCCAAGGTAGGTGGGGTTGGCAAGTTACACAATGTGTGTGTGTGTCTGTGTGTCTGTGTTGGGGTGGGGGATGCGGGGAGTGTGTGTGTGGGGGGTGTGTGTGTGTACATACCTGTATTTACATTCCAGGTCCTGAGGCACAACTGAGGCTTGTTTTTTTATGGAAGGTCGGCCAGATGGAAATTTGAAGAGCAGTAGAGACAGAAGCCCTTCCTTCCTCTGTCAAAGACAAAGACGGCTTCCGCTGTGACAAAACATGTCATTCCAGAGTCCTCGGCAGCTGTCTTCCTTCCTGCAGGGTCCATACGTCTTCCCTGGAGCAAGAGGACTCAAAGGGACCTTGTGGATGGTTAATAATTTCCATAATCCCCAGTATCAGCTCCTAAGCCAGCAGTCTGCTCCACATAAGCAGTCATAATTTATCGTTGCAGTTAATGGGCTGTTTTATAGGAACCCACAATTATAATTGGATGTCAACTGTTGTGAATCTCAGCGGATGGAAGACGACAACCACTGGAGCCCGGTGTTTAATTTTTTAACGTGATTATTAAATTTCCCATCTCTTTACTCTTCTGTTTTCTCTCAAGGTGGCTTCCAGCTGTGGCCCCATCTTTGCCTGGCCTGTCTTCTCCGGCTCCAGAATCTTGATAGTTCCTTCTGTAAACCTGTTTCTGGACCCATAGCTTCCCCCCCCCCCTGTTTTTTAAGGCTGCACCCCCCAGCCTATGGAAGTTCCCTGCCTAGGGGTTGAATTGGAGCTGCAGCTGCTGGCCTACACCACTGCCACAGCAAAGCCAGATCTGAGCCTCATCCTCAGCCTAGATTGCAGCTCGTGGCAATGCCAGATCCTTAACCCACGGAGTGAGGCCAGGGATCGAGCCCACAACCTCATGGATACTAGTCTGGTTCTTAACCCCTGAGCCACAGTGAGAACTCCTGGACCTATGGCTTTTTATGGTACTGGGTAGAAACCCTAGACACTGCAGAAATAGGGCAGCTACCCACGTTTCGGATTGGGAAACACCCCAAAACAAATCCACCCAAGAAAGCATTCCAAGTCCCTGGGCTGGCTCATCTCTGTTTGCATGAGCTGAACCCCCACAGCACTCAGCCTGGCAGCCCCCAGCGCATGCAGAAGGTAACCACAGGGGGTACCTGGTCCCTTCAGCGTACTGGCCACGGCCTCTTGGAAAGGACCAGCTTGGCATTTTGTAGTTAGAGTCTGAACTTAGCGTTCTCTTGCTCCAGATCCTAGGACCTAGATTAATCCAGGACCCACCAGTGGCGAGTGTCAAAGATGTGGGATAGTTTGGGAACATGGCAAATAGATCGAGGAACCACGCCAACCGTGCTTTTCTTCGTCTTTTTTGTCTTTTTTTTTTTTTTTTTTTGCCTTTTCTAGGGCCGCTCCTGCAGCATATGGAGGTTCCCAGGCTTGGGGTCCAATTGGAGCTGTAGCTGCCAGCCTATGCCAGAGCCACAGCAACTCGGGATTCAGGATCCGAGCCTTGTCTGCAACCTACACCACAGCTCACAGCAATGCCGGATCCTTCACCCACTGAGCGAGGCCAGGGATCGAACCCGCAACCTCATGGTTCCTAGTCGGATTCGTTAATTACTGAGCCATGATGGGAACTCCCAAGCTTGCTTTTCTATGTCCACTGCTGGGAGAGGAGGAGTATGGCCTGCTTCTCATGAGAGTGAGTAAGACTACCCGGGAGATGAGATGTGAGGGCCTGACTGAGCAAAAGAAGGAAAGAATAGTCAGGAGTTCCCGCTCTGCCTAAAATCCAAGGCCTAAACCCCAAGCCCACATCAGGATGAGGAAGAAGGTGGGGAGTCAGAGGCATCGAATTATTGAAACTCAGAGTTCCCGCCGTGGCTCAACAGAAATGAATCTGACTAGTATCCCTGAGGATGCGGGTTCAAACCCTGGCCTTGGTCAGTGGGTTAAGGATCCAGCATTGCCGTGAGCTGTGGGCTAGGTCTCAGACGTGGCTCGGATCTGGCATTGCTGTGGCTGTGACACAGGCTGGAGACTACAGCTCTGATTCGGCTCCTAGCCTGGGAACCTGCATATGCCGGAGGCTCAGCCCTAAAAAGACAAAAAAAAAAAAAAAAAAAATTGTTGAAACCCATCATCCACTCATCTTTCCTGAACCCAGAACCCTCTGTCCCAGCCACTCTCCACTGAGAGGGAACAGGACTCTGAACACACTTGTGTCACAGCCCCCGAACGCCATCCTTCTCCGGGGACAGAGGTTGTACCATTGGGCTAGGGAACCCCTAACTGAGCACAGGACCCAGCGTGATACATGCTCACTCAGGGACTCAGTGGAAAACCTGGGGTCAATGACAAACAAGGTGACCTTCGAGTCCTTCAGACCTGGATGAACATCCCTCCTCTGCCACTTCTTAGCCGGGTGACCGGAGCATGTTGCGTGTCCTCTTCCTGCTGTGAAATCTGTAAGGAGAACATGGAACGGTGACTCCAAACTTGGCGCAGAATGTTGGTCTCGCTTTTCTTTCTCCGAGGGCAAAGGCTCTGAGGATGGTATTAGTGTCTTTTTTTTCTATCCATCACTGAGGGCGGAATCTTCATAGGGTTTCAGGCTCCTAGAGTCCTTGTTTATTTATTGATTATCTTAGATTTATTTTTTTGCTTTTTAGGGCCGCACCCGTGGCATATGGATGTTCCCAGGCTAGGGGTCGAATCGGAGCTACAGCTGCCAGCCTATGCCATGAGTACATCAGATCCAAGCCTCATCGGTGCCCTACACCACAGCTCACGGCAACACCACATCCCCGACCCACTCAACGAGGCCAGGGATCGAACCTGCGTTCTTATGGATACTAGGCCAATTCATTTCCGCTGTGCCACAGTGGGAACTCTGCTCCTAGAGTCACCGTGACCCGCCAAATCTACTTCGCCATCCTGCTGCCAAAGCTTCTATGGCACGGCTTTCCAGGGCAGAGTCTCCGTAGCTTTCTGTGTTTGTCGTCTACTGCCGCAATAGGGCTGTGTAACAAACAACCACAAAACTTGAGGGGTGTACGTTCTTGGTCCTTCTTCAGGCGCTTTGCTTTTGAGAAGGTGAAGAAGAAGCAAGAAGGAATGTGATGCTTGGACTAGAAACACTTGGGTTCTGCTACTTGGATTATTTAGCCTTTCTGAACTTCTATCTCCGCATCTATACACTGGCATCTAGAGCAAGAACTGCTGACCCCAGGAGTTCCCGTTGTCGCTCCATGGGTTAAGGACCTGGACATTTCCATGAGGATGCATGTTTTATCCCTGGCCTCACTCGGTGGGTTAAGGATCTGGTGTTGCTGTGGCTGTGACGTAGGCCTCAGCTGCAGCTCCAATTTGACCCCTAGCCCAGAAAGTTCCATATGCTGCAGGTGCAGCCATAAAAACATACAAACAAACAAACAAAAAAACTTCTGACCCTTGATCTGTGCCCCTGATTATTGAGGGGCATGCTCAACCCTCTGGTACTAAGGATAGGAAGAAAAATCTAAGCAGCAGATTGTCAAAAATCACTGTCTGGGAGTTCCCATGGTGGTTGAGCAGTAACAAACCTGAAGTCTTATCCATGAAGACGTGGGTTCGATCCCTGGCCCTGCTCAGTGGGTTAAGGATCCGGCATTGCCATGAGCTGTAGTGTAGGTCACAGATGAAGCTCAGATCTGGTGTGGCTGTGGCTGTGGCTGTGGCTGGCAGTTACAGCTCGGATTGGACCCCTAGCCTGGGTGTGGACTTAAAAAGCAAAAAACAAAAAAAAAAGAAAAAGAAAAACCCACCATCTGGTGGTGGCCCTGAGCCTACCTGCCCTACAGGGGCAAGGACTGACTCTATACGTCCTTCTGAGATCCCAGGTCACCCCTGGCCCCAGGGCCCAAAGCCAAGGACAGAGCCATGAGTCTCCAGGAGGACGGCCTTTCACCAATTTTCCAAGGAAAATGTTTCTCCAGGCAGCTGTGCCAATGGTGGGAAAGGACGTCCATATGCACCAGCAAGTGCATGATTTATTATCCAGGCCATTTCCACCAAAGTTTGGGGTGAAACCAGAGGTATGTGCTACACCATGTTCTCTCAAGGTAACTTTTGGCATTCTGGTTGTGGCGCAGCAGAAACAAATGCGACTAGGAACCATGAGGTTGCGGGTTCAATCCCTGGCCTCACTCAGTGGGTTAAAGATCCAGCATTGCCGTGAGCTGTGGTGTAGGTTGCAGACGCGGCTTGGATCTGGTGTTGCTGTGGCTGTGGTGTAGGCTGGAGGCTGTGGCTTCGATTGGATCCCTAGCCTGGGAACTTCCGTATGCTGCAGGTGTGGCCCTAAAAAGCCAAAAAGAAAAAGGGGAACTTTTGAACATACCACAAATGTTCCCTGCTGCCCTCATCTACTGTCTACCTTCCCCCAAGGTGGTCCTGACTTCCCCCAAGGCCACACACAGCTCTTTCCCTAATCACTATTTCATTTGCATTTTTCCCATTATAATGTTATTATCCTAACATGTGAGTCCTATTACCTGGGCAACCAGAAGTGGTGCTTATGTGGATTTGGCCTTCACTGAGACCTACATTCTGCTTGGTTAAAATCTCTCATAGGGTGGTCCCATTGTGGTGCAGCGGAAACAAATCCAACTAGGAACCATGAGGTTGCAGGTTGGATCCCTGGCCTCACTCAGTGGGTTAAGGATCCAGTGTTGCCGTGAGCTGTGGTGTAGGTTGCAGATGCGGCTCGGATCTGGTGTGGCTGTGACTGTGATTGTGTTGTAGACCGGCAGTTACAGCTCCAATTTGAACCCTAGCCTGGGAACCTCCATATGCCACTGGTACGGCCCTAAAAAGACGAAAAAAAGACCAAAAAAATAAATAAATAAATAAAAATAAAGTCACTCATAGGGTCAAAGGACAACAAAAACAACAAATCCTGCAATTCTAAAACCAAAAACACCTCTGACTCGAACCCAGCTAGAACCCAAATTCATATATATATGAATATATACATATATACAAAATAAACATTACATTACATTATGTAATGTAGGGACTTGAACTCACATGTTGGGACTCAAACCCAGCCAAAAGCCAGATTGGGACCTGAACCCATGGTTTTTTTAATTCGAATCACTTACCTGGTGTCTGGACTTACTGAGGTTCTGGTCCTTCATGTCTCAGTGCAGAAGGAATTCAGCCAGAGACAAAGGGATAGGCAAAAAATAGATTTATTGGAGTTCCCGTTGTGGCTCAGGGGTAACGAACACAACTGGTATGCATGAGGACACGGGTTTGATCCCTGGCCCCGATCAGTGGATTAAGGATCCAGCATTGCTGTGAGCTGTGGTGTAGGTTGCAGACGCGGCTTGGATCTGGCATTGCTATGCCTGTGGTGTAGGCCGGCAGCTTCAGTTCCGATTCAACCCCTAGCCTGGCAACCTCTATATGCCATAGGTGTGGCCCTAAAAAAAAAAAAAAAAAGAGAGAGAGAGAGAGAGAAAGAAAGAAAGAAATGTCTTTTTTGTTTGTTTGTTTGTCTTTTTGCCTTTTCTAGGGCCGCATCTGCAGCATATGGAGGTTCCCAGGCTAGGGGTCAAATCGGAGCTGTAGCCACCAGCCTCTGCCAGAGCCACAGCAACGTGGGATCCAAGCTGCATCTGCAACCTACACCCCAGCTCATGGCAAGGCCAGATCCTTCACCCACTGAGCAAGGCCAGAGATCGAATCCGCAGCCTCATGGTTCCTAGTCAGATTCGTTAACCACTGCACCACGACAGGAACTCCCCGATGGCTTCCTTGGGTGACCTTTACCTGAGAGGTGTCTCCCAAAGTTCCCTAGGTTTCCCTCTCTATCTATGGTCACCTCCTGGGATGTCTACACCCCACTGTGTAACGATCCCACTCCATCCTGGGATGTCTGCACCCCCCTGTGTAACTATCCCACTCCATCCCTATCAGTTCCACATGCTTTATGTCTTAATTTCATCTTTGTCTAGACAAGTCCTCTCTGGCTTCTCCCTAATGCACGCACATAACTCATTTTACTGCTGCTCACCAGCCACAATATCTTACCTCCTTCTAGAAGCAGATGCCCTCTGATCAATACGGCTCACTCAAGACCTACCTTGTGGGTTTGGGGTTAAATGGATAATGCATTTTAAGTTCTCGGTACGGTGTTCAGAACATAGCAACCAATGCAATAAAGATCAACAGCCAGCGTTTCTATTGCTGTTAGCATTCGTGTCCGTGTTAGCCTGTCACCATCCTCCTTCGAAGTCGCCAGAGCCTCTGCCTCAGCTGTTACTCCCACTCCCCGCGTCCTCCCTGCGAGACAAATATCTCCCTCCCATCCCACGTTCTTTAACGCGCTCCTTTCAAGGAAACCCAGCTCTAGGAAATGTAACTTGGCAAAGCAGATCCTGAGCCAAGTCCAGACACAAAGAGGGTTTTTTTTTGGTTGTTTGCTTTTTCATCTTGTCTTTTTAGGGCCACACCCGCAGCATATGGAGGGTCCCGGGCTAGGGGTCAAATCGGAGCTGTAGCCGCCGGCCAACGCCACAGCCACAGCCACAGCCATGCCAGATCCGAGCCACATCTGTGACCTAGACCACAGCTCACGGCAATGCCAGATCCCGAACCCACTGAGCGAGGCCAGGGATCGAACCCGCTTTCTCACAAATATGAGAGTCAGACTCATTTCCGCTGAGCCACCAGGGGGAGCTCTGAGAGATTTCCTTCTTCTTCTTCTCCTTTCATTTTGTCTCTTGACTCCTGACCCAAGCAAGCAGGGGCCAGAGCCCGGGGAGGGAAGAAGGGTCCTGGGAAGGTACCTATGAGTTTCCCGTCAGAACGGAAGATGGGAGAAGTAGCAGCTGGCAGGAAATGAATATGACACAAACGCTCTGCTGGAATAGCTATAAATAGGGAAAGTCAATGGAGTGGAAAGGCAAGCATTTAACAGCTAAGTGTTCTTTGCAACAGCAGGCTCACACCTCATTTTATCAGATATTATTTATACAAAAGAAGGTGTGATGGTGCTTATGGCATCATTAGGCATGGATTACTTCCTTAACTGTGACTACAGGAGCCGAGGGAAAGCCAAGGCTCCAGAACTCCTCAAGGACGCGCTGGAAACCGCCCCCTCCCCAGTCAACCGGAAATGGCCCATCACCCCCTCACTCTTTTCCTCTCTCTCTCTCACTCAGTTCTCTGGCCCACCAGTCAGAAATTACAGGCGATCCCATCCCCAAACCAATCATCAGGGGTACAAGAACGGCCACATCTATTCTCAAGAAGCAGCCTAATGCGTTCCCCATTCTGAGCCCCGCTGTGAGAGCAGGGACCTCCACCCTGTCCTTCAGCCCTCCCGCAGCTCACCCCAGGCTATGCTTTCAAGGATGTGGGATCAGGAGTTCCCGTGGTGCCTCAGCTGTCACAAACCCGATCGGGATCCAAGATGCGGGTTCAATCCCTGGCCTTGCTCAGTGGGTTAGGGATCTGGTGTGGTGGCCGTGAGCAGTGGTGGAGGTCACAGATGCAGCTCAGATCCTACCTGGGTGTGGCTGTGGCGGAGGCTGACGGCTGGAGCTGATTCAGCCCCTAGGCTGGGAACTTCCGAATGCTGCAGGTCTGGCCCTTAAAAAAAAAAAAAAAAAGATATGGGATCAGATGCAGCATCAAAGCCCGGGACCCAGTGATGCCAGAAAGATAAGGCCGGAATCCGGATTCTTGTTCAACAGTGGTTGAAGAATGAACTCCAGGAACACACAGGCAGCAAGCAAGCAAAGTCTTTATTAAAGGAAAGCAGATAGCTCCCAGGGTTACTGGGAGCGGGGAGAAGAGCCCCCTTTCTTTATTGCCCTATAGGGGTGTTTATTCCTTAAATTTGGGGGGGTACCAACGTGGGGTCCAGAGAGATGTGGTCTCCTCCCATTGGCCTTGTTCAATCACCTATATCTATCCTTGTCCGATAGGGTCCTGGGGTGGAAATATCCCATATATCTCATTGTTTCTTTGCCCTTTTCTTCTGGTAAACTGAGTCACAGGGGATTTGGGATGAATGTCCATCTGGGTATAGATACATTCCCTACAGTAAACAAGGCCTGTGGGGATGTTACCCCCTGGAGCCCTTAAGCCACACATGTTAATCCATGGCCATATCAAAGAATGCACTGAAGCCCAAGCTCCTACACTGACTCCCTGAGTTAATATTCTGCCTCAGCAGCATCTCAGTTCTCAGCCCCCCCACCCCCCCCATTTCCTTCCCCCCTGCCCGAGAGCTATGGTTCCATCTGTGCAGAGCCTTCATCTTGGAGGTGTCTCCACTGCTTCCATCCCAGACGTGAGACTCGGGGGTCTGTGATGAGGCTGGGGCCCCGGTCCCTCTGGTCTTCTACCCTCGGTTGTCCCACACACCCACAATTTCCTGGGGCCCCCTGGCTCCTGTCTCATACATCAACCCCGGGGTTGGGGGTGGGTATCGCTTTTTACTAGTCAGAGGCAAGCCTCCCTCTCTCTTTCCTGAGCCTCCCAAGCCACTCTGCTTCCTCCCACAAACCCATCCTTAGCATGTTTAGGTTTTTGGAACAGTGACAGAAATCTCGGGGGGATACTTCTGTCTTCGGCCCTGACACATTCCTCCCCCGAGGCAGCCAAACACCAAGCCTGCCACCTGCCTGCTTGGGAGGAAGGGAAACGGAGAAAATGCAGATTGTTTCACAGCATTATCCAAACACTAGCATTTAAGAAACTCTGCCTCTAAGATCTATCCACCCAGACGCCCTGTCCTTTCAAGGACGCACCTATATATGTTCTCAAAACCCAGCAGGGCCCTCTGGGCTCCTGGGCACACAAGGCTTTCTGTGTCCCCCATTTCTTATTTTGGAGGAATAAACGTCAGCCTCCGTGACCTTCCCTGAGTTCCAAAGGGCAGGTCCAAACAGTTGATCATCAGGGAAGGGAGGGGATGCAGAGACCAGGGAGGAGCCATCAAGAGACAATAATGCAGCCTTGGGGTAGGGGCCTGGCTCCCCCTCAAGGACTACAGACAACAGTATCTTTGAGTTATTCTGCAGAATTAACCCTCTCCACAAATGGAAGATGTTAATTAAGCCGTCTTTATTCAGGAAAGAAGACCACCAGACCACTGAACACAAGCTTTAAAAGACAATGCAGGAGTTCCCACGGTGGCGCAGCAGAAATGAATCTGACTAGGAACCGTGAGGTTGCAGGTTCGATCCCTGACCTAGCTCAGTGGGTTAAGGATCCGGCGTTGCCATGAGCTGTGGTGTTAGGTCAGTAGCTTCAGCTCTGATTCGACCCCTAGCCTGGGAACCTCCATATGCCACAGGTGCAGCCCTAAAAAGACAAAAGACCAAAAAAAAAAAAAAAGTCATAGGGAGGGGCAAAGCTTGAATCACACACCTAAGCTTGCTGACTCCAGAGCAGACAGTGGTGACCATTCTTCTATTAAGACAGCCTCCTGGAGTTCCCGTCGTGGCGCAGTGGTTAACGAATCTAAGAACCATGAGGTTGCGGGTTTGATCCCTGGCCTTGCTCAGTGGGTTAAGGACCCGGCATTGCCGTGAGCTGTGGTGTAGGTCGCAGATGCAGCTCGGATCCCGAGTTGCTGTGGCTCTGGCGTAGACCGGCGGCTACAGCTCCAATTCTACCCCTAGCCTGGGAACCTCCATATGCCGCGGGAGCGGCCCAAGAAATCGCAAAAAGACAAAAAAAAAAAAAAAAAAAAAAGACAGCCTTCTGAATGGAAAAGACTGAGAGCGCCTGCTGTATAGCACCGGGAATTGTACCTAGTCACTTGTGATGCAGCATGATAATGTGAGAAAAAGGAATGTATATATGTACGTGTGACTGGGTCATCTTGCTGAACAGTAGAAAATTGACAGAACACTGCAAACCAGCTATAGTGGAAAAAAGTAAAAATCATGAAATAAATAAATAAAATAGAATTAAAAAAGAAGAAGACAGCCTCCTAATTTGACACCAGCCCCAGCATGGCCCTTAGGCAAGAGGGGATAATGAGAGCTGTTTCCTGCTGGGGCCACAGCCACCCTTAGATCCAAGATCCAATTTCCATCTCTGCCAACCGCACCCCAATACTCTCCCACCCACCCCAGGATTCTTAGGATGGGGGGTGGGGTGGGGTCCAGCCTCCTTTAAAACAAGGAGGCTCCTTGAGGTGGCCAGGTTTGGCCTTGTCTGTCCAGTCCAGCAGTCCAGAGCAAGTCTTGGCCTTGGCTCACTCTGGCGACCCCCCATCCCACCGCCCGCAGGGCCTGCAATCAGGCCAGAGCTGAGCTGCGAGCACCGGGGCGCCAGGGCTCCCCGCCCCAGACCCTGGGCTCAGCGATGGATCCCAGCGCTCACTGCAGCCGCCTCCGCCAAGAGAGGTAATTTACCACCAGCTCAGAGGTCACAGGAGGGGCCCGGACGCCCGCAGCGCTTTTATGCCGCTATAAAAACCATTTAACGGGCCACTTTGTGAGCCACACCGCGGAGGAGGAGAGACGTAGCGGAAGCCACAGACCCATAAGCCCTGGAGCCTCCTATTGAGCCCCCAATCAGGCTGAAAAGCCCCAGAACCTGCCCGATCCCCGCCTTCGGGAGAGGCTGCAGGAGCTGCGAGGCAGGTGCGCCAGGCCGGGACAGACGGCCCCACGCCACCCCCGGTGGGCAGGACGGGAGCAAGACACCCACTAACCCTTTAAAGTCCGATCACAACGTCCAGCCCTGACCCTCACAGGGATCAACCCCGGGGGCCTGTGCCCTGCTCTGTGCCGGGCATCCCTGTGCACCTGCTTCCCCTGCCACCTCTGTAGCAGCAATACGACGTCTTTACAATCCTGATCGCGCCCATTTCTCAGAGGGGAAGCCGAGGCTCGGGGAAGTTAAGTCACTTGCTTGGGATTTCACAGCCTGGATTTAAACTCGTATCGTTCAACTCCAAAGCCAATGGCCTTTTAAAAAATTAACTTATTAGGCTTTCCAAACCAAACCCAAACCAAAAACCCAAAAACCCACGTCAGTGTTCTTAATCACCCGAAGACTCGGCATCCACGTCACTTCAGCCTCAAAAGCCAACTGCACAAGGATAACGTGGTTCACCAGCAACTAAAGTGAAAAAAAAAAAATCTTCAGCCAGACGTAGGGAACCATTAACCGCTCCCCACCCCGCCACCCCCACGACATTTGGGGTTGTGTCTGTCCCTTCCTGCTCCCCTCTGCCTGTTCAGCTAGCGCCACCTGCAGGTGGAGTTGCTCACTGTTTCTCTGGGGCCACCGGTGAATTCTTTCATTTATTCATTCATTCCGCGTGTCATTCCACAGACTTTTATTGATTTCTTCTCTGTGCCAGGAGCACGGAGCTGGGCTGGAGGCCGCGGGACACAGGGTACCTAACAGCTCAGCGGAGAGACAGACGTTTAAACAGGCGATTGTACAGGGCAGACGGATCGTGAAAGGGGAGGGAGGCCTTGTGAGAGGGGAGTTGCCAGCGTTTCACCTTTTCCCCCAACGAGCTTGAGCCGCCACCTCCACGTCTGCCCATCAAAGAGACCCAGGAGCCCTGCAGCTGAGAGTTCAACTTCCGCCTTGCCCTGGCGGGGGGGAGGGGGGGGGAAGAGTCTTGGGCATCTTCACACTCTCATTCTAGGCTTCATCGCTGCCTCAGAAGCAGCAGCTCCACCTCTTGGGTTGACTCTAACTTCTTTGCCTAGAACCTGGATTCCATACCAGCCTGGGTTTTCCAAGACGTGGTTGCGCGGGTGGTCCTGTCTCTCTCCATTCATCAATATTTTTTCATTCTCCCTCTACCATGAAGGGTCCTTAACTTCCCCTGCTAAACAAATGACCCTTGGCCCTGCCTCTATCTTTCTTTCCCCACTGTTATGCTTTCCCCCCAAAGGACCCTCAATTCATGCCCCTGTATCTTCCCCCAGTACAATTTGTCTAATGCCAACAAGGCTACCTCTCCTTAAGCGTGTGCTGCCTGCCCAGCTCTGTGTCATTTTATTTACGAGAGCTCAGCCATTTCTCATACAATCGTGTCAGCTCGGATCAGCCTCATCGTACAGATGGGGAAACTGAGACTCCAGGAAAGGAGCATGAAGAAATTGCTCAGTCATACCACTGGCCCTAAATCTTGCCTCTAACTGTCCAGTCTTAATGAACCCTCCATGGGGACAGCCACCCACCATTCTCTGCTGTACCCCCCGGGGGTAGGTGTGGGGCACTTGATAACTCTTTGTGAAATGGGTAGATGTTCAAACACTTTAACGATTTGTTGCCAGTCTGTCTAGTAGACTTTTTCTGCAAAGTTGTTTGTTTTTTGCTTTTTAGGGCCGCACCCATGGCATATGGAAGTTCCCAGGCCAGGGGTTCGAATCAGACCTGCCTCTGCGACCTACACCACAGCACAAGGCAACCCCGGATCTTTAACCCACTGAGCAGGCCCAGGGATTGAACCCCCATCCTCACGGCGACTAGTCAGATTTGTTGCTGCTGAGCCACGACGGAAATTCCTCTGCAGAGTTTTATAATTTGGTATCACTGTTGTGTATATCATGGTGTCTCCTAATCCCAGAATTCCTTTATGAATTAAGTATTGGAGAAAATTAAATAGAGTAGCATCCAATACAATTCTCAATCCATCTATCTCGGGTCTTCATCCTTGCTGTCAAAATGCCAGGGCCTTCTTAAACAGGAGAGGATGCTGGCTACATATTAATTTGGTTTAATGCATGAAGTACACGCAGGCATGCACAGCACAAAAAAAGGAATCAAGAAGGAGACAAAAATAATCAAAAGGGTTGACTCTGATACATCCTGTACAAAATGCTGCAGGTCTGAAAACATTTATTGGGGGAAACATACCCGTGAAAGAAAGGTTAGTCATCTTGATATTTATGTATACAGGCAACTAGGGGAGTTAGGTTTAGATAAATTAGCTGCTACCGATTAGAATGGGTGAGATGCTGCTGCATCAGCCTTCAAATTTCTGCGGCTTGGGAGTTCCTGTCTTGGCCCAATGAAAACCAGTCTGACTAGCATCCATGAGGATGCAGGTTCGATCCCTGACCTCACTTAGTGGGTCAAGGATCTGGCGTTGCCATGAGCTCTGGTGTAGCTCGCAGATGCACCTTGGATCTGGTGTTGCTGTGGCTCTGGTGTCAGCCAGGGGCTACAACTCTGATGAGACCCCTAGCCTGGGAACTTCTATATGCCGCAAGGGCGGCCCTAAAAGAAAGCAAAAAAAAAAAAAAAAAAGAACTCAATGGTTTAACACAGCAAAGGGTGTTTCTTGCTCACTCCACATTTCCAGCATGGGTTGAATGATGCTGTGCTCCATGTTATTCCAGGACCGAGGCTGATAAAACAGCTTCTACTTGGTGTATCACGAAGACTTAGTAAACCATGAAATGGCATTAAGAGGAGTGACACTGTCACTTCTGCTCACATTTGATTGACAGAAGCAAATCTTACGGCTTTGCCTGAGCTCAGAGCCATCTCGCCTACAGAGAGGGCGGTGCTTAACCACCTTCCACTTGAGACAAATTGGATTTAGGTGAATGGTTAGCGCTCCTCCCTCCCTATACATTCCTCCTTTTAGGTTACAAAATTTAATGTGCATAAAACCACTGGAGGAGTTCCCGTTGTGGCTCAGTGGAAACGAATCTGACTAACATCCATGAGGATGCAGGTTTGATCCCTGGCCTCGCTCAGTGGGTTAAAGATCCAACATTGCCATGAGCTGTGATGTAGGTCGCAGATGTGGCTTGGATCCTGAGTTCCTGTGGTGGTGGCATAGGCCAGTGGCTATAGCTCTGATTCAACCCTTAGCCTGGGAAGCTCCACATGCCGTGGGTGCAGACCTAAAAAGACAAATAAAATAAAATAAAATAAAATAAAACCACTGGAAAACAAGTTACAACACAGATTTCTGGGACCCACCTCCAAAGAGGAGGTCTGGACTGGTCCCCTGGGCTCTGCATGGTCACTACAGACCCATGGTATAAAGAACATTTTGAGAAATACTGGTTTATCTCCAATGAAACTTGCTATATGGATCCTTCTCACATCAAATGACCTTTCATCATTCCTTCCTCAAGATGCACGCAACCAAAACGCTTCAACATAGCAGTAACTTAGAAAACGAAAGAGGAGTTCTCATGGGCTTCAGGGGGTGAAGGGTCTGGCATTGTCACTGCAGTGGCCCAGGTCGCTGCTGTGGCACGGGTTCGATCCTTGGCCAGGGAACTTCAGCATGTTGCAGTGTGTCAGGAAAAAAAGAAAGAAGGAAGGAAGGAAAGAAAGAGAGAGAGAGAGAAAGAAAGACAGAAAGAAAGAAGGAAGGAAGAAAGAAAAAGAAAGGAAGGAAGGAAGAAAGACAATAGAAGAAACATTGGGTAAATTAGGGGAAATGAGAGTAAAGGCTGTAGTTTACTTAACAGAACTGTACTGATGTGAATTTCCTAGTTTTGAAACTAGGACTGTGGTTAAGCAAGATGTTAAGTGGGAAGCTGGATGAAGGGCACGTGGGAATCATCTATTCTATTTGCTCACTTTTTCTGTGAATCCAAAATTATTTCCACATGAGAAGTTAAAACTTAGGTTATTGTGAAGATACACCTCTCACGGGGTCATGGGGATATGGCGTTATACACATAACGAGTGTGGTGCCATATGGAACCCTGTGGCCACACGCTCTGTAAGTGCTGGACGGACTGAATTCGTTTGAGAAAAAGAAAAGGAAACACACTATTTCCTTCTCGAGATGACTCTGTGACAAAGGTATTATTAGCCTCATTGTACAGATGAGGGCTTTGATGTCCCAGAGGGTTTGCAGGCGACACACTTGAACACAATTTGTTTCCGCCCAGGCTGCAGTGAGACCACCCTGGCTCACAGCGCTTCCAGCCCAAAGGAGCATCTCTCTTCTCTCCCCAGCCCCACCCTGTCCAGCGTCCTGGTTTGTGCTTTCAGAAAACAGGGCTGCCCCTGCCCGTTTCCTGCTCCAGTATGTGGATTTCATTAGCAAGCCCAATTCTAATTGAACTTTTATTCACTAGCCACAGCGTGGCAATTAATCAAGCTTCTGCCAAGCTCAGAGCCTATGTGTGTTCACCTGCTTTGAGCAAGAGAGAGAGAAAGGAAAGAAAACCGGGATCCTCATTCCTTGGGCAATGGACCCTGCTCTCGAGCTGGTCTCCTCATCTCCCCGTTCTCCCAGGACACTGTGCACTTAGTAAGGTCTAAAGAAGATTCAGATGATAATCACAGCCTCCTTTGGGCGTATTCCCTGGACTCGTGGCCTCATTAGAAATCCTCTCATTGCCTGCTCCAGCCTCTGCCTTGCAAGTCAATGCTGGTCTCTGCTCTCCTTCCTTCCAGAATCGCCAGGCGCCTCATTTAATTTTTTGGTTAATGTAACATTCATTGTCGTTTCCCCACCCTGTTCTCGGATTAAAGAGGGAATACACGTTCACTGCAGAGAAATGGGAACACGGGGAAAAAAATCACAAAGAGAATAGGACTCAGTCACAATGCCACCCGCCAGAAATAAGCACAGGGAATATATGGAGATGCAAGTGATCCTTGACTTTCTTAAAGATGGCATTTGTGGGCATTCCCGTCATGGCGCAGTGGTTAACGAATCCAACTAGGAACCATGAGGTTGCAGGTTCAATCCCTGGCCTTGCTCAGTGGGTTAAGGATCCGGCGTTGCCGTGAGTTGTGGTGTGGTTGCAGATGCGGCTTGGATCCCGAGTTGCTGTGGCTCTGGCATAGACCGGTGGCTACAGCTCGGATTCAACCTCCTAGCCTGGGAACCTCCATATGCCGAGGGAGCAGCCCAAGAAATGGCAAAAAAAGACAAAAAAAAAAAAAAAAAAAAAAGATGGCATTTGTGCAAATTGCCCATTAGATGTCAAAATCCCTAATTTGGAAATCCAAAATGCAAGTAAAAAACAGGGGCAGGGCCACCACATTGCACGATTCCAGGAGATCCTGTTTATGTTAATCCATGGGAATGACACTCTCTAAAGTTGTGCAGTGCACAATCTACACAGCTGTACATGGCAGCTCTGTGCAAGGCCTGAGCCTGGAACTTGTAGGAAAACTAAAGGACCAGGGGAGCTCCTGAAATCGTTATCATGTAAGACTGAGGGACCTGGGGCCAGAATCTTGTGTTTGCGTTTTCGTTTTTTTCAAAAGAGCTATAAATCTGGGTTTTTAAACAAAATCACTCAATTTTTAAATGCTGGTAACTAATTCTGTCTTCAAAACCACTGTGCCAGACAAACACCTTAGATGAGTCAAACATCATGGCTCAGTGGTTAATGAACCTGACTAGTATCCATGAGGACATGGGTTCTATCCCTGGCCTTGCTCAGTGGGTTAAGGATCTGGCATTGCCATGAGTTATGGTGTAGGTTGCAGGTGTGGCTTGAATCCCACATTGCTGTGGCTGTGGCATAGGCTGGTGGCTACAGCTCCGATTAGACCCATAGCGTGGGAACCTCCATATGCCAAGGGTGTGGCCCTAGAAAAGACAAAAGACAAAAAAAACAAACAAAAGGCTTATTTTCGAGTATTTTGCATTACCTGAAAGGTTATACATGATAAACTGATAACTGAAAAAAGAAAGCCGAGTTCCCATTGTTGCTCAGCCGTAACTAACCCAACTAGTATCCTTGAGGACACAGGTTCAATCCCTGGCCTTGCTCAGTGGGTTAAGGATCTGGCGTTGCTGTGGCTGTGGCATAGGCCAGCAGCTACAGCACCAATTAGACCCCTAGCCTTGGAACTTCCATATGCCACAGGTGCAGCCCTAAAAAATCAAAAAAATTTTAAAAATAAAAAAAAATAAAGCTGAAGCACAATATACTTTGTATTCCCCACTTTTAAAGGAAAACCTGTGTAAGTACTAATATGTTTCCAGATGTTTGTAGGTAAAGGAAAATATGGAAGTTAATAAATTTTTTTTGGCTGCACCTGAGGCATGCAGAAATTTCCAGGCCAGGGACTGAACCCTCCCCACAGCAGCAACCTGAGTCACAGTGATGACAATGCCTGATCCTTAACCCACTAAGCCACCAGAGAACTCCAAAGCAACTTTTTTTTTGTCTTTTGTCTTTTTAGGGCTACACCCGCAGCGTATGGAGGTTCCCAGGCTAGGGGTCCAATCAAAGCTACAGCCGCCAGCCTACACCACAGCCACAACAACACCAGATCCGAGCCCCATCTGAGACCTACACCGTAGCTCACGGCAATGCCGGATCCTTAACCCACTGACCAAGGCCAGGGATCGAACTCACAGTCTCATGGTTCCTAGTCAGATTTGTTTTCACTGTGCCACAACAGGAACTCCATGCTTTATAATTCAAATGTTTAACTTTTTAATTAAGTTTGAAGAGGCACCAAATTGTAGCATGTTCAGCAGAGGCCACATGTCTCAGAATATGTCTGACTAGATATCGTTTCTGAAAAACTGGCAGCATTGACTATTGATGACATGGGGGGCACAGTCTTTGAGGCATTATCCTGCTGTGACCCTCTTTTGCCTGGTAAAGCCATGAAGCTATTGCTTCAAAAAAAAAAATTGATGACATGGAAATCATAATGGGGATCTCTTTCCTTGACTACATGGGATTATTGCTTTTAAGTTAATGAAATATTATCTTTTTTTTTTTTTTTTTTTTTTAGGACCACACCAACAGCATATGGAGTTTCCCAGGCTAGGGGTCGAATCAGAGCTATGGGTGCCGGCCTACACCACAGCCACAGCCACGCAGGATCCAAGCCACGCCTGCGACCTCTATCACAGCTCATGGCCATGCCAGATCCTTAACCCACTCAGCAAGGCCAGGGATCGAACCTGCAACCTCACGGTTACTAGGTAGATACGTTTTAGCTGTGGCACAATGGGAACTCCTGAAATAGTATCTTAAGGTAAAAATTCTTCACCATATTAGGAAACTACACCTTTATTCTAACTTTATCTAGAGTTGTTAGGAAAAATGAATATTAAAGATTATCAAATTTTTTAAATTTTTTAATTTTATTATTATTATTATTATTTTTTTTTTTTTTGTCTTTTTGCCTTTTTCTAGAGTCGTATCTGTGGCATATGGAGGTTCCCAGGCTCGGGATCCAATTGGAGCTGTAGCCGCTGGCCTACACCAGAGGCACAGCAACGTGGGATCTGAGTCGAGTCTGCGACCTACACCACAGCTCACGGCAACGCCGGATCCTTCACCCACTGAGCGAGGCCAGGGATCGAACCCGCAACCTCATGGTTCCTAGTCGGATTCGTTAACCACTGCACCACAACGGGAACTCCTAAAGATTATCAGATTTTTTTTTTTTGTCTTTTGTCTTTTGTTGTTGTTGTTGTTGTTGTTGTTGTTGCTATTTCTTGGGCCGCTCCCGCGGCATATGGAGGTTCCCAGGCTAGGGGTCGAATCGGAGCTGTAGCCACCAGCCTACGCCAGAGCCACAGCAACGCGGGATCCGAGCCGCGTCTGCGACCTACACCACAGCTCACGGCAACGCCGGATCGTTAACCCACTGAGCAAGGGCAGGGACCGAACCCGCAACCTCATGGTTCCTAGTTGGATTCGTTAACCACTGCGCCACAACGGGAACTCCGATTATCAGATTTTTTAAATAAAATCTAAAAAGTTGATCATTTGGTTTCCCTTTTTTTAATTACTGATGTAATCAGTTGTGTTAATAATTTTCCTAATATTAAAGCATCCTTGTATTATAAGACTACGCTTCATTGGGTCACGCTTTAATGTACTTTCAGTACAGTTTTGGCATTGACTTGATTGGAATTGATTTGAGGATATTTTATTTAGGATTTTTGCATTCATATTCACAAGGCATTTTGGTTGGTAATAAATATTCTTTTGTGATTTTTTTTAATCAGCTCTTTCTATCAGTAATGTTAGCTTTATAAAACAAGCTGAGAAATTTTCCTTTTTTATTTGCTCTACCTATACAGGTCATCTGGCAATGACTTGTTCTTTGTAATGTTTAAAAGAATTCATCCAGAGGAATTCCTGCTGTGGCACAGTGGGTTAAGAATCCAACAGTGCAAGCTTGGGTCACTATAGGTGTGTGCGTTCTTCAATCCCCAGCCTAGCACAGTGGGTTAAGGATTCAATGTTGCTGAAGCTGTGGCGTAGGTTGTAGCTGTACCTCAGATTCAGTCCCTGGCCTGGGATGTTCCATATGTCACGGGTGTTGCCATAAACATTTTTTTTTTCCATCTCTTTAGGGATGCACCTATGGCATATGGAAGTTCCCATGCTAGAGGCTGAATCAGAGCTGTAGCTGCCAGCCTATACCACAGCCACAGCAATGCAGGATTCAAGCCACATCTGTGACCTACACCACAGCTCACAGTAACACCAGAGCCTTAATCCACTGAGCAAGGCCAGGGATCGAACCGGCATCCTCATGGAACCCGCTGAGCCACAATGGGAACTCCCAAAAATTAAAAAAAAAAACCTCATTCTAAAATTGTCTGAACATGGAATCTTTTGGAGAAGTGGGGTTTGTCCATTTATTCGTTGAAAACTTTTACTATTTCTTTCAGTGCTACTAGTCTATTTACCTTTTTGAAGTCTTTCTTTAGTCAATTTTATTCATTTGCATTTTCCTTGAAAAGCATCTATTTTATCGAGATTTTCAAATTTATTTACACCGCATTATAGTATATCCTTTGATATTCTTTTAAAAGCTCCTCTATTTCACACTTTTGATCCCTTGGCACTGTGAATTTTGCTTATTTTCTTAGATTTGCTGAGGTGTGTCTATTTCATTGGTCTCTTTAAAGAGCCAGATTTAGATGGCAGCTATCAATTTTTATTGGTCTTAGATTTTCTAGGTCAATTTATGATTGTTCTTTTTTAAAAGTCCTCTCTTCTCCTTTCCTTGAATTTATTTGGTTGACCTTGCCTTCCTAATTCTTGAGGTCAATGCTCATTTCACTGATTTTCGCTTTTTCCGTGTTTAAGGACTAAAGAATTTAAAGCAATTATTTTTCCTGAATTCAGCTTTCACTTGTCCCCTAAAATCAAATATATTGCATTTCACTTTTCTTTCCTTTGATATAGTTTATAACCACAGCTGAATTTTAAGGGAAAGTTTTTGTGGGTTTTTTTTTTTTTTTTTAAGTAACTCAGAGATTATTTTAAATTATACAAAACAAAAAGAATTCTACCACTCAAATGGTTCTATATTTCCAGTCACTGGTGTATTTGGTTACTTCTTTCCTTTCCTTTTTTTTTTTTTTTTTTTTTTTTTTTTTTGTCTTTTTGCCTTTTTCTGGGGCCATTCCCACAGCATATGGAGGTTCCCAGGCTAGGGGTCAAATCGGAACTGTAGCTGCCAGACTACACCAGAGCCGCAGCAGTGCCAGATCAGAGCTGTGTCTGCGACCTACACCACAGCTCACAGCAACTGAGGATCCCTAACCCACTAAGCAAGGTCATAGATCGAACCTCATGGTTCCTAGTCGGATTCGTTAACCACGGAGCCACGATGGGAACTCCCTGCCTCCATCGCCTTTAAACAGCCACTCCTCACCAAGCCTGAAAACAAAGGTCACAAGACACCTTCCTCCTACCCTCCTGTCCAGGGCACCTGTCCCCTCCCCAGCACCCCAGATTTACAACTAAATCCATCCTTTTCCAACCAGGCACATCACATGGCTTCTTGGGACTCTCACTTCCTTCATTTGTAAGAGGGGCATAGTTGAGTCCCTTGCTCCTAAAATGCAGCTGGGTTTTTTTTGGGGGGGGGTATGTATTTTTTAGGGACACACCCAGGGCATATGGAGGTTCCCAGGCTAGGGGTTGAACTGGAGCTGGAGCTGCCAGCCTACACACCCACAGCAACGCAGCATCCAATCCAGGTCTCAATCTACACCACAGCTCAGGCAACGCCGGATCCTTAACCTGTTGACCAAGCCCAGGGATCGAACCAGGTCCTCATGGATACTAGTCTGGCATGTTAACCACTGAGCCACGTCGGGAACATCAAGCAGGTAGGTTTAAACAAGGTAATGCATAGAGGGCACTTAATGCAGGCCCTGGCACATAGTAAATACTCACTAAATGATAGCCATTGCGGTTGTGACTAATCCCCCGACTTTCCAAAGTGGCAAAAGGAATAAAGGTCTCACTTCTCAGCTGAGGCTTGGGAGGGGGGTAGCTCAACGCCCGCTACTCATCTGCAGTTTTACAAAAGCAATTAAATCTCGCCTGTGATCGCCCATTTCTGGATCGTCCTTGAAGACCGAGTTACCCTATGGAGAGACAAAGCCAGTGCCCTTGCGCCCGCTCCAGTGCTGTTTATTATGCCAGAGAGGCTGCTCTCAGACTCATTACTGTTGCGGAAGACAGGCCCCCGGGGGCTGAAGTGGAGCCGGGTAATTACCAACAGATCCCTAATAGGTATGGACTCAATGGAAACAAGTCAATCAGGAATGCGGCATTTATGTCTAAACTATTCCAACCCACGCTCCGGAGCATTGGAGACAGCGAATAAGGGCCCCGCTCCTGAGACCCAGGGCCCCAGCCCCCCAGCCCCACCCCCAGCCCTCAGCCTAAGAGCATCCTGGCACCGCCCCTCCACAATCTTCCCGAAGGCAAGCGGAACTGGTTTGATCCCACCATCGTTTCTCTGCCTTGATGGACCGGCTCTGCCCACAAGAAGATCTGGTTCTCTCGTCATGGTCTGTGCACTGAGGGTGCAAGAATTTCCAGACTTCCGTAGCGGTGAAAAGAAAGAAGAGTTTATGGAGCATGGCAAGGTGGAGACAGAGTAAAGTTTATTGAGATAAGAGATGCTGGAGTTCCCGTCGTGGCTCAGTGGTTAACGAATCCGACTAGGAACCATGAGGTTGCCGGTTCGATCCCTGGCCTTGCTCAGTGGGTTAAGGACCCGGCATTGCTGTGAGCTGTGGTGTGGGTCGCAGATGCGGCTAGGATCCCGCATTGCTGTGGCTCTGGCATAGGCTGGTGGCTACAGCTCCAATTCGACTCCTAGCCTGGGAACCTCCATATGCCACAGGTACGGCTCTAGAAAAAGGCAAAAAAACAAAAAAACAAAAAAAAAAAAAAAATTTGCTTGCTTGCTGCCTGTGTGTTCGTGGATTCATTCTTTGACCCCCATGAACAAGAACCCAGATTCCTGGGTCATCTTTCCAGTATCACAACCACCACAGAAATGCACCCAGATGTCCCTACAAATGCATGGTGTCCACCATTGGCTTCAGCCTGTCTAGGAATCGGTTAAAGAATGAAGTCAGGTATAAATATGTTTGGGTTGCATTCAGTCAAATTGAATCGAATCTTTCAGCTTCATTGCAATGTCCATGCTTATACCTAGGAGAACCTGCAATGACGGTAAAACCAGCCATTGCTTCTGACACAAGGAGCAACAAGCTTCTGTTTTAATGGATTGTGTGGAAAGTGAAACGGTTGCCATCCTTCCATTTAAGGGATTGAGGCAGGAGTAGATGGGTTCCAGGATAGACATGGGCAAGTAGCCTCTTATTTACACGTCTTGAGGCAGGAGACGGGGGGTGGGGGGGCTCCAGGATAGATATTTACAAGCCACCCATCTAGCTAGACTCCAAGATAAAAATAACAGGCATGGAGTTCCTGTCCTGGAGCAGTGGAAACAATCCAACTAGGAACCACGAGGTTGCGGGTTCGATCCCCAGCCTCGCTCAGTGGGTTAAGGATCTGGCATTGCCCAGTGTCAATAGCTCCCATTTGATCCCTAGCCTGGGAACCTCCATATGCCACCCGTGAGGTCTAAAAAGCAACAAACCAAAACAAAGAAACAAACAAAAAAAACAGACACAAGGTAAATAACTGGTATTTGTCTTCTGTAAATTGTCAAACCATGGCAAAGACAGGATCAAAAGACAGGCTGAACCCTGCTCGGACAAAAGACCAAGAGGACACTTACTTCCCACCCTCAGGGTCAGAGAGGTCCCAACTACACATGTGCAGAGATAGACCCCTCTGGGTCAGAAAGGGGCGGGGTGTCAGGCCATCATAAATCTGGATAACCTTCCCGCCATGCTTTGCTCTGGAATCCATCTTGGCCAAAAGTCGCACACGCAGATGAGGGGAGGGCCCTGGGTCGGCTCAAGTGTGAAAGACAAAACAAGATAATTGGCCCCAGGAAGACAAAATCCCAGGAGAACTGTCCTATATAAATGGTTTCATCCACTGCTCTGGCACCCTCCTCATTGAGGAGGACGCCTGCACCCTCACTCCTTTGCGTGTGTATTAATGCTTTACATCTGCTTTAGACAGACTAACTGTCGGAGTTCCCTTTGTGGCTCAGTGCTTAACGAATCCGACTAGGAACCATGAGGTTGAGGGTTTGATCCCTGGCCTCGCTCAGTAGGTTAAGGATCCGGCGTTGCCGTGAGCTGTGGTGTGGGTCGCAGACGTGGCTCGGATCTGGCGTTGCTGTGGCTGTGGCGTAGGCCGGTGGCTACAGCTCCGATTAGACCCCTAGCCTGGGACCCTCCATATGCCATGGATGCGGCCCTAGAAAAGGCAAAAAGACAAAAAATAAAAATAAGAAAATAGATAAACTAATTGTCTGCATTTCTGTGCTCTCCAACATATAGTACTGTGTTTCTAGCAATAAACTTTATACCCATTTTTACAGTCTTTGCCCCCTTGAAACAGTCTTGCTTTCAACGGGGGGCAAGAATCAGGGCACTTCTGCTTTCAGCCTCTAGCTCGTCTAGGGGCCAGGATTCCTGGTTTTTACCCAGGCTGCGCAGGTTTAAGGCCTGAGCAGAGAATTAAGATCTTGCTTCAAGGAGTTCCTGTCATGGCGCAGCAAAAACCAATCCAACTAGGAACCATGAGGTTTCAGGTTCGATCCCTGACCTTGCTCAGTGGGTTAAGGATCCAGCGTTGCCGTGAGCGGTAGTGTAGATCGCAGACACATCTCGGATCTGCTGTTGCTTCGGCTCTGGTGGAGGCCGGCAGCTACAGCTTCAATGAGACCCCTAGTCTGGGAACCTCCATGGGCTGCGGGTGCGGCCCCAAAAAGACCAAAAAAAAAAAAAAGATCTTGCTTCAAGCTGTCACCTGCTACTGTCTCTCCAAAATCAGCATCACCATGTGTGCCCTGGGGACAGTTTCTGAGGCTTCTAGAATCGATTTCTCACCACCTCCCAGTGGAGCCTGGTGGCAGCCTACCTTACAGACCCTTGGGGATCACTGCATCCTTGCAGTGATCCAAGTAAGCAAGGGGTTCTCCTTGTGTGGCAGGCTTAGTGCTCAAGGGCAAGGTCAGCTCACATGTCCAGAGACGTTCTCAGTTCTAGAGTGAGCATGAGGCTAGTCCCCTTAACAACAGGTCTCCCACATTTGGGGAACTAGAGCACACTGACCCCTTTGCTTCTGGGCAAGACAGTTTCGCATGCACCACGGAAGCCGTGCATGAGGAGGTCAAAAAGAGGCGAGCTTTTCCCACAAGTATAAGCACACAGGACCTTTCTCATTAAATGCAAATCACAGGTTACACTTGAATTCCTTCAACAATGGTGCCATTCTCCTCTCTAGAGCCAACGGAGCTGTAGCCTCAGGCCATGGATCATTTCTAGGCTTGGCCCGCCGGCTGCCTTGGGAACCCCTGAGCCACGTCTCACTTTGGTGGCCTGAGTGACAGGTCTCCCTTGGCTTATCTGTCTTTAGTACTCACACTGTGACAAATCCCAGGCACAGGCAATAGGAAATGAACGGCACAGGAGGCCGAATTGGGTGCAATTTGTGGCACTTCTAACCACTGTGGGATCCCACAGCTGAGTTCCAGCCATATTTCTCATTTCCACTTGGTATTAAAAAAAAATTTTTTTTTTTTGGCTTTTTAGGGCCGCACCCACGGCATATGGATGTTCCCAGGCTAGGGGTTGAATCAGAGCTATAGCTGCCAGCCTATGCCACAGCCACAGCCACAGCAACACCAGATCCTTAACCCACTGAGCGAGGCCAGGGATTGAACCCACAACCTCCTGGTTCCTAGTCGGATTCGTTTCCGCTGCGCCACAATAGGAACTCCCTTTTTTTTTTTAAACCTTCTAGGGCCACGCCCACAGCATATGTAAGTTCCCCAGCTAGGGGTCAAATCAGAGCTGCAGCTGCTGGCCTACGCCCCAACCAGAGGAACTCAGGATCCATGCTGTGTCTCGGGATCCACACCACAGCTCAGGGCAATGCCAGATCCTTAACCCACTGAGCAAGGCCAGGGATCAAACGCATCCTCATGGGTACTAGTCAGGTTCTTAACCCACCGAGCCACAGTGGGAACTCCACATTTGCATCTCTCAACACTTCCCACAGGTGTCCTTATCATGTACATGTCATCTTTTCTTTGCATTATAAATCCAAATGTCCCTTGCTCGTGACACACCCCTCCCTCCCCTGGCCCCTATGCAGTGCGATGACCTCTCTAAACAATTTGACCACTTCTGCTGAGACCGAATGTTCCAGACCTGATCCCTGATGGCAAGGATGACTCAGCCACCCCTCAGGCCAGTGTCTAGCTCTGGCCAGTCAACACTTGAAAGGCCCACCCCATGGCGATGTGGAGACATCTCTAATAGTAGGGGCAGATGGCAATAAGTCAAGGGCTTGGAGTTCAGGGGCCTGAACTCCAGGAATGGCTCTGTCGGAATTCCCATCGTGGCTTGGTGGTAACAAACCCAACTAGTATCCAGGAGGATGCAGGTTCGATTCCTGGCCTCACTTGGTGGGTTAAAGATCTGGTGTTGCTGCAAGCTGTGGTGTAGGTTGCAGAAGCAGCTTGGATCCTGTGTTCCGGTGGCTCTGGTGTAGGCCAGCAGCTGCAGCTCCAATTCGACCCCTAGCCTGGGAACTTCCACATGCAGCAGGTGTGGCCACTTAAAATAAAATAAAATAGGAATTCCCATAATGGCACAGTGGAAATGAATCTGACTGGGAACCATGAGGTTGCAGTTTCGATCCCTGATCTCGCTCGTGGGTGAAGGATCCGGGGTTGCCATGAGCTGTGGTGTAGGTCGCAGATGCGGCTGGGATCTGGCGTTGCTGTGGCTCTGCTGTAGGCCGGTGGCAACAGCTCCGATTAGACCCCTAGCCTGGGAACTTCCATATGCCACGGGAGCGGCCCTAGAAAAGACAAAAAATAACATAAAATAAATAAAATTAAATTAAATAAATCGAGAAATGCTGGAAGAGTCTATAGTACTTTCAGCACGGCACCGTCTTCTCTTACACTCTCATATTTTGTTTTGCACGGGGGGCAGGGTAAGGCATAATGAGCTGACCATCAACCATAGGGGCTCAAAGACAGAAAGCTGCTCACAGTGACACCCTCCCTTCCACTGGACGATGTCATGATATCACGTGATAGGAGGATGGGGCGATGGCTCCATCTCTTCCTGTTAGTACCGTCCAGTGGAAAGCTGTGAAAGGACAGAATGGCATCGGCTTCCGCAGCTCGGGAAGCGGGCAAAGGGCTTGGCATCCGTAACCATTTGGACCCTATGAGGCTGCACCGGCAGAGCCTGTGCCGGGTCCTGGCTGCGGTGGCGGTGGGGGCAGGAACTGAGCTCCCCCTCCAGTGAGCTCAGCCCCCGAGGAGAAAGGGCAGAGGCTCAGGTCAGCGGGAAGGGCTCTGCCCTCCCTGCAGATCATGGTCTGGAGGCCGCGTGTTGGAATTTCCCGCTCTGTGCCATCCCTCCCTGGCTTGAATACAGATGAAGGTGGCCAGAACGGCTGCTACCTGGATGGAGGCTTTCTGAGTGTCAGTCGGGGAAGAGGAAGGATCTTCCCCACCCAGGGGTTCTCACTGGGGTCCCCCCAGACTAGAATACACTTAGGACAAAAGCATCAGGGGTGCACACAAAATAAGGGGGTGGGGAATGCTGACAGCACTTCGTGTTCAGTAGCTCCAAAACAAACTTGGTAGATGTCCTTATTTTTTTTATTTCTTTTTTTAAATTTCTTTTGTCTTTTTAGGGCCGCACCCATGGCATATGGAGGTTCCCAGGCTGGGAGTCAACTCAGAGCTGCAGCTGCTGGCCTATGCCACAGCCACAGTGACGCCAGATCCGAGCCGCATCTGTGACCTACATTACAGCTCACGGCAACGCCGGATCCTTAACCCACTGAGTGAGACCAGGGATTGAACCTTCGTCCTTATGGATGCCCATCAGGTTTGTTTCCACTGAGCCACAACAGGAACTCCTGGGGTCTCTGTGATGTTATTTTATTTATTTCAATAGCCCCATTCACTCAATAAACACTTATTCTCTTCCTACTGTGTGCTAAGCATCGTATTGGACAACACAGAGACAGTGATGAAAATAAGTCTGCCCTCTTAAAGCATTTAGCATAATAGGAAATTGGCCTTAATCAAATCATCTCAGCAATAAGCATATAATTGCAGACCCAGGTGGAGTTCCTGCTGTGGTGCAAGGGGATCAGTGGTGTCTTGGGAGTGCTGGGTCGCGGGTTCAAACCCTGGCCCTGCACAGTGGGTTAAGGATCAGGGTTGCTGCAGCTGGAGCTTAGGTCATGACTGGGGCTCTGATCTGATCTCAGGTTTGGGAACTCCATATGCTGCAAGGCGGCAGAAATTGAAAAATAATAATCATTTCAGACCCAGCTAAGTTATATGAAAGACAAAAGCCCTGTTCTGTAAGAAGTTACCACAAAGAAATTTGGTGTAACCCATGAGAGCGGAGAATAAAGGAAGGTCCCCCTCAGGAGTTCCCACTGTGGCTCAGCACGTTAAGAACCAGACCAGTCTCCATGAGGATGATGGTTCGATCCCTGGCCTTGCTCAGTGGGTTAAGGATCAGATCTCACGTCACTGTGGCTGTGATATGGGCCAGCAGCTGCAGCTCCAGTTTGACCCCTAGACCAGGAAATTCCATATGCTGCAGGTGTGGCCCCAAATGAAAAAAAAAAGGAAGGTCCCCTCAATATAAGAACAGAGGACCAGGAGAAATGACAAGGAACTTGGAATGACTGTAAAACAATTCTCTATAGATTTTGCGCATGGTTGCACCTCTTGAAAGTAGAGGTCCTGACTGCCTTTGTCCTGGGCTTGCTTTTCTTTTTTTGCTTTTTAGGGCTGCACCTGCGGCATATGGAAGTTCCCAGGCCAGGAGCTGAATAGGAGCTGCAGCCACCTGCCTATGCCACAGCCAGAGCAACAACGCAGAATCCAAGCCACATCTGTGACCCACACCACAGCTCATGGCAAAGCCAGATCCTTACCCCGCTGAGTGAGGCCAGGGATCAAACCCACATCCTCTTGGATATTAGCTGGGTTCTTCACCACTGAGCCACAATGGGAACTCCCTTGGGCTTGTTTTTCAAGGATATCTGTATAGCAAGTAGCCTTGGAAGATAGCCTAGCTCCTTCTGGAGTGATGAGTAAGATTGCACATCACCCAGTATAAAAGATTTGTGGAGTTCCCTGGTGGCCTATAGAGTTAAGGATCCAGCATTGTCACTGCTGTGGCTCGGGTCGCTGCTATCGCATGGGTTGGATCCCTGGCCTGGGAACATCCCCATGCTGTGGGCATGGGCAAAAAAAAAAAAAAAAAGATTCAGGCTTCCTGAGCTCTGGGTTCCTATCCTACAATGCAGCCCACTGTGTACACAGGGGTCCCTCAGCCCTCTGCCCCAGTGACCTTGTGGGAACTGGGGCTCAAAAACCAAGGCAGAAGGATGACACTCTGGAGTTCCCGTCGTGGCGCAGTTGTTAACGAATCCGACTAGGAACCATGAGGTTGTGGGTTCGATCCCTGGCCTCGCTCCGTGGGTTAAGGAGCTGGCGTTGCCGTGAGCTGTGGTGTAGGTCACAGACGCGGCTCGGATCCCATGTGGCTATGGCTCTGGTGTAGACTGGTGGCTGTATCTCCGATTAGACTCCTAGCCTGGGAACCTCCATATGCCAGGGGAAGTGGCCCTAGAAAAGGCGAAAAGACAAAACAAACAAACCAAAAAAAACAATAGAAGGATGACATTCTGGACTCTGCCATCGCTGTGAGTAAGAAACTGCCCTCTCTCTCTGACTCATGTGTCCCAGGTCTTGTGCGGGCGCGGTGAAGCCGTGGCCGAGGAAGCTCGCCAAGAAAGCAAAGCACAGACCCTTCCCTGTTCTTCATATTTGCAGGCTCTCAAAGTGACACGACTGAAGCTGGGTGGGGGGTGAATCAAGCAGGAGGAGAGAGGGAGGGAACAGGGTTCTAGCTGAAAACAATCCGTGGAAAGCCTTGGAGGGGTGGACAGCGAGGAAATGAACAAGATTGGTTCAGTGCCGTGGGAGTAGGAAGCATGATGAGAAATAGAGCGGGAGCCAGAGGCGGGGGACAGGTGTCAGCCACACCAAGCAGGAGAATTTATCCTCAAGGCAGCATAAGCCACTGAAGGATATTTTGGGCAGACTCGACTCAAAAGCCATTGAGGGTGATTCGGAAGCCCCCCCACCCCACCCCACCCCCCGTCTTTGCCTCCAGGACCTTTTCTACCTCCGCAGCCCCCAGAAAATCATCTTGGGTACAGCACAGGTTGGCATAGCAACTGATAGAGCAACTGATAGCGTGGCTGATGTCCTCGTAGTTTTATTTTTACCGGGTTTAGATTGTGGAGAGCTGTCCCTAGGTGTGTTTGGACCATGACGGGGCACTGGGCAGGGGAAAAACAATTAGAGGGTTACCCTCCTTCTGGCTGAGGACTGGACAGTGATGGGGGTACTTTCTCTGGAGAGACGGGACCCCTCACCAGACCTTTCCGGCCTGACAATGACTGCTGATCTAGTGCAGCCAGGCCAAGCAAAGCAGCCTCTTTCCTATAATCCCCGAAATACGTGATGGAAGAGGTTACACCTGGGGCTTCAGAAGGCGCTATTCCCCTTTTTTGAGTGTGTATGATACACACAGTCTATCTGAGTGACTACAGTGTAGGGTCAGGTTGCCTGGGTTCAAATCCTGGCTCCTCCCCCTACTAACTGTATGGCTTCAGGCAAATGAATTACTCTTGCCTCAGTTTCCCTATCTGCCAAATGGAACCTAATTCAAAAGGTCATGAATATTAAAGAAGGATTAAAAACATAAGGTGTTTAGAACAGCATGTACTAAATAAACACTATCATTAGAACTGCTTGTATGTGTCTTTTTAGGGCCCCACCTGAGGCATAGGGAAGGTCCCGCCAGGCTAGGGGTTGAATTGGAGGTGTAGCTGCTGGCCTACACCACAGACACAGCCACACCAGATCCGAGCCAAATCTGCGACCTACACCACAGCTCACCGCAATGCCAGATCCTTAACCCACTGAGCAAGGCCAGGGATCAAACTTCCGTCCTCATGGGTACTAGTCACATTCCTTTCCGCTGAGCTACAATAAGAACGCCTTAAGTCATTCAGTGTTTAGGTGCTTGTGTTTTGTTTTGTTTTGTTTGCATTTTAGGGCCCAACCGGAGCATATGGAGGTTCCCAGGCTAGGGATAGAATCAGAGCTACAGCTGCCAGCCTACGCCCCAACCACCCGGGATCCAAGCCACGTCTGCGACCTACACCACAGCTCACGGCAATGCCAGATCCTTAACCCACTGAGCAAGGCCAGGAATCGAACCCACAACCTCATGGTTCCTAGTTGGACTCGTTTCTGGTGTGCTACAACGGGAATGCATTGAGGTGCTTGTTGCTCAGGAATAGATAACATGTAGATATTCTCACTCCAAGCTGGGAGATTCTGTGGGGTCTGGGTGGCCACTGTTAACTTGTGTTACATGGGTTTCATCAATTCTCCCCCAGCCCACCCCGACCACCCCTTTCCTGATGATAAAAATCACTTGGAGATTCTGGAGATGGTCCGGGGAAAAGCCAGGAACTGAGACACTAGATATACACATGGACAATGGCCAGACTACATCTAAAAACAGAATTCGGACCCATTATCTACAGCGTCCAGCCCAGGAAACGAAAAAACCCCTGCAGCTGTTGGCCCCAAATGACCGGGCCTTAGGACCAATCAGAGAAAGCCAAATATGCTCTCCTAGCCAATCACGGAATGCCCTGCTTCTAGTTAGCCCGCCCCCAGCTTCCCCAAGCCAATAACGTCCCATCAAGGCACAAGTGAAGCTCCCTTTTCCCCCTTTAAGTCTCTCCCTCTTTTCCTCCTGCCTTTGAGTCTCTGCCAAAACTCAATTGATGGTGGCTGACACCTTTGCTGCAGTAAGCTCTAAAAAAATAGCCTTTGCCTGTTCTCATTTGTATGGTCCTCATTTATTTGTACAGAATGTATATATTTAATAAGTACAAGTGATTTTCTTTTTTCTTTTCTGTTTTTTTTTTTTTTTCTTTTTGTCTTTTTGCCTTTTCTAGAGCTGCACCTGCGGCATATGGAGGTTCCCAGGCTATGGGTCTCATTGGAGCTGTAGCCACCGGCCTACACCAGAGCCAAAGCAACGCGGGATCCGAGCCGCGTCTGCAACCTACACCACAGCTCATGGCAATGCTGGATCTTGAACCCACTGAGCAAGGCCAAGGATCAAACCCGCAAACTCATGGTCCCTAGTCGGATTCGTTAACCACTGCACCATGATGGGAACTCCAATAAGTACAACTGATTCTTAACTGTTGGGGAAGTTTGGAAAACATCAGCCTAGTCTCTTGCTACTCAAAGAGTGGTTCCCAGAGCAGCAGCAGCAGCAGCAGCAGCAGCAGCAGCAGCAGCAGCACCTGGGAAATTACTTAAAATGCAGACTCTGGGGTTCCCATCATGGCTCGGCAGAAAGGAATCTGACTAGCATCCATGAAGATGCGGGTTCGATCCCTGGCCTCATTCAGTGGGTTAAGGATCCAGCATTGCTCTGGCTGTGTGTGGCTGGCAGCTGCAGGTCTGATTCGACCCCTAGCCTGGGAACTTCCATATGTCACAGGTGTAGCCCTAAAAATAAAAATAAAATAAAATGCAGACTCTCAGTTCCGGCCCCAGACCTGATTCAGAACTTGCATTTTTAGCAAGATCCCAGAGGTGACCCTCTAGCACATTAATGTGTAAAAAGCATTAACCAGGAGCATCGATCCAAGTCAGTGGGTGTGTTTTAATCTACACAGTTTTTTTTTTTTTTTAAGCTTTGTATCCATTGCCAACATTTTTTAAAGGAGATTTTACATAAAAATTTAGATTGCTAGATTCCCCTGGAAAGTCAGGGGACCTCAAAACATTCAATCCACATTCCTGCTTGGCAACCATTGGCTGGAACTGCCCCTTAAAATGGGCTATGTCCACCAGCATCCCACAGTCCCTGCCTCACTCAAGTCACTTATTTTTGTCACCTGCCCGGACCTACAAAGCCTTTGAGTTTGAAAATTTTTTTTTTTTGGTCTTTTTGTGATTTCTTGGGCCACTCCCGTGGCATATGGAGGTTCCCAGGCTAGGGGTCGAATCAGAGCTGTAACCACTGGCCTACGCCAGAGCCACAGCAATGCAGGATCCGAGCCTACACCACAGCTTACAGCAACGCTGGATCCTTAACCCACTGAGCAAGGCCAGGGATCGAACCCGCAACCTCACGCAACATCCCAGTCAGATTCGTTAACCACTGAGCCACGATGGGAACTCCGAGTTTGGAACTTTTATAGACAGAGTCCAACCCCTTCTTTTGTAGATGAGAAAGTGAAGCCCCACCCTATAGTGGGTCACATCACTGAGTCACAGCCAGAGGTGGGATTTGAGGTCAAAATGCTGCTTGTGGGAGGCTGTGATTCTGTCTTCCTGAGATCAGATATCCCCACCATAGGACAAAGACTTAGACCACCCCACCCCTTGCCCAATTTCCAGACAAAGCTTGAAGTGTAGGGAGCTCCTGTTATGCTCAGCAGATTAAGGACTCAATTAGGATCCATGAGGAGGAGGGTTCGATCCCTGGCCTTGCTCAGAGGGTTAAGGATCCAGTGTTGCCGCAAGCTGTGGTGTAGGTCTCAGACACAGCTTGTATCTGATGTTGCTGAGGCTGTGGCATAAGCCTGCAATTCTGATTTGACCCCTAGCCTAGGAACTTCCATATGCTGCAGGTAGGACTGTAAACAAACAAACAAACACACCTTGAACTATAAGCAACCTCTGCTCTGCTCTTGGCCTCTTGGCCTTGGGGCTGTCAGCTCCTCCAACACACCAACAATTTACCCAACCTCTCTGAGCTTCAGCAAACGCATCTACACAATGAGAATAACAATAGGGCCTGATCTATAGGGTTATTTGAAGATTCGATTAAGTCATGTTGGTGAAACATTATTCTGGCACCTGAGGAGGGCACCACAGGGAGCAGTGAATACTGTTGATGACTTTTGCCAGTGTACACGTTCATCTGAAAGCACTGTCGCTGCCCAGCATTAGAAGTGGCCATCGTGGGAGTTCCTGTCGTGGCTCAGTGGCTAACGAATCTGACTAGGAACCATGAAGTTGCGGGTTCGATCCCTGGCCTAGCTCAGTGGGTGAAGGATCCGGCGTTGCCGTGAGCTGTGGTGTGGGTCACAGACGCCGCTCGGATCCCGCGTTGCTATGGCTGTGGTGTAGGCCGGTGGCTACAGCTCTGATTCAACCCCTAGCCTGGGAACCTCCATATGCCACGCAAGCAGCCCTAGAAAAGGCAAAAAGACAATAATAATAATAATAATAATAATAATAAAATAAAATAAAATTGGCCATTGTTCCATGATGGAAAACGATACAAGAAAAGAAATATACATATATAGTATGACTGGGTCCTTTTGCTGTACAACAGAAATTGGCACAACATTGTCAATCAACTGTACTTTAATAATAAAATCACTGTTTTAAATGGTCATTGTTCAGTTTCTGCCGATCCCAAGCTTCCTCAGCAATGTGTTAAGAGACCCCCCCCCGCCGCCCCTCAGATGGGTAGCTTTAGACAAAGCTCTTTTCTTTCTTTTTAAAAAGTTTTATTATTTATTTATTTATGTCTTTTTAGGGCCACACCCACAGCATATGGAAGTTCTCAGGCTAGAAGCCGAATCAGAGCTACAGCTGCCGGCCTACGCCACTGCCACAGCAACTCGGGATCCGAGAGGTGTTTTCAACCTGCACCACAGCTCACCACAAAGCGGGATCCTTAACCCACTGAGCGAGGCCAGGGATCGAACTCGCATCCCCATGGATACTAGTGGGTTGTTAACCGCTGAGCCATGACGGGAACTCCTATTTTTTAGGTAATTTTTTTTTTTTTACGGCCACACCTGCGGCACATGGACGTTCCCAGGCCAGGGATTGAATCCAAGCCATACCTTGGACCTGTGCCGCAGCTGCAGCAATGCTGGATCCTTTAACCCACTGCACTGGGTCAGGAACCGAACCCATGCCTCCACAGTGACCTGAGCCGTTAAAGGCAGATTCTCAACGCCCTGAACCACACCGGAATCTCCTGGACAAAGTTCTTAAGACTTGGTAAGCCTTGGCATTTTTTATCTATAAAATAGAGATAATAATAGCACCGACTTCTCAGAGTTGTCTGAAGTTTAAATGAGATAACACATGTCACATGCTTGCTTGTGGCCGTGCAGGGCCCCATTAACTTCAGGTTTTGACTTTTCAAAGCAGAGTCGCCACCTGGTGGTTTATGTCAGCAACTTCAGGCTCCGCAGGACTGAAGAGGAAAGGGGGGCAAAAACACAGCCCCCATGGTGGATAGAAAGGTCCGATTGCACAGGGGGAAGTGAATTCAGTGAGTAGCCAACCAGTGAGCTCAGAGATTGTCCCCAGGTCCATTCCTGGGCCACTTTCGGCCATTGCACTCCACTCGCCATGACAGCCCTGGCTTTTCGGCTTGTTCGGGGCGTCTCCTCTTGATATTGGCTGGCTGGACTCTAGACTGAACAGCGTGGCCCCTGATTCGATTTCTGGTTACTCAACTGGCTGCTTGACCACCAGCTTGGCTAGTGCGTCCTGGTCTCAGCTATTTAGTGGTTGGATACTGTGCGTGTTTGGACCCTACCTGGGCTCTGTGCCATCATCCTGGCCCAAGCCAGTTGGACCTCCCCCAGCTGTGGATCAGAGTTGCTCTTCTTTGCTTGGAAATTTCACCAGCTAGAAAGGCCCCTTCGCTTCCACAAGAGACCTGGAAACTGACCCCGCCCCTGCCCAGAAGACACCCAAAGCACAGCAAGGGGGCATCGTCTATGCACAAGGACCACCTCTGATCAGCCTGCAAAAGTGGCCCGTTTGGGCCTCTAAAAACGTGCCTTGAGGAAGTTCCCATCGCGGCACAGAAGGTTAAGAATCCGACCGAAGCTGCTCCGGTTCTGTAAAGATGCAGGTTTGACCCCCAGCCCGGTGCAGTGGGCTAAATGATCTGATGTTGCTGCAGCTGTGGTGTAGGCCACAGCTATGCCTGATTTAATTCCTGGCCCAGGAACTTCCATATGCCATGAGTGTGGCCAGAAAATAAGAAAAAAAAATTTTAATGATTTTTATTTTTTCCATTTTAGTTGTTTACAGTGTTCTGTCAATTTTCTACTGTACAGCAAAGTGACCCAGTTTCTCTCTCTCTCTCTCTCTCTCTCTCTCACGTAGGTCGAAGATGCGGCTCAGATCTGGCGTTGCTATGGCTGTGGTGTAGGCCAGGGTCTACAGCTCCAATGAGACCCCTAGCCTGGGAATCTCCATATACCGTGGGAGCAGCCCTAAAAAGACCAAAAAAGAAATTAATTTTTTAAAAAAAGCAGGAAATGATGGTGGCTTGGACCAGGGGGTTGCAATGGAGAAGGTTAGAAATGGTAGAAATCCAAAAATGACTCTAGTGACAGGTCTTACAGAGGAGTCGATGCATTTCATGTGCGGCACCTACTACAGGTGCTATTGAGTCCATTGTTGCTCCTGTCCTATCCATCTCACCAGACTGCGTGAGGGCTCTGCTATGAGGAAACAAGCTTGTCTTTTTCTGTCTGTGTCCCAGCACAGTGCTTGACACTGTGAGCGACATTCTAAAAACTGGGCTTTGGACACTGCAGGGAATTTTCAGTGTGTGAAACAGTTGCTGACTTAGGGCTTGGTGTGTGGATGGGTGGCTGCCTGGCTGGTTGGATGGATAGACTGCGTGAGTGCTCTGCTATGAGGAAACAAGCTTGTCTTTTTCTGTCTGTGTCTCAGCACAGTGCCTGACACTGTATGGACACTTGGATGGATGGATGGATGGATGGATGGATGGATGGATGGATGGGTGGATGGGTGGTGGGGTGGGTGAATGGATGGGTGGGTTGATGGATGAAGGATGGATGGGCGGATGGATGGGCAGCTCGGTGGATGGATGGGCGGCTCAATGGATAGATGGATGGATAGTGGGTGGTGGGTGGATGGATGGGTGGATGGATGGGTGAATGGATGGATGGATGGTGGGTGAATGGATGGATGGTGGGTAGATGGGTGACAGATGGGTGGTTTGATGGATGAAGGATGAATGGATGGCTCGATGGATGGATGGATGGTGGGTGGTGGGTGGCTGGATGGGTGGATGGATTGTGGATGGATGGATAAGTGGATGGATTGTGGGTGGAGGGATGGATGGATAGATAGATGGGTGGATGAGTGGATGGGTGGCTGCCTAGCTGGTTGGATGGATAGATGACGGGGTAGGAATTTCCATTTCCCCAACTTCCCCTTGTTCAAAAAATGGAGTCGTGATTGGTCAATTTTAGAAGAGTTTGTGAACTTGACCACCAGCAAAAGATATTCTAGAGAGGCCCTCAACTAAAAAAAAAGAAGAAGAAGAAGAAGAAGAAGTTATGATTATATCTGATACCCTGGAGAGCTTCATTCGATGCCTAGGGGAAGCCAGAACTGGAGACTCTGTAGTTATCCCAACTGAGGTGAGCGACATTCTAAAAACTGGGCTTTGGACACTGCAGGGAATTTTCAGTGTGTGAAACAGTTGCTGACTTAGGGCTTGGTGTGTGGGTTTTTTCTATAAGCACTTTTTACATAACCCTGCACAAAGAGGGCTCTAGAGACCATGCCTGCCCCGTATAGCAGATGATCCCAAGGGGATAGTCCTGAGGAGACCATTGTCTGGGTGCCATCAAGGGAAGTTTGCCCCTCCGGTGGGCGTTAGGTCCAAATGCTCATCCAAGGACCCCCTATCTGAGGAAGAGAGACTTTTTTTTTCTTAAATATTCAGGCTCTCCGGGGCGCCCCCCAGCCCTGTCCAGACTGCTCTCCCAATTGTACCTTACCTGTAGCACAGGAAGACTAGAGACAGAAAGTTTATCAGCAATAAAATCCGTTTTGATGACCTCCGTAAATAATGTCTGGAGAATGGTTAGTCATGTGATTCCCAGCCTGGATGCTGTCTGGCCACAAAAGCTTCTTCTTTTCCACAAGGTCATTAGCAAGCCTGAAATCAATAGACAGCTCAGCCCAACCCTAAGAAATGCAGAAATGGTCACAGCCGCAGTCCCTAAGTTAAACTACTGTGCTGTTTCAGAAGCTCACTAGGGAGAAAACTGCAGTCCAGTGATGGGATATTTGCCCATTTTCTCATCAAGTACATGGGTCTGTGTCTTCAGTCTCTATCTCTGTGCATATATGTCTCTCTCTTTTTCTGTCTCTCTCCCCCTCTTCTCTCTCTCTCTCTCTCTCCCTCTCTCTCTCACACACACACACACATTGTGGATTTTTTTGCCTTTAGAAATAGCCTTGGCAAGCACGTGCAATGATAACGATGTTGAAACAGTTAACTAAAGAGAGAAAAAAAGTGTCTGCCCAGTAAGAAACAAAAAACCCACCTCTGGGACAAAAGTTCGGGGGAGTATCTTAAGTTGTCATTAAAATGCAGCAACAATATGAATGTAATTGCCTCTTTGCCACTGCAAAAGAAAAAAAAAAAGCAAAAGAAAAAGCTACCTTTCAAAATGGAGAAATCAACCCATATGTTTAAATTTGTCTGTGTACAAACTGTTTTCAATGAAATCAAAACCTCTTATGGACCGATACAAAGACATATGCAAATAGGTAAAGTCTTTCATTCATAAAAATTATGTTTTAAATGAATATGTATCGGCACCAAACATGTTCATTTTATATTGTTCGGGAAACATGAAATAAAACAAGAGTGGCTTTCATGTCGAAGACTCTAACAGACCAGACATCCTGCAAAAAAATCCCTGACACAAAACATGTAAAAATCTTTTCCGTAAGGGAATAGATGAGCGAGGATGCAAAGACCACAAATCCCAGATTCCAAAAGCTGAAGCGAGGACTGAAAAATCAGAGCTGCACATTGACACTGAGGCTTGGGGACATTGGCCAGTCTCGGTGGCCGAGAAGATTTGGCAGGTTGATGGATTTTAACAGTGACAGGGGGACAAAGGACCAACATCCTAGACCTACCCAGGGTGCAAAAATAAAGGCCAGGACCCTTAAAGGTCTATGTCCTTGGTAAAAATAATTCACCCACTGGCAACGAGGTTAGACCAAGGAAGCTTGTGGAACTTGATTTGGGATCTGAAGGGAAAATACATGTCCCTGAAAATTCAACACCGCAGAATTACTCCCGCATGCATTTGGGATTTAAATTGCACGCCCTTGTGACAGGACTTGAGAGAGGATAATATGAGAAAAAAAAATATCTAGGTATATAGAATGAAGTATGGTTGATTTACTCTGTCGTGCCAGTTTCTGCTGCACAGCCAAGTGACACAGTCACATACATATAACTGTACTTTAACTGTAACTATAGTTTAATTTTTAAAAATTAAAAATTTAAGTCTATAAGAAAATATACCTCTCAAAAATAAGTAAATAAATAAATTGCCCTCCCTACATGGTTTGGAAAACCCGAAGCTGAAAAATTAGTAGAGTGATGCCAGGTTGGCAGCACTTCAGAATGCCCAGAGGGGAAAAAAATGTAAATTCTCTCTAGAGATACCCACCTTCTACCCAAGCCTCCCACGAACCCACAGAAAATGCCCCACTGAACATAGCTCACTAACCAAAGCTAAAAAAATACATGGATAGGCATTCCCGTTGTGGCGCCGTGGTTAACGAATCTGACTAGGAACCATGAGGTTGTGGGTTCGATCCCTGGCCTTTCTCAGTGGGTTAAGGATCCGGCGTGGCCGTGAGCTGTGGTGTAGGTTTCAGACGTGGCTCGGATCCCAAGTTGCTGTGGCTCTGGCATAGGCCTGCGGCTACAGCCTCAGTTAGACCCCTAGCCTGGGAACTCCATGTGCCGCAGGAGCAGCCCTAGAAGAGGCAAAAAGACCAAAAAAAAAAAAGGATAACCATAGCCATTATGAGTGAAAATAAGCAGAAACAATAAACCACTGAATTAGACCCGAAAGATCTTCATACCATAGAGTTGTCAGATTCAGAATATTAAAACATCAATTTTTAAAAGAGAACAAAATAAAATGCTATTCCAAAAGAGCAGAGGCAAGAGTGAAAAATAACCAAATATCGATTCGCAAAATAAATAAATATTTAAATGAAAAATTAAATAAACAAATAATACACAGTTCAGAAACAAATAAAAAGAAAATAATGACCTAGAAAAAAACTAGACCTAGACCTGAAAAAAAAAAAAAACAAAAACTACCCAGCCTATTGCGTGAAGAGACAAAGATATAGAATTATGTGTAGTTAGAGTTCCCACTGTGGCGCAACAGGATCAGTGGACTCTCTGGCATGCTGGCATGCAGGTTGGGTCCTCTGCCTGGCACTCGGGTGAAGGATGCAGCATTTATGCAGCTGTGGCATAGGCTGCAACTGTGGCTGAGATCTGATCCCTGGCCTGGGAACTCTATATGCCTTAAGGTGGCCAAGAAGAAAAAGAAAAAGAAAAAAAAATAATTATGAGGGGTTAAGAGATATAAGATGAAGAGTGATTCCAGAATATATATCCAACCATAGTCCCAAGGAAGGGATTAAAGACCTGCAAGATGATGGCAGGATAGAAGCATCCAACGCTCACCCTGACAGAAACACCAATTTGATAACCATCCATGGATGGGAAGCCCTGGGTGAGAACCCAGGAATCCAGTGGAAAGAGTCTAGCCTCCCATTCAAAATATGAGGACAAATGCATGGAAGAGGGTGGGAGGGATTTCACTTTATCTGTTTCATCCCTTCCCCACAAGGCAGCACAGCTCAATGTTAAAAGAGACATTCGCCTGCAGGAGTTCCCGTCGTGGCGCAGTGGTTAACGAATCCAACTAGGAACCATGAGGTTGCAGGTTCGGTCCCTGCCCTTGCTCAATGGGTTGACGATCCGGCGTTGCCATGAGCTGTGGTGTAGGTCGCAGACGCAGCTCGGATCCCGCGTTGCTGCGCCTGTGGCGTAGGCTGGTGGCTACAGCTCCGATTTGACCCCTAGCCTGGGAACCTCCATATGCCGCGGGTGCGGCCCAAAGAAATAGCAAAAAGACAAAAAAAAAAAAAAAAGAGAGAGAGAGAGAGAGACATTCGCCTGCAATTTCCCCTGTAGGGAAAGTGAGAGCAGAGTGAGTGCCTGGCTTCCCCAACCTGGAGAGATACTGACCAAGAAGCCCACTTCTGCCTTGCCTCCCCCAGATCACTGAGGGGGTGAGCACAGCTGATTAGCTTGGGGGAGCAAGAATTAAGGAAAAGTCATAGGGGCTCGTAGGAACCACCTCATGGGTCTCAACGACCAGCTACAAGCCCCAGGAACTGGCTCTCAGACCCCACTAAGAGGGCTTTCCCTTGAGACCTATGCAACCGCTCACGTGCAGCACCCCCAGATGGCCAGGGCCGGCTCCAATACTCCCCACATAACCCCAGTGCATGTGAGCCTCTGCAAACTGTGCATGGCTCCCACAGAGGGTGCAGACAACCCCCCTCATACAGCACAGGAATATCAGTCTCAGGCTCCATTCTGCAGGGTTGGGAGAAGGCACAAACCTTGAACACTTCAAGGCACTGCCCTCAGCAAATAAATGAGAGGCTCTCAGCACCCGGCCTGACTTTGCAAGATCAGAGAAGGCACAAAAGAAGAAATCCCAAGACTCCCCTCCCCGCAAAGAGGAGACAAAAGAAGAGAATAGAAAGAATAAAGAAAAGCCATCATTGAAGAAATAATGGCTGAGAATTTTCCAAAATTGATAAAGACATTGCTTAGACTCAGAAAGCATACAAATCCAATTAAAAAAAAAATTCTGGAGTTCCCATCATGGCTCAGTGGAAACGAATCTGACTAATATCCATGAGTTCGCAGGTTTGATCCCTGGCCTCCCTCAGTGGGTTAAGGATCCAGCATTGCATTGAGCTATGGTGTAGGTCGCAGACGTGGCTCAGATCTGGCATTGCTGTGGCTGTGGCATAGGCCAGCAGCTACAGTTCTGATTCAACCCATAGCCTGGGAACCTCCATATGACATGAGTACAGCCCTGAAAAAAAAAAAAAGAAAGAAAAAAAGAAAGAAAAAAAAATCCGCATCTGTGCAACATCACAGTGAAACTATAGATTGGCAGCAATAATAGCTCGTAGTAGACCCCTAGCCTGGGAACCTCCATATGCTGCAGGTGTGGCCCTAAAAAAGACAAAAACAAAAAACAAACCAAAAAACAAAAAAACAAAAAAAGAACCAGAAAAAAAGACAACTAATTGGGCAGCAGATAAAATTTCAAATATTTTTAAAACACAAGTTTTCACTATAGCCAAGTCCTCTAATTTAGACCTTGGTAACCAGACAGAGCACATCTCTCCAAATTCAGTCCATGACTTTTTTTGCCATAGGAAACAGGAAGAGCAGTGTATGCTCATGTGCTGAGGACAAGATTTTATTATCCCGAACCAAGATTTATTGCCATGGACTTTGTGAGACAAGGAACTCTGGTATTTAACTGCAATCATAAAAATATCAGTCTTGCGAAACTAAAAATTATTGTCTTGGGCAAACATTCCTCAAATTGATGTGATCAATACAGATCTTCCTGAACTTACAGTGGAGTTATGTCCAATAAACCCATCAAAAGTTGAAAATATCGTTAAGTCAAAAATGCACTTAAGGAGTTCCTGTCCTGGCTCAGTGGTAACGAGCCTGACTAGTACCCATGAAGATGCCAGTCCAATCTCTGGCCTCGCTCAGTGGGTGAAGGATCCGGTGTTGCCGTGAGCTGTGGTATAGGTCAAAGATGTGGCTCAGATCCCACATGGCTGTGGCTGTGGTGTAAGCTGGAAGCTACAGCTCCAATTCGACCCCTAGCCTGGGAAATTCCATATGCCACAGATGTGCTTCTAAAAAGACCAAAAAAAAAAAAATGCACTTAATATACCTAACCTACCAAACATGATAGCTTAGGCTAGCCTGCCTGAAACATGCTCAGAACACGTATATTAGCCTGAATTTGGCAAAAATCATCTAAAATAGCCCCAAATCTATTTTATTATAAAGGTGAATATCTCATGTAATTTATTGAATACGGCATTGAAAAATAGGTGTCTGGGTACAGAATGGTTGTGAATGTATCGGTTATTTACCCTTATGAGCCATGTGGCTGCCTGGGAGCTGTGGCATGACTATTACTGCTCATTATCACGAGAAGGTATCATACTACCTAGGACCAGCCCAGGAGAAGGTCAAAATTCAAAGTGTGATTTCTATTGAATGCATGTCACTTTCACGCTATCATAAATCAATTTTTTTTTCATTTTTGGCCCCCCCACAGCATATGAAACTCCTGGGCCAGTGATCAGATTCAAGCCACAGTCTTGAACCTAAACTGAAGCTGCAGCAATGCCAGATCCTTTAACCCACCGTGCCAGGCTGGGGATTGAACCCTCATCTCAGTTCTCCTAAGATGCCACCAATCCCCTTGCTCACAGCAGGAGCTCCTTTAAAAACAAACAAACAAACAAACAAAAAACAAAAAACCTCACAAACTACTTTTTTAATTAAAAAATTTTTTTTCATTGTTGTCTTTTTAGGGCCGCACCCACCCACAGCATATGGAGGTTCCCAGGCTAGGGGTCGAATCAGAGCTACAGCTGCCGGCTTACACCCCAGCCACAGCCACAGCCACGCCAGATCCAAGCCACATCTGTGACCTACACCACAGCTCACGCGGCAATGCCAGATCCTTAACCCACTGAGCGAGGCCAGGAGGGATCGAACCTGCGTCCTCATGGATGCTAATCAGATTCGTTTCTGCTGAGCCACAATAGGAACTCCTCACTTTCACACTATTGTAAAGTCCAAAAAAGAAAGTAAATTGAAGCTTTGTGAATTGGGGACAATCTGTATTAAATGACTGTCCACCAAGTTAACATGTTAGGGTTTCTGTGGGTATTTCACTAGCTAGATTTTGCAGACTTATAGGGAGGTTGTATTGCTGCTACCACTTGTCCTTGGAAGCATGACGGAGCTTTTCCTAGTCCAGGTGACACTGAGAGGAGGTACAAATTCAGGATGGGAAAAACAACATGGTTTGTTCAAGAAGTATGCATATTGACACGGCATGAGGACTGAGGGAGGAGTGTAGGATATGAAATGGAAGAATGGAGTTCCCATCGTGGCTCAGCAGTTCATGAATCTGACTAGTATCCATGAGGATGAAGGTTCAATCCCTGGCCTTTCTCAGTGGGTTCAGGATCCGCTATTACCGTGAGCTGTAGGGTAGGTCGCAGATGTGGCTCAGATCCCAAGTTGCTGTGGCTGCGGTGTAGGCTGGCAACTACAGCTCCGATTCAACCCCTAGCCTGGGAATTTCCGTATGCCGCGGGTGTGGCCCTAAAAAGACAAAAAAGAGGAGTTCCTGTCGTGGCGCAGTGGTTAACGAATCCGACTGGGAACCATGAGGTTGCGGGTTCGGTCCCTGCCCTTGCTCAGTGGGTTAACAATCCGGCGTTGCTGTGAGCTGTGGTGTAGGTTGCAGACGCGGCTTGGATCCCGCGTTGCTGTGGCTCTGGCGTAGGCCGGTGGCTACAGCTCCGATTGGACCCCTAGCCTGGGAACCTCCATATGCTGCGGGAGCGGCCCAAGAAAATAGCAAAAAAAAAAAAAAAAAAAAAAAAAAAAAAAAGATAATACAAAAGAACTAAGTAGCAGTGGTCAGGTTACAAAGAGTATACTATGCCACACTGACCATTTGGAACTTTCTCTTATAACCAGATTTCTACTCAAAGAGTATTGATCTGGAAAGTCACATTCAAAGCATTTTATCTCAAAGAGTATGGATGTATCCCATGCAGCTAGCATATGAAAGTACATTTGTAGCTTTAAATCATACTAATATCTAAAAAGATAAAAAAGCATTTCACCTTAACTTTTTTTTTTCTAGGGTCGCACCTGTGGCATATGGAAGTTCCTGTGCTAGGGGGTCGAATCAGAGCTACAGCTGCCAGCCTACACCACAGCCATAGCAATGCAGGATCCAAGCCACGTCTGTGACCTACACCACAGCTCATGGCAATGCTGGATCCTTAACCCGCTGAGCGAGGCCGGGGATTGAACCTGCATCCTCTCAGACAGGATGTAGACTTATTAACCCACGGAGCCACAACAGGAACGCCTCACCTTAACTTGTTGAAAAGAGAAAAATTGTACTCAAAGGAGAATAAAAGGAAGGAAATAACTAGGCTCTCCAACCTCATTTTACACTTCATGCTTTATATTTGTTCTCTTAAAATGTTCTTGCCCGTTTTTGTCACAGGCAAACTCCTATTCATCCCTCAAGACCCAAACCAAACACTTGTTCTGTGAAATACTTCCTGAATCCCTCTATACTCACCTTGTAACTTGCACCTATTTCACTTTTTGCCATTATTTCTATATGTCTACCTCCATCACTAGAGTCTGAGCTTCCTAAGGACAACAGCTAGGTTTTTTTCTTTATCTCTGTGTCCCCAACTCCTGGAACAGCATCTGACATAGAGTAAGTACTTGTTCACCTCTATTTATCGAGGGAATGAATGGACCCCAGTGGCTGTGGATTTACAGAGGAAGTTACTCGATAGATACAGGCTATGCAATCATTAGGTAATCAGATCCTACATCAATAGTTTGCATCCTGGGATAAGTCTAGCTCACAAAATGTAAGAGCCCTCCAGTAAAAACTTCCTAATGAACTAGAAGGATGTGGTTCACTACAAAATAAGAAACAAATAGCATTAAACTGAGGATCCCATGGGGTCTGGGGTCAAAAATCTGTGACAAAGAAGGAATGCAAAATTGAGCCCTGGGATTGCAAGAAATACCAGAGGGCTCTAGGACCTTATCAACCACTGTGGTCCTGGGGACATTTATTGAGGGGTTGGTGACCTCTGGATGTGGATTTGTCTGTCTACTCTCTAAACTACTCATTAATCTGCAGGAAGTTCTCTGAGCCTTGATCATTACCGCCTTATTAGCATACCATTAATTTCTATGTAAAGTAGGGGTCACACACCATCACTGTGACACAGTAACTCCCCAAATGTAGGGAATCGAGTCATTTACATTTCTGAATGGAAATGAGAAGATAGGTCTCCAAAATGGTTCAGGGATAAGCAGAATAAGGAGCATCCTGAAGTAAGACATGACATTTTGTAGAGGAGGAAAGAGAACGTCAAAAATTCCAGGCAAGGACCCTAAATGTCCATGATAAATGTCCAGAAAAGGCAAATCCATGAGGATGTAAAGTGGAGGAATAGTCGCCTGGGGCTGGGGTGGGAAGGGAAATTCAGTATTAAAGGGATCTTCTTGGGTGATGGAATTTCTAAAGCGAGATTATGGTGACAGATACACATTGGTCCAGTTATTTAAAATCATTGAGTTACATGGGTGAGGTTTTTTTAAATATATATTATAGTTGATTTATAATGTTGTGTCAATTTCTGCTGGACAGCAAAGTGACCCAGCCGTCCATATATATATACACATATTCCCTTTCTTATATTATCTTCCATCACGGTCTATCCCAAGAGACTGGATATAGTTCCCTGTGCTGTACAGAAAGACCTCATTGTTATCCATCCTAAAAGTAATAGTTTGCATCTACGAACCCCAGACTCCCCATCCATCCCACTCCCTACCCCTCCACCCCATTTGGCAACCACAAGTCTGTTCCGTATGTCTCCACAGGTGAGTTTTGTGTATGATGTGTAAACGATACCTCAGTAAATTTGTTTACAGAGTTTGAGTACCTCAAGGCAGACACAAAGTTTGGTGAGACACCACTTGCATCTTTGGAGAGTGAGAAAATTCAGGAGACTGAGGCCAGAATGTTCATTGCAGCACAGTTGTTTAACTTTCTGCCCTAGAAAATATCAAGCATGTGGAGTTCCCGTCGTAGCGCAGTGGTTAACAAATCCGACTAGGAACCATGAGGTTGTGGGTTCGATCCCTGCCCTTGCTCAGTGGGTTAACTATCCGGCGTTGCCGTGAGCTGTGGTGTAGGATGGCGGCTACAGCTCCGATGAGACCCCTGGCCTGGGAACCCCCATATGCCATGGGAGCAGCCCAAGAAATGGCAAAAAGACCAAAAAAAAAAAAAAAGAAAAAGAAAAAAAAGAAAATGTCAAGCATGTAAGGAGTGTAGAGAATGGTAGAGCCAACCTCCATGTACCCAGCACCCACTTTTTAAAAAAATTTTTTTATTACTCAATGAATTTATTACCTTTATAGGTGTACCATGATCATCACAAGCCAATATTATAGGATTTCCATCCCACACCCCCAGTGCATCCCCCCACCCCCCAACCTGTCTCCTTTGGAAACCATACATTTTTCAATGTCTGTGAATCACCATCTGTTCTGCAAAGAAGTTCAGTCTGTCCTTTTTTTCAGATTCCACATGTCAGTGAAAGCATTTGATGTGGGTGTCTCATTGTCTGACTGACTTCACTTAACATGATCATTTCTAGGTCCATCCAGGTTGCCAAAATTGCCAGTATTTCGTTCCTCTTAATGGCTGAGTAATATTCCATTGTGTCTATGTACCACATCTTCTTGATCCCCTCCTCTGTTGATGGGCATTTAGGTTGTTTCCATGTCTTGGCTATTGCAAAGAGTGCTGCAATGAACATTGGAGTATATGTGTCTTTTTGAGTCATAGTTTTCTCTGGATAGACGCCCGGGAGTGGGATTGCTGGATCAAATGGTAGTTCTATGTTTAGTTTTCTGAGGCATCTCTATACTGCTTTCCATAGTGGTTGCACCAATTTACAATCCCACCAATAGTGTCATAGGGTTCCTTTTTCTCCACACCCTCTCCAGCACTTATTGTTTGTAGATTTTTTTTCTTTTTTTTTGGTCTTTTTGCCTTTTCTAGGGCCGCTCCTGTGGCATATGGAGGTTCCCAGGCTAGGGGTCTAATCGGAGCTGTAGCTGCCAGCTGATGCCAGAGCCACAGCAATGTGGGATCTGAGCCGCATCTTCGACCTACACCACAACTCACGGCAACACTGGCCTTAACCCACTGAGCAAGGCCAGGGATCGAACCTGAAACTTCATGGTTCCTAGTTGGATTCGTTAACCACTGAGCCACGGCAGGAACTCCTCCATTGTATATTCTTCCCTCCTTGGTCATAGATTAGTTGGCTGTAGGTGTGTGGGTTTAATTCTGGGCTTTCTATCCTAGTCCACTGATCTATATTTCTATCTTTGCCAGAACCCACTTTTAACAATTGTCCAACTTGTGGACAATTTTATTTAATCTAATACCCCACCCACTTCATCTCACCCCTTCATGGTAGATTATGCAGCCCTGCATTTTTTTTTATTTTTTAGCATGAACAATGTCTAACACACACTAATGAAGACAAAACAGTAAAATATCTCCCCCCCATAAACCTACCTCCCAGCTTCAATAATTCGCAATACTTGGCTGGTCTTTTTTCATCTACAGCCTTCCTACTTCCTCCATCCCTGTGTCAGTTGCAAGCCAACCTCAGACATGAAATCATTTTATCTGCAAAAATTCCATTAAGTATCTCAAAAGGGGAGTTCCCATCGTGGCCCAGCAGTAACGAACCTGACCAGGATCCATGAGGATGCAGGTTCGATCCTTGACCTTGCTCAGTGGGTTAAGGATCCAGCGTTGCCGTGAGCTGTGGTGTAGGTTGCAGACATGGCTCAGATCCTAGGTTGCTGTGGCTGTGGTATAGGCTGGCAGCTGTAGTTGTGATTTGGCCACTAGCCTGGGAACTTCCATATGCTGTGGGTTTGGTCCTAAAAAGACTATATGTATATATATATATATATATATATATAAAATATATAAATATAAACAGGTGAGGACTATATATATATATATATGGAATTTATTCTTTTAACACAGCCACAACACCACTATCACATCCTACAAAATTAACAATATTTCCCTAAGATCACCAAATACCTAGTGTTCAGATTTCCCATGGTATCACAGATGTCAAAAAAAAAAATTCTTAAGAGTTTGTTTCTTTGCAACGCAAATGTCCATCGACAGATGTTTGGATTAGGAAGATGTGGTATGTATACACAATGGAATACTACTCAGCCATAAAAAATAAAAAAAAACAATGCCATTTGCAGGAACATGGATGGAACCAGAGACTCTCACACTGAGTGGAGTACATCGGAAAGAGAAAGACAAATATCATATGATATCACTTATATCTGGAATCTAATATACAGCACAAATGAACCTTTCCACAGAAAAGAAACTCATGGACTTGGAGAAGAGACTTGTGGTTGCCAAGGGGGAGGGGGAGGGAGGGGGAGGGATTGGGAATTTGGGGTCAATAGGTGCAGACTATTGCCTTTGGAATGGATGAGCCATGACACCCTGCTGTGTAGCACTGGGAATTACGTCTGGTCACTTATGATGGAGCATGATAATGTGAGAAAGAAGAATGTATACATGTATATGTAACTGGGTCATCATGCTGCACAGTAGAAAAAAAATAATGGATTGGGGAAACTTTTTAAAAATGTGAAGAAAACAATTTTGTTTCTTTGAATCAAGGTGCAATAAAGGGCCACATATGGCTGCTTGCTAATCCATCTCTCAAGTTTCTCTTCCTCTGTAGGCCTCATCCCCCATACCATCCATCTCTCTCGCATTTTCCTTGCAATTTCTTTGCTGAAGAAACCAGGTCATTTGTCTATAGAGTTTTCCACAGCCTAGATGATGCAGCACTATTTTTAATAACAAAACATTGGAACCAGTAGACGCCGTCCATCAAAAAGAAGTCCGCTAAATAAATGAGGATATAACCACGTAATGGAATTCATAAAAGTCGTGTGATTGATATACATCAACCAGAAAGATGCAACAGATATTTATTAAATACATGCTATGTGCCAGGTTCTATTCCAGAAGCTGGAGAGAGAGCTGTGAATAGAACCAAATCTCTGCCCTCTTGGACCCTGTATATTAATGGAAGGTGACAGACTGAAAAACAACAGATGATTCAAACCCATGGAACATCAGCTGGCTGTGCCTGTGACAGAGAACAATACAGCAGGAGAAAAGGAGTAAGGAGTGGGAAGAGATGGGGGAAGGGCAGATTGCAATTTCAGACGAGATGGCCAACCTGGCACAACATTGTTAATCAACTCAGTGGTTAATGAATCTGACTAGGAACCGTGAGGTTTCAGGTTCGATCCCTGGCCTCGCTCAGTGGGTTAAGGATCCGACGTTGCCATGAGCTGTGATGTAGGTCGAAGATGCGGCTCGGATCTGGCGTTGCTGTGGCTGTGGTGTAGGCCAGGGTCTACAGCTCCAATTAGACCCCTAGTCTGGGAAGCTCCATATGCCGCAGGTGCAACCGTAAAAAGCAAAAACACAAAAAATAAAAATTACAAGTAAAATAAACAAATAAGATGGCCAGGGAAGGCTGCAATAAGGTGACATAGGAGCAAAGAACTGAGGGAGGTGATGAGGTAGCAGATACACAGATGAATGAGGGCAGAGAATCCAGGACAAAAGAAACAGCCAGTGCAAAGGTCCTGGGGTGGGAGAGTACCCAGTATGCTCAAGGAACAGGCCAGGAGGCCAGCGAGACTGGAGGGAGCTGGGGAGAGTGGTAGGAGATGCAGCCCAAGGGGTGACCAGGCCCCAAAAGGTGCAGGACTTTGCAGCGTATCACGAGGACATTGGATTTCCCTCGGGGTGAGATGTCGTCAGGGGAGAGTTTCCACGCAGTGTGAGGGAAGAAAGCTGTTATACTGGCCATGTGGCTTGATCCATTTTTTGTTTGGTATAAAACACTGTCCATGGGGAGAGAAGCCGCACTTTGCTGGACCCCTGCTTCATCACCATCTCAGGTCCTGCCCCTGATACCACTTGCCGAAGGCCAATCATCCTTCACTTGTCAGAGGGATGATGACTCAAGCGCCCCCTCCCGAGCCCTCCTGCTGAGACTTGGCACAAAGAGGTCTGGGTGAGTAGAGTTTATTAGGAAGAAATTCCCCCAGAAGGGTTGATTCTTCCTAGAATCTAGCTGGGTGCTAGCAGGCAGTCTGTCCCTCCAAGCGGCCCTAAAGCAAATGAAAACCTGTTATTAGAAACCAGGTTTTATGGGTACATGGCCGGGCCCATCCGTACATATGTCGTCTGTGGCTGCTTTCGGATGGGGCGGAAGAGGGGATTGGTATCAGAGAACTTGCAGCCCCAACGCCTAAAATATTTCCTATATAATGCTTTAGAGGAAAACTTTGCTGCCTGCCATAGTGGAAACCAAGCCTCCCAAAGCCCAGGATCTATTCACAGCTCTCTCTCCAGCTTCTGGAATAGAACCTGGCACATAATTTAATAAATATCTGTTGCATCTTTCTGGTTGATGTACATCAATCACACGACTTTTATGAATTCCATTACGTGGTTATATCCTCATTTATTTAACGGACTTCTTTTTGACGGGCAGCGTCTACTGGTTCCAAAGTTTTGTTATTAAAAATAGTGCTGCATCATCTAGGCTGCCCCAGAGAGGTGGCCCTGGGTCTTTGGAGAGTCACAGCCTGGTTCTGGCTGAGCCATGCTGTCGTTCTGAGGGACTCCCTCCAGTGGATTGAGTGGATTTCTTGAGATGGGTGGTGGCCACCCAGGGGCCCTCTGCTCCCCGCCCTTTCTCTCACTTACCACCCTCCCCGCCTCACCCGGAGTGAGCCCCACCCAGTGTGGGATGCGCACCTGGAATCCCTTCCCTGAAACATCCAGCCCAGGGCTCAGATCCCAGCTCTCCACTTCCTTGGACACGTTACATACGTCCTCAGTGCCAACAGCATCTCCTTGAAAGGCTGCAGAGAGAATCACGGCTGTGGGCACACGTGGAGGCTGAGCACTGTCCCCGGCAGGGGGCGCTATGGCAACACGCGCTGTCACCACTTAATGCGAGCCTCTCATCCCATTGGCTGAGCCGAGGTACAATTCCACCTGGCTGCCATCCCTGACAAGCTCTAGGGATCACAGGGCGTGACCAACCTATTTCATCACAACATCCGTGTAAGATTATTCATCTCATCTATTCTCAGAGAGTTTGAGTAACTTGCCCAAGGTCACACAGCTTTGGCAGCCCTGAAGTTCCGATACAGGCTCTGTGTCAGTGTCTTGCCTCTGAGCCCACCACCTTAAACTTCGTTTAGGTGAATGGCCCACGTGAGTGGGACTTGCCAAGAAACCCTGCACACAGAGGACCACGACAGCCCTGCTGGGGGGCCTGTGACCTCTTGTTATGAGGCTGGCTGTCTGTACCCTGCAATGAGGGTTCTCAGCCATTCCCCACCAATGACACACACACCAGGTGGAAATCAAAATATACCTTCGCAGACACAGCAACATTGCTACTTTGCGCATGGGTAAGATGGAAAAGAAACTGGAAGCCACTATAAATCACAGCTCACAAGCAGTCCAATAATTCCCAACTATCACAGTTAAGACAACAATGTCACTGCAACCATCGATCACAATGAACTATGGTCAAGACAAGATGGTCTGCCTGTATGTGTGATTTTTTTTTTAACTTCATGGTTTTTTTTTTTTTTAAACTTTTCCCTGCTTTCTTTTTCTCAGCTTATTTTATTGTATTTAACTTTTTTGGCTGCACCCGCAGCATATGGAAGTTCCTTGGGCCAGGGATCAAACCCATACTGTAATTGCAGCCTGCACCACAGCTGCAGTGGCAACACCAGATCCTTAACCCTCTGTGCCACATGGGGACATTCACATGTCTGATTCTTGCTTTTTTTTCCCTTTTTCTTTTTATGGTGTCGTCTGCGGCATATGGAAGTTCCCGGGCTAGAGGTCGAATGGGAGCTGCAGCTGCTGGCTTACACCACAGCCACAGCCACATCAGATCTGAGCTACATCTGCGACCGACCCCACACCTTGTGGCAATGCCGGAGCCTTAACCCACTGAGTGTAGCCAGGGATTGAACCTGCATTCTCACAGAGGTCCTTAACACCCTGAGCCACAATGGGAACTCCGTATGTGTGATTTTTTTTTTTTTTTGTCTTATTGCCTTTTCTAGGTGGCATATGGAGGTTCCCAGGCTAGGGGTCTAATCAGAGATGTAGCTGCCAAGCCTATGCCAGAGCCACAGCAACGCGGGATCCGAGGCGCGTCTGCTCACGGCAATGCTGGATCCTTCCCCCACTCACTGGGCAAGGCCAGGGATCGAACCCGCAACCTCATGATTCCTAGTCAGATTCGTTAACCACTGCGCCACGATGGGAATGTGTGATTCTTAACACACTAACTGTGGGGAGTTGGAAAGTAAGTCATTTGAAAACTTCATCTCTCCCCGATCTGATTGACGTCTGTGTCTTTGCCCGTCTGATCTCTGTTCCACCTCTGATTCAGCCTGAGAAGCAAGCCCTCCCTGTCTCAGGAAGACTGAGTAATGCTGCTCCAGTCCCGGTGCCAGTGTTGGGCATGTGGCCAGTGAGGGCGCAAGCCCCCCACCATCAGTGCAGGATTGGTCATCTGACTCAAGCAGGGCCATTCAGACTCAGGGCTGGAACTTTAGGCAGAACTGCTGAGAAACAAGAAGCTCTCCTGTCTCTTGGCCTTCACACTGGGGGGAGAGGGGTCCAGAGCTGCTGGGGGCCATACAGAGTTGGGTGATCACAGGACTTATTATTCAAATCCTGGAACTTTTGGGAGTTATAGGAGATGCTATTTTTTTTCTTTTGTCTTTTCAAGGGCTGCACCCACGGCATATGGACATTCTCAGGCTAGGGGTCGAATCAGAGCTGTAGCCGCTGGCCTACGCCAGAGCCACAGCAACACTGGATCTGAGCCGAGTCTGCCACCTACACCACAGCTCATGGCAACGCCGGATCCTTAACCCACTGAACGAGGCCAGGGATCGAACCTGCAACCTCATGGTTCCTAGTCGGATTCATTAACCACTGAGCCATGACAGGAACTCCCCTGAATAACCTTTTTCTTTTGGAACAATTTGAGATTTACAGGAACATTGCAAAGGTAGCCCAGAGAGTGGTTGCCCTCCCTTCACCCAGCTCCCCACATGTTAGCAATTCACATCACCACGAACACTCATCACAGCTAAGAAAACAACCCTTGGGAATTCCCACTGCAGCTCAGTGGAAATGAATCTGACTAGTATCCATGAGGATGCAGGTTCGATCCCTGGCCTCCCTCAGTGGGTTAAGGATCCGGCATTGCTGTGAGCTGTGGTCTAGCCCTATGGCTACAGCTCTGATTCAACCCCTAGCCGGGGAACGTCCATATGCCTTGGGTGTGGCCCTAAAAATACACACACACACACTAAAAAAAAAAAAAAAAAAAAAAAAAAAAAAGAAAGAAAGAAAGAACCTTTTGACATCACTATTAACTAAAGTCTGGGCTTCATTCAGATTTCACCAGCTTTCCCATTAATAACATTTTTCTGTTCTAAGATCCCATCCAGGAGACCACAGTACATTTAATTGTCACATCTCCTTAGGCTTTCCTCTAGTCTGTGACGGTTTCTTAGTCTTTTTCTTCATAACGATGAGAATTTTGAAGAGTACGAGTCAGGTATTTTGTAGAATATCCCTTAATGTGGGTTTCTCTGATGTTTTTCTCATGATGGGTCTGGAGTCATGAGCTTGGGGGAAAATACCCCAGAACTGAAGAGCTCTCCTGGTCACAGTATGGCAGGAGGTACCTGTAGTCAAATGACTTGTCATTGGTGACGTTGATTTTGGTCGCCTAGCTAATGTAATATTTGCCAGGCTTCTCCACTTAAAGTTACTTTGTTTATTTTCCCCCTTTCCATACTCTGTTCTTTGGAAGCATGTCATTAAGTCCAGCCTATGCTCAAGAGAGGAGGTAATTACACTCCAAATTCTGGCTAGGAGTAGTTTTGAGCCCCTGGATCCACCTATACCTGAAGCCAAACATCTCCAGTCTTCTTCGTTTACATGAGTCAATCTGTTCCTTCATTGCTGGAACCAATTTGAGTTGAATTTTTATCACTTGCAAATGAAGGATTACTAATAGATGCTCCACGCTCCTTCTTGCCTCATTCCAATGCATCCTCTGCACAGAAGCCAGCATGATTTCTTAAGCGAATCTATGATACGTCCTGAGAACAACACTAGGTCACAGCCTATTTGTACAGCCTGCGTGATGAACGTCCCTTGAGCTCTCCAACCAACGTAGCCCTGAGGCTCCAACCCCAGCTGCCTCTCTGGGATAATATATTCTGTTGACCCAACTCTGCCAGGAAAGCAGTTTATTTGGGCTTGCTGTTTTACCACATTTAAAGAGCTTAAACACCCAGCAGTATTTATAGACATGAACTCTATCAAGAGAGGGGGAAGGGGTATTTTGTCCATGTCAGTGACCCAGATTGGAGGTTAATGATCTCGCCAGGGCTGGTACGTTCAATCTTGTGATTCTGTACGTTTCACAGTAATGAGCAGAGTCCTGATATACTGGGACATCCAGTTCTTGGACTCTTCATTCATTTATTCCATGAATATTCATTGATTTTGCTATGCGTTGAGTACTGTACCAGGCACAGGGAATACAGTGGTGAACAAAATCACAGCCTTACTGGGCTTATTTCTAGCGCATAAATAGATGATAAAGAAGTAAATGTGGAAATGAACCAGGTGATTTCAGATAATAAGTGCCATGAGGGAAATAACGGAGAGATCGGACAGGAGAATAGTGGATGCGGAGGGAGAGAGGAGGGCTGTCCACAGGGGGTTTTGGGAAGATGTCTTTAAAAACCAAAAGGAGGAAAGGAACCAATTGTAAGAACCATTCGGAGAAGAAATTTGCAGGCAGAGGGAACGGCAATGCCAAAGCCAGAAGGCAAGAAGGATCTTGGTGACATGAGAGAAGCCACCGTGAGTATGATGTGGGGAGTGGGGAGATTTCCTTGAAGGAGGGAGCAAGGGCCATCAGGAAGGACCTTTGTAGCCATGGAAACAAGGAGTCCTAAGAAAGGGAGCAATAAGTTCTGGCTTATGTGCTTAAGGACTGTTCTCGTAGAGAACAGACTCGCGGTTGCCAAGGGGAGGCAGGAGGAAGTAGGATGGACTGGGAGTTTAGGGTTAATAGATGCAAACGATTCCATTTGGAATGGAGAAGCAATGAGGTCCTTCTCTACAGCACAAGGAACTCTATCTAATCTCTTGGAATAGACCATCCATGATGGAAGAGAATATAAGAAAAGGCATGCGGGGAGTTCCTGTGGTGGCTCAGCAGTTAACAAGCCCAACTAGTACCCATGCGGATGCAGGTTCGATCCCTGGCCTTGCTCAGTGGGTTGGGGATCCGGTACTGCTGTGAGCTGTGGTGTAGGGGGCAGATTCACCTTGGATCCTGTGTTGCTGTGGCTGTGGTGCAGGCCAGCACCTCTAGCTCCGATTCGACCCCTAGCCTGGGAATTTCCGCAGGTGGCAGGTGCAGGCCTAAAAAGAAAAAAAAAAAAAAGAGGAAGAAAAAGAAGAAAGTAAGAAAGAAGAAAAAATAAAAGGAATGCGTATATACGTATACTGGGTCACCTCACTGTACAGCAGAAATTGGCACGGCATTGTAAATCCAATATACTTTAATAAAATAAATTTAAAATAAAGTTAAAGACTGCTCTGACTGCTGAGTAGAAAAGGGACGGCGATGTGGCAGAATGAAAACAAGGAAGACGAGTTAGTTGTTGCTAAAGTGCAGGCGAGGGGTGATGCTGATTAGAAGTCAGCTGGTGTGGAGTTCCCATCGTGGCGCAGTGGTTAACGAATCTGACTAGGAACCATGAGGTTGCGGGTTCGGTCCCTGGCCTTGCTCAATGGGTTAACCCATGGGCTGTGGTGTAGGTTGCAGACTCGGCTCGGATCCCGAGTTGCTGTGGCTCTGGCGTAGGCCAGTGGCTACAGCTCCAATTCGACCCCGAGCCTGGGAACCGCCATATGCCTCGGGAGCAGCCCAAGAAATAGCTTAAAAAAAAAAAAAAAAAATAAGTCAGGTGGTGGCTATAGACTCAAGGACAAAGGGACAGATTTTAGATTCCTTTTGGACAATGGGACGTGCTGGCGAATTAGAAGTGAGGAAAGCAAGCTGATTCCTGGGTTGGCACTTGCTGATGGCACCATGACCTGAAGTGTGGGGTTCCACTTTGGAACATATTACATTTTTGAGCCTGTTGGTGGGTGAGAAAGCCCCACATTGGATAAAAGGATACAGATGAACTTATTTGCAGAACAGAAACAGACACACAGACTTTAGAAACAAACTTACTGTTACCAAAAGGAACAGACTGTGGCAGGGTGCAGGGCGAGTGCAGACTGGGTGTTGGGATTGGCCTATATATGCACACTGAGGTATATGGAATGACGGGCCCCTAGGCACCTGCTGTACAGCAGAGGGAACTCTACCCAATACTCTCTGATCATCTATGCAGGACAAATATCTAAATAGAATGGATGTGTGTATGTGTATAGCTGAATCATTTTGTTGTACAGCAAAAATGAACACAACATTGCAAATCAATTCTTCTTCAATGAAACTTTTAAAAATATATAAAAATATGGAGTTCCCGTCGTGGTGGTGCAGCAGAAATGAATCCAACTAGAAACCATGAGGTTGCGGGTTCAATCCCCGGCCTCGCTCAGTGGGTGAAGGATCCGGCATTGCTGTGGCTGTGGTGTAGGCCAGCAGCAACAGCTCCGATTCGACCCCTAGCCTGGGAACCTCCGTATGCTGAGGGTGTGGCCCTAAAAAAAAATAAAAGAAAGAAAATTAAGTCAATGGACTAGAGCCTCTTTGTCCAATATGAGAGTCACATGTGGCTACTGAGCTGTTGAAATATGACTGGTCTGAACTGAGATGTACAGTAAGTGTGAAGTACCCACATTTCAAAGATGGTATGAAAGAAAGTAAAATACCTCACTAATACTTTTTGTACTGCTTACATGGATAACGTGATAATATTTGGGGGAGTTTCCGCTGGGGCTCAGTGGGTTAAGAACCTGATGTTGTCCCCGTGATGATGTGGGTTCAACCCCTGGTCTCGCTCACTGGGTTAGGGATTCGGTGATGCCACAGACTGTGGCATGGGCCACAGTTAGGGCTGGGATCCCCTGTTGCTTGGCTGTGGTGTAGTCCTCAGCTGCAGCTCTGATTTGACCCCTGGCCTGGAAACTTCCATATGCTTCAAGTTCAGCCAAAAAAAAAAAAAAAAAAGGAAAAAAGAAAAAAAAAGATAATATTTTGGATCTATCAGGTTAAGTAAAAATATTTTTTTTCGGTTAATTTAACCATTTTGTATTTCTTAAATGTGGCTACTAGAAAATTTTAAATGACGTATGCGGCTTGCATTGTTTTTCTGTTGGGCGGTGCAAAAGGTCTTACTGAGTCAGGAGAAGTTAGCGGAGTATTAGAGTCGGAGAGGAAATAACAGTCCAATAGGGGAGACCTGAAATAGATTTAAGAGGACCTACAGGACTTCCTGTTGTGGCTCAACAGCGTAAGAACCCGCCTAGTATCCATGAAGGTGTGGGTTCGATCCCTGGCCTTGCTCAGTGGGTTGAAGATCCGGCACGGCCATGAGCTGCGATGTAGGCACAGATGAGGCTCGGATCCCGAGTTTCTGGGGCTTTGGCATAGGCTGGCTGCAACTCCAACTTGACCTCTAGCCTGGGGACTTCCATATGCTACACCTACAGCTCCAAAAAGCAAAAAAAAAAAAAAAAAAAAAAAAAGAGAGAGAGAGAGATTATACAGTTACCATCAACAGCAAGTCTATGGGAAAATCTGAAGAGTGATGGAAAAGATTCCAGGCATGGAGTCATTCAAGGGTTGGCTGAGTTATTTGTGTACATGTTGAAATTACCAAGAATGATGAGAACAGGCTGGGAATAGAGATAGTGGCTTATTAGGCACTTGGATCTGTAATGATTGAGAGAACAGCACTTTGAGAAGGAGCAGCTGGCACTATAAGGACTTCCCTTGAAAGATTCTGGAATTTGGGGAAAAGGAAAACGTTTTGGAAGCGACAGAGGGGAGCCTTGAGCTACATGAGTTGAGAGAGTAAAGTAACCTATGCTTGGGAAGGCTGACCAGGAGGCCCCGGGGACTGAGGCTTAAGCCAAAGCAAGAAATAAAAGAAAATGGGAGTTCCTGCTGTGGCGCAGCTGAAATGTATCCAACTAGGAACCATGAGGTTGTGGGTTTGATCCCTGGCCTCGCTCAGTGAGTTAAGGATCCAGTGTTGCTGTGAGCTGTGGTGTAGGTTGCAAACACGGCTTAGATCTGGTGTTGCTGTGTCTGTGGTGTAGGCTGGCAGCTGTAGCTCTGGTGAGACCCCTAGCCTGGGAACCTCTATACGCCTTGAGTGTGGCCCTAAAAAGCAAAAAGAAAGAGAGAGAGAGAGAAAGGAAGGAAGGAAGAAAGGAAGAAAGGAAGAAAGAAAGAAAGGAAGGAAGGAAGGAAGAAAGAAAGAAAGAAAGAAAGAAAGAAAGAAAGAAAGAAAGAAAGAAAGAAAGAAAGAAAGAAAGGGAAGGAAGAAAGGGAAGGAAGGGAAAGAAAGAAAGAAAGGGAAGAAAGGGAGGAAAGAAAAAGAAAGAAAGAAAAAGAAAAATGTTTGGAGGAAAACTTGAGAATATAGGGATTCTTCTGGTTAGAAACTGGGCATTCCAGAGGGCACGGAGATGTGTGAAGAGGAAAGGGAGAGGAGAGAGGGTAACCAGGTCCAATCAGTAAGGATCTAAGATTCTGGGTGAGGACTTAGATGCCTTAGAAGACTTGGGGGTTCCCCTTGTGGCTCAGTGGTAATGAACCCGACATGAGGACATGCGTTCGATCTCTAGCCTCGCTCAGTGGGTTAAGGATCCGGCATTGCCATGAGCTGTGGTGTAGGTCACAGATGTGGGTTAGATCCTGCGTTGCTGTGGCTGTGGTGTAGGCAGGCTGCTATACCTCCAATTCGACCCCTAGCCTGGGAACTTCCATGTGCTATAGGTGCAGCACCTCCCCCCCCCAAAAAAAAAGACCTGGATCCTGGGATGACTGATACAATGAGACATGAGCTGTGTAGGGCACTGGTCCCGAGAGTCTCCCAGACCAGCTGAAGGCCCGTCCTGAATCCTTCGCTGGATGGTTTGCAAGCAAAGTGACTCTCTTCCGGCCTCTGACATTCTCCCTGGTTTTGAGAGCTGTTTTAAAGTAACAGTAAGTAGTAATGATTTTAGAAAGAATAGTTGTTATAATGAGAGGTACCAGGAATAATTAGAACTTGGAATGATGTTGCCATTGTGAAGACGCGTTAGCAAGGGCTGTGGATGAAACTAGATCAATGAAGAAAGATATTGGAAACAATGAGGGTGAGTGTGAACCTGTCAGTAGAGATGCTGCTCATGGAGAATTTGAGGAGGCTGACCCAGGAAAGTGTGCTCAGGGAGAGACCTGTGCCTTTGTTTGTATGATTTTAATGATATATATAGACTAATTTACACATGGAAAGGAATCAGAAGGAATCTATGCTGACTAGTTAACTGAGACCACCAATAGGAATTGAGTTTAAAAAGGGATGGTGGGAGTTCCCATCGTGGCGCAGTGGTTAACGAATCCGACTAGGAACCATGAGGTTGCAGGTTCGATCCCTGGCCTCGCTCAGTGGGTTAAGGATCTGGCATTGCCGTGAGCTGTGGTGCAGGCTGCAGATGCCGCTTGGATCTGGCATTGCTGTGGCCGTGGCTGTGGTGTAGGCCAGTGGCTACAGCTCCGATTCAGCCCCTATCCTGGGAACCTCTATATGCCACGGGTGTGGCTCTAAAAGGACAAAAGATAAAAAAAGGAGGGGGGGATGGTTACTATCATCTTTATGTATTTCTGTGGTAACCTTTTTATAATGAGCATATATTCTTTTTTTTTTTTTTTTTTTTTTTTTAATGGCTGCACTTGGAGCATATGGAAGTTCCCCAGCCAGGGATTGAATCCGAGTCACTGCTGTGACCTGATCTATGCCACTGCTGTGGTAATGCTGGATCCTTTAACCCACTGCCCTGGGTGGGGGATCGAATCCATGCCTCCACAGTGACCCAAGATACACGATCAGATTTTTAAAAAAAATTTTTTTTTTGCTTTTTCGGGCCACCCTGCTGCATATGGAAGTTCCCAGGCTAGGGGTCATATCAGAGATGCAGCTGCAGGCCTATGCCTCAGGCACAGCAATGTGGGATCGGAGCTACATCCAAGACCTCTACCATAGCTCATGGCAACACCAGATCCTTAACCCACTGAGAGAGGCCAGGGGTCAAACCCGCATCTTCATGGATACCAGTTGGGTTTGTAACCTGCTGAACCGCAAAGGGAACTCCCATGCAATCAGATTTTTAACTCACTGCACCACACAGCAACTCCAAGTATACATATTTATTTTGCTTTTTAGGGCCACACCCTTGGCATATGGAATTTCTCAGGAGAGTGGTCCAATCGGAGCTACAGCTGCAGGCCTACGCCACAGCTACAGCAATGCCAGATCTGAGCTGCATCGGCAACCTACACCACAGCTCATGGCAACCCCAGCTCCTTAACCCACTGAGTGAGGCCAAGGATCGAACCTGCCTCCTGGTGGATCCTAGTTGGGTTTGTTAACTGCTGAGCCATGAAAGGATCTCCAAGCATATATTATTTTTGTAAACAGAATATATATACATACACACATGTATAAATTTTGAAACTATATTTGGGAACAGAAAGTATACATATATATATGTAAAATTTGAAATTCCTCATAAATCCTTTTAAAAGGAGTTGGGGTTTGTGATATAATGCAGGGGTTGGCAAACTTTACAGAGAGTAAATATTTTAGGCTTTGTGGGTGTCTGTCACAACTATTTAACTCTGTCCCTGTAACATGAGGACAGCCATGGACAATACAGAAATTCTTAAGTATGGCTGTTATTCCAGTAAAGGTTTATTTACACAAAGAGGCAGTGGTCCCAGATTTGGCTCAAAGGCCATAGTTTGCCAACCCCTGAAATGATGCACACACAGAATAAAATAAGAGCAAACTGAAGAGAAGCACAAAGGCCAAAGACATAGGATTTCTCTCTTCTTTGTTTGGCAAGACTTACTTAATGTAATTCTGGGTGCAATTTGTACCTTGTTAACGCTTTTAAAGAGAAAAAAGATTTAAAAAAAAAATTAGGCCGAGGCAATGAAACAATTATTTCAGACAGTCTAGGCTGACAGATCCTGTGGACATTATGTAGAGAACGAACCTTGGAGCTTCTTAAAGGTCAAGGCAAAGAGGGAAACATGAGCCTTTCAAATCTCCCGTCAGTAGATAAAAGGAAACATCCTAGTTTCAGAAGAGACATGATCGTTTTCCATTTTTTGAGCTTCCAGAGAATCTTGTTTTCCTTTGGGTTTTTATTTAGGGAAGGGTGACCAGCTGAGTTTTCCCAGCACTTTCCCAGTTTCAACTCTGAAAGTTTCATGTCTAGGGAAATTCTTCCATCCTAGGGTTGATTTTGTTTTTTTTGTTGTTGTTGTTGTTGTTGGTTTTTTTTTTTTTTTTTGGTCTTTTTTTGTCTTTTTAGGGCTGCATCCATGGCATATGGAGGTTCCCAGGCTAGGGGTCCAATCGGAGCTGGCAACACAGGATACGAGCAGTGTCTGCGTCCTACACCACAGCTCACAGCAACACCAGATGCTTAACCCACTGAGCAAGGCCAGGGATCGAACCTGCGTCTTCATGGATGCTAATCAGGTTTGTTAACCACTGAGCCACAATGGGAACTCCATCTTCCATCCTAGTTTTATTTATTTTTTTTAATTTTTACTTTAAAAACATTTTTTATTACTCAATGAATTTATTACAGTTATAGTTGTACCATGAGCACCACAATCCAATTTTATAGGATTTCCATCCCACACACCCAGCGCATCCCCCCACCCCCCTGATCTGTCTCCTTTGGAAACCAGTAAGTTTTTCAAAGTCTGTGAGTCAGCATGTGTTCTGCAAAGAAGTTCAGCCTGTCCTTTTTTCAGATTCCACATGTCCGTGAAAGCATTTGATGTTGGTGTCTCATTGTCTGACTGACTTCACTTATAATAACCCTCCTAGTTTTAAAACTGCAAGTTCTGCCTCTCAAGAATCCCCTCATTTTTGGGCCAAAAAAAAAAAAAAGTTCGTCACCCTAATTCATTAAGGGACATTGAGGGGTGAGTTCTCAATAATATTGTCTGCAAATGGTCAGAGTTCTTTTCACACATGTCCATTTCTTGTATGATCCAAAAACAATGGCCAGCACATCTTTGGTCCAACACGCAAATATGTGTCATGTGCCTACCATGTATCGGGCAATGTCGACACTGAGGCAAATAAAACAGTTACTTTCCTCCTCCAGAGTCAGATGGTAGGTGCTGGAGTGGAACAGAAGGCTGTCCAGCTGCCCCTGTGGGTGAGACCATGCGGAGGAAAAGGTACATATTGGATAGCAGAGGAGCCATCATTTGACTCGAACTGTGAGCTTCTAACATGCTGAGAGGGCAACTCGATTGTCCCCAAGGTCACAGGGGAAGAGCAGACGCAGATCAGTCTCAAGGAGGCAGGAGGTTTCCACCATGGAAAGCTGAAAGGCATGGCTGATGTAGAGCCACAGGCTGGGATCCCTGGGATCCAGGAGGCCACTTGCACTTCTTTGTTAAACCTGATGGTGGCGCACGCAAACGCAACTCAGTGAGGGCAACTCTTCGGAAGGTCACGGACAGATGCCTGCGGGCTGGCCCCTGGCCAAGAACATCTGCATCCATGTCACCTCTCTGAAGATCCTTCCATTTTAAAAAATGAGTTCTATTTTAAAAATCTAGGATGCTCCCCCCAAATCCTCTGCATTTTGTCAAAAACCAGAAGACCCGATGATGTGTCCCTGATGGCACCATCGGCTGAAGTGGGTCCTGGGAAACCCCATGGACAGGTGCCTGAGCTCCAGGGAACTGAGACACCACCCCCACCCCCACCCCGCGCCGGACACTCCCTGATACCCCTGGACCCTGAGGTCACAGGCCAATCACCATCTGCTCTCACACTTGCCCTATTCTTTCATTCACACTCTGCTTCATGTATTTATGTTACATTCCTGTCCTGGAGTCATTTCGGTGTTCGAGGTCATGACCTCCAGGCTAAGGTAATAAGCTGAGACATAAGAGTTTCCTTGTGACCCATGGGGCTGGAGGGGAGCTCAGGATCCCTAGAGGACCCAGTACTCTTTAGACGAGCCTGTAATTGTTGGAGCGCTGCCTTACCTGGTTGACGGTGTCCTTCCCATTCTCACAGAAGCTGTTAAAATGTACCTGCATCCCTGCCCTCTCCCCCCAGGTGACATGCTAGCCTTCATTCCCCTCTTCCCGCTGAACCCCATACTTCTCTTTGGGGAGCACTCATCACAAGCAATATCTGACACCCATCAGACCATCAGCTCCACAAGGGTATAGACAGTGTCTCTCTCTTTTTTTTTTTTTCTTTTGATATTTTTAGGGCCACATCCACAGCATATGGAAGTTCTCAGGCTAGGGGTTGAATTGGAGCTGCACCTGCCAGCCTACACCACAGCCACAGAAATGTCAGATCTGAGCAACATCGGTTACCTACACCACAGCTCATGTCAATGCCAGATCCTTAACCCACTGAACAAGGCCAGGGATCAAAACGGCAGCCTCATGGTTTCTAGTCTGATTCATTTCCCCTGCGCCACAACGGGTGCTCTCTTGGGAGGGATTAACGCACCACCCAGGAGAGTTATATAACCTGGATGCCTGGGGCCTCACTGGCCCGGGGGCACAAATGAGGTCATATCAGCATTTAGACTCATAATTCGCTTGCTCCTATTGACTGTATCAGTTAAGGCACAAGATTCGTTGCTAGAACAGAGAGATGCAAATACAGAGCAGCTGAAAATAGAAGTGTCTGTCATGTAACAGCCCAGAGATGGGGGACTGTGACCCGAGCAGGGAGGTGACTCTACAGTGTTGCTGTTGGTCCCGGGTTCCCTCTACCTGAGGTGTTGTCCTCATCCAAGTCAGAGCTCATGCACCACCACCAAGTCCCCCACATTCCAGCCCCCAAGGAGGGGGAGCAGGGGGGAGACAGGACATAAAGGAAAGCAATTTCCTTTGTTTAAATTCTTTTTTAAAAAATCATTGTCAATTTACAGTGTTGTGCCAATTTCTGCTGTACATCACTTGACTCAGTCATACATATACATACATACATATATATATATTTTTTTTTTCTTTTTCTCAAATCCTCCCCCATCATGGTCTATCCCAAGAGACAGGACACAGTTCCCTGTGCTATACAGTAGGACTTCATTATTTATCCATTCTTAAGGTAATAATTCCAAGCAATTTCCTTTTAAGGAAACCACACATCACTTCCTCTCACGTTCCATTCCTGGCCACACCCACCTGCAAGGGAGCCTGGGAAATTACTCCACACTGGGTAGCTGTGGAGTCCTATTACTACAAGATGGGAAGATGACATTCTGGGAAGCGATAAGGAGTTCATGAGACGGCACCACCCCGAGTGTTGCTGGGAACCTTGGAGTATGTTTCTCATGGACTTGAACACCATCTGAGCACCACAGGTCCTGGGCATTGGCCACCTCTGCTCTGTCAGAGCTCTGGAAACCAGCAGAGAAAGCCCTGCCCTGCAGAGCGCTAGCCCCTTGGGCTCCCAGCACTGGGTGACTGTCTTAGTTTGTGATCCCTCCAAGCAGAGCCAGGGGCAAGATTGGTTTTTTTTTTTTTTCTTTTTCTTTTTGCTTTTTAGAGCTACACCCATGGTATATGGAAGTTCCCAGACTGGGGGCAGAATAGGAGCTACAGCTGCCAGCCACAACCAAAGCCACAGCCACAGCAATGTGGGATCAGAGCCACATCTGCAACCTACACCCCAGTCAGTTCACAGCAATGCCGGATCCCTGACCCACTGAGCGAGGCCAGGGAGTGAACCCGACTCCTCATGGGTTCGAGTCAGGTTTGCTTCCACTGCACCACAATGGGAACTCCAGAGGCAAGTATTTTAGTGTGGGGAGGTGATTTGAGGGGTGATTTCAAGAAGCAGGATTAAAGAAGCAGGGAGAGGAGTTCCTGTCGTGGATCAGTGGTTAACGAATCTAATGAAGAACCATGAGGTTGTGGGTTCGATCCCTGGCCTCGCTCAGTGGGTTAAGGATCTGGCATTGACATGAGCTGTGGTGTAGGTCACAGACACAGCTTGGATCCTGCATTGCTGTGGCTCTGGCATAGGCCAGCAGCTGTAGCTCCGATTGGATCCCTAGCCTGGGAACCTCCATATGCCTCGGGTGCAGCCCTAGAAAAGCCAAAAAAAAAAAAAAAAAAGAAGAAGAAGCAAGGAGAGTAATAAGAGAAGGAGGAAAAGCCAATACATGCATGCTGTGCCCTTGACCTGATTATCACCAGCGGTAACTGACACAGTCCCAATATGGACATTCCAAGGAACAGGCTCTCTGAAGGATGCAAGGCTTGGGGTGTTTATCTCTTGCCCCCCAAGCCCCTCGATTGAGGACTATCCCTGGGGGCAGTACCTCCCACGGAGGCGGAGAAGCAGAGACAGAAGGTGGGCGCTTGGGATGGGCCATCGTCCACATGCATGAGAACTGCCCACCGTGGCTGCAGCTGACATCTAACGGGAGACAAGGGATGTGGGGTGGGCTGGGCTGGGCCAGGCCATCCTGTCTTCTCTGAGCGTAGAAACAAACCCTTAAAACAGCCTCGTCACAGTCTCCTTATCCTCCTGTAAGCCACCCATGCAATGAATGCCTCAGGGAGGCCCTGGGCTTCTGGGTCCAGTCTTGCCTGGGGCACAGCCTTGCCCATCACGAAGCGTGACTGTTGCTGGAGATGAAGCAAACTCATGACTTTCAATAACACTGATAATAGCAATATATTTATGACATAGAATGTGTATATATTATGTTTATATCATATATGCTATAGATTATTATAGTGACGGTTTATGAACAATGCCCAGCTCCCAGGAGGCAGGCGGAGACAACATTATTTTAGGCCAAGATTACGCAGTTATTATATGGGGCTAGGATTCAATGCTGGCAACCTGATTCCCATCTCTCCAGACTAACCACCAGCTGGCAGCTTGATTACATCATAATATAATTGTGATCCTCCTGTACAGGGCTCCCTCAGGAAGTGCCCAGGGATGAGAAGGGCACTGCAGAAATTCACGAGAAGACGCCTCCGAGGCACCTCGCTCCATCCTGCCCACCTCAAGCAGGGCCAGGCATTCGGCCCTGAGATGGTCTCCGCAGTTATCACCTGAGCCCTTCGACCCCTCCCAACAGATGGAAAGGATTAGGGGGCAGGGATGAGGTTGGGGCCTTGGAGAACCCTAAATACTGGTACAGGGGTTTCAGAGCCTTGGTATCAGCGACTTCAGCGTGGTTAGCTTTTTAGGACACTGCAAAGAGACTGGACGTGGAGGGGCAGGTGCAGGGAGCAGCCGCTGGTCCTGGAAGGCTGCCATGCCACCTGCCACAGGAGCCAGCAGTGGAGGAAGCTCATTAACCATCCCCGGATCATTAACTCTCTGTCCCCAAGGGCACAATCACTGAGTTTGGACTTTCCAGATATCCCCAGGGGCACAATCACTGTGAGTTTGGACTTTTCCTGTCATCAGTCTCTCTGCAGAATCTCTGGGGGCTCCAGCCTGGACCAGGGCTCTCATCTTGGGGAGAAGGAGCTACAAGCCTCCCTTCTGAACAGAGCAATCAATGACTATTATTATTTGGGCAAAATAACAAAAGCTGTTGTTTACTGAAAGCAGCTCTGCTCAGGTGGGGAAACCGAGGCTCAGAGCAGTTAATTAACTGGCCCGGGGCACACAGCTTGAAAGTGACAGAGCTGGAGGCCAAAGCAAACCCATCTAGGTCCCCAATCCATATTCTCTTTCTTTCTTTCTTTTTTTTTTTTCCTTTGTCTTTTTAGGGCTGCTCCTGCAGCATGGGAAGTTCTCAGGCTAGGGGTCCAATCGGAGCTGCAGCTGCCAGCCTACACCACAGCCACAGCAATGCAGAATCTGAGCTGCATCTGTGACCTACACCACAGCTCACAGCAAAACTGGATCCTTAACCCACTGAGCGAGGCCAGGGATCGAACCTGCATCCTCATGGATGCTAGTCAGATGCATTCACTGCTGAGCCCCAACGGGAACTCTGGGATGCCCAGTTTTTATTGTCAGGTTTCTGTCTCCCTTCCTCCAACCCTTGCCTCCGATCTTACTTTATTTTCAGGCCCACTATTTCTACATGGGGAGAAAATGGCACTCAGAAATTTGTTTCAGTTTGGGATTGACAGATGCACACTTTATACAGGATGACTGGCCATTAGGGACTTGCTGTAGAGCACAGAGACCTCTACCCAATATTCTGTGATAATCTGTTTGGGAAAAGAATTTGAAAAATAATGGATGTGTGTATACGTATGACTGAATCACTTGGTTGTGCAGGAGACTTTAGCACCACCTAGTAAATCAATGATCCTTCAATGAAACTTTTAAAAATGAACAAAAAAATGTAAGAAATGAAAGGAAGTTCCCTTGTGGCTCAGTGGTAATGAGCCCAACTAGTATCCATGAGGATGAAGTTTTGATCCCTGGCCTTGCTCAGTGGGTTAAGGATCCTGCGTTGCTGGGAGCTGCATTGGAGGTCGCAGATGCGGCTCGGATCTGGCATTGCTGTGGCTGTGGTATAAGCCAGCAGCTGCCGCTCTGATTCAACCCTTAGCCTGGGAACTTCTGCATGACGCAGGTGCAGCTCTAAAAAGACCCCCCAAAAAGTAAAACAAAGACATTTCCATGTCAGTGGTCCTTTCAGAACTAAAGAATCTCTCCTTCTCGGTGTCGGCGTTCATTCCTCTAACCCGAGACACGGCTCCCAGCCGCCCTGCCTGTCCCGCACTCTGTGTTGTGGGAGTGGTGGGCGCAGAACTCACATGGGCCGAACCTTGAGTGTGGGGAAGAGCATGGGCCTTGCAAGGAGAGTTCAAGGCCCCTTTATGGACAACATCACTGGAGTCAGAGGCAGAGACAAGTGGAAGGTCCCAGCCATAGCAGACGGAACAGTCTTCTATTGGATGGGGATGCAGCACAGAGCAGAGGATAGGGACCCTAGGAGTCCAACTGCCCAGTGTGTGGACTTGGATAAGAGCCTTTGCCTCCTCCCTCTGTCCTCCCTCCACCCACTTCTCTCATTGAGGTTAAAAAAAAACAAAAACAAAAACAAAAAACAACCTTTTCACTTTAAGAAATCGTGGCTCCCATTGTGGCTCAGTGGATGAAGAATCCAACTAGTATCCGTGAGGACACAGGTTCCATCCCTGGCTTTGCTCAGTGGGGGAAGGATCCAGCGTTGCCGAGAGCTGTGGTGTAGGTTGCAGACAAGGCTCGGATCTGGTGTGGCTGTGGCTGTGGCTGTGGCTGTGGCTGGCAGCTGTGGCTCCGAATTGACTCCCAGCCCTGGGAACTTCCACATGCTACAGGTGCAGCCCTAAAAAGAAAAAAAAAAGAAAAGAGAGAGAGAGAGAGACAAGAAAGAAAGAAATTATAGCTTCACATGCAATTTTGAGAAAAAAAAATAAAGATCATAGATCCTTTTACCCAGTTTTCCTGCAATGGTAACATCTTGCATAAATAGGGGATAATATCAGAGCCAGGAAATTTACATACAATCCACCAATCTTATGCAGATTTCACTGGTTTTACATGCACTGTGCCTTCGTGTGTGTGCGTGTGCATGAGTGTGTGTGTGTGTGTGTAGCTCTATGGAATTTTATCCTGTGGGTCAATTTTTGTCACCATCCCTACAGTCAAGACCCATCACCACAAAAAGCCGCTTGTGCTGTCCTTTCAGAGCCACAGTCCCCTGCCTCCCTGTCCTACTCTCTAATCCATGGCAACCTGGATTCTCCACGTCTGTAATTTTGTCATTTCGAGAATGTTATTTAAATGGAATCATATAGAGTGTAATCTTCGGGGACTGGTTCCCCCCTCTCTTCCCCCCTCCCCTCAGCCCAGCCTAATTCCCTTGAAATCCATCCAAGTTGTTGCATGGATTGGTAGCTTGTTTCTTTTCACTGCTGGCCAGTAATTCACAGTATGGATGTTGCAGTTTTTTTAACCATTCACCCGCTGAGGGCCATTTGGATTCCTTCCAGTAATTGGTTATTATGAATAAAGCTGCAATGAACCTTCATGTATAGGCTTTGGTATAAACATTAAGTCTTGATTTCTCTGGGACAAATGCCCGAGAGTGCGATTGCTGGATGGTATGGCAAGCACATGTTTGCACATGTTTAATGTCATAAGAAACTGCCATATCCACTCGTTTTGTTTTTGTTTTTGTTTTTGTGTTTTTTTAGCCACGTCCATGGCATGCGGAAGTTCCCAAGTCAGGGCTCAAAACTGCACCATAGCAGCAACGAGAGCCACAGCAGTGACACAATGCCAGATCCTTAACCCACTTGACCCATCAGGGAGCTCCTGCCATATTCTTTTTTGAGAGCGACTGTATCATTTTATTTTATTTTATTTTATTTTTGTTTTGTTTTTTTGCTTGTTAGGGCCACACAGGCCGCATATGGAAGTTCCCAGGCTATGGGTCGAATAGGAGCTCCAGCTGCCGGTCTAGGCCACAGCCACAGCAACTCAGGATCCAAGCCACAGCTCCTGGCAACTCCGGATCCTTAACCCACTGAGCGAGGCCAGGGATCGAACCTGCGTCCTCATGGATACTAGTCGGATTCCTTTCCACTGCGCCACGGCAGGAACTCCCAACTGCATCATTTTAATCCCCCCAGCCATGAATGAGTGATTCAGGTCTTCCACCTTCTTACCAGCATTTGGTGTTCAGTTGTTTTTTTGTAATTGTAACTGTTCTGAAAGATACATGGTGATATCTCCCTGAGAGTTTAATCAGCATTTCTCTAATGACTAATGATGTGAACGTCTTTTCACATGACACCCACGGACTTTGAAAAGCTCAATCTTGAGAAAGTTTGCTCACTTGGTAAACGAAGCTAATAATGACAGGACCACTTTCCACGCAGAGAGGCTGTGAAGCCTCTGAAGAGTGATTGGCACAAAAGTATTCAGGAAATGTCAGCTGGTACTACTTCTGTAAGACAGGGGGTAATAGCATCTGTTGCAAAGTCGAACAGAACCCATTCTATGGTAGCGGAGAACCCCCTCCCTAAATCTTACCTTACCGCTCTCTAAAATGGGAAGAAAACACAACCTAGGAGTTCCTGTCATGGCGCAGTGGTTAACGAACCCGACTAGGAACCATGAGGTTTCGGGTTTGATCCCTGCCCTTGCTCAGTGGGTTAAGGATCCGGCGTTGCCGTGAGCTGTGGTGTAGGTTTCAGATGCAGCTCGGATCCTGCGTTGCTGTGGCTCTAGTGTAGACCAGTGGCTACAGCTCCAATCAGACCCCTAGCCTGGGAATCTCCATATGTTGTGGGAGCGGCCCTAGAAAAGGCCAAAAAAAAAAAAAAAAAAAAAGAAAGAAAGAAAGAAAGAAAGAAAACAACCTACAGGGCTGCCAGGAAACTCAACTCAGATAAGACAAGCAAGGCCCTTTCACCTGTGCCTAGCAAGTACTAAACTCTGCTTTTCCCTCCAGTATTCAGTTTTTCAGAGGCCCCTATTAAGCCTTGTCTTTTTTTTTTTTTTTCTTCTTTTATTTGGACCACAACTGCAGCATGTAGAGGTTCCCAGGCTACGGGTCGAATCGGAGCTGTAGCCACTGGCTTACACCACAGCCACAGCAACGTGGGATCTGAGCCATGTCTGCAACCTACACCACAGCTCACGGCAATGCTGGATCCTTAACCCACTGAGCGAGGCCAGGGATCGAACCCACATCCCCATGGGTCCTGGTCGGATTCGTTTTAGGGCACCACAGCGGGAACTCCAGCCTTCTCTTCTTAACCGACTCTCCCTCTGCTGCTTTTCTGTCCACCAGGGTCACTCTGCTGGGGCTGAGGCTGGGGGAACCCCAGATCCAAACTCTCCCTCTGAGGACTTTTATTCCACAGGGGCCCTCCAATGCTCCAGAAGAAGCAACAGATTTGGCCAGGGAGCTGGGTGAGATCACATTTATCTAAGAAGCGCCCAAATGAAAACTAGCATTTGTACTTATTGCATTTCACCTCCAAATTTGATTACATTTCTCTCCCGCTGTAAATCTGCCTTCCCTTCTGCCAACTTATTATTAAAACCAGGATGGAATTGGTGGAGTGATACGTAAAATTTCCATCTCGGCTTTGACATTCCAGGAAGTTACAAACCAATTACAGCTGCTGAGCCTCAGGCCCTGATGAATCACAGAGCACAGCAAGGCATGGAAGGGGCCCGAGCAGGGATGCAAGGGAGATAGTGAGCCGGGCATCAAAGGTCAATTAAAATAAAACATTCAATTTTAATTGGAATGTCTTGCTTCTCTTCATATCCCTTGCCCCTAAATGAGAAAGGAAATGAAGTTTTTTCATTTGTGTGGGTGTGTTGGTGTGGTGTGTGTGTTTTTTTTTTTTTTTTTGAGGACAAGGAGGGCTTGGGAAGTCATTTCAGCATCTCAGAGATGTGAAATTTGAAATCCCCTGGGAAGAAAACATGCAATCTGGTGACCTTCCCACATGTCAGCAGCTGCCTAACAAAGAGCCATCAGCACTAGCCTGAGGGGTGTGGGGGTCAAATGTCATCCATTCCAGCAGGCGGAATAAGCACCTCTTTGCCCGGGTCCTGGCTCCATCACTTAACAGCTGTATGAGCCGAGCTAAAGTGTGAGCGACTTCCCTGTGCCTCTACTTCCTCATCAGTAAAATGAAGATACCTGTGCCTACCCCTGCTGGGTTATTTTAAAGATGAAGATAAATGACATACCCAAGGGTCAAGGTCAGGCACGATGCCTTCAACATTATTGCCTTTCTCTTGGGTCAGTGGACCAGCCCAACTACAGAACTTCAACCAACAACAGTTTAATTAGATTGGGGGTGAGGGGGCTGCACCCACAGCATATGGAGATTCCCAAGCTAGGGGTCGAATCAGAGCTGCAACTGCCCGCCTACACCACAGTCACAGCAACACAGGATCTGCGCTGCCTCTACCACCTACACCACAGCTCACGGCAACACCAGAGCTTTAACCCACTGAGGGAGGCCAGGGATCAAACCCGCATCCTCATGGATACTGAGGCACAACGGGAACTCCCTAATTAGAACTTATGCACTTTCCTGATGGGGACTTAGGTTTCAGGACAGTTTTTGTTTGTTTGTTTTGTCTTTTTTTTTTTTTTTTTTTTTTTTTTTTGCCTTTTCTGGGGCCGCTCCCACGGCATATAGAGGTTCCCAGGCTAGGGGTCTAATCGGAGCTGTAGCCACTGGCCTACGCCAGAGACATAGCAACACGGGATCCGAGCCTCGTCTGCAGCCTACACCACAGCTCACAGCAACACCAGATCCTTAACCCACTGAGCAAGGCCAGGGATTGAACCTGCAACCTCATGATTCCTAGTCGGATTTGTTAACCTCTGCGCCACGATGGGAATGCCTCAGGACAGTTTTAATTTCCTTCACATGGTCTTCTTGATCCTGTTCCTCCACCCAGAGGCAAATGGGTGGAGGTTTTCAGCACCATGGACAGCAGTTGGAACACCTGCCCAGGAGGTCAGAGTTCATTTCCTGACTGGCACTTTGTCCCCTTCCGGTCACCTCAAGGCTCAGAGACTTGCTATGAACTGTGCAACTGACATGGTGTCAAGAGGGCGTCTTGTGGCTCTGGCCTCAGAAGTGGGGGAATTTTGCTTCCAGGTTTGTATTTCTCTTCTCCAGGTCAGAGCACAGATTTCTCTTAAAGCAATTCCCTGTCTTTTCTTTTGAGGAGGCTCTGTCTGCAGGCATGGGTGCTGGAATGGGAAGGGTGAGACAAAGTTTACTAGGGAGAATCAGGAGCAGGAATTTCCCATGGTAACCCAGGCCCGTGCAGCTTGTGTAGAGAACTCAAAGAATGTTTGAGAAGAGCAAAGTTGGTGTGAGTCTGAAGGATGAGGAAAAGAGACAAACCGGAGAAGGTGTAGCAAAATCAATAGGCAGAAGGGTCAAATCCACAGCGAAGCAAGGTGCAACGTATGCATGGATCAAAGGGGTTCAAGAATAGGACCGTGAATGGAGTTCCCGTCGTGGCGCAGTGGTTAACGAATCCGACTAGGAACCATGAGGTTGCGGGTTCAATTCCTGGCCTTGCTCACTGGGTTAAGGATCCAGTGTTGCCATGAGCTGTGGTGTGGGTCTCAGATACAGCTCAGATCCTGAGTTGCTGTGTGGCTGGTGGCTACAGCTTCGATTAGACCCCTAGCCAGGGAACCTCCATATGCTGTGGAAAGCGGCCATAGAAAAGGCAAAAAGACAAAAAACGAGAAAAATAAGACCGTGAATAGCGAGTAGGCAGGATAACCCTTCTAAGTTGATGCATAGAACATACAGGAGAAGGTATCTTGTTTGTTTGTTTGTTCTTATAATGGCTTTTATTTTGTCCATGATAGCTGGTTTAGGAGAAGGTATCCATTTTAAAGGAGCTGGGTCAGCCTGGTGAGAACAAAAGATAGAGCATCGGGGGAACAGAGAGCAGAAATGGAACAAGGCCCAGATTGTGGGTGAGGAGCAAGACAGTAGCAGCTCTTGATTGTTCTCTCGCATCCCTCCTCTGACCTTTCTTAGGACATTGAGAAAAATCCTAGCAAAAGTGGTGGTGGTGATGGGATTGCGGGGGTTTCGAAGGGAGATACCCCCCCTCCTTTCTCATATTCCTCATTATGCCTCAAATCATTGCTTGGACTGAAGAAGCCAGAGCAACACTCTATACGTAGGGTAACGCCCCAAATTAAGTCCCAGGATGCATACAGGGAGAGTTCAAGGGCAGCTCTAGCTGAGGAGGGTGAGGTGGTGGTGGCATTAGCCTGAGATGGAAGGGATAGGAAGGCGGAAAACAATATCCACACACAACACACCTCTGCGTGGCAGCAATCAACACCTGTTAATTCATTTGCAAGGTTTGGCTCCTGAGAACACCTGCTCCTCTCTGCCCTGAGCATCTGACGTTGTCCTTGAAAACAGAATGCCAGCTTCCCAGGGAGGAGCAGAGATGCCAACAAACACAGCTGGCAGAAGTCACCCAGCTGCCCCTGCCCCCAAGGCCTGCATCTTTGCTGGCAAAGCCAAACCACATGCCTTGCCCACATCTTCCTCCCTCTGCCCACAGCCAAGACCCGCTCTGCAGGAACCCCTGGCATTCATGTTTGCCAAGGAATCTGGCTGCTTTTACCTGATGCATGCTCTGAGGGATCAGGTCACGGCTCCAGGCCTGTGGACAAGAAATCAAAGGGAAACTCTCACCCCACTCCTGGACGTCCCTGTCTCTGACTGCGCTACTCCCAGATCTGGATTAGGTCATAGGTGAAGAAAGTTTTTCTCATTTCTCTCCATAATCCGTGATCTTCCATTTATTTATTTGTCTTTTGAGGGCCACACCTGTGGAGGCTCTCAGGCTAGGGATCGAATTGGTGCTGCAGCTGCAACCTACACCACAGCTCATGGCAACTTCGGATCCTTAACCCACTGAGAGAGACCAGGGATTGAACCTGCATCCTCATGGTTACTAGTCAGATTCATTGCTGCTGAGCCACGACAGGAATTCCCCTACCAGTGGTTTTCAAAGTATGACCACACTTTGGGACCCACAGCATCCCCTGGGAGATTATTCGAAATGCAAATTCTCTAGCTGCACCCCAGACCCACAAAACCAAATGACTCTGGGGACATGGTCCAGCAACCTGCTTGGGCAAGCCCTCCAGAGGACTCCGATTCACACTGATGTTTGAGAACCCTTGTCTATGGGAGTCAGAGAAGAAACTGCCTCAGATTTCACCACATGCGATTATTCTCTTGTTCACGCCAGTCGCTGGGTTCCTGGGTTAGTACCGATTTTTTGGTTCCACAACAAAAAGTCTGTATTGGACATTCTGTCACACGCATCTTCGTGGGCCCATGCAAGTATTTCTGTAGGGCACATTCTTAAAAATGGACTTGCTAGGATAAAAGATGTACATACTTTCAAACACTGAACCATATGCCAAATGGACCTCTTTTTTTTTTTTTTTTTTTTTTGTCTTTTTGTCTTTTTGCTATTTCTCGGGCCCCTCCTGCGGCATATGGAGGTTCTCAGGCCAGGGGTCTAATTGGAGCTATAGCCGCCGGCCTACGCCAGGACCACAGCAAAGCCAGATCCAAACCCCATCTGCAACCTACACCACAGCTCACGGCAACACCACCGGATCCCTAACCCACTGAGCAAGGCCAGGGATCGAACCCGAAACCTCATGGTTCCTAGTCAGATTCGTTAACCACTGAGCCATGACGGGAACTCCCAAGTGGGCCTCTTAAGGCAAGTTTGTATCCCCAACACAGAAAATGAAAGGGCACATGTCCTCCACAGTCTTTCCAGCTTCAACTGTGTTCTCACTGTTTCTGTTTTCTTTTCCAATCTGAGAGGTAAAAATTATATCTTGGGGGTTTTGTGGGGTTTTTTGGCTTTTTTGGTTGTTTTTTTGGGGGGGGCGGGGGGCGAACCAGCAGCATATAGAAGTTCCCAGGATAGGCCGGCCTACACCACAGCCACAGCAACACAAGAATCGAGCTGTGTCTGTGACCTACACCACAGCTCAAGGCAACTCCAGATCCCTGACCCACTGAGCGAGACCAGGGATCAAACCTGTGTCTTCATGGATATTGGTCGTATTTGTTTCTGCTGTGCCACAACAGGAAATCCAAATATCTTGTTTTGATGTACCTTTCCTTTTTTGCTGCACCCTCGGCATATGGAAATACCAAGGCTAGGGGTCGAAATGGAGCTACAGCTACCAGCCTACAACACAGCCACAGCAACTTGGGATCCGAGCCATGTCTGCAATGTACACTGCAGCTCATGGCAACACCAGATCCTTAACCCACTCAGTGAGGCCAGGGACTGATCCCACATCCTCATGGATTTTAGTCGGGTTGGTGACTGCTGATGTGCCTTTCTTTAAGAGTGAAATTGAGCATCTTTTTTAATGCTTATTAGTCATTTTAACATAGACCTTTTTTGATTATCTCTATTTTCAGCAATCAACAGGCATGGCTTATGTAATAAAAAGAAAAGAGGAGTTCCCGTTGTGGCTCAGTGGTTAATGAATCCGACTAGGAACCATGAGGTTGTAGGTTCGATCCCTGGCCTCGCTCAGTGGATTAAGGATCCGGTGTTGCCATGAGCTGTGGTGTAGGTTGCAGACGCTGCTTGGATCCCGCATTGCTGTGGTTGTGGGGTAGACCGGCAGCTGTAGCTCTGATTAGACCCCTAATCTGGGAACCTCCATATGCCATGGGAGCAGCCTTAGAAAAAGCAAAAAAAAAAAAAAAAAAAGAAGAAGAAGAAAAGAAAATGCTGGCCTTTTTCTGGAAAGTGCTTTGCAGTCCATGAAGGAGCCAGACAGATGTTTGAGGGCTGCATGCAGGGTGACCAACTGTGCATTGGTTTCCAGGGATGGGGGTGGGTCCCAGGATGCAGGATGTCCCACGCTAAAACTGGGAAGTCCCCAGCAAACTGAAGTGATTAGATCCAGTCATTGAATGATTTGCTCAGGCTATCACATAGCAAATCAGCAGCCATCCTGAGGGGAGGCTCCCAGACCACTGACCGCTGGTCCAGGGCTCCTCCTTCTTCCCCAGCCACCTCTCGTGGAGAAGCAGAAATGGACATGGAAGTGAAACCATTTAACTCAGACTGGGACTTGAATCCACAGGCCTGGACTTGAAAGCAACCAAAAGCCAGGTTTGGTCTGGAACCCACTGGTTTTATTTTTTCATTTTTTATTTTATTTATTTTTTAAATGATTTTAATTTTTTACACTATAGTTGGAATCACTGGGGTTTTTTTAAATTAAAATCATACACCTGGGGAGTTCCTATCATGGTTCAGCGGTTAACCAACTTGACCAAGATCCATGAGAATGCGGGTTCGATCCCTGGCCTCACTCAGTGGGTTAAGGATCTGGCATTGCCGTGAGCTGTAGTGTAGGTCACAGATGAGGCCCAGATCTCATGCTGCTGTGGCTGTGGGATAAGCCAGCAGCTGCAGCTCCGACTCAACCCCTAGCGTGGGAACCCTCCATATGCTGCAGGTGGGGCCCTAAAAAAAAAAGTAAGAGGTAGATTTATTGAAAGAGATAGAGTGTGAGCAATCTCAGAAGGAGAGCGGCCCTGAAATATGGGGTAGAGAGTTTTTATGGGCTGGGTAATTTCATAGTCTAATGAGTGGGATGGTTATTCCAACAATTTTGGGGAAGGGGCGGGGATTTCCAGGAATTGGGGCACTGCCCACTTCTTGGCCTTTTATGATGAGCCTCCAAACTGTCTGGTACCTGTGGGCGAGTCATTTGGCATATGCCAATGTGCTACAATGAGGGTATAATGGGGGCTCAACGAACAGTGGAAGTCGAATCTTCTGCCATCTTGGACCTAGTCAGTTCTAATCAGTTTTTAGTGTATCCTCAGCGGCTGTGTCATTCTTTTTTTTTTTTTTTTTTTTTTTTTGCTTCTTAGGGCCACATCTGCAGCATATGGAGGTTCCCAGGCCAGAGACTGAATTGGAATGACAGCTGCCAGCCTACACCACAGCCACAGCAACACCAGATCCTTAACCCACTGAGCGAGGCCAGGGATCAAACCCACACCTCATGGTTCCCAGTCGGATTCATTTCCACTGCGCCACATTGGGAACTCTGGCTGTGTCATTCTTGAAGGGTTGTGCCCTGCTTTCTTCCCTCTTATTTCAGGAATGTTAGGCGACAGGGCTTGTCCATCCCACCAAACTAGACAGGAAGCTTCTTTCACTCATTTCCCTCTTAAACCTAGTGCTTCTCCCAGAGCTTGACAAAGAGTCAGTAGCTCAAGTTAAAGGAAAGGCATCATCAGAGGGTTACGTAGGGGGAGAGACCCGACACTCCAGCCGTACAGTCTGACCTTGGAATTTCAGCCGCAGGTGGTCGAATCCACGGGTTTGGAGGGCCCACTGTATTCATTGGACTGCATCATTTGATATAAGGGACCTGAGGATTTGGGTAACCATGGGAGCTCCTGGAACCGTGGAATCTCCATGGATACCAAAGGATGACTATATCCTGATCACAAAAAATCAGAATCTCTCCAGGGAATTTCCAAGGAAATGTAGTTGAAGGACCACAGATGTTGGACAGATTTGTCTTTTTTTTTTTTTCCCTGTCTTTTTGTCTTTTCCAGGGCTGCACCCATGGCATATGGAGGTTCCCAGTCTAGGGGTCGAATTGGAGCTGTAGCCACAGCCACAGCGATGCGGGAGCTGAGCCTCATCTGCAACCTTCACTACAGCTCATGGCAACGCCGGATCCTTAACCCACTGATCGAGGCCAGAGATCGAACCCACACCCTCGTGCTTCCTACTTGGATTTGCTAAGCACTGAGCTACGTGGGAACTCCCAGATTTGTCTTCTAATCATCCAAGCCCAATCACTTACAAGCTGCATAGCCTTGGGAAACTGCTCGGATCCTCAGTTTTCTCATCTCTAAAATGGGACCCACAGTCCCTACATCATAGCAAACGGTTAAGACGCGGGGAAGATGTTAGATTTGCCAAGGGAGGAACGTGCAAGGTCAAGTTAGTAAAGCGAGAGATTCATGAAGGTATCAGAGGGGCATGGGCTGAGCTCAAGATGGCACCAGCCGTGACTATGAGGAGATGCTAGGCTTATAAAGGATCTGTGGTGGGTTAGGGTTAGGCATCAGTGGCTGGAGTTTATGGCGGGAACTTGAGGCAGGAACAAAGAAGAAGGAGGAGGGGACGATCAAGGGAGGGGGAGGGGGTTGAGTCCTGAGACAGAGGGCAGTTGTTCCTTGCAGGTGGTTAATCTATGCGGGCAGTTGTTTTCCCACTGGCCATTGGTTCTTGCTGCCCAACTTGAACCCACATTGCAGGAGAGAGTGTCCACAGCAGGTCTCCCGCATTTGGGGGCTGGGGGAGGATCTGTCTCCATCCTCCTGGGAACCTATCAGAAGACAAGAGAGGAGAAGGCAAAGAGGTTAGATTACTCTTTCCCTCCAGTGCGAAGAAATAGCACGGGGAGAGGTTCACCCAAGCTCCCACAAGAGAACCAGTGGCATTTGCTTCAGGGCTGTCTGTGTTCTAAAGGGCCCGGCCAAAGAGTCAAGCAGCCTTGAAATACAGTCCATGCCTCCTCACCGTGGCACAGGGCTGATGTGCTGGGAGAGAGTCACATTTCTTCCTAGAAGGAGCCATCCTCTTCTCACTGCGGCCGTGGGGCTGTATCTACCCAGAGGAGGCAGCTTTTGCCGTATACACGGTGCTGTAGAAGCCGGCAGCAGCCCTGATCTGTAGATACCCCCGCACACCATGGCCCCTCGATCTCTCCAACCTTTAGAACACAGAGCGTGGCTTCCTGTCCTATGGACCCCAGCACTGGGTCAGGCTAACCTGGACGGATCTTTGGCTCATTACAACCCATAAATCATTTGCAAAAGAAGATGCTGCTGAAATGCTGGCATGAGGTCTCTGTGAATGACGATGTGAGGCAGATGGCTGGCATGAAGGAGGGACTGGCCTTCCCGGATTCAGGAGGGCCTTAAATGCGGCTTTGTTCAGCGAGGATCCAGCTCTAAATCCTGAAGGACCTTTGCCCCAGAGTGGCCTTGTGTGTTTACAGACCCAACAGGAGCCCAGCTGTGGATGCTGGGGGACATCTCTGGGCAGAAAACCAGTCCTGCCAGGAGCCAGTCCCCATTCAATTAAGAGACGAAGAAAAAAATGATTGCTAAATGTTTAGCTTACTTCCATCCCTACAATGATCCAACCCAAGGGAGAGGGTAATCTAATATATTCTGCAATGATTTAAAGTCATTTAAATTAAAAAAAAAGAATTTTGCAGAAACGAGCTGCAGAGAAAACGGGGGCAGGGGTTGATGACTCCAGAAAACAAGCCAAAAATGTGGATCAGAAAACAGAGGAAATCTCTTTCCCTTTTTAGAGGTGATCTAACGTACGACCCCTCAACCAGCTAGCTAACTAGCTCGACAGATAGGGGAACCAGGGGAAGGAGATAAGCCTGCGACACCCTGTGAAATCAGGATGGATGGACCTGAGCTCTGCTTTCAATGATAAACCTGAATGCATTATCCTGGAGGAAGGAGAGCTGCTATTAATTAAGCTGAAATAATAGACTGATCAAAGAGCTGTGTGATGATAAAAATTAGGAACATCCATTCAGATGCTGTGCATACGTCTCGCGCCCTCTGTTCAAGGCACCGGCTCCTCGTCTGTCACATCCAGCCATGATGCCCGCACTCGCTCTGATGCCATTGGATGCAAACCCCCTGTCCTTCAGCCTGCACGTGGCTCACCCAGAGACCCCCCCAGGGACAGGTGGGTCCACATTCATTCCTCCCCCACCCCAAAGCTGCACAGGTACCAGTGGCCAAATATCCATGCCTAATAAGACGACAGATATGCAGAACTGATTCACTTCTCCGTACCCCTGAAATTAATACAACATTATAAGTCGGCTCTACTCCCCCAAAATGTATACAAACCAAAACCAAGATGACAAGATGATGGAGATTTTGCAGCTGCAGTGGTGTCACTCCATTCCTCAGGAAGGCCCCCCCCCCCAATGGCTTGGTGTGGCCCCCCGGCTCAGGTCACAGAGCTTGCAAGCACAGCTCTGCTCTCCCTATGAGCGTGTAGGATCCTGTCCACCTGGGGCTCCACGTAGGGTGTCAGGGAAATGTCATCTTTGGCTGGGAGCCATGTGCCTTCAGACCCACTGCAGAGAATTTTGAAATCTCCTTGTGGTTGATAGCCTCACATCACCCCCGTGGCAGGACAGATGTTAGTGAAGGAGGAGTCCTTCTGTATCCAACAAGGTTGGGTGGTTGTCATCCACCCAAATGAGTTTCTCACATATTTGCAGTGTAGACAATCCAGAGAAGAGCTGGGAGTTCCTGTTGTGGCTCAGTGGAAACAAATCTGACTAGCATCCATGAGGACATGGCTTCAATCCCTGGCCTCACTCAGTGGGTTAAGGATCTGGCATTGCCATGAGCTGTGGTGTAGGTCACAGATGCAGCTTGGATCCTGAGCTGCTGTGGCTGTGGTGTAGGCCGGTGGCTGCACCTCTGATTTGACCCCTAGCCTGGGAACCTCCATAGGCTGCAGGAGCGGCCAGAAAAAGACAAAACTAAAAACCAAAAACCAAAACAAAGAAGAGCTGGACAAGGCAGGGGAGTATCTAGGGGAGGCAGCTTTCCTGAGTTCCAAAAGCCTTGCAGAGCAGCGTTTGCTTTGGTGCATTTCACAGGTTCATATTCAAGTTCTCAGTTTATTAGGCTGAGATGTCATCCAGACTCTGACAGTGGACTTTTACCAGAAGAGTGGCTCTTGTCTAACATCCAGAAGTGAATCGTCCAGAGTTCCGGGTGTGACACAGCAGGAACGAATCTAACTAGTAACCATGAGGATGTTAACTCAACCTGGCTGATGCCCTGGCTGATGCTCTCTACAGTGCACCTGAGTAAAGCGTCCTCTCACATAGGTGTTTTAGAATTAGCTTCCGGGAGTTCCCATCATGGTGCAGCGGAAATGCATCTGACAAGGAACCATGAGGTTGCGGGTTCGATCCCTCGGTGGGTTGGGGATCCAGCATGGCCGTGAGCTGTGGTGTAGGCTGATAGCTGGAGCTCCAATGCCACCCCCCAGCCTGGGAACATCCATATACCATGGGTGTGGTCCTAAAAAGCAAAAATAAATAAATTAGTAATAATTATTATTATAATTATAATTATAAAAGAAATGAATTGTCCAAGGAGATACACGTGCTACGAAAGCACAAGACTTTATTGGGAAGGGGTGCCCAGGGGGAGAGCAGCAGGGCGAGGAAACCTGGGACTGACCTGCCATGTGGCTGACCAGTCTTAGGGTTTATGGAGGCAGAGTTAGTTTCTGGGTTGTCTTTGGCCCAGCATCCTGCTCCTGCCCACATTTGGTCCAAATCAGGGCCCTCCTGGCAGCATGTGCATCTCTCAGCCAAGGTGGATTCCAGTGTGAGGGTTTCTGGGAGGTTGGCAGGTTATGGGCTGGTGTTGCCTCCCTCCTTTTGGCCCCTCCCAGATGCTTCCAGTTAGTTTCCTGCGGCAGGCAGTACCGTGTTTCTTAGCAGGACCTCCTGTTGTGAGACCACCCATGCAAGGGGTTAATATCAGGCCAGGCCAAGGTGAGAGGTTTCTGCCAGCGGTTTCCTAAGAGACCCATTTCTCTGACGTGGTCTCACCCGAAACTGAGGCTGGAACGTAAGTTATAGTTCCATGCATTTACAATGAAAAATACAGTTGCCTACTTGAGGCTAGTGGCCTGCATGTTCCTTCCTATAAAGAAGCTTGCATGGGAAGCCCAATTATATTCCAAGGCTTGCCAATTAAAAATAAAGCTGAGGAGTTCCTGCTGTGGTGCATCGGAAACAAATCTGACTAGTATCCCTGAAGACTTGGGCTCCATCTCTGGCCTTGCTTAGTGGGTTAAGAATCTGGTGTTGCTGTGAGCTGTGGTGTAGGTCACAGGTGCAGCTCAGATCATGCATTGCTGTGGCTGTGGTGTAGACTGGCAGCTGTAGCTCCAATTCCACCCCTAGCCTGGGAACTTCCATGTGCCATGGGTACAGCCCTAAAAAGAATAAATAAATAAATAAAAATAAAGCTGGGAGTTCCCATTGTGGCGCAGCAGAAACGAATCCGACTGGGAACCATGAGGTTGTGGATTAGATCCCTGGCCTCACTCAGTGGGTTAAGGATCCAGCCTTGCCATGAGCTGTGGTGTAGGTCGCAGACACAGCTTGGATCTGGCGTTGCTGTGGCTCTGGCATAGGCTGGTGGCTACAGTTCTGATTCAACCCCCAACCTGGGAACCTCCGTATGCCACGGGTGCAGTCCTAAAAAGGACAAAAGATGAAAGAAAGAAAGAAAGAAAGAAAGAAAGAAAGAAAGAAAGAAAGAAAGAAAGAAAGAAAGAAAGGAAGGAAGGAAGGAAGGAAGGAAGGAAGGAAGGAAGGAAGGAAAGAAGGAAGGAAGGAAGGAAGGAAGGAAGGAAGGAAGAGACAGAGAGAGAGAAAGAAAGCTGAAAAAAAAAATTGAAAAAAGAGCTCCCATCATGGCTCAGCGGTAAAAAATCCAACTAGGATCCACTGAGGACTCAGGTTCAATCCCTGGCCTGGCCAGTGGGTTAAACCATCTGGCATTGCCATGAGCTGTAGCATAGGTCCCAGATGCGGCTCAGATCTGGCATGGCTGTGGCTGTGGTGTAGGCTGGTGGCTACAGCTCCCATTCCACTCCTAGCCTGGGAAATTCCATATGCCATGGGTGCGGCCCTAAAAAAGACTACAAAAATAAATAAATCTGAACACAATGAGCTTGATTAACCTCAAATGTGGCCAGGATGAGTTTGGCCAGGACCCAGGGCCCCTGATTTTCATTCGGATGCTGAATGCCATCGCGGGTTCTCAAAAGAAGGCATATGTTCCAGGCAAATGCACCCTTTGCACAGAAAGGTGTTTGTCCCATGTCTAAACCTTTGGGCCCATTCTAGAGGCAGACCAAAGTCCTCCTTCAACACAAACTGGTCTTCCTCCCAGCTCCGGCCCCCTGTGCTTACTGCTGGATCTTGGGGCTTATGGAAGACCCGGAAATGCACCATGTAATTCTCCCTTCAAGAGATGCATGCTGCCCAGCGGCAAGCAGTGTGACTGACTGGCAGCCTCCAGCTGGCAGCTCCTTCCGGAGCCTCAGCTCTTCAACTAAGGTCACGGTCCTCTAGGGCTGGCCTCCGGCTGATGCAGCAAGGCAGTGGTACCATGGCCTGGCCATTTCTGCCCAGTGCAGGACCTCTCTAATGGGAGACCTGGGCTCCAGAGTGCCCCCTTAGACTGGCAGAGACCTTATACGGTCAGCAATATGGACTACCTTCTCCCATTTCCTTCTTTATCTTTTTTTAAATTTATTTTAATTTTTTCATTTTTTGCTTTTTTAGGGCTGTACCCAAGGCATATGGAGGTTCCCAAGCTAAGGGGCCAATCAGAGCTGTAGCTTCTGGCCTACACCACAGCCACAGCAATGCAGGATCCAAGCCACGTCTGCAACCTACACCACAGCTTGTGGCAACTCCAGATCCTTTGTTTGTTTGTTTTTTTGTTTTGCCTTTTCTAAGGCTGCTTCCGTGGTATATGGAGGTTCCCAGGCTAGGAGTCTCACTGGAGCTGTAGCCTCTGGCCTATGCCACAGCCACAGCAACACAGGATCCGAGCTGTGTCTGTGACCCATACCACAGCTCACGGCAATGCCGGATCCTTAACCCACTGAGCGAGGCCAGGGATCGAACCCACAACTTCATCGTTTCTAGTCGGAATCATTTCCGCTGGGCCATGATGGGAAAGCCAAATTCATTTTTATTTTGTTGCATTCTCTTTTTCTTTTTTCCTTTCTTCTTTTTTTCCCCTTTTCTGGCCACCCTTTGGCATATGGAGTTCGCAGGGCAGGGATGAGATCTGAGCTGTAGTTGCAGCCTACACCTCAGCTGTAGCAATGCTGGATCCTTAACCCACTGTGCCAGGCCAGGGATCAAATCCACACCCAGAGCTCCAGAGACACAACCGATCCCGTTTCACCACAGCAGGAACTCCTCCCATTTTCCTTACACAGTAGTTACTCCTGTAAAAATCTCTTGCTTCTGAGTCCATTTCTTCGTCCTGAGGAGCCCAGCCTGCAGTCATCCCCTAGATCAGAGGTCAGCAAATTATGGCCCATGGTAGTTCCCACTGTGGCTCAGTGGAAGCAAATCCAACTATTTTCCACGAAGATATGGGCTCCATCCCTGGTCTTGCTCAGTGAGTTAAAGATCCAGTGTTGCCATGAGCTGTGGGGTAGGTCAAAGATGTAGCTCGGATCCCGTGTTGCTGTGGCTGTGGCGTAGGTCAGCAGATGTAGCTCCAATTTGACCCCTACCTAGCCTGGGAACCTCCATCTCCCACTTGTGAGGCCCTTAAAAAGACAGAAAGACAAAAAAAAAAAAAAGAGAGAGTGTCTCTTCCCAAGGCCTAGATCCACCAGCCTGAGGCACCCACTCTTGACCTCAGTTTTGGCCTGTTTTTCCCTGACTCATAACTGGTTTCAGACAAGACCCTGAGGTCGATAAAGTACTACAGGACTAGAGTTGGACCTAAAAGATTTTAGAAGGTCAAGGGTAGGATCTGTGTCATCTCACTGTGTTCAGACTGGCTCTTCCCACTGGCCACTGCCTTCCCGGTGAGGTTACCAAGCCATCCTGCCATACTCAGCATGTGGCTGAGCTTAAAGGGACCTACAAATACAGGGGGCCAACAAACACATGAAAAGATGGTCCACATGACTCATTGTTAGAGACATGCAAATCAAAATCACTATGAAGTGACACCTTACACCAGCCAGAATGGCCATCATCAAAAAGTCTACAAACAATAAATGCAGGAGAGGGTGTGGAAAAAAGGGAACCCTATGACACTGTTGGTGGCAATGTAAATTGGTGCAACCACTGTGGAATACAATATGGAGATGCCTCAGAAAACTAAAAATAGAATTACCATTTGATCCAGCAATCCCACTTCTGGGCGTCTATCCAGAGAAAACCATGACTTGAAAAGATACATGTACTCCAATGTTCACTGCAGCACTATATACAATAGCCATGGAAGCGACCTAAATGCCCACTGACAGAGGAGTGGCTACAGAAGATGTGGTACATATATACACAATGGAATATTACACGGCCATAAAAAGGAAAGAACTAATGGCATTTGAAGCAACATGGATGGACCTAGAAATTATCATGCTAAGTGAAGTTAGTCGAACAAAGAGACACTAACGTCATATACTCTCACTTACATGTGGAATCTTAAAAAAAAGGACAAAATGAACTTCTTTGCAGAACAGATCACTGATTCAAAGACTTTGAAAAATGTATGGTTTCCAAAGGAGATGGGTTGGGGGGTGGGGGAGGTGGGCTGGGAGTTTGAGATGGAAATGCTATAAAATTGGGTTGTGATGATTGTTGTGCAACTATAAATGTAATAAAATTCATGGAGTTTTAAAAAAGGGGCGGGGGGACCTACAAGATTTTGACCGTGACCGTGAAAACCAGGAGGCATGGATGTGGGTAATCTGTTACTATTACCAAGCAAACATCTGCCCCTTTGGGGACAGTACTCTGATTTTCCTTCAGGAAACCAGCCCTTTTTCATTCATAATCATGTGGTCTCTGTGGAAAATCATCTCACCTCTGGATCCAAGAATGAACATATGACATGAGCCGTCTGAATGTTCCATTTCTCCTGCCACCTTAACTGGATTGGGGATAAGCACATAGGCCAAGATGATCTTTGGGGGTTTTTTTGGGGGGGGGGTGTCTTTTTAGGGCCACACCCACACATATGGAGGTTCCCAGGCTGGGGGTCAATTGGAGCTATAGCTGCCAGCCTACACCACAGCCACAGCAATCTGAGCCACATCTTCGACCCACACTCACAGCTCATGGCAACACCAGGTCTTTAACCCACTGAGCAAGGCCAGGGATCAAACCTGCATCCGCAAGGATACTGGTTGGGTTTGAGACCTACTGAGCCACAAGGGGAACTCTGAGGTGAGTGATTCTAATTAAGCCAACATGGGTTCAAGTCCCACTCTATGTTTTGGCTGGGTCTGAGTCTCGGGACGGGAGTTCGAGTCCCAGTCTCGCTTCTGGCTAGGTTCTAGTGGCAGGTGTTTTTAGTTTCAGAACTCCTAGTGAGGGGAGGGAGATGCTGAAAGGATAGAAGGAGGAGGTGACCTGGGCTTGCGCCTCTGCATCCCTGGTAGCGGGAGTCCTGTCTGCAGAGACTCAGATCTCAGCAATGGATGGGATCTTTATCCCAAAGCCTGTGCTGTGACGGTGGCGCCCCAGCAGGCATTTTTCCAGCTGCAGGGAAGCCATTTCTTCATGGAATGGTTTGAAGTTATTTCCAAATCCTCAAAGCTGGGTAACCAGGGGACTTTATTAGACGTATTTAGTCTATAATCCAGCATCTCACCAGACATCCAGGAGTGTCTTTTAAGCTGCTTCTCCTCCCTCCCAGGCAGAATTCTCATGTTGCTGCTCAGACAGTAAAAATAAGATGAAAAAGCCCCTGTTGCTCAGGTCCAAACCAGCCTGGCTAAAAAGCTCCTGCCCCCACGCCAGCCAGCTGGCAGACACGTGCCTCTTCCATGCCCTCCCTGCCCATGTCTTCATCCATCCTGATCACACCGGCTTTTGGATCCACAAGGCTGATGAAACAGTTGAAATGCAACACAAAACTACACTATTTATATCTTCATTTCTATTAGACTTTTATAATGATTTCTTATTGAACAAAAGCTTAAATGGCTCAAGACGGATCGTAATAGAACGTTTAATTGTTTGCTTGTCTAACTCTCTCAGCCCTAATTAAATATTGTTTTTCACGGAGCAGCTTACACAGTGATGTTTTTTCCCTGTCACTGAAGAGAGCAAGGGGACAGAGGCAGAATTCCGATGAGCCAGGCTCACTGGGCTCTCCTTCTGCTCATTTTTCATCCAACGATGGGAAGCAGAGCCCTCTGGAGGGAGAACCACGGAGTGCTAGGGAACAGATTTTGGAGATGATCTCACGCTGGTCCTTGGAGATGACCAGGGTGGTTCAAAGATGACTTAGGCGCTCATGTGCCCTAGTTAGGGTTTCCTGTAGAAGGTATGTGTTCTTCTCATTAAAAGCTGGTGTCGGTGCCATTGCCAGCATCTTTCCTTCTCCCGTGCTCCCCTTCTCAGGGGCACTACCTTTATTTATTTAGTTTTGTTTGTTTGTTTGTTTGTTTTTTGTCTTTTGTCTTTATGGGGCTGCACCCGTGGCATGTGGAGGTTCCCAGGCTTGGGGTCCGATTGGAGCTGTAGCCACCGGCCCATACCACAGCCACAGGAACTCGGGATCCAAGCCGCATCGGCGACCTACACCACAGCTCATGGCAACACCGGATCCTTAACCTACTGAGCAAGGCCAGGGATCAAACCCACAATCCTCATGGTTCCTAGTCGTTTTCGTTAACCACTGCACCACGATGGGATCAAATACTCTTCACGTGCTTCCTCTTTAGGGCTTATCAGTTGTCATTCCTTCTTCCAGGAATATGTCCCTTCCAGAAATCTGTATGCTCATGCCTTCCCTCCTTCATGCTTTCATCCAAATGTTGCCTCTCAGGGGCGCCTCTAACCATCTTATTTAAAACTCCAACTACCTCATACTCCCTCCCTCCATCCAGGTTTTATTTTTATCCATAGATTTTACCACTGACCTACATTTTTAGCTCACCTATTTATTTTCGTTTCTTGTTTATCCACCCTACTGGAGAATGGTAGCTCTCCAGTAGGGCAAAGATTTTTCTCTGTTCATTTCACCACTGAATCCCACGTCTAGAAAAATGCCTGGCACTAAGTAGGTGTGCAGACAAATATTTTTTGAGTGAAGGGAGTAAATTAAGAAATGTAAATATGTATAAGTGAATGAATAGTCTGTCATTTGTTTCTGGCCATGAATTCCAACAGCCAGGGTCTACTGCAGGCCAGGAACGTGGATGCATTTGCACTTTGCATTCTAGGATTCAGGGTGTTAAAGAAATCTTCCCATGGGATTTGGAGATGCTAGGGGCAGAGTGAGGTCCAGAGCTCAGAATGAGCCCTAACCTTCCAGCCATAAGTGCAAAATGGTGAAAGAGGAGGAAACTTGAACCTGAGTCGGAAAAGGTCCCTGGTTCATAACATGAGAGGGGGCAAGTTGACTCAAGGAGCATCCCTGGAGGTGTCAGAGACAAGGGCAGCTCAAAGAATGCATAAGGCACTACTGTGAACACCCCTAGATTTTGTGGGTGTTTGGGGAGATGATTCTGTCTTTTGGAGCACCAGGACAATCTAGGAAACCTTTCTGGAAGGGGGAAGAAGGAAGGAAGGGAGATGGTATAGCAAGGACCATTCCCCCTTGTTCAGGATTCATAGGATCATGGGGCCAAGGTCATGTGGTCCATCTCCAGGACCCAAGGGATTGAGACACATCTTTCTCCAAAGGCTGTTGGAGAGGGTGTTCCACTTTGTCCCTATGTACCAGGTCCAGGGTTCCAAACTTCTTACAAAAAGTCTTTTTTCCTGCAAGGTCTCATTTGAGAACCTCATTCAGTTCAATCTAACATTTACTTGTTCATCAAATTTTCAAGGTATGCATATTTTACATTTTGACAGTTGCGTCAAACCTCCCACAGGAAATGTTGTGCCAATTTATACTGTCCTGTTTTCATACCTTACACTGAATATCTATCATGTTTTCACCTGCTTTGAGGGGAGTCAAGCTTCCCAGAGATTTGTCTATATGATTTATCTTTTCCAAGTTCTGGTTCTTGATTTGATTAATCAATTCCACTGACTTTTTGCCTTGTGATTAATGTAGGCTCTTATCTTTATTAATTTCTCTCTCTCTCACTGTTATTTTGCTACTTGTTTCCCAGCTTCTTATTTTGAATTCTTAATCCAAGTATTCTCAATTTTTTTTCAACATTTAAGCATATTTATTTCAGTAAGAAGAGGTTTAGCTTATGGGGTTTACTAAGAATAACTTTAGTTGTATACTCATGTGTACTTTTATAAACTGGTTTCATCAAGATAAATGTCTTTAGACACTTCATCTGTCTTTTCAGTATCGATTTCCACTTTGACAGAAGAGTTATTTTTTACTTTGATTTCCAAATGTCTATCATTTGTCTTAATCTAGACATACTCTTGCTACTAATATAACCAGGAGATATAGTTTGTAAAATTTTAATTTGGGCTTTGTTGTGGATGTCTTTATCTGATACGTACATTGTATCAGTCAGGATAAGTTAGTTTAAGCTGCAGTAACAAACAACCCCCTCAAAATTCTCAGTGGTTTAAATAATGTGGGCAAGTTGAGAGTTCTAATCACAGCCATTTAGGGATGCAAGCTGATGGAAGCTCCATTTGAGACATACTTCCAAGATCACAAAGGCAGAGAGAGAAGCCAAGCTCTTTAAGCCACGTCTGTACCTTCATTGACCAAAGAAAATTCAGATTCCTGAGTTCAATGGAGGAGGGATAGCTTATCCTCTAAAGGAAGGAGCACTGAGTATTTGTAAATAAACATTTTACCATATGCATTCAACAGATATTTATGAAGGACTATGGGGAAATCTACCATATTCCAAAGACTGTTGGGATCCTGGTGGATGATTTTTAGTTGGCATCCTGCCTTCTTTTCCTATCACTCTCCAGGCAGAAGTGACCATGGGACACAGATATAAATGGAAGTTGGCAGAGTTCCTGGGAAGGATTTTGTTTTTCCACCCTGTCTTCTTCCTCCTTCTCTGTCTTGACTGCTAATGTGAGAAAGGCCAAGAGAATCCCAGAAATATTTGTCTTGGCCTTGTTGAGCATCTGAACCACTACTAGTAGCAATCTACTTCCAGATTCCTCAGGTGAAGAAAAAAATGGACTCATGTTTGTCCAAGCCACTATTGCAGTTCTTGTTACTTGCATCTGAAAGCATTCCTGAGCCACAAAAGAATGCAGCATTCAACAAGATAGACAGTCTCCACCTTCAGTGACTAATAATCCTTTGGAAGTATTCTACTGTGAGATAATAGGAGAAATACATGTATTTTTACCTCTGATCCTGGTTGCTTACACAGCTCTCCCTAATCCCTTGGAGTTTTCTACATGATAGCAGTGTCTTTTGCTCCAATGAAGGCACTCTTGGTGGACTCCTGGATGGAAATCGATTACCAGAAAAACCAGAGACATAATGAGAAGCTTAGAATTTTCAGCTGCACCCCCATTCTGGAAATGAGGTGAATAATTGATCATGCCTATGTGAGGAAGCCGCCATAAAAAAAATCCAATAGCATAGGGTTTGAAGAACATCTAGGTTGGTGAATACATTCACATACAAGGAAGGTGACACACCCCTTCACAGGGGACAGGGACAGACGCTTCTGTGCTTAGGGCCCTCCCCAATCTCACCCTATGTAAGCACTCCATCTGGATGTTCATCTATATCCTTTAACTTTTCTTTTTTCTTTTTTCTTTTTTTTTTTTTTTTGTCTTTTTGCCATTTCTTGGGCCGCTCCCGAGGCATATGGAGGTTCCCAGGTTAGGGGTCGAATTGGAGCTGTAGCCACAAGCCTACGGCAGAGCCACAGCCATGTGGGATCTGAGCCACGTCTGTGACCTACACCACAGCTCACGGCAACGCAGGATCCTTCACCCACTGAGCAAGGCCAGGGATCGAACCCACAACCTCAGCGTTCCTAGTTGGATTCGTTAACCACTGAGCCACGACGGGAACTCCAGTATCCTTTAACTTTTATCATCTCCTTTATTACCCTGGTAAATACATGTAAGTGAGTTCTGTGAGCTATTCTAGCAAATAACAGATTCCACCATAGGGTGCACGGGTGGGAGGGATTGTGGGAGCTTCCAATTTATAGCTACATTGCACAGAAGCTGTGGGTCCTGGGAAACTATTACTTGCGATGGGCATCTGAAGTCAGGGGCAATCTCCTGGGGCTAAGCCCTCCAGTTAGTGTAAGAATGGAATTGGATTGTAGGACACCCAGCTGGTATCACAGAAAATTGCGTGGTGTGGGAAAAAACTCTGCACATTGGGTGTCAAGAGGCTGAAGAGTGTGGTAGCGGTAGCAGTGTGAGAGTTAAGGGGGAAAGACACAAGCAGGGTGAGTTTTTTCTCTTTATCTGTAGACAGCTGAAAACAATGCTAAATATGCCTTCTAAATATGCAAAGGAATTTATATGGTTCCAAATGATCACAACATATTTATCTTTAAAAGTACGCCATGGAGTTCCCCTTGTGGCTCAGCAGTAGCGAAGCCAACTAGTACCCATGAGGATGTGAGTTCAATCCTTGGCCCCGCTCTATAGCTTGAGGATCTGGTGTAGCTGTGAGCTGCTGTGTAGACCGCAGACACAGCTTGGATCTGGCATTGCTGTGGCTGTGGTGTAGGCCAGCAGCTGCAGCTCCAATTCAACCCCTAGCCTGGGAATTTCCATATGCCACTAGTGCAGCCCTAAAAAAAGATAATAATAATAATAAATAAAAATAAAAACATGCTATGAATGGCGTTCTTGCTGTGGCACAATGGGATCAGCAGGATCTCTGCAGCATCAAGACACAGGTTTGATCCCTGACATAGTGGATTAAAGGATCTGGCATTGCTGCAGCTATGGCTTAGGTCACAACTGCAGCTCAGATCTGATCCCTGTGCTGAGAACTCCATATGTCACAGAGCAACCAAAAAAGAAAAAAAAAATGCTATGAAATAAGATTTGCAAAATGTTAATAATTGCTGTACAAAGAAACTATTCTTTCTCAATAAAACTTTTTTTTAAATCTTTTTCTAGGGCCACTGTGGTGGCATATGGAGGTTCCCAGGCTAAGGGTCTAATTGGAGCTTCAGCAGCTGGCCTACGCCACAGCCACAGCAACACCCGATCCTTAACCCACTGAGTGAGGCCAGGGATCACTCATGGATACTAGTCGGGTTTGTTACTGCCGAGCCACAATGGGAACTCCTGCAGGGTATATATTTTTTACATCCTTTTACTTCCAACCTACATCTGTCTTTGAGTCTAACGTGTATCTCCTGTAAACAGCTCTAAGAATAACTATAAACCTGTAGGAGATCCCTTCATGTTTCAGTGATTAACCAACCCAACTAGGATCCATGAAGTTGTGGGCTCAGTGGGTTAAGGATCTGCTGTTGCCAGGAGCTGTGGTGTAGGTCACAGACGTGGCTCAGATCTGGCGTTGCTGTGGTTGTGACATAGGCCAGCAGCTGCAGCTTTGATTCAACCCCTAGCCTGGGAACGTCCATATGGCACAGGTGTGCAGGTGTGGCCCTAAAAAGTAAGTAAATAAATAAATACCTATAAATATGGTTATATCTTGTTTTTAAATCCAATCTGACACTCTCAGTCTCTTGATTGGATTATTTAATCCATTTACATTTATGGTTATTATGGATATATTTAGAACCACTGTGTTTTGACTATCAAGTCTTTCTTTTGTTTAGTTCCTTTGAAGTTTCTCATTTTTCTAGAGAGCTGCTTCTAGTAAATTTCATATGGCTCTGTGTGGATGGTTTCTTTTCTGAGTTTTTTATTTTGTTTTATTTTTTGGGCTGCACCTGTGGCATGTGGAGTTTCTCAGGCAAGGGGTCAAACGGTAGCTGTAGCCACCAGCCTACACCACAGCCACAGCAACTCGGGATCCAAGCCACATCACGACCTGCACTGCAGCTCACAGCAACACCAGATCCTAACCCACTGATCAACGCCAGGGATGGAACCCACGACCTCATGGCTACTAGTCAGGTTCATTACCACTGAGTCACAGTGGGATCTTCCTCTTTTTTTGAGTTTTTGAACATCTATTATCTTTAGGCAAAAGCAATAGTTTGGAAGGGTATAGAATTATGGGGTCTCAATCATTTTCCCTCAGCACTCTGTACATTTTTTGACATTGCCTTCTAAAATTCAGAGTTTCGGGGGGCAATCTAATGCATCTGCTTTATTCCTTTTTAATAATCACATTTTAACCTGATTTTAATATTTTTTCCTATTTAGCATTTATAAAAATCCACAAAATATATCCAAGTGCAGATTTTTTTCCCCAATTAATCCTGAGGATAAATCAAGAAGCCCCCCTCCCCTTTTTTTGGTCTTCCCTCGGCATATGGAAATTCCCAGGCTAGGGGTGGAATCAGAGCTGCAGCTGCCAGCCACAGCCACAGCCACAGCAATGCAAGATCCAAGCTGCGTCTACAGGAACTCCCAGGAAGCCCTTTTGACACAAAGGTTTAAATATTCGGGTCAAGCAAGTTTTCTTCTTTTCTTCGATTATTTCTTCTCCTCCATCTACTTCACCAAGTATTTCTGGAATGCCTTTTACATCATCATTGAGTCATTCAATTTAGTTTGATATCTTGTTTTGACTTTCAGGATTTTGTCTCTTTGTCTCTAACAAGTTCTAGAGGAGTTTCTTGTTTTCTTTCTTTTCTTTTTCTTCCTTCCTTCCTTTCTTTCTGTCTTTTGTCTTTTTACGGCCACACCCATGGTATATGGACGTTCCAGGCTAGGGGTCGAATTGGTGCTGCAGCTGCTGGCCTCCGCCACAGCCACAGCCACGTGGGATCCGAGTTGCATCTGCGACCTACACAAGCTCATGGTAATGCCGGATCTTTAACCCACGGAGCAAGGCCAGGGATCGAACCCACATCCTCCCTCATGGATATTAGTCGGGTTCATTAACCACGGAGCCATGACAGGAACTCCTAGAAGAGCGTCTTAATAAAGACTTTTAATTAATTCGATGGTGCGATTCCATTTTTTCAATCATGGTTTGTAGCTCCCCAAATTCCCTTTGCTTCTCTGATCATACCTTTTCATCAGAGCCTGCTTTCATGTATATCATTGCTGTAGCCTCCCAAATCCCACGTCAGGAACAGACTTCGCAAGAGGTCACTTGTTCTGAGTCCTCAGAGACTCACTCTGATGAGTGTTTTCACACAACTAGAGAGTTTTCTCAGAAATAAGGGGAAGATAGTTCAATGTCAGTAGCTGAATGAGTTTCATTAGCAAGTCCTCGTGTTGACGAACTGTGAGACCAACAGAGAAGGCAATTCTACCTTAGAATGTTTATCGGATTGACCTCAGGTGCAGGAAGTTGAGATACACATACCCCTCTGTTGATGGCCTATGACCACCTTCAGTCCATGAAAATCCTTCTTCTCTTCTTTATGCACCTATGTCACTATGCCCCTCCCCCCCTTAGTGGACACCCCCTTTCCAGCTGGCTACACAGCAGGTATGGATCATGGCATGACCTGCGAGTGGTGAGTACAGTGGCGAACGCAGGCTCCAGGCAGCACGTGGACACCCCCCTCCCTAGACCCGTCATCCATGGTTGGAAGCTCAGGACTCCTCCCTCTGCTTGTTCTTGTCTCCATCCTCCCGCTGATTCCACAGAGTCGATGGGGGTGAAGGTGGTTGGAGGTAAGGGGATCCTGTCACCACTTGTTTGGCAAGTATCTTCTAAAGGCCATGGGTTGAGCTATTCCCTCCCCTACATGGAGCTCTCCACGGATGTCTTGTAAGGTTTCAGGCACGGAGGAATCCACTTCTATGTCTAGGAGTGGCTGAGAGCTTTCTGTTTTGTTTTTGGTGGGACACGTCAGTGGGATGTTGGAAGAGAGAGAGTCAGACACACAGCTTTACATGGCCCTCGGGTCTGTAAAAATCCTTTTCTCCCCTCATTTCTTTGCTGTCTCATCAGAGGGAAAAATCTAAAATCACGGGAATCAAAACGACACTAGGATTCTTTCTTCCAAATTTGCCAAACAGAAAAGCTACCAGTGGCTACTATTGCCCTCTTATTTTTTTACTAGACCTGAGCAAAGTAGAAAAATACATATGTTTTTCTGCAAATAAGGTGGGTCAATGGGCTTATTCTATTCCTATCTTCCCCTTATGGTCACAGAGCACATAGGACCCCACATAAGATCAAAGACGGTTTTGCCCAACATTCTGTCCGCAGAGTCTAGCAGAATGTGGCTGACACACAGTAGGCATTCAACCAATGCTGGTTGTGGCAAAGTTAGGAGGGATTCCAGACTAAGAAAACAGCACAAACCAGGAGAGAAGTAGCATCTTCAAGGCAGGGCTGGCAGATAGTCAGATCAGCTCTTTGTTGTCAGCACTGCGGTTTCTGCCTTTTGTTGTCTGAGGCTCCCATTTGAACAAGAGAGCAGGTCGCCTCACAGCAGGAGTGCAATTGTGCACCTTGTCATCTCCCTCCCATCTTTGTCCTGCACTAGAGACAAAAAGGCTCAAGTGAGTGACTGTGGCCTGAAAATCTAGGGTCCACTTTTTCTTGTCATCATTATTCTTTTACTGAGCACCAGCTATGTACTCTGGGCTACATGAATTTTATGAAAGGATCAAGTTCTTTCTTCTCTAAAAAAAAAAAAGGAGATCCCGTCGTGGCTCAATGGAAACTAATCTACTAGGATCTATGAGGACTCAGGTTCGATTCCTGGCCTAATTTGCTGGGTTAAGGATCCAGCGTTGCCGTGACCTGTGGTGTAGGTCACAGATGTGGCTCCGATCTGGCGTTGCTGTGGCTGTGGTGTAGACCGGCAGCTGCAGCTCTGATTCGATCCCTAGCCTAGGGACCTCCACATACCGTTGGGTGCAGCTCTAAAAAAACAAAAAACAAAAAAACCCACAAATATTTGTTGAAAGAATGAGCAAATCTTCAGCAAGACACGGGGCAGCCAAGTAGAATTACAGTGGATGTGCAGGGCAACAGCGGGGCCTGCAGCTCCGTCTTTGGACCCCAAGAACAGGGCATGGAATCTGAATCGTGGCTTCCTAAAGCTAGTGGGAAAGGGGGGTTCAAGGAATATGCTGC